>NC_086447.1:457147218-458504718 GCF_028390025.1 Pseudophryne corroboree | reverse complement strand
AGGAAATTACAAGAAAAACATCACATACATTCAAATATAAGATGTGGTTTGTACGCAGCATGTGTGTCAGTCTGAGCCTGGTAGCATAGTAGCAATGAATTCACATACCCCCAGCAAGCTGACCCCTTAACTGTCTCTTTTGAAAGAAAATGGATAAGGCCAAAATCGGAGCTTTTAATGGAGCCCAATTTTAGACCCAAATTCACTCCAGTTAGTAGGAAGTGAAGAAAACGGCCCAGGTGGAATTCCTCCATAGGAGCATTTCTGGCCTCACACCAAGAAACATATTTTCTCCATATTCGGTGATAATGTAAAGATGTCACGTCCTTCCTAGCCTTTATTAGCATAGGAATGACCTCACCCGGAATACCTTTTTCCGCTAGGATCCGGCGTTCAACCGCCATGCCGTCCAACGCAGCCGCGGTAAGTCTTGGAACAGACAGGGACCTTGTTGTAACAAGTCCTGCCTTAGAGGAAGAGGCCACGGATCTTCTGTGAGCATTTCTTGCAGATCCGGATACCAGGTCCATCGTGGCCAATCTGGAACAATGAGAATTGTTCTCACTCCTCTTTTTCTTATTATCCTCAACACCTTGGGTATGAGAGGAAGAGGAGGAAACACATATACCGACTGGAACACCCACGGTGTCACTAGGGCGTCCACAGCTACCACCTGAGGGTCTCTTGACCTGGCGCAATACCTTTGTAGCTTTTTGTTGAGACGGGATGCCATCATGTCTATTTGGGGTAGTCCCCACTGACTTGCAATCTGCGCGAAGATTTCCTGACGAAGTCCCCACTTTCCCGGATGCAGATCGTGTCTGCTGAGGAAGTCTGCTTCCCAGTTGTCCACTCCCAGAATGAACACTGCTGACAAAGCGCTTACATGATTCTCCGCCCAGCGCAGAACTCTGGTGGCTTCCGCCATTGCCACTCTGCTCCTTGTGCCGCCTTGGCGGTTTACATGAGCTACTGCGGTGATGTTGTCTGACTGGATCAGAACTGGTCGATTGCGAAGTAAGATCTCCGCTTGACGTAGGGCGTTGTATATGGCCCTTAGTTCCAGGATGTTGAAGTTAAGACAAGTCTCTTGACTTGACCAAAGTACTTGGAAATTTCTTCCCTGTGTGACCGCTCCCCAACCTCGGAGGCTCGCGTCCATGGTCACCAGGATCCAGTCCTGATAGCCGAACCTGCGGCCCTCTAGAAGGTGAGCACTGTTTAGCCACCACAGGAGAGATACTCTGGCCCTGGGGGACAGGGTGATCCGCTGATGCAATTGCAGATACGACCCGGACCATTTGGCCAATAGGTCGAATTGGAAGGCCCTTGCATGGAATCTGCCGTATGGAATGGCTTCGTATGTTGCCACCATCTTTCCCAGAACTTGAGTGCAATGATGTACTGACACTTGTTTTGGTTTCAACAAGTTCATGACTAGAGTCATGAGTTCCTGCGCTTTTTCCTTCGGAAGAAAAACCCTTTTCTGGTCTGTGTCCAGAATCATGCCCAAGAAGGGCAGACGAGTTGTAGGATTCAGCTGCGACTTTGGAATATCGAGAATCCAGCCGTGTCGCTGTAACACATTCAGTGAAAGTGATACGCTGCTCAGCAACTTCACCCGTGATCTCGCTTTTATGAGGAGATCGTCCAAGTACGGGATAATTGTGACATCCTGCTTGCGCAGGAGCACCATCATTTCCACCATCACCTTGGTGAAAATTCTCGGGGCCGTGGGAAGCCCAAACGGCAACGTCTGAAATTGGTAATGACAATCCTGTACCGCCAATCTCAGGTACGCCTGATGAGGAGGATATATGGGGACATGCAGGTATACATCCTTTATGTCCAGAGATACCAGAAAATCTCCTCCTTCTAGGCTGGCGATGACCGCCCTGAGTGATTCCATCTTGAACTTGAACCATTTTAAGTAAAGGTTCAGGGATTTTAAATTTAAAATGGGTCTGACCGAACCGTCCGGTTTCGGAACCACAAACAGAGTTGAGTAGTACCCCTGCCCTCTTTGAAGCAGGGGAACCTCTACCACCACTTGTTGAAGACACAATTTGTGAATCGCATGTAACACTATCTCCTTTTCCAGGGGTTGTTTCGGTAGGGCCGATTTGAAAAACCGGTGAGGAGGCACTTCTTCAAATTCCAGCTTGTAACCCTGGGAAACAATTTCTATTGCCCATGGATCCACCTGTGAGTGGACCCAGACGTGGCTGAACAGTCGAAGACGTGCCCCCACAGGAGCCGACTCCCTCAGGGGAGCCCCAGCGTCATGCGGTGGATTTAGCAGAGGCCGGGGAGGACTTCTGTTCCTGGGAACTAGCTGTGTTGTGCAGCTTTTTCCCTCTGCCCTTACCTCTGGCAAGAAAGGACGATCCACATGCTCTCTTGCTTTTATTGGAACGAAAAGACTGCATTCGATAATGAGGCGCTTTCTTAGATTGTGAGGGAATATATGGCAAAAAATTTGATTTACCTGCCGTAGAAGGAGACGAGATCAGAGAGGCCCTCTCCGAACAATTCCTCACCCTTGTAAGGCAACAACTCCATATGCCTCTTTTAGTCGGCATCACCTGTCCATTGCATGTTCCACAGGACACGTCTAGCAGAAATCGACATAGCGTTGACTCTAGAACCCAGTAGACTGACGTCTCTTTGGGCATGTCTTACATATATATATATATATATATATATATATATATATATATATACACACACATACGACAACATCTTTTACACACATATATATCTATATATATATATATATATACACACATACACACACACACACCCACACTAGGGACAATAACATGGGATCCTTATCTAGGGTTTCAATCTCCGCTGATAAGGTATCTGTCTACGCTGCTACAGTGCTATAAACCCCTGCCGACACAATCGCCGGTCTGAGTAGTGTACCAGAATGTGTGTAAATGGACTTCAAAGTACTTTTACTGCATGCTATCTGCAGGATCCCTGAGGATAGCTGTAAAGTCAGCGCTACCTTTTTTGGGTAAACGTGTCAATGCCTTGTACACCCTAGGGGAAGATTCCCATCGTATCCTGGCCCCATTAGGGAAAGGATACTCCCTGAGAATTCTTTTTGGGAAGCTGCAGCTTCTTGTCTGGAGATTCCCGCTCTTTTTCTTCATGAGAGGAGGGAAATTTACCTCAGCTTTCTTCCCCTTAAACATGTGTACCCTCGTGTCAGGGACAGATGAGTCATCAGTGATATGCAAAACATCTTTTATTACAATATTCATATATTGAATACTTTTCTGCCAGTTTTGGCTCTACTTTGCATTATCGTAGTCGACACTGGAGTCAGACTCCGTGTCGATATCAGTGTCTATTATTTTGGATAGTGAGCGTTGTGAAACCCTGAAGGTCTCTGTGACATAGGGACAGACATGGGTAGATTCCCTGTCTGTTCTCTAATCTTTTGTGTAATAAATTCATCTTAGCACTTGATTTCACATATCCAATCAGGCGTCGGCGTTGTCGACGGACACACCACACACACATTTGCTCCATCTCCTCCTTAGGAGAGCCTTATACCTCAGACATGTCGACACACACGTACCGACACACCACACACTCAGGGAATGCTCTTCTGAAGACAGTTCCCCCACAAGGCCCTTTGGAGAGACAGAGAGAGAGTATGCCAACACACACCCCAGCGCAATATGACCCAGGAAAAACACAGCAATTTAATGTTTACCCCATAGCGCTGTTATTATTATCTGTGCCGAATTATGTGCCCCCCCTCTTCTTTAAAACCCTCTCTTCTACCGTGGTATAAGCAGGGGAGAGTCCGGGGAGCTTCCTCTCAGCGGTGCTGTGGAGAAAAACATGGCGCTGGTGAGTGCTGAGGGAGAAGCCTCGGCGGCGGGCTTCAGTCCCGCTAAAAGTGTAAAATTGGCGGGGGCTCATGCATATATACAGTGTCCAGCAGTATATATGCTCTCTTTTGCCAAATAAGAGGTTTATATTGCTGCCCAGGGCGCCCCCCCCTGCGCCCTGCACCCTTACAGTGACTGCCGTTTGTGAGGTGTATGGGAGCAATGGCGCACAGCTGCAGTGCTGTGCGTTACCTCAGTGAAGATCAATGAAGTCTTCTGCCGCCTCTGAAGATCTTTTCCTCTCATACTCACCCGGCTTCTATCTTCCGGCTCTGTGAGGACGGCGGCGCGGCTCCGGGACGAACTCCAGGGTGAGACCTGTGTTCTGACTCCCTCTGGAGCTAATGGTGTCCAGTAGCCTAAGAAACAGAGCCCTGAAACTCAGAGAAGTGGGTCTGTTTCTCTCTCCTCAGTCCCTCAATGCAGGGAGTCTGTTGCCAGCAGGATCCCTGAAAATAAAAAACCTAACAAAAATGCTTTCTTACAGGAAACTCAGGAGAGCTCCTGAAATGCACCCAGCTCCTCTGGGCACAGTATCAAAACTGAGGTCTGGAGGAGGGGCATAGAGGGAGGAGCCAGTGCACACCCAGAGTCAAAGTCTTTCTTAAAGTGCCCATGTCTCCTGCGGAGCCCGTCTATCCCCATGGTCCTTACAGAGTCCCAGCATCCTCTAGGACGTTAGAGAAATACTAATTAGAGATGGGTGACTGGCTGAATACTTTAATAAAATATATTGTACCACTTCTGTTACACCAACACTGTAAATTAAAGTTATAACACGTGTGGACAGAATTATGTAGATTTTAGGAGCCACTCAAACAAACTTAGACCTCACAATCTTTAAAAAAAAGTAACAGAACACATTCCCCTCTTGAGATCAAAATAAACGGGTGGTCTTCAGGTTGCCAGCTGTCGGGATCCCGGCGCACAGTATACCGGCGCCGGAATCCCGACAGCCGGCATACAGACACTTTTTCTCCCTCGTGGGGGTCCACGACCCCCCGGAGGGAGAATAGATAGCGTGGCGAGAGCAGCGAGCCCGTAAGGGGCTCATTTGTGCTCGCCACGCTGTCGGTATGCCGGCGGTCGGGCTTCCGGCGCCGGTATGCTGGTCGACGGGAGCCCGGCCGCCGGCATACCACAATACACCCAAATAAACTACTCCTTTGTATATTTACTAACTGGCTCCTAAGGTTTTAATTAACATAGCGTTATAAACTTAAGTAATCAAAACAGGAATCTAACACGATATGACTCTATGGGGCATTCCATCTTTCTAACAAAATGATACATGTAATTGACAAGAACAGGACATTGACAGTTGACATAGTCCAAGTAGCCAGAATAAAACCATAACATTATGAGAGGCATTACCTACAGCCGCTGATCGCATTTGCTTCATATGGGATTCAAGAACAGAAGGGTCCTTGGAGCTGTACGGCCCTAATTCTGGATAAAAATTAGCTCCAATATCCTCAGGAGGATTGTGTTTTCCAGAAGGGTAATTATTAGCAATTTTGGCATCCCAATGTTTCAACAAATCGTGGTTCCAGTGAATATATTTACCATCAAATTGTGGACTCCCATACCATGTATAATAGAAAATATGAATGTCATAATTAGGAGCTGGTAATTCACCCATGTTGAAAGTAACAGACCTTGCAGAAACAATTGCCTTTGCACGAGCCTCAGTGACTTCTTGTGCACTGGTCTTAATGCCTGGTTCTTTATGAACAACAGTGACTTTTGGAAATTCAGGTAAAAGGCCCAGTCCAAAAGGATTTCCAAATACAGCTGCTTCAGGTCTCAATGTTTTCAGGCCCATCATAATAGAACTTACAATCAATATGAAAATCCCTAAAGTGATACATGTTCTTCTGCGGAATCTTGTCATGATGATTTAGCTCCATCAATTCTGTACTGTAAAAACAGAAAAACAAAATTCAAGAAAAGCTTTCTTTTTTTTTTTAATATCAAACTCCAATTTATGAAATGCTATCAAAGTCGGCTATTATAAGAAATAAAAATATATTTATCATCAAATTGTTGCCACTCTGTTATATATGCAAGCTTTGTAGGTAAATAAGCACTGGAATCTCTCTCTGGAGGGGCAATTCAACAGTTTTTTTTGGGCACCCAAACTAATGGGCACCAGCCGCAACTACTCAATTGTTGCTGCAATCAGGCTCCCATTACTTCTGTTCTGATGCACCCCAAAGCACTGGGTTGAATGTTGCAAAGCGTCTAAACCAGACTAAAATACTGGCAGCAACGCATAAAGTCCACTTTTCACACATTTCTGCTCGCCACCTCAAGAGGCTGCATGCAGAAACGTCAGTGCCTACTGCATTTTGCACCCGAATAGCAGAACTATTCAAATGCTGCCTCTAGTGGTGGGCACCTAAAAAACATCTGAATCGCCACCGATGTTCTCAACTGATCTGTTTAACTGCTTAAATCCAACGAAAGCTCAAATCGATTAAATATCAGACATTTTCAAAGCATAAAATATGAGCATTAGAATAAAACTAATTATAATTAAGAATTAATGAGTAATTAGAGATGACATTTTGATTGCCCTCTTATTTTGGGTTCCTTCCAGAGTCTTCCTTGTACGTGCTTCGTTTTTGTGATGTACCAACACCATTTTACTTGACAGTGTAAACATTACGGTTTCCATGTTTAGTTTAATCAACTTTGCTTAGTTATAATCCTATTTTTATGTACTGGTTATCAAAAATTAAAATGGCAAACATCTCACATGAACTTATTATTGATCTCTAAAGTGAACATACTGTCAATATATAAACATTTTCTAGAGCACCTGATGCACTAAACATGTTCTGAATTTCAATTTTAATTTGTCATGTGTTTGGAAACGTTTCAGTTTCTACAAACAGCATGTTTACTATAGTAATTAGCAGGGCCTTAACTAGACATTTTGGTACCCCGTGCCAGAGAGAGCATAGGTGCCCCCCCTTTCAGTAAACAGGGACAGTGCAAGCCGTATTCGAGCATGCCAAAAAGGGGTGTGATCTTATGGGGAAGGTGTGTGGCCACACTATAACACCCTCAATTCACATTACACAGCAAAGTAGTGGCCTTTAATCACAATACACTACATAGTAGTGTCCGTGGGTGTGGTATGGTATGACGGCGGCCGGACTCCCGGCGACCAGCATACTGGCGCCGGAAGTCCGACCGCTGTCATACCAATAGCATTGCGAGCGCCAATGAGCCTCTTGCGGGATCGCTGCGCTCGCCACCCTTGCGGGCACGGTGGCGGCCCCCACGGGTGAGAAAAACTGTCGGTATGCCGGCTGTCGGGATTCTGGCGCCGGTATACTGTGCGCCGGGATCCAGACAGTCAGCAACCCGAAGACCACCCATGTCCGTGACACAAGTTAAGATACACAGTAATATTATAACTTACACATTACACCACACAGTAGTAATTCCCCTCATACATTCCCACAGTATGCTCCACACATATTATGACGCACAGTTGAAATCCCCCTTACACATTATCCCACACAGTAGAAACCCCCACCCCCTTTACACAGAAAGCCTTTCACAGCATATGCTATAATGCAAAATGTAATTATGTGTGACAGTCATGCCATGATGACCTACCCTCTTGGCACTTGTAGCTATATGAAGATGAGCATACACACAGGAGTTTGGAAACAGTATGGAAGTGACAAAACTCTCTTCCAAGTCTAAAATTCCAAACCACCTGCTCAAGTGAACAACGCTGACAGGGAAAAGAGCTCTGTGCAGGGTATGGAGGGCAGAGGGAAGGGACTGACCCCATGAATTACAGAATGCATCCAAAACAGGCATCGGAGGATCGTGCACCATGACTGGCAAAGGTTGCACGAATGAGCCCCAGGCACTGCTCCATTCTACCCTATGGGTTTTTTGCTGTAGGACATTTTGCTCCTCTTCATGTCCTAGCTCCTCTCTTCCTACAAATGGTGCTGCTGAGATTCCTGGCACGGGCTTGTGTCAGCAGTTGCAGGGGTAGCTGAGCGGGAACATGAGTCAGGTGCTGCAGGGGAGCCAGAAAATGGTAACCCCCTGACTGGCGGCAGCAGTTTCTTGTCCTCCTTGTAGTTATACCAACATCACCCATGTCTCCTTAGCGGCAGTACAGCAGTAGTCTCACCACTCCTCCTCACATGCAATGTACATTAGTAGCGGTTGAGGTGCCGGGCACAAACACTGCTAATATTATATATTGTAGTGGGCGGTAGAAGACAACAATTGGCAGCGGCACATACCTTGACAGTGATTGACAGGTCCACCCACAAGGCATGGCGCTATGTGCCGCCCACATAGTGCACCAACCTAGTTATGGCACTGATAATCAGCATGCTATGCAAGTATCCAAGATCCCCATTTTACAGGTGTACAGATTTTATAGACTGTAGTGATCATTCACAATATCTGATCCCAAAATACAATATGGTATAGTGCAAACTGAACAGATGTGTCCTCAAACAACTTTGCTGTAATTACAGCCATGGCATGGTGTTTCTTTGTCCTGCGTTGTAAACGCATCGCGGGCAAATATGTATAGAGGCACATCTATATGTTGTATCAATGTATATTCTGTATGAAAAATTTTATTTTCAAAATGTACGTCAATTCCAATTTTGTATTTAACAATCCAGGTAACTGAACTCAAGAGACATATGGTTTGGTCTATGCACCTCACAGGTTGTAAAATAATGCGTGTGTACTCTTCACAGTAGGGGGCTGTGTGAATGCTAGGTAGAAGTCTCACCTATAGCTTTGTCCACAAACTGACAACAGAGGTGACAAAAATGTCTTAGGATGGGCATACTCTTATAAATCTCAGCCAGTTTTATGGGACATTTTTGTCAGACAAATCTTCTTCCTTGCAAATCCATAACACTGCCCATAGCAGTGCTATGACACAGGTTCCTAGCCTCCCAGCAGGTAATTAAGGGACCCTGCTTGCTTGACAGGGAAACTCTGTCTTGTAAGAACAAAGGGCTGTGAGCCCATCAAAATAAACATTGGTTACTTTGATCCAGGAAAGTGAGTGTTGAGAAGGGAGATGTCCCATGGTGCATTGGTTCACTTGTAAACTAGGCTATGTCAATTAATTTTGGTAACGAGAGCATTAAAACCCCAAAAGGTGGGATCCAGGAGCATCTTCCTGGGAAGATAAAATTTCTGGTGAATCTATGGGATGTGTTCACTTCCTACGAGAAGCAGAGATTCTGAAGTGTTCCATCAATTTCTTAGTGATCTACCTCAGGCCAGTTCATACTTTATATTTCATTGTGAGTCATGCAGATTTATTCCTTTTTTTCTGAATATTTTTTTTTGGGCTTATGTAGGTCAATCTTTGTAATGCAGCATTTTAACGGAGCCTTGAAAATATTTTTCACATTAATGTTAATGTACTCTACTTCTCTGTGTTCTTGGAGAATCTATAGGGGTCCAAGTATCCAAAATCCATGCTAGTGGACATGAACGTGATATTATAATTTGAATATTAATAATTGTGTATAAGCAGAAATGAAGGTCTACCACGTGACAGATCACCAAGATTTCCCTAACTGGTGGCAGTGACATTGTGTTGTTAACCGTTAGTGCTGAAGTAACCTATGACTATGAACAGCAACTTCAGATTGGCTATATATCTATATATCTATCTATATCTATATATATATATATAATGGAAGTCAGCTGGGTTTGTGACCCAGACTATAGAGTGAACACAAACTATACAATGTAGATTAAATATACGGCTAATATTAGTATGTATGTATGTATGTATGTATGTATGTATGTATGTATGTATGTATGTATGAACAGTATGTATGTTTGAATGAACGTACTCAAAACAATGCATCTTCCTTGATTAACAGTTGTAGTAAACAATATGGCTGCTTAAAATGGATTTTATTTTTCAGTGATATAGGGGGTCTATTAATGAAGCAGTGAAAAGAGCGTAGAAGTGAGCCAGTGGAGAAGTTGTCTATGGCAACCAATCAGTGTTGAGTTAACATTTATAAAAGTGCATTCTATAAAATTATAGAAAAGTCGACTTCCCAGCAGTTGCTGTGGATACGAGGTCCGAGAGACCGTCCCCAAACAATTCCTCACCCTTATAAGGCAAAACCTCCATGTGTTTTTTAGAATCAGCATCACCTGTCCACTGCCGAGTCCATAATACTCTCCTGGCAGAAATGGACATTGCATTAATTCTAGATGCCAGCAAGCAAATGTCCCTCTGTGCATTCCGCATATATAAGACGACGTCTTTTATATGTTCAATGGTTAGCAAAACAGTATCCCTGTCGAGGGAATCAATGTTGTCTGACAGGGTATCAGTCCATGCTGCTGCAGCACTACACATCCAGGCTGAAGCAATAGCAGGTCTCAGTAGAGTACCAGAGTGTGTATACACAGACTTCAGGATAGCTTCCTGCTTTCTATCCGCAGGATCCTTTAGGGCGGCCGTATCCCCGGCAGTGCCACCCTTTTTGATAAGCGTGTTAGCGCCTTGTCCACCATAGGGGATGTTTCCCAACGTAACCTATCCGTTGGCGGGAAAGGGTACGCCATCAGTAACCTCTTAGAAATCACTAGTTTCTTATCAGGGGAACTCCACGCTTCTTCACACAAATCATTTAATTCATCAGATGGGGGAAAAGTCACTGGCTGCTTTTTCTCCCCAAACATAATACCCCTCTTGGTGGTAACCGGGTAATGTCAGAAATGTGCAATACATCTTTCATTGCAGTAATCATGCATCGGATGGCTTTTGTAGACTGTACATTTGTCTCATCCTCATCTACACTGGAGTCAGACTCCGTGTCGACATCTGTGTCTACCATCAGAGCTAGCGGGCGTTTATGGGCCCCTGACAGCTTCTGAGTCGCCTGGGCAGGCGCGGGCTGAGACCCCGGCTGTCCCAAGGCTGCTGCGTCATCGAACCTTTTATGTAAGGAGTTGACACTGTCGGTTAAGACCTTCCACATATCCATCCAATCAGGTGTCGGCCCCGTCGGGGGCGACACCATATTTATCTGCCCCTGCTCCGCCTCCACGTAACCCTCCTCATCAAACATGTCAACACAGCCGTACCGACACACCGCACACTCACAGGGAATGCTCAGACTGAGGACAGGACCCCACAAAGGCCTTTGGGGAGACAGAGAGAGAGTATGCCAGCACACACCACAGCGCTATATAACACAGGGATTTACACTACTAATAAGTGATTCAATAGCTGCTTGTCTGTATCGATTTGCGCCTAAATTTATGTGCCCCCCTTCTCTTTTTAACCCGTCTTGTACCTGGATACTGCAGGGGAGAGCCTGGGGAGCGTGCTTCCAGCGGAGCTGTGAAGGGAAAATGGCGCTGGTGTGCTGAGGAAGAAGGCCCCGCCCCCTCAGCGGCGGGCTTCTGTCCCGCGTTTTCTGTACTTAATGGCGGGGGTTTTTACACATATACAGTTAACTGACTGTATTATGTGTATTTTTTGCCAAAAGGTAATATAATTGCTGCCCAGGGCGCCCCCCTCCCCCCCCAGCGCCCTGCACCCTACAGTGACCGGAGTGTGTGGTGTGCAGTGGGAGCAATGGCGCACAGCTGCAGTGCTGTGCGCTACCTTAATGAAGACAGGAGTCTTCTGCCGCCGATTTCATCGTTCATCTTCTGTCTTCTGGCTCTGCAAGGGGGACAGCAGCGCGGCTCCGGGAACGGACGATCGAGGTCAGGCCCTGTGTTTGAACCCTCTGGAGCTAATGGTGTCCAGTAGCCTAAGAAGCACAATCTAGCTGCAAGCAGGTAGGTTTGCTTCTCTCCCCTCAGTCCCACGTAGCAGTGAGTCTGTTGCCAGCAGATCTCACTGAAAATAAAAAACCTAACAAATACTTTCTTTTCTAGCAAGCTCAGGAGAGCCCACTAGGAGCACCCAGCTCTGGCCGGGTACAGATTCTAACTGAGGTCTGGAGGAGGGGCATAGAGGGAGGAGCCAGTGCACACCAGATAGTACCTAATCTTTCTTTTAGAGTGCCCAGTCTCCTGCGGAGCCAGTCTATTCCCCATGGTCCTTACGGAGTTCCCAGCATCCACTAGGACGTCAGAGAAATAAAGGTTGGCATAATGAGTAAGGCACATTATGTTTATAAGGACATTAATAATGTGTGTCATATGTGTAAGGGGCATTACTGTGTGGTATTATGTGTATACAAAGAAAAGAAGAAGGTGCACATGAGGAGGATTAGAAGATGTAAACGAGACAGATACAGGTGATAGAACAGAGTGTCATACATTCGAAAGTACATCACCTATATCTGTCTCGTTTACATCTTCTAATGCCCCTTTGAGAAATCGCTTACTGACTAGACAAATTAAACAATTGATGATATAATTAAGGATTAATATATTATATTTACTTAGACATTAGAGTAAACACGCGGACACACTTTTTAATCTTTAAATCACCTTTATTATATCTTATTGCACTTTTATGTTTTGTGTATGTCATATTTTAACCTCTATGTTTCGCCTATACTCCTAGTTTATGTGTAACCATTTTTGCACTAATCTTAAGCGTATATTAATAAAAGTTAAATTTTAATATAATACAGGTGGATGTGATAACCAGATCCTATCCTCCTCATGTGCACCGATAGTACAGCTCTTTCCTTCTTCTTTTCTTTGTATCTACTATAGCTGTAGTTGGTAGCACCCCCGAAGTAAATGGTAATTACCAATAACGTAATAGGGGTTTGATATTGAACTTATGTTCCAAATCTTTATCGGATAAAAAAAGAGTGAGTGTGCAGATACAATATCGGTTTTGGTATTATGTGTATAAATGCATTACTAATCTGTGGCATTATATGTATAAGGAGCTTTATTGTGTGGCATAACATATAGAAAGGGCACTACTGTGTGGTCTAATGTGAATAAAGAGCAATATTGACTGGTGTAATGTGAATACGGAGTAATTCAGTGTGATGTAATGTGAATAAGGGGCACTACTGTGATGAGTAACGTTTATAAGGTAAAGTGGTACTACTGTGTGATATAACGTGAATTAGGGAAACTATCACATGATAAAATTTGAATAAAGTTGCACTACTGTGAGGCATAATTTGAATTGGGGGTACCACTGTGTGGCCATGCCCCTTCCCAGCAAGAACACACCCCTTTTTGGACTGTGCGCCGAATGTGTGCACTGTTCCTATTTAAAATAATAAGATTTTACTTACCGATAAATCTATTTCTCGTAGTCCGTAGTGGATGCTGGGACTCCGTAAGGACCATGGGGATATAGCGGCTCCGCAGGAGACAGGGCACAAAATAAAAGCTTAAGGATCAGGTGGTGTGCACTGGCTCCTCCCCCTATGACCCTCCTCCAAGCCTCAGTTAGGATACTGTGCCCGGACGAGCGTACATAATAAGGAAGGATATTGAATCCCGGGTAAGACTCATACCAGCCACACCAATCACACCGTACAACTTGTGATCTGAACCCAGTTAACAGTATGATAAACGCAAAGGAGCCTCTGAAAAGATGGCTCACAACAATAATAACCCGAATTTTTGTAACAATAACTATATACAAGTATTGCAGACAATCCGCACTAGGGATGGGCGCCCAGCATCCACTACGGACTACGAGAAATAGATTTATCGGTAAGTAAAATCTTATTTTCTCTGACGTCCTAGTGGATGCTGGGACTCCGTAAGGACCATGGGGATTATACCAAAGCTCCCAAACGGGCGGGAGAGTGCGGATGACTCTGCAGCACCGAATGAGAGAACTCCAGGTCCTCCTCAGCCAGGGTATCAAATTTGTAGAATTTAGCAAACGTGTTTGCCCCTGACCAAGTAGCTGCTCGGCAAAGTTGTAAAGCCGAGACCCCTCGGGCAGCCGCCCAAGATGAGCCCACCTCCCTTGTGGAATGGGCTTTTACTGATTTTGGCTGTGGCAATCCTGCCACAGAATGTGCAAGCTGAATTGTACTACAAATCCAACGAGCAATCGTCTGCTTAGAAGCAGGAGCACCCAGCTTGTTGGGTGCATACAGGATAAACAGCGAGTCAGATTTTCTGACTCCAGCCGTCCTGGAACATATATTTTTAAGGCCCTGACAACGTCAAGCAACTTAGAGTCCTCTAAGTCCCTGGTAGCCGCAGGTACCACAATAGGTTGGTTCATGTGAAATGCAGAAACCACCTTAGGTAGAAATTGAGGACGAGTCCTCAATTCCGCCCTGTCAGAATGAAATATCAAGTAAGGGCTTTTATATGATAAAGCCGCCAATTCTGACACACGCCTGGCTGAAGCCAAGGCTAACAGCATCGACACCTTCCATGTGAGATATTTTAAGTCCACAGTGGAAAGTGGTTCAAACCAATGAGACTTTAGAAAACTCAACACCACATTGAGATCCCAAGGTGCCACTGGAGGCACAAAAGGAGGCTGTATGTGCAGCACCCCTTTTACAAATGTCTGAACTTCAGGTACTGAAGCCAGTTCTTTCTGGAAGAAAATCGACAGGGCCGAAATTTGAACCTTAATGGACCCTAATTTTAGGCCGATAGACAGTCCTGTTTGCAGGAAATGAAGGAAACGACCCAGTTGAAATTCCTCTGTAGGGGCCTTCTTGGCCTCACACCACGCAACATATTTACGCCAAATGCGGTGATAATGTTTTGCGGTTACGTCCTTCCTGGCTTTGACCAGAGTAGGGATGACTTCTTCTGGAATGCCTTTTTCCCTCAGGATCCGGCGTTCAACCGCCATGCCGTCAAACGCAGCCGCGGTAAGTCTTGGAACAGACAAGGCCCCTGCAGTAGCAGGTCCTTTCTTAGAGGTAGAGGCCACGGTTCGTCCGTGAGCATCTCTTGAAGTTCCGGGTACCAAGTCCGTCTTGGCCAATCCGGAACCACGAGTATAGTTCTTACTCCTCTCCTTCTTATGATTCTCAGTACTTTTGGTATGAGAGGCAGAGGAGGGAACACATACACTGACTGGTACACCCACAGCGTTACCAGAGCGTCCACTGCTATTGCCTGAGGGTCCCTTGACCTGGCGCAATATCTGTCCAGTTTTTTGTTTAGACGTGACGCCATCATGTCCACCTTTGGTTTTTCCCAACGGTTTACAATCAGGTGGAAGACTTCTGGGTGAAGTCCCCACTCTCCCGGGTGAAGGTCGTGTCTGCTGAGGAAGTCTGCTTCCCAGTTGTCCACTCCCGGAATGAATACTGCTGACAGTGCTATCACATGATTTTCCGCCCAGCGAAGAATCCTTGCAGCTTCTGCCATTGCCCTCCAGCTTCTCGTGCCGCCCTGTCTGTTTACGTGGGCGACTGACGTGATGTTGTCCGATTGGATCAACACCGCCTGACCCTGAAGCAGAGGTTTTGCTTGACTTAGGGCATTGTAAATGGCCCTTAGTTCCAGAATGTTTATATGAAGAGACGTTTCCAAGCTTGACCACAGGCCCTGGAAATTCCTTCCCTGTGTGACTGCTCCCCAGCCTCTCAGGCTGGCATCCGTGGTTACCAGGATCCAATCCTGAATGCCAAATCTGCGGCCCTCTAGTAGATGAGCACTCTGCAGCCACCACAGGAGAGACACCCTTGTCCTTGGCGACAGGGTTATCCGCTGATGCATCTGCAGATGCGATCCGGACCATTTGTCCAGTAGATCCCACTGAAATGTTCTTGCATGGAATCTTCCGAATGGAATCGCTTCGTAAGAAGCCACCATTTTCCCCAGGACCCTCGTGCACTGATGCACTGAGACCTGTCCTGGTTTTAGGAGGTTCCTGACTAGCTCGGATAACTCCCTGGCCTTCTCCTCCGGGAGAAACACCTTCTTCTGGACTGTGTCCAGAATCATTCCTAGGAACAGTAGACGTGTCGTTGGAATCAGCTGCGATTTTGGAATATTTAGAATCCACCCGTGCTGACGTAACACTACCTGAGATAGTGCTACTCCGACTTCTAACTGTTCCCTGGATCTTGCCCTTATCAGGAGATCGTCCAAGTAAGGGATAATTGAAATGCCTTTTCTTCGTAGAAGAATCATCATTTCGGCCATTACCTTGGTAAAGACCCGAGGTGCCGTGGACAATCCAAACGGCAGCGTCTGAAACTGATAATGACAGTTTAGTACTACAAACCTGAGGTACCCTTGGTGAGAAGGGTATATCGGGACGTGGAGATAAGCATCTTTGATGTCCAGAGACACCATATAGTCCCCTTCTTCCAGGTTCGCTATCACTGCTCTGAGTGACTCCATCTTGAATTTGAACCTTTTTATGTAAGTGTTCAAGGATTTCAGATTTAAAATTGGTCTCACCGAGCCGTCCGGCTTCGGTACCACAAACAGCGTGGAATAATACCCCTTTCCTTGTTGCAGGAGGGGTACCTTGATTATCACCTGCTGGGAATACAGCTTGTGAATGGCTTCTAGAACTGCCTCCCTGTCGGAGGGAGACTTTGGTAAAGCAGACTTCAGGAAACGATGAGGGGGAAACGCCTCGAATTCCAGTTTGTACCCCTGCGATACTACCTGTAGAATCCAGGGATCCACTTGCGAGTGAGCCCACTGCGCGTTGAAATTTTTGAGACGGGCCCCCACCATATCTGAGTCTGCTTGTAAAGCCCCAGCGTCATGCTGAAGACTTGGCAGAAGCAGGGGAGGGCTTCTGCTCTTGGGAAGCGGCTGCATGGTGCAGTCTTTTTCCTCTTCCTCTGCCCCGGGGCAGAAAGGAGTGGCCTTTTGCTCGCTTGTACTTATGGGAACGAAAGGACTGAGATTGAAAAGACGGTGTCTTTTTCTGCTGATGTGGAGTGACCTGGGGTAAAAAGGTGGATTTTCCAGCCGTTGCCGTGGCCACCAGGTCCGATAGACCAGCCCCAAATAACTCCTCCCCTTTATACGGCAATACTTCCATGTGCCGTTTGGAATCCGCATCCCCTGACCACTGTCGCGTCCACAACGCTCTTCTGGCAGAGATGGACATAGCACTTACTCTTGATGCCAGGGTGCAAATATCCCTCTGTGCATCACGCATATATAATAATGCATCCTTTAAATGTTCTATAGTTAACAAAATATTGTCCCTATCCAGGGTATCAATATTCTCAGTCAGGGAATCCGACCATGCGACTCCAGCACTGCACATCCAGGCTGAGGCGATTGCTGGTCGCAGTATAACACCAGTATGTGTGTATATACTTTTTAGGATATTTTCCAGCCTTCTATCAGCTGGTTCTTTGAGGGTAGCCGTATCAGGAGACGGTAACGCTACTTGTTTAGATAAACGTGTGAGCGCCTTATCTACCCTAGGGGGTGTTTCCCAACGCGCCCTAACCTCTGGCGGGAAAGGATATAATGCTAATAATTTTTTTGAAATTAGCTGTTTTTTATCGGGAGAAACCCACGCTTTTTCACACACCTCATTTATTTCCTCTGACTCAGGAAAAAATATTGGTAGTTTTTTCTCACCCCACATAATACCCTTCTTTGTGGTACTTGTAGTGTCAGAAAGGTTCAATGCCTCTTTCATTGCCGTGATCATGTAACGTGTGGCCCTACTGGACATTACGTTTGTCTCGTCACCGTCGACACTAGACTCAGTATCTGTGTCAGGGTCTGTGTCGACCCACTGAGGTAATGGGCATTTTAGCGCCCCTGACGGTGTCTGAGACGCCTGGACAGGCACTAACTGATTTGCCGGCTGTCTCATGTCGTCAACAGTTTTTTGCAAATTGCTGACATTATCACTTAATTGTTTAAATACAATCATCCAGTCAGGTGTCGACTCCCTAGGGGGTGACATCACCAACGCAGGCAACTGCTCCGCCTCCACATAATTTTCCTCCTCATACATGTCGACACACGCGTACCGACACACAGCACACACACACCGGGAATGCTCTGATAGAGGACAGGACCCCACTTAGCCCTTTGGAGAGACAGAGGGAGAGTCTGCCAGCACACACCCAGCGCTATATATATATATATATACAGGGATAACCTTATATAAGTGTTATTCCCTTATAGCTGCTGTTAATTATTGTTATTTGCTGCCAACAATGCCCCCCCTTCTCTTTTTTACCCTGATTCTGAAGCAGGACTGCAGGGGAGAGTTAGGGAGCCGTCCTTCCAGCGGAGCTGTGAGGGAAAATGGCGCTTGTGTGCTGAGGAGATAGGCTCCGCCCCTTCACGACGTCCTTATCTCCCGCTTTTTTGTGTAAAATGGCAGGGGATTAAAATACATCCATATAGCCCAGGAGCTATATGTGATGTATTCTGTTTTGCCACCTAAGGTATTCTGTTATATTGCGTCTCAGGGCGCTCCCCCCCCAGCGCCCTGCACCCTCAGTGACCGGAGTGTGAAGTGTGCTGAGAGCAATGGCGCACAGCTGCGGTGCTGTGCGCTACCTTAGTCTGAAGACAGGATGTCTTCTGCCGCCGATTTCACCGGACCTCTTCGTCTCTTCTGGCTCTGTAAGGGGGACGGCGGCGCGGCTCCGGTGACCCATCCAAGCTGAACCTGTGATCGTCCCTCTGGAGCTAGTGTCCAGTAGCCTAAGAAACCCGATCCACTCTGCACTCAGGTGAGTCCGTTTCTTCTCCCCTTAGTCCCACGATGCAGTGAGCCTGTTGCCAGCAGGACTCACTGAAAATAAAAAAACCTAACTAAACTTTTATTCTAAGCAGCTCAGGAGAGCCACCTAGATTGCACCCTTCTCGGCCGGGCACAAAAATCTAACTGAGGCTTGGAGGAGGGTCATAGGGGGAGGAGCCAGTGCACACCACCTGATCCTTAAGCTTTTATTTTGTGCCCTGTCTCCTGCGGAGCCGCTATATCCCCATGGTCCTTACGGAGTCCCAGCATCCACTAGGACGTCAGAGAAAATAAGATTTTACTTACCGATAAATCTATTTCTCGGAGTCCGTAGTGGATGCTGGGGTTCCTGAAAGGACCATGGGGAATAGCGGCTCCGCAGGAGACAGGGCACAAAAAGTAAAGCTTTTCCAGATCAGGTGGTGTGCACTGGCTCCTCCCCCTATGACCCTCCTCCAGACTCCAGTTAGGTACTGTGCCCGGACGAGCGTACACAATAAGGGAGGATTTTGAATCCCGGGTAAGACTCATACCAGCCACACCAATCACACCGTACAACTTGTGATCTAAACCCAGTTAACAGTATGATAACAGCGGAGCCTCTGAAAGATGGCTTCCTTCAACAATAACCCGAATTTGTTAACAATAACTATGTACAATTATTGCAGATAATCCGCACTTGGGATGGGCGCCCAGCATCCACTACGGACTCCGAGAAATAGATTTATCGGTAAGTAAAATCTTATTTTCTCTATCGTCCTAGTGGATGCTGGGGTTCCTGAAAGGACCATGGGGATTATACCAAAGCTCCCAAACGGGCGGGAGAGTGCGGATGACTCTGCAGCACCGAATGAGAGAACTCCAGGTCCTCCTTAGCCAGAGTATCAAATTTGTAAAATTTTACAAACGTGTTCTCCCCTAACCACGTAGCTGCTCGGCAAAGTTGTAATGCCGAGACCCCTCGGGCAGCCGCCCAAGATGAGCCCACCTTCCTTGTGGAGTGGGCCTTTACAGATTTAGGCTGTGGCAGGCCTTCCACAGAATGTGCAAGTTGGATTGTGCTACAGATCCAACGAGCAATCGTCTGCTTAGACGCAGGAGCACCCATCTTGTTGGGTGCATACAATATAAACAACGAGTCAGATTTTCTGACTCCAGCTGTCCTTGCAATATATATTTTTAATGCTCTGACAACGTCCAGTAACTTGGAGTCCTCCAAGTCACTTGTAGCCGCAGGCACTACAATAGGCTGGTTCAGATGAAATGCTGACACCACCTTAGGGAGAAAATGCGGACGAGTCCGCAGTTCTGCCCTGTCCGAATGGAAAATCAGATATGGGCTTTTGTAAGATAAAGCTGCCAGTTCTGACACTCTCCTGGCCGAAGCCAGGGCTAGAAGCATGGTCACTTTCCATGTGAGATATTTCAAATCCACCTTTTTTAGTGGTTCAAACCAATGAGATTTTAGAAAGTCCAAAACCACATTGAGATCCCACGGTGCCACTGGAGGCACCACAGGAGGCTGTATATGCAGCACTCCCTTAACAAAGGTCTGGACTTCAGGGACTGAAGCCAATTCTTTTTGAAAGAAAATCGACAGGGCCGAAATTTGAACCTTAATAGATCCCAATTTGAGACCCATAGACAATCCTGATTGCAGGAAATGTAGGAATCGACCCAGTTGAAATTCCTCCGTCGGAGCACTCCGATCTTCGCACCACGCAAC
The DNA here is from genome assembly GCF_028390025.1 of Pseudophryne corroboree. Taxonomy (NCBI): domain Eukaryota; kingdom Metazoa; phylum Chordata; class Amphibia; order Anura; family Myobatrachidae; genus Pseudophryne; species Pseudophryne corroboree. The sequence continues at coordinate 458,484,431 of NC_086447.1, read as the reverse complement.
ATATTTTCGCCAAATTCGGTGATAATGTTGCACGGTTACTTCCTTCCTTGCTTTAATCAAAGTAGGAATGACTTCTTCCGGCATGCCTTTTTCCTTTAGGATCCGGCGTTCAACCGCCATGCCGTCAAACGCAGCCGCGGTAAGTCTTGAAACAGACAGGGACCCTGCTGAAGCAAGTCCCTCCTTAGAGGTAGAGGCCACGGATCTTCCGTGATCATCTCTTGAAGTTCCGGGTACCAAGTCCTTCTTGGCCAATCCGGAACCACTAGTATCGTTCTTACGCCTCTTTGCCGTATAATTCTCAATACTTTTGGTATGAGAGGCAGAGGAGGAAACACATACACCGACTGGTACACCCAAGGCGTTACCAGCGCGTCCACAGCTATTGCCTGCGGATCTCTTGACCTGGCGCAATACCTGTCCAGTTTTTTGTTGAGGCGAGACGCCATCATGTCCACCATTGGTCTTTCCCAACGGGTTACCAGCATGTGGAAGACTTCTGGATGAAGTCCCCACTCTCCCGGGTGAAGATCGTGTCTGCTGAGGAAGTCTGCTTCCCAGTTGTCCACTCCCGGGATGAACACTGCTGACAGTGCTATCACATGATTCTCTGCCCAGCGAAGAATCCTTGCAGCTTCTGCCATTGCACTCCTGCTTCTTGTGCCGCCCTGTCTGTTCACATGGGCGACTGCCGTGATGTTGTCCGACTGGATCAACACCGGTTTTTCCTGAAGCAGAGGTTCTGCCTGGCTTAGAGCATTGTAGATTGCTCTTAGTTCCAGAATGTTTATGTGAAGAGACGTTTCCAGGCTCGTCCATACTCCCTGGAAATTTCTTCCTTGTGTGACTGCTCCCCAGCCTCTCAGGCTGGCGTCCGTGGTCACCAGGATCCAATCCTGTATGCCGAATCTGCGGCCCTCCAATAGATGAGCACTCTGCAACCACCACAGAAGAGACACCCTTGTCCTTGGAGACAGGGTTATCCGCAGGTGCATCTGAAGATGCGACCCTGACCATTTGTCCAACAGATCCCTTTGGAAAATTCTTGCGTGGAATCTGCCGAATGGAATTGCTTCGTAAGAAGCCACCATTTTTCCCAGGACTCTTGTGCATTGATGTACAGACACCTTTCCTGGTTTTAGGAGGTTCCTGACAAGCTCGGATAACTCCTTGGCTTTTTCCTCCGGGAGAAAAACCTTTTTCTGAACCGTGTCCAGAATCATCCCTAGGAACAGCAGACGAGTTGTCGGCATTAACTGGGATTTTGGAATATTCAGAATCCACCCGTGCTGTTTTAGCACTTCTTGAGACAGTGCTAATCCCATCTCTAGCTGTTCTCTGGACCTTGCTCTTATTAGGAGATCGTCCAAGTATGGGATAATTAATATGCCTTTTCTTCGAAGAAGAATCATCATCTCGGCCATTACCTTTGTAAAGACCCGAGGTGCCGTGGACAATCCGAACGGCAGCGTCTGAAACTGATAGTGACAGTTTTGTACAACGAACCTGAGGTACCCCTGGTGTGAGGGGTAAATTGGAACGTGGAGATACGCATCCTTGATGTCCAAGGATACCATAAAATCCCCCTCTTCCAGGTTCGCTATCACTGCTCTGAGTGACTCCATTTTGAACTTGAACTTCTTTATGTACAGGTTCAAGGACTTCAGATTTAGAATAGGCCTTACCGAGCCATCCGGCTTCGGTACCACAAAAAGAGTGGAATAATACCCCTTCCCTTGTTGTAGAAGAGGTACCTTGACTATCACCTGCTGAGAGTACAGCTTGTGAATGGCTTCCAAAACCGTCTCCCTTTCGGAGGGGGACGTTGGTAAAGCAGACTTCAGGAAACGGCGAGGTGGATCTGTCTCTAATTCCAACCTGTACCCCTGAGATATTATCTGCAGGATCCAGGGATCTACTTGCGAGTGAGCCCACTGCGCGCTGTAATTTTTGAGACGACCGCCCACCGTTCCCGAGTCCGCTTGAGAAGCCCCAGCGTCATGCTGAGGCTTTTGTAAAAGCCGGGGAGGGCTTCTGTTCCTGGGAAGGAGCTGCCTGTTGCTGTCTCTTCCCTCGACCTCTGCCTCGTGGCAGATATGAATAGCCCTTTGCTCTCTTATTTTTAAAGGAACGAAAGGGCTGCGGTTGAAAAGTCGGTGCCTTTTTCTGTTGGGGAGTGACTTGAGGTAGAAAGGTGGATTTCCCGGCTGTAGCCGTGGCCACCAAATCTGATAGACCGACTCCAAATAACTCCTCCCCTTTATACGGCAAAACTTCCATATGCCGTTTTGAATCCGCATCGCCTGTCCACTGTCGCGTCCATAAAGCTCTTCTGGCCGAAATGGACATAGCACTTACCCGTGATGCCAGTGTGCAGATATCCCTCTGTGCATCACGCATATAAAGAAATGCATCCTTTATTTGTTCTAACGACAGTAAAATATTATCCCTGTCCAGGGTATCAATATTTTCAATCAGGGACTCTGACCAAACTACCCCAGCACTGCACATCCAGGCAGTCGCTATAGCTGGTCGTAGTATAACACCTGCATGTGTGTATATACTTTTTTGGATATTTTCCATCCTCCTATCTGATGGATCTTTAAGTGCGGCCGTCTCAGGAGAGGGTAACGCCACTTGTTTTGATAAGCGTGTTAGCGCCTTGTCCACCCTAGGAGATGTTTCCCAGCGCTCCCTAACCTCTGGCGGGAAAGGGTATAATGCCAATAATTTCTTTGAAATTTTCAGCTTTTTATCAGGAGCAACCCACGCTTCATTACACACGTCATTTAATTCTTCTGATTCAGGAAAAACTATAGGTAGTTTTTTCACACCCCACATAATACCCTGTTTAGTGGTACCTGTAGTATCAGCTAAATGTAACGCCTCCTTCATTGCCAAAATCATATAACGTGTGGCCCTACTGGAAAATACGGTTGATTCGTCACCGTCACCACTGGAGTCAGTGCCTGTGTCTGGGTCTGTGTCGACCGACTGAGGCAAAGGGCGTTTTACAGCCCCTGACGGTGTTTGAGTCGCCTGGACAGGCACTAATTGATTGTCCGGCCGTCTCATGTCGTCAAACGACTGCTTTAGCGTGTTGACACTATCCCGTAGTTCCATAAATAAAGGCATCCATTCTGGTGTCGACTCCCTAGGGGGTGACATCCTCATATTTGGCAATTGCTCCGCCTCCACACCAATATCGTCCTCATACATGTCGACACACACGTACCGACACACAGCAGACACACAGGGAATGCTCCTAACGAAGACAGGACCCACTAGCCCTTTGGGGAGACAGAGGGAGAGTTTGCCAGCACACACCAAAAGCGCTATATATAACAGGGATAGCCTTATAATAAGTGCTCCCTTATAGCTGCTTTATATATATAAAAATATCGCCATAAATTTGCCCCCCCTCTCTGTTTTACCCTGTTTCTGTAGCGCAGTGCAGGGGAGAGACCTGGGAGCAGTCCTGACCAGCGGAGCTGTGAGAGGAAATGGCGCCGTGTGCTGAGGAGATAGGCCCCGCCCCTTTTTTGGCGGGCTCGTCTCCCGCTATTTAGTGAATCCAGGCAGGGGTTAAATATCTCCATATAGCCTCTGGGGGCTATATGTGAGGTATTTTTAGCCTTTATATAGGTTACATTTGCCTCCCAGGGCGCCCCCCCCCAGCGCCCTGCACCCTCAGTGACTGCGTGTGAAGTGTGCTGAGAGGAAAATGGCGCACAGCTGCAGTGCTGTGCGCTACCTTTAGAAGACTGCAGGAGTCTTCAGCCGCCGATTTTGGACCTCTTCTGACTTCAGCATCTGCAAGGGGGCCGGCGGCGCGGCTCCGGTGACCATCCAGGCTGTACCTGTGATCGTCCCTCTGGAGCTGATGTCCAGTAGCCAAGAAGCCAATCCATCCTGCACGCAGGTGAGTTCACTTCTTCTCCCCTCAGTCCCTCGTTGCAGTGATCCTGTTGCCAGCAGGACTCACTGTAAAATAAAAAACCTAAGCTAAACTTTTTCTAAGCAGCTCTTTAGGAGAGCCACCTAGATTGCACCCTTCTCGGCCGGGCACAAAAATCTAACTGGAGTCTGGAGGAGGGTCATAGGGGGAGGAGCCAGTGCACACCACCTGATCTGGAAAAGCTTTACTTTTTGTGCCCTGTCTCCTGCGGAGCCGCTATTCCCCATGGTCCTTTCAGGAACCCCAGCATCCACTAGGACGATAGAGAAATAGGAGGTAGGAACACCAAAATGAGGACTGTTGTGTGTAAGGGGTGATGATGCTGGGAAAGGGGTGCAGGGTCAGAGGCGGAACTAGTGGCGGTGCTAGGGGGCACCAGCCAAAATCTTGCCTAGGGCATCATGTTGGTTAGGGCCGGCTCTGGGTACTTGTACTATATAACCCTGACTAAATGCACTGTTTCTTAACTAACACTGTCAGCAGACATGTAGAATACTTAAGTGTCCTGTAAAATGCACAGCGCTGACATGCAGGCGGCTTTACAGAGGAGGATTTGCCCAAACAGTCCCAGGATCAGCTCAGCTTGTCCTAATGGCGTCCAAACGCTGACAGGGAGTGAGGGAGAGAGATATGCCGCTCCAGGACAGGAAAATTTACTATAAATGGCGCCCTGGGGCTGGGGGAGGGGCTACAGGTCAAAGCCTTATCCCCCTGCTGAACTTCACCACCAGGCACTGTGGGCTTATATAAATGGTTTATGAGAGAAAACCTACCTGTGCCCATGCCCTGGTGGTCTAGTGGGGTCCCTGTACTACCACAGTGTCCACGCCAGCGCGCGCGGCTCGCCTCCCACCGGCCGCGCGAGATCGCGATTCACAGCGGGACCCACTTACCTCCTCCCTGAGTGCGGCCACGCGATCCAGGAGAACAGTGGTCGTGTGTGTGACTACCTGGAAGAAAACTGGAGCCTCCGCTTTAAGTACCCGGCAACCAGGGTGCGGGAGTATACAGCGCCGCTGGGAGAGGTGATGGAGCTGCAGCAGGAGATGTCTGACTGACATCTAACACAGACAGTGCCTCTGCTGCAGCAGAAATGTAAATATATCTTTGTATACAGAACACAAACAATAGGTTTAAAAAACAAACAATGGACCATGTTAGCACATACACAGTCACCAGCGCTCAACCCCCACAGCACATAGTCACCATCTCACCTCCCCTCTGCGCAGCACATACACAGTAACCTGCTCACCTCCCCTCCCGCACAGTGCTTTGGTTTTGCCAAAACCTTCCTCAAGTGTTTTGGTTCAGATTCGGTTTTTGGCTTAGATTAAAAAAAAATAGATCCAAAAAAACAAACATAATATGAGCTAAAAATAAGATTTTACTTACCGATAAATCTATTTCTCGGAGTCCGTAGTGGATGCTGGGGTTCCTGAAAGGACCATGGGGAATAGCGGCTCCGCAGGAGACAGGGCACAAAAAGTAAAGCTTTTCCAGATCAGGTGGTGTGCACTGGCTCCTCCCCCTATGACCCTCCTCCAGACTCCAGTTAGGTACTGTGCCCGGACGAGCGTACACAATAAGGGAGGATTTTGAATCCCGGGTAAGACTCATACCAGCCACACCAATCACACCGTACAACTTGTGATCTAAACCCAGTTAACAGTATGATAACAGCGGAGCCTCTGAAAGATGGCTTCCTTCAACAATAACCCGAATTTGTTAACAATAACTATGTACAATTATTGCAGATAATCCGCACTTGGGATGGGCGCCCAGCATCCACTACGGACTCCGAGAAATAGATTTATCGGTAAGTAAAATCTTATTTTCTCTATCGTCCTAGTGGATGCTGGGGTTCCTGAAAGGACCATGGGGATTATACCAAAGCTCCCAAACGGGCGGGAGAGTGCGGATGACTCTGCAGCACCGAATGAGAGAACTCCAGGTCCTCCTTAGCCAGAGTATCAAATTTGTAAAATTTTACAAACGTGTTCTCCCCTGACCACGTAGCTGCTCGGCAAAGTTGTAATGCCGAGACCCCTCGGGCAGCCGCCCAAGATGAGCCCACCTTCCTTGTGGAGTGGGCCTTTACAGATTTAGGCTGTGGCAGGCCTTCCACAGAATGTGCAAGTTGGATTGTGCTACAGATCCAACGAGCAATCGTCTGCTTAGACGCAGGAGCACCCATCTTGTTGGGTGCATACAATATAAACAACGAGTCAGATTTTCTGACTCCAGCTGTCCTTGCAATATATATTTTTAATGCTCTGACAACGTCCAGTAACTTGGAGTCCTCCAAGTCACTTGTAGCCGCAGGCACTACAATAGGCTGGTTCAGATGAAATGCTGACACCACCTTAGGGAGAAAATGCGGACGAGTCCGCAGTTCTGCCCTGTCCGAATGGAAAATCAGATATGGGCTTTTGTAAGATAAAGCTGCCAGTTCTGACACTCTCCTGGCCGAAGCCAGGGCTAGAAGCATGGTCACTTTCCATGTGAGATATTTCAAATCCACCTTTTTTAGTGGTTCAAACCAATGAGATTTTAGAAAGTCCAAAACCACATTGAGATCCCACGGTGCCACTGGAGGCACCACAGGAGGCTGTATATGCAGCACTCCCTTAACAAAGGTCTGGACTTCAGGGACTGAAGCCAATTCTTTTTGAAAGAAAATCGACAGGGCCGAAATTTGAACCTTAATAGATCCCAATTTGAGACCCATAGACAATCCTGATTGCAGGAAATGTAGGAATCGACCCAGTTGAAATTCCTCCGTCGGAGCACTCCGATCTTCGCACCACGCAACATATTTTCGCCAAATTCGGTGATAATGTTGCACGGTTACTTCCTTCCTTGCTTTAATCAAAGTAGGAATGACTTCTTCCGGCATGCCTTTTTCCTTTAGGATCCGGCGTTCAACCGCCATGCCGTCAAACGCAGCCGCGGTAAGTCTTGAAACAGACAGGGACCCTGCTGAAGCAAGTCCCTCCTTAGAGGTAGAGGCCACGGATCTTCCGTGATCATCTCTTGAAGTTCCGGATACCAAGTCCTTCTTGGCCAATCCGGAACCACTAGTATCGTTCTTACGCCTCTTTGCCGTATAATTCTCAATACTTTTGGTATGAGAGGCAGAGGAGGAAACACATACACCGACTGGTACACCCAAGGCGTTACCAGCGCGTCCACAGCTATTGCCTGCGGATCTCTTGACCTGGCGCAATACCTGTCCAGTTTTTTGTTGAGGCGAGACGCCATCATGTCCACCATTGGTCTTTCCCAACGGGTTACCAGCATGTGGAAGACTTCTGGATGAAGTCCCCACTCTCCCGGGTGAAGATCGTGTCTGCTGAGGAAGTCTGCTTCCCAGTTGTCCACTCCCGGGATGAACACTGCTGACAGTGCTATCACATGATTCTCTGCCCAGCGAAGAATCCTTGCAGCTTCTGCCTTTGCACTCCTGCTTCTTGTGCCGCCCTGTCTGTTCACATGGGCGACTGCCGTGATGTTGTCCGACTGGATCAACACCGGTTTTCCCTGAAGCAGAGGTTCTGCCTGGCTTAGAGCATTGTAGATTGCTCTTAGTTCCAGAATGTTTATGTGAAGAGACGTTTCCAGGCTCGTCCATACTCCCTGGAAGTTTCTTCCTTGTGTGACTGCTCCCCAGCCTCTCAGGCTGGCGTCCGTGGTCACCAGGATCCAATCCTGTATGCCGAATCTGCGGCCCTCCAATAGATGAGCACTCTGCAACCACCACAGAAGAGACACCCTTGTCCTTGGAGACAGGGTTATCCGCAGGTGTATCTGAAGATGCGACCCTGACCATTTGTCCAACAGATCCCTTTGGAAAATTCTTGCGTGGAATTGCTTCGTAAGAAGCCACCATTTTTCCCAGGACTCTTGTGCATTGATGTACAGACACCTTTCCTGGTTTTAGGAGGTTCCTGACAAGCTCGGATAACTCCTTGGCTTTTTCCTCCGGGAGAAAAACCTTTTTCTGAACCGTGTCCAGAATCATCCCTAGGAACAGCAGACGAGTTGTCGGCATTAACTGGGATTTTGGAATATTCAGAATCCACCCGTGCTGTTTTAGCACTTCTTGAGACAGTGCTAATCCCATCTCTAGCTGTTCTCTGGACCTTGCTCTTATTAGGAGATCGTCCAAGTATGGGATAATTAATATGCCTTTTCTTCGAAGAAGAATCATCATCTCGGCCATTACCTTTGTAAAGACCCGAGGTGCCGTGGACAATCCGAACGGCAGCGTCTGAAACTGATAGTGACAGTTTTGTACAACGAACCTGAGGTACCCCTGGTGTGAGGGGTAAATTGGAACGTGGAGATACGCGTCCTTGATGTCCAAGGATACCATAAAATCCCCCTCTTCCAGGTTCGCTATCACTGCTCTGAGTGACTCCATTTTGAACTTGAACTTCTTTATGTACAGGTTCAAGGACTTCAGATTTAGAATACGCCTTACCGAGCCATCCGGCTTCGGTACCACAAAAAGAGTGGAATAATACCCCTTCCCTTGTTGTAGAAGAGGTACCTTGACTATCACCTGCTGAGAGTACAGCTTGTGAATGGCTTCCAAAACCGTCTCCCTTTCGGAGGGGGACGTTGGTAAAGCAGACTTCAGGAAACGGCGAGGTGGATCTGTCTCTAATTCCAACCTGTACCCCTGAGATATTATCTGCAGGATCCAGGGATCTACTTGCGAGTGAGCCCACTGCGCGCTGTAATTTTTGAGACGACCGCCCACCGTCCCCGAGTCCGCTTGAGAAGCCCCAGCGTCATGCTGAGGCTTTTGTAGAAGCCGGGGAGGGCTTCTGTTCCTGGGAAGGAGCTGCCTGTTGCTGTCTCTTCCCTCGACCTCTGCCTCGTGGCAGATATGAATAGCCCTTTGCTCTCTTATTTTTAAAGGAACGAAAGGGCTGCGGTTGAAAAGTCGGTGCCTTTTTCTGTTGGGGAGTGACTTGAGGTAGAAAGGTGGATTTCCCGGCTGTAGCCGTGGCCACCAAATCTGATAGACCGACTCCAAATAACTCCTCCCCTTTATACGGCAAAACTTCCATATGCCGTTTTGAATCCGCATCGCCTGTCCACTGTCGCGTCCATAAAGCTCTTCTGGCCGAAATGGACATAGCACTTACCCGTGATGCCAGTGTGCAGATATCCCTCTGTGCATCACGCATATAAAGAAATGCATCCTTTATTTGTTCTAACGACAGTAAAATATTGTCCCTGTCCAGGGTATCAATATTTTCAATCAGGGACTCTGACCAAACTACCCCAGCACTGCACATCCAGGCAGTCGCTATAGCTGGTCGTAGTATAACACCTGCATGTGTGTATATACTTTTTTGGATATTTTCCATCCTCCTATCTGATGGATCTTTAAGTGCGGCCGTCTCAGGAGAGGGTAACGCCACTTGTTTAGATAAGCGTGTTAACGCCTTGTCCACCCTAGGAGATGTTTCCCAGCGCTCCCTAACCTCTGGCGGGAAAGGGTATAATGCCAATAATTTCTTTGAAATTTTCAGCTTTTTATCAGGAGCAACCCACGCTTCATTACACACGTCATTTAATTCTTCGGATTCAGGAAAAACTATAGGTAGTTTTTTCACACCCCACATAATACCCTGTTTAGTGGTACCTGTAGTATCAGCTAAATGTAACGCCTCCTTCATTGCCAAAATCATATAACGTGTGGCCCTACTGGAAAATACGGTTGATTCGTCACCGTCACCACTGGAGTCAGTGCCTGTGTCTGGGTCTGTGTCGACCGACCCAGGCAAAGGGCGTTTTACAGCCCCTGACGGTGTTTGAGTCGCCTGGACAGGCACTAATTGATTGTCCGGCCGTCTCATGTCGTCAAACGACTGCTTTAGCGTGTTGACACTATCCCGTAGTTCCATAAATAAAGGCATCCATTCTGGTGTCGACTCCCTAGGGGGTGACATCCTCATATTTGGCAATTGCTCCGCCTCCACACCAATATCGTCCTCATACATGTCGACACACACGTACCGACACACAGCAGACACACAGGGAATGCTCCTAACGAAGACAGGACCCACTAGCCCTTTGGGGAGACAGAGGGAGAGTTTGCCAGCACACACCAAAAGCGCTATATATAACAGGGATAGCCTTATAATAAGTGCTCCCTTATAGCTGCTTTATATATATAAAAATATCGCCATAAATTTGCCCCCCCTCTCTGTTTTACCCTGTTTCTGTAGTGCAGTGCAGGGGAGAGACCTGGGAGCCGTCCTGACCAGCGGAGCTGTGAGAGGAAATGGCGCCGTGTGCTGAGGAGATAGGCCCCGCCCCTTTTTTGGCGGGCTCGTCTCCCGCTATTTAGTGAATCCAGGCAGGGGTTAAATATCTCCATATAGCCTCTGGGGGCTATATGTGAGGTATTTTTAGCCTTTATATAGGTTACATTTGCCTCCCAGGGCGCCCCCCCCCAGCGCCCTGCACCCTCAGTGACTGCGTGTGAAGTGTGCTGAGAGGAAAATGGCGCACAGCTGCAGTGCTGTGCGCTACCTTTAGAAGACTGCAGGAGTCTTCAGCCGCCGATTTTGGACCTCTTCTGACTTCAGCATCTGCAAGGGGGCCGGCGGCGCGGCTCCGGTGACCATCCAGGCTGTACCTGTGATCGTCCCTCTGGAGCTGATGTCCAGTAGCCAAGAAGCCAATCCATCCTGCACGCAGGTGAGTTCACTTCTTCTCCCCTCAGTCCCTCGTTGCAGTGATCCTGTTGCCAGCAGGACTCACTGTAAAATAAAAAACCTAAGCTAAACTTTTTCTAAGCAGCTCTTTAGGAGAGCCACCTAGATTGCACCCTTCTCGGCCGGGCACAAAAATCTAACTGGAGTCTGGAGGAGGGTCATAGGGGGAGGAGCCAGTGCACACCACCTGATCTGGAAAAGCTTTACTTTTTGTGCCCTGTCTCCTGCGGAGCCGCTATTCCCCATGGTCCTTTCAGGAACCCCAGCATCCACTAGGACGATAGAGAAATCATGTTGTTTTTGGAATTAAAAATACAAATTCCGATCTGCAGGGAGATCCGGACCAGGTTTTGGTTAGGTTCAGAGCCACAAACTTTGGGTGGATTTGGATTTCTAGAGAATCGAAGCGTAGATCTTTATTATAAAGGCATATAAATGTGAATATAGCCTTACATACAGAACACAAACAATGGGTTTAAAAATAAGATTTTACTTACCGGTAAATCTATTTCTCGTAGTCCGTAGTGGATGCTGGGGACTCCGTAAGGACCATGGGGAATAGACGGGCTCCGCAGGAGAAAGGGCAATCTAAGAAAGAATTAGGACTACTGGTGTGCACTGGCTCCTCCCTCTATGTCCCTCCTCCAGACCTCAGTTAAGGAAACTGTGCCCGGAAGTACAGTAATATTGCAGCTAGATGTATAATTGTTGTGCTGCAAAGTGCTACATTAGTCTTCTTCTATCCAGGCCACAAAAGATGGGAAGCTTATTTTTAGACTGCAATATAGATTTCAGTTTGGATATACCAAGGTGCATAGTTACCTGTTTTGCTATGAGCCAAACTCATACCCCTTTCACACCAAAATCCCGGGTCTGACCTGTTATTTGTAACATGGGGGGTAATTCAGACTGCATCGCTAGCGATCGCAGTCTGAATTACTTTGTGGCGTGCGCACGCGCAGTGGACGCACTGCGTGTGCGCACCCCGGGTTCCCAGTGAGATACTATCAGCATCTCACTGGCTGCGATAGCCTCTGCCTGACTGACAGGCAGAGGTAGTCCCGAGGCAGGAGGGGACGTGCCAGCGGCCATTGGTGGAGCGCGGTCCGGACTAGGTGTGTCTGGACCGTTGGGGGGGGGCAGGCCGCAGCGGCTACGTGATGTCACACACAGCCACTGCGACACTGAACGTGGCAGGTAACTCCTTGCCAGCGCGCAGGAGCTGCACAGGTAGGGAGCTGCTCGCCAGGTATAAAAGCATCGCCACTGTGCAATGCTTTTGTACCTGTGCGGAGGGAGGGGGGGCAGGGCCTGACATGTGGGGCGTACTAGCCCTGTGCTGGGCATACCCCCGCATGTCAGAGTAAATGATCGTATTTAGCACATCTACAATCAACTCTGAATTACCCCCATGGTTCTAGACCCCATTCACACCGCCGTTCTGGCTCAGGTTATTTCAGGGTCGGCGCAGTTTACATTTAACTGTTCTGACGATGCTAAGAGATGATATCTTCAAGTGCCATTTATCCGTCTCTCTCCATACTGTAAAGAGGGGTACACACGGAGAGATCCGTTCTTAAAATCTAAGCAATCTGACTAGCTTGCTTAGATTTTAAGCAAGGATCTCTCGTGTGTATGACCCCAGCGACAGCGATGCCCCACACGTCGCTATCGCCGGTGCTAGATTGGCCTGTCACAATCTAGCACTTCGCTCATTTCACACGCTGGGAGAAATGAGAGCACCCCATCCCCCCACCCCAACCCCGCTCAGCACACAATGCGCTGTGCTGAGCGGGGGGAGAGATGTGTGCTGAGCGGTCACTGATAGATCGCTTAGCACACATCTCTGGACGTGTGTAGGGCCCTTAACTGGACCTGTGTCGGACCGTCACACTGACAAACATGGGCAAGTGTCCACACCCGATGTCTGTGAAGGACGTAGTTCATAGACATATCGGGACAGCCCTGCAGCAAAGGTGATGCCTGGCATGTCTGGCAGTGTGTATGGCCGACCCGCCGACCACCCATACTCTGGCTGCACGGACCACCAACACAGACATCACAGCTGAGCAGGCAAATTGTAATGCCGCCTAGCTGTGATGCCTGGACCTACATTATTAAGCAGCTGACTGGTCAGTGTGTAAAGCTTACCTAAATCGGCAGATTATCTTTGCAGTGTGTACCTAGCCACAGTGTGCAAGAGGGACTCTTACTTTACAAATGCACTCAGCTGAAAGGACAAGTGAATAGAGCTCAAGTTTAAAGTGGCGTTTGTATAATTACTCAGCCTTCCTTTAATATACATTACCAATTTAATTATCAGCAATATGTACAAATGTATATTCTGACAACGGTACATCAACATCACAGACTCTCCCATGCGCCTAAAGAAAAAGCCTGTGAATGTTTTTGGCCAGAGAAACGGTCCGCAAGCCAGCAACTCTAGTCACTGCCAAAAATCGAACTGTCCTGTTGGTTAACTCGTGTTAATAATTATTTTTCCTTTGGCAGACTGACCTTATCCTTATCATAAATGTATTCCCTCAATGCTCTACTGATATGAGATTACAATAAGCAGTACATGGCCGTAGTTAATAAAGAACATTCATACAGTACAGAACATACACCATGGCAACATAAAGAAATGAAAACTTTATAAAGATAGAAATAACGAATCTAGAGTTTACTTTAAACTAAGCAACCAAAGATGTAGCCACACAGTATGAAGGAACTGACAATTAAAGGAAACACCTGGCTACCATACTTGTTAGCGTATTATTCTCAAACACATGTATCAGCATGAGAGACATAATAATAAACACAGGCACGTGACCCCAACATGTACCCGTGATCACATGTCCCAAGCGCGAGACAGGCAACAGCTGGAAGATCTCCCGGAGACCTCCGTCACGGTGTGTACCTACCTATAGAGCGCGTCCTCCCAGCAGGGTCAGAAATGCACGGCCGCCCGCCACAGACAGTGCTGGCCTGCCGGAGCACTTCCTTCTCTATGCGACACGGAGACCGAGAGGAGGAGAATGCGATGAAACCTCGGCCGTCGCCAGCTGGGAGGAGCCGACATGTCATGTGCTGCAGTACTGAGCGTACGCATAGTGCACTGTACTAGTGTCACTGTCAGACAGATGTAGGAAGGAACGAGCTACAGTATACGGAAGCACGCTGCATGAGCATAAGGGAGAGAGGGTGGTCCGCTGCGCCCCTGCTAGCCAACCCGACTATCGTCCCTACCGAAATAATACTCGGAGACAAGATCTGGGATTGAATCATTGGCCACAGTTCTTTATTAACCATTACCTTATTTACAACTCACATTTTCTTCCAGGGTAGGGGCAGAGAAACGGTGGGCAAGGCACAAAAACCCTATCAATGCCGATCATTGATTTACGACGGGGCGTGCCACATACCTACGTCGTAGGCCCTCAGCAACGCCCCCGCTAATGAGCCAGCCCCCGCGGATTCCTCTGGCCTGGTGCGCAGCCGTCGGCCCGCCGTCGACAGCTGGAGCATGGCATGCGGCACGTCGCCATCGGTGAATCTGCAACCTCAGCTGGCTCCCGTCCTCCACCTGCCTTGCGCACCGCTTCCTCCCGCCACTGAGGTTTCGGGGTCTGCCCGATTACCGAAAACCCCCCCACCCTGCCATTCTCCCTAACCTCGACTTCCAAAACCTCCTGCAAAGCGTTGTTGAACAAGTCAATGCCGACGTCCGACAAATGCACCCCGTCTGCCCTGTACATGCCCTTGACCTTCTGACTGATGTCCGGGTGACGGATGACCCTTCCACCCATCGCCCTCACGCACTTACTCACTGCTACATTCACCTTTTTCCTGGTCCTTTCTATGGCAGCCCCTTTACGCGCCCCACGCCATGTGAGCCTAGGTATGATGCTGGACCACACGATGTTCGCTGCCTGCCAACGCGCTTTGGCCCATACCAGGTCAGCGCCAATCCTTCTTACCATGTCAAGGGACTTCGTGTTCCCCAAATCGTTACCACCTAAATGAATGATTATTGTGTCAGGGCTGCCCGCCGTTTTTTCACCCCCCAGCAACGCCTCCCTGAGGCCGTGCCACCTCATCCCCCTCCGCCCGAACCAAAACACTCGTCCCGCGCTCCTTGCCAGCCCCAGCTGCCTGTCGTAGGGCCTGCCGGCGGCCCTCTTTTCCGCCCAGTGAACGTAGGAATGGCCGACGATCCAAATGCGCTTCGCCTCTTTGCTCCCTGCGGAGGGGGGGGGGGGGGGGAGATTTAATTAGATGTTAGATTGCTGGTAACCGGCCTGACATAAACTTTATAGCTATCTGATTTCCACCGGCCCAGCGCCCTGATCTCCTCGCCGGCGCAGCCCTCGCTAGCTGCCGACGTGGCGGCACCGATTCTGAATGAATGAGTGCTAAACCTATCGACCCGCCATCCGCTGGCCATTACGCATTTTTTCAGGACCGCCGTAAACTGATATTTAGTTAGTGGTGACCCGTCCGCGTGTATGAGGAAATTATCCCCGCCTCGCGGCCTGTGGTCTAGGAAGGCCTTGACCGCCGCCACCGGACATGCCGCAATATCCGCGTGCCTGCGCAACTGAACCCATTTTCCCTTACCCTCCTGATCAGTCTTTGACTTCTGTATTTTGCATAACACAGCTTGCTCGGTTATGGCGACGTTCTTGTACTGCAGCCCGTCGCCGTTTGTGAGCTTAGATCTCGCTACCAGCTCGCTGATCCTGAACGCTCCGCTAAAAGCCATCACGAATGCGGCCCCGAACAGCGCCGCTTCGCCCTGATCCCTGCACACTGATGGGATGCATGCCAGCAGCGTCCTCAATCTCTCCATTGTAATGGGTTCCCTTGCGTCTGGCCTCCTAACCTCTGCCCTGGCCCAGCCCCTCATGATTGTACGTACCGTAAACGACTTTGTCTCGTCATTTTTCCCTGCCAACTTATCGAAAAACGCGATACCTGCTAGCAT
This sequence comes from Pseudophryne corroboree, assembly GCF_028390025.1. NCBI lineage: Eukaryota > Metazoa > Chordata > Amphibia > Anura > Myobatrachidae > Pseudophryne > Pseudophryne corroboree. The sequence goes on along the minus strand of NC_086447.1, from coordinate 458,468,749 downwards.
GGCGCTCGTCCGGGCCTTGGATGCCTATTCGCGCCTGAGCTTGGCTAGGAAAGCCAGCAGCTGCTGCTGCGCATTTTTTCCCTCGGTGCTTACCGCAGCCTGAAACTCTTGCTACGATCTCCAGGCAGCATTGTATGCCTTCCAAGTCCTTGGCGCCAGCGACCGCTCCACCAGCCTGCCTAATTCGGCTTGACTATCTGCCAGAGACATGAGGGGCATGTTAGGCCAGTCACGTTTGCCATTGGCGCAGCTGCCCTAAAAGCTTCCCAGTTCTGCCGGGACAATGCATCTGCTATCACATTCTTCTCCCCCGGCACGTGTTTCGCCCTGAATGTAATATTATGATGCAAGCATGCTAGCACCAATTTCCTGATCAACCTGACAACTGGCGGCGATGAGGCCCTCTGGTTGTTCACCGCCTGAACCACCCCCATATTATCGCACCAGAATTGAATCTGCCTTTTGGCGAGTCTCTCTCCCCATATTGTCACTGCTACGACTATTGGGAACAACTCCAAGGCCGCCAAGTTCTTGGTGAGCGCCGCCTCCTCCCACGATGTGGGCCAAACCTGCGCGCACCATTCTCCCTGCCAGTATGCCCCGAAGCCTGTCGCCCCTGCGGCATCCGTAAATAGATGCATCACGTGATTGGACCGTACTTCTTTGGGCCACATACGCACTCCATTGAAATGTAGGAGGAATTCCTCCCATACTCGCAGGTCCTCCCTCAAATCCCTGTTGATCCGCACAAAGTGATGTCTCTTTGCGACGCCCGCGGTGGCTTGCTCGAGCCGCCGTTTAAAAATCCTACCTATTGGGATCACCCTGCATGCAAAATTGAGGCTTCCCAATAATGATTGCAGCTGGCCCAACGTAACCTTTTTTGCCCTTACGCACAGCCCGATTTCCCTTTCCAGCCTCCGAATCTTTTCCTCTGGGAGCCTGCACTCCTGTCTATCTGTGTCGATCTCTATCCCCAGGTAGGATAGGACCGTTTTGGGCCCTTCCGTCTTCTCTGTTGCGATAGGCACGCTGAACTCCTCCAGCATGGCCTGCAGCTCGCTCAGAAGGTGGGCGCACCGTGTCGAATCTGGAGGCCCTGCCACCAGGAAATCGTCCAGGTAGTGTGCTATAGCTCTTGACCCCGTGCGCTCCTCCCAGCACCACTGCAGGAAAGAGCTAAAAGCCTCAAAATATGCGCACGAAATAGCGCAACCCATTGGCAAACATTTGTCAATGAAGAAAAAACCGTCAAAGCTTATCCCCATGATCCTGAAACTCTCAGGATGTAGGGGGAGCAGTCTGAAGGCAGACTCGATGTCTAATTTTGCTATCAGGGCCCCCTTCCCCTGTGTCCGGATCGACCTGACAGCCGAGTCGAATGACTGGTACTGCACTGAGCAATTCGTCCCTGTCCAAAGCGTCGTTTACCGACGCCCCTTCTGGATAGGACAAGTGCTGATTGAGCCTGAATTTCCCCGGTGCTTTCTTGGGGACCAGCCCCAACTGAGATATAACTAGCCCCGCCACTGGGGGGGCTACGAAAGGCCCCGCCATTCTACCTAAAGCTAGCTCCTTGATGATTTTTTCCTGCACCACTCGTGGCTGCTCCCTGATAGACTTTTAATTTCTAGAGCTGCCGGAGGGCGCGACTTCCTTAGTTATGGGTATCCTAAACCCGTCCCTGAACCCCGCCCGCAGCAAATTGGCTTCCTGGCTCTTGGGATACCTGGCCAGCCATGCCAGGATCCTGTTCGTGTTCACTGGACTAATTGCTTTTGTTAGGCCCTGCCGCTGCGGGTACCTTTTTCTGGTTATTTCCCCTCTGTCTGCTGCACTCTTTGGCTGCGTGATTCGCGCCGCAGATTGAACATGCGTGCTTGAATTTGCATTGCGCGCGGTTGCACCGCATCTCATTAAACGCCCAGCATTTATGATCTGGTTTCTGCGCGCTAGGCCTCCCTGCAAACGGCCTTTGTGTAGTTAAGACCTTTTCTGGGGCCCCTGCCGACTGGGCTTTCAACCATTCATCAATGTCCCTGACGCCGAAATCAATGGGCTTCCCGCCCACCGCCCTTGTCCTAAAACGCTCCGTCCGGCTCCCTCTGTAGCAATGCCGCTTCCCCTCCTGCCTCTGCTTTTAACTCCCTCCTGCCCCCTCCTCCCTCCTGCTGCCTTACTGGCTGCCCTGTCCCCCCAGGTGTGAAAAGGAGGACGGCATACCTGCCCCCGTCCCCCCTTTCCCGCCGTTGGCCCGCGGCCACGTGTGCCACCCCTCCCCCCTATATCGCCGCAGCGCCATTTTGGCGCCTATGCTCCCTTGTAATAGACATATCTGTAATATACTACATAGTACATACCCTCCAACATGGGCCCTCATTCCGAGTTGTTCGCTCGCAAGCTGCTTTTAGCAGCTTTGCACACGCTAAGCCGCCGCCTACTGGGAGTGAATCTTAGCTTATAAAAATTGCGAATGAAAGATTAGCAAAATTGCGAATAGACACTTCTTAGCAGTTTCTGAGTAGCTCCAGACTTACTCTGCAACTGCGATCAGTTCAGTCAGTTTCGTTCCTGGTTTGAAGTCACAAACACTCCCAGCGTTCGGCCAGACACTCCTCGGTTTCTCCAGCCACTCCCGCGTTTTTCCCTGAAACGGTAGCGTTTTTTCGCACACACCCATAAAACGGCCAATTTCCGCCCAGAAACACCCACTTCCTGTCAATCACATTACGATCACCAGAACGAAGAAAAAACCTTGTAATGCCGTGAGTAAAATACCTAACTGCATATCAAATTTACTTGGCGCGGTCGCACTGCGGACACTGCGCATGCGCATTAGCGACTAATCGCTCCGTTGCGAGAAAAATATAACGAGCGAACAACTCGGAATGACCCCCATGACCCGCCCCACTAGGTACAAAATGCTCTGTTTCTGGACTTCCCTCTTAATTTATTATTGCCATCACCTGTGAAGAAACAGCTTTCTTATCATTTAACTAGTTCAACACAGGTGATGGAAATCATAAATTAAGAGGGAAGTCCAGAAACAGAGCATTTTGTACCTAGTGGGGCGGGTCATGTTGGAGGGTCTGTTACTATATGACTACAATCAGCTTGTAAATCAGTTTCTACTTTTTCTCTTACGTCCTAGAGCAGGGGTCTTCAACCTTTAAGACAGTGTGGGCCACATAAAAAAATGAAACGAAGCCGAGGGCCACTAAGCTATACTGCGGTATTTAGAATCTAAATTTTAATTTATGATTGTAATGAGACCTTTTCTAGACTCATAAGACCATAAAAAAGACTTCAAAAGATAATTATTGTAATTTAATGAATGAAACATGGTCTACTTTACCTTTGTTATTATAATAAGTTCATATCAGTGGGAAACTTGGCATTGTTTTTGCTTGGCCAGCTTGTCGATGTTGGCATCAATGTTAGAAGTCGCTATGCGCAGAGTATTCTCAAGATGTTGGTCTGTAAGCACTGAACTGGACTCATACGGCAGTATCACTGGACTGGTGGGTATAATGTGGGCATGCTTTCACAATATTGCTGCTGTCTGTCTGTGATGGGGGGAGGGAGGGTATGATAGCGCCTATGTCAAGACATAGGTGCTATCATACCCTCCCTCCTCCCCATCACAGACAGACAGCAGCATTGTCAAAGCATGCTCCCTGCCATCTCTGCTCTTAATACTTAATACACCCCCTGCTGGGTCCCCCGCCACGCCCCCTGCCCTCAATACTAATTTATTCACTGCCATGCTCAGGCTGCCGCACCCCCGTCCCCGCCGCTCCCGCACGCCGGGTTCCTGCACTGCCCCCTGCCCTCAACACTTATACACTTTTATTCTCCTGCCGCAGCCCCCCCCCCCCCCCCCCCCCGCGCCGGGTCCCCGCCGCACACAGCCATGCTCAGGCTGCATACATGCTGCCGCACCCCCTCCGCTCCCGCCCGCCGGGTTCCCGCACTGCCCCCTGCTCTCAATGGTAACTTGCCGCACCCCCCCCAGCCGGGTCCCCGCCGCTCTCACCCACCTATTCAACACTGCAGGCGGAGGGAGACACAGGGAGGGAGACACAGTAAGGGTGACCAGACCACTGACCAGCCTAAGAGGAGCTACTCCCCTTCTTCACAGGCAACCAGTGACAGTGCGGGGGAGTCACATGACTCCGGGAAAGGGAAAAAAATTATTTATTTTTTTTGTGTTCATATGTGCGCTGCGGGCGGGCGCGTCGGCGGGCCATGGAAACCATAGCAGCGGGCCACCTGTGGCCCGCGGGCCACGGGTTGAAGACCCCTGTCCTAGAGGATGCTGGGGACTCCTTAAGGACCATGGGCAATAGACGGGCTCCGCAGGAGACATGGGCACTATAAAGAAACTTTAGAATGGGTGTGCACTGGCTCCTCCCTCTATGCCCCTCTTCCAGACCTCAGTTAGATCCTGTGCCCAGAGGAGACTGGGTGCTTTCAGGGGAGCTCTCCTGAGCTTCTCTGTAAAAAATCATTTTGTTAGGTTTTTTATTTTCAGGGAGTCCTGCTGGCAACAGGCTCCCTGCGTCGTGGGACTGAGGAGAGAGAAGCAGACCTACTTCAGTGATAGGCTCTGCTTCTTAGGCTACTGGACACCATTAGCTCCAGAGGGAGTCGGAACGCAGGTCTCACCCTAGCCGTTCGTCCCAGAGCCGCGCCGCCGTCCTCCTTGCAGAGCCGGAAGATAGAAGCCGGGTGAGTATACGAAGAAAGAAGACTTCACAGGTGGCAGAAGACTTCGGATCTTCACTGAGGTAACGTGCAGCGGTAACACTGCGCGCCATTGCTCCCACACACACACACGATACAGGCACGGATGGGTGCAGGGCGCAGGGGGGGGGGGGGGCGCCCTGGGCAGCAATAATCCTCTTGGCTAGCATAAATAATTGTATATTAAGCTGTGGCATTATTATATACAATCCCCCGCCAGGTTTTTTGTATTTTGAGCGGGACCAAAGCCCGCCGCTGAGGGGGCGGAGCTTGATCCCACAACACTAACCAGCGCCATTTTCTCCACAGCACGCTGCTGAGAAGCTGGCTCCCTGCACTCTCCTCTGCTGAACACGGTGACAGAGGGCTTTTAAGGAGGAAGGGGGGGGCACATAATTTTGGCGCAGTCAGTAAGGGAATTGTGTTTCCAGGGTCATTGGCGCTGGGTGTGTGCTGGCATACTCTCTCTCTGTCTCTCCAAAGGGCCTTGTTGGGGACCTGTCTCCAGATTAGAGATTTCCCTGAGTGTGTGGGGTGTCAGTACGTGTGTGTCGGCATGTCTGAAGCGGAAGGCTCTTCTAGGGAGGAGGTGGAGCAAATGAGTGTGGTGTCTCCGTCGGCAACGCCGACACCTGATTGGGTGGATATGTGGAATGTTTTAAATGCAAATGTGAATTTATTACACAAAAGGTTGGACAAAGCGGAGTCCAGGGAAAGTACAGGGAGTCAATCCCTGCCTTCCACTATGTCACAGGGCCCTTCTGGGTCTCAGAAGCACCCACTATCCCAAGTAGTAGACACTGATACCGACACGGATTCTGACTCCAGTGTCGACTACGATGATGCGAGGTTGCAGCCAAAATTGTCAAATTATTCATTATTTGATTATTGCAATAAAAGATGTGTTGCATATCACAGACAAGAGGGTCCACATGTTTAAAGAAAAGAAACCTGAGGTTACTTTCCCCCCTTCACATGAGCTAAATGAGTTGTTTGAAAGGGCTTGGGAAACTCCAGACAAGAAATTGCAGATTCCCAAAAGGATTCTTATGGTGTATCCTTTCCCGGCTAAGGACAGGATACGGTGGGAATCCTCCCCCAGGGTGGACAAAGCGTTGACGCGCTTATCCAAAAAGGTGCCGCTGCCGTCTCAAGATACCGCAACCCTCAAGGATCCTGCTGATCGCAGGCAGGAGACTACCTTGAAGTCGATTTACACGCATACTGGTACATTACTCAGACCGGCGATAGCGTCGGCTTGGGTTTGTAGCGTTGTAGCAGCGTGGAAAGATACCTTGTCTGCTAAAATTGAGACACTGGATAAGGATACCATATTAAGGATGCTGTCCTATATATGAGAGATGCTCAGAGAGACATTGGCCTACTGGGTTCCAGAGCCAACGCCTTTGGCGATTTCTGCTAAGCGAGCCCTGTGGACCCGCCAATGGACGGGTGATGCCGACTCAAAGAGGCATATGGAGGTTTTGCCTTACAAGGGTGAGGATTTATTTGGAGAAGGTCTCACGGACCTGGTTTCTACAGCTACTGCAGGTAAATTCACCTTTTTACCTTCTGTTTCCTCACAGCCAAAGAAAACGCCACATTATCAGATGCAGTCCTTTTCGGTCGCATAAATCCAAAAGAGTACGGGGATCTTCCTTTCTCGCCAGAGGTAAGGGCAGAGGGAAAAAGCTGCCAACTACAGCTAGTTCCCAGGAGCAGAAGTCCTCCCCGGCTTCTACAAAATCCACCGCATGACGCTGGGGCTCCGCTGAGGGAGTCCGCCCCAGTGGGGGCACGTCTTCGACCTTTCAGCCACGTCTGGGTACAATCACAGGTGGATCCCTGGGCAATAGACATTGTTTCCCAGGGTTACAAGCTGGAATTCGAAGAGGTGCCTCCTCGCCGGTTTTTCAAATCGGCCCTACCAGCTTCTTCCCCAGAGAGGGAGGTAGTTTTAAATGCAATTCAAAAACTGTGTCTTCAACAAGTGGTGGTCAAAGTTCCCCTGCTTCAACAGGGGACGGGGTACTACTCAACCCTGTTTGTGGTCCCGAAACCGGACGGTTCGGTCAGACCCATTCTGAATTTAAAATACTTAAACCTATACTTGAAAAGGTTCAAATTCAAGATGGAATCGCTCAGAGCAGTCATCGCCAGCCTGGAGGGGGGGGGGATTATATGGTGTCCCTGGACATAAAAGATGCATACCTTCATGTCCCCATATATCCTCCTCATCAGGCGTTCCTGAGATTTGCTGTACAGGACTGTCATTACCAATTTCAGACGTTGCCGTTTGGGCTTTCCACGGCCCGAGGATTTTCACCAAGGTAATGGCAGAAATGATGGTGCTCCTGCGCAAGCAGGGAGTCACAATTATCCCGTACTTGGACGATCTCCTGATAAAAGCGAGATTGAGAGAACAGTTGCTGAACAGCGTATCACTCTCCCTGAGGGTGTTGCAGCAGCACGGCTGGATTCTCAATCTACCAAAGTCACAGTTGGTTCCAACGACCCGATTGCCTTTCTTAGACATGATTCTGGACACGGAACAAAAAAGGGTTTTTCTCCTGTTGGAAAAGGCACTGGAACTCCAGAACTTGGTCAGGGACCTGTTAAAGTCAAAAAGGATATCGGTCCATCAATGCACTCGAGTTCTGGGAAAGATGGTGGCGTCTTACGAGGCCATTCTCTACGGCAGGTTCCATGCGAGGACCTTTCAGTGAGACCTTCTGGACAAGTGGTCCGGGTCACATCTGCATATTCATTAGATGATCAGCCTGTCCCCCAGGGCCAGGGTATCTCTCTTGTGGTGGCTGCAGATTGCTCACCTTCTAGAGGGTCGCAAGTTCGGCATTCAAGACTGGGTTCTGGTGACCACGGACGCGAGCCTCCGAGGATGGGGAGCAGTCACACAGGGAAGAAACTTCCAGGGACTGTGGTCAAGCCAGGAGGCTTGTCTACACATCAACGTACTGGAATTGAGGGCCGTATACAACGGCCTGCGTCAAGCGGAGATTGTTCTTCGTGGCCTACAGGTGCTGATTCAGTCAGACAACGTCACAGCAGTGGCTCATGTAAACCGACAAGGTGGAACAAAGAGCAGAGTGGCAATGGCAGAAGCCACCAGAATTCTTCGCTGGGCGGAAAATCATGTAAGCGCTCTGACAGCAGTCTTCATTCCGGGAGTGGACAACTGGGAAGCAGACTTCCTCAACAGACACGATCTCCATCCAGGAGAGTGGGGACTTCATCAGGAAGTCTTTACAGAGATTGCAAGTCAGTGGGGACTGCCTCAAATAGACATGATGGTGTCACGCCTCAACAAGAAGCTTCCGAGGTATTGTGCAAGGTCAAGGGACCCTCAGGCGGTAGCTGTGGACGCCCTGGTGACACCGTGGGTGTTTCAGTCGGTCTATGTGTTCCCTCCTCTTCCTCTCAACTCAAAAATATTGAGAATCATCAGACGAAAAGGAGTACAGACAATTCTCATTGTTCCAGATTGGCCTCGAAGGGCCTGGTATCCGGATCTGCAGGAAATGCTCACAGAAGATCCGTGGCCTCTTCCTCTCAGAGAAGACCTGTTGCAACAGGGCCCTGTCTGTTCAAAGACTTACAGCGGCTGCGTTTGATGGCATGGCGGTTGAACGCCGGATCCTAGCTGGAAAGGGCATTCCGGATGAGGTCATTCCTACTATGATAAAGCCTAAGAAGGAGGTGACAGCGAAACATTATCACCGTATCTGGAGGAAGTATGTGTCTTGGTGTGAGACCAAGAATGCTCCTCCGGAAGAATTCCATCTGGGCCGTTTTCTCCACTTCCTACAGACTGGAGTGAGTTTGGGCTTAAAATTAGGCTCCATTAAGGTACAGATTTTGTCCCTGTCCATTTTCTTTCAGATGGAATTGGCTTCTCTCCCAGAAGTCCAGACTTTTGTGAAGGGAGTGCTGCATATCCTGGCTCCTTTTGTGCCCCCATGGGACCATAACGTGGTGTTACAGTTCCTTCAGTCTCACTGGTTTGAGCCTCTTAAAACCATGGAATTTAAGTATCTCACTTGGAAAGTGGTTATGTTGTTGGCCGTGGCATCTGCAAAGCGAGTGTCTGAGTTGGCGGCTTTGTCTCACAAAAGCCCCTATCTGATTTTCCATGTGGATAGAGCTGAGTTGCGGACTCGTCCTCAATTTTTGCCTAAGGTGGTTTCCTCTTTTCATATGAACCAACCTGTTGTGGTGCCTGTGGCTACAAGGGACCTGGTGGATTCCTAGTCCCTTGATGTGGTCAGGGCTTTGAAAATTTATGTAGCCAGAACGGCTAGAGTTAGGAAAACAGAGGCCCTGTTTGTCCTGTATGCAGCCAACAAGGTTGGCGCTCCTGCTTCTAAGCAGACTATTGCTCGCTGGATCTGTAACACGATTCAGCAGGCTCATTCTACGGCTGGATTGCCGTTACCTAATTCGGTAAAGGCCCATTCCACTAGGAAGATGGGCTCTTCTTGGGCGGCTGCCCGAGGCGTCTCGGCATTACACTTTGCCGAGCGGCGACTTGGTCGGGTTCAAACACTTTTGCTAAATTCTACAAGTTTGATACCCTGGCTGATGAGGACCTAATGTTTGCTCAATCGGTGCTGCGGAGTCATCCGCACTCTCCCGCCCGTTTTGGAGCTTTGGTATAATCCCCATGGTCCTTACGGAGTCCCCAGCATCCTCTAGGACGTAAGAGAAAATAAGATTTTAAACCTACCGGTAAATCTTTTTCTCCTAGTCCGTAGAGGATGCTGGGCGCCCGTCCCAGTGCGGACGACATTCTGCAAGACTTGTATATAGTTATTGCTTACATAAGGATTATGTTAGAGGTTTGTTCAGTCTTTGACTGATGCTGTTCTGTTTCATACTGTTGACTGGTTCGTATATTCCAGATTATACGGTGTGGATGGTGTGGGCTGGTGTGAATCTTGCCCTTGGATTAACAAAATCTTTCCTCGTACTGTCCGTCTCCTCTGGGCACAGTTTCTCTAACTGAGGTCTGGAGGAGGGGCATAAAGGGAGGAGCCAGTGCACACCCATTCTAAAGTTTCTTTATATTGCCTATGTCTCCTGTGGAGCCCATCTATTCCCCATGGTCCTTACGGAGTCCCCAGCATCCTCTAAGGACTAGGAGAAAAAGATTTACCGGTAGGTTTAAAATCTTATTTATTTATTTAATTATTTATTTTATATAAATACTGTCGGTGCCGTACGTGCGGCCCTCCCTCTCCTCTCATGTAGGCATGAGATTACTAGCTGTTTCATAATTGATGTATTGCTGGACATGGGCTATTTATGCTACCCTTGTAATTGTAAGTGGATAAAATTATTTAGCAAATATTCTTTCCTTCCAGAACTAGCCCCTCAGCCCAGGAGCGTAAATTCATCCTAGTCTTCCGGAGGCAAGCTGGAGTTAGGGGCCCCACTTGAATCAGCGTTCACTGGAGGGTCCCACCTCACAGTCCAGTAACAGCGGCAGGTGCAGTGTCACTTGTTCCAGCGCAGGCTGAACAGTACCAGAGAGGGGCCATCCTGTTCCCTATTGCAGGTGTCAGCAATGCTCCTGGGACACAGCCAATTAACTGCAGTTGAGATGAAAGGAAGGGCTTATTATGGTCATTAGGTCGACAAGACTTAGGATGACAGTCATTAGGTCGACCACTGTTGGTCGACATGGTCATTAGATCGACATGAACAAAGTCGACATGAGTTTTTCATTTATTTATTTTTCTGAAATTTTTCATACTTTACGATCCTTGTGGACTCCAATTGGAAACGATAACCTTGCCCGAAGCATGGCGAGCCATGCGAGGGGACACGGAGCACAAATTGGTGTTCCCCATCACTTTACGAAGAAAACAACACCAAAAAAAGTTAAAAAAACTTTTGTCGACCTTTTTCCATGTCGACCTTGTTCACATTGACCTAATGACCCATACCCGTAAGGAAGCAAAGGAGTAATCGGCGTACTACTAGGGTCAGGCAGCTGTTGGAAGAGATAAACAGTAACGAGGGAGAGGAGATGCGGGTATAGGGCCTGATTCAGACCTGATCACAGCAGCAAATTTGTTAGCTAATGTGCAAAACTATGGCCCTCACTCCGAGTTGTTCGCTCGCTAGCTGCTTTTAGCAGCATTGCACGCGCTAAGCCGCCGCCTACTGGGAGTGTATCTTAGCTTAGCAGAATTGCGAATAGAAAATTCTTAGCAGTTTCTGAGTAGCTCGAGACTTACTCCTACACTATGATCAGTTCAGTCAGTTTCGTTCCTGGTTTGACGTCACAAACACACCCAGCGTTCGCCCAGACACTCCCCCGTTTCTCCAGCCACTCCCGCGTTTTTCCCTGAAACGCCTGCGTTTTTCCGCACACTCCCATAAAACGGCCAGTTTCCGCCCAGAAACACCCACTTCCTGTCAATCACACTCCGATCACCAGAACGATTAAAAATCTTCGTTAGGCCGTGAGTAAAATATCAAACTTTTGTGCTAATTTACTTGGTGCAGGCGCACTGCGAACATTGCGCAGGCGCAGTTTGCGACAAATCGCTCCGTTGCGAAAAAAACTAACGAGCTAACAACTCGGAATGAGGGCCAATGTTCACTGCAGGGTGGGGGGGGGGGCAGATATAACGTGCAGATAGAATTAGATTTGGGTTGGGTGTGTGACTGACAACTGAGAATGTCTGCTCGCTGCTGCTGGCTCTGCTCAGCTTCCTGCTGCATCTATCACTGAACTCGTCTCAAGAAGAAGACTGTGAGCAGGCAGTGCTTGCACCGGCAGCACTAGTGAGTGTTGTCGGCAGGTGAGGTCCGTCTGGACATACATTGACCTCCGACTCCCGGCACAATAAAAAAATCATTACCATTGGCTCCACACCCACCATTGATTCCCCACCATAGATGGTAAAAGTATTCAACATTTACCATAAACTATCGATGATCTGGAATCATCAGGGCCCCCCAACCTGGATTCAGCCTCTGCCTAGGGACACATCTCCAACAAGCAAACTGTAGCAATTTACATAAAGGGTCAGGGCACAGGCTGAAGTGCAGGACCTCTCCCTCTTTTATTGGCTCTTCCTCCTCACCCATGAGGGACCTGCTGCCTTTGCTGTTGGTGTGGGAGCAGCAAATGGCAAGAATGAAATACCAGCAATAGGTAGTGTTTGTGCGCTGGGATGTTGGTAGTTAATTGTAGCTTGAGATTGTGTCTAGGTGCTGCTGGAGTGTATAGCCATAGACCATTAATGGATTAAACTCATTGATGGTCTGTGCCTGATATTGAATACTTTTGCCATTGAACAAGGAAAATAAGATGGTTTCCCATTATCAATGGTACAGAACCACCCAATGTTTTTTTTTCTACAAGGTGATGAGACACAGAGCACAGTTCTGTCACCTCTGAAACCCCCTGGCTCTGATTGGCCAGCAGTCTACTGATTAGTATGCAGGGATGACCATCAGTGTGTGAAACCACCAATGGTTCTCTTGCAGATGGTTTTATACCATCAAGGTTAATCATCACTGGTACCATTGATGGTTAATCCACCAATGGACATCCATAGTTGGAAGTGAAAGCAGGAGGAAGAGAGTGTGTGTTTGGATGCTCCACCTCCTGGAGGATTGGAAGTGAAAGCAGGGATAGAAGAGTGTGTGTCTGGGTGCCAGAGCTGAATTAAGTGGGGGGCACAGAGGGCAAGTGTCTGGGTGCTGCTGGTGTGTTGGTAGTGATTGTGAGTTAGGGGGAATATTGGTCTGCTGGGATTTGGGTATTGGTTGAATGTGAGCATGGAAGGGGAACCAACAACTATTTTGCCTCCGTGATTCTAGTATGAACTTACGCCCCTACCCAGAGTACCCGTGTAGTTGATCTGATTGTTGTGAAAAAAATATACTTTTTAACCTGACTTGCTACCTCGCCGCCTGGATTCCGGCAGATGAGATGCCACTGTCGGTATAGTGACAGTCGGCATTCCGTCTGCCGGGATATCATATGTATCCACTGTATATTGTATAATTTACAGTCTATTAGCTATTATCTCCGGCAGTGCCTTGTTTTTATGTTTATTCCTCTGTCCTTTTGTCTTGATCTTTAAGCCTCTTTTAATTCAGTCCTCCCCACCTCTTTTTCCCCTCCTTTCCCCATATCTGTACCACTTTCAGACCAAAATCCTAGGTCTGATCCAGTGTCATCAACATGGTTTTAAGCTGTGTTGTTAACCGTTTCAGACCCTTTCACAACAAGGCAGGGACACCGGGACAAGTGATATGTAGTGTGAAAGGGGTATGATTCTACCTGTTTTCCCCCCCTCATCTGTCTGTCTTTCTACTTCTGTCTCTGACAACCTTCCCGCACTATCCCCTCTCTCTGAAGCCCATTTATCAATAATTATATTCTCAGTGCGATCTTGGCATGATATAAGTGCCCAAAAACTAATTTCAGTATGTGAAAATATCCTCCCAACTGCGAAGAGACACACAGTAGCATAAAAAAGCGTAACAGATCCCAGCAAAATGATCAAACTTATATGCTACTGTGTGTCTCCAGGCACTTAGGAGTTAATATTCTGGATGGCTGGGACCAAAGAGGGAGCTTGGAGACCTTGACAAAGGGTGATGCTCTGGGGTGGTTTAGCTGGGGTGGTTTGGGGGTGCCCTGCACCCCAGAGGCAAACCCTTATAATGTAAGGGACCTGTCCAATGAGGTCACCTTGACGATTGGTGGACAGGCTCATATATTGGCCAATGTATGCCAAGAACCTTGATTATGATGTACCATTAAATTTATTATAATTCTAATGGGTATGGTGCACCTGCATCTTTGTGCTATATTGCACTATTGATTCCTAGAAGGTAGCATATCCCATTTTAAGAAGCTAGGGTGTGCAGTCTAGGCCCCCTCCCTCCAATATATTCTATATTATGTGTGTATATACACCAGAAGGCTTGGGATGCCTTAATTCTGGATTGGCACCCCACCCACTGCCTCTGAGGCTTTAAATACGGAACTAGCACATGTTGACTGCACAAAAGCTAGAGGTAAGATCCTTATAATTATATAATGTCAGATGAGGGGTGAACTTTTGGGGCGTGGGTCTCCTTGGATTTCTCCGGCTAGGCCACTTTGGGGCATCACCACCTTACAATTTTTTCAACACCTATAGCACTCTGTGTTTTTTATGTAGGTAGCATTTCTCACACATCTTTTACACTTGTAACACTGATCAGCTAATCTCACCCTCTAACACTCTGACACTTTACTTATGTCCTCTTTCTAATACTCAGCAGCTATTTTCACTTGCCTAACACTTTGATATTTTACCTCTATTCTTTATTTGTGTGATGCCATGCGGTGGATTAGCTTTGGTTGTTTGGGGGTTCCCTGCATCCCAGAGGCAAACCCCTAAACTGTTTGGCACCAGTCTGATGAGGTCACCTTGACGATTGGTAGGCAGGCTCATATTTTGACCAGTGTATGCCAAGAACCTTGATTATGATGTACAATTAAATTTATTAGAATTCTAATGGGTATGTTGTGCCTGCATGTTTGTTTTCCGACCTCAAGTGATACTCCACTCAAATGCAATAAAGTGAAATTGTTTAGGACAAAACTCCTGTACAAAACATAGCCCAATTGGCAATAAAAGTCAAATGTAAGTCTACATTAGTTGTCAACAGCGAAGTTCAGCTCTTGACATATTCTTTAATTATGAACTTATGGGTAACTTAGAAAAATGAAGAAATATGATCTTCTCCATTGTTTCAGAAATGTGTCTGACATTTCAGTAAAAACCTTTAGCATAATAAGCCATGTTTAATGGACCAGTGATAATACAGATGACACCTCCATGAGATGTCAAGACATTTGATGACTATGCAGATAAATGTGTGTCTCTTGAATAGGAAGATAGAGATTGAGTTGACATTGTCAGGGATGACTCTAGATTTCACAGTTTGAAATCAGAGACCAGAATGTTCAGAGGTGCTGTCATAAGGCAAAAGGTTATTAGTAACACACCAGTTCTAAGAATTGGAAGAACTTTATTTGCATCAATGAACACAAAAGGCAATTGTTTGATCTGTTTGCAGGGAAACTCAACAGGGCAAAAGGGTAGTAACCACAAAAGGAGAAACAATCAAATGCAACATGCCTACAGTATGTCTACACATGAAATCACCCATGCACAGTCAAGAGGAAGGAAATGCAAGAATTCTACTGCACGCAAAAGAAGCAAGTCAAGCTGTACATAAGTCCATCATTATTAGGACAGTTAACACATACTGTATGTTGTAGTACTCTTCCTTGTATTGTTCACTTACATACAGGCCGATTTTATGTGGATTGCATTTGGACCTGGAAAGAATTCTGAATACATTCCAATTAATCTCCTATTTAGCAAGCTTGGAATCAAAAAAGCGGAGTCTCTTTCATTTTTCCACGCATTCACTGGAAGTGACACAACTTCCTAATTTGCGCAATAAATTGGTTTGGGAAGCATTCAAGTCTCCCAGAAATTATGCACAAATTCCAGCTCTTAGCAGTCTACTGATGTTGAGGTTTTGTGGAAGAACTCGAAAAAAAAATCTTGTTTTGTTTTATGATAAGTTGTCATCTCACTGCACAGTAAATGTGTGTAGGAAAGAATTCCATACTAAAAATGGACATTACATTAACAGACTGCCACCAACCAAATCCGCTTTATTTCAGCATGACCTTAGGAGTATCTATCAAGCTGGATACTGCTGGGGACAGTGCTTGATAAAACAAACTTTCTTACCTGATCCAGGTCTTTGGAGCTGGCAAATAAAAAAATAAAAAATCTACCTGGGAGCCCACGTGAACCTCTCTCCCTCAGGCATCCCTGGCTTGTAAGAAATTACTCAGTTGTTCCTGTAAAACCTGCAGCATCAGCTGTTATAAGTTCAAAAAGGCATTGCTAAAATGTACAATGCTTTGTAAATGTATTGACTGTGAAAATGAAAATTAAAGAGCTGTACATGTTGATAGTGGTGATGACCATTCTGATTATTAACAGTTCATTTTGTTGCATTGCAATAGCTCTTATAAAATATTAGAAATAATTTTGATTTAACTTGTTATATTTAGGTGTTTAAAAATGAGCTACAAAATAAAATTATTTTCAATCAATATAGTTTATTATTTGTCATACCATCCTTTCTGTTGCACTATTTGAAACAAAACGTCCACCATTTTGAAAATGTCAGTTGTGATCTTTGGGCCTTACTGTACATAAAACAAAAATATCTACAAATACTGTGAAGCACAATTGTTACCATTATACCACTAGGCACAACTCGGGTTTGGCAGCTGCTAGTTTTCCAACTTGTACCATCACATCTGTATTAATCTGTGATGGTTGTGACAAGGGGCCTCAGAGCCGACCTTAAGCATAGGCAAACTAGGCAAATGCCTAGCTTTATCTGCATACAAAATGCAACGTTACAGTGTATTCCTGGAAATCAGTGTAAAGTAGCATTTCATATGCAGATACAGCCACAATCGCACACAGAATATAGGCATGCCGCATATCATCTTAATCAGCAGAAGCTGCTTGTGCATCCTAGCCACATAGTAATGCAAATAATATGATGCATTTTTGTCATAAAAGGCGCCCAAAGTTAGCAGAGCTGGCAGCTGACTCACTCCAGGCATCTCCTGCTGCATGGCACATTGAGGCAAGATGTATGAGAACACATCTGTATCCAAGCAGAGGCAGAGGTCACAGTGTTGGACACATCTGTATCCAAGCAGAGGCAGAGGTTACAGTGTTAGCAGCCGTGTGAGTGCTGTGTGCAGGTCGATCAGTTGTGCAGTAGTGTTTGGCATATTTGTAAGGGGCATTATGTGTGTCGTGTATAAGTGCACTAATAATGTGTGGCATATGTGAAAGGGACATTATGTGTGTCATGTGTATAAGGACATTAATAATGTGTGGTATATGTGTAAGGGACATTATGTGTATAAGGGCATTAGTAAAGGTTGGCATAATGTGTAAGGTGCATTATGTTTATAAGGACATTAATAATGTGTGTCATGTGTGAGGGGCATTACTGTGTGGTATTATGTGTTTAAAGGCATTGCTAATGTGAGGCATTATGTGTATAAGGTGCTCTACTCTGTGGCATAATGCATAGAAAGGGCACTACTTTGTGGTCTAATGTGAATAAGGGGCAATTTAGTGTGATGTAATGTGAATACGGGGCACTACTGTGAGGAGTAATGTATATAAGGTAAAGTGGTACTACTGTGTGAATAACGTGAATAGGGGACACTATCGTATGATAAAATGTGAATAAAGTTGCACTAGTGTGTGGTGTAATTTAAATTGGGGGTACTATTGTGTGGCCATGCCCATTCCCAGCAAGAACACACCCCTTTTGGAGCTGTGCGCAGAATGTTCGCACGGTTCCTATTTTAAATATAGGATGTAGGAGCACCAAAATGAGGACTGCTATGGGTGAGGGGTGATGGTGCTGGGAAAGGGGTGCAGGGTCAGAGGTGGAACTAGCAGCAGTGCTAGGGGGCACCAGACAATATCTTGCCTAGGGCATCATATTGGTTAGGGCCGGCTCTGAGGGGCCTAATTCAGAGTTGATCGCAGCAGGAATTTTTTTTAGCAGTTGAGCAAAACCATATGCACTGCAGGGGAGGCAGATATAACATGTGCAGAAAGAGTTAGATTTGGGTGGGTTATTTTGTTTCTGTGCAGGGTAAATACTGGCTGCTTTATTTTTACACTGCAAATTAGATTGCAGATTGAACACACCCCAGCCAAATCTAACTCTCTCTGCACATGTTAAATCTACCTCCCCTGCAGTGCACATAGGCCCTCATTCCAAGTTGTTCGCTCGCTAGCTGCTTTTAGCAGCATTGCACACGCTAAGCCGCCGCCCTCTGGGAGTGTATCTTAGCTTAGCAGAATTGCGAACGAAAGATTAGCAGAATTGCGAATAGAAATTTCTTAGCAGTTTCTGAGTAGCTCGAGACTTACTCCTACATTGCAATCAGTTCAGTCAGTTTCGTTCCTGGTTTGACGTCACAAACACACCCAGCGTTCGCCCAGACACTTCCCCGTTTCTTCAGACACTCCCGCGTTTTTCCCAGAAACGCCAGCGTATTTTCGCACACTCCCAGAAAATGGGCAGTTTCCGCCCAGAAACACCCACTTCCTGTCAATCACACTACGATTACCAGAACGATGAATGAGGGCCATGGTTTTGCCCGACTGCTAACAAATTTGCAGATTTGCTGTTTATTTTAATTTTAAATGTTGCTGCTTTAACAGTTTTTCATGGAAAAGCCTGTGCAGTGCTTTATAGAAACTCTCCTGCCAGAGGAAAATTTATTTTAGCAGATTTTGCTGCTTGTTGAAACCTGTTGCTTAGCAGTGACGTGTGGTGGGGTGAGGCAGGTGAGGAAGAGCCTTTCCTGTCATACTAATGTATAAGCCAGAGTTCAGACTATGGTGGTCATTCCGAGTTGATTGCTAGCTGCATTCATTCGCTGAAGGCAAAAAAAGGCACTTCTGCGCATGAGTGATTGACATGAAGTGGGCGTTTCTGGGTGTCAACTGACCGTTTTCAGGGAGTGTTCAGAAAAACGCAGGCGTGCCAGGAAAAACGCAGGCGTGGCTGGGCGAACGCAGGGTGTGTTTGTGACGTCAAAACAGGAACTGAACAAACGTACAAGACAATTAACACAAATAGGCAATTCATCTGTCCATAAATGCAGGTAGCACACGTACAGGATTGAATAATTAAAACACCTTATCTGTCCGCATATGGGGAGTCCAAAGGGTAAGTAGCAGGTCCCTGTTCCAACGCGTTTCGTCCTATTGTATGGACTTCAATCCTGTACGTGTGCTACCTGCATTTATGGACAGATGAATTGCCTATTTGTGTTAATTGTCTTGTACGTTTGTTATCTTTAAGCGTGGCAGGATTGTGCCCATTAAATTGTTTTTATTATTACGCTTGCTTAATATTAATTGGAATGAGCCACATTCCTAGCATTAAAGCTGTTGTGAAAATACTGTCTTTTATAGCTTTTATCTTCTATTTTTAAGAATCATCAGTTTCGCTCACTCAATATTTTGGAATGAGCCACATTCCTGATTTTTGAAACCACTGTGAAAAATATTGTTTTTCAAAACAGTACACACTATGGGGGTAATTTTCAAGTTGATCGCAGCAGGAAATTTTTTAGCAGTTTGGCAAAACCATGTGCACTGCAGGGGGGGGGGGGGGGGCAGATATAACATGTGCAGAGAGAATTAGATTTGGGTGGGTTATTTTGTTTCTGTTCAGGGTAAATACTGGCTGCTTTATTTTTACACTGCAAATTAGATTTCAGATTGAATTCACCCCACCCAAATCTAACTCTCTCTGCACAAGTTATATCTGCCTCCCCTGCAGTGCACATGGTTTTGCCCAACTGCTAACAAAGTTCCTGCTGCGATCAACTATTACCCCCTATGTTGCTTTTATCTTCTCTTTACATGTTCGGCTTCTAAGTGTCATCAGCCTGAAAATATTTGTAGTTAAGTTGGTATTTATTTTAATAACTGCACCTGACCGCACAGGTTTTATTCACCGACACTATTAGGCGCTTTTATTTACTCCATTTGTCCATTTTTATTCATATACTGTATAAGAGCTGCCACTCATTCACTGTTGAGGTGTGTTGTGTAAAGAAATTTTTCTTGACCCCAGTTGTTCTATTAGATATACATAGGCGCTGTTCTTCACTGCTCTCATATATATATATATATATATATATATATATATATATCTTCTTTGTATTATTCTAATCATTTTTAGAATCAAAACTCTGAAGTAAAAAGTCAATGGCAGTTGTGGCAGTGCCTGCTCCGCCTATCCTTTCCGCACATCTGTGATCAAAACTCACCAAATTTCTAGCAGTATATACTACTGCACCTGTGTATAATTCCCACATGAACACGTGTGGTTTCAAATTGGCTTTCCCATTAGTTTGGCCTTTAGTAAATCTGTGAATAGCAAAACCACTGGAAAACCACATAAAACATAAAACTGCCATTTAGTAAACATAGGGTGCGATTAAGAGCTGAAATTTAGCACATCTACAATCAGTTTCTATGACATGCGGGGGGACGCCCAGCACAGGGCTAGTCCACCTCACATGTTCACTTGATCGCTGCATTGCGAAAATCGGCAGCGAGCGAATAACTCGGAATGACCAGCATTATTTGTAATTTTTCCTCCTTATAGTAATGCCCAGTATACATTATGCCACATACTGAAATGGCCCTTAGACATTATGCCACACACCATAATGCCCATTACACAATATGCCGCACCGTAAGGCCTGTGACACATTATGCCATGCATCGCAATGCCCGTTATACATTATGCTACACACTGCAATGACCCTGAGACATTATAGCACGTACGTCTGTGATACAGTACACCACACACCGTCATGCCTGTAACACATTATGACACACATTGCAATGCCTGTTATACATTATGCCACACTCTGCAATGCCCCTGAGACATTATACCACAAAGCCCATGCTATAGTATACCACACACCGTAATGACTGTGACACATTATGACACACACCGCAATGTCCGTGATACATTATGCCACACACCACAATGCTCATTACACATTAAGCCCTACAGTAATGCTTCTAATTACTTTTAAATTACCTGCTCGTTGCCAGGAGTTTCATGCTCTTGGTTCCATGCACGGTGCCAGGGGTTTCATGCACTGGGTGTTATGCTTGTTGCCAGGGTTTTCATGTGCTGGGTGTCATGCTCGTTGCCAGGGGGTAATATTCGTTGCCAGGGGTTTCATGCACTGGGTGTCATGCTCGTTGCTAGTGGGTAATGCTTGTTGCCAGGGATTTCATGAGCTGGGTGTCGTGTTTGTTACCAGGGGGTAATGCTTGTTGCTAGGGGTGTGCCCCCAGTGCCACATATGCCCCCCAGTGCCAGCTACACACGCTCCCGCCGCTCACCACTGGGCTGCTGTGCTGTGTGTGAGTCTGGGAAGGAGGGCACAGCGCACGCCTCTCCTGTGTCCATCCTGTTTCTCTGGCGGCTGCATTGCTATCAAATGAAGCGCCGGTTCATGAGCCAATCAGAGCTTGCGGACCGGCAGCTGCGGCTCCTGATTGGCTGACGGTCCACGAGCTCTGATTGGCTCATGAACTGGCGCTTCATGTGCCAGACTTGCCGCCGCCGCCGGAGACACAGGACGGAGACTGAGGTGGGAAGGAGCTGAGATAGTGTCTCCTCCTTCCCCATTGGAGGGGCACTTACCGTCTGTCAGCAGCAGCCTGGCGTCTGGGTGGAGGCACGCAAGAGTGGAGGAGAAGGAATAACGGCCCTCCTCCCTTCCCGGCCGGGACCCCTTCTCCCTCTCCAGCCGTGCTGCCGCTGCGTCAGAGTCAGCCTTAGGCATGGGCAAACTAGGCAAATGCCTAGGGCATTTGGTATGCTTAGGGGCACCAGCAGCTTCTGCTGATTAAAATGATATGCGGCATGCCTATATTCTGTGTGTGACTGCGGCTGTATCGGCATACAAAATGCTACGTTGTAGTGTATTCCTGGAAATCACTGTAATGTAGCATTTTGTATGCAGATACAGCCGCAGTCGCACACAGAATATAGGCATGCTGCATATAATTTTAATCAACAGAAGCTGCTTGTGCATCCTAGCACATAGTAATGCAAATAATATGATGCATTTTCATAAACAAAAGGCGCCCGACCTTAGCAGAGCTGCCAGCTGACTCATGCCAGGCATCTCCAGCAGAACTAGCGGCGGTGCTATGGGGCATCAGCCAAAATCTTGCCTAGGGCATCATATTGGTTAGGGCCGGCTCTGCACTGCGTTATTGTTAAAAGGAAGAACAGGAGGGGCACTGGCAGCGGGCGCAGTGTTGATGGCAACGGCGGCGGTATACAATGAGTCAGAGTGACTCACTGTAATGCCATCGGTTGTGGGCCCCTTCGGTGCGGCAGGGCCCCAGTGCAATGCACTGGCTGCACTGCCGCAAGTTCAGCCACTGTATATATATATATATATATATATATATATATAGAGAGAGAATATTGTCCACACTCACGTATTAAGAGAAACTTGCTGGGGTGTCATCCAAATAGCTGGGAACAAAGTCCCAGTCCAACACAAATCCAATTGAAAAGCAGGAGCACTCACCAGTCTTCAAGGTAGTATAGTAGTTTTATTTCAAACCATTAGTGCAGAAGTCAAATCAATGATTTGACTTCTGCACTAATGGTTTGAAATAAAACTACTATACTACCTTGAAGACTGGTGAGTGCTCCTGCTTTTCAATTGGATTTATATATATATATATATATATATATATATACACACACACACACACACACACACACACACACACACACACACACACATATACGCCCATTTCTTTTTACCTTTGGGGGCACAAGGAGACATTGATATATATATATATATATATATAAATAAAAAGAACTGGTCGCACACATATTAGGTAAAAATCTGAGTGCCAGCACATAATAGGGTAAATGTAGTAGGTAACAAAGAGCCTGCACATCCGGGAATACTGCTTCAAAAAACTTTATAAAAATATCAGCAACAAGAAGTTCACATAGCTCCACATGAAGTGCATAAATCCGGAATCAGGACAATCATCTCCGTATACAAGCCTGCCAGGGTGGTCAAAAATCAAGCCAAGTCGCACAAATTCCAGTAAGCATTAGCGTGGTGTCAACAGCTGTTTCGGTACCCAATGAGCACCTTCATCCAGGACTGCTGATGGCATCAGTAGTCCTGGATGAAGGTGCTCATTGGGCACCGAAACAGCTGTTGACACCATGCTGATGCTTACTGGAATTTGCGGGACTTGGCTTGATTTTTGACCACTCTGGCAGGCTTGTATACTGAGATGATTGTCCTGATTCCGGATTTATGCACTTTATGTGGAGCTATGTGAACTTCTTTTTGCTGATATTTTTATAAAGTTTTTTGAAGCAGTATTCCCAGAAGTGCGGGCTCTTTGTTACCTACTATAATATATATATATATATATATATATATATATATACATACATACACACACACACAGTGCATCTAGAAATTATTCACAGTGGAATAAATTCATTTTTTGCATTAAAAGTTCTACACACAATACCCCATGATAACGTGAACATTTTTATTAGATTTTTGCAAATTTATTAAAAATAAAAAACTAAGAAATCACATGAACAGTACATAAGTATTCACAGTAAAGAAAATAAAAAGATGTGTAAGTGCGCAGTCAGCAGCAGCTGGTAAGGGGATGGTCAGATTCCCCAATATACTAAAAAGGAAAAAACACACAAGGTACCAGCGCTGGCTGTAATAAATTATAAAAAGACGGTTTGCTGAATATAAAATAATTTATTAAACCATTAAAAAAACAGGAATCGATTCCTATTACCTAATAATAGTAACACTTATGGTCATAGTCTCTCCCTGGATGAGATCTATTGTAAATCCACTCTCCTCTGGGACATATATTGTTGTTACGGCTAGGACAGTCTCCAGATGGCATTCACTGTGACACAAGATAATTACCAGTTCCACAGTAGATGTATATGATGGCATCAGCTTTAGGAAGGGTCCATTGCTAGCTGTATATGTGGATCAGGTCCTTGTTTGTAGAAATTTCCCAGTGATAGGAACAATGTCCAATTGTAGCCAAGAGAGTCAAAGTCCCAATAAATGATATCGGAGAGTGGTGTCCAGGTGGGTGAGTAAGCTCAACGCGTTTCGCTGGCAACAGAGTGATCCAGCTTCCTCAGGAGCATAAATTCAATGTATGTTGGGTATCTATTTGTACCCTTCTTAATAAATTAATAACCTGCACCTGTTCGGTGCTTAATTAAAAACACAGCAAACCGTCTTAAAATACACTTTTAAATATATAATTAATATCACAAAATTCTACTTCTTCAGTCAAAGTAAATTTCATACCAAAACGAGTATTATTACTCATATTAATCATAAAACTAAATTCGAGTGAAGCCGGTCACATGATATTATATAACACGTGATCCGGATTTCATGCAATCCCATTGGTCCAGCTAAAGCATGTGATCTAGGTCACATGATCGGAGACTCCATTATCCCCTTCTTGGAAAGTGCTCTGTGCTATTTCTAGACTCAGGTGGACGTTTTCAGCACACGTGACCCAAATTCTCCGGTCACGTGACTGTATTCCCATTGGTCCTACTGAACCATATGACATGAGTCACGTGATTAGAGGATAAATCCCCTTCATATAGAGTACTTGGTGTTCTTTCTATACATATACATTCCCTACGCGTCACCTGAGTCCTCCGGTCACGTGACCGCAATCACTGAAAAGGAAACGTTGTATACGATTGTACTGAAACTTACTTATACCATTAATAAGACCTCTCCCGTAGTCCCATACAGCCGATAATCAATATTTGTACAGGTGATCGTTTTTTCTTTAACTGATGGTAGATATAACCGGTATCCTCATACATCCATGTGTTATTATAGATCATAGAGAACAAAGATATATCGCAAAGGTGTAAAGAAAAACATACCCATATTTGTGTATATACATAACAATCATATGTGCATATACATACATATACATGTCCCCACTCCAAATATTACCATTATGGAAACCGACATGTATACATATAGATACACACATTAAATCAACAAATATAATTCTTGTAAAAATGCCAACATGTGTACATTTATTAATGGATACCTGATTCTCCAAAAGCACAAACTTTCAAGATATTTAATATATATATATACACACATGTATATATGTACATACATACATATATATATATAAAGGAAAAGTAGTTAATAAATATCGACACCAATCCAGCAGTTGTAATCCATATATATATACCCATAGACCCACATTTCTTATATTGATAGCATCTTAATAGTGTGACCTAGTCAAATTTGTTTATCAAAAGAATATGAAGATAAAACTAAACTTTTCTTTGATCCATGTACTTAAACCTCCTGCGTCTTCTAATATTATGAAAAAAAGTAAGTAAGTAAAAGGCTCCAATTCTTAGGACAAGAACAAGGGCATATATCTCCAACTAAAGAACCAAATTTAATTCAATTGCTTCATTGAGTCCATCTGGGTGTAGAGAGTTAAACTTCAACATCCAGAAGACTTCTCTCCAACAGAGCTTATTAAATCTATCTCCTCCTCTATCAGTGGGGACAATATATTCAAGACAAATTATTGAGAGACATGCGGGATTGCTGTTATGTTCATTGAAATAATGTCATGATACACTATGAGCCATGTATTTGCGTATTATGTTCCGTCTGTGTTCCATGAATCGTGTATGTAACGATCTTGTAGTTCGTCCTACGTAATTCAAACCACACCCACATGTCAACACGTATATCACAAATTTGGAGTCACAGTTTAAAAATGATTTCAGATAGTATTTTTCATTTGGAAAGGGAATTGAGATAAAGGTGGTTTTACGTTCCATATGTTGGCACATCGTGCATCTACTCTTTCCACATTTGTGGAAACCTAAAGGTTTCTTTGTCAACAAATTTGAGCCATCTCTATTTTTCTCTATTGTTGGAGTTTTTAAATAACTAGGGGCCAATATAGTTTTTAAAGCCCTATTTTTTCTATGGTTTATTTGGTAAAAGGCTCCCCAGAATATTATCCTATTTCAATACCCTATAATTTCTTTCGATTATTGTTTTAATCTTTTTAGTGCAATTGTTATATTTACAAATAAAGGCCATTTCCCTCTCTTTTGTGTCATGTTTCTCCATCTTTTTTGGAGAGGATGGATGGAGTAGATCTTGTCTATTCATATTTATAACCTCTTCCAGAGCCTTATTCAAAAGATTTGGTGGATAATCTCTATTTCTAAGGGATTCTAAAAGTTCGTTAGCTTGTAATTTAAACGTCTCTATATCAGAACAATTGCGTCTAAGATGCATTAGTTGCCCCTTGGGTATATTGTATTTCCATGGTGTATAGTGAGCACTTTTGTAGTGTAAATAAGAGTTAGTATTAACTGGTTTGACAAAATTAGATGTTACTATTCGATTGTCTTTGGTCTGAAGGGTCACATCCAGAAAGTTCACACAGTTCTTATCATAAGAATGAGTGAAGGTTAGGTTGTGTGAATTGGATTGAAGACTAGTGACAAAAGAAGAGGCAGAAAGGAAATCCCCGTCCCAAATGATAAATAAATCATCTATGTACCTACCATAGAAGACCAGGTTCGCTTCCCAGTCAGCACACCACACATGGGTGTCCTCAAAGTCACCCATGTACAGATTAGCATAACTGGGAGCGAACCTGGTCCCCATGGTGGTACCTGTGAGCTGCAAATAATATTTGTGATTAAAAATAAAATAATTATGTGATAAAATGAAAGTGATACATTGTATAAGAAAATTCTGGTGTTTATCCAGAGTTTGTGTCCTATTAAATAGTTCAGAAATAACTTTCGAACCCATAATGTGAGGAATATTAGTATATAATGCCTGTACATCCAGTGTCAGGAATGCATATGTTTCCTTCCACTGGATGTTCTGTATTTTATTCTTAAAAACTCTTTTGTGTCTCTTAAATGTGATCTTAATAGAGATACTTGTGGTTGAAGAAATGAGTCAATATAAAAAGAAAGATTGAAGGTGAGGGAGTTAGTGCCAGATATAATGGGACGACCAGGAGGTGCAGTGAGGGATTTGTGAATATTAGGAAGAAAGTAAAAGGTGGGAGTGGTGGGGAAGTGCGGGAATAGGAACCGTGATTCTTCTCTGGATATGACCCCTATACTAAGACCATAATCCAATAGTGTTTTAAGTTCCTGTGTGAACTTCAAGGTGGGATCTTGAGTAAGAATACTATAAAATTGTTTATTTTCTAATTGACTCAAGGACTCATTCAGATAATATGACATGTTCATAATAACTAGGCCTCCGCCTTTATCTGCCTCTTTAATTATTATTGATGTGTCTTGTGTCAGTTCTTTAATTGCTCGTTTTTCCTGTCTAGTGAGATTAGAGGAAAATTTTGATAGTGGTCTAGAATCGTTCTGTCCTACCAATTCTTTGAAGTCTTCCAGTGTGATCTTGTAAAATGATTCTATACAGCTACTTTTGGCCGAAATAGAAAAAAATTCCGACTTCACTTTGAATTTAGACTCCTCTTTTTTTATATCATATAGTTTTGTCTCATTCCCACCTATCTCTATTGGTACATGATTCTCTTCCCACAGTTCTTCCAATGTTGTGAGCAAAAGATGATCTGAACTATCCAAAATAATGGGTAAAGATTCGTCTTTTCTAAGTGTTAGGCTTTTTTTTTTGCAAAATACCTTTTTCTACAAAGGGTACGAATATACCTATTAAGGACAACATAAAGATCAAAAATGTTAGGACTACTTGTCGGTGAAAATTTGAGTCCTTTTTCTAATAAAGAGAGTTCTGATCTCGACAAAATTTTGTCCGATAGATTAAAGACAGTGGGCTTAGATCTAGATTCAATGTTAGTTAGAACCTCCTTGGATTTTTGTGTCCTGCCTCCTCCTCCTCTACATCCTCTATGCTTAAATCTCTGTTTCTTTTGGGGGTGGCTCGTTGTTCGGTGTCCGTTGTCCACCTCACATTTGTTTTGGGGCGTGCTCCTAAAAAAAAGCCCTTTTGTTCATAGTTCTCAGTAGCTCTGGAAGTGTATCTCTCACTACCCTTTCTCATCTCTGATCTAGTGTTCCTGTATCTATTCATATTGGATCTTATAGGTGAATCTATGTCGCTATCTCGTGCGTCCATCAATGGCTGGAATCTATTGTGATGTGTGAAATCACGTTGTTTCGGAGTGTATTGATCTCGTATTTGTGTTTTATAAGTGCCCTGATAAATATTTCGTTTGGGTTGAGTGATATTTTCTATGAATCTTTGTTTCTGTCTATACGTACGAACTGAATCATTCTCGTAATCATACAGATCACATTTGAACTTCTTTTGTTTTGTCTCCATGAGACTTTGTTCAAATTTTATAACTCTCTCATTCACAGCTCTATCTTTCCTCTCAAATAAATCTTCATTTTTATATTTGTCCATAGTTCTATTGAGTTCTTCAATTTCCTTTTCAATCAAGGATACCTTATCATTCCTGTACCTGATAATCAGTTTCATTAGTTCCAGGGAACAATTATCCAATAATTGGTCCCATTCCTTCTAATAGTTAGGATTATCATGAAAAATAGATGATTTAAAAAGTCGAAGACCTCTAGGGATCATTTTCTTATTTACATATTGTTGTAAATTAACACTGTCCAACCAATTTTTGGATTCAGTTATGAGAAGATTTTCTAATCTATGGAAATCTAATCAAATCTGGTTTATCAGGTACTGATGATTTAACATTAGAGTCCCCCAAATCGAACCAATAGGATTGTCTTCTATCATTACGTTCTTTAACATTAGAAAAACAGCTTAAGGCTGCAGCAGTTACGGACCAAACAATGTAAAGAAAATAAAAAGATGTGTAAGTGCGCAGTCAGCAGCAGCTGGTAAGGGGATGGTCAGATTCCCCAATATACTAAAGAGGAAAAAACACACAAGGTACCAGCGCTGGCTGTAATAAATTATAAAAAGACGGTTTGCTGAATATAAAATAACAATTTATTAAACCATTAAAAAAACAGGAATCGATTCCTATTACCTAATATTAGTAACACTTATGGTCATAGTCTCTCCCTGGATGAGATCTATTGTAAATCCACTCTCCTCTGGGACATATATTGTTGTTACGGCTAGGACAGTCTCCAGATGGCATTCACTGTGACACAAGATAATTACCAGTTCCACAGTAGATGTATATGATGGCATCAGCTTTAGGAAGGGTCCATTGCTAGCTGTATATGTGGATTAGGTCCTTGTTTGTAGAAATTTCCCAGTGATAGGAACAATGTCCAATTGTAGCCAAGAGAGTCAAAGTCCCAATAAATGATATCTGAGAGTGGTGTCCAGGTGGGTGAGTAAGCTCAACGCGTTTCGCTGGCAACAGAGTGATTCAGCTTCCTCAGGAGCATAAATTCAATGTATGGTGGGTATCTATTTATACCCTTCTTAATAAATTGATAACCTGCACCTGTTCGGTGCTTAATTAAAAACACAGCAAACCGTCTTAAAATACACTTTTAAATATATAATTAATATCACAAAATTCTACTTCTTCAATCAAAGTAAATTTCATACCAAACAAGTATTATTACTCATATTAATCATAAAACTAAATTCGAGTGAAGCCGGTCACGTGATATTATATAACACGTGATCCAGATTTCATGCAATCCCATTGGTCCAGCTAAAGCATGTGGTCTAGGTCACATGATCGGAGACTCCATTATCCCCTTCTTGGAAAGTGCTCTGTGCTATTTCTAGACTCAGGTGGACGTTTTCAGCACACGTGACCCAAATTCTCCGGTCACGTGACTGTATTCCCATTGGTCCTACTGAACCATATGACATGAGTCACGTGAATAGAGGATAAATCCCCTTCATATAGAGTACTTGGTGTTCTTTCTATATTCACAGCCTTTGACATGAAGCTCAAAATTGAGCTTAGGTGCATCCTGTTTCCACTGATCATCCATGAGATGTTCCTACAGCTTAATTGGAGTCCACCTGTGGTAAATTCAGCTGACTGGACATGATTTGGAAAGGCACACACTTGTCTATATAAGGTCCCACACTTGACAGTGCATATCTGAGCACAAACCAAGCAAGAAGTCAGAGGAATTGTCTTTAGACCTCCGAGACAGGATTGTCTCGAGGCCCAATTCTGGGGAAGGGTACATAAAAATATCTGCTGCTTTGAAGGTCCCAATGAGCACAGTGGCCTCCATCATCCGTAAATGGAAGAAGTTCGGAACCACCAGTACTCTTCCTAGAGCTGGCTGGCCATCTATACTGAGTGATTGGGGGAGATGGGCCCTAGTCATGGAGGTGACCAAGAACCCGATGGTCACTATGTTAGAGCTACAACATTCCTCTATGGAGAGAGGAGAACCTTCCAGAAGGACAATCATCTCTGCAGCAATCCACCAATCAGGCCTGTATGGCAGAGTAGCCAGATGGAAGCCACTCCTTAGTTAAAAGCACATGGAAGCCTGCTTGGAGTTTACCAAAATGGACCTGAAGGTTTCTCAGACCATGAGAAATAAAATTCTATGTTCTGATGAAACAAAGATTGAACTCTTTGGCGTCAATGCCAGGCGTCATGTTTGGAGGAAACCAGGCACCGATCATCACCAAGCCAATACCATCCCTACAGTAAAGCATGGTGGCGGCAGCATTATGCTGTGGGGATGTTTTTCAGCAGCAGGAACTTGGAGACAAGTCAGGATAGAGGTAAAGATGAATGCAGTAATGTACAAAGACTTCCTGGATGAAAACCTGCTCCAGAATGCTCTTGACCTCAGACTGGGGCGACGGTTCATCTTTCAGCAGTATAACGACCCTAAGCACACAGCCAAGATATCAAAGGGGTGGCTTCAGGACAACTCTGTGAATGTCCTTGAGTGGCCCAGCCAGAGCCAAGACTTGAATCCGATTGAACATCTCTGGAGAGATCTGAAAATGGCTGTGCACCGACGCTTCCCATCCTACCTGATGGAGCTTGAGAGTTGCTGCAAAGAGGAATGGGCAAAACTGCCCAAAGATACTGTAGGTGTGCCAAGCTTGTGGCATCCTATTCAAAAAGACTTGCGGCTGTAATTGTTGCCAAAGGTGCATCAACAAAGTACTGAGTAAAGGCTGTGAATACTTATGTACATCTGATTTCTTCATTTTTTATTTTTAATAATTTTGCAAAAATCACAAAAAAAACTTTTTTTCATATTGTCATTATGGGGTATTGTGTGTTGAATTTTGAGGGAAAAAATGATTTTATTCCAGCTTGGAATAAGGCTGTAACATAACAAAATGTGGAAAAAGTGAAGCGCTGTGAATACTTTACGGATGCACTGTATGTGATATTAAGTATTATAAGGTATGGGTGCCTGCATTATGTATCAGTGCCACACTTCCCTCACTGATTGTAGCACATCCCCCATCCGCAATTAATAGGTCCCCCATCCCTTATAATATCCATTATTGCACCCCTCAGTCAGTGACTGTATTGACTATACTGTATATCAGTGCCTTTAGTGTGACTTCGTTATACGAGGTCTGACAATTAAGTTAGCAAACTCACCACCGTGCAGTAGCAGATTTACCACTAAGCAACCAATGCAGCCACAAGGGCCCGACGGGTCCCAGGGAGGTCACAGACAAATCATGGAGTCAGGAGGGCATTTCTGATTTCCGCTGAAAATGTCTGAGTGCTGGGCTTGCTGAATACACCCAGGAGGCTGTCAGTGACTAGATAGCTGCCAGATGCCTGAACCTGCCTGTGCGCAGTGCCTACAGTGTGATTTTTACACTTGTACAACTACAGTACATGTACCATCCGCCTGTTATAATCCGGCGGGGGACAGACTGGGGATCATACATTGACTGGGGGGGCGGCACAATGAGATGGGGCCTGTCTGCTACAATTGGTGGGGGGCACACTGACGATTGTTTAAGGAAACAGGGCCCCAAATCGGTGTCTTGCTTAGGGCATCATGACGTCTAAATGCGCCTCTGTATTGGATGCATACACACAGCATACATACACACACAGCAGCACACAACAGTACACATAACACACTTATAAACACATTTACCTCTTTCACATGAAAATATCAGACTGCCACTATCATTTATTATAGACATTGCCCCCCCCCCCCCCCCCCCCCACCTTCCGCCCCTCTGTCCCCTGCAAGCTGCAAGGACATCAGAGAGTGCTCAGCCAGCCTCATATATTAAAGATGCCTGCTGCCCCCATCTCCCGCTACCACCGGCACTCCCCTACACGCGGCGATACACTCACCAGAGTCAAGGGAGACAGTCTCTGCCTCTCACCCGGCCAGCCCAGCCACAGGGGAAGTGGAAATGATTGAGAGGAGCTGTGTGCTGCAGCTACCCCTACATTTAGTAAGCAGATTCTCATGGCAGCTCTGCCCCGCTGTGGACAGAACTGCCTTTGCTCTGCTCAACCAAAAAAATTGTCCACTCCGCCGATGGATTGTCGGGCAGGTGTAATGTCCAGGTACTCGGAAACCCCCCCCTGTGTGCGCATATGCTTAGGGCGGATGTAGCGTAGTGATGTAGTTCAGCATATGGGGTAATGTAGTGCAGCGCATAGGGGGATGTAGTGAAACAGTGCAGTGCAAAGGGGGATGTAGTGTAGTGTTGTAGTTTAGCATATGGGGTGAAGTAGTGCAGCTCATGGGGGGATGTTGTGAAACAGTGCAGTGCAAAGGGTGGATGTAGTGTAGTGATGTAGTTTAGTATATGGGGGAATGTAGTGTATTGATAATAATGCTATACCTGTGCACTGAGCTGTGAAACAATGGGGTTTAAAGTGAGCTGCTGCACATTAAACGACCAACCTTAGTTGAAATAAAAATTAAAAGGTACTGTTCTGCGCTCAGCCTAGTGCTGTGGTGGTATAAATTAAATATTCTGTTCAAGAAAATGAATGTGTTAGTTTATTAACGGGAATATTTAACAAATGCTAACAACATGGGCGCAACTAGGGGGGCTAAGGGGCAGGTGCCCCGGGTGCAGACTCTGAGAAGGCGCAGAGATGGGTACTATGCCTCCCCTCCTTCCTCTCAGCATCCTCTGCTGGTCCATGAACCCTCGCTGCAGGTACTCACTCCCCAGCACCACCAATGAAACTCCCCCCTCCCCAGCAACTAGAACGCTAATGAATGGGGCAGGGGCATGACCATGGACTCTCCAGCTACCCCTTTCATTTCCCAAGTGCTGATCCATGGCTGCTCACACGCTCCTGTGCCTGTGTAAGTGATGTTTGCCTCTAGGCCTGTTCCCCAGCGCCTCACCCTTTCTGCACACAGCTCCACCAGAGGACAGTGCCCTAAGGTGCTACCTACTACCGTGTCCCATAACCCTCGCTGCAGGTCCCCCCTCCACAGTACCACAAATGTGGACTCCTGGGAACCCCCCCAGCAACTAGAACAGTTAAGAATGGGGCGGGGGTTGTCTGTTCACACACTCCTGTGACTGTGTTAATTATGTCTGTTGTGGCCCTGTTCCTCAGTTGGCCAGTTGGAGCCCTCTCCCCAGTGTGTGTGATACAGTGTTTGCATGGCTTAGGAATATATCACAAGCCAGTCCTAGGGACTCCTCACTGCAGCCAGGATACACCCCTTTTTGTGTGTCCCCCTCCCCAGAAAGTAGGTATACCTATTTAATTGGTCCTAGGTCCTCACTGGCATACTGGGCTTTGTAGTCCTACAGCAGTTTGGCAGTCTGAGTCCCCCACAATACTGTGTGTGTGTATGGGGGGTGCCAAATTACTGCCTTGCCCCGGGTGCCAAAAATACTGGTCATATCACTCATGCCAGGCATCTCCCACTGCGTGGCAAATTGACACAAGATGTATGAGAATACATCGGTATGTCTGTGACTATGGGCAGATCAAACTAATGGCAAAATGCAGTTTGATTGTACTCCACATATATAAATAGAATAAATGTTTCCTCTGTGCTGATTTAAAAAAATTTTTTTTTTATATATATATATATATATATATATATATATATCAATGCACAGCAGGCGGCACTCACGGCTTTAAAAAGAAACACAGGAATCCACCTGAGCGTGTCAACGTTTCAAAGTTTATAGTCAAACTTTTTCGTCAGGACAAATAACAAACAGAAAGTGACTCACCTATATACCCCTGCAGGTCCGTCCGTGGCGGGCCGCGGCCAGCGTCCCGGCTCAGTAAAAATTACGTCATCGCTGGGCGTCCGCCCGCAGCGCGTCACGGAGGTTCCAGCTGAGGGCAATCATATGCAATCATTATGTTACGTGATAAAAAACATACAACACAAAATACATTACATGTACACCATATACCATTAGAAATATATACAATAGTACTGTACACTTATAGCATCACAAAAAAGAAGAAGAATATATTTAACCCAAACCCTGCCAACTATAACAGAGCTAATGAGAGACAAAGTATGCATATAAGTGCTTGTCTCATATATTAAATAACAATCAATTCAATGATGCTAAAATTACGTCAACTGGAGCCATGCTAAGTATAATACACAAGCCCTTAATAGAATGGATACAGGAAGATTGTCAAACAGATACATAATAGCTCTTATACAACATAGTCATAAAGTGTCAAAATTCTCACT
This sequence comes from Pseudophryne corroboree, assembly GCF_028390025.1. Lineage (NCBI taxonomy): Eukaryota > Metazoa > Chordata > Amphibia > Anura > Myobatrachidae > Pseudophryne > Pseudophryne corroboree. Next base: position 458,434,597 of record NC_086447.1, on the reverse strand, counting down.
AGCTGTTTCTAAATATTTACAGAAAGCATAAAAGGCCTGAGTGTTCATTTAGCCCCCTCGGAGACAGAGTATCCAGGTAAAAAATCCACCTGGCTTCAGCTTTTAATAACAGAAGACCCCGGTTCCCTCCCCGTGTAAGTGGGGAAATGTGGTCAATAATGCGATGTTTTAATGCTGCTAACGGATGTTTTGCATTAAGGAAGTGGCGTGCGACCGGCTGGTCGCTACGTCCAGTGGCTAGTGCTGCTCTAATGGAGGTACGATGACCCGCCATTCTTTCTTTGAATGTGCATTCCATTTTCCCCACATAATGGAGACCACAGGGGCAACTTAATAAATAGACAACAAATTTTGTTGAACATGTTACTCGGTGTTTAATTTTAAACCGTTTGCCAGTATATGGGTGACAGAAACTGTCGCCAGGTATCATATGACTACAAGTAGTACATCCTAGGCAGCGGAAACATCCTGGTTTAGATGACTTTAAAATGCTCCCTTCTGTCCGGCTCTGTTTTAATGGGAATTGTATATTAGTTTTGACCAAATGGTCACGGAGATTTTTCCCCCGTTTGTAAGCAGGCATTAGACGAGTGTTTGAGAGTGAGGTTAGGTGTTTATCTGATTGAATAATCGGCCAAAATTTCTTGCTGATGTTATTGATGGTCTTACTTTGGGTATTAAACTTGTTGACCCAAATAAGTCTATCACTTATCAATTTTTTATTATTAGATGGCTCCAACGTTGCTTTACGTGACATTCCTAACACTTTATTTTTAGTAGCCTGTAATTCATGTAGAGCAGCGTTTTTCAACCGCTGTGCCGCGGCACACTAGTGTGCCACCAGCGGTTGTCAGGTGTGCCGCAGCCTGCTGCTCACTGGCCACCAGAGATGCCCTGCACAGTGCTCCACCCAGTGTCAGAACTACTAGCGGTGCAGCCACACAGCCGGCAACAGTATCAGCAAGCTTCATTACTAATGAGACACTGCCAGCGACCTCCGGGCCAAAAAGGAAGCAGTTCTGGAAGAATGTAAGCGGAGGGAGAAGCCCGCTCCCCGCTCCGTAGTCAGTTCTGTCCCCTGAGCAGTGTCGCACAGACGTCATGTCACGACGCTGCAGCCTAATGTTTGCCGCCGTGCTGTCACAGAAGAGAGTAGACCCACGCGTCTGGTGAGTGTAAGGAGGGTACAGGCTGTCAAGACAGAGCAGAACAGCAGAACAAGGTAAGTTAACTCGGGTAGCAGGGAGGTTGAAGGGCCGGAGCAGCACATTAATGACCATACATGGGGACGGGGGGGGGAACGCAGTATTGGGAAAACGGAGGGGGAGAAGGAGCATTCACTACTGTAAATGCAACAGGGGGACCACACTATTGGAGTACAGTGGGGAGCTGGCACACCACTGCACCATATTAAGGGGCACATCGCTAGCAATACAGAGGGAGGACACAGTACTGACAGAACAGTGGTTGGAGCACATTACTGGCAATAGAAGAGCGAGAGGGTCAGGCAGTGATGGTGAGTGAGGGGTATGTCTGGGTAAGGTATGGGGTGGCGGTGTGGAATTACTGTGGGGGTCAGTGTGTTTGATTTATACCTGTAGGGGCCAATATGCTTTAACTGTTGGGGCCAATGTGTTCAATTACTGTGGGGGCCAATGTATTTGATATCTGTGGGGGCCAATGTGTTTTTTTTTTCCCCGTGGGTAACTGATAGCGTGCCTTGGGAATTTAAAGACTTGTTAGGCGTGCCGCGAGTCGAGAAAGGTTGAAAATCACTGATGTAGAGGATAACCCCTAGCAACAAATTTAGTAATTAACTGGTCCAAAGTGGATTCAATTTTGGTCTCGTCGCTAACGATACGTCTGGCTCGAAGCATTTCTGAATAGGGTAGACCTTTGCGCAAGGGTATTGGATGGTGGCTAGAAGCTAATAATATGTTATTTCGATCCGTCGGTTTAACAAATAAATCCATAGCAATTTTATGATCCACTATCTCATTATGGACATCTAAGTAATCCACCATTTTCTGATGAATGTTATATGTGAATTTAACAGGCGAAGTAGATGAGTTATGGTCATTTAATAATTTCTCCAAGGATTCTTGTGATCCTAACCAAAAGAGCAGTAAATCATCTAAATACCGAAAATAAACCAGAATTTTTGAACTAACTGCTGTTGTTGAAAAAAATAAATCATCCTCCACCTGAAACATAAATGCATTCGCAAAAGATGGTGACACATTACTGCCCATAGAGCAGCCCTGGAGCTGTAAATAATAATTATCATTAAACAGAAAATAATTACATTGTAAAGTTAATTGCAATAATTGTAAAAATAATTCAACATCAGGACCCTCATAGTGCTTATTACCATCGATGAGCAATCTCACGGCCTGCAATCCCTCCAAATGGGGGACGCAGGTGTAATGATTGCATACATCGATCGTAGCAAGCAAACATCCTTCAGGGATATCTCCTATAGTACTAAGATTATTCAGCAATGCAGTAGTATCCTTAAGGCATGTTTTTCTTGCCTGTATACATGGCTGTAAAAAAAAGTCCAAATATATAGAGATGTTTTGAAATAAAGACCCCCGTGCTGATATAATGGGGCGTGCTGGAGGGGCAGAACTATTTTTGTGCAACTTAGGTAGTGAATACAAAATCGGTGTAATTGGAAATGGAGTAATTAGTGCTTCGTAAGCTGTTTTATGAAGCCTGTTCTCTTCAAGGGCTGTCTTCAAGATAGTATCCAGTTCCTCTTTGAACTGAAGCGTAGGATCCTTTGAAAGCTTTTTATAAGTGTTTATGTCCGCAAGTAATCGGTAGAGCTCCTTCATATAATCAGAGGTGTTTTGGACCACAATGGCCCCACCCTTATCCGCTGGACAGATTACCACATCCTCATACTTAGACATCTGTATAAGGGCCTCCCATTCTGTTTTAGAGAGATTAGAATGTCTTTCTTCATAACTTTTGGCACTTTTGACCACTTGATGATCTATTGTCGTGCAGAATGTTTTGATCGCCTGATTTTGTGAAGGCGGATCAAACTTGGACTTACTTCTGAGTGTCGGTGGAATAATCGTAGAGGCCTTATCAGAGGTAGATTGTACATTAAAATGTTCTTTTAATCTTAGCTGCCGTTCCAGCTTAAATCGTTCTACTCGCCATTCGAACAGGTTTAGCTTAGTAGTAGGTACAAAATTGAGACCTAAGGAAAGAATCTTATTTTCCACCGGAGAAAAGACACGGTCAGAGAGTTTGAACACTATTTCCGTTTGGCATAAGGACGCCGTTTCGCGTTTTTGCCTTTGCCCTTGGCCGCCCCGCCTCGTGATGCGCCGTTTGGATCAGCTATTTGTGCCCTGGTGCGAACCCCTAAAGGGGGACGTCCAGAATTAAACTCTTGGCGCTCTTGTTCACTAGCAGAGGTAGCGCCATCTGTGGAAGACTCCGTATCCAAAAATCGTCTATACGGTCGACGACGTGGCGGTCTTCTGGTGGTGGACGTCCCGGAGATCCATGGATAAACCAGACGTTTAGCATAATAGTTGTTCACTTTGTCTAATTTATTCCTTTTATACTGGATTAACTCCTTCTTGTATTTGTCCTCCTGATCGGTCAGCTTCTCTAACCAAAGGTTGGAGGTATCTGCCTCAAGTGTGGCTTTGTGGGCACCTTCAAATACCTCTATCTGTGAGCGTATATTTTGTAGCTCACGGGTAACTTCTTCTATGACTAGAAGGATTAGATCATAAGAACATTTGTTCAATATAAGTATCCATTTTTTGCAAAAGGAAGCATTAAAACGCCCTATGGTAGGAATATTCTTGATTCTAAAACCACGGGGAATTTTCCCTTCACGGTGGTAATCCGAAAGTGTAACCACGTGATAGAAATAATCCTGTTCCTTGCGTTTTAATTTAAGAAGCTCCCTAAATAAGTGCAGATTATCCAAATTTCCTCCTGTGGATATAAGATTTTCCTTAAAACGGATATTCATGGCATCAGAATCTGAATAACTAAAGGTTTCACCCTGTGATAGTTCAATTGCTGCCAGCAATGCTTCCAAATCATTCTCAGCGTTATCAGCCTGTGTGCCTGAACTTTGCTCCATGCTTGACGTAGTGTGTACAATATTATGATTACACACTAATCACCCAAAGTGAGAATATGCAGAAAGAGTTCTTTGGAAATAAAATGAACAAAGTCCATAGGGTGCACGCAATTATGACAGACAGAGCTCCATGTCAGAGATGGCTCGTCAAATACATAAATATCCAGTCAGCAGCACTCCTAATTTGGAAAAAATATATACTTAGAAATAGCCGGTGCCCTCCATTTGAAGGAGAAATCCTCAATAATATATCAATGCACAGCAAGCGGCACTCACGGCTTTAAAAAGAAACACAGGAATCCACCTGAGCGTGTCAACGTTTCAAAGTTTATAGTCAAACTTTTTCGTCAGGACAAATAACAAACAGAAAGTGACTCACCTATATACCCCTGCAGGTCCGTCCGTGGCGGGCCGTGGCCAGCGTCCCGGCTCAGTAAAAATGACGTCATCGCTGGGCGTCCGCCCGCAGCGTGTCACGGAGGTTCCAGCTGAGGGCAATCATATGCCATCATTATGTTACGTGATAAAAAACATACAACACAAAATACATTACATGTACACCATATACCATGGTGTACATGATTGCATATGATTGCCCTCAGCTGGAACCTCCGTGACACGCTGCGGGCGGACGCCCAGCGATGACGTCATTTTTACTGAGCCGGGACGCTGGCCGCGGCCCGCCACGGACGGACCTGCAGGGGTATATAGGTGAGTCACTTTCTGTTTGTTATTTGTCCTGACGAAAAAGTTTGACTATAAACTTTGAAACGTTGACACGCTCAGGTGGAATCCTGTGTTTCTTTTTAAAGCCGTGAGTGCCGCCTGCTGTGCATTGATATATTATTGAGGATTTCTCCTTCAAATGGAGGGCACCGGCTATTTCTAAGTATATATTTTTTCCAAATAAGGAGTGCTGCTTACTGGATATTTATGTATTTGACGAGCCATCTCTGACATGGAGCTCTATCTGTCATAATTGCGTGCACCCTATGGACTTTGTTCATTTTATTTCCAAAGGACTCTTTCTGCATATTCTCACGTTGGGTGATTAGTGTGTAATCATAATATTGTACACACTACGTCAAGCATGGAGCAGAGTTCAGGCACACAGGCTGATAACGCTGAGAATGATTTGGAAGCATTGCTGGCAGCAATTGAACTATCACAGGGTGAAACCTTTAGTTATTCAGATTCTGATGCCATGAATATCCGTTTTAAGGAAAATGTTATATCCACAGGAGGAAATTTGGATAATCTGCACTTATTTAGGGAGCTTCTTAAATTAAAACGCAAGGAACAGGATTATTTCTATCACGGGGTTACACTTTCGGATTACCACCGTGAAGGGAAAATTCCCCGTGGTTTTAGAATCAAGAATATTCCTACCATAGGGTGTTTTAATGCTTCCTTTTGCCAAAAATGGATACTTATATTGAACAAATGTTCTTATGATCTAATCCTTCTAGTCATAGAAGAAGTTACCCGTGAGCTACAAAATATACGCTCACAGATAGAGGTATTTGAAGGTGCCCACAAAGCCGCACTTGAGGCAGAAACCTCCAACCTTTGGTTAGAGAAGCTGACCGATCAGGTGGACAAATACAAGAAGGAGTTAATCCAGTATAAAAGGAATAAATTAGACAAAGTGAACAACGATTATGATAAACGTCTGGTTTATCCATGGATCTCCGGGACGTCCACCACCAGAAGACCGCCACGTCATCGACCGTATAGACGATTTTTGGATACGGAGTCTTCCACAGATGGCGCTACCTCTGCTAGTGAACAGGAGCGCCAAGAGTTTAATTCTGGACGTCCCCCTTTAGGGGTTCGCACCAGGGCACAAATAGCCGATCCAAACGGCGCATCACGAGGCGGGGCGGCCAAGGGCAAAGGCAAAAACGCGAAACGGCGTCCTTATGCCAAACGGAAATAGTGTTCAAACTCTCTGACCGTGTCTTTTCTCCGGTGGAAAATAAGATTCTTTCCTTAGGTCTCAATTTTGTACCTACTACTAAGCTAAACCCGTTCGAATGGCAAGTAGAACGATTTAAACTGGAATGGCAGCTAAGATTAAAAGAACATTTTAATGTACAATCTACCTCTGATAAGGCCTCTACGATTATTCCACCGACACTCAGAAGTAAGTCCAAGTTTGATCCGCCTTCACAAAATCAGGCGATCAAAACATTCTGCACGACAATAGATCATCAAGTGGTCAAAAGTTATGAAGAAAGACATTCTAATCTCTCTAAAACAGAATGGGAGGCCCTTATACAGATGACTAAGTATGAGGATGTGGTAATCCGTCCAGCGGATAAGGGTGGGGCCATTGTGGTCCAAAACACCTCTGATTATATGAAGGAGCTCTACCGATTACTTGCGGACATAAACACTTATAAAAAGCTTTCAAAGGATCCTACGCTTCAGTTCAAAGAGGAACTGGATACTATCTTGAAGACAGCCCTTGAAGAGAACAGGCTTCATAAAACAGCTTACGAAGCACTAATTACTCCATTTCCAATTACACCGATTTTGTATTCACTACCTAAGTTGCACAAAAATAGTTCTGCCCCTCCAGCACGCCCCATTATATCAGCACGGGGGTCTTTATTTCAAAACATCTCTATATATTTGGGCTTTTTTTTACAGCCATGTATACAGGCAAGAAAAACATGCCTTAAGGATACTACTGCATTGCTGAATAATCTTAGTACTATAGGAGATATCCCTGAAGGATGTTTGCTTGCTACGATCGATGTATGCAATCTTTACACCTGCATCCCCCATTTGGAGGGATTGCAGGCTGTGAGATCGCTCATCGATGGTAATAAGCACTATGAGGGTCCTGATGTTTAATTATTTTTACAATTATTGCAATTAACTTTACAACGTAATTATTTTCTGTTTAATGATAATTATTATTTACAGCTCCAGGGCTGCTCTATGGGCAGTAATGTGTCACCATCTTTTGCGAATGCATTTATATTTCAGGTGGAGGATGATTTATTTTTTTCAACAACAGCAGTTAGTTCAAAAATTCTGGTTTATTTTCGGTATTTAGATGATTTACTGCTCTTTTGGTTAGGATCACAAGAATCCTTGGAGAAATTATTAAATGACCATAACTCATCTACTTCGCCTGTTAAATTCACATATAACATTCATCAGAAAATGGTGGATTACTTAGATGTCCATAATGAGATAGTGGATCATAAAATTGCTACGGATTTATTTGTTAAACCGACGGATCGAAATAACATATTATTAGCTTCTAGCCACCATCCAATGGGTGGTCTTCTGTATGCCGGCGGTCGGGCTCCCGGCGCTCAGTATACCGGCGCCGGGAGACCGACAGCCGGCATACCGACACTTATTTTCCCTCGTGGGGGTCCACGACCCCCATAGAGGGAGAATAAAATAGTGTGGTGCGCATAGCGCGCCACCGTGCCTGTAGCGTGGCGAGCGTAGCGAGCCCGCAAGGGGTTTATTTGCGCTCGCCACGCTGTCGGTAAGCCGGCGGTCGGGCTCCCGGCGCCGGGATGCTGGTCGCCGGGAGCCCGACCGCCGGCCAGCCGTAGTGAACCCCATCCAATACCCTTGCGCAAAGGTCTCCCCTATTCACAAATGCTACGAGCCTGACGGATCGTTAGCGACGAGACCAAAATTGAATCCACTTTGGACCAGTTAATTACTAAATTTGTTGCTAGGGGTTATCCTTTACATGAATTACAGGCTACTAAAAATAAAGTGTTAGGAATGTCACGTAAAGCAACGTTGGAGCCATCTAATAATAAAAAATCGATAAGTGATAGACTTATTTGGGTCAACAAGTTTATTACCCAAAGTAAGACCATCAATAACATCAGCAAGAAATTTTGGCCGATTATTCAATCAGATAAACACCTAACCTCACTCTCAAACACTCGTCTAATGCCTGCTTACAAACGGGGGGGAAATCTCCGTGACCATTTGGTCAAAACTAATATACAATTCCCATTAAAACGGAGCCGGACAGAAGGGAGCTTTTTAAAGTCATCTAAACCAGGATGTTTCCGCTGCCTAGGATGTACTACTTGTAGTCATATGATACCTGGCAACAGTTTCTGTCACCCATATACTGGCAAACGGTTTAAAATTAAACACCGAGTAACATGTTCAACAAAATTTGTTGTCTATTTATTAAGTTGCCCCTGTGGTCTCCATTATGTGGGGAAAACGGAATGCACATTCAAAGAAGGAATGGCGGGTCATCGTACCTCCATTAGAGCAGCACTAGCCACTGGACGTAGCGACCAGCCGGTCGCACGCCACTTCCTTAATGCAAAACATCCGTTAGCAGCATTAAAACATTGCATTATTGACCACATTCCCCCACTTACACGGGGAGGGAACCGGGGTCTTCTGTTATTAAAAGCTGAAGCCAGGTGGATTTTTCACCTGGATACTCTGTCTCCGAGGGGGCTAAATGAACACTCAGGCCTTTTATGCTTTCTGTAAATATTTAGAAACAGCTAGTGAGAATATTGACACTTTATGACTATGTTGTGTAAGAGCTATTATGTATCTGTCTGACAATCTTCCTGTATCCATTCTATTAAGGGCTTGTGTATTATACTTAGCATGGCTCCAGTTGACGTAATTTTAGCATCATTGAATTGATTGTTATTTAATATATGAGACAAGCACTTATATGCATACTTTGTCTCTCATTAGCTCTGTTATAGTTGGCAGGGTTTGGGTTAAATATATTCTTCTTTTTTGTGATGCTATAAGTGTACAGTACTATTGTATATATTTCTAATGGTATATGGTGTACATGTAATGTATTTTGTGTTGTATGTTTTTTATCACGTAACATAATGATTGCATATGATTGCCCTCAGCTGGAACCTCCGTGACGCGCTGCGGGCGGATGCCCAGCGATGACGTCATTTTTACTGAGCCGGGACGCTGGCCGCGGCCCGCCACGGACGGACCTGCAGGGGTATATAGGTGAGTCACTTTCTGTTTGTTATTTGTCCTGACGAAAAAGTTTGACTATAAACTTTGAAACGTTGACACGCTCAGGTGGAATCCTGTGTTTCTTTTTAAAGCCGTGAGTGCCGCCTGCTGTGCATTGATATATTATTGAGGATTTCTCCTTTAAATGGAGGGCACCGGCTATTTCTAAGTATATATTTTTTCCAAATAAGGAGTGCTGCTGACTGGATATTTATATATATATATATATATATATATATATAGTCCAATAAGAGCCCGGCACCCCGGGTAAATGCAAAAAACTTTAAAAAACAGTACACAAGTACAAAAAAGTATTACAGAGGCATTTCAAAGGATATCAGATGTATACACATGGGGTACCTGACAGCCACCATGTGAGGTGACCGTAGAAGCAATAAGGTAAAGATAGCACGCCTCTGTAAACTGGTAAATTGTCAACAGCTGTTTCGGTGCTCGTATAGCACCTTCATCCTGGATAACCAGCATATGTCCCAGGTGTGCTATTTAAACCTAACTAACGACACAGATGATACTCACCTGCAGAGGTGACACTCACCGCACAGGCACATCCAGTCCTGTTGGCGCCACCGCGACCCCCGGCCAATCACGTCAGCCACTGGCTGTGCCCGCACCCGGAATTTACGCAACTGTTACGTCAACGCACATCCAACCAAACACGGCCCCACGTTACAGGAAGTGTCCGGCGGTAACCGTGGCAACCAGCGCAGTGTAAACAAAAACATATCCTCAAGGTTCTGAAGGTAATAGCGCAGAATATGCTCAAAGGTGCACGCAACCGCGGCACATCAGAACCCGGACATTAAGATGCAATCAAAATAATAAAGAAAAAAACCTATAAAGTAAATACTAAATAGCACACAAGACGAACAAAAGAAAACAAACAGAACCCAATATATATATGACACTGGCTGATAAATTATTAACTGTGGCCACAAGCTTTTTCATGCATCCCTGTGTAAAGTCAATTGTCCTAAACCTGTGTCAGCTGTAACTTACTAATTTATCAGCCAGTGTCAGGTCACTAGTGTACCTTTAAAAGCCAAAAGGTATGTGGCAGGTGCACATTAAACCTAGTGGGTATATTTGCAGTTTTATTATGTTTGATACAGTTGCCAGGTTTTAATTTTTAAGACTCTGTGATAGTGTAGGACCTGCATGAAGGTAGGGTACCTTGGCGATCGGTTTGCAGGCTTCCGTGCATTGGCCAATTCACAAACTAAACTCCCATCATTTATTTATTGATGTTGTGAGGATAAGTGAGCTTGCTCTGGTGAGTGCTGAACTTCCTGTGTGTATATATATATATATATATATATATATTGTGACAAGAACACTGGGATAGTGTTTGAGGGCAGGTATATTTGTCCCAGGTTCTTGTCTTACATGTTTTAGAAAATGTTAACTTCTAGGAAAAATGCTTTTTGTTTTGTCTGAACCTTTTCAGTTTGCTGTAAAAGCTGGGTAAAGGCTCTGAGAGAGAGATAAGGCGAGTTCTAGACATTGGGCCCAGTTCGGGTCTTTGGCCTCACAGAGGGCTAATCAGGGTTTCAGCTGTGTAAGAGTGATATAGTGCTTCTAACCTGATTAGTATGGGCAGACTGCCTGGGAAGGCTGCAGGATCTGTGTGTGAGAGACACGCTTTCTGATGCAAGTAAGCTATACAGTATGTACTGAAGAACTCTGTGTTTTGTTTAGTGACAGTTAGGAACATCTTATGTTTAGTTAGTGCCGGACAGGCAAGGTATTTTTATTTTGGGGTTTGTTTTATTTTCTGTTTCAATAAAACTGGCCGGGGTCAGTTGTACCAGAAACTGGACTTGTGTTGTTCCTCAGCTGCTGCGTGCTGCCATATTCCCCAGGAAAAGGCACCTTGCACCCCTACAGTGTTACAACTTGGTGGAGAATGCGAGCAGGCCGTTCTGCGCATAAGTGAAAGCAGCAGCTTTGTGAGGCCTGCAGAAAACGGTGGTTTATGCAGATACAGCCCAGTGTGAAGTTACTGAGACTCACCCCTGAGGGTTTGATATATGTCCTGGGTGAAAGCAGCTGCAAAGCCGCCTGAAAAATCTGTTGACATGGAGGATCTGCTTAAAGCCTTGCTGCAAGCTACAGCGGCTCAGCAGGAGGCCAACCGACAGCAGCAGGTGGCAATGGAGGAAAATTGGAGACTACAGCATCAGGATAGAGAGGCCTTAGCAGAAGTGGTGCAGAGACTTGCAGCTCGGGTTGGAGATGTGGCCGTCAGTGCTCCAACCAGCTCTAGTTCTATACGAGCCAGTCACTTCCTGCAGAAAATGACAGAGGCTGATGATGTGGAGGCCTATCTGACCACGTTTGAAAGGACTGCCGAGCGTGAGAACTGGCCGAAAGCACAGTGGGCCAGTCTGCTGGCACCTTTCCTGTCAGGTGAGCCCCAAAAAGCTTACTTTGATTTAAGCCCTGCTGAGGCTCGGGACTATGATAAACTAAAGACTGAGATCCTGACCCGCCTGGGAGTCACGCTGTCAGTACGAGCACAACGGGTGCACCGTTGGCTGTACGCCATGGAGAAGCCTCCGCGCTCCCAGATGCACGACCTTATTCAGCTAACAAAAAAATGGCTGCAGCCAGAGACATTAACTGGTCCCCAGATGGTAGAAAGAGTCGTCATGGACCGCTACTTGAGATCTTTGCCCATGGTCCTGCGCAAGTGGGTGAGCCATGGAAACCCGGGTACTGCTGACCAATTAGTGGACATTGTAGAGAGGTATTTGGCAGCAGAGGAACTACTGATGACCACCCAGCAACCCATAGATCCTCGACAGCGCCCTTCAGTAAAGACTGGTAAGACTGTTCCGTGGGAAAACGTTGCTGGGCGGTTAAGAGAACGCAAGGCTGGAGAGACTGTAAACACTGGCCCTGGAAACAGGCCAATGGGGCTAGAACGGTCTATGCTGCCCAAATGGGTTGATAATCGTGTGGTTAAATGTTTTAGGTGTGGTATGCCAGGTCATGTTATTGCCAATTGCCCAGTCACGCAAGAACCCATGCAATGTGATGCTGCCTTTGAATGTCGCAGAATGTCTTTCTTTGCTAGGTTAGCCTGTACTGTGGTACCTTCACCTGAGCTGGAAAAACAAATGTGTGATGTGTTCTTAGAAGGTAACCGGGTAGAGGCCTTGCTAGATTCAGGAAGTTTAGTTACCCTCGTGAAAGCTGGGTTAGTGAACCCCTTAAAGGTCCAGCAAATACCTATTGGGGTAACTTGCATACATGGGGATACCCAATATTATGCCACTGCTGAGGTGAATATAGAAACTTGTTGTGGGTCAGCAATGGTTAAAGTGGGACTGGTCCCTACCTTGGTGCATGAGGCCATAATAGGGAGGGATTTTCCTCATTTTTGGAAACTGTGGGAATCACGGTTATCAACAGATGTGAGAAGTAAAAAGACAGTTGATAATACCGGTGATTTTTTGGATGTACGTGGGTCTTCGGAACTTTCTGGCCCTTTGCCTTTTGCTAGTTTGGCTGGGGAAGTGACAGATGGGGAGTCCAGTGAGGACCCTCTTGCCGGGAACAGAGACATAGTAGTTAGAACTGAAAGCGTGCCTGACCTGGAGGTAAAGAAGGATCTGTTTGCGTCTGAACAGTTAAAGGATCCTACCTTAATAAAGGCTAGAGAGAATGTTAAGATTGTTAATGGGGAACCTGTGGTACCAGGTGACAGGGTTACGTATCCCCACATGGCCATCTGTAATGAACTCTTGTACCACATTGTCAAAAGGGGTGAGGATGTGGTGGAACAGCTGGTAGTTCCCCAGCCTTATCGGAGAACGGTACTAGATTTAGCTCATAGTCACGTTACCGCAGGACATTTAGGGGCAGAAAAAACCACTGAAAGAGTTTTACAAAGGTTCTTTTGGCCAGGGGTTTATAAAGAAGTGTCTGAATATTGTTCTTCCTGTCCTGAATGCCAGTATCATGCCCCTAGACCCCATTTCAGGAGCCCACTAGTTCCCATGCCTATTATAGAGGTCCCGTTTGACAGAATAGCCATGGATCTCGTGGGGCCCTTGTTAAAGTCTGCTCGGGGCCATCAGTATATCCTGGTAATTATGGACTATGCCACTCGATATCCTGAGGCTGTCCCTTTACGCACTATCACAACCAAGGCGATAGCTAGGGAGCTGGTGCAGGTATTTAGTAGAGTGGGAATACCAAAAGAAATTTTGACTGACCAAGGTACTCCATTTATGTCAAGGATCATGAAAGAATTATGCAAGTTATTTAAGGTCACTCACCTCAGGACGTCCATCTACCATCCCCAAACTGACGGGTTGGTGGAAAGGTTTAATAAAACATTAAAAAGTATGTTAAAAAAGGTTGTTGAGAGAGATGGGAAAAACTGGGATTGTTTGTTGCCCTACTTGTTAATGGCCATCAGAGAAGTTCCTCAGTCCTCTACGGGGTTTTCTCCGTTTGATTTGTTGTATGGTAGACACCCCAGAGGGCTGTTGGATGTTGCCAAAGAGACGTGGGAAGGACAGCCCACTCCTTATAGAAGCGTTATTGAGCATGTAACACAAATGCAGGATAGGATTGCAGCCGTGGTACCTGTTGTCAGAGAGCACATGGAACAGGCCCAAAGTGCTCAACAGAGGGTCTATAACCGGAGTGCCAAGATACGGGAATTTGCTCCTGGAGATAGAGTTCTTGTTTTGGTACCCACTGTGGAAAGCAAATTCCTAGCTAAATGGCAGGGTCCATTTGAGATTAGGGAAAAAGTGAATGAGGTTAATTACAAAGTATACCAGCCGGGAAAGAGAAAACCCGAACAGATCTACCATGTTAACTTAATCAAACCCTGGAAAAATAGGTTGTCTCTGTCAGCGGAGCCTTGCCCTTCGGTGTCTTCACCCCGGTTGCTTCCCGCAGTGAAGGTGTCAGAGACATTATCAGCTGATCAGAACAATCAGGTTAAAGAATTTCTCATCCAAAATAGGGAGGTATTTTCAGAGCTGCCTGGCCGAACGACCATAATAAAACATGACATTGTCACAGAACCAGGGGTCAGGGTTCATTTAAAGCCATATAGGATTCCTGAAGCTCAGCGAGAAGCTATTTCTAAGGAAGTTAAAACCATGTTAGAACTTGGAGTCATAGAGGAGTCTAACAGTGAGTGGTCCAGTCCCATAGTGCTCATCCCGAAGCCCGACGGTAGCATACGCTTCTGTAATGACTTTCGTAAGTTAAATGAGGTGTCCAAGTTTGACGCATACCCCATGCCCCGTGTGGATGAGCTTGTAGAAAGGCTGGGAACAGCCAGGTTTCTCACCACATTGGACCTGACCAAAGGTTACTGGCAAATACCTTTATCTGATAGCGCCAAAGAAAAAACAGCCTTTTCGGTTCCGGAGGGGCTGTACCAGTATAAGATGTTACCCTTTGGGTTGCATGGGGCTCCAGCAACCTTTCAACGGGCGATGGATAAAATTTTGAGGCCCCATAGAAAATATGCAGCTGCCTATTTGGATGATGTGGTAATTCACAGTACAGACTGGGGGTCACATTTGGTTAAAGTACAAGCAGTACTGGACTCAATCAGAGAGGCAGGGTTAACTGCTAACCCAAAGAAGTGCTGCCTCGCAATGGAGGAGGTCAAATACTTGGGCTTCACCATAGGCAGAGGTCTGATTAGGCCCCAATTGAATAAAGTTGATGCTATTCAAAACTGGCCTCGTCCAGTGAATAAAAAACAGGTAAGGGCTTTTTTGGGAATTACTGGGTACTATAGACGGTTTATTCCTAATTTTGCGACCACAGCGGTGCCGTTGTCAGACCTTACCAAAGGGAAGCAGTCAAATGTGGTGAAATGGAACCCTGATGCAGAAAAGGCGTTCCAAGCGTTAAAAGTGGCTTTGTGTTCACAACCGGTGTTGATAACACCAGATTTTTCAAAAGAATTTGTGGTACAGACAGATGCCTCAGAGGTAGGGATAGGTGCTGTGCTGTCCCAAACCAGAGATGGGGACGAACACCCTATCATTTATTTGAGTAGGAAACTCAATGAGCATGAAAAAAGGTATGCCATTGTGGAAAAGGAGGCTTTGGCCATTAAGTGGGCACTAGATACCTTGAGATATTACCTCTTGGGTAGATAATTCAGACTAGTGACAGACCATGCCCCTTTAAAATGGATGTATGTAAATAGAGGCAAGAATGCTCGTGTAACTAGATGGTTTCTAGCGTTGCAGGACTTTAAGTTTACTGTCGAACATAGACCGGGAACACAATTGGCCAACGCAGATGCATTGTCTCGCATCTTCTGTTTGGGGGCTACAAGTGTTCCGGCCCCTAGGTCGAAACAGGGGAGGGGGATATGTGACAAGAACACTGGGATAGTGTTTGAGGGCAGGTATATTTGTCCCAGGTTCTTGTCTTACATGTTTTAGAAAATGTTAACTTCTAGGAAAAATGCTTTTTGTTTTGTCTGAACCTTTTCAGTTTGCTGTAAAAGCTGGGTAAAGGCTCTGAGAGAGAGATAAGGCGAGTTCTAGACATTGGGCCCAGTTCGGGTCTTTGGCCTCACAGAGGGCTAATCAGGGTTTCAGCTGTGTAAGAGTGATATAGTGCTTCTAACCTGATTAGTATGGGCAGACTGCCTGGGAAGGCTGCAGGATCTGTGTGTGAGAGACACGCTTTCTGATGCAAGTAAGCTATACAGTATGTACTGAAGAACTCTGTGTTTTGTTTAGTGACAGTTAGGAACATCTTATGTTTAGTTAGTGCCGGACAGGCAAGGTATTTTTATTTTGGGGTTTGTTTTATTTTCTGTTTCAATAAAACTGGCCGGGGTCAGTTGTACCAGAAACTGGACTTGTGTTGTTCCTCAGCTGCTGCGTGCTGCCATATTCCCCAGGAAAAGGCACCTTGCACCCCTACAGTGTTACAACTTATATATAAACAATGTGCTGGGAAGGAATACCAAAAAATGTATCTATAAGCAGCCAGTAGATAAAGTAGATAGAAGAGTCTCCCCTCGTGCTCCTGTATGCCACATTACTGAGGACTCTGTGTCCACCATTGAGCAGGGCTGTTTGTGCATCATCTGCACTGACCCCGATTGGCCAGCTTTGTCTGTGTTGTCGGTGACAGCTGCAGTGCTTCCCAATGTTAAATATTATAGCAGGCAGTGCTGTACAGTCTGAATGTCATCCCCGTGTGGTCCACAGTGCAGCATGGGAAGTGGAGTGGTGGGTCCCAGAGCTGCTTGCAGTGCAGCGTGAGAAGATGACTGGCGGGTCCCGCAGTGGGTCAGAGAGTGCTGAAACACTGCTGTCATCGATGCTCTAAGTGACAGACACAAACTCACTCACTGTCTCTCTTTTCACTGTAGGGGAGGTATAGGGGCTCTATCTGGCATAATGTGTATAAGGGGATCTACCTGGCGTAATGTGTATAAGGGTCTCTACCTAGCGTAATGTGTATAAGGGGCTCTACCTGGTGTAATGTGTATAAGGGCATTTACATAGTAAAAAGCGTATAAGGGGGTCTACCTGGGGTAATGTGTATAAGGGGCTCTTACTTGTGTAATATGTATAAGGGGCTTTACCTTGTGTATTGTGTATAAGGAGTACTATGTGGTGTAATGTGAATAATGGATAATACTGTGTCGTGTAATGTGAATTGGTACTATTCTATGGCAACGCCCCTTCCCAATGCCCCTATATTTTTGATGCATGCCTACCTCCCTGTTTTAAATATTGGGGGCACCAATTCTCTTTCTGGCATAGAGCACCAACATGTCTAGTTGCGGCTCTGCCATTGAGGATATCATTTGCCCATAGTACTATTCCTAAGCTCCTGGTGTGGAAGCAGCGGTCGCAGCAGTTAGAGAGCTGTGGAGGTGAGTCCAGTGCATCCTTACAGCCTGCCGGCAGTAGCAGCAGCATCAAATGCATTGGATTCTAATACAAAGAGTACTTTACCAGAGTGCTAGCAGTAAGACTGTTTTACTAGGTGGTTGTCTGTATAAAGCCGCACAGCTATTATCACAAATTAACTGGATTATCCGGTAACTTCAGTGAGCTGATTTGTGTTCTGACATTTAAATACAGTCTGTACTTGTATTATCACGGTTTGTCCTTTTAATACAACTTTTACAGGCACCCAATTATCTTTTCACCGTGAGACTTCTATCAAGGGCATTAACTTTATATTTATCTAACTACATATATCTCACAGAAAATGCTATTGCGAGCCACATCCCTCCTTTCCATGACATGGGGATGGTGTTACCAGAACAAGGAATACCACCTTGGTGGTTGAAAAATAGATACAGTCAATGGAATTACTTTAAGGATAGACTACCACTCATTGACTAGTGCTTTCACAATGCCCCCCAGGCTAAAATTTGCCAGCCAGCCCCTGATTGAATCAGCTTCCATTTCCTCACAATTGATCTAATAATGCTCATTGGGATATTAAAGCACATTTAGACTTTATATTTAGTTTTTCTAGAAATTCTCTTTGGTCTTCATTTTCACGGGTGGTCTTCAGTATGCCGACTGTCGGTATCCCGGCGCACAGTATACCGACAATTTTTCTCCCTCGTGGGGGTCCACGACCCCCCTGGAGGTAGAATAAAATAGCGTGCACCGTGCCTGTAGCGTGGCGAGCGCAGCAAGCCCGCAAGGGGCTCATATGCGCTCGCCACGCTGTCGGTATGCCGGCGGTCGCATACCGTAAATTCTTGGTATGACCATTGGTATTTGAATGAAGGAGTTTTTTTCCCCATGAAAACTGACATTTCAATAATTTATAGTTAGAGGCCTATTAAAAGCCAATTGTTAGGACAGTATTTTTAACTTGTGTGAACTTTATTAAACATCTATCTGAAACAACCTGTGTTTCAAAAAACCAGTGTCAGACTGGGGTATAAAGGGCCAACTGGGGAAATGCAGTGGTAGGTGACCATGCTTAAGGGTGTGACCAGCTGGCACAGAGGCTAGGCTAACCATTTGAGCATGCATGGGCTGGGCCTCTTGATAAATATAGTCCATGCATGATAATGTACCAGATTAATAACAGCAATGCGCTGTGGAAAATACTGTACATCATAGTCCTGTGTAGTATAATGTAACATATGTATAATGTATAATTAAAGTGCACAGTCTAGAACCTGATCCCCAGAGGAGGGGGTGGGCCCTCAAGCAATAAGGCCCACCAGTGGTTCCCCTGTGTTTATATAAACCCTAGCCTTTGTTATATAAACCATCCACAAGAACTGGTACTCATCTCCACTATCCACAGTTAATGGCCCTGGTGCCCTCCTCTAAAATCATGCACAGAACTCAAGACCCACAAGTGATAATCAAGACTCCATAGACAGGTAAATATTCCATGTTTCAGTTCTCTTAGTGAGCTTTCTTCAGGGTCATTAATAACAATGACAATGCCTTAACAACTTACTGTAACTAGCTAATAGTTTTCCAAAGAATTACCCTAATATACATTTTGGGTAAATCTTTGGAAACAATATAATTAAAATTTTGTTCCAGCAGCAGTAATACTAAGGGTTGCAGCATAAATCACCAATGGCTGGGAGGGGGAGAGAGAAGGGGGATAGCAGGGGGAGGGCAGGGTTGCTCGGCGATCCTATTAGGATTGCCTCTAGGAGCTATTTCCTGACAGTACCAGTCACTGGGGTAGAGAAGGGAAGTCTCAGCTTCCTATTTGGATTGACTCTAGCGGCTATCATCCAACAGATTCAGTTAATGAAGGAGAAAAGGGATGTATCTCGGCCCTAGGGGGAGGTTACCGTGGCAACCGTGGGGCTGGCTGGGTGGTTTGAGCCAGGCAGCTACTGGAAGATTAGCTTCCAGTTGCAGCAGGTGTCTCTGACATGGCTGCATTATATACAACTGTGTCAGGGAAAGCCTAGCTTGGCATTGTCACATTTGATGGAGTAATACCAGAAACAATTTGGTGTTTCACATTGATCCATGATTAAGACTGTATCTGGACATATAGTTACTGAAGTTACAAATGTATATGAAATGGTTTATGTCTAATTTAAATAGAGTACACTTTCTGTTACTTAACCGCTATTTCTAACATTTTCATGTAGCACAGTGGTGTGTGTAGTTTTCCATGACAACAGTTGTCATGGTTTTTAATATGACCATACCCAAGCCGGTGGGCACTTCCATGTTTGTGTACTAATGTCACTCCACCATCCATGTTCTTCAGCATAAAATGTGTATAATATCTTGTTGTGTAGAAGTGTGCTTCATGACAGGCAGAGTCCTGCGCTGGAGGATCATCTTTAAAAGGTACTGTATATAAGGTATGTGTATGTTTGTTATTATTGTACCTGAAGAAATTTCACTTAAATGATTGAATATTTACCTGTCCAACATGGAGTTGCCACGGTGTACAAGTCCATTGAGTACCACCTTCACCTGTGGGTCTGGAGTTTTATTATAATGGCACGGTCGTGCCCTTATATTAAGGCTGAATCGAACAAACGGAATTCTCCCATAGGGAACTTCTGAGATGGGGGCATGGTGTTTGAGGGGCTACACCTCAAAAGTGATTGGACTTACTGAGCTGAAATTTGGCATGGACGCGTAGAATCGTCACCCGGTGCTGCAAATTTCAGGCCAAAATAATAAAAAATGAGGAATTGGGAGTAACCTAAAGTTTCAACTGTCAGTTTTTTTCTGCGACTTCCTGTGGCTTTTGAGGATGGTTTTCCCATATAGTCTATGGAAATATTTTTGGGAAGGCATAACTCAGGGTAGAGGACAAAGAAAGACTTGGGGTTTGTTTTATTAGATAGAGTATGTCCCAGTGTAGTGCCTTTTGGGGTTGTGGTTTTTCAGAAAGTTATAGTTTTTTTTTAATTTAGTAAAATATGCCCCATTATAGAGATAGGGCATTTCAATTTGTTGCACCTGCGCAGTGTCCGCCATGAGAGCAAGAGAGGGAAGAGGTCTCGTGCAGGCTGAGGAGAGGTTATAAAAGTAGCTGCTGGCGGCGGGAGGAGAGCCAGCGGTACCCTGGGTGTGAGCTTACTGCGTTCTCCTCAAGTCCCTACAGAGCGGAGAGGAGCCGCAGCAGGAGGAATGGCCGGAGCTGCGATGCAGGAGGAGGAGACATCTGGTGCAGCGCTGAGTAAGGTCCTGACTGACAGCACTTCCCCCTTTACCTGAAGCGGGATCCGAGGCAGGAGGAGGAGGTACCTGGAGCTGCGCCGCATGAGGAAGACATCCGGATCAGCGGACAGGAGGACAGCACGGCC
Organism: Pseudophryne corroboree; assembly: GCF_028390025.1. Taxonomy (NCBI): domain Eukaryota; kingdom Metazoa; phylum Chordata; class Amphibia; order Anura; family Myobatrachidae; genus Pseudophryne; species Pseudophryne corroboree. Next base: position 458,414,162 of record NC_086447.1, on the reverse strand, counting down.
TCAGCACGGTAACGGAGGGGGGGGGGGGCGGGGAGATAGGAGGAAAGAGCGGGCAGTTAGTCCCGCTGTGTCCCCCCCCCACCACGCCACCCAGCTGCTGTGTGTCCGGATACCCACCCGTCCACCGGACCGTCCCTGGCGGCTGCCTGCTTCTCCTCCCAGGGTCTGTGGTGCTGTGGGCTGACAGGGTGCGGCTGGGAGTAGGAGGCGCCTCGGACAGCCGCTGACCGCCGGGCTCCGTTCCTCTCCTCACGGCCCGACAGGGTGCTCCTGCTGTGCCGTCTATGTCTCCTGCTGCAGGCTGTCTGCCTAAGTGCTGGGGACGCCGCCACCGCCGCCGCCCCCCCAACCCCTCAACCCCCGCTGTGTGTCCGGCCACCCCTCCCTCCGTGTGTCCGACCCCCACCCTCCTCCCGCTATGTGTCCGACCCCACCCTCCCGCTGTGTCCGGCCACCCTCCTCGCCCGCTGTGTGTCCGGTCTCCTCCCACCCTCTCCCGCTGTGTGTCCGGTCCCCCCCCTCTCCCGCTGTGTGTCCGGTCTCCTCCCCGCTTCCCCGCTGTGTGTCCGGTCTCCTCTCCCACTGTGTGACCGGTCTCCTCCCCCCCTCTCCCGCTGTGTGTCCGGCCACCCCCACCTCCCTCCCTCCTGCTGTGTGTCCATCCACCCCCACCTCCCTCCCTCCTGCTGTGTGTCCGGCCACCCCACCCCACCTGTGTGTCCGCCCCCCCCTCCGCTATGTGTCTGGTCTCCTCTCCCGCTGTGTGTCCGGTCTTCTCCCCCCTCTCCCGCTGTGTGTCCGGTCTCCTCCCCCCCTCTCCCGCTGTGTGTCCGACCACCCCCACCTCCCTCCCTCCTGCTGTGTGTCCGACCACCCCCACCTTCCTCCCTCCTGCTGTGTGTCCGACAACCCCCACTTCCCTCCCTCCCTCCCGCTGTGTGTCCGGCCATCCCTCCCCTCCCTCCTTCTGTGTGTCCGGCCACCCCTCCTCCTCCCACTGTGTCCGACCACCCCCACCTCCCTCCCTCCTGCTGTGTGTCCAACCACCCCCAACTCCCTCCCTCCTGCGGTGTGTCCGCCCACCCCCCTGTGTATCCGGCCACCCCCCCTCTTCCGCTCCCCCCCCTCTCCCGCTGTGTGTCCGGTCTCCTCTCCTGCTGTGTGTCCTGTCCCCCCCCTCTCCCGCTGTGTGTCCGGTCTCCTCTCTTGCTCTCCCGCTGTGTGTCCGGTATCCTCCCCCCCTCTCCTGCTGTGTGTCCGGTCTCCCCCCCCCCCTCTCCCGCTGTGTGTCCGGTCTCCTCCCCCCTCTCCTGCTGTGTGTTCGGTCTCCTCTCCCGCTGTGTGTCCGGTCTCCTCCCCCCCTCTCCCGCTGTGTGTCCGGTCTCCCCCCCTTCTCCCGCTGTGTGTCCGGTCTCCTCCCCCTCTCCTGCTGTGTGTTCGGTCTCCTCCCCCCTCTCCTGCTGTGTGTTCGGTCTCCTCTCCCGCTGTGTGTTCGGTCCCCCCCCTCTCCCGCTGTGTGTCCGGTATCCTCTCTTCCTCTCCCACTGTGTGTCCGGCCACCCCCACCTCCCTCCCTCCTGCTGTGTGTCCGACCACCCCCCCCCGTGTGTCCGGCCACCACCCCCCTCTCCCGCTGTGTGTCCGGTCTCCTCCCCGCTCCCCCGCTGTGTGTCCGGTCTCCCCCCCCTCTCCCGCTGTGTGTCCGGTCTCCTCCCCGCTCCCCCGCTGTGTGTCCGGTCTCCTCTCCCGCTGTGTGTCCGGTCTCCTCCCCCCTCTCCCGCTGTGTGTCTGGCCACCCCCACCTCCCTCCCTCCTGCTGTGTGTCCATCCACCCCCACCTCCCTCCCTCCTGCTGTGTGTCCGGTTTCCCCCCTCTCCCGCTGTGTGTCTGGTCTCCTCTCTTCCTCTCCCCCTGTGTGTCCGGTCTCCTCCCCCCCTCTCGCTGTGTGTCCGGTCTCCTCCCCCCCTCTCCCACTGTGTGTCCGGTCTCCCCCCCCCTCCTGCTGTGTGTTCGGTCTCCTCTCCCGCTGTATGTCCGGTCTCCTCCCCTCCTCTCCCACTGTGTGTCCGGTCTCCTCCTCCCCTCTCCCGCTCTGTGTCCGGCCACCCCCACCTCCCTCCCTCCTGCTGTGTGTCCGACCACCCCCACCTTCCTCCCTCCTGCTGTGTGTCCGACCACCCCCACCTTCCTCCCTCCCACTGTGTGTCCGGCCACCCCACCCATCTGTGTGTCCGGCTACCCCCCCTCTCCTGCTGTGTGTCCGTCTCCTCCCCACCCTCTCCCGCTGTGTGTCCGGTCCCCCCCCCCTCTCCTGCTGTGTGTCCGGTCTCCTCTCCTGCTGTGTGTCCGGTCTCCTCCCCCCTCTCCCACTGTGTGTCTGGCCACCCCCACCTTCCTCCCTCCTGCTGTGTGTCCGACCACCCCCACCTTCCTCCCTCCTGCTGTGTGTCCGACCACCCCCACCTTCCTCCCTCCCACTGTGTGTCCGGCCACCCCACCCATCTGTGTGTCCGGCTACCCCCCCTCTCCTGCTGTGTGTCCGTCTCCTCCCCACCCTCTCCCGCTGTGTGTCCGGTCCCCCCCCCCCTCTCCTGCTGTGTGTCCGGTCTCCTCTCCCGCTGTGTGTCCGGTCTCCTCCCCCCCTCTCCCGCTGTGTGTCTGGCCACCCCCACCTCCCTCCCTCCTGCTGTGTGTCCATCCACCCCCACCTCCCTCCCTCCTGCTGTGTGTCCGGTTTCCCCCCTCTCCCGCTGTGTGTCTGGTCTCCTCTCTTCCTCTCCCCCTGTGTGTCCGGTCTCCTCCCCCCCTCTCGCTGTGTGTCCGGTCTCCTCCCCCCCTCTCCCGCTGTGTGTCCGGTCTCCCCCCCCCTCCTGCTGTGTGTTCGGTCTCCTCTCCCGCTGTATGTCCGGTCTCCTCCCCTCCTCTTCCACTGTGTGTCCGGTCTCCTCCTCCCCTCTCCCGCTCTGTGTCCGGCCACCCCCACCTCCCTCCCTCCTGCTGTGTGTCCGACCACCCCCACCTTCCTCCCTCCTGCTGTGTGTCCGACCACCCCCACCTTCCTCCCTCCCACTGTGTGTCCGGCCACCCCACCCATCTGTGTGTCCGGCTACCCCCCCTCTCCTGCTGTGTGTCCGTCTCCTCCCCACCCTCTCCCGCTGTGTGTCTGGCCACCCCCACCTCCCTCCCTCCTGCTGTGTGTCCATCCACCCCCACCTCCCTCCCTCCTGCTGTGTGTCCGGTTTCCCCCCTCTCCCGCTGTGTGTCTGGTCTCCTCTCTTCCTCTCCCCCTGTGTGTCCGGTCTCCTCCCCCCCTCTCGCTGTGTGTCCGGTCTCCTCCCCCCCTCTCCCACTGTGTGTCCGGTCTCCCCCCCCCTCCTGCTGTGTGTTCGGTCTCCTCTCCCGCTGTATGTCCGGTCTCCTCCCCTCCTCTCCCACTGTGTGTCCGGTCTCCTCCTCCCCTCTCCCGCTCTGTGTCCGGCCACCCCCACCTCCCTCCCTCCTGCTGTGTGTCCGACCACCCCCACCTTCCTCCCTCCTGCTGTGTGTCCGACCACCCCCACCTTCCTCCCTCCCACTGTGTGTCCGGCCACCCCACCCATCTGTGTGTCCGGCTACCCCCCCTCTCCTGCTGTGTGTCCGTCTCCTCCCCACCCTCTCCCGCTGTGTGTCCGGTCCCCCCCCCCTCTCCTGCTGTGTGTCCGGTCTCCTCTCCTGCTGTGTGTCCGGTCTCCTCCCCCCTCTCCCACTGTGTGTCTGGCCACCCCCACCTTCCTCCCTCCTGCTGTGTGTCCGACCACCCCCACCTTCCTCCCTCCTGCTGTGTGTCCGACCACCCCCACCTTCCTCCCTCCCACTGTGTGTCCGGCCACCCCACCCATCTGTGTGTCCGGCTACCCCCCCTCTCCTGCTGTGTGTCCGTCTCCTCCCCACCCTCTCCCGCTGTGTGTCCGGTCCCCCCCCCCTCTCCTGCTGTGTGTCCGGTCTCCTCTCCCGCTGTGTGTCCGGTCTCCTCCCCCCCTCTCCCGCTGTGTGTCTGGCCACCCCCACCTCCCTCCCTCCTGCTGTGTGTCCATCCACCCCCACCTCCCTCCCTCCTGCTGTGTGTCCGGTTTCCCCCCTCTCCCGCTGTGTGTCTGGTCTCCTCTCTTCCTCTCCCCCTGTGTGTCCGGTCTCCTCCCCCCCTCTCGCTGTGTGTCCGGTCTCCTCCCCCCCTCTCCCGCTGTGTGTCCGGTCTCCCCCCCCCCTCCTGCTGTGTGTTCGGTCTCCTCTCCCGCTGTATGTCCGGTCTCCTCCCCTCCTCTTCCACTGTGTGTCCGGTCTCCTCCTCCCCTCTCCCGCTCTGTGTCCGGCCACCCCCACCTCCCTCCCTCCTGCTGTGTGTCCGACCACCCCCACCTTCCTCCCTCCTGCTGTGTGTCCGACCACCCCCACCTTCCTCCCTCCCACTGTGTGTCCGGCCACCCCACCCATCTGTGTGTCCGGCTACCCCCCCTCTCCTGCTGTGTGTCCGTCTCCTCCCCACCCTCTCCCGCTGTGTGTCCGGTCCCCCCCCCCCCTCTCCTGCTGTGTGTCCGGTCTCCTCTCCTGCTGTGTGTCCGGTCTCCTCCCCCCTCTCCCACTGTGTGTCTGGCCACCCCCACCTTCCTCCCTCCTGCTGTGTGTCCGACCATCCCCACCTTCCTCCCTCCTGCTGTGTGTCCGACCACCCCCACCTCCCGCCCTCCTGCTGTGTGTCCAACCACCCCCACCCCCCTCCCTCCTGCTGTGTGTCCGGCCACCCCCCCCCTCTGTGTCCGCCCCCCCCCCCTCGCTGTGTGTCCGGCCACCCCTTCCCCTCCTCCCGCTGTGTGTCCGACCTCCACACTCCTCCCGCTGTGTGTCCAACCCCCACCCTCCTGATGTGTCCAACCACCCCCACCTCCCTCCCTCCTGCTGTGTGTCCGGCCACCCCCCCCCCCCTGTGTGTCCGCCCCCCCCCCCCGCTGTGTGTCCGGCCACCCCTTCCCCTCCTCCTCCCGCTGTGAGTCCGACCCTCACCCTCCTCCCGCTATGTGTCCGACCCCACCCTCCCGCTGTGTCTGGCCACCCCCCTCGCCCGCTGTGTGTCCGGTCTCCTCCCACCCTCTCCCGCTGTGTGTCCGGTCTCCCCCCCCTCTCCCGCTGTGTGTCCGGTCTCCTCCCCGCTCCCCCGCTGTGTGTCCGGTCTCCTCTCCCGCTGTGTGTCCGGTCTCCTCCCCCCCTCTCCCGCTGTGTGTCTGGCCACCCCCACCTCCCTCCCTCCTGCTGTGTGTCCATCCACCCCCACCTCCCTCCCTCCTGCTGTGTGTCCGGTTTCCCCCCTCTCCCGCTGTGTGTCTGGTCTCCTCTCTTCCTCTCCCGCTGTGTGTCCGGTATCCTCCCCCCCCCTCTCCTGCTGTGTGTCCGGTCTCCCCCCCCCCCTCTCCCGCTGTGTGTCCGGTCTCCTCCCCCCTCTCCTGCTGTGTGTTCGGTCTCCTCTCCCGCTGTGTGTCCGGTCTCCTCCCCCCCTCTCCCGCTGTGTGTCCGGTATCCTCCCCCCCTCTCCCGCTGTGTGTCCGGTCTCCCCCCCCCCTTCTCCCGCTGTGTGTCCGTTCTCCTCCCCCCTCTCCTGCTGTGTGTTCGGTCTCCTCCCCCCTCTCCTGCTGTGTGTTCGGTCTCCTCTCCCGCTGTGTGTTCGGTCCCCCCCCCCCTCTCCCGCTGTGTGTCCGGTCTCCTCTCTTCCTCTCCCACTGTGTGTCCGGCCACCCCCACCTTCCTCCCTCCTGTGCTGTGTGTCCGGCCACCCCCCCGTGTGTCCGGCCACCCCCCCTCTCCCGCTGTGTGTCCGGTCTCCTCCCCCCCTCTCCCGCAGTGTGTCCGGTCTCCTCCCCCCCTCTCCTGCTGTGTGTACGGTCTCCTGCCCCCCTCTCCCGCTGTGTGTCCGGTCTCCTCTCCCCTCTCCTGCTGTGTGTTCAGTCTCCTCTCCCACTGTGTGTCCGGTCTCCTCCCCTCCTCTCCCACTGTGTGTCCGGTCTCCTCCTCCCCTCTCCCGCTCTGTGTCCGGCCACCCCCACCTGCCTCCCTCCTGCTGTGTGTCCGACCACCCCCACCTTCCTCCCTCCTGCTGTGTGTCCGACCACCCCCACCTCCCTCCCTCCCACTGTGTGTCCGGCCACCCCACCCATCTGTGTGTCCGGCTACCCCCCCTCTCCTGCTGTGTGTCCGGTCTCCCCCCCCCCTCTCCCGCTGTGTGTCCGGTGTCCTCTCCTGCTGTGTGTCCGGTCTCCTCCCCCCCTCTCCAACTGTGTGTCTGGCCACCCCCACCTACCTCCCTCCTGCTGTGTGTCCGACCATCCCCACCTTCCTCCCTCCTGCTGTGTGTCCGACCACCCCCACCTCCCGCCCTCCTGCTGTGTGTCCAACCACCCCCACCTCCCTCCTTCCTGCTGTGTGTCCGGCCACCCCACCCACCCCCCCTGTGTGTTTGCCCCCCCCCCCGCTGTGTGTCCGGCCACCCCTTCCCCTCCTCCTCCCGCTGTGTGTCCGACCCCCACCCTCCTCCCGCTGTGTGTCCAACCCCCACCATCCTGGTGTGTCCGGCCACCCCCCTCCCCTCCTCCTGCTGTGTCCGGCCATCCCCCCCGTTCTCCCGCTGTGTGTCCGGTCTCCTCCCCCCCTCTCCCGCTGTGTGTCTGGTCTCCTCTCCCGCTGTGTGTCTGGTCTCCTCCCCGCCTCTCCCGCTGTGTGTCCGCTCTCCTACCCCCCGCTTCCCGCTGTGTGTCCGGTCTCTTCTCCCGCTGTGTGTCCGGTCTCCTCCCCCCCTCTCCTGCTGTGTGTCCGGTCTCCTCCCCCCCTCTCCCGCTGTGTGTCCGGTCCCCCCCCGTCTCCCGATGTGTGTGCGGCCACCCCCACCTCCCTCCCTCCTGCTGTGTGTCCGACCACCCCCACCTTCCTCCCTCCTGCTGTGTGTCCGACCACCCCACCTCCCTACCTCCCACTGTGTGTCCGACCACCCCCACCTCCCTCCCTCCTGCTGTGTGTCCGCCCCCCCTGTGTGTCCGGCCACCCCCCCTCTCCCGCTGTGTGTCCCGTCTCCTCCCCCTCTCCTGCTGTGTGTCCGACCCCCACCCTCCTCCCGCTGTGTCCAGCCACCCCCCACCCGCTGTGTGTTCGGCCTCCCCCCCACCCGCTGCGTGTCCGACCACCCCATCTCCCTCCCTCCTGCTGTGTGTCCAACCACACCCACCTCCCTCCCTCCTGCTGTGTGTCCAACCACCCCCACCTCCCTCCCTCCTGCGGTGTGTCCGGCCACCTCTCTCCCTCCTGCTGAGTGTCCGGCCACCCCCCCTCCCTGTGTATCCGGCCACACACCCCCTCTCCTGCTCCTCCCCTTCCTCTCCCGCTGTGTGTCCAGTCTCCTCTCCCGCTGTGTGTCCGGTCTCCCCCCCTCTTCCGCTGTGTATCCGGTCTCCTCCCCTCCTCTCCCACTGTGTGTCTGTTCTCCTCCCCCCTCTCCCGCTGTATGTCCGGCCACCCCCACCTCCCTCCCTCCTGCTGTATGTCCGGCCACCCCCCCTGTGTGTCCGGCCACCCCCCCTCTCCCGCTGTGTGTCCGGTCTCCTCCCCCCATCTCCCGCTGTGTGTCCGGTCTCCTCCCCCCTCTCCTGCTGTGTGTCCGGTCTCCTCTCCCGCTGTGTGTCCGGTCTCCTCCCCTCCTCTCCCACTGTGTGTCTGGTCTCCTCCTCCCCTCTCCCGCTGAATGTCCGGCCACCCCAAACTCCCTCCCTCCTGCTGTGTGTCCAACCACCCCCACCTTCCTCCCTCCTGCTGTGTGTCAGACCACCCCCACCTCCCTCCCTCCTGCTGTGTGTCTGACCACCCCCACCTCCCTCCCTCCTGCTGTTTTTCCGACCACCCCCACCTCCCTCCCTCCTGCTGTATGTCCGTCCACCCCCCCCCCCTGTGTGTCCGGCCACCCCTTCCCCTCTCCCGCTGTGTGTCCGGTCTCCTCCCCCCCTCTCCTGCTGCGTGTCTGGTCTCCCCCCCCTCTGCCGCTGTGTGTTCAGCCACCTCCCCCCCTCTCCCTCTGTGTGCCCTGCCCCCCCTCCCGCTGTGTGTCCGGCCACCCCACATCCCCCTCCCGCTGTGTGTCCAGCCATCCCTCCCCACCCGCTGTGTGTCCGACCACCTCCCACCCTCCTGCTGTGTGTCCGGCCAGCCCTCCTCCTCCCGCTGTGTGTCCGACCCCCACCCTCTACCTCCTCCCGCAGTGTCCGGCCACCCCCTCCCCATCCGCTGTGTGTCCGGCCATCCCTCCCCTCCCTCCCACTGTGTGTCCGACCACCCCCATCTCCCTCCCTCCTGCTGTGTGTCCGACCACCCCCACCTCCCTCCCTCCTGCTGTGTGTCCGACCACCCCCACCTCCCTCCCTCCTGCTGTGTGTCCGGCCATCCCCACCTCCTTCCCTCCTGCTGTGTGTCCGGCCAACCCCCACCGTGTGTCCGGTCTCCTCCCCCCTCTCCCGCTGTGTGTCCGGTCTCCTCCCTCCCTCCCGCTGTGTGTTCGGCCACCTCCCTCCCTCCTGCTGTGTGCCCTGCTTTCCCCCCTCCTGCTGTGTGTCCGGCCACCCCCCATCCCCTCCCGCTGTGTGTCCGGCCATCCCTCCCCTCCCTCCCACTGTTTGTCCGACCACCCCCACCTCCCTCCCTCCTGCTGTGTGTCCAGCCACCCCCCCTCCCGCTGTGTGTCTGGCCACCCCCCCACCCCCCCTCTCCCGCTGTGTGTCTGGCCATCCCCCCTCTCCCGCTGTGTGTCCGGTCTCCTCCCCCCTTTCCCGCTGTGTGTCCGGCCACCTCCCTCCCTCCCGCTGTGTGTCTGGCCACCTCCCTCCCTCCCGCTGTGTGTCCGGCTACCCCCCATCCCCCTCCCTCTGTGTGTCCGGCCACCCCCAATCCCCCTCCCGCTGTGTATCCGGCCACCTCCATCCCCCTCCCGCCGTGTATCCGGCCATCCTCCATCCTCCTCCCGCTGTGTGTCCGGCCACCCCCCATCCCTCTCCCGCTGTGTGTCCAGCCACCCCCCATCCCCCTCCTGCTGTGTGTCCGGCCACCCCCCATCCCCCTCCCGCTGTTTGTCCGGTCTCCCCCCTCCCGCTGTGTGTCCGGTCCCGCCCCCCCGCTGTGTGTCCGGCCAAACTACCCCCACCGTGTGTTCGGCCACCCCCCTCTCCCGCTGTGTGTCCGGCCACCCACCCTCCTCCCGCTGTGTGTCCATCCACCCCCCCTCCTCCCACTGTGTGTCCGGCCACCCCCCCTACCGTAGGCCGCAAAGTTCCCATCATTGACTAGAATGGAGGAGCGCTCCCCTCCATTTTAGGTAGTGCACTCATCCTGATTGGCTGTGCACTCCTGCCCTGTCAATCAGGAGATTGCCATGACGTGGCGCTCCCTGATTGGCTACAGAGACCTTCAGTGACAGAAGTCACGGTGGGTCCCGAAATTCTGGAAAAGGGGTTCCATGTCTAAACATGGAACCCCTTTAGTTGCGTTGATCGGGTTTCCGTTTTTTTATTTTAATCAAGTTTGTGGATTACGTCAGAAAAGAAGAGGACAGAACTACGCAAGGATTGTTTGTAAGTATGATTTTTATTTACAGGTACCCCGTGGATTCTACTGGAGAAGAGGACCGAGGGGCTTCGTGTCAACATAGGTAAGTACGTGTGTATTTAGGTGTGCATGTATGTAATAAAGTTGTACTTTCACGGTGTGCGTTGTGTTTTTTTGGGGGTATTTTTTTTGTAGTAGAACTACAGGTACCAGCGGGCCCCTTTATTTCCCCGCATGCTGGTACTTGTGGTTCTCCAAGTACCAGCTTGCGGGGAAGGCTTGCTCGGACTTGTAGTTCTACCACAAAAAACAATATTCTATTTTTTACACAAAGGCTATCAGCCTCCCATCCACCACCCACGGATGGGGGGGACAGCCTCGGGCTTCACCCCTGGCCCTTGGGTGCCTGGAGGGGGGGGACCCCTTGTTTGAAGGGATTCCCACTCCTCCAGGGAACCCCAGCTAGGGGTGACTAGTTTGGGGGAGTAATGCCACGGACCTATATAAAAGTGTCCCCCGGCTGTGGCATTATCTCTCTGGCTAGTGGAGCCCGGTGCTGGTTTTAAAAATAGGGGGACCATTACATCTTTTGTTCTCCGTATTTTTGGAACCAGGCGCAGAGCCCGGTGCTGGTTGTTTTAATATGGGGGAACCCTACGCAATTTTCCCCCTGTATTTTTACAACCAGGACCGGCTCAAAGAGCCCGAGGCCAGTTATGCTTAGGAGGGGGGACCCCACGCAATATTTTTTTTTCCATTTAACTATGTGTGTTGTGGACAAGCTTACCGGTGTTTCAGTCTCAAGAGGTTTTGGCGGCTGCCTCTTCTCCGGTGGCATCCAGCGGCTTCTCCGTCCAGGGGGTCAGATGAATTACTGCGTTATCTCAGTTAAAAATATTAATCGCCGTTATTGTCTTATGGAGTTAACGCGTTAATAATAGTGATGAGCGAGGTTCGGTTTTACTCGGTTTTACTCGGTTTTACTCGGTTCTCAAAACGGCATCTTATTGGCTATCCAAAACACGTGACATCCGTGAGCCAATAAGATGCCGTTTTGAGAACCGAGTAAAACCGAGTAAAACCGAGTAAAACCGAATCCGCTCATCACTAGTTAATAACGCGTTAACTTGCCCAGCACTAATATATATATATATTAGAAATGGCGACAGATTTTTTTGTCATATATTACTAATAGCTCCTCGGTTCCCCTCTCCCACTGTGTGCTACTCCCCTCCCGCTGTGTGCCCGGCTCCCCGTCCCTCCACTCCCACTGTGTGCACGCCCCCCCCTGCTGTGTGCCTGCCCCCCCTCCCGCTGTGTGCCCAGCTCCCCGTTCCTCCCCGCTGTGCTGTGTATGCCCGGCTCCCTCTCCCTCCCCAATCTTTGTGCCAAGCCCCCCCCCCCCATTCTGTGTGCCCGGCTCCCCATCTCCTCCCTCCATTCTGTGTGCCTGGCTCCACCGCTCCTCCCCCCCTGTGCTGTGTGCCCCCCACCCCCGTTCTGCGTGCCTAGCTCACCCGCCCCCACTCCCGTTCTGTGTGCCTGGCTCCCTCGCCCCCACTCCCGTTCTGTGTGCCTGGCCCTCCCCCGCCCACCCTTGTTCTGTGTGCCTGGCTCTCCCCCGTCCATCCTTGTTCTGTGTGCCTGGCCCACCCCCATTCTTTGTGCCTGGCTCCCCCACTCCTCCCCCCGTGCTGTGTGCCTGGCTCCCCGCTCCTCCCCCCTGTGTTGCGTGCCCATCTCCAACCCCCCCTCCCTGCTGTGTGCCTGGCTCCCCCACTCGTCCCCCCGTGCTGTGTGCCTGTCTCCCCACTCCTCCCCCCTGTGCTGCGTGCCCATCTCCAACCCCCCCCTCCCTGCTGTGTGCCTGGCTCCCCCGCTCCTCCACCCATGCTGTGTACCCAGCTCCCCGTTCCTCCCCCCCTGTGCTGTATGCCCGGCTCCCCCCCCGTTCTTTGTGCCCAGCTCCCCCCCTGTGCTGTGTGCCCCCCACCCCCCGTTCTGTGTGCCTAGGTCACCCGCCCCCACCCCCATTCTGTGTGCCTGGCTCTCCCCCGCCCACCCTTGTTCTGTGTGCCTGGCTCTCTCCCGCCCACCCTTGTTCTGTGTGCCTGGCTCTCCCCCGCCCATCCTTGTTCTGTGTGCCTGGCCCACCCCCATTCTTTGTGCCTGGCTCCCCCACTCCTCCCCCTGTGCTGTGTGCCTGGCTCCCCGCTCCTCCCCCCTGTGCTGCGTGCCCATCTCCATCCCCCCCTGCTGTGTGCCTGGCTCCCCCACTCCTCCCCCCATGCTGTGTGCCTGGCTCCCCGCTCCTCCCCCCTGTGCTGCGTGCCCATCTCCAACCCCCCTCCCTGCTGTGTGCCTGGATCCCCCGCACGGAAACACCCCACCCCCTCCCTCCTTCTGTGTGCCTGGCTCCCCAACCCCCATTCTGTGTGCCTGGCTCTCCCACCCGCCCCCCACCCCCGTTCTTTGTGCCTGGCTCCCCCCCTGATGTGTGCCTTGCTCTACCCCCCCATTCTGTGTGCCTAGCTACTTCCCCCCTCATTCCTCCGCTCTGTGTGTCCAGCTCCTTTGTTCCGTTCTGTGTGCCTGCCTTCTCCGATCCTCCACCCATGCTGTGTGCCCGGCTCCCTCCCCCACGTTCTGTGTGCTTGGCCCCTCCCCACCCACGCTGTGTGCCCGGCTCCCCCGCTCCTCCCCCTGTGCTGTGTGCCCGTAAAACCCGCCCCCCCATTCTGTGTGCATGGCTACCCACTGCTCCTCCCTCCGTTCTGTGTGCCAGGCTCCCCCCTCTGTTCTGTGTGCCTGGCTCCCCCGCTCCTCCCCCCGTGCTGTGTGCCCGTCTCCCATGTTCCCCCCCTTCTGTGTGCCTGCCTCCCATGCTCCTCCTCCCGTTCTGTGTGCCTGGCTCCCCTACCTCCCACGTGCTGTGTGCCTGGCTCCCCTACGCTGTGTGTGCCCAGCCCCCCCCCCCCCCGTGCTGTGTTCATTGCTCCCCCAATCTCCCGTGCTGTGTGCCCGACTCCCCCTCGCTTCTGTCCTCTGTGCCCGGCTCTCCTGCTCCAGCCCCCCTATGCTGTGTTCTCTGCTCCCCCTGTGCTTTGTGACCGGCTCCATTCTCCGAGCTGTGTGCCTGGCGCACCCACTGATCCTCCCTGCAGCCGCCCGGATATGTTCCTTGACAGCCCTCCGCCTCTGACTGCCTCCCCTCTCTGTCTGTGTACCCAGCGCCTGGTATCACTCTAAAGAGGGATGGCCATCGGTGTACTCCTCCATGCCTGTTCCTGCTCCTTGTCACCAGGTGAGTGCTGCCCAGATTGTTACAAGTCATCCCCTGTACAGTCCCCTGCACCCTGTGTGTCGCCCCCTCCCCCATGTGTATGGCCCCCCCAAACAGTCTCCTGCATGTCGCTCACCCTGGTAGTCCCCTGCGCGTCTCCCCCACCCATACAGTGCCCTGTGTGTCGCCTCCCCATACAGTCCACTATGCCCTGCGTGTTGTCCCATACAGTCCCCTGCGTGTCACCCCCCCACACAGCCCTGTGTGTCACCCCCCGTACAGTCCCCTGCAACCTGCGTGTCACCCCCTGTACAGTGCCCTGCGCCCTGCATGCTGCCCCCCATACAGTCCCCTGTGCCCTTCATGTTGCCCTGCGTGTTTCACCCCCTTCAGTACAGTCCCCTGCGTCCTACATGTCGCCCTCTTCGCCCTGCGTGTCCCTTTCCCCCGGTACTGACCTCTTCGCCCTGCATGTCGCTTTCACCAGTACTGCGCCCTGCATGTCACCCCCCCCGTACAGTCCCTGTGTGTTGCTCCGCCATACAGTCCTCTGCGTGTCGCCCACCTCTATACAGTCCCCTGCGCCCTGTGTGTTGCCCCCCATACAGCTCCTTGCACCCTAGGTGTCGCTCCCCATACAGTCCCCTGCTCCCTGCGTGTCGTCCACCCCTACGCAGTTCCCTGCAGCCAGCGTGGCCCCCTTTTCAGTACAGTCCTCTGCACCCTGCGTGTTGCTTTCCCCATGTCCTGTGCCCTTCGCGTAGTTTTCCCCAGCACTGTCCCTTGCGTGCCACCCCCCCTTAGACGTACAGTCCTCTGCGTCCTGAATGTCACCCTACCCCTGTACACTCCCCTGCGTGTTGCCCCCACCCATTCAGTACTCTGTACCCTGCCTGTCGCCCCCGTACAGCCCCCTGCATGTCGCTTTCACCCAGTCCTGTGCCCTGCGTATCCCTTTCCCCTGGTACAGTCCCCTGCGCCTTATGTGTGTTACCTCCACCGTACAGTCCCCTGTGCCTTGCGTGTTGCCCACCCCTGTACAGTCAGTCCTCTGCACCCTGCGTGTCGAGCCCTTCAGTATAGTCCCTTGCACTCTGTGTGTCGCCCCCTTCAGTTCAGTCCCCTGCACACTGCATGTTCCTTTCCTTTGATACTGTCCCCTGCACCCTGCATGTCACCCCCCGTACAGTACCCTGTGCCCTGCATGTCACCTCCTGTACAGTTCCCTGTGCTCTGCGTGTCACCTCCCCTGTATAGTCCCCATGTGCCCTGCGTTACCCCCCTCCCTGTAAAATCCCCTGCGCTCTCCGTGTTGCCCCATGTACAGTTCCATGTGCCCTGCGTGTCAGTCCCCACGTAGTCCCCTGCGCCCTGCATTCTGCTCCCCCATACAGTCCCCCCTTCAGTACAGTCCCCTGTACCCTGAGTGTCGCTTTCCCCTGGTACTGTCCCCTGCATCCTGCGTGTACAATCTCCTGCGCCCTGCATGTCGCCCCCCCCCCAACAATACAGTCCCCTGCATGTTGCTTTACCCGGTACTGTCCCCTGCGCCCTTCAAGTCACACACCCCCCCGTACAGTCCCCTACATCCTGCAGGTCGCCCTACCACTGTACATTCCCGTGTATGTTGCCCCCACACCCGTACAGTCCCCTGCACCCTGTCTGTCGCCGCTCCCCCCCTGTACAGTCCCCTGGCCCTGCATGTTGCCCCACTTACAGTACCCTACGCCTTGCATGTTTCCCTACCCCCTTAGTCCTCTGTGTGTCGCCCCCCGTACCACCTGCGTGTTGCTCCACTGTACAGTCCCCTGTGCCTTGCGTGTTACCCCTGTACAATCCCCTGCGTCATGCGTGCAGCCTCCCCATACAGTCCCCTGTGCCCCTCGTGTTGCCCCCCTGTACAGTCCCCTGCACCCTGCATGTCGCCCCCACCCTTACAGTCCTCTGCGTCCCCCCCATAAGTCCCTGTGCCCTACGTGTTGCCCTTCCATACAGTCCCCTTGCACCTTGCGTGTCACCCCTCCCTAACAGTCCCCTGCACCCTGTGTGTCGCCCCCTATACAAGTCTTATGCGCCCTGTGTGTTGCCCCCCTGTATAGTCCCATGCGCCCTTTGCATTTCCCCACTGTATAGTCCCCGGCGCCATATGTGTCGTCCCCCTGTATAGTCCCCTGTGCCCTGAGTATCGATCCCCCCGTCCAGTCCTGTGCCTGCGTGCCGCCCCCCGTCCAGTCCCCTGTGCCTTGCTTGTTGCCCCCTTCAGTACAGTCCCCTGTGCCCTGAGTGTTGTTTTCCACTAATATATATATATATATATATATATGTTTCTCTTACATCCTAGAGGATGCTGGGGTTCCATTTAGTACCATGGGGTGCA
The DNA here is from genome assembly GCF_028390025.1 of Pseudophryne corroboree. Classification (NCBI taxonomy): domain Eukaryota; kingdom Metazoa; phylum Chordata; class Amphibia; order Anura; family Myobatrachidae; genus Pseudophryne; species Pseudophryne corroboree. The sequence continues at coordinate 458,398,898 of NC_086447.1, read as the reverse complement.
CACACACAAACATGCAGCACTTGGCACACACACACATAAACACGCAGCACCAGACACACACAAACACGCAGCACCTGACACACACACACCCATGTTGCAGTTACGCAGCACTTGGCACACATGCACATATACACAGATGTAGCATTTAACAACACACACATATACACGCACCGCACCTGACACACACATACATGCGTGGCGGCACCACACACACACACGTACGTATGTACATGCGCGGCACCTGACACACACACGCGCGGCCCCTGAAAAACACACACCCATATATTTATATATATATATATATATATATACACACGCCAACTGACACACACACATATATACGCGCGGCACCCTACACACATATATATGCATGGCACCTGACACACACACACACACACATATATACGCGCAGCACCTGTCACACACACACACATATATACGCGCGGCACCTGACACACACACACATACACGTGCGGCACCTGACACACACATATATGCGCGGCACCTGACACACACACACACACACACATATATATGCACGGCATCTTACACACACACACACACACACACACACACACATATATATATATATACGTGCAGTACCTGACACACACATATATGTGCGCGGCACCTGACACACACACACACACACACATATATATACGTGCGGCACCTGACACACACACATATATACAGCGGCACCTGACACACACACATATATACGCGTGGCACCTGACACACACACATATATATATGCGCGGCACCTGACACACACACACATATACGCGCGGCACCTGACACACACATATATACACGCGGCTCCTGACACTCACACATATATATACGCGGGGCACCTGACACACACACATATATATGCGCGACACCTGACACACACACATCTATATATATACGTGGGGCACCTGACACACACACATATATACGCGGGGCACCTGACACACACACATATATACGCAGGGCACCTGACACACACACACACACATATATATACGCGAGGCACCTGACACACACACACACACACATATATACGCACGGCACCTGACACATACATACGCGTGGCACCTGACACACACATATATACGCGTGGCACCTGACACACATATACACGAGCGGCACCTGACACACACACACACACACACACACATATATACACACGGCACCTGACACACACATATATACGCATGGCACCTGACACACACACACACATATATATATATACATACATAGCACCTGACAAACACATATATATATGGCACCTGGCACACACGAACACACAAGGCACCTCACACGTACATGCAATGCATTTCACACATGCCTCCAGCCTCAGTCACAGGCTGCTGCCACCTACCCCCTCCCAGCATCATCCGCAAAGGCAGCAAAGTATTTTGACCAAAGTTAAAGTATAACAATTCTGTTTGGTAAATAAAATTATTTTTGCATTTTGCACAGAACAGTGATGTTATGCGAACATTTTCATTAAACATTTAAAAAATCAAATGTTTATTCTTACAGTCAAATTTTTACATTTCTGAATTAAAAAAATAAATTGAAAAAAAGCTATGAAATTCCAGACAAAAAACCTTACGTTTCACATGTCCCATTAAGGCTTCTTAGACATGATCGAAATTTCAGAAACCTGTTGTAACTCTTCCACTCAAACTACAAAAAGCAATGAAATTCCGATCATTAAGGCTGACGTGTTCCTTGCGCAATACAGATATGGTATGCCATTACAGCCTGTGGGTAAGTGCAGATTCAGCACTCTCACAGAGTGAGATTGCTGTCACTCACACAATGGGGGTCATTCCGAGTTGTTCGCTCGCAAGCGGATTTTAGCAGATTTGCTCATGCTAAGCCGCCGCCTACTGGGAGTGAATCTTAGCATCTTAAAATTGCGAACGATGTATTCGCAATATTGCGAATACACACCTCGTAGCAGTTTCTGAGTAGCTCCAGACTTACTCGGCATCTGCGATCATTTCAGTGCTTGTCGTTCCTGGTTTGACGTCACAAACACACCCAGCGTTCGCCCAGACACTCCTCCGTTTCTCCGGCCACTCCTGCGTTTTTTCCGGAAACGGTAGCGTTTTTTCCCACACGCCCATAAAACGGCCTGTTTCCGCCCAGTAACACCCATTTCCTGTCAATCACATTACGATCGCCAGAACGATGAAAAAGCCGTGAGTAAAAATCCTAACTGCATAGCAAATTTACTTGGCGCAGTCGCAGTGCGGACATTGCGCATGCGCACTAAGCGGAAAATCGCTGCGATGCGAAGATTTTTACCGATCGAACAACTCGGAATGACCCCCAATGGTGGAGCTGCTAATTCACAGATTTGTGTGCTCATTGGAATACACACATGCAATGTATGCAACTGAAGGTCTGAGCAGTTTTGTGGTGCTCCCATCCCACACAGTGCCCACAACCATCCCATTCGGTCACCACAACAATCCCACCTTGTTACAACAGCCTTCTCACTCCATACATCCATCTCACAGAGGGGCAGATTTATTAAGCTTGGTGAAGTGATAAAGTGGAAAGTGATAAAGGACCAGCCAATCATATCCTAACTGCCGCGTTACAGGATGGGTTTGAAAAATGACAGTTAGGAGCTGACTGGCTGGTCCTTTATCACCTTCCACTTTATCACTTCACCGAGCTTAATAAATCTGCCCCTTAGTATACATATTTAGCTCCCTCAAACATCTTGGTTAATTGCTATAACTATAATACCCCATCTACGGTCTATGCATCTACACTTACTTCCCCTATACACCCCCATGCTGCTCTGTCTTCTCCAATTCCTACTGCTGTGTTCTCCCATCTGTGCTAGTCTGTACTAACTTATCTGTACCATCTGTCTTTCCGCACCTGTGCCTTGTCTGTACCACCGTTTCCTTCTCTCTGTGCTGCTCAGTGTTTCCCTCTTCAACGTTACTCTGCCTCCTCCAATACATGGCACACTGTCTTCTCTCCAATCTGCACCAGTTTTCTACCCATCCATGCCAGTGTTTTCAACCCATCTGCATCGTTGCCCCCATCCGCACCACTCTATCTCCCTTCCCATACTTGCTGCTTAATCTACCCCCTATCCACACCACTCTTACCCCATTCATGTAGCTGAGATCCTGAAGGTAAGTTTCGTGGGTCACTATTAGGGGGGGGGTTTGCCCTATCCAACCCACCCAAGGATTAGGCCTAGCTGCCACCCCCCCTCCCAAGGGAAGGTAAAAATACTTATCCCCTCCGATGTTGGGACTGTATTCCCCTCATCCATGCTGCTCTGCCATTTCTTTCCATCTGACTGCTCTTACCCCTCCCACATCTGTGCTGCTCTTTCCCCCTCTTCCACACGGCACTGTCCACCCATCCACACAGCTGTCTCCCCACCATCTGTGCCACTGTCTTTCCCCCACTGTCTTACCCCCACTCTGTCTTACCTCCCCCCATCTGTGGGGGTAATTCAGAGTTGATCGTAGATGTGCTAAATTTAGCACATCTATGATCATTTACTCTGACATGTGGGAGGGATGCACAGGGATAGTCCACCCCGCATGTCAGGCCCTACCCCCCCTCCACAGGTAAAAAAGCATTGCACGGTGGCGATGCTTTTGTACCTGACAAATAGCTCCCTGGCAGCGCAGCTCCTGCGCTCTTGGCAGGGGGATAACCGCCGCAGCCCGCCCCCCCCAATGGTCCTGAAACGCCTCCGTTGTGCAGAACGTGCCCCGCCAACAGCATTCTAACGCTGTTTGCACCCCCCCCTCCTTCCCCGCAACCACCTCTGCCTATCAATCAGGCAGGGTGATCGCAGCCAGTGAGATGCTGATAGCATCTCACTGGGCTCCCGGGGTACGCACGCGCAGTGCGGCCATTGCGCGTGTGCACCCCACAAACTAATTCAGACAGCGATCGCTGCAGTCTGCATTATCCAGTGTTTCTTTGTCACCCCCTCATCAATGCTGCTTAGTCTTCCTTCTATCCACACACTTCTGTTCCCCCATCCACACTGCTCTGTCTCCTCCCTCCAATCAACAACTCTCTTACCTCATCCGAGCAGCTTTGTCTTCCGCTCAGACCTTCAGTTGCATAGACTGCATGTGTGTATTCCAATGAGCACACAAATCTGTGAATTAACAGCTCCATCATTGTGTGAGTGACAGCAATCTCACTCTGTGAGAGTGCTGAATCTGCACTTACTCACAGGCTGTGATGGCATATCATATCTGTATTGCGCAAGGAACACGTCCATTAAGGCGTCAGCCTTAATGATCGGAATTTCATTGCTTTTTGTAGTTTGAGTGGAATTTCGATCATGTCTGAGAAGCCTTAATGGGACATGTGAAACTGTAAGGTTTTTTGTCTATGGAATATACACTGCTCAAAAAAATAAAGGGAACACTAAAATAACACATCCTAGATCTGAATGAATGAAATATTATTATTAAATACTTTGTTCTTTACATAGCTGAATGTGCTGACAACAAAATCGCACAAAAATTATCAATGGAAATCAAATTTATTAACCCATGGAGGTCTGGATTTGGAGTCACACTCAAAATTAAAGTGGAAAAACACACTACAGGCTGATCCAACTTTGATGCAATGTCCTTAAAACAAGTCAAAATGAGGCTCAGTAGTGTGTGTGGCCTCCACGTGCCTATATGACCTCCCTACAACACCTGGGCATGCTCCTGATGAGGTGGTGGATGGTCTCCTGAGGGATCTCCTCCCAGACCTGGAGTAAAGCATCCGCCAACTCCTGGACAGTCTGTGGTGCAACGTGGCGTTGGTGGATGGAGCGAGACATGATGTCCCAGATGTGCTCAATTGGATTCAGGTCTGGGGAACGGGCGGGCCAGTCCATAGCATCAATGCCTTCATCTTGCAGGAACTGCTGACACACTCCAGCCACATGAGGTCTAGCATTGTCTTGCATTAGGAGGAACCCAGGGCCAACCGCACCAGCATATGGTCTCACAAGGGGTCTGAGGATCTCATCTCGGTACCTAATGGCAGTCAGGCTACCTCTGGCGAGCACATGGAGGGCTGTGTGGCCCCCCAAAGAAATGCCACCCTACACCATTACTGACCCACTGCCAAACCAGTCATGCTAGAGGATGTTGCAGGCAGCAGAACGTTCTCCTTGGCGTCTCCAGACTCTGTCACGTCTGTCACATGTGCTCAGTGAGAACCTGCTTTCATCTGTGAAGAGCATAGGGCGCCAGTGGCGAATTTGCCAATCTTGGTGTTCTCTGACAAATGCCAAACGTACTGCACGGGGTTGGGCTGTAAGCACAACCCCCACCTGTGGACGTCGGGCCCTCATACCACCCTCATGGAGTCTGTTTCTGATCGTTTGAGTAGACACATGCACATTTGTGGCTTGATGGAGGTCATTTTGCAGGGCTCTGGCAGTGCTCCTCTTGTTCCTCCTTGCACAAAGGCAGAGGTAGCGGTCCTGCTGCTGGGTTGTTGCCCTCCTACAGCCTCCTCCACGTCTCCTGATGTACTGGCCTGTCTCCTGGTAGCGCCTCTATGCTCTGGACACTATAGCTCGCATTGATGTGCCATCCTGGATGAGCTGCACTACCTGAGCCACTTGTGTGGGTTGTAGACTCCGTCTCATGCTACCACTAGAGTGAAAGCACCGCCAACTTTCAAAAGTGACCAAAACATCAACCAGAAAGCATAGGAGCTGAGAAGTGGTCTGTGGTCACCACCTGCAGAACAACTCCTTTATTGGGGATGTCTTGCTAATTGCCTATAATTTCCACCTGTTGTCTTTTCCATTTGCACAACAGCATGTGAAATTGATTGTCAATCAGTGTTGCTTCCTAAGTGGACAGTTTGATTTCACAGAAGTGTGATTGACTTGGAGTTACATTGTGTTGTTTAAGTGTTCCCTTTATTTTTTTGAGCAGTGTATATACAGTATATGTATATATGTATGTGTATGTGTTCATAGCCCTGCTTCCAACTATTAGATGTTGTCAGGAGACAGTTAATTTGTAAGGGCTAACCTACTTTTATATATATGTATATAAATCCACAATGTTTTTCAGAATATTTAATAGTGTCATTGAAGCGGTTGCAGGTGGTTTACAGTGAAAGGATATGCAGCGGCACAAACTGTAGAAAATGACATGCTGCAGAAGAAACTAGACCAGGCATGTCAAACTCAAAATCCCAACAGGCCCGAATAATCAAGGTCTACTGTTAGTCTTGTGTGAGCCGCAAGTAAAAGTCTTATATGCAATTTTGAAAAGTTTATTAGAGAAACCAACAATAAAATATAATCAAAGAGATGTCAGGTATAGGGAAGAAAGCAACTTTTCTGAGCTGAAAGCTGTGTTGTTCCCCCTCTTAATGTATATAACTGTGTGTTCCTTTCTCCTCTATATACTGTATTAATAACACCACATATCAGTGTGAGCTGGGAGCTGTGTTATTCCCCCTCATTTATGACTGCGCGGTCCTCTCTCCTCTACAATACACATCAGTGTAAGCTAGTAAAATTTTTCACTTCCAGCCCCCCTCTGTCCCTCCAGTCCAGCCACATAGCCCCTGGTATCCCTTCTTGCTCTTTTTGTCCCCCTCCAACCACAACTTCTCTCTGCCTCCTGTGTCTATTCCGCCTCCAACCCCTGTGCCAGCCGGGATCCGGTCCCTAGGTCAACAGTAACTAGGTCAACAATGTTTAGGTCGACCACTACTGGTCGACAGTAACTAGGTAGACAGGGTGTTAAGGTTGACAGGGTCTCTAGGTCGACACGTTCTAGGTTGACAGTTCAAAAGGTTGACATGAGTTTTTCAATTTTCTTTTCTTTTTTTTTTACTTTTTCATACTTAACGATTCTCGTGGACTACGATTGGGAATAATAACCTGTGCCGAGCGCAGCAGTAACAGAGCGAGGCACCTTGCCTGAAGCATGGCGAGCGAAGCAAGCCATGTGAGGGGACACAGTGCACTAATTGGGGTTCCCGGTCACTGTACGCAGTAAACAACACCAACAAAAACATTAAAAACTTGTGTCGACCTTTTGACCTGTTGAGCTAGACCATGTCGACCTAGAGACCCTGTCGATCTAGCATCCCTGTTGTACAAAAAAAAGAAAAAAGACTTCTTTGTGGGTGCACTCTTGTAAAGATATAATGAAGTGTTTAGATGAAAAAGTTAAAACTTAACTTTTATTGTAAATATTTTAGAAATTGATCTCCTAATGGTGGGTATACACTAATAGATATATCTGCAGATCAATTGATCTGCAGATCTATCTATGGACGGATCGAGCAGTGTGTTCAGCATACACACTGCCCGATCCGTCGGGGACTGACGCCCAGTTCAGCTGTCAATCACCGCCGGCTGTTGCAGCATGTGTACGGGCGGTCGGCCGACCACCCCGTACACACACAGCGACGCACCAATATATCGGTAGATATATTGGCCGTCGGCTGTGCTGCGGGGCCGATGCGATACGTCTGTGAATGACGGAGTTCACAGACGTATCAGCCGTACACACTGGCCGACGGTCCCGCGATATATCGGCCGTTCAAGAGAACGGACGATATATCGACCAGTGTGTACAGGCCTTTAGGCAAATACACACAACACATTCTTAAGACAGATAAACAAAACAATATAACAGGACAAATTAAAAAGTTGTTGGCAATGGAAGCATAAATTATTAGGTAACTGTGATCCCTGTTAATTGGGAAATCAATTAGTAATAAGAATACATGCTATCAAGTCCGGCGGGAAAAAGATTTCTGTCCACCGAGTACTGGCCTGGCCCTCAACTGTTTGGCTTCCAAGATCAGACGGTATTGGGCATAAGCAGTGAGGTATGATAGTAGGTTCTGAGTATTGATATGTGTACATCTCCTTAATCATTGATGAGAGTTCAGAAAATGATTAGAATAAAAGTAAAGTGGATCTGCTTTTGGTGTTAGATGGTGGACAGATGTCCTACCAGTTGGAAAACTGTCATGGGAAGGCAAGTCACTCAAATCACCAATGAGAGTCCTGAATGGAAAAGAGGGAATATGGAGAAGGAAAATCCCTTGCTTGAAAATCAACGGTCAGTGTTACTGTACATTTTAAATAAAGATGCAAATATCGAAACACATACCCAAGTCAGCCTGTAACTTAAACCTATTTTTTGTACGGTACAATTGTTACTGCTCAGTGGTTAGTACAAAAAAAATAATAAGCATACAGAGTTTACCAGGATAAGGGTCAGGCTGTTATCAAACAGAAGCATTATTTACAGCCAATGTTTCTATTATAAGACAGGCTGCATACTATGTAGCTGAAATAAGCTTTATATGCAACAATTGTAACCACTCTATAGTTCCAGAGAGCATCAAAGTAGACAGACAAAATTTCTAAGGATAAGGGTTTAGACACTTCCTACAAAGGAGCCTTATTACAACTGTTAATATTTATGTAGTAGGCTGCAGATATGTATATAATTAAACATTATATAATCTTGTGTTAAAAAAAAATTGCTTTAAAACAGAGACTGTAAAGCGAGCAGTCTGTAGTTGCATACTAATTGACAACCAGTACATTTTCCACATATAGAAAGCGCAAGAAACACTTTATGTTGTATTTCTGTTCTTACACTGATGTCTAGGCATGGACAACACTATTCCTTGCTAGTCGTGGGGACATATATTAGCCTGGGTTTCCCCAACAAGAGTGACATGTAAAATCCATTTATAGTATGTGAGGATCAGAGGAAAGAGAGACAATGTAATAAGTTTCCCCAAACGGGGGAGATCTCTCTCTAATTCCACTGCTATTAATAAGCGTGTGGGAGCTCTAAAAGGTAAGGTTACCGATACTGCTACTGAATGCCCCAGGTCTGAAAATGCCGGATCTGCCATCACCGCTCGCATTGGAAAAGATGCCCCTGGGCTTAGACCGCCGGATCTGCCGTCACCGCTCACATTGGAAAAGATGCCCCTGGACTCAGACCACTAGATCTGCCATCACCACTGGAGTCGGGAAGACGCGTTTCGCCCGTATTAACCAGGCTTGGTCACTTCCTCTTCCCCTTCGACCCTATGAACTGTCGACCCTATGAACCACACCCGTGCCAGCCCCCTCCAATTTACCTTCTTTGTTGAGAGATGTTTTTCTACCCAGATTCCAGAAGAATTCTGCAATTAGGGCAGCTGGGTACACAGGGCTTTTTTGGCAAGAAGAAAGGTTTCTTCACAGTAAGGACGATACATATATGGAATTCCCTGCCTGAGTGAGTAGTAATGGCGGACTCGGTCATTGCTTTTAAGAATGGGCTAGATAAATCCCTAATGAACAAGGATATACAGGGTTATGGTGGGTAAATCATGTACTATAGTATTAAAAAATAAAATAAACAAAGGAGTTTTTAGTTTACGGCTAAACATTTACCACAGTTAAAATTCACGGCAGTTGAAATTAGTTTAAAAATATTAGTGTAGGAGATCACTAACAGGTTGAACTCAATGGACAAATTGTCTTTTTAAACCTCAGAAACTATGTTACTATATTACACACACATACAGGGCATGACGGCTTCAGTGCTAATGGCGCTGAGCAGGTGGGATGAGGCGGGGGGCAGAGCTTTGCAAAGACAGGCAGGCATATGCAGCAGCTCCCCCTGTGGACATTTCCATATCTCTATCACTATCTTCCTGCGCATGTGCAGAATGGAGAATGCTGCCCGATCAAAGCTAAGCTCCGATCACGGCAGACGGGCCAACAGTAACTTTTGGCGGGTTGTATTCCATTGTTTTAAAAAAGTAAACTTGGGCCGCAAAAGTATGCGTTGTGTGCCCACGAACTGCGAGTTTGATTCGTCTGGAGTAGAACTTCTTGTCATTGGCGGGAAGCTATAAGGCATGAGACAGGCCTTATACAAAGGATGCATCCTGTGACAGTTGAGGAGAAATCCTGAGGAGAACTGTTATTTTTAGATACACATCAAAAACTGTAAACAGCTGAACTACAGAAAATACTGCAGAGAGATTTAAGGCAGACTATTTAGCATGAAACTGTTAGTCTGCAGTAAAGCCTATTTCTGCAGAAATGACTGTGACTTATTACAGAGCATCCAATGCCATGACTGAAAAGCATCAATAAGTAAACAGCTGGCAAACAATTGGCAAATAGGGTAAAGTGACAAATACATTTTACAATGGCAGCAATGATGTATCGTTTCACTGGCACTCCAGAAACTATTTGCTGCTGAACTACAGTGTAGAGATGATGAATATGACAGGGATATTGCCATTTATGTTATTTTGATGTTAGATTATAGAAATGGCTACTGAATGAATCTAGGTTTTTGAATGATTTGAGTCACGTAAAGTTAATGTGCCAAGACATGATATTCAGTAGTTGGTGTGAGCAGTCTCTCTCATGGTCTTCCTACAATGTCAGCTTTACCACAACAAGCACAGTGAGTGCATAGGCGAGCTGACAGAGCAGACATGCAGAATGTCAAATGTAGCATGCCCCCCCCCCCCCCGCCGCTGCTCTGTAGCTGCTAGCATCAGCAAGTGTGTATGCTAACACCCCCGCTGGGTCCATCGCTCCCTATCTTGCTGGGTACTCGTTAGCATCTAATGTGTACCCAGCAGTCTGCATATAAATTACTTAAGGATGCTTTTTCAGCACCAACACAGCAGGGGGTAGTCAACCAGCGTCTGCTGACCAAATGTGGTTGCCATAAACGAGTGACGTGCGGTGGGGTGAGGCAGGTGAGGCAGAGCCTTTCCTGTCATACTAACGTTTGTGCCAGAGTTTTGACTTTATAAAGTATATGAAAAATACAAAGAATGTGTTTGACATTAACTTCTTTGCAGTATTATAATAATTTTTATAGCCAAAACTCTGGAGTAAAAAGTCTATGACAGGTGAGGCAGTGCCGCACCTGTGTATCCTTTCCACACATCTCTGATCAAAAATCAGCAAATTTCCAGGAGTTTATGCTGCTGCACCTGTGTATAATGCGCACATGCACCCTTTGGCTCATATACAGATGGAGCTGCTCTCATCGGAGAAGGCTCCATCGCATGCGTGCGTGCACTGCCGGCGTGACTAGGTGATCCATCTGCCTAGCCCCACCGGGAGTGCACAGAGACGCTCTCCCATTCACTAGAATGGGGTACGTCTCCGTCATGAACGCATGCGCGCCCCAGATGGAGACGTTCTCCCACTCTAGTAAATGGGGTGCGTCTCTGTCACGGGCGCACAAACCCAGACTGAGACGCTGTAATCATTAGGCTCCATCTGTATTGTGTGTAATTCTGGCTCTGGTGCTAGCCAGTGCCTCCTGAGCCATTTACCTCACCCTGCCATAAACATGGGTAAAAGACTTCTATTTTTCACTAAAAATGTATATTTCCACCACAGTTAGGCACTTCCAAAATATATCAGGAGTCTCCAACTGCTTGGATGTGATTTGAGAGTCCCTTGGATATAGGGTTTGGGGAAAATGAAGTATCTAACCAATCTCACATCCCAGAGCAGTCTTTTTTACTTTCAATTTATATCTTTAATAGAAATTCATGTGAACATGCCATATATTGTTTAGCTATTAGACAGAAGAAAATGATGCACCGTTATTTGTACTTAGGTTAAAAGGAACATGCATGCATAGGCTCTTCTATAATGCGTGCATTGTGTGCGGTGCACACAAGCCCCTAGCTCGGGGTAGGGGGGGGGGGTCCCACACTGCACCCATTTTGTATACTTACCCCTCCAGAGTCCCGTGGCGGCACAAATCACTTGGAAAATGGCTGCCGAGGCATTTCCCAGTGATTTGCACATGCGCACTAGAGATGTCCCCGCGTACAAGGCGCCCGCACCTTGTACTCTGAGAACTGTGCATGTGCAGTAGACTCTGGCTTTATGCCAGAGTCTACAAATTGCCGGAGAGGAGGGGTCCCGCAACAGAGGCTGCACGCGGGTCCCCTCCTCTCCTGAAACGCCCCTGCATGTATGGTCCTGGTATGGACCCTGATTTCATTAACAGAGCAGCCCGTCATCAGGTTCTGAGTCATGACATCACTATGCTGGGGGAGGGGCAGTTAATATAATGAATATAGTCTTTCAGGGCTAAAATGTACCCATCTGAGTACTAATTTACAGACCTATTTACGTCAATTAGTTATATTAGTTTTTGTAGTTGTTAATATTAACAATGTGATATTTTATATATCCGCAATGATTGTTTTGTAAATTAATTATCACACCCCCTCTCCCTGTGCTGTTCCTTGCTTTGCTTACAGTTGATAATAGGTATTGTAGCCTTTTCTTCAGTGGCAGAATTGGGGGATCAATTCTAAATTAAAACATGGACCTGAATTTCCTGCCATTTCCCTGAGCTCAGAATAGCCCAGTGTAAGTCTGTGTACATTTTTCCATTTTATTTTCGACTGGAACACATTAGCACATTAGTCTATGTCAGTGGTTCTTAAACTCGGTCCTCAGGACCCCACACGGTTCACGTTTTCCAGGTCACCCAGCAGGTGCACTGTGTATCACCAACTGTCACATTTTAAAAATATACAGGTGACCTGCAAAACATGAACCGTGTGGGGTCCTGAGGATCGAGTTTGAGAACCTGTGGTCTATGTAATCTATAACCCTTTTTATGTATTTAATTTCTGTAACTAAGCATTGTATTCCCTTTATGTAAATAAAGTGTTCCTTTATTAGTCTATTTTTATATATGCTCCAGAGCCCATTCTTTTAGGAAGCTATAAGATCACTAGGGTTATGCTATAACTTATTCATTGCTAGAAGCAGGGGGAGACCAACTAACTTAGGGCCAGTTTGTTTCTTAGAAACTGCATGATTGTGATAGAGTGTTTAGGGGTCCTGTGACTCCTTGTTATCTTCCACAGGTGGCAGTGCTGGATTACCAAATAGGTAGAGTAGGCACTGAACAATAGGCCCCGAACCTTTTATGAGGCCCCTCGACAATGGCTCAAAATAATGTTGATTTGATCTCAAAGAAAATTACAATCAACCTTTTATAAATTGTTTCTAAAAGATAGAAAAAATTAATTCAAAGAAACAAAAACTTTACATTAAAGATTCTATTGAGAAAATACTGTATTAATGTAATGTACCCATTAACAACTTAAAGAGCATAAACCATAGACATCAGAATCACATAGCAGTTTACAGATCGTAGACGGTTGGTAACTTTAAAAATGTGTTACGAGATCATTTGCGAGGGAAGCCCCAGATTTCGACTGCATTTACAAGTTTGTTAGCACGTTTGGCCAAAAATATGTGCCGCCGCCAACTTACCATGTCAGGGTGACCTCATCAGGTTGATCCTTAACATCCCTAATACTAACATATTATATAAATATATCCAGCTTATCTATAATAGTGTCCATTCTAAGGCTGCGTACACACTATGAGATATTGCATACAATATTGCTGATATTGTACGATATTGCATAGTGTGTATACACAATTTATAATATGATGTGTGGCCCTGTGGGTCGTATTTGACATCCAACGTCGGACTTGCATGCAGCCTTGATAGTGCAATGCCATGAGCTTTTTTGTAGTGTGTACATACAACCATAGCATTTTAGGGCATTGACATCACCTGGACCCTCCTCCTTCTTGTGCTTCTGGACGGCACTGGAGAGTAAACAGCAGCATCACAAAAGGAGAACATCTGCTCAATAGGTGTGTGTGCATGTATTGCTGCTGGCCACCAACATGTACTGTATGTGTCAATCATGGTGCTGGCCACTGCCCACCACTGCAAGGCCTGGCCTCTCCTGCTGATGTGAAACTACAAGTTCTAGCATGTAATGGTAACCTCAGAGCTATTGAATTTACCCCCCCCCCCTGCCTAATCAATTGAGGCCCATAAAGGCATTTTTCGCAGGTGAGAAAACATGTGGATTCGCCCCCCCCAAAAAACAAAAAAAAAACAAAAAAAAAAACGGTCCTGCTTTTGCATGGGGCGAATCCCCATTCATCCTAAAAATAATGAAAAGTTCTGTTTTTTCACCTAGGTGAAAAAAATGGACCTAATTGAATACTCTCATATATATATATATATATATATAAAAAAGTATTACATTTTGAACATTTTATTTTAAGCATTAATAACATTAAATACAGAATTTGGAAAACCCTAAATATAAACTTAAATACAGTATAACTACTATAGTCCCCATCACGTCTAGCTGACAATTTTTATTTTATGGTAATGGACCAAGACTTTTGGACCAGCTTCATTGAGCTTTACCGGGCAAAGGAATGTCTGTGGCGGGTGAGGTAACCAGACTACAGTAACAAATTCAAATGGAATGCAGCCACTGATGAGTTGGTTCGGTTTAGCCAGGCACAATACTCTGAGGCCAGTCCTGAGTGTGTCCATAAGAAAGTTCAAAATGTGCGTACTGTATTCTTAAAGGAGTACAAGAACGCGAAGATGCCAGCCTCAGGAGCGGGGGTAGAAGATCGATATATGTCCCAAACCTATGGTACTACAACCTGCTGCTCTTCATCGTGGAGCAGGACTCGCAGTGTACATCGCACCACAGAATGGATCTACACCTAGTGGAGCCACTGGAGGATTTGGGGGAAAGTTCAAGTTTGGATTTGGTAAGTTGCTGGTATCGTACATACACAACATGCTAAAGGGGGGTGAGGAATAAAAACATGTCAAAACTTTTTGTACATAACTTCATTGCTTTAAAGCCAAACATAAGTTCATAATTTTACAGAGTACATCTGGACTGGAGTATATTGTGGAGTCATCCATATCACATCCGATGCCCATTGAAGATGACACTCAAGCTGAATGCAGCAGCCCAAATCTGACACACACCGAGAGGAACAAAAAAAGGCCCAGAAAAAAACAAGTGAGTCCATCCCCTGCAGCCACCTTCATTTCTAAGGAATTTCTAAGGTGCTAAGTGATCCACCAGACCGCTTGACATCATATGGCTCATACATGGCTGGTACGCTAAGGCTAGTGCCAGAGTCTCAGCATATAGGAGCGGAAATAATTTTCAATTAAGTGGTGAATAGGGCTTGGAGAAACAGTCTAACTCCAAATACCGGGTTATATGAGTACTCACCCCAGACCATTCAACCTCAACCCCCCACCCATTCGGTCATCCCCACTCATCCGTTCAACCCCAACAATACACTCAACCCCCATACATATGCTAAACCCTAACCATACATTCAACCCCAACCATACGCTCAACCCCACCTGTCAAACACTATGATGGCTACCACTCCATCAAATGCCTCCCCTACCTCCCATACCTCCTCCTCATGTGAATGAGGCATCAACTTCAAGGCAAATGTTTTCTGCCCTCATGCAGTGGATGACCCGCAATTTCTATAATGTATATGGTTATACATTTATTACATCTTGTTTTGCACACCCCTGTTTTTAAAGAAATGTGCACTTTAATATGTTTGTCATTTTATGCTTCTTGGCATTCTTGTGCCTTAAGGGTTATGTTATATTAATATATATTTCTTTACCATGGTGCATTTTCTATATAAACATTTTTATATTGCACTAAAAAACAGAGTGTTGTGTGTGTTTTTTCTTACCTTCAAACAATTGCTGCCTCAGGATTGCAATGATGGCTTTGCATGTCTCAGGGATTATTAGGCCCAAAGCTTGGGGGAAGATCAGGGAGCCATACTTTAGCTCTTGCAGGGATCATCCGGTAGCCAGGAACCTCAAGGTAGCCACCAGCCTCTCCTCAGCAGGGATGGCCCTTCAGAGCATGGTGTAGGGTGTCACTAGGCTCAGCAACTCCTGGAATGTTGGGTGTCACGATCCGGGTAACTGGACGCCATTTTCTACCAGTTAAGTGTCTCCTGAGATTGGCCCAGCGTGCCAGGGCCGGGTTATAACTATGTTTTGTGTTACAATGCATTTGCTATTGCCCGCAGCGTTGGTTCAACAGCCTTCTTAGGGTGTTCACTTATCTGTGGTATGGCGCTCTCAGTACGGACGCGGCCGTCACCACCGCGCCCGTGGTGCTTGCTGAATGTAAGCTGAGTGCGACGTCCTCCATGTGCTGCGGCCGCCGCCATCCCTGTGGTCGCTGTGCGTGTAAGGAGAGCGTGGAGCTTCTGCTGCTGCGGTCTCCACCGACATTACTGTTTGGCACATGGTTCTTCGGGTCATCATTTCCCCTTCACACTCTGTCATGGGCGCAGCCATGTTTGATACAATCACATGTCACTCTCTTCACCAATCCGCAGCGCTGCTACTGCCTGTCCATAATTGTTAGCCAATCCCTGCTACCCAGCAGGTATAAATATCCTGTCCCAGCACCCAGGAAACTGTCAGTGCTTCAATTGTCTCTCCAGTGATTCCAGTCTTCAGCTTCACTAAAGACTCTCCTGTGAATACCCTCTGCGGTACAGCCTGACTCTCCTGTGTTTACCCTCTGCGGTATAGCCTGACTCTCCTGTGGTTACACTCTGCAGTGCAGCTCCAATTCTCCTGTGGTTACTCTGTGGTGCCGCCTGCTTCCCTTACTTCCACACCCAGCGTTGGCAGAATGTATAACTCCGGTTTCCAGCAGCCACTCTCCAGCAGTCCTCTGTTTTTACTACCATCAGTATTCATCTTTATAGTGGACTGTTATACCTGCGTTCCCCAGCATCACTCAATGTTATACCTGCGATCCCCAGCATCACTTAATGCTTTACCTGCGATCCCCAGCATCACTTAATGCTCTACCTGTGATCCCAAGTATCATAAAGCACTTCAAACTAATACTCCGGTTACTGGTCTCAAATCAGTAGGAATTCAGAGACTCTCTTTGACAGTTATTGTTTTGTTGCACATTCTATGACTTTTATTATTTAATAAAACCCTTAAAGGCACTTTCAGTTGTCGTGGTCATGCCTTCGGGCATTGGTACTACAGTTCCTGTACATGTCTAGGAGTCCCATCTCACCTCCTAAGTTCAGGTACCCATCAGCCCCTACAACTGAGGCTTCCCGCTACCAACACCAGCCCTCAGTTGTGACATTGGGTCATCCATTCACAGGAAGTTGCGGTAGTCTTGGGGGTTAGTCTCCCGAATCTGCATCAGCAGCAGCATGTGCAAAAAAAAGACTCCCTCTGCAGGAGCCACTGCTTTGCCCAACATGATCGACTCACTGTTCTCCTACTCCGAGCACTCTCCATATTCTAACTTTACAACAACACAGCTGCAGCATGTAATACTGAAACTTGATGCTGGTAAGTATTGATCATGTAATAAAGCACTTTTTGTTTAGTCAGATAAAACAAAAAGCTGAGCAGTCAAGCAATGTGGAGCACTCAACAGGGTTATTAACCAAGTCTCACTAATCACAGTGCAAAATGGTGGGTGATTTATATAGCCCCTTAAAACAACTCCAGCCCCATAAGATATAATTTTATCTATCTTATCGTTTTATCGTATAGTGTGTATGCCCGATATTGTATGTCGGGAAACTGTACATGATATTGCATGGTGTGCACATCGTACTAGTGTGTACAGCTCATCACTAGTACAATGTACTGTACACAGCCTAATATGTAGACAGCAAATAGAAGGAACCATACTAATTAAAAACACCTAAGGGCAGGTGGGTGGAGTCTCCACCTTCAAGGGGTACATACATACACAATTAATGCAGGGAGGCAGGACTGCACACCCTAATTTTAATCATAAGCGATGCAACCAGATGCTGAGACTTGTAGTGCCACAGAGGAAAAAATAAAATGCAAGTGCCCACTCTAAACACTAAGAATTCTGAATCAAAATTATTATAATAAACTCATGGGGTTACATTTATGAAACAAAAGCCACTGTTTTTTGGCGGGTTGGAACTGAAAACTTAATGCAGCACTAACATTGGGCGTTTTTGCACAGCGGGCAATCAGATCTGAACTGCGCATGCGCCGCAGTGTGCATGCAAGAGATGCTATCGGCATCTCAGCCCAGTGATCGCCTCTGCCTGATTGGCAGGCAGAGGCGTTCGCTGGGCGGGAGGCGTTTAGCTGCCGTTATGAGGGCACCGTCCGGGCAGAGCAGGCGTGTATGGACAGTGCGGAGGGTGGGCCGCGTTGGCTGCGTGATGTCACACGCAGCTGCTGCGAACTGGGATTCAACAAGTAGCTCCCTGCTAGCGCACAGGAGCTGCACAGGTAGGGAACTACTTGGCAATTACAAAAGCATCGCTGCTGTGCGATGCTTTTGTACTTGTGTGGGGGGTAGTAGGGCCTGACATACGGGGTGGACTAGCCCCATGGTGGGCGTCCCCCCGCATGTCAGAGTAAATGAGCGTAGATGTGCTAAATTTAGCACATCTATGATCAACTCTGAATTATCCCCATTGAGTGTAAGTCTGGCGTGCTTTACACTGAATGTTAGAGCAGCGTTACATTTTCAGCTCCAACCTGCCGACATGCAGCAGCTTACAAATGATGCCACTATGTAAATACAGCCCATTGTCTCTCAAACATCACTTTCATATTATTATTATTATTATTATTTATAGTCATATGGCACTTTTTTCTGTGGATTACATTTTTCTACTGTGTTCCCTGTCTTCTCATAATGGGCTTATACTTTGGATATTGTTCATACTTCTTGTACCTGACATATTATACACTGCTGTACATAGAAGAGATAATTACGGGATACGGTTAGCATCACGGCAGTCGGGATGATGGCAGTCATGTGACCGACCCCGTAACCCCGACACCGCTCTGTATCTCGGCGCCGGAACACGAAACGCTGACATCTTGAAGGTAAGTATCGGGCCACTGTTAGGGTTAAGACTTGGGGAGCGGGTTAGGGTTAGGCACAAGAGGGGGGTTAGCCGTAGCCACCCCCCTCCTCCCTGAATCTTAGCCCTAACTGCCACCCCCAGTGACGTAGTCCTAGTTGCCATCCCTGGCGGTTTAGGGTTAGGGTAGGGGACAGGGGAGGGGTAACATAAATATCCCGTCCCATGTCGGCATTCTAATTGTTTGGATGCTAGTGTCGGTCATGTGACCACTGGCATCCCGACCTCCGGGACCCTTTATCACACCCATAATTACACTTGAAGGACAGAGACAATGGCATGAAACAAGGTTACAATCGAAGAGATATGGGAAAACTTGATACGTAAAGTACATGAATAACCATTAGCTCTTGTTAAAATTACATGTTGCTTTTGTAAAGCAGTTTCATTATCAGACGCTTAATAACAATGCAGTGTCTGGAGACCAGCATTTCTCTGCAGCTACTGGAGATGTACTGTAGTACAGTTAGAATGAAATGAAACAGCAGAAGGTAGTGGCAAAAAAACAAGTAAGATAGTTGGTTCTGTTATCATTCGATGTGTGCATGTCGTAATGCTTAGATTGTAGAGATTATTTTTAACCCAGGCCCATTTCAAGTCTCTTACATATTTATACACTTAAAATTACTGATTAGTTTAGTCAGTTTTAACTCTAATAAAATCATTTATGATTTTGACATCATTTAAATTTCAGAGTAGGCTGTAATTGCATTTGAGTTAAAAAAAAATAAAGTAGTATTTGAGATTTCAAAAACGTGTACAGTTATTATAGCAACCAAATGAGCTGTCAGATGATGCAGGAGCTACAACTGTTTAAAATGTGCAGTTACTTTTATTCAGATGCCTAAATGAATGTGCTATTATTTCAAATCCATGTACACCACAAATGTAGCTGTAGGGTAGCGCCAGGCTTCCAAATCTGTTGCTTGATGAAAGTGACAGAATCCCACTAATTACACAAACTATTTCTGTAAGCTGCTATCATCCATATTTTCATCTCTCTTGTCACACACTATTTACTCGATTCGCTACAAAGCTTGACAATTAAATCAGAAATGGTCTGTTTAAAACACTTTGTAGTAGCTTCTCAGTTCATTTCCTCACACTGTGAGTCTAAGAACTGATGCCGGCAGTAATGTGACTATCATCATTTAGCTATACAGATAGGAACCATTCAAATATAAATAAAAAGTAGTTGTGAGACCCAAAAAGCAATCTGACAATGGAATGTAATTTAAATAAATGGATACAATTTTGAAATTTGTTAGTCAATAATCCACACCTGCAGTGATTACGTTAGTTTTGTTGTAATCAAAAAGTTAGTAGGTGGTCTTGATGTGTTTTAACCATTGGATTACAATCCCTAAAGCTTCAAGGAGTGCAATGAAGACTATCAAAAGGAAAATTGTATTATTATTTTTTTTTTTCAAGTGGTTTGTCTTCTATTATTTCTCATACGTCCTAGAGGATGCTGGGGATGACATCAAGACCATGGGGGTATAGACGGGATCCGCAGGAGACATGGGCACTCTAAAGACTTTTCATTGGATGTGAACTGGCTCCTCCCTCTATGCCCCTCCTCCAGACCTCAGTTTTAGAAATGTGCCCAGGTCGGCTGGATTCACTCTGAGGAGCTCTACTGAGTTTCTCTGAAAATACTTATGTTAGGTTTTTTATTTTCAGGGAGATCTGCTGGCATCAGACTCCCTGCTTCGTGGGACTGAGGGGGCAGAAGTAGGAACCAACTTCTTAAAGCGTTTCATGGCTCTACTTCTGGCTGACAGGACACCATTAGCTCCTGAAGGGAACTGAACGCTAGCCGTGCCTAGATGCTCACTCCCACAGCACGCCGTCACCCCCCTCACAGAGCCAGAAGTCAGAAAACAGGTGAGTATTAGAAGATAGGTCTTCAATCAAGAAAGTGACGGCTAAAGGTACCGCACGGCTGGCGAGAGCGCAGCACGCCATGTTGCCCACACATACACAGGCAGTGCAGGGTGCAGGGCGCTCGGGGGTGGGGGGCGCCCTGGGCAGCATGAAACCTATGGAAACTGGCATAAATAAGGGGCATAAGTTGCTGAGGCACAGTCCTACTCCCACCAGTATAAAAAATTACCTCATAAAAGCTGAGGAGAAACACACTATTGAAGAGTGGAGCTTCCTTCTCAGTCAGCCAGCACACTGCTCAGCATCATTTTCTCTTTCTCCTCAGGCTGCAGAGACAACGCTGGTCCTCCTCCACTACTGAACAAGTATCAGGATGCAAAACAGGGGGGGGCCACAGTGAATTTGGTGCTATATAATTGTGTGATTAACATTATAAAAGCGCTGAATGTCAGTGAGCATTTTGTGTTCACAGACATTGTGTTACTGGTGCTGGCAAATCCCATCTGTGTCCCTCTGACAGATTTTACTGTGGGTCTGTCCCCTATAAATCCCGGAGTGTCTGTGGTGTGGTTCTGCACGTGTGTGACATGTCTGTGGCAGGGAACTCTGTGGAGACATGTTAGGGACACAGAGGTGTAATATGACATCAAGAGCCTGACTGGGTGAAAGGTTACATGATAGTGTGAATCATATCAGTAAGAGGTTGGACTGAATCTCATACAGAAAATGAAAATAATCTGTTGAAGATGTGATTTTTAATAGTTCTGCCTTTCATCCACAGGGACTTTCTGGGTCACATACAAATTTGCAGAAGTAGTACAAACTGATACCGACACAGATTCTGATTCCTGTGTCGACACTAGTGATTCCAGGGGAATAGGTCCTAAATTAGCAAAAAAGCATTCAAAACATGTTTTAGCTATAAAGGAGGTGTTAGAAGTTACGAAGCCCCCTCTTTTACCACAAGGAGAGGGTTTTTTTTTTAGTAAAAAAGTAATGTAATTTTCCCTCCACCTCAGGTCTGATTTAACCTGAAAAGAAATTTCAGATTCCCAAAAGGAATTCAGGCAGCGTACCTTTTTCCAAAAAAGGTGGGAGTCACCCCACATTTTAGACAGGGCCCTGTCATAAAAGAGAAAAGGTGTTTCTCCCTGCGCCTGGAATGGCTTCACTTAAGGAACCGACAGACCGCAAGTGAGTGAGGTGATTTATTGATGTGGCCAATGGGACACTACTCAGGCCTACCATTGTCTGTGAGTGGGTGAGTAGTGCTATTGAAAAGTGGTCAGAAAACTTGTCATTAGACATTGACACAATAGATGGAGACGAGATACTCCTAACGTTAGGTCATATCAAAGACGCTGCTGCTTACGTACTAGAATCCATGAAATATATTGGTTTCTTGGGATCAAGAACCGCTACCATGGCAGTATCAGCTCGGAGGGCGTTGTGGATTCGCCAGTGGAATGCTGATGTAGATTCCAAAATAAAATATGGAGAATCTCCCGTATAAAGGTGAGGCCTTGTTTGGTGATGGTCTGGATGCGTTAGTCTCGGCGGCTTCCACAGGTAAGTCGACATTCTTGCCTTATGCTCCTACACCGGCGAACAAGACACATCACTCTCACATACAGTCCTTTCGGCCCAACAAATACAAAAAGGTCTCCCCTTTTTTTGCAGGTAGGGGAAGGGGAAAAGGAAAGAAATCCGCAGCGTCTACCGGATCGCAGGAGCAGAAGTCTACCCCTGCTTCTGCCAAATCTGCAGCATAACGCTGGGGCTCCCTTGCGGGAGTCCGCTCGGGTGGGAGCACGTCTGAAACTTTTCAGCCAAATCTGGATTCAATCTGGCCTGGACCAATGGGTCTTACAAATAGTGTCCCATGGGTACAAACTAGAGTTTCAAGATGTCCCCCTATGCCAATTTTTCAAATCGACCTTGCCAGCTTCTCTTCCGGGAAGAGAGGCAGTAACAACGGCAATTCAAAAATTATGTCAGGATCAGGTCATTGTCCTGGTAGCCTTGGCACAGTAAGGAGAAGGTTTTTTTATTCAAGCCTCTTCATAGTGTTAGGGTCTCCTGCTCTGTGCTGCCACGTCGTCATGGCAACCGGGAGACAAGTGCTAGCGGAGTAACCTGAGCGTAGCTGATACTCCGGTTCGGGTCTTTTGCTGTGCAGTGGTTACAGGCTCTGTGCACGGCAGGGGATCCGGTGCTGGTTTTTGTGCTCACAGTCTGTGAGATCTGAGTGGGGCGTGGACAGCACCTGCTATATAAATCCTCTTCTCAAGTTAGGCAGATGCTGCTGAATCTTTGTTGGTTAGTCAGTTCCTGAAAGCTAGCTAGTACTGTGTAAACTTTGTATTTGTTTGTTGCTTACTGCAAATAGGCCTTGGGATTTGGTATTACACTCTGCCAATCCAGACCTAGCAGTAAGACTGGAGTCAGTCGTTTAACCTGCTGGGGTTCTTTTGCTACTCTGTGAACCTAGCAGGTTTGCGGCTATATTCTCAGACTTGCCTGCCAAAATCCTTTCTCACTGTGCAAGGTGTTCAGGTGTCAGTTTAGTGGCAGTAAGCTGAACCAGTGCACTGCAAGTGAGGACTGGGATTGTGGAGACTCTCCTTGTGTCTATTACTCCATCTCTGACCAAGGAGTTTACTGCCACACCCATTGGTAACCCTTTAGGGTTTTGCTGTTGCCCTTAGCAACAGCATTTCGGGTTCTCTACGTATTAAATCACAACATCTCGCTTCTTTCCATCTGAGCATTCCTAATACTAGGGAGAAACCCAGTTTCTTAGCCTTTGGGCTTCTCTGTTCACTTTGTGTTTATTTTGTTACCCTATCACCTTCTATGTATGTAATGTCATATTCCCCAGTCTGTCTGTGAGTTCATTTGTTTTGCATCCCTCTCCGTTCAGACACCAGTACATTCCTGCTGGCACTGGTGTGCATAACATATTCAGCAGCCTAATACTCCTGTTGAAATTTTGTGGGAATATGGAGCATACCCCTCAAAATACTTTGCAACAGGTGGTCGATCAGGTGCACGTCCTGACTCGACAATTTAATGATTTGTCCATTAAAATGCACACCTCGCAGGCCGCTGGCGGAGCTCCCGCAGCAGCAGTGCCTTCAGGGGTTAAGGAGCCGAAAGTAAATCTCCCGGGTCGTTTTTCTGGAGATCGCTCGCAGTTCTTTTGTTTCAAGGAGAACTGCAAGCTATATTTCCAGCTTAGGCCTCAGTCTTCTGGGTCGGAGATTCAGCGGGTGGGCATAGTGATTTCCTTGCTACAAGGAGACCCACAGGTCTGGGCATATGGGTTGCAGCCTGACTGTCTGTCGCTTAAAAGTGTTGATGCTTTTTTTACGGCACTGGGCATGTTGTATGATGACCCTGACAAGACGGCCTCAGCCGAGGCTCAGATTTCGATCCTTAAGCAAGGGCGAAGGCCAGTTGAGGTTTATTGTACGGAGTTTCGGAAGTTGGCCCATGATACCCAGTGGAATGACCCAGCCCTGAGACACCAGTACCGAAGAGGTCTTTCTAACCAGTTAAAAGACCAACTGGTACAATATCCCTTGCCTGATAGCTTGGATCAGCTCATGCAGTTATCCATTCGGGTGGATAGACGGCTGAGAGAGCACAGGCTTGAAAGGGAGACCGAGGTTTCCT
This sequence comes from Pseudophryne corroboree, assembly GCF_028390025.1. Classification (NCBI taxonomy): domain Eukaryota; kingdom Metazoa; phylum Chordata; class Amphibia; order Anura; family Myobatrachidae; genus Pseudophryne; species Pseudophryne corroboree. Next base: position 458,374,474 of record NC_086447.1, on the reverse strand, counting down.
TCTTTCCCAAGGGAACCTCAGACTCTGAGGAATTTTCCGAGGAGCCTATGCAGATTGGGGCTACCCGCCTCTCCTCGCGTGAGAAGACGCGGAGGAGACAGCAGGGGTTATGTTTGTACTGTGGGAATAAAGGTCATGTGGTAGTATCATGCCCAGAAAAGCCGGAAAACTTCAGGTCCTGAGGGTGATAGGAAATATCCTGTCAGGCCAGAAGTCAAAATTTCCCAAGAAGACTTTTATCATTCCGGTGACCTTGAAGATCCTCGGTCAAACTGTCAAGACTGAGGCCTTTGTGGACAGTGGGGCCGACGGGGTTTTTATGGACCGCCAATTCGCCCTGAAACACTCTGTTCCCTTAGTACCCTTGGCATCGGAGATTGAGATTTGTGGGTTAAACGGGGAACCATTATCCCAGGGTAAAATTACCTCTTGCACTAGCCAGATTTCTTTGTTTATTGGAGCCACACACTCTGAAAAATTGTCCTTTTATGTGACTGTCTGTACTTTTGCCCCATTGGTGTTGGGGTTACCCTGGTTAAGGGCCCACAATCCTCAATTTGACTGGGTCTCTGGGGAGATTCTTAGGTGGGATACTGATTGTTTCAGGAGTTGCTTGAGCCTTCCAGTCAGGCTTTCGCAGCTAAGTTTGCCAGGATTGCCAGGATGTTATGCAGATTTTGCGGACGTGTTCTCTAAAAGAGTTGCAGAGGTACTACCTCCCCATCGCCCCTATGACTGTGCCATTGATTTGTTGCCGAATGCTAAGCTTCCCAAGAGCAGGTTGTACTCCCTGTCACGTCCTGAGACTCAGGCTATGGCAGAGTACATTCAGGAGAACTTGGCTAAGGGATTTATCAGACCTTCACAGTCTCCAGTTGGGTCGGGGTTCTTCTTCATGGGTAAAAAGGATGGTTCGTTGCGACCCTGCATCGACTTCAGAGAATTGAACCGTATCACGATTAAAAACTCATACCCACTGCCTCTCATTTCGGTCTTGTTTGACCAGCTTCGTACTGCCACCATTTTTTCTAAGATTGATCTACGCGGTGCGTACAATCTAATCCAAATAAGAGAGGGGGATGAATGGAAGACTGCCTTTAATACCCACTCAGGGCATTATGAATATTTGGTGATACCTTTTGGGCTCTGTAATGCCCCGGCAGTCTTCCAGGACTTCATGAACGATGTGCTCAGGGAATATTTGGATAGATTCTTAGTTGTATACTTAGATGACATCCTAATCTTCTCCCATTCCCTGGAGGAACATCGGAAGCATGTACGCTTAGTCCTCCAGAAACTCAGAGACCACCGGCTTGGGGTGAAGCTGGAGAAGTGCGAATTTGAAGTTCAGCAAATCGCATTTCCAGGATATATTATCTCCCCAGTAGGTTTCCAAATGGAGGGTTCCAAGGTACAGGCAGTCCTGGATTGGGTGCAGCCCACTAGTTTGAAGGCGCTTCAGCGTTTTCTGGGCTTTGCGAATTTTTATAGACGATTTATCGCTGGATTTTCGTCTATAGTGGCACCCTTGGTGGCACTCACTAAGAAAGGGGCGGATGTTGCTCACTGGTCTTGTGAGGCCAAAGCGGCTTTTGCCTGTCTCAAAAGGGCATTTGTCTCGGCCAAGGTGCTGCGACACCCAGATCCAGAGCGTCCTTTTGTGGTGGAGGTGGATGCCTCTGAGATGGGTATTGGGGCAGTGCTCTCTCAGATGGGGGAGTCTGATAATCGCCTTCATCCCTGTGCTTACTTTTCCCGTAAATTTTCGCCTGCCGAGATGAATTATGACGTGGGTAACCGGGAATTGTTGGCTATTAAGGATGCACTCGAGGAGTGGAGACACTGGCTTGAGGGGGCTTAGTTTGTGGTCTCAATTCTCACCGACCATAAGAATTTGGCATATTTAGAGTCAGCGAAGCGCCTCAATGCCAGGCAGGCACGATGGGCTTTGTTTTTTGCTCGCTTTAATTTTTTGATAACATATCGCCCTGGGTCAAAAAACATCAAGGCTGATGCGCTCTCGCGGAGTTTTGCTCCAATCCAGGAGACCACCGAGGAGCCATTGCCCATTGTGTCCCCATCATGTATTAAAGTGGGCATTACCCAGGACCTCTTGTCATTAGTCCTTAGAGCACAGGAGCAGGCTCCTCCAGACCTTCTGGTAGGTCTTTTGTTTGTGCCTCCTAGGTTAAGACAGCGAGTGTTCCTGGAATTCCATGCCAAGAAGTCGGCAGGTCACCCGGGTATTGCCAGAACTCGGGAGTTGCTATCTAGGGCGGTGTGGTGGCCCTCGGTGGCTAGGGATGTGGATCAGTGGGTTCGGGCATGTGACATCTGTGCCCGAAATAAGACTCCTAGAGGAGTTCCTGTTGGCCCATTACATCCACTCTCTATTCCATCTAAGCCATGGACCCACATTTCAATGGATTTTGTGGTGGACTTGCCCAAATCCTCGGGGATGACAGCCATCTGGGTTGTCGTTGACAGGTTTTCGAAGATGGCGCACTTCGTTCCATTGGTTGGGCTGCCATTGGCCAGACGCCTGTCTGAATTATTTATGCTGCATGTTGTGCTCCTCCACGGGTTGCCACTTGATGTGGTCTCTGACCGCGGATCCCAGTTTGTGGCCAAATTCTGGAGGGCATTTTGTTCCGATCTCCAGATTTCTGTCAGCTTGTCATCAGGCTACCATCCGCAGTCTAATGGGCAGACTGAAAGGGTGAACCAGTCCTTGGAGCAGTTCCTCAGGTGTTATGTCTCCAAGTGTCAGACTGACTGGGTTGCTCATCTGTCCATGGCGGAGTTTGCCTATAACAACGCGGCTCACTCTGCTACAGGGATCTCTCCCTTTCTTTGTGTGCATGGGCATCATCCTAAGGCCAATTCTTTTGACCCCCAGGACTCCACGCCTGGTGGTTCCTCTGTGGTTTCGGTCCTTAGAGGTATTTGGAGGAAAGTGAAGAAAGCCCTTGTGTCTGTGTCATTAGTGACCAAAAGGGTTTTTGATAAGCGGAAAAGACCCTGCAGCTTCAAATTAGGAGACTTCGTCTGGTTGTCTACCAAGAATTTGAAGTTGAGACAGCCATCTCATAAGTTAGGCCCCCGGTTCATCGGTCCTTATAAGATCACTAGGGTTATCAATCCGGTGGCATTTCAGTTAGATCTACCCCGTTCTTTGGGTATCAATAAAACATTTCATTGTTCCCTTTTAAAACGGGCGATTTGTAATCCTTCTTCCAGTGGAAGACCTTCCCCTCTTCTGATACGTGGCCAGAGGGAGTTTGTTGTTGAAAGGATTCTTGACTCCAAGATGGTTCGGGGTCGGCTGTCATTTTTGGTGCACTGGAAGGGGTATGGCCCGGAGGAGCGGTCGTGGGTGCGCAGTTGTGATCTTCATGCCCCCAGACTGTTACGCTCTTTCTTCTCGCAGTTCCCCGATAAACCCGGTGGTAGGGGTTCTTTGACCCCTCGTCAGAGAGGGGGTACTGTTAGGGTCTCCTGCTCTGTGCTGCCACGTCGTCATGGCAACCGGGAGACGAGTGCTAGCGGAGTAACCTGAGCGTAGCTGATACTCCGGTTCGGGTCTTTTGCTGTGCAGTGGTTACAGGCTCTGTGCACGGCAGGGGATCCGGTGCTGGTTTTTGTGCTCACAGTCTGTGAGGTCTGAGTGGGGCGTGGACAGCACCTGCTATATAAACCCTCTTCTCAGGTTAGGCAGATGCTGCTGAATCTTTGTTGGTTAGTCAGTTCCTGAAAGCTAGCTAGTACTGTGTAAACTTTGTATTTGTTTGTTGCTTACTGCAAATAGGCCTTGGGATTTGGTATTACACTCTGCCAATCCAGACCTAGCAGTAAGACTGGAGTCAGTCGTTTAACCTGCTGGGGTTCTTTTGCTACTCTGTGAACCTAGCAGGTTTGCGGCTGTATTCTCAGACTTGCCTGCCAAAATCCTTTCTCACTGTGCAAGGTGTTCAGGTGTCAGTTTAGTGGCAGTAAGCTGAACCAGTGCACTGCAAGTGAGGACTAGGATTGTGGAGACTCTCCTTGTGTCTATTACTCCATCTCTGACCAAGGAGTTTACAGCCACACCCATTGGTAACCCTTTAGGGTTTTGCTGTTGCCCTTAGCAACAGCATTTCGGGTTCTCTACGTATTAAATCACAACATCTCGCTTCTTTCCATCTGAGCATTCCTAATACTAGGGAGACACCCAGTTTCTTAGCCTTTGGGCTTCTCTGTTCACTTTGTGTTTATTTTGTTACCCTATCACCTTCTATGTATGTAATGTCATATTCCCCAGTCTGTCTGTGAGTTCATTTGTTTTGCATCCCTCTCCGATCAGACACCAGTACATTCCTGCTGGCACTGGTGTGCATAACACATAGTTCTGAAGCCGGACGGCTCAGTCAGACCGATTTTAAACCTGAAAATCTGAATCTCTACCTGAAAAGGTTCAAGTTGAAGATGGAATCCCTGAGGGTAGTGATTTCCAGTCTGGAAGAGGGGGACTTCATGGTGTCAGTAGACATAAATGATGCTTACTTGCATGTTCCCATTTATCCTCCTCACCAAGCTTACTTGAGATTCGCAGTACAGGATTGCCATTACCAGTTTCAGACGTTGCCGTTCGGACTCTCCACAGCACTGAGGGTATTCACCAAGGTGATGGTGGAGATGATGGTCCTCATTCGTTAAAAAGGAGTCAATATAATTCCTTATCTGGACGATCTCCTGATAAAAGCGAGATCCAGGGAACAGTTGGTGCAGAACATCGCACTCTCCCTGTCAATACTCCAACAACACGGATGGATCTTGAATTTTCCAAAGTCGCATTTGGAACCAATGACAAGATTGTCCTTTTTAGGGATGATTCTGGACACAGAAGTACGGAGAGTATTTCTTCCAGTAGAAAAGGCTCTGGAAATACAGAAAATGGTCAAACAAATATTGAAACCAACAAGCGTGTTGATCCGTCAATGCATTTGGTTGTTGGGGAAAATGGTAGCCGCCTATGAGGCCATACAGTTTGGCCGATTTCATGCCAGAGTATTCCAGTGGGACCTGTTGGACAAGTGGTCCGGATGCCACCTACACATATACCGGAAAATAATCCTGTCCCCCAAAGCCAGGATTTCGCTCCTGTGATGGCTACACAGTTCTCACCTACTAGAGGGATGCAGGTTTGGGATTCACGACTGGGTCCTAATAACCATGGATGCAAGTCCCCGAGGCTGGAGAGCTGTCACACAGGGGGAAAGCTTCCAAGGAAAATGGTCAAGTCAGGAAGCATGCCTTCACATAAACGTTCTGGAATTGAGAGCCATTTACAACGGCCTTCTACAAGCGGTACATCTTCTTCAAGATTCCGTGCAGATCCAGTCGGACAATGTAACAGCAGTCGCGTACATAAACAGGCAATGCGGAACGAAAAGCAGAGCGGCAATGGCAGAGGTGACAAGGATTCTCCTCTGGGCAGAAAGACATGTTAGAGCTCTGTCAGCCATTTTCATTCCGGGAGTGGACAACTGGGAAGAAGACTTCCTCAGCAGACCCGATCTCCATCCAGGAGAGTGGGGCTTCCACCAAGAAGTCTTCGCAGAGGTGACAAGTCTTTGGGGAGTTCCTCAAGTAGACATGATGGCATCTCGTCTAAACAAGAAGCTTCAGAGATATTGTTCCAGGTCGAGAGACCCTCAAGCAATGGCAGTGGATACACTGGTGACCCAGTGGGTGTTTCGGTCGGTATATGTTTTCTCTACACTTCCACTGATTCCAAAAGTTCTCAAAATAATAATAAGAACAAGAGTTTGAGCAATCTTCATTGCCCCAGACTGGCCAAGGAGGGCTTGGTATCCAGATCTTCAGGAGTTGCTCATAGAAGATCCTCGGCCTCTTCCTCCTCGAGAGGACCTACTACAGCAGGGGCCATGTGTGTATCAAGACTTACCGCGGCTACGTTTGACAGCATGGCTGTTGAGTGTCGGATCCTAGCCCGAAAGGGTATACCCAAGGAAGTCATCCCCACTCTTATTCAGGCCAGGAAAGGAGTAACGTCTAAACATTACCACCGTATTTGGAGAAAATATGTGTCTTGATGTGAATCCAAGAAGGCTCCTAGGGAAGAGTTTGATTTGGGACGTTTTCTCCATTTTCTGCAGGCTGGTGTGGATGCGGGCCTTAGATTGGGGTCAATCAAGGTCCAGATTTCGGCCTTTATAAGTTTTCTTTCAAAAACAATTGGCCTGCTTTCCAGAAGTTGAGACGTTCGTGAAAGGGGTTCTGCACATCCAGCCTCCATTTATGCCTCCAGTGGCACCATGGGACCTTAATGTGGTGATGCAGTTCCTTCAATCAGGTTGGTTTGAGCCTCTACAAGAAATAGAGTTAAAGTTTCTCACTTTTGGTGTTGGCATCTGCAAGGCGGGTGTCTGAATTGGGGGCCTTGTCCCACAAGAGCCCTTACCTGATCTTCCATGAAGATAGGGCAGAGTTGAGAACTCGTCAACATTTTCTTCCAAAGGTGGTTTCTTCTTTCCACATAAACCAACCTATTGTGATGCCAGTTGCTACTGACACATTTGCTGAGTCAAAGTCTCTAGATGTGGTTAGAGCTTTGAAGATTTATGTCGCTAGAACAGCTTGAATAAGGAAAAACAGAGGTTTTGTTTGTCCTGTATGGTCCCAACAAGATTGGGTGTCCTACTTCCAAGCAGACTATTGCGCGCTGGATCAGAGGTACGATTCAGCGAGCTCATTCTATGGCTGGATTGCCGTTACTGATGTCGGTGAAGGCCCATTCTACTAGGAAGGTGGGATCCTCCTGGATGGCTGCCCGGGGGGTCTCGGCATTACAACATTGCCGCGCAGCTACTTGGTCAGGGTCAAACACATTTGCAAAATTCTACAAGTTTGACACCTTGGCCGATGAGGATCTAAAGTTTGGTCAATCGGTGCTGCAAGGTCATCCGCACTCTCCTGCCCGTACTGGAGCTTTGGTATAAACCCCATGGTCTTGATGTCATCCCCAGCATCCTCTAGGACGTATGAGAAAATAGGATTTTGATAACCTACCGGTAAATCCTTTTCTCCTAGTCCGTAGAGGATGCTTGGCGCCCGTCCCAGTGCGTACTTTACCTGCAGTTTAGTTATTACAGTTACACAAGTTGTGTTATCTTGGTTTCAGAATGTTGCTGCTATTAGTTCATGCCTGTTGGCGTGTGTAATGTTGAATGCCATGTGTGCGGCATGGTTGAGGGTGTGAGTTGGTAGATATCTCACCACTAGTTAAGTAATTCCTTTCCTCGAAATGTCAGTCTCCCTGGGCACAGTTCCTACAACTGAGGGCTGGAGGAGGGGCATAGAGGGAGGAGCCAGTTCACACCCAATGAAAAGTCTTTAGAGTGCCCATGTCTCCTGCGGATCCTGTCTATACGCCCATGGTTTTGATGTCGTCCCCAGCATCCTCTACGGACTAAGAGAAAAGGATTTACCGGTAGGTTATCAAAATCCTATTATTTCTTTGTGAAACTACCATTATCAGAAGACCTGGTTTTGAAGGACTTTTGAAACTGACCCATAAAAGGATGCAGTATTACAACTAACAGTGATGAAAGACCTGGCTAGATACAGTACATTACTCCTCAGTGGACAATTAAACTTTAAGGGTTCATACAAAGGTTCAAAAAAGTGACGTGAAAGACACTATACCAGAAAGGGTGGTCAGGTCAGTGTAAAGATCAATATCAGGCATGCAAACCTCTTCTAAGTAGATTATTTTGAACTTTTCATCACATAAACTTAGTAAATTTGAGAATAATGGCCCTCATTCCGAGTTGTTCGCTCGCAAGGCGAATGTAGCAGAGTTACACACGCTAAGCCGCCGCCTACTGGGAGTGAATCTTAGCTTCTTAAAATTGCGACCGACGTATGCGCAATATTGCGATTACAAACGAGTTAGCAGTTTCAGAGTAGCTCCAGACTTACTCTGCCTGTGCGATCAGTTCAGTGCTTGTCGTTCCTGGTTGACGTCACAAACACACCCAGCGTTCGCCCAGGCACTCCCACCGTTTCCCCGGCCACTCCTGCGTTTTTTCCGGAAACGGTAGCGTTTTCAGCCACACGCCCCTGAAACGCCGTGTATCCGCCCAGTAACACCCATTTCCTGTCAATCACATTACGATCGCCGGAGCGAAGAAAAAGCCGTGAGTAAAAATACTTTCTTCATAGTAAAGTTACTTGGCGCAGTCGCAGTGCGAACATTGCGCATGCGTACTAAGCGGATTTTCACTGCGATGCGATGAAAAATACCGAGCGAACAACTCGGAATGAGGGCCAATGTACTTAGTAAAAGACTCTCTTTGTGCCTTCAAAGTCCATTAGTTCTGTAAAGTGGCAGATAGAAATGCACAAACTAATTCATCAGTTTAAACTCTACAAATTTCTTCAGGGTTCAAAATCTATGATGCCATCATCTTATCTACACATCCCATCATAGCTGCCGCAATTACAAAAATGTTTCAATTTTGAAGCAGTATCAAATAATGTAACAATCAAAGCCTCTAGCGCATTACTGTTCAAATCCAACTTTTAGAAAGCAGCTTTATTTGAATTAATAAAAAAAAAGAACATCAGAACAAGCTGCCTAAATACTGTATATAGACACCGGCATTTTGGACCCTTAATTTGCCTCCCCCCCCCCCGTCTCTTTCCCCACCTATCCATCTCACTCCCTTGCGTATGTCCCTCTCTTAATTTTCCCCATACAGCACTAACCAATCACCTTCTAACTAATTTTAAAGCTTCCATTTGAAAAATGACAGTAAAAATGAGTTTTAACTCTCTCCATGATTTGATAAATACTCACAATCTCTCTCATTCCATTTCTCTCTCACTCCACCATTCTCCCTCTCTTCAACCCCTAAGCTCTCTCATTTGCCATTCTCTCATTTCCTCTCCTGCCTCCCATTCTCTTCTTCCACTGTCTCTCTCTTCTTACATTCTCTGTCCCTATGCCATCTCCATCCTCCATTTTCCCTCTCCTTGCTTTCCTCCTCTCACTAACCGTCCCCATTCTCCCTCTCTTGCCACTCTTTCTCTGCTCCCCATTTTCCACACACTGCATATATAACAGAGATATTTTACATTGCACACAGATTAGAGTGTGAATGAAGGTCGACATTTACTCTTTCTGCAAATCTATCTGTAAGCTGTCTCCCTTCTTGCTATTTGTTATGTTGTGCAGGCAAGTCCCACAGACACGGGAAATATTTTTTGGGTCTCATTAATAAAGCAGCATGACTAATTTGTCAAGCTGTGAGTTAATAAGTTGTGTCAGAAACTCTGTTTCAGCAGAACATGCCTTATAATCTTCAATGGTACTTTCACACCTTACCAGTGCTGTCTTATACACTGCAACCACACAGGAGCTGTGCAGTGTTATAGTATCAGGGTCCACTCAGTCAGTAAATCTGGACCTCACCCCATCACAGTCAAGGAGAAGCAAGCACCATCATGGGGATAAGTCCGTGAGCAAAGGAGTGCTACTGTATGAGATGAACCAATCGAGAGAGTCCGCTTTGGTGATGAGAGAAAGGCACTTGCTATGATTGGTTGGTGTGTGCTAGTGGTGAGATACTCAAAATTGTACTAAGGGGAGACAGGGCTAGGGGCAACTACCTGCATTAATCCAGCGATTTTTAACAAGTACAAAATTAAATGTCTGTTTATCAAAAGGTGGCTGGTAGTGTAAGTAGTGTTTCCATGTTTCCGTGACTACATTCTTTGAAGGACAATACATTACTGTACATCTCATCAAACTTCCAAATCTTCCATCGATTCCTCCAGAATATTTTATATGCAACATTTCTGCAGCAGGGTACATTAGTTTCCACAGGGAAATATGGGGTGTAGAGTGGGATCTTGATCCAGAGGCACCATCAGGCAAAGCTTTGACTGTCCCAAAATGCATTGGGGCCTCCTCTATAACCCCGCCTCCAGGCACTGAGAGCTCAGTTTTGAGTAGTGCCTGCAGCAGCAGGTCACCTGCACTGGGCAGCCCTGAATAAGCTAAGAAGACTTCAAGGACCACAGCATTGTTATGTCAGGGTGACATTCAGTGCTGCTTCTCCGTCACCTCCCAAGCGGCATCACATACTCCCATGGCTCAGTTCCCGGGTATTTGCGGCAAAGACGTTCCAGCTTAGGCACATGGTCACGGACGCCCTCCTGGTTTGCGTAACTGCTATGAAGAGAGGAGGTAAGAGGGTCCCCAAGGCGGGACCTGCCACTAAATCGCGTTCCTGATCGCAGTCTAGGGAGACGGACTGCGACGCTGGCGTGGACATTGTCACAGAGCAGGGACCCCACTATATCCACCAGGGCATAAGAGTACAGGTCGAGTGTACTAAAGCCCCTATTGATAAGGCTCTGTAGTACCAGCGGTGAGGTCCAACATAGGAGAGCCGGCGCTTGACCTGTATCCCCTCCCCCGGTCCAGAGTGCCATCTCCTTGCAGATTTCCCGCCCTGGAGCTGCCTCACACTCTCCCTCAGTTCATGACAGAGACGCTTGGCGCCATCTCCTGAGCATAGCTGCTGCTGGTCTCTGGGATTGCAGGGTAAGGTCTCCCCTTTAAAGCCAACTGTACACAGAGCTGAGACTTTACAGACACTTGAGTATTCTACATGTCTTCATACAGACAGCGTTAGTTAAGAAAGAGTGTATCTGTTACAAAATATATTGTATGAACATTCTGATATATACCTCCGGTCTAGGACCGCGTTGCGTTTTATATATATATATATATATATATATATATATATATATATATAGTGACAAAAACACTGGAATAGTGTTAGAGGGCAGGTATGTTTGTCCCAGGTTCTTGTCTTACATGTATTAGGAAAATGTTTTGTTTTGTCAGAACCTTTTCAGTTTATTGGAAAAGCTGGATAAGGGCCCTGAAAGAGAGATGGGGCAAGTTCCAGACATTGGGCCCAGTTTGGGTCTTTGTCCTCACAGAGGGCTAATCAGGGTTTCAGCTGTGCAAGTGGGTTATAGGGCTGCTAGCCTGATTAGTATGGGCAGACTGCCTGGGAAGACTGCAGGATCTCTGTGATAGAAATACGCTTCCTTACACAAGTGAGCCATACAGTGTTGGTTGGAAAACTCTGTTTTTGTTTAGAGACAGTTAGGAACGTCTTATGTTTAGTTAGTGCCGGACAGGCAAGGTATTTTCTTTTGATGTTTGTTTTGTTTTCTGTTTAATAAAACTGGTCGTGGCCAGTTGCACCACACACTGGACTTGTGTGATTCCTCAGCTGCTGCATAGCTGCCATTTACCCCACGAAACGGCACCTTGCTCCCTTACAGTGTTACAATATATATATATATATATATATATATATTAGTCCAGTGCAATTTTATTGTGCTTATAATAATCTCTGCATTGCCTGTGATTGCATGTGCCTGTATTTGCTGTATGGTTTCTCTCTCATGTGTATCCCATCTAAAGTATGTATATTCTGTACCCGAACCTTCTTGGGTGGCCCGCCGTGGCGTGTCCCCAGAACAATTGTGCAGGGCGGCTACGTGGTCCTCAGTGAACACGTTCATTAGGTTCTATGCCTTTGATACTTCCTTCTCCCAGGATGCTTCCTTTGGACGCCGGGTTCTCTTACTCGTTAAGGCGTGTCCCCTCCCTTGAGGAACTGCTTTAGGACATCCCTGATGTTTCCATGTGGAAACCAATGCACCCTGCTGCAGAATAGGAGAGTTATGGTAGACTTACCATTGTTAACTCCCTTTCTGAAAAGTACATTGGGTTCCACAGGGCGCCCACCCTGACGCACCTAACTTCTTTAGGTTGTATGGCATTAGCCGCTGGTACCCTCTCCTGTCGTGAATATGTGGTTCTATGTGATTAACATCTGCCTTCTCTTTTACCTGCTTCTGCATTGGACTGGTTTACGAACCTGAGCTCTCAGTGCCTGAAGGCGGGGTTATAGAGGAGGCCTCAATGCATCCTGGGACAGTCAAAGCTTTGCCTGATGGTGCCTCGGGATCAAGATCCTGCTCTACACCCCGATTTTTCCCTGTGGAACCCAATGTACTTTGCAGAAAGAGAGTTAAGTCTACCGTAACTCTCCTTTTTTACAGTTTATATACTATCATACCTCATTTCAGTGAATTTGAAGCAACAATACACCTTTTTGTATAATTAATTGTTCAAAGGGCCAGACTTGAGTCTGTTTTTAAGCTTGCTGTAATTTATACTCATTTGTGTATATTTTTTTTATAATGGTGGGTATTACCTCCAATGTGGCCCCACCGTACACCAGTGCATATATGTTACTGATTTAGAGGGTTGTATTTTTTTACTAATGATGTAATATCTGATAGTACATTTTTTTATACATGATGCATTGATGATATACCATTCTGTGGTGTAATACTAAGGAATACTTTTTCACTAAGGAACTATATGGATCATAATTGTAGGACTTGTCCTTGTAAATCTGCTGTAAGTACATCATAGCAGTGGTGGGCTGGGCCGGAGGGCAGGGTGCAATGTGGCCACTGGCCAGTACAATTATGCAACTCTAGGGCTGCAGCTGTGCTGTGTTTGCATATACTGTACCTGACAGCTGGGAAGGTTCCTCTGCCTGCCTCCTGGGCTGCCGCACACACCAATGTGTCTGGCTGCTCAACAGGGGCTCTGTGAGGGGGTAGGGCTTAGCGGGCAGTGAACAAGAGGGAAAGGAGGTTAACGAACATGGCTTTGATCACTGTCTGGATAGCTGCTGGGTGCAAGCAGTAGCATTTGTGCAGCTTACTTTCCCCTCCTCCCCTTCCCTACCACAGTCCACTCACATCACTCATACAGTGATAAGCTCCGCCCCCACCAGACAACGAGTAGCTCATGATCTGAATGCAGCTTAGCAATGCTGGTGCTGCCCTCGAAAGAGGGAAGCTTTTAGTGACAAGTAGTGTATGCAGTTGTTCCCCTGCAACTGCTACCCACAGCAAGCTGTTGTTTTTTTTCTATTTAAAGTTTAAAATCTTGGTGCAAACCCGACGCCTGCCGTGAGCCAATCACGGCTCATGGATTGGCAGCCAATGGAAAGCAGTTGCGGCAAGCCAATTAGAGCTTGTCATGCCATAGCTGGGCCCTTCCCTGGTGTCAGATGTCAAATGGCGCCGGGGAGTGGTGAAGAGAGACAGGTGGTGCTGGAAGAAGACATTGCAGGAAAAGCTCCTGTTACCTCGTAAGAGGCCGGAAGATGTCAGCTTTGAGACTGAATACAGAAGACTGGCTGGATGTGGAGAAGAGGCAGCGGCGCCGATAGCCAGGATGAGCCAGCAGCAGATGACAGAAGCTGAGGACCAGAGAGGCCACCAGAGGAGAAAAGTGAAAGAGCTAACAAAGCTCCCCCCCGGTGCCTCTCCTAATGGCTCTCGTGAAGGCACTTGTCACTTACCCTCCCTCCCTAGACCATCAGGGATCGGACATTAAGCCCGTGGGCACAGTCAGGCCACAGGCCTTTAGTGTGGTAGGTGGGCACTAGCCCCGTGGGATAATTTCAGGCGTTAGGCCTATGGACAGTTAGGGGGCACTAGGCCTTATTAGTTTAAGTGTGGAAAAGCTAAATAAGGTGACTCTGGGCACTAGGCCCAGGTCACTGAGAACTGACACTAGTAGGCAGGTTTTAAGCCTGAACCCTCAATACTTATGGCTGTTTTGGGACTTAGACCCAGATCACCTCAACCTGCGCCATGATAAGCGGGCAGTGTGCCCGTACCCATATTAAAGTAGTGTGATCTGGGAATTAGGCCCAGGTCACTCCAACTTCTGCCACTGAACTAGGTAGGCCAAAAGGGCCTGAGCATTGTATTTAGTAAGGTGACCTGGGCATTAGGCCCAGATCAATAGTTTGCCTCTCATTTAGGTCTGAGCCTCCAGTAAATTAATAGTAGCGTGGGGACCTGGGAACCCACTCTCCAGTAACTAGAGTCATTTCAGCTGTGTGGGGGAGCGGTCCAACTCCATACACCAAGCCATTGCAGCCAGGGATAGGGAAGGGCTGGCCAGTTCTCGATAAGAAGGGGCTGCAAAACAGCTAAAGGTAGGTAATTAAAGGGACAGCACCATTGTATATTCTTGCACTGTACTGTGTTGTTGTTTCCGTGCAGGGCCAAGTTACTTAGAACTGTTCTGTTTAGAGCTTGTTGCACCACACACACACAAAGTTATTTTTAGGGCTCTGTTGTTGCAGTTTGTGTAGTGGTGTTACACCAGGCTACAGTTAGGCCCTGCACGGTGGTGTTTTTGTCTCCATACAGGACCTGTAAGTGGAGAAGCAGGCAATGTGCAAGATTGACAACTGTGAGAACCATCTCTGTTTGTGTGTCCCTATCGGTGTGTGTTTGTCCCTACCTATCCTCCTTTCTTCTGGGCGGACAGTGGACCTTGCACCATATATTGGGGTTTACATAAATCGATAGGTATTCAGCCTTGATAGGTGAAACGCGTTGAGGACCTGTTCTGAACACCCCTGACCTGGGCATTCACTGTGGACATACCCTGTACTGCCTAAAAAACATCGGATTATCCAGATAAGCTTTATGAACTTTATTCCTTTTTTTTTAATTATTTTTATGACCACTCTTAGCACATGAATTAAAATCTATGTCTTTTAGCCTGTGATTTTCATTTACACACGGCGAATCACGAACCACGGTATTCTATATCCCCACGGAGGACGATCACTCTTGAAAAAGACCTTTAATGAAATGCTGTTTGGTGTTTATATTATGGTACGCTGAATACCTATCGATTTATGTAAACCCCAATATATTTGATAAGTAAATTCTGCACTATGAGAGGCATCTCTCGTTCTGGTTAATTACAGACCTTACTGTCCTGCGAATAGACCGATTGGAAGACATCCTCTTTGAGACACCCGCTTACGTTAAACCTGGCGACCAGTTGTGGTGCAGATAACTAATTGGAGGAATCAGCCGCTATAATTTTGATGTGCCTGCTAAAAATCAAATTTCCGGTACGCAGATTACCAATAGACATTTTATCGTAAATAACCAAGATTGGCATGAAGATACTGCACTATTAGGCGCTTGTCCTCTCCCCTTTTTTTCCAGATTCTTTTGCCACTAAACCTAGTGACACCCCGAAGGACTGAGCTGCCGTCTGCAGGGTATCCTGTGGAACCAGAGTGCAAGTTTGATAATTCTAAGACATTTTCTAAATATACTATACTGGTTAAAAAGGGAAGTAGCGCACCAATCATACTTTTTCAAACATATATATATATATATATATATATATATATACATATACATATACCTAATATACGTATCTGGGCTTTGTAGTGCCATTTGCATAAAGTACTAGACAAACAGCAGCAACTGCCTCTGGCTTAGAATCAGGACCTATTTGGGCAGTCTGGACAGATGGAAGTTTCACTGCTGGGGCATACTGTAGCTGTTGAGGATGTGTGTGTGAAGTTAATTATGTCAAATTGTATCTATGTAACTATATGTGGAGGTGTCTGATGGCCTAACAGTAGCACTTGGAAGAGTCTGATAGGATAATAGTAGCACTTGGAGGAGTCTGGTGGAATAATAGTGACACGCGGAGGGTCTGATAGCATAATACTATAGTACACTTGGAGGAGTCTGATGGCATAATAGTGGCATTCGGAGATGTCTGATAGCATGATAGTGGAATGTGGATGAGTCTCCGTGCTGTCCTTGCAGGGGTTCAGTCTGCTGTTTGTTACATCATCCCACTGTCTCCTTTTCCCCTGCAGTCTCTCCTACTGTCGCCCTTTCCCTGCAGTCTCTCCCACTGTCCCCTGCAGTCTCTTACCGTCCCATTATCACCTACAGTCTCTCTCACTGGGGTAGATGTAAGAAGGAGTGGTAAGTGTTGAATCTGCTATAACCACCTCTATTTGACACTTAACAACAATCTTCAGCATGTATGAAAGCAGATAACATAGAGAAAAATTCCCTTTCTCTACTGTATCTGCAAACAATTTCACCATCACCATAATATTTTATGGCAATGGAAAATCATTCAGATGTATTAAAAATCATAAGCACACTTTTGCTGCTTATTCTTTTTCACATATCAGCAGGATATGTGTGCTGCTAGTAGAAAGGCTGGGGCCACTTGCTTGTGTTTGCCCCCCATGCTGAAAGTTGGCACCCAGCCTCTGCATCATAGTTCCTGATACCATTAATTTTTCAGATGTCAAAAGTTCTAAACTATAGGCCTCTAGACACATTTTTGTTTTCAAAAATCAGGGACTGCTATACCCTTTAAGGGGATTATAGCTTCCATCCCAAAAAACTCAAAATGTATTTGTGTTACACACAATTGCTTAGAACCAACAGTATCACTTGTAATCCTGTTGAAGCTAATTTACGAATGAGCATCATGGCTGATAAATGTCTTGCCTTGGTGTATGGAAGGAATCTTTTGGAGGCAGCTAAACTTAAATTTTTAGCATTCTCTCATGAACAACGGCTTCTTAAAAAAAAAAGCTGATGAGCCCAAGCAATATCATATGCTTTGGGTAAATTCATGCAATCGTAAGAAATTGTATACAATATAAATACAAACAACTGTGGCCTTTATTAAAGTGTGCTTTTGTGCCTATTGTACAGGACACCAGGGGGTATATTTACTAAGATTCGATTTTGTAATCTTTATGAATCTTCAAAATCGATTATTTTTGATTTTTAAAATCCAGAAAAAATCCCTCATTTACTAAAAATTCGATTTTGCATTCGATTTTCAAACTGAATTCAATGTTGGTCAATTTTGGGAAGGGATTTAAAGTTGAAGTTATGAATCCCTTCCAAAATCAAACCTCAAATCCCCATTAAAATCCTCAGAAAAATTGAATGCAAAATCGAACAGAACTTCTTCATTGCTTCCTATTGGTCGAAATGTATCATATGCACACTAATTAAAAGGAAAGCTCTTTTTTACACTGTTTTAAACATGAAAACCTAACTGATGTTTTATTTATTTGTTAATAATTAAAGCTGAAATATTTGGAAATATGTTTAGCCCTATTCTGCCTGCTAGCCTGCCTTACCCTTTCTTTGATCACATAGTCAGTTGCTGTTAAAAAAAAACCTCTGCCTGCTCTGTTTATGGGGGGTCATTCCGAGTTGTTCGCTCTGTAAATTTCATCGCATCGCAGCGATTTTCCGCTTAGTGCGCATGCGCAATGTTCACACTGCGACTGCGCCAAGTAAATTTGCTATGCAGTTAGGAATTTTACTCACGACTTTTTCTTCGTTCAGGCGATCGTAATGTGATTGACAGGAAGTGGGTGTTTCTGGGCGGAAACAGGCCGTTTTATGGGCGTGTGGGAAAAAACGCTACCGTTTCTGGGAAAAACGCGGGAGTGGCTGGAGAAACGGAGGAGTGTCTGGCCGAACGCTGGGTGTGTTTGTGACGTCAAACCAGGAACGACAAGCACTGAACTGATCGCAGATGCCGAGTAAGTCTGGAGCTACTCAGAAACTGCACAGAGATGTCTTATCGCAATATTGCGAATCTTTCGTTCGCAATTTTACTATGCTAAGATTCACTCCCAGTAGGCGTAGGCTTAGCGTGTGCAAAGCTGCTAAAAACGGCTTGCGAGCGAACAACTCAGAATGACCCCCATTGCATAATCTGGGGGGAGGGGTTTATTTAATGCACAATTATCGAACACTTTTGCCAAATAATCTCCTATATAATAGCCCTGTGATTCTGTGCCTGGATCTCTAACGCTGGGCGTTATTGGGTTAGCAGCAGTCCACAGCTGATTGGGCGAGAAACTCCCTCACACACAGGTTACTTCCAATGGGAGGCTCTGCCTTTGGCTGCTGTGTTTTCACAGAGCAGGATTAGCAATGGGACTGATGGAGCTGCAGCTCCAGCCCCACACCCCAAAATAGTCCCCACTGCATCTGCAGCAACACACCCTTCAACAATTTACACATACACATTGATACACATTTGAAAAGGGGGCGTGGCCATGGGTACAGCAGCGTGGCCATGCCCCTTTTCATATACTTTCAATGGAAGCTTGGAGAGCCAGAAAACGGTCAGAACATTTAAAAAATGGACTGCACCTGCCAAAAAGGTGCAGCTGGAGGGTATGCCACTGCATCTGCAGCAAGTCTCATACCTCCCAACTTTTAACTTCTAAAAAGGGTTGTGGCCTAAGAAAATGGGCGTGGCTTCGCGGGAGGACCCGCGATCACGAGCCACGCCCCGTTTTCATCACTGAGGGGGCATGCCCAGCGCTCTGTGAGCCGCTGGCATGCCCCCTCTCCCTCTGACTCCAGTGAATAGATGATGTGCGCATGCGCATAGCGTCTATTCACCGCTGCTTTGCTAAGCAGGGCAGCGAGAGACAGAGCCTCCCAGCTGCCCCCCCCCCCCACCGTGGGACACTGAGGCCTGCGGGTGGGACAGCGGGACAGTCCCCAAAAAACGGGACTGTCCCGCAAAAATTGACCATGTTTGGGAGGTATGTTTTACTGCAGCATCCTATGTCCTGCTGCCAGTCCACCTGCCCCCTCTGCCATCAACAATCCCCACTCCCTAGCAGCGGCGCAGGTGGAACAAAAGCTGCTGTGGCCATCGGCATAGATGTGTATGCAAGCGGCGCAGCGGAAGGCTTTCATAGCCCTCCATGCACCGCATATTCTCTGAGCCCCGGAGCCTCCTCTGTGCGTGATGTCACAGAACTGCCTCCCCGCCACAGCCGCGCCCAGATCCCCAGAGGCCCTGACTCTGCAACACAGCACCTGGGCTGCCGGCCTGGAAGCCCCGAGATGGCTAATGTAACGGATAGAGTTGGTGATATCGCGGAGGGTAATGTCTGGATGCTGAATCAATGTAAAATGTGACAGTGCTGTGCAGTGGGTGTGCAGTCAGGGCCGGTGCTAGGGTGTTCGGTGCCCCCCTACAAACTATAAATTTGCACCCTCACATACTTTACAAAGGTACAGCGCACATAATACTCCCTGTAGTAGAGACACTTACACATGTAATGCCCCCTGAACCAGTGACGCTTACACATGTCATGCCCCCTGTACCAGTGATGCTTACACAAGTAACACCCCCTGTAGCAGTGACACTTAGACACGTAACGCCTCCTTACTGTTGATGCTTACACACGTATGCCCTCCGTACCATTGATGCTTACACACGTAACTCCCCCTGTACCAGTGCCGCTTACACGCGTAACGCCCCCTGTAGCAGTGATGCTTGCACACGTAGCGCCCCCTCTACCAGTGCCGCTTACACATGTAATGCCCCCTGTAGCAGTGACGCTTACACACGTAACGCCCCCCCCTGTAGCTGTGACGCTTACACACGTAATACCCCCTGTAGCAGTGACGCTTACACACTTAATGCTCCCTGTAGCAGTGACGCTTACACACGTAACACCCCTGTAGCAGTGACGCTTACACACATTTACTCGCTTAAATACACTAGACACTTACAAAAACTCTCACGTAAAGTTGAACGCCAGTGGCGTAAATCTCGTAGTTCAAGTGACTTTCTCACATATAAGACCACCTACCACTCTTATCGAAATGCTCTGGACACTGCCAAACAAACATATTTTCAATCTCTCATCTCTGCTCAAGCCTCTAACCCCAAGCGAATTTTTAATACATTTAAATCACTTCTTGTCCCTCCCTCACCTAATCCACCAGCCACTGTTAGTGCGCAAGATCTTGCTTCCTATTTCAAGGACAAGATTGACAAGATCCGAAATGAAATGGTATGCTCTTCCACAGCAAGTGACCTGCTCAATTCCCTGCCTGAACCCTCTAACACCTTCTCTTCCTTTGATCCTACAAATGAAGATGAAGTATCTGCACTCTTTTCATCTGCCTACTCTAATACCTCTCCCCTTGACTCTATACCCTCACAAATTAGTAAAGCTCTGTCTACTGTGCTCATCCCAGCCTTAACGAAAATCTGTAATCTCTCCCTGTCTACTGGTATCTTTCCTTCTCTATACAAGCATGCAGTGATTACTCCCATTCTGAAAAAACAAAACTCTGACCCGAACTCTCTCTCTAACTACCGTCCCATCTCTCAGCTCCCATGCCCCTCCAAGCTACTTGAGAGACTTGCCTACACTCGCCTCACACACTTTCTTAACTCACACAGCCTACTGGACCCACTTCAGTCAGGATTTCGTGCCCAACACTCCACAGAGACAGCACTGTCTAAGGTAGTGAATGATTTGGTCACTGCTAAATCTAAAGGACATTACTCTCTACTTATTCTCCTTGATCTCTCTGCTGCTTTTGACACTGTTGACCACTCTCTTCTCATACAAACACTACAATCCCTAGGTATTCAGGACACAGCCCTTTCTTGGTTCTCATCCTACCTATCTAATCGCTCCTTCAGTGTTCGTTTCTCTGATTCCACCTCTCCTTCGCTACCTCTCTCAGTTGGAGTACCGCAAGGCTCAGTCCTAGGTCCTCTGCTTTTCTCTATCTATACCACATCTCTTGGCAAACTAATCAACTCTTTCGGATTTCAGTATCATCTGTATGCGGATGATACTCAAATCTACCTATCCTCCCCTGATTTGTCACCATCTGTATTGGGCCGTGTCACTGAATGCCTTTCTGCCATTTCATCTTGGATGACATCTCGCCATCTCAAACTTAATATTTCCAAAACAGAATTAATTATATTTCCACCTGCCAATAGTAGTTTCCAACCTGATATCTCTATCACTGTTGAGAACTCAGCAATCACCCCTATCCCACAAGCTCGCTGCCTAGGTGTCATTCTTGACTCTGAACTGTCCTTTGTTACCCACATTCAATCTGTCTCAAGATCATGTTACATACATCTAAGAAACATATCCAAAATACGACCATATCTTACACAAGACACAGCAAAAACTCTAATCCATGCTCTCATTATCTCCCGCATTGATTATTGTAATAGTCTCCTGACTGGTCAACCCAAACATAGGCTCTCACCACTACAATCCATTTTGAATGCAGCTGCGAGGCTAATCTTCCTTGCCAGACGTTCATCGTCTGCAGATCCGCTTTGTCAGTCCCTCCATTGGTTACCGGTATTCTACCGTTTTAAATATAAAATACTTTTACTCACATACAAGGCTATTAATCAAACTGCACCAACATACATCTCTTCACTCATCTCAAAATATCTCCCTACCCGACCTCTCCGCTCTGCACAAGATCTACGTCTCTCATCCACACGCATTACTTGTTCACACTCAAAATTACAGGACTTTATCCGGGCTTCACCCACTCTGTGGAATGCCCTCCCACGCACAGTAAGACTCGCCTCTAGTCTCCAAACCTTTAAATGTTCCCTGAAAACTCACCTCTTCAGACAAGCCTATCAAATTCCAAACCCACCCACATAACCTTCAGTGCTTCCCTATCTAATTACATCCTCTGTAGAGTATTCATAACATCACATATCTTGTCTTTCTTTAGTCTCACACCCTTCTGACACTTGGCAAACTTTGTGGGGTATCATCATACAACCCATTAAGAACCTAGCAATCTGGTGGACCATTATGCAATAGGTAGCATCTATCCTTGTGTATCTATGCCTATTTCCCTATAGATTGTAAGCTTGCGAGCAGGGCCTTCCTTCCTCTATGTCTGTCTGTTTTTACCCAGTTTTGTTCTATTACTGTTGTTCTAATTGTAAAGCGCAACGGAATATACTGCGCTA
This sequence comes from Pseudophryne corroboree, assembly GCF_028390025.1. Lineage (NCBI taxonomy): Eukaryota > Metazoa > Chordata > Amphibia > Anura > Myobatrachidae > Pseudophryne > Pseudophryne corroboree. The sequence continues at coordinate 458,352,690 of NC_086447.1, read as the reverse complement.
TATAAGAAACTGTTAATAATAAATAATAATAATAATGCCCCTGTAGCAGTGACGCTTACACACGTAACGACCCCCTGTACCAGTGACGCTTACACATGTAACGCTCCCCCTGTACCAATGACGCTTACACACGTAACGCCCTCTGTACCAGTGACGCTTACACACGTAATGCCCCCTGTAGCAGTGATGCTTACACATGTAGTGCCCCCTGTAGCAGTGATGCTTACACACGTAACGCCCTCTGTACCAGTGACGCTTACACATGTAACGCCCCCTGTACCAGTGCCGCTTACACACGTAACGCCCCCTGTAGCAGTGATGCTTACACATGTAGCGCCCCCTGTACCAGTGCCACTTACACACGTAATGCCCCCTGTAGCAGTGACGCTTAGACACGTAACGCCCCCTGTACCAGTGACGCTTACATACGTAGCACCCCCTCTAACAGTGCTGCTTACACACATAACGCCCCCTGTACGAGTGACGCTTACACACGTAATGCCCCCTGTAGCAGTGATGCTTACACATGTAGTGCCCCCTGTAGCAGTGATGCTTACACACGTAACGCCCTCTGTACCAGTGACGCTTACACATGTAACGCTTACACACGTAACGCCCCCTGTAGCAGTGATGCTTATACATGTAGCGCCCCCTGTACCAGTGCCACTTACACCCGTAATGCCCCCTGTAGCAGTGACGCTTAGACACGTAACGCCCCCTGTACCAGTGACGCTTACATACAGAGCACCCCCTCTAACAGTGCTGCTTACACACATAATGCCCCCTGTACCAGTGCCGCTTACACACGTAACACAAACTAGATGCTCTAAATAAACGACAGCTCCCAGCAGCCCTTAGCGCCCAAGCATTCCGGCCCTTAGGGCTGCTGGGAGCTGTAGTTTATTGCATACATCTTCTTCCCTGTAATACGGCGCATAGGGACAGCTAGCAATAGTGACTGGCTGCTGTGCGAGTCTCTGGGAGAGCCACTGCCAAAGGGAGGACAGCAGCTTATCGATGACTCACCTAGTATATAAATATACCTTCTGAATATTGTTTTTATTTTAAAAGTAAACCAAAGATGCATTTTGTCATAATTGAGTGGCTATATGTGCCTCTTTATACTTATGCTCAGCAGGAGTTTGTGGATTTAACAATGGATTCAGAAGCCAGGAGCAACAGCCATAAACTAAATAACCTTAGCCATAACCAAATTAGAACAATATAGTAACAATTACTATTAGATGCTTTATTATAACATACTTGTGTCTTACACAAAAACTATCCCACAAGAATTTTTGCAGACAGGAATGAATTGTTGAGGATGTAGGCATCATGGAATGAACCAGGATAGCCAGTTACAACATTCATGATTTTAAAATTCATTATATCATCCAGCCAAATTGCCCAATATTTGCTCTGGTGCTATCCAAGTGCACATTCATGGAATAAGTATGATGTCTATACATATAAGTATAACTATGTGCACTATTCAACTCATGAAGCTGCTGATGGTGCTCTGATTGATCCTCCAGGGATATCTCAGTCAGGTGGTGATTTGCATTGTGCAGGTAGGTGCGCAACATACCATAACCTTGTACATCCATTATTACTACTTTCAAACTGCCCTACATGCTTTTGCGTACTTACAAAGTCATCACTATCAATATCCTACCATTAGAATATTGTTTAGAAGCCAAAATCGAATTTCTAACATCGGTCTAAACATTTGGGGATTTGAGGTTGATTTCAAATCGATTTGCAAATTTAATTTTAGTAAATGTGGGGATTTTATGTTGGCCTATGGAAAAACATCAATGTTTTTCAGAAATTCGATTTCAATTGGGATGTGAGTTGAATTGGGCTTTAGAATCGTTTTGACATTCGATTTGATATTTAGTAAATCTGTTCAACCCAAATCGAATGGAAATCTAATGGAAATAGAATGCCAAAATCCCTTCTAAGTTAAAATTGAACAATAGTAAATTTTGCCCCACATCCTTTTATTCAGGAGGCAGGAATAAAAAAAACTGATGTAACAAACCTTGATCAGTACATCATTTCTTTCCCAAAATAAAAGAGTTGCTGAAAGTGCCCATATTGCCTAACTTATTTTTTTGGGGGGTAGATTCAGGACTTGCTCATTAGTTAGATTATGGATTTAAGATAGACTTCTAGACTTGGTGACCTGTTCATTTTTTATAGGTTAGTTTTTTTTAGTAATGTGCAATTCAGTAGTTTCAATAGCTATGTTTTGTCTGATAATTTAATCATAATTTAAACAACTTTTATATTTTATATCTGATTCATCTAATTTGATGTAGTTACAGGCTGAATTTCATTTTACATTAGTTTTTTAAATGTCTAAAGTGATGAACTATTGTTTTCTTTGTATACTTTATGCATTTTTCTGGTGGTGGGTCATGAAATGATGACAGGAGAACATTTTTTACATTTCCTGATTAATCATTTCAATCCAGATTACCCAGTGGATAATGTATGCCATCCTCTGTTGTTTGATATTGGATAGACACATCTGGCCCTAGGCAGGAACCTAGATTACATAATGGGGATCCAGCTTTGCTTCTACTACCATTACATTCGCAATTAATGTCAGATCTCTATTTTTTATACAAATTTCCAACTAAAAGTTTATACAGATATCTGATTACCATTGCCTACAAGGAAGTATAAATATCAGCATGTTATGCAGTTTAAAAGAGATCAAGAGTTACAGTAGCAATCACTCTGCTTACATTTTTCCAGTCTCATACAGTATGTAAAATTCAAGTCCTTATCGTTGGAAAAACAAATTCTTTTGTCACCCAAGTATCAAGTGTAGAGGTTTTTGTGGATATGGTTTGGATGCTTGGCTTGGGACAGACCTCGGAACTGAAATCTGAAAGGTTGCTGACTTAATGTACTACTTGCTCATGAACTGAAGAGAGGACTAAAACTAATATCAGGTGGTTGCTGAGAACCCAGAGCAGGGGCACAGAGTCTACTCATGCCAGTGATCTTTACCAGGGACCCACGCAAGGAGATTTGGGCTTCGCTGCACCCGGCGTGCAAATCGCAGCCCCATTTCTGGGTCAACTGATACCAGCACCAGACTGATACTGATGATGAGTTGCAGAATGTGGACCAGGAACAAAACTAGAGCTGGAGGCATGAAGCAACTGAGCATGGGAAATGCAGAAAAAACTACCAACCGACACTACTGAACTGGACCAGACTTGCTGAATAGACTGAACTCAACCGGACTGAACCAGACTTGACAAATGGACTGAACCAGACCAGACCTGCTGAACTGAGCTCGTCTTGATGACTGGACTTAACCAGACCTGACGACTGGACTGAGCTTAACTGGACTTTATGACCAAACTGAACTGGACCAGACTGAGTAGCATGAACAGAACTGGACTTGCAGTAGTAAATTGGAGCAAACTGGAAACCCAAAGTGAAGCAACTGTCAAAGTCAGAAAAATAGCATGATGCACACTGCCATATTTGCACCTCATACAGGTCCGCGCTGCGCAAGCGTGCGCTCTCCCGTGCGTGCGCATACTCGCTGTTGCGGGCACCCGCGGGCGCGCAGTATATGCATTTACGGTAGAGTTCATGTGTTCGTAGCGTGCGACTCAATCGTTACATATTTTCACTATATAATGTATTTTGTAGATTATGGTCCCTTTGATAGAATCTGAAAGTTTAGTTAATGTAGCATGTTCATGGACAGAGAAAACCCACTTTGTTTGATACGAAGGGTCAGACAGGAGTAATACAGTGGTGTTTAGTATCCATCGGAAGAGTATTTAATTAGCAATATTCCGGTGTTGGTTTGAAGCGAATTAATCGCTCGTGCGAATAGTTATGGACATAAGAAGTTTATGTCCATTTACTATTATTTGCACTTACTTATCCATGCGGCGGGAAACCTAGTTTCCCACCCACCTGAGCAGTTGGAAATTGTCACAGCCCACCTGTATGAATCAACCTATGACCTTTTGTTATAATGCGAGGAGGAATTCCTGTGTCCAATGAACAATGAGATTGTAGGGACCATTGAATTGTATTGTGTGTGGGGCATAAATAGACAAGCCGATCACATCCAGCTCACTCTTCAACGGTTTTCATTGCTGATAATCGGGAGCTGGATGTCCAGAGGCGCATGCGATCGTTCCCCTTGTGCGTAAGTTTTCTCCGCAATCATATTGATCTTACTGTTATTGTGAGCCATCTCTCTCTCTCTCTCTCTTCTCCTCTTTCTCTCTTATTTTCCCTTAAAACGTAATTGTATTGTATTGTATTTCCCGTGTAGTTATCTGGTTAGTTAGTCTATGTTATATTGTAGTGTATGACTTGTATTGTATTAATTCTTTTGCAAGTATAACATTCATAATATATATATAAGGCATTGGACCCTAAGCACGGTATCTGTGTATTTCTTATAGTGTTAAGTATTCTCAGAGCGTCGGTGACGCTCGAACAGCTTTTAAGTTAATAAGGTTATACTGTGCTGCATTTACACTCTATCACTACACTAAGGTCTTACTGCATAATACACTGTTTATGGTTTAGATATAAAGGTTTAACATTGTGAGCGTCAGCGCCGCTGGTGATCTGCTCGTGGTCCCGAGCGTCCGCTACGCTATAGCGAATCATTACGTTAGTCGGCATCCAATAGCGTGCCTGCCTGTGATCTCTTGGCCGTGAGCGAACGTGACGCTTGAGCGTCTCGACTACGGCTAAGCGATTGTTACGCAACGTGCGTACCCTTACGGTACTCCATACGTAAATAGCGTACAGTGTTCTTAGACCTCATAAAGGGTATTATATAAGATAAATATTTAGCTTTATCAATTGGCTGCTCGTCCAGTCCTTCACATATCTCTGCTAGGTAATTTCAGCAGACATTATCCATCAGCAAAGGGCGGGAGATCATATTCTTCGCAGTGCTGACGGGATAAGCGTCTGCTTCGCTTAGTAAAGGGTGCTGAAGGAATCCGGGAACCGGAGGTAAGAACAACACACTAGTGTCTTTTAAAACTGTTTATTTCTGTTTTGTATACACACGCATATATCTGCATTCCTTTTTCGTGTATATTCATATCACTCTCCTGTTTGCCATTGTATAATTGATAAACGTGCTAAGAGAGATTTGTCGCTATTTAAATAGTTAAAGTGTAAAAGTTATACACTAAGGGGTAATTTGTAAAATACACACACAGCTTTACCTGAGATACAAGAAAGACCTGTGTGGGGCTTGGTAGATGATTACAGTTAAAAGAATCATCTACATTAATAAACGTGCTAATTGTATTTTGTGGCCAGCGTACATGTGTCTCTAACAAAAGGCTGAGACTCGCGAACACAACCCAAAGGCCAACGCACGCAGCATATATTACGCAACGGAGCGTCTGGGTACGCCCACCGAAACTCAAATCGCACAATAGCATTGTTTTAGTGGGGGCGGTATAGCATAGCCACGTGATAATAGCACAAATTGATTTCAGTTTTTCCAAAACTTAGTTTAAATACCTTACTTTACTGTAATGCCTCTGGGGACAGCTATCAGACTACGGGAAATGATTTTTCTGATCAGAAAACTATAAGAATGATAGTGGGTTGAAAACGGTATGAGTGTATTGAATCCCGCTTTGTGAACTGAGTGATCTGGGTGATCTTTGGTGGAACGTGATGAGCACGGTCTGAGTGAAAACGTGCAACAGAGTGTGATAAAGTTTTCGTTGTATTACGCTCTGGCTGTTTTGGAGCACAGTAGGGAGACTCCAATGATCCTACCATTTATGGGCAACAAGTGTTTATAAGTGGTATGATTGGACCGCACGGTTGTAGGTGTGACCAATAACGCAACATGATACGAGGTAAATTGCCCTCATACGTGTTGTGGGAAGCACATGCAAGCGTGATTTGTGTAAAGAAAAAGGAAGGGAATTTTCACTGGTCACAGGAAAATCTCTAGAGATAGGGCCTGCAACGGTTACACGTGTCTGCTAGAAGGCGGACCGGAGATACCCGGAGCAGAAGAAGCTGGTGGAAGAGCTTGGAAAACTCCCACCGTAGACTGTGTTTGGTGCATTTTAGGAAGTTTTTCTGTGTAAGGTCCACAATGGAAGCCAAGTGCACAACACAGGGACGTTCAGCAGTCAGGGTTCAGACTGCAGAGGCTTGCAGACCCAGAGGGTCTGCTCGGTTAGTAATGTGGAGGAGGTATGGTCCCCACACTGAGACCTTTTGTGATGAATGGACACGAATGACTGCGGGGGATAAGGCACCATTTCCCGGGATAGGTAGTTTTGACTTAGAGGTATTGCATAATTTAAGGCAAAGGATCTGTCTCATAAAATCCTGGAAACAACGAGTTAAACATGATGATTGTTTGCAGATATGGCTACAGGAAAGTGACATGCAAAGAAATGTAACTTACATACCTAACTTTCATCTTGAGAGGAGAGACATGGCAATGGAGAGGATTATGGTTGCGGAGAAAGGCACAATGGGGTGCGATAAAAGTGCACTTAGTAACTATATTAAGAATGAATGTAACAAACGTAATAAGGTTTATAAAAATGAAAGTGTTAAATGTACAACTATTAACCCATGCAAGTCGCACCCCTTGTTAAACTTTCCTCAGGAACACCAACAAGAAAGTGAGCCCAGCACAATGTCGGAGCCTTTTCCAGCAGCCATCACACAAGACATCCAGGTGGACGCGACCAAATCGGTAAAGACTGTAATCAAATCCCCTAACGGAGGGTCAGGTGAGGTCGTGTCCACAGGTACGTATGGTATTATACATCACGCACAAACAAATGTACCTCATATCGTGGAATCAATTCAGAATGACGTTACTGGACTTAATCCTGTCAGGGTAATTGCAGTAAAAAAATGGGAAAACTGACTCTTCAGGAGTCACTCCTGTCAGGAACATCGCCATGTACTGCCCCTTTTCCCGAACAGAATTAAGAACAATTCTGTCTGAATTTCCTGATCCCAGGAAAGACTTAGTTGCTTGTCAAAAATACATTAGAGTGCTAGGAAACACTGCAGAGCCAAATAACAAAGATTGGAGGACAGTTTTGAGGGCATGTTTACCCCCCGATGTTGATTCATTGAAATTTATCGCTGATTGTAAGCTAGATGAGGAAGTACCACTAACAGACAAGTATAACCAAGATAATGTAAAAAGAATCAATCTACAGTTGAAAGAATATTTTCCTGCAGTAGTAAAGTGGAATAAAATCTTTACAATAAAACAAAAAGAAGGTGAATCCGCATCAGAGTATTTTCACCGGGCTCTGCAGGATATGGCTAGGTACACTGGTATAGATGACATTGAAACTAACGTACACCACAGAGAGGTAGCTGTGTCTGTATTAATGGACAGCTTAAAAGACACACTAAAAATTAGGGTACAAACCTCTATACCTCATTGGAGAGGTATCTCGGTGGCTGCATTAAGAGAGTCCGCTATCGAGCATGACCAAAATATCCAAAGAACCAGGGAAGCACAGGGAGAGCGGTTGATGGTACTGAGCATCCAAGCACTAGAGGAGGCATCAAGTCGACCGGAACCCCAGGCCCCTAGCACATGGAGAAAGCCAAGGATTTGTTATCATTGTAGAAGAGAAGGGCATTATGCCAGCAACTGTAATAACCCACATAAAGTCAGACCCCCTAGACCAAGAAATGAGCAAAATTATAACACACACAATTATAATCAGGGATCTTTTAGGAAGAATTTTGGGCCACACCCATGATATGTAGTCAGGAAAGGTGATCATTAGGACTGATGGTAAGCCTGAGGTAACGGTTAATAAATTGGGAGGTCATTCACTGAAGACACAGGAATGACAAGGTGAAACGTTGTAAATGTATTTGTGAAAAATGTTTTTTTTCTCTCTCTCTCTCCCCATCTCTGACGATTATTAGTAAGGACTCAAACATTGCATATCCGCTTGGTCTTTGCAGAAGTCTACCAAACCCCAGCATGACCTATCCGCATCAATGTATCCTGGCCAGATACAGACAGTGGAGTAATGCAGGTGCTGGTGGGGAGGGACTGCGCAAGGAAACCATTGGACATGTAGATATGACAGCCTGATGATCTGACAATGTTAAAAAAAAAAAAAAATTGTTCGAAAAATGTTTTTTTTTCTCTTTTCCTATTGCTGGTTATTGTTGATTTATGTAATATATATATGCATATGAATTGTTCTCTCTCTTTTGTTTTTTTATTTTCCTCTCCTCACTCATGTTTTCATGGTTTAAAGATGGTATGTCATACATCAGCTAGACAAATGGTAATGCAAGATTTTTGCTCCTTACAGAAAGATCGCTGGTTTGGAAGAAATATTGCATCACTGGAATGTTCGTTTGGAAGACTGAGAGACAGCACCTTTGAGATGACAGCTGAAAAAAAAGAACAACAAGACTAGAGAACTTAACTATCGTAACAAGTTTCTCTCCCCCTCAAACTGTTTTTCTGTACCCCATTACAAATTTCTTCATTTCTCCTCCTGTAAGATGGACTTGCCACAAGAGACTGTGATATGGATTTTCCTGTTGACCCTGATGTTGACCAGAGCAGTCTGTTTCGGTGAGAGTACCAGTGAGGTCGAGAAAGAAGTTTTGACACCAGAAAGGTTCCAATGACTAAGACGGAGGTGTAGATTTCCAATAGCAACACAAGCACCGAACAAAGGCGAGTATCAGAAAACGATCCGATAGCATTGACAATAGAAGGAATTGTGAAGGATTGTTAGCTGAAGAAAACTGTATCTGTAGGCTCTGTGACAACGTAGTTGAGGATGGGTGCATTAAGAAATGCCAATCCAGTTTTAATATCCACATGGACCGGCATCCATTGAGTGACTATCACTCCTTAGTGGGTAGTGTGTGTTAAATCAAACAGATTGTTGGGTATGCTCTCAAGTACCTCAAGGTCATAGCAAATCAGGACTAGTACCATTTCCTTTAACGGTAGGGGAGGTACTTGAGCTAAAGGGTGGGAGACCGGTGGACAGGAGGTTTAATATCTCCAGTCCTCCTAGTTTGAAGCTCCACCAATATCATGTGGATAGATCTCTAATATGTTTTAACATTACCAATCCCCGAAAGCCGGGAAGTTGGGAAGTGTCATGGAGCAACCAAACCATGACCTTTTCATATAGAGCAGATAGAATGCATACAGATACAGAGCTTATACGCCACATAGCCAGTAGTGGAAAATATTTCCGATATAGGTATACCCTAGGAAGTAGGATTACGAGAGTTGGAGAGGTATCACCAGGATACTGTGCACATATCGTACAAACTGGTACGTGTACTAGACAGATGGGAGAATTAGGGTTAGGAGATTTCACATGGAAGATGTGTAATATGGTTATGTCCTACTCCGTCCCATATGTTCTCCCCGATGATGCATATTTCATATGCGGGAGGAAGGCGTATAAGTGGCTTGCCCTAACTCTGAAGGATTGTGTTATATTGGAAAAGTACTGCCTGAAGTAATGACTGTATCACATGACAAAATGAAAGACATACACCGTGGTCCCCAAGCTCCTTATACTCTCACCCATTACGAGCACGTAGTTAAAAGGCAACTGACAGAAAGGACAGAGCATCCGGCCTCTGATCTGATCCACGAATCCACCGGGATTCAGGTTCTACGTGCGCTAGATTTCATCCGCACCGCTCGAGGAGTGATGAACTATAGATACATCTCTGCGCTTGCAAATTTGTTAGATAATATCACTGAAATGTATGATGACACGTTTAGGTATACTGGAAGAGAACTTCAAGCTTATAAAACAGAACTGGTACAGCATAGAATGGTTCTTAATTACCTCACAGTAGTGACAGGCGGATATTGTGTCACACTGGCAACACAGTACGGCGTGAAATGTTGCACATATATTACAAATAGCACCGAGGACCCGGTCGAGGTATTCTCCAACTGAAGTGGGAATTTCGCAGGAGACACAATCTCACTCTTGCTGCTGTAGGTAATGAGCTGACTGGTTGGGTGTCATGGTTGAACCCGCGAAATTGGTTCTCTGGTTTAGGAGAATGGGCTCAAGGAGTCATAATGGATGTTGGGAAGTTTCTCCTATGTATCTTAGGTGTTGTTATATCGATTGGTTTGATATTTAGATGCGGTCAGGCTTTAATGAAGTGCAAAAGTAGTACAAGGGTAATGAGTTTAAGGAGTGAGGAAATTGCAATTCCAATGGATTTAATTTATGACCCAAATGTAGAAACAATGATGTGATGAAAATGCGATTTCTACGATCCGTTTCTTTCACCTGTTTTTCCGTTTCCTCCAAGGTAAAAAGACCCACTTGGACGAGGAATTTGATGAGCCGATATACAGACAACAGATGGATTAAAGAAGAAGTTTTGACAACCTTATACACAGATTTTTGATGAACTATGCCATAGATCCCCAGTTTCCCTAGAAATTTTAAAATTACGCTAGCCCAACACTTTTGTAAATCTATGGACATTGACAAAGTTTTTGCTCGCACCTTATGGGCAAAAGCACAAAGAAGACTGCAATCAACAGACACCGAACAAGACCTCAACCGACAAATGTACATTAACCTGACATAGAATACCACTGCATTTACCGTAATTATGTCTTTTCTTCATCTCTACAACCTTCAGGTAATTACACACATAGTCGATAGGGAATACAGGCACAGATATCAGCAATCACATATTCCCCCATTCATGTATCATCAACTAAAATGTGCTCCCCATTTTGTTACAACCACAGCCGAAAAGAGCTCGGTAAAGTTTGACAGCCCATCCACAGACCCGTACCACGGGATAAGAAGGAATTCAAATGTATACTTCGCAATACCTCGAAGCTTGATGTACAACACGTACGGCACGATGATACACGACCCCCCCCAAACATGGATTCATACACACATGCTTCCGCTATCTCACTAGGTCATACCCTCTTCACACCTTCTCCTCTCTCCTCCCTTACCCAACCATGTAAATGTATTAACCCCTGACATATATTTTTCTCTTTTTGAAATGTTTTAGGAAGTGGCAGTTATTGTTGACTGCCAAAGGGTGGACTGTCAAAGTCAGAAAAATAGCACGATGCACACTGCCATATTTGCACCTCATACAGGTCCGCGCTGCGCAAGCGTTCGCTCTCCCGTGCGTGCGCATACTCGCTGTTGCGGGCACCCGCGGGCGCGCAGTATGTGCATTTACGGTAGAGTTCATGTGTTCGTAGCGTGCGACTCAATCGTTACATATTTTCACTATATAATGTATTTTGTAGATTATGGTCCCTTTGATAGAATCTGAAAGTTTAGTTAATGTAGCATGTTCATGGACAGAGAAATCCCACTTTGTTTGATACGAAGGGTCAGACAGGAGTAATACAGTGGTGTTTAGTATCCATCGGAAGAGTATTTAATTAGCAATATTCCGGTGTTGGTTTGAAGCGAATTAATCGCTCGTGCGAATAGTTATGGACATAAGAAGTTTATGTCCATTTACTATTATTTGCACTTACTTATCCATGCGGCGGGAAACCTAGTTTCCCACCCACCTGAGCAGTTGGAAATTGTCACAGCCCACCTGTATGAATCAACCTATGACCTTTTGTTATAATGCGAGGAGGAATTCCTGTGTCCAATGAACAATGAGATTGTAGGGACCATTGAATTGTATTGTGTGTGGGGCATAAATAGACAAGCCGATCACATCCAGCTCACTCTTCAACGGTTCTCATTGCTGATAATCGGGAGCTGGATGTCCAGAGGCGCATGCGATCGTTCCCCTTGTGCGTAAGTTTTCTCCGCAATCATATTGATCTTACTGTTATTGTGAGCCATCTCTCTCTCTCTCGTCTCGTCTTTCTCTCTTATTTTCCCTTAAAACGTAATTGTATTGTATTGTATTTCCCGTGTAGTTATCTGGTTAGTTAGTCTACATAGGCGTGCGCAGAGACTGACTGGCGGGTGCCGCTCCGGACGTCCTCCCCTCCACGGCATTATAGTGTTCTCTGACCTCCCCTGTCCTGGATATAGACTGCTCACCTGGTCCGCTCACCTGGGCTGCCCAGGTGAGCAGTCTATATCCAGGACAGGGGATGTGAGAGAACACTATAATGCCGTGGAGGGGGGGAAGTCCGGAGCGGCACCCGCCAGTCAGTCTCTGCGCACACCTGTGTTAGTCTATGTTATATTGTAGTGTTTGACTTGTATTGTATTAATTCTTTTGCAAGTATAACATTCATAATATATATATAAGGCGTTGGACCCTAAGCACGGTATCTGTGTATTTCTTATAGTGTTAAGTATTCTCAGAGCATCGGTGATGCTCGAACAGCTTTTAAGTTAATAAGGTTATACTGTGCTGCATTTACACTCTATCACTACACTAAGGTCTTACTGCATAATACACTGTTTATGGTTTAGATATAAAGGTTTAACATTGTGAGCGTCAGCGCCGCTGGTGATCTGCTCGTGGTCCCGAGCGTCCGCTACGCTATAGCGAATCATTACGTTAGTCGGCATCCAATAGCGTGCCTGCCTGTGATCTCTTGGCCGTGAGCGAACGTGACGCTTGAGCGTCTCGACTACGGCTAAGCGATTGTTACGCAACGTGCGTACCCTTACGGTACTCCATACGTAAATAGCGTACAGTGTTCTTAGACCTCATAAAGGGTATTATATAAGATAAATATTTAGCTTTATCACAACTTAACAAGTCCTAATGGAGCACATAATACCTCCCAACTGTCCCAATTTTCACGGGACAGTCCTGTATTTTGGGCACTGTTCTGCTGTCCCAACCGCAGGCTGCAGTGTCCTGTGGTGTGTGTGTGTGGGGGGGGAAGTTGGGATGCACACAGCATCTATTTACAGGTGACAGAGGGACTGGGGGCATGCCAGCATCTCACAGAGCGCTGGATATGCCCCCTCAGTGACCAAAGCCGGGGGCATGGCTTGTTATTGTGGCATTCCTGTGAAGCCACACCCTATTTGCTGAGGCCACACCCTTTTTTGGTGACTGTGGTATTACCACACAAGGAAGTCCTGCCTCCCCCATTTTATTGTTTGCAGGTATGGCACATTGAGTAGCACAGGGATCAAACACACAGACTAACTGTGAAGAATGTTGCACTGGCAAATTGGGAATCCTTGGACTGTGCCTTAAATACCCACAGGTGTACAGTGATAGACAGCAGCAATCAGGTGACCAACTAGTTCCTTCAGAGTGGCTATGCTCCAACCACCTTATATTACCAAGATGGCGTTGCCTAGTGTCAAGATCTGGCAGAAGCCAAACCCCACACCGAATACCCCCAGTCCCCAGAAGCCTGCAGAGACACAGTACCACTGTCAGACACCTCAGACCTCCAACCCACTGAGTGTGAACACTATTGAGCCCAGATGGGTAAGTGTCAGGACCTCCATTGCACAATCTACCAGGTCATGACACCAGAGCCGTAACTAGGTGTGTGTGGAGGGGGAACTGCACCTAGCGCTGCAGGGTAGGGGAGCTGTTGTCAGCACTTGTCAATTATCTGTTTTAATTACTTTCACTTGTAGCTTCCCCCTTTTTGAAGACCAGCATCTCCTACCCACCCCTGTCTCCTACCCTGACCACTTCTGTCGCTAATACCTATACAGAATTCATGAACTCAACTTGAGATTTATTTGTATTCAGTCACACTGTCCTTTATTACATTTCAAAATGCTGACATACCTGGTATTCAAACCCATCGCCTGAAAATTGCAGTAAAACAATTTATTCATTGAGCTATCTTCCCTTTTCATAGAAAGCTAGAAAATTCTAAGTTAGAGAATTCTAACTATGTGAAGCTTACCTTGTACTTTGTGAAAATGATCAGCATTGCAGCTGATGTAGGGTGTATCCGCAAGGGATTGGATGTGTGGTTGCACACTACATAGATCTGCTCGATTGCAATGCTGATTGTTTTTTTTTACAATGTACCAGAAGATTCATATAGTGTTCATAGTTTTTATGTTTGATCAAATAGCTCAATGAGTAGGGTGTTTGATTAGAATTCAACAAGTTATATGAGCATGGCAGTATATTGAAATGTGCTATTTAATAAAGGGTATTGTAACTGAATAACAACACGCTTAAGTGCATGAATGTTGTATAAAGAACATTTGTGCAAAAATCCATTTGGTGCAGTGGTCTATAAATGTGTATGGCCCTTATGTCCCTATTGAAAACAATAGGTGGGGGTGTGTGTGTGTGAAAAAAATGGGTGGGGGTGCCAATTCTCTCTCTGGCACAGAGCAACAAAAGGTCTAGTTACGGCTCTGCATGACACCAAGCTTTTTTCTCACCCTTCAAAGCTAATCTAAGAAATCTTTCCTGCAATATGCATTCTTGTTTGTTATGGTGGTGAATAGTAAAGGGCAGTCACCTGCTTTTCCTGTGCCCAGAATGGAATATAAGAAAATAATACTGTACATGTCACACCATTGCAGAATCCGTCATCATAGCTGGCACATCCATATACTTCCCTATTACACTGGTTAAATTCATGCTTATTCATTGTAGGTGAAATTGGAGGCAAACATTTTGTACTTTCATATATTAACTAGATGTTCTACCTGTTCTTCGCACAGGAATTTCTGATTTTAACGGTTGTAAATATAAATGTGTGTTAACAATTTGGTAAATCTATGGAGCACCTGTAACAGAAACAGTAAAAAATTACAGGACCATTTTTGTAGTTTATTAAATTCTACCCACTGGAAGTGCAATCCAAATTTTGATTCAATTGTCCGTTTGGGCGTTATCGTTCAAGCAACGCAAGCCAAGCATCGGTAATGATGTCATTATGTCAACCCCCTTTTCGTCCCCTTACGGGAGGTTTATTCAAATTCTTATTAGTTTGTTTTCCTATTTCCCACCTGCAGAATACCTATTTAAAATGTCATCTTCCTAACGTATCGGGAAGTAAGAGAATTAGTGATGAGTCAGTGAGTGAGGGCTTTCGCATTTTTGTAGTTTATTAAATTCTACACACTGGAGGTGCAATCCAAATTTTGATCCGATTGTCCATTTGGGCGTTATCGTTCACGCAATGCAAGCCACACATCGTTAATGACGTCATTATGTAAACCCCCTGTTTATCCCCTTAGGGGAGGTTTATTAAGATTCTAATTACGTATTTTTCCAATTTCCCACATGAAGAATACCCATGTTAAATTTCAGCTTCCTAACATATCGGAAAGTAAAAGAATTAGTGATGAGTCAGTCAGTCAGTCAGTCAGTCAGTCAGTCAGTCAGTGAGGGCTTTTGCATTTTTGTAGTTTATTAAATTCTACACACTGGAGGTGCAATCCAAATTTTGATCCAATTGTCCATTTGGGCGTTATCGTTTACGCAATGCAAGCCACGCATCGGTAATGATGTTATTATGTCATCGGTAATGATGTTATTATGTTTATCCCCTTAGGTGAGGTTTATTAAGATTCTAATTACGTATTTTTCCAATTTCCCACATGAAGAATACCTATGTTAAATTTCAGCTTCCTAACATATCGGAAAGTAAAAGAATTAGTGATGAGTCAGTCAGTCAGTGAGTCAGTGAGTGAGTGAGTGAGGGCTTTCACTTTTATATATATAGATTTTAACTTTTAGTTTGAACTTTTGCATTGATAAAAATGTGCAATAATAAAAATCTGGCTTTACTAAGTGTTTGTACTGTACATATAACCGATACTACATGCTATATTTTAAAGCGACTGATTCTCAGCAGTTTTAACCACTACATTTAAAACTAGCTGTTCTATCTGTAAATATAAATGAGTGTTAAAAAGTTTGGTAAATCTATAGAGATGTAAATTTGAGACGTTTTAATGTAAGTAAATATTAACCCATGTTTTTTTAGCGTTACCCGATAAGTACCTGTTGCAGATACAGTAAAAAGTGACAAGACCATTCTTGTAGTTTATTAACCACTTAACTGAAAAATCCCCCCCCCAAAAAAAAATAAAAATAAGCTCAGAAATTGTTTTTTTTTTATGAGTGAATTAGATGAAGAACATGAATTTAACTTTATCCAAAATGATTTTAGTAACAAAATCATCCTCCCGTGCTGACCAATCTACAATGATCGGCAGCACGGCAACACTAAGGGGAGGGTGCAGGGAGAGAGAGGGGGCCTTCGCATCCTGTGCGACCAGGTCAAATAGAGCACTTGCAGGCATGGTCACATCTGATGTGGTTAAATTTCACCAACTGGAGGTGGAATCCCATTGTCTGTTTAACACCAACTGTAGGAAAGATTTCTTCACAGTGCGGGCAGTAAGATTATGGAATTCACTGCCAGAGAAAGTTGTAATGTCTGACTCAATTGAGGTGTTTAAGAAAGGATTAGACAAATTTTTAGCCGACAATAGCATCCAAGGATCAGTGACTTGCAGTGGGGTGAGACAGGTGAGGCAGAGCCTTTCCTGTCATACTTTTGTTTGCACCACAGTTTTTACTGTATAAAGTATATGTAAAATACAAAGATTATGTTTGAAATATCTTATTTGTATTATTCTAATCATTTTTATAACCAAAACTCTGCAGTAAATGTCTACGGCAGGTGAGGCAGTGCCTCACCTTACAATCTTTTCCGCACCTCTCAGATCAAAATTCAAAACATTTCCAGGGGTTTATACTGCTGCACCTGTGTATAATGCCCAGATGTACCCTTTGGCTCATATATTGTGTGTAAATCTGGCTCTGGTGCTAGCTAGTGCCTCCTGAGCCATTTAGCTCACCGCACGTCCCTGCCAAGGATATAATCTGTACAAAAGATGTGATACAGTATATAGCTTTCTAGGTTGAACTCGATGGACAATTGTCTTTTTTCAACCTCAACAACTATTTAACTATGTTTGGGCATTATCGTTCACGCAACGCAAGCCACGCATCGGTAATGATGTCATTATGTCAACCCCCTGTTCATTCCCTTAGGGGAGGATTATTACAATTTTAATTACATATTTTTCTATTTCTTACCTGAAGAATACCTGTGTTAAATTTCATCTTTCTAACATATCGTTAAGTAAGAGAGTTAGTGATGCGTCAGTCAGTCAGTGAGTGAGAGTTACGGTAAAAAGTGACAGGACCATTTTTGTAGTTAATGAAATTCTACACACTGGAGGTGCACTCCAAATTTTTTGGGGAACAAATCCCCTTCAACAGCATGATCAAAATGACTCAAAATGAGCAATATAGGTCCAATTAAACTAAATGGGGGAACTCCTGCAATTACAGTACTAAATATTAATAGAATTACTACTGGGGAACAAAGTGGGATTGCACTAAAACATATAATAAATCAAGATTAGAGGAAAGGGCTACAAAAAGCACGTATATGATAAAATATCATTCAGGCCCAATGGTTTAACCATTTGTAGAGTGTGGATCCAGCATGCTTCTTTTTGTAGTAGGAATATTGCTCATTTTTAGTCATTTTGATCCTGGTACAGTGATTTTTTACCTCTGTTCCTATTATGATAATTAAGTCCTTAGCATATTTTCCTCCGTTCTGAGCTGTAACGGATTCATTTACTTTACACCAGTAATCATGGTAGTATTAATCCGGTTTCAAGTCCCTCATTGGGTTAGTAAATGATTATTGTTTTAAGTTCAATATGCCACATTTTCCATTCTGTTTAGACTGTGCTCTATGGTCCCCTCATATGCCTATAACATAGGTTGTTCATAGTTTCTACGGTTTGTTTCTATTGTGCAGTCGGGTTTCTATGGTGATGGTCCGCACTTTGCATGTTCTATGCCCCCCGTGGATGCCGGGTCGCCGGCGCGTGCCTATGATGTCACCGGGAGTCCTGGTGAGTGGAGGCCGTTGTGTACACGAGGTGAATGGTAATGTATTTAAATGTTTGTTCTTTCACTGTGCAGTTGGTCTTGATAAAAGGAGGTTATCCTGAAACGTTGACTTTAGCTGCTGTGCATTGTCAATTTCTTTATTCAGTCTCTGTGAGTGCCGGCCATTTCTGGTTGTTGTATATATATATATATATATATATATATAGATGACAATAATTTAAAATGACAATAATATTAAATGTAAACATTCCTGATTTAGTATTTAATATTATTGCCAAATAAATTGTGGGGTCAACACCGCAGACAGTCCTCTTTTCCCAAATCAGCCATCTAGTTAAATCATCCCTACTTGAGCTATCATTGAGGCAATACTAATATGTGCTTGGGCAAAAGTGGATATTTTCTTTTTTGGAGAATGGCATTTAAGAATAGCTATTTGTGATTTACCCCAATTGTTGTGCTTCAGAATAGATCTGGTGCTTCTAAATTATAATGCTTGAAAAAAGTAACCCAGTAACAACATAATAATATAGATTAAGGTGATCTTCTTTATTTGCTGTTTGTTATTAACACTATAAAAAAAAAAATCTAATCTGTATTTCTAAAATATGTAATACTTTTATAATATCTACTTTTATAAAATACATGCATATGTCCCAGTTTCTAATTGAAATATAGTATAATCATAATATAAATGCTTAGCATTAAGAAAACAGAAGTTTATTAGTCATTTATTTTCAATATAATTACTCCATTTAAATTAAAGAAGTTTTTTTATTTTATAAAATATGTTTTTCATGTATTTTTTTTTATATTTTCATTTTCTTTAATTGTTTGTTCTGTTGTGTATATTTATATATTGTTTTATCTCCTTGCAGAAAAAGTAGTTTACTTTTGTTTATCCAATTTGCATGTTATATTTACTTATACACAAATGATGCTTTGGATCTTCCATTAATTGTGAAGTGCAAATTAAACAGTGAAAGCTCCTGACAGATTAGGAAATGAACACTAGTTATAAACAACTTATTTACAATTTAAATTCGTTTTTGTTAATTAGGTTTCAGTAAATTTACTTTAGAATATATTTTGTTTGATTTTATAGTTCTATAGTATATTAATATTTTAGTGATGAACCTTGAAGAATTTAGATGTTCAATTATAAACAAACAATGTTTTTGTTTGCAGAATTTCCATGGGATGGAAATAGAAACACGCAGTTGGTACACGTTTATAGAGCATATGTGTACCAGCTGGAAATTGTTCCATAGGTGGCCGACTTTGAAAGAAATTGCAATGGCATATGCTAGCGCTACATAAATGGTGTTCATACAGAGTTGATCTACAAAGTCAGACACAACCACAAAGAAGTTTATTTAAAATGTGTTGGGCATTCCTGTGTGGTTACAGGGGGTTTGCTAATTAGATGCAGATATAACGTAGTAGGGGGGTCATTCCGAGTTGACCGCACGTAGCAACTTTTTGCTGCCCATACGATCAACTCGACGCCGCCTATGGGGGAGGGCTTTTTTTGCATAGCAAGGCTGCGAACGCTTGTGCAGCCCTGCTATGCAAAAAAAGTGTTGTGTACAAGTAGACCAGGGTAAGAGTTACTTACCCTGTGCGATCGATCCAGCGATGCAGGTCCCGGAATTGACGTCGGACATCCGCCCTCCAAACGCCTGGAAACGCCTGCGTTCGCCGCACCACTCCCAGAAAACAGTCAGTTGACGCCCCGGAACGCCTTGCTCCTGTCAATTTTCTTGCGTTCGCTGCTGCGACCGCTTTCTTCATTTGCGGCATCGCTGCGCACTGGGCAATGATGCGCCTGCGCAATGCAGCCACCACACATGTGCATTTCCGAACCAATCACACGGCTGCAAAGAAGTGCAGCGTGCGATCGGGTCGGAATGACCCCCTATGTGCGTGTTGCTAAAAGTGGTTACGTATAGAAACTGTGAATTACTCACATTAAAAGGCCATACACAGATTGGCACCTAGTATGGGGCTGGTGAAAGTTGCAATGGTGTGACCTATGATGGCATTTAAAGACGCACAAAGCATGATTGCAGCATCTGGAGGCACTTAAATTGAGCATCTCTGTCCTAGCATATTTGGATACATGGATGTACACCAGGGGAGGGCATTGTAGCATCATTAGCATATAGTCACAGATTCAACTGCAGCTAAAGATTCAAGGAAATCTGCAACTGCGCCCCACTCAGAATTAGACCCTATGAGGAGGAATTCTGCCCCCTCAGACTCCACCCTCACTTTCAGCATAGTAGCGTCATCCAAGTGTGCAATAACATTTTACAGTAGCAATAATAAAATCTAATTGCTTATTTCTTGCTCCTTTGCACAGTAACCTAGAACTCAAGGTATGTAGCGAGGTAGGAGGGTTGTTTTAATCTGCTAAACTACCTACCAATATATCTACTAACTTACAACTAATTCACTGTTGCTGGTAAAGGTTTAGACAAATGGTAATCTGTAAGATGCTTTGCCAGCAAGTGGTCCCAAGATGAAATTGCTTACAGATTCCACCTAAACTAGAGTATATACCTTTGGAGCTTACACAGTTCAGAGGAAGACCCAATTAATGGTATCCTATTAGATGTGGTGATTTACCACACGGTAATAACAGGCTTTTTGGCCCGATAATGCTATTGGTCTATCCAGTTACAGACTGTTTTTACCATGCGGTAAATCACCCATGATCGGCCGATAACACTTGGGGTCCATAATAATGGGTCTTCTGGGGCTGGTTATTTGGGATCCAGGCAGGCAAAGCATAATTCCCAATAAATGCTGGTTTACATGGCTATTTGGATAGCGCTTGGGGGAATCCTTTAACTGCGGTAACTCAACGCAGCTATTAGGATAATGCCCAATATCTCATATTATTTAGCTGCAACTGGATTCAGATTCTCCAATTAGCATCCTTAGGGAATGCCTTAAGTTGAAGTGCATATTACAAAGTGTAGTGGTTGGTCCCCAGTGTTGTATTTGGCCTGATACTATTATACAAGTTGAAATGATATGCGGTTAATATACCGCCTGTCGTTCAGGATACCGATACCAGAACCCTGACAGCCGGGGAAATGCCAGCGGTCAGAATGCTGACCGCAGCCCAGTACTCCCACTTGGGTGGTGTGTCCACCTCCCAAATGGGAATATATCCAAAGCGTGGCAAGCACAGCGAGCACGAGAGGGGTCTGACGGGATGTAGCTGTCAGTATACTGACAGCCGACATCCAGTCTGACGGTCTCCCGTATGTATCCCATTGAAACAAGCAGCATGTTCAATGTACTGTCATAACTAAAACAATTCTAGACTGCTGTTGGTTCTAAAGGTCATATTTATAAAATCCATAAATTAATTGCAGTTTAGTGAATTTATTGCTTAAAGAGCTTGTGAGAAAGCTTGGTCCCGGCAAATCATTATCCCTGCTGTTCAGTGTGCACCAGTCACATTTGTGATTGTGTTGCTGTTACTGCTTGTGCTGGGTAGCTGTATGGTCCACAGAGCTGAGTACCCCTGAATGTCTTATAGATAAAGACCAAACTCGGATGCAAGAGTTGCTGGTGGTGTGCACATGGTGCATATGGTGCATATGCCTGTAAGTTTTTTCTTATGTTATTAATATTAAGCATAAATGGGCACATGCAGCACTGTCACTAGAGTCTTCTGGGGGCAGTTGTATTAACCACTTGCCTGGCATGGTCGCATCAGATGCGACCACACCAGCAAGTGCTTTATCTGACCTGGTCGCACACAATGGGACCAGTTAGACAGCATGTACAGCTGCAGGGAAGAGAAACTCCCCTTCGCTGCTGCTCTCAGAGGGACCACAAGGTCCCTTTGCCTTCCCGCACCCTCCCCCCAGTGTTTGCCATGCTGTCGATCATTGCTGATTGGTCAGAATGGCAGGATCACCCACCCAGCAACTGCAGACAATAGCAGCTGCTGGGGAAGTTTAAATCAACCCCCCAAGCCCCACCCCCATGTATATGGCAGCTGTCCCCACTGTTAAAAGGAAAGTCACAATGGTCACGATGTTTCCGATGTTCCTGATATTCCGATGGTGGCAACCAATATTCCGATGTTTGGGGAATAAAACAATTTTTGAAAAAAATGACACCTTTTTTTAACTAAAATCATTTTGGATAAGTTTAAATTCATGTTCTTTACCTAATTCATTTATTAAAAAAAGACACTTTCTGAGCATTTTTTTTTGGGTGGGGGGGGGGGGGGAGTTCAGTGGTTAAGCCTTTAGAAGTCATAAAGTGGAAGGTGATAAAGCACCAACTCCTAACTGTCAAGTTACAGGCTGGGTTTGAAAAATGTCAGGAAGAAGCTGGTGCGTTATCACCTTTCACTTTATCACTTCTCCTTTCTTAATACATCTCCCCCCTGGATGCTTAGCAAAACAAACCTAGGGGGTGAAAGGGGGAGGAAGCTGTAAAGATCTATCCCAGACAGTAAAAACAGCATTATCACATCTGCAGAATGGGGGGAGCCTTCATAACGCCATCTGAAATTAACATTGTTATTATTGCAAGGCTCCATTATTATTAGTATTATTATTATTATTGTTATTATTATTATTTGAACAATTTAGTCAATTTGAACAGATCACATTTCCCATTACAAGTATGGGAAATTCTATGTGCTTACTAAAAAAATGCAATGTTAAGGTCTTGGAGGGAAATTTTAAGATTTCTCCAGCAATTGCCCATCAATACATTCATGTGATATTAAAATAATGTGAAAAGGGTGGGAAAACACCCATTTTCACATTATTTTAATAAAATCAATAATAATAAATATGCCCCTAACTATCAACATAGGCATACTGTATATATGTTTTGTCGATGGACGCTGTTGACAGTAAATACTGTATGTTTACAGAATTATATTGATGGTAGATTACCAACTCTATTGTAATTAGTGATGTGCACCAGAAATTTTTCGGGTTTTGTGTTTTGGTTTTGGGTTCGGTTCCGCGGCCGTGTTTTGGGTTCGAACGCGTTTTGGCAAAACCTCACCGAATTTTTTTTGTCGGATTCGGGTGTGTTTTGGATTCGGGTGTTTTTAAAAAAAAAAACCTAAAAAACAGCTTAAATCATTGAATTTGGGGGTCATTTTGATCCCATAGTATTATTAACCTCAATAACCATAATTTACACTCATTTTCATTCTATTCTGAACACCTCACACCTCACAATATTATTTTTAGTCCTAAAATTTGCACCGAGGTCGCTGGATGGCTAAGCTAAGCGACCCAAGTGGCCGACACAAACACCTGGCCCATCTAGGAGTGGCACTGCAGTGTCACGCAGGATGGCCCTTCCAAAAAATACTCCCCAAACAGCACATGACGCAAAGAAGAAAAAAAAGAGGCGCAATGAGGTAGCTGTGTGAGTAATTTAAGCGACCCTAGTGGCCGACACAAACACCTGGCCCATCTAGGAGTGGCACTGCAGTGTCAGGCAGGATGGCCCTTCCAAAAAATACTCCCCAAACAGCACATGACGCAAAGAAAAAAAGAGGCGCAATGAGGTAGCTGTGTGAGTAAGCTAAGCGACCCTAGTGGCCGACACAAACACCTGGCCCATCTAGGAGTGGCACTGCAGTGTCAGGCAGGATGGCCCTTCCAAAAAATACTCCCCAAACAGCACATGACGCAAAGAAGAAAAAAAAGAGGCGCAATGAGGTAGCTGTGTGAGTAAGCTAAGCGACCCTAGTGGCCGACACAAACACCTGGCCCATCTAGGAGTGGCACTGCAGTGTCAGGCAGGATGGCCCTTCCAAAAAATACTCCCCAAACAGCACATGACGCAAAGAAAAATGAAAGAAAAAAGATGTGCAAGATGGAATTGTCCTTGGGCCCTCCCACCCACCCTCATGTTGTATAAACAGGACATGCACACTTTAACCAACCCATCATTTCAGCGACAGGGTCTGCCACACGACTGTGACTGAAATGACTGGTTGGTTTGGGCCCCCACCAAAAAAGAAGCAATCTCTCCTTGCACAAACTGGCTCTACAGAGGCAAGATGTCCACCTCATCATCATCGTCCGATTCATCACCCTTTTCACTGTGTACATCCCCCTCCTCACAGATTATTAATTCGTCCCCACTGGATTCCACCATCTCAGATCCCCATGTACTTTCTTGAGGCAATTGCTGCTGGTGAATGTCTCCATGGAGGAATTGATTATAATTCATTTTAATGAACATCATCTTCTCCACATTTTCTGGAAGTAACCTCGTACGCCGATTGCTGACACGGTGAGCGGCGGCACTAAACACTCTTTCGGAGTACACACTGGAGGGAGGGCAACTTAGGTAGAATAAAGCCAGTTTGTGCAAGGGCCTCCAAATTGCCTCTTTTCCTGCCAGTATACATACGGACTGTCTGACGTGCCTACTTGGATGCGGTCACTCATATAATCCTCCACCATTCTTTCAATGGTGAGAGAATCATATGCAGTGACAGTAGACGACATGTCAGTAATCGTTGGCAGGTCCTTCAGTCCGGACCAGATGTCAGCATCAGCAGTCGCTCCAGACTGCCCTGCATCACCGCCAGCGGGTGGGCTCAGAATTCGTAGCCTTTTCCTCGCACCCCCAGTTGCGGGAGAATGTGAAGGAGGAGATGTTGACAGGTCGCGTTCCGCTTGACTTGACAATTTTCTCACCAGCAGTTCTTTGAACCCCTGCAGACTTGTATCTGCCGGAAAGAGAGATCCAACGTAGGTTTTAAATCTAGGATCGAGCACGGTGGCCAAAATGTAGTGCTCTGATTTCAACAGATTGACCACACGTGAATCCAGGTTAAGCGAATGAAGGGCTCCATCCACAAGTCCCACATGCCTAGCGGAATCGCTCTGTTTTAGCTCCTCCTTCAATGCCTCCAGCTTCTTCTGCAAAAGCCTGATGAGGGGAATGACCTGACTCAGGCTGGCAGTGTCTGAACTGACTTCACGTGTGGCAAGTTCAAAGGGCAGCAGAAGCTTGCACAACGTTGAAATCATTCTCCACTGCGCTTGAGACAGGTGCATTCCACCTCCTTTGCCTATATCGTGGGCAGATGTATAGGCTTGAATGGCCTTTTGCTGCTCCTCCATTCTCTGAAGCATATAGAGGGTTGAATTCCACCTCGTTACCACCTCTTGCTTCAGATGATGGCAGGGCAGGTTCAGGTTTTTTTGGTGGTGCTCCAGTCTTCTGTACGCGGTGCCTGCACGCCGAAAGTGGGCCGCAATTCTTCTGGCCACCGACAGCATCTCTTGCACGCCCCTGTCGTTTTTTAAATAATTCTGCACCACCAAATTCAAGGTATGTGCAAAACATGGGACGTGCTGGAATTTGCCCAGATGTAATGCACGCACAATATTGCTGGCGTTGTCCGATGCCACAAATCCCCAGGAGAGTCCAATTGGGGTAAGCCATTCTGCGATGATCTTCCTCAGTTGCCGTAAGAGGTTTTCAGCTGTGTGCGTATTCTGGAAAGCGGTGATACAAAGCGTAGCCTGCCTAGGAACGAGTTGGCGTTTGCGAGATGCTGCTACTGGTGCCGCCGCTGCTGTTCTTGCAGCGGGAGGCAATACATCTACCCAGTGGGCTGTCACAGTCATGTAGTCCTGAGTCTGCCCTGCTCCACTTGTCCACATGTCCGTGGTTAAGTGGACATTGGGTACAACTGCATTTTTTAGGACACTGGTGAGTCTTTTTCTGACGTCCGTGTACATTCTCGGTATCGCCTGCCTAGAGAGGTGGAACCTAGATGGTATTTGGTAATGGGGGCACACTACCTCAAGAAATTGTCTAGTTCCCTGTGAACTAACGGCGGATACCGGACGCACGTCTAACACCAACATAGTTGTCAAGGCCTCAGTTATCCGCTTTGCAACAGGATGACTGCTGTGATATTTCATTTTCCTCGCAAAGGACTGTTGGACAGTCAATTGCTTACTGGAAGTAGTACTAGTGGTCTTCCGACTTCCCCTCTGGGATGACGATCGACTCCCAGCAGCAACAACAGCAGCGCCAGCAGCAGTAGGCGTTACACTCAAGGATGCATCGGAGGAATCCCAGGCAGGAGAGGACTCGTCAGACTTGCCAGTGACATGGCCTGCAGGACTATTGGCTTTCCTGGGTAAGGAGGAAATTGACACTGAGGGAGTTGGTGGTGTGGTTTGCGCGAGCTTGGTTACAAGAGGAAGGGATTTACTGGTCAGTGGACTGCTTCCGCTGTCGCCCAAAGTTTTTGAACTTGTCACTGACTTATTATGAATGCGCTGCAGGTGACGTATAAGGGACGATGTTCCGAGGTGGTTAACGTCCTTACCCCTACTTATTACAGCTTGACAAAGGCAACACACGGCTTGACACCTGTTGTCCGCATTTCTGTTGAAATACTTCCACACTGAAGAGCTGATTTTTTTGGTATTTTCACCAGGCATGTCAATGGCCATATTCCTCCCACGGACAACAGGTGTCTCCCCGGGTGCCTGACTTAAACAAACCACCTCACCATCAGAATCCTCCTTGTCAATTTCCTCCCCAGCGCCAGCAACACCCATATCCTCATCCTGGTGTACTTCAACACTGACATCTTCAATTTCACTATCAGGAACTGGACTGCGGGTGCTCCTTTCAACACTTGCAGGGGGCGTGCAAATGGTGGAAGGCGCAAGCTCTTCCCGTCCAGTGTTGGGAAGGTCAGGCATCGCAACCGACACAATTGGACTCTCCTTTGGGATTTGTGATTTCGAAGAACGCACAGTTCTTTGCTGTGCATTTGCCGCAAGTCTTTTCTTTTTTCTAGCGAGAGGATGAGTGCTTCCATCCTCATGTGAAGCTGAACCACTAGCCATGAACATAGGCCAGGCCTCAGCCGTTCCTTGCCACTCTGTAAATGGCATATTGGCAAGTTTACGCTTCTCCTCAGATGCTTTTAATTTTGATTTTTGGGTCATTTTTTTACTGATCTTTTGTGTTTTGGATTTTACATGCTCTGTACTATGACATTGGGCATCGGCCTTGGCAGACGACGTTGATGGCATTTCATGGTCTCGGCCATGACTAGTGGCAGCAGCTTCAGCACGAGGTGGAAGTGGATCTTGATCTTTCCCTATTTTTTTAACCTCCACATTTTTGTTCTCCATGTTTTGCGCACAACTAAAAGCCACCACAGGTATACAATGTAGATGGATGGATAGTATAGTATTACTTATACTTATGGACGACGAGTGCACTGACTACACAGAGGTAGGTACAGCCGTGGCCTACCGTACTGCTGCTTAGTGCTTATATATATAATATACTGTATAACGGACCTGGTGGACACTGTCAGCAGACTGCTAAACTAGTATGAAGAAAGAAAAAAAAAAACACCACAGGTATACAATGTAGATGGATGGATAGTATAGTATTACTTATACTTATGGACGACGAGTGCACTGACGACACAGAGTTAGGTACAGCCGTGGCCTACCGTACTGCTGCTTAGTGCTTATATATATAATATACTGTATAACGGACCTGGTGGACACTGTCAGCAGACTGCTAAACTAGTATGAAGAAAGAAAAAAAAAACACCACAGGTATACAATGTAGATGGATGGATAGTATAGTATTACTTATACTTATGGACGACGAGTGCACTGACGACACAGAGGTAGGTACAGCCGTGGCCTACCGTACTGCTGCTTAGTGCTTATATATATAATATACTGTATAACGGACCTGGTGGACACTGTCAGCAGACTGCTAAACTAGTATGAAGAAAGAAAAAAAAAACACCACAGGTATACAATGTAGATGGATGGATAGTATAGTATTACTTATACTTATGGACGACGAGTGCACTGACGACACAGAGGTAGGTACAGCCGTGGCCTACCGTACTGCTGCTTAGTGCTTATATATATAATATACTGTATAACGGACCTGGTGGACACTGTCAGCAGACTGCTAAACTAGTATGAAGAAAGAAAAAAAAAAACACCACAGGTATACAATGTAGATGGATGGATGGATAGTATAGTATTACTTATACTTATGGACGACGAGTGCACTGACGCCACAGAGGTAGGTACAGCCGTGGCCTACCGTACTGCTGCTTAGTGCTTATATATATTATATACTGTATAACGGACCTGGTGGACACTGTCAGCAGACTGCTAAACTAGTATGAAGAAAGAAAAAAAAACACCACAGGTATACAATGTAGATGGATGGATAGTATAGTATTACTTATACTTATGGACGACGAGTGCACTGACGACACAGAGGTAGGTACAGCCGTGGCCTACCGTACTGCTGCTTAGTGCTTATATATATAATATACTGTATAACGGACCTGGTGGACACTGTCAGCAGACTGCTAAACTAGTATGAAGAAAAAAAAAAAAAAACACCAGTGTTTTTCAAGCAGACAAACGTATACTGGACTGGTGGTCACTGTCAGCAAAACTGTGCACTGTACTCCTGCTATAACTGCTCCCCAGTCCCCACAATTAGGCAGTGTGAGCAGAGCAGTGCACTCAGCACAGATATATCATGCAGCAGTGCAGTACACTGAGTGAGCACAGCCACAGATATGGTGGAGCGTTTTTTTTCAGGCAGAGAAACAAAGGATTAAAATCACTGGTGGTATAATCAAAACCCTGCACTGTACTCCCTAACAGCTGCTCCCCGTCCCCAATCCTCCCCACAATTATAACAATGTCACTCTTAGTCTTTTCTATTACGGAGAGGACGCCAGCCACGTCCTCTCCCTATCAATCTCAATGCACGTGTGAAAATGGCGGCGACGCGCGGCTCCTTATATAGAATCCGAGTCTCGCGAGAATCCGACAGCGGGATGATGACGTTCGGGTGCGCTCGGGTTAACCGAGCAAGGCGGGAGGATCCGAGTCGCTCGGACCCGTGTAAAAAAAAGGTGAAGTTCGGGCGGGTCGGATTCCGAGGAACCGAATCCGCTCATCACTAATTGTAATGTTATATAAAGATTTGTAATGGTGTTGACATAGGCGTATCTAAACGGTGTGTGCTGTGTACTTTGGTCCCTTGGTCCAGGGGGGTCCACATCACACACCCTGTACTCATGTTTAATTACCCCTCTGGAGTCTAGCGTCAGTGCTGCTGCAGAAGAAATCACTCAGAAAAGCCATTTTTTCTGATGATTTGCACATGTGTAGTTGAGATTTGTCACCGAGAACATAGCAGAATGCACGGTGACTGATGGGATCCCGAGCAATCAAAAGCCCTACAGTTGGCATGCTGACTAACAGGGACTATTCCCACTTGTGGGTGTCCACGACACCCATAGAGTGGGAATAGAACCATGTGTTGAGCACAGCAAGCCACCGAGCCTGCTGCGGGGCGAGCGCAGTGAACCCCAAGGGGTTTTGTTGCACCTCACCGGAATTCTGTGGCCGGGATACCGGTGTCAGTAGGCTGACCATTGGGATCCTCACTGCTAGTCACCCAACCCAAATAAAGAACACTATTAAAACTAACCATACCTATCATGCAGAATTATCTGTAAACAGCTCTATTGACCTCTGGCTGTGTGTTTCTTTCTAAATACACATTACATAGAGTACAATGGGAATTACAGTAATTGGGTAGTTATTATTATTTAACAATTTAGTCAATTCAATATAACCTATTGACAACAAAATTGTAGTTTGGATACAAAATACACACATGTACCTATTAAAAGTAGAAATGTACGGCGGGCACTTTTCGTGTTTTGGTTTTGTTTCTGGTTCCATGCTCATGTTTTTTATCTGGATTTGTTTTGTCAAAACCACCCTTTCGTGTTTTGGTTTTGGATTTGGATCTGGATGATTTTGAAAAAAACATAAAAACAGCTAAAATAACAGAATTGGGGGGTAATTTTGATCCTACGGTATTATTAACCTCAATAACATTCATTTCCACTCATTTCCAGTCTATTCTGAACACCTCACACCTGCAAAGAAGTAAAAGAGGTGCAATGAGGTAGCTGTATGACTAAGCTAAGCGACACAAGTGTGCGGCACAAACACCTTGCCCATCTAGGAGGGGCACTGCAGTGGCAGACAGAATGGCACTTAAAAAACTAGGCCCCAAACAGCACATCATGCAAAGAAGTAAAAGAGGTGCAATGAGGTAGCTGTATGACTAAGCTAAGCAACACAAGTATGCGGCACAAACACCTGGCCCATCTAGGAGTGGCACTGCAGTGTCAAACAGGATGGCACTAAAAAAAAACTAAGCCCCAAACAGCACATCATGCAAATAAGTAAAAGAGGTGCAATGAGGTAGCTGTATGACTAAGCTAAGTGGCACAAGTGTGTGGCACAAATACCTGGCCCATATAGGAGTGGCACTGTAGTGACAGACAGGATGGCACTTAAAAAAAATAGTTTTCAAACAGCACATCATGCAAAGAAGTAAAAGAGGTGCAATGAGGTAGCTGTATGACTAAGCTAAGCAACACAAGTGTGCGGCACAAACACCTGACCCATCTAGAGTTGGCACTGCAGTCCCACTGCACTAATAGCAGACACTGGATGCATGTCTAACACCATAGTTGTCAAGGCCTCATTTATCCACTTTGCAACCAGATGACTGCTGTCATATTTCATCTTCCTCGCAAAGGACTGTTAGACATTCATTTGCTTAGCTGAAGTAGTACAAGTGATCTACCGACTTCCCCTCAGGAATGACGATCGACACTCCAACAGCAACAACAGCAGTGGCAGCAGCAGCAGCAGCAGTACAAGGAAGTGGTTCTTGATCTTTCCCTAGTTTATCCTCCAAATTTTTGTTCTCCATAATTTTTCTGGAGTTATATAACAAAATGCAGCAAAGGAGAGCATACCTCTAAACCACACAGGGCAAATCCTGTAAAAACTATTTGAATTGAATATTAATAACCCCTTTATTTGGAGTAAATAATATACAGCACAGGACAGCACCACTGAACTTGTATGGCAGCACCACTGGACTGGACTTATACGACAGTACCACTGGACTGGATTTTGTCAAAGTCAGAAAAATATCACGCTGCACGTTGCCATATATGCACCTCATGCGCGTGCCTGCTGCACGCGCACATTCTCTCCCGTGCGTGCGGATACACGCAGCCGCGTGATGGCGCCTCGGCCATGCGCTCGAGCGCGTGGTATGTGCATTTACGGTAGACTTTGTGTGCGTCTAGCGGGCGACTCAATCGTTTAATAATAGAACCAAATAGCTCGTTTTATAGATAATGTTCCCCTTAATGATAACTGTAAGATTGGTTAATGTGACTTGTTCACGGACTTGGGAATCCCTCTTTACGTGGTACAAAGGGTCTGATTAAGGTTGAACAGCTGTGTCTGGTACCTAACTGAAGAGTATTTTAATAGCAATAATCCGGTGTTGGTTAGGTAAAGATTAATCGCTCCTGCGTGTAGTTATGACCATTAGTAGTTTCTGGACATATTCTATATTTGCAGTTCATTATCCATGCGGCGGGAATCCGGAGATTCCCACCCACCTGAGCTGTTTAAAATAGTCACAGCCCACCTGTTCAAACTAACCTATGACCTTTTTATATGATGCGAGGAGACATTCCTGTGTCCAATGAACAATAAGATTGTAGGTCCCTTTGTAGTATACTGTACCCAGTGTATATAAGATCAGCCAGCCTGAACAGCACTCCCACTCTCTCCACAAACGGTTTTCATATTGACAAACTTGGGGCTGGTACCAGGCTGCGCTGCGATCTTTCCCAGTGTGTGTAAGTAATTCTCTGTGATTATATCGCTCTTTGTTTGTATTGGCCACATTCTCTCTCTCTCTGTTTAGTTTAAGACTGTAACGTTATTGTATATTTCTGTTTAGATATTCTGTTAGAATTATATGTTAGTATGTAGTGTATGACTTGTAAACTGTTTTACCCCTTTTCAATATAACTAAAAGCTTGTTAGTAAAGGTGTTGAAACCTTAGCACAGTATTGTGTGTTCATTACATTGCAGAGAGTAATAGGGGCATCTCGATCGCTCAAACAGCTTTAGTGTTAACAAGGTTAAGCAGCGTTATATCGCTACAGTGTTTCAGTACAAGGTTTACAGTATAAGAATACCCTTTCTGTGTGTCATCTTGTGAGCGTCAGCGCTGCTCGTGATCTCCTCGTGGTCTCGAGCGTCCGCTGCGCTGATAGCGTAGCATTACGGTTGTCACTCGCCTATAGCGTGCTCGACTCCACGCATTAAGCTGTGAGCGAGCGTGCCGCATGTGCGTCTCGATCACGGCCTAGCGTATGCTACGCTAAATACGTACCCTTACGGTAACCCATACGCCAATTGCGTACTGTGTCTCTTACCCATTATTGTAAAGTTATAAGGTAATCATAAATCAGCATTATCAATTCGCAGCTCGTCCGTCCTCCACATATCCGCATAGCGAAAACAAACGTTATCCGTCAGCAAGGGCGGGAAGGCAGTATCCCTTCGTATCGGGATACAGTAGTGCTGACTAGATAAGCGTCTGCTTCGCTAGATTGAAGGAGTGCTGGTGGGATCTGGAACCGGAGGTAAGAACAATACGCTATTGTTTTTTTTTTTTAAACTGTTTATTTCTGTTTTGCGTACGCACGCACACACGCAACTGTATCTCTTTTTCATTTGTGTATTTTCACATATCACCTTCCTGCTTACCATTTCACAATTGATAATGTGCTGAGAAAGATTTGTTGCTATTGGTAGTTAAAAGTTAAAATTAATACTTAAAGGAGTAATTATAAAAACACGCACACATCCTGGCCTAATTAAAGGTTGATACAGTGGAATCTGTGTGGTGTTCGGTAAATGATTATAGCTAAATATCATTTACATTGATAAACGTGTTAGCTGTGTTACTGTGGACGTGTCTGGCCTGCGTACACGTGTCTCTAACAAAGGGGCAGAACGAGTGTACGCGACGCAAGGGTCGATGCACGGAGCGTATATTACACAACGGAGCGTCTGGGTACGCCCACATAATACAAATCACACGACAGTATTATTTTAAACAGGCGAAAAGGAGGCAACGCGATAAATAGCGCAAGTCAATTTCAGTGTCCAAAATTTTAAGCTAATAGATCCTTCTCTAATTTGCAACCCATCTGGACTAGACTGTGTTACTGAATGAAAGGGATTTCTGCTCAGAAACAAAAGTAAAGTGTATATGAGGTGAAAGAGTGTGTATACATATATATATAAGTTTCTAATTTTTGGGGTTGAAGCAAAGGAAATCGAGTTCTCGTGAAGGTACATACGTGTAAGTGACTGCATGGTGGCTTGGGAGGCATCCCTTGTTAAACATTAAAAAAGAGCATTAGAGTATAGCAGACCAGGAGGTCTACTGTAGCACAGACCAGGAGGTCAAGACAGACCAGGAGGTCCAGGTACAGCAGACTAAGAAGTCCGCTATAGATAAAGAGTAGCACAACACCAGTAAGGGTTGGTGCGGAACCCATATAGGCCATTAAGCTCAGGCTGAAGGAATTCGCAGCCACAATTTTCGATTCCATTGGTCGCTCCGCACATAAGATTAGTTGCTTATGTGCAGAACGATTGTACCGCACGTAATTGTGTGCATTAGTTAGTAACTTGACCCAGTACCATTTGCGTACGCTAGAGGGGTCATAAACGCTATTTGTACATTCTAACGTGATTTGTGTAATATTTTTTTTATTTTAAGGGAAGTTCGCTAGTCACTTGGGAACTATCCAACAACCAATAGTTACTGGAAAGGGTTAATTGCTCTTCGGATCACACCCACATGTTCCAGTAAATAGAGGTTCAGGTCGCAGGGGCCCTAGGTTGAGTACGCCAGCGCTAAGGCAGTGTGTGGGCGTATTGGTCGACGTGGGCGAGTGAGTGGAGTACTCGGTAAACTTCGCCGCCGGCCTGCCCAGGACATCTTGGTTTTGTAAGGGTTCGCTGAAGACCCTGATTTGAAGGTCAGAGGTAGTGAAAGCAACACCTGCAAGGATGGGGGCCAGTTGTTCAGGTAGGGGGCGATCAACCTCGGTTCGGGTTGACTTAATAAACCGACCAATCGGGTCGGCAAGGTATGTAATGTGTGAGAAATACGGATCACACACAGAGGTTTTGTGTGATGAATGGGAAAGAATGACTGTGCACGATGGGGAAAAGTTCCCACGGGTAGGCAGTTTTAGCCCAGATGTGTTGCAAAATCTAAGGAGAAGGATATGTCTCATTAAATCTGCAAAGAGACGAATCAAACATTATGACTATTTACAGTTATGGCAGCAGGAGGGTGAAATACAGAGAGGATTGGCTCAGGCGGCTGGATCTAACCCTATCAAGAAACTGATAGCCACGGCGCCACCGCCACCATACATAACAGGAGAGCGGGTGGTCACAGAGAATGGCACACTGGTGAATGATAAACATGCACTTAGTAACTGTATAAATGTTAAGAATAATGTGACTAAGATTATCGATGCAAATACTAACCCGTGCAAGCTGTACCCTGTTTTAAACTTTCCCCAGGAGTGTGATCAAGAGGATGAGCCAACAACAATATCGGCACTCTCTCTAGCAGCCACCATAGCAGAAACAACCGTGGGCACGGCCCAACCCGTAAGATTAGCGTCAAAGCCCCCTAGCGGAGGGACAGGTGAGGTCGTATCATCTGGTAAGTACGGCACCATACACTATGCTGAAACCATTTCACCACATATTGTAGAATCTACTCAGAAAGATGTTATTGGACTTAATCCCGTTAGGGTAATAGCAGTGCCAAATGGGAAAACTGACACTTCAGGAATCACTCCTGTCAGAAACATCGCCATGCACTGCCCCTTTTCCCGAATGGAATTATGAACAATGGTGTCTGAATTCCCTGATCCTAGGAAAGATCTAGCTGCTAGTCAGAAATACATTAGAGATCTAGGAAATACTGTGGAGCCCAATAACAAAGACTGGCAGATATTGCTGAGGGCATGTTTACCCTCCAATGTCGACTCAGCAAGATTTTTAGCTGACTGTAAATTAGATGAAGATGTACCCCTTACGGATGTGTACAATCAAGATAATGTAAAGAGAATAAATTTACAGTTAAAAGAGTATTTTCCAGCTGTTGCCAAATGGAATAAAATTTTTACCATCAAACAAAAAGAGGGAGAAACAGCTGCTGATTATTTTCATCGGGCACTACAGGAAATGGCTAAGTATACAGGCATAGAAGATATTTCAACAAATGTAAATCATAGAGCAGTAGCAGTATCTGTGTTAATGGAAGGTTTAAAAGAAGTATTAAAGACAAGGGTACAGACCACCCAACCATGTTGGCGAGGTCTGTCGGTGGCTACTTTGAGAGAGGCTGCTGTTGATCATGAACAGAATATCACCAGACACAGGGAGTCACAAAGTGATAAGTTAATGGCCGTAAGTATACAGGCCCTGACCACAAGGCCATCTCTGTATAAATCTCCGACCCCTGTGGGTAAGTCAAATGTGGTAACTTGTTATTACTGTCATAAAGAGGGACATTTTGCACGAGACTGTAAATCAAAGAATGCACAAGGATCATACCAACCCCCTAGACAACGACATAACACACGAAATTGGGAGCAAGGACCGCAGAGACGGAGTTATGAGCCACACGCAGGGGAAACAAAAAGGTATCCCCCAAAAAGAGACTGGCAAGTCACAGATAGATCTCATTTACCCCCTTCACAGGTAATAGCTGCCAGCGCAATACAGGGAGGCCACCACGCACCATAGGGGCGAGGCCACACCTGTAATCTACAGCCAGTGAAACTAATTGCGAACCTTGGAAGTGAACCCGAGGTTACAATTGATGTAGCTGGTAAATCTCTAAATTTCCTTGTAGATACGGGGGCGGCCAAGTCAGTGATAAATTCGACCGTGGGCATGAGAACCACTGGTAAAACAATTCCAGCCATGGGAGTAACAGGAGTAGTACAGCACTACCCTTTAAGCAAACCCGCAGAGATTACGATAGGGCCTTTGCATACCAAGCATTCTTTCCTGCTGGCTGCTTCGGCTCCGACTAATCTCTTAGGGAGAGATTTACTGTGCAAAATGGGATGCGTCATATACTGTACTCCTGAAGGTGTGTTCTTGGATATACCCGAAAACCACGCTCAGGAAGCGCAAGATATGCTAGACTCCCCAACAAGATTAATGTCACACACTGTTATTGTAAATAGGTGTCCGTCCAAAGTAGAAGAAATGATTTCCCAGATACCGGAGTCACTTTGGACCAAAGATGGACAAGACACTGGACTGATGGCAAATGTAGCCCCAGTAGTTGTGCAAGTAAAAGATGGTAGGATAGCTCCAAAAATCCCACAATATCCTCTGAAGCCAGAGGTGGAGTTAGGAGTTTACCCTGTAATAGAGCGCTTGCTACAACAGGGCATTCTGGTAAGGACGTCCAGCACTGCAAATAGTCCCATCTTCCCTGTTAAAAAGAGTGGGGGGAGGGGCTACCGATTAGTGCAGGATCTAAGAGGGATCAACAAAATAGTTGAGAGTCAATTCCCCGTAGTGCCAAATCCAGCTGTCATCCTAATGCAAATCCCTCCCACTGCCAAATTTTTCACTGTGATTGACCTCTGCTCCGCTTTCTTCTCGGTACCCCTGCACCCTGACAGCCAATACTTATTTGCATTCACATACAGAGGAGTTCAATATACATGGACTCGCTTACCCCAAGGTTTCATAGACAGTCCAAGTATTTTCTCACAAGCCCTGCATGATTGTTTACAGTCTTTCCAACCAGTGAGTGGATCAGTATTGATACAGTACGTGGACGATTTACTACTGTGTTCAGATTCATTGGAAGCGTCCCTGAGAGATACGAAACAGCTCCTGTCTCATCTTTCAGACACAGGACACAAGGTTTCCAAAGACAAGTTACAATTATGCCAGACTCGTGTGAAGTATTTGGGACACTGTCTAACACAAGGACTGAGACACCTTACCGCTGATAGAATTCAAGCAATTCGTGACATGACCCTGCCACAAACCCAGCAACAGATTAGAACGTTTTTAGGAATGTGTGGGTATTGCCGTAACTGGATCCCAGGTTTTTCCATACTAGCCCTACCTTTGCAGGAGATGGTCTCATCAAGTAAACCTGATCGGATCTCGCACACGGACGAATCCGAGATGGCATTTGAAAGACTAAAACAGTGCCTAACACAGGCACCGGCATTAGGTATGCCTGACTATGGGAAACCCTTTGAGCTGTTACGGAACAGAGAGTGCTGGTTGCGCAGCAGGTGTCCTAACCCAGAAGCATGGTGATGCCAGCAGGCCGGTAGCTTACTACAGCGCTCAGCTAGATACGGTAGCGCGATCCCTCCCCACATGCTTGCGAAGCGTTGCAGCGATAGCATTGCTAGTTACAAAAAGCGAAGACGTAGTGCTAGGACACAACCTCACAATCCATACACCACATGCAGTGTCAGCCTTACTAAATTCTGCCCAAACCAGACACGTCTCATCAGCGCGGTTTACAAGATGGGAATTGGCACTGATGGCCCCCGTAAACATTACCATAAGGAGATGCAGCGCATTAAATCCTGCAACGTATCTCCCAGGTGTGCCTGGACAGGCACAAAGGGTGGAGGATGAGAATAATGGTGAAGGAGGATTTAATACAGAGGATGACACACATGATTGTATGGAATATTTGACCCAAAATTTCACGGCAAGGCCTGACATCAGTGACAACCCACTGGAAGATGTAGATTTTACTTTCTACACTGACGGTAGTTGTCACAGACAGACGGACTCGGGAGACTTGTGTACTGGATACGCAGTCGTAGATGACCAAGGCACCATAGAAGCAGAACCGCTAGGCCCACCTCACTCAGCCCAGGTTGCTGAACTGGTTGCCCTAACCAGAGCATGTGAATTGGCTAAGGGCAAGTCAGCCAATATCTACACAGATTCTAGGTACGCCTTCGGGGTAGTCCATGATTTCGGTGCCCTATGGCGCCTCAGAAATTTCATGACGGCAGCTGGTACACCGGTAGCGCATGCAGCTCACATCAAAAGGCTTCTAACAGCGATACAGGAACCCGACAGAGTGGCTGTTATCAAGTGTAAAGCACACACATATAGCCAAGACCCGGTATCACTTGGTAACAGCCGAGCAGACGAAGCTGCTAAATCAGCAGCTAGTAACCCCATACAGACAGACAGTACACGACTGATGGTATTTAATACTGTAAACACACAGAAATTGTGTGAAATGCAAAATTTGTGTTCCCCACAGGAAAAGGCAGTTTGGAAGTCAAAAGGATATGACCAGGAGTCCTCAGGACTCTGGACAGATGGACATGGTAAACCAGTGGCACCAAGAGCATACCTTCCAAGTCTAGCGGAAGCAGCACATGGGCTGACTCATCTAGGCAAAGAAGGGATGTGTAAGCTAGTAAGAGCTTATTGGTGCGCCCCAGGATTTTCCTCCCATGCGGGTAAGAGAGCAATGACATGTCTTACCTGCTTGAGGAAGAATATCGGAAAGGCAATACCGACAGAGCCATCTCATATCCCTCCAACAGATGGCCCTTTCCAGGTGATACAAATTGATTTCATACAATTGCCACCTTGTAGAAATTTAAAGTATGTTTTGGTCTGTATTGATGTATTTTCAAATTGGGTTGAAGCATTTCCTGCGGCCACAAATACCGCTGTATTCACTGCAAAGAAAATTGTGCAGGAATTTGTGTGTAGGTACGGTATCCCTAGAATAATTGAAAGTGATAGGGGTACCCACTTTACAGGTGAAGTCTTTCAAACAATGTGTAAGTTGATGGGAATTAATAGTAAGCTGCACACTCCGTACCGCCCCCAGGCGAGCGCGAAGGTGGAAAGAGTAAACAGCACTATTAAAAATAAATTGAGCAAGGTAATGACTGAAACAGGACTGTTATGGCCTGAAGCTTTGCCAATCGTATTATACAGCATCAGAACCACTCCCAGATCCCCTCTTAATCTGTCTCCTTTTGAAATTCTGTTTGGTCGACAACCCCATGTTATGATTAACCCCCAGGATGATTTGAAATGTAACAATGAAGTAACCGTAAAGTACTTGGTTAAGATGAGTAAGCAATTGAGGAATCAGAATGATAATCTAAAGTTGATGATTCCTGATTTGCCAGACAGTAATTGTCATGACATTGAACCTGGGGATTATGTAATGATACGGAATTTTCTACGCTCAGGTTGCCTTATTGACAGATGGGAAGGACCATATCAAGTCTTATTGACCAGCACAACTGCTTTGAAGGTTGCCGAGAGAGAGACTTGGGTCCATTCGTCTCATTGTAAAAAGGTCACTGACCCAGAGAGGTCCCGTGATAAAGAACAGACGGTAGAGGTTGTATCACTAGAGTGTCTGTTCAGGGAGGATTGAGACGACACCTGAGCGCTGAGAATAACAAGACCGGAAGCTTGTCGAGCCAGATTTCTTTTTCCCATTTGTTATTTTCTCCAGTTCCCACCTCCCTCCTATTTCCTTTCCCCCTTCTTATTTTCCTCCTTTTACTCCTCAAAGATGGACTTACCCCAAGAGACTGTGATCCGGATTTTCCTGTTGACCATGATGTTGACCAGAGCAGTCTGTTTCGGTGAGAGTACCATGGAGGTCGAGAAAGGATCAGGAATGGGTTCTGATGACCAGGATGCAGGCGTAGATTTCCAAGAACAACATAATCTCCGAGTAAAGGCGAGTATCAGAAAACGATCTGGTAGCATTGACAATAGAAGGAATTGTGAAGGATTGTTAGCTGAAGAGAACTGCATCTGTAGGCATTGTGACAATATAGTTGAGGATGGGTGCATAAAGAAATGTCAGTCCAGTTTTAAGGTCCACATGGACCGGCATCCATTGAGTGACTATCACTCCTTAGTGGGTAAAGTGTTAAATCAGACAGACTGTTGGGTATGCTCTCAAGTACCTCAAGGCCATAGCAAATCAGGATTAGTACCATTCCCTTTAACGGTAGGAGAGGTACTTGAGCTAAATGGTGGGAGGCCGGTGGACAAGAGGTTTAATATCTCTAGTCCTCCTAGTTTGAAGCTCCACCAATATCATGTGGATAGGTCCTTAGTGTGCTTTAACATTTCCAATCCCCGAAAGCCGGGAAATTGGGAAGTGTCATGGAGTAATCAAACCATGACATTCTCACATAGAGCCGACAGATTGCCCATAGACACAGAACTTATACGCCAGATAGCCGACCATAGGAAATTCTTTCGGTATAGGTACACCTTAGGAAGTAGGATCATGCGAGTTGGAGAAGTATCACCAGGATACTGTGCACAGATCGTACAAACTGATACGTGTACTAAACAGATGGAAGAATTAGGGCTAGGAGAGTTCACATGGAAAATTTGTAATATGGTTATGTCACACTCCGTCCCATATGTTCTCCCCGATGATGCATATTTCATATGCGGGAGGAAGGCGTATAAGTGGCTTACCCCAAACTCAGAAGGGTTATGTTATATTGGAAAAGTACTGCCTGAGGTAATGACTGTATCCCACCCTAAAATGAAAGATATTCACCGTGGTGCCCAAGCTCCTTATACTCACACTCATTACGAACACATCGTTAAACGGCACCTGATAGAAAGAACAGAGCATTCAGCTTCTGACCTGATCCATGAATCCACCGGGATTCAATTCCTACTCGCGTTAGATATCACTCGTACCGCTAGAGGAGTGATAAATTATAAATATATATCTGCGCTTGCAAATTTATTAGACAATATCACCGAAATGTATGACGACACATTCAGGTACACTGGGAAAGAGTTACAAGCCTACAAAACAGAACTGGTTCAGCATAGGATGATTCTCAATTATCTCACGGCTGTGACAGACGGGTATTGTGTTACCCTAGCGACTCAGTATGGAATAAAATGCTGCACGTATATTACAAACAGCACTGAGGACCCAGCCGAGGTCATAGACCAAAAGATGGATGACATTTTGCAATTAAAATGGGAGTTCCGAAGGAAACACAATCTCACCCTTGCCACTGTGGGTAATGAGCTGACCAGTTGGGTGTCATGGTTGAACCCACGAAATTGGTTCTCTGGTTTAGGAGAATGGGCCCAAGGTATTATCATGGATGTAGGTAAATTTCTTTTGTGTATTCTGGGTGTCATCATATTGGTCGGTCTGATATTTAGATGCGTTCGGGTTTTAACAAAGTGTAAACTTAGCGCCCGAGTGATGAGTTTAAGAAGTGAAGATACTGTATTAACAACGATTAATTTGATGTATGACCCAACGATAGAGACAATGTTGTGATGAAAATGTGATTCCACGGTCCATTTCTTTCACCCGTTTCTCCTTTGTTTTCCTCCAAAGTACAAAGACATCCGCTTGGAAGAAGAATTTGACAACCTTTTACACAGACCATTGATGGACAATGCCATAGACCCCCAATATCCCTAGCGATTTTAAAATTTTACGATAGCCCAACACTTTTGTAAGTCTATGGACATTGAGAAAGCTTTTGCTCAAGCAATTATAGCAAAAGCATCGGGAGACTACAGTCAACATGTACATCAAGACAAGACATCAGACAAGACCTCAATCGGCAAATGTACACTAAACTCACATAGTTTATGACTGCATTTACCATAATTGCTTCTTATCTTCATCTCCACAACCTTCAGGTAATGACACACATAGTCGATAGGGAATATAGGCACAGATATCAGCAATCACATACCCCCCCATTCATGTATCATCAACTAAAATGTGCTCCCCCATTTTGTTGCAACCAAAAGCCGAAAAGAGCTCGGTAAAGTTTGACAGCCCATCCACAGACCCGTACCATGGGATAAGAAGGAATTCAAATGTATACTTCGCAATACCTCGAAGCTTGATTTAAAACACGTACGGCACGATGATACATGACCCCTCAAACATGGACTCATACATACATGCTTCTACTATCTCACTAGGTCATACCTTTTTCCCACCTTCTTCTCTTCTCCCTTACCCAATCATAGAAATGTATTTTTACATGACATATATTTTTCTCTGTTTGAACTGTTTTCAGGAAGTGGCAGTTATTGGTGACTGCCAAAGGGTGGACTGTCAAAGTCAGAAAAATATCACGCTGCACGTTGCCATATATGCACCTCATGCGCGTGCCTGCTGCACGCGCACATTCTCTCCCGTGCGTGCGGATACACGCAGCCGCGTGATGGCGCCTCGGCCATGCGCTCGAGCGCGTGGTATGTGCATTTACGGTAGACTTTGTGTGCGTCTAGCGGGCGACTCAATCGTTTAATAATAGAACCAAATAGCTTGTTTAATAGATAATGTTCCCCTTAATGATAACTGTAAGATTGGTTAATGTGACTTGTTCACAGACTTGGGAATCCCTCTTTACGTGGTACAAAGGGTCTGATTAAGGTTGAACAGCTGTGTCTGGTACCTAACTGAAGAGTATTTTAATAGCAAT
This sequence comes from Pseudophryne corroboree, assembly GCF_028390025.1. Classification (NCBI taxonomy): domain Eukaryota; kingdom Metazoa; phylum Chordata; class Amphibia; order Anura; family Myobatrachidae; genus Pseudophryne; species Pseudophryne corroboree. The sequence goes on along the minus strand of NC_086447.1, from coordinate 458,310,262 downwards.
AATCCGGTGTTGGTTAGGTAAAGATTAATCGCTCCTGCGTGTAGTTATGACCATTAGTAGTTTCTGGACATATTCTATATTTGCAGTTCATTATCCATGCGGCGGGAATCCGGAGATTCCCACCCACCTGAGCTGTTTAAAATAGTCACAGCCCACCTGGTCAAACTAACCTATGACCTTTTGATATGATGCGAGGAGACATTCCTGTGTCCAATGAACAATGAGATTGTAGGTCCCTTTGTAGTATACTGTACCCAGTGTATATAAGATCAGCCAGCCTGAACAGCACTCCCACTCTCTCCACAAACGGTTTTCATATTGACAAACTCGGGGCTGGTACCAGGCTGCGCTGCGATCGTTCCCAGTGTGTGTAAGTAATTCTCTGTGATTATATCGTTCTCTCTGTTTAGTTTAAGACTGTAACGTTATTGTATATTTCTGTTTAGATATTCTGTTAGAATTATATGTTAGTATGTAGTGTATGACTTGTAAACTGTTTTACCCCTTTTCAATATAACTAAAAGCTTGTTAGTAAAGGTGTTGGATCCTTAGCACAGTATTGTGTGTTCATTACATTGCAGAGAGTAATAGGGGCATCTCGATCGCTCAAACAACTTTAGTGTTAACAAGGTTAAGCAGTGTTATATCGCTACAGTGTTTCAGTACAAGGTTTACAGTATAAGAATACCCTTTCTGTGTGTCATCTTGTGAGCGTCAGCACCGCTCGTGATCTCCTCGTGGTCTCGAGCGTCCGCTGCGCTGATAGCGTAGCATTACGGTTGTCACTCGCCTATAGCGTGCTCGACTCCACGCATTAAGCTGTGAGCGAGCGTGCCGCATGTGCGTCTCGATCACGGCCTAGCGTATGCTACGCTAAATACGTACCCTTACGGTAACCCATACGCCAATTGCATACTGTGTCTCTTACCCATTATTGTAAAGTTATAAGGTAATCATAAATCAGCATTATCAATTTATACGCCAGTACCACTGGGTTTATATGCCAGTACCACTGGATTTATATGGCAGTACCACTGGACATGTACGGCAGTATCACTGGAATTATATGGCAGTAGCACTGGACATATACGGCAGGATCACTGGATTTATACGGCAGTACCACTGATCATATACGGCAGTATGACTGGACTGGATTTATATGCGAGTACCACTGAATTTATATGGTAGTACCACTGGACATATACGGCAGTCTCACTGGAATTATATGGTAGTACCACTGGACATATACAACAGTATCACTGGATTTTGTTCGGCAGTACCGCTGGACATTTATGGCAATATCACTGGACATATACGGCAGTAGCACTGGATTTATACAGCAGCACAGGGACACCACCACTGGACTGATGCAGGACAACACAGCACCACTGCAATGGACTGGACTTATACAGCAACACTGGACATATTGCAGCAGAGGACACCACCACTGTGACTGGACTGATACAGCACAAGACACCACCACTGGACTGATGCAGCACAACACAGCACCACTGGACTGGACTTATACAGCAGCACTGGACATATGGCAGCAGAAGACACCACCACTGTGACTGGACTGATGCAACACAAGACATTACCACTGTACTGATGCAAGACAACACAGCACCACTGCACTGTACTTGTACAGCTACACTGGACATATGACAGCAGAGAACACTACCACTGTGACTGGACTGCACTACACTCTCCAATGCCAGAGTGAAAATGGCGGCGACGTGCGGCTCCTTATATGGAATCTAAACCCCACAAGAATCTGACAGCGGGATGATGCCGTTTTGCTTCGTTCTGGTTTCTGAGTCAGGCGTGAAAACCCGAGCCGGACTCGGAACCGAGCTCGAGTATTGAAGTTCGGGGGGTTCGGTTCTCAGGTAACCGAACCCGCTCATCTCTAATTAAAAGTTAGGTTAGTGCAGTTTTTCCAACAGTGCATGTTTTGCAGGTTTCACAATTGAAATAATTAGCTCATCGTATGGATCTTTTAAAATGTGTCAGCTAGTAATGAATATATCTGTGAGCCAACAAGGACTGATTTTGGGAAACACTGGGTTAGAGGCTTGAGAATTCAAAAATAGCTTATTTGGCTGTAACAAACAGGTGGACATCCTAAAGGGGATCCGTTCAATTTGCCGGCTGTTGGGATCCCGGTGGGCAGGATACCAACGCCAGAATCCCGACAGCCAGCAATGCCACCAACCGGTATCCCGACAAAATAGGACTATTCCCACTCATGGGTGACCACGATACCCATAGAGTGGGAATAGATCCTGTGGCGAATGCAGCAAGCTATTGAGCCCGCAAGAGAACTCTTTACGCTGGCCCTGCTGCCGGCATTCCACTGTCAGAATATGGACAGCCGGCATACCTCTGTCGGGATATGTACAGGGATGTGGACAGCCGTTATGCCGCTGTCGGGATATGGACATCAGGCACCCCACACACCGGTAAATCGTATATATTCCAGCTAAAGCTGGATACACATAGCAATGTGTACCCATCCCGTATATCAGTTGCTTTGTACACATCATAACGATCTCATGAAGGAAGAAACAATCCCTGGTCTGTCCTTTATTAGCATACATCATGTTGCTAGTGATATCACCCTCGTAGCCCAGGCAGCACGTCAGACCGGGGTGGGTTACTAGTGACTGCAGGCACCTGCATATTGGGATACACACTAAACGATATGTCCGATATGTCATTCCAATTTGTCTGGAAATTACTTATCGGGACTAAATTGTCTCAGCCTGCACCCAGCTTTACTGCATAAATTCAACCACTGTTTGTTTGCAATCCATTTCAAAGAAATTTTGTTTAACCAAGGCGATCCACTATTATAAACTACATTAGGGAAACATAAGGTGTGAACTATGGGCCTGGTTCATGCTTGTTGTAGCAAATTATCAAGCAACTGGGCAAACCATGTTACACTGCAAGTGGGACAGATGTAACATAGGCAGAGAGATTTAGATGGGTTCCAAACTGCACATGCTCATTGGAGTTGGCACCCAAGGCCTGATTAACAATGAAGCTGATGAAGCTGCATCTCCAGGCCACCAAAATAGGCCCAGTGCACAGCATTTTGCCATGATGCTGTAGACAGGAATTTGTTTCCTGCTATAGCAGCCTGCCATATCTGCCTGGTGTATCTATGTGTATATGTATATACACGAGGTGTGTATATATGTACCGTATATTATTTATTTATTAATTAACAGTTTCTTATATAGCGCAGCAAATTCTATTGTGCTTTACAACTGGACACAATTAGAAGACAAAACTGGGTAAAAACAAACAGTATATTGGATGTTTGTGTGTGTACAGGAGAGTGTTTATTAGGGAGGGGCATGTGTGTGTGTGTGTGTGTGTGTGTATTTTTACTTTAGGGGGTAGATGACTGCTGCAGCTCTGCCATTGCCCCCTTTGTCCACTGGTGCATAGATCTGCAACCTTCATAGGTAACAATATGCAATCCTTTCATAATCTCTTTTTTTTGCAATATATCTGCTTTTATTTAACACTCAATATTCTTTTGTTTATAGAACAATCAGTGAAATCAAATCATCCCTTTGATTGGAACAACACCTCCTCTTCAGATAAAACTGAGAAAAAATGAATGTCAATACAAATCATGCAAGTGCAGCATTTGCTATAGCTTCTGTAGGAGAAAGAGAAGAAAGAATCGTAAAAGACCTGCTGGACCAAAGAATGGTTGAAGAGCAGAGATGCTTTGTCTCATATGGAGCGGTTAAAAGAAATGAGAAAATAACACAAAATAACCCAGAGGACTAAAAAAATTATTTAAGAATGTCTGACAACCTTTCAAGAGTTACTTGAACTCATTAATCCATTACTTACTGAACAAGATACCAAATTCAAGCTGAGCAAAACTCGTGGCCACTTTGTTCTCTTTGGCCTCTGGCTGGTCATTTGAAGACTTGAAATTTTCAACCACTATTTCTGCACAAGCTCTCAGTAACATTGGGGGTCATTCAGATCTGATCGATGGGTTGCGTTTTTTGCTGTCCTGCATTCAGATAGTCATTGCCTACAGGGGGAGTGTATTTTCGCTGTACACACATTGCTTTCTGCTCCTCAGTTACACTATCTACATCCACTGTGTAACAATCTCAGCCTTCTGATCCTTCCATTATTTCCCAAAAATTCCTGTTTGCACTGTCTTTGCTTTTATTACACCCCCCTTCTCATTGTCCATTCTATATTACACCCACTCCATTCTATATCATTCCTCTGAACACTACTGCACTGGAATTATGGCTCCTCAATCTTGTCCCATCCTCACTGCTGGGTCACCCCCCTCAATATTCCAGACCCCCTACATGCATTTCGAACCCATTCAACCTGATCCCCATCTCCCCTGTCCCCTCTCTTCCTTTCTCCTGTGCACTCTGGAATGCTAGATCAATCTGCAACAAGCTACCAACTATCCACAACCTCTTCATTTCCCACTCTTTTAACCTTCTCGCCATAACTGAAACTTGGCTCTCCTCCTCTGATACCACCTCCCCTTCTGCACTCTCCTATGGAGGCCTCTGCTTCACCCACTTGGTCAGACCTGATGACCGCCAGGGTGGAGTAGTGGGCATCCTTCTCTCCCTAAACTGCACCTTTTGTGTCACCCCACCTGAGCCCTCCCTCACCTTCTCCACCTTTGAGGTCCACACTATCCACCTCTTCTACCCCATTCACCTCATTGTGGCAGTGATCTACCTCCCCTCTGGCAGCTGTTCACCTTTCCTTGACAACTTTGCTGCCTGGCTTCCCCACTTTCTCTCCTCCGAACTCCCCTTTGTCATCCTCTGTGACTTTAACATCCCTATTGACATCACTAATGCAGCGTCCACTAATCTACTTGCCCTTTCCTCCTCCTTTGAACTTTCTCAATGGACCTCCTCCCCTGCTCACAATCTCGGACACTCACTTGACCTTGTCTTCACCTACCAATCTGATCTCTCTAATTTCTCTAACTTTTCCTTCCCTCTCTCTGATCACCATCTGCTTTCTTTCACCCTCTCATATTCCCCTCTCCTCTCCACGCCCAGACTCACCATTACAAGACGCAATCTCGGGTCTCTCGAACCCGCTATCCTGTCCTCCCTAGAGACTTTCCTCTCATTTTTCCACCATGACCTGTCCCAACCAGGCAGCCTCCTTCTATAACTCTTCCCTAACCTCTGCTCTCAACTCTGTGGCACCCTCTCCTCTGTCCCCCTCCGCCGCTTTAAACCCCAACCCTGGCACACAAAAGTAACATGATTCTAACAAAAATGTTCACGCTTCTGGAGAAAATCTCATTCTTTGGCGGACTTCCTCCATTTCAAGTTTATTCTCTCCTCCTACAGCTCTGCACTTTCCCTCACCAAGCAATCCTTTTTTCAAGTACTCATCTCTTCTCAGTCCTCCAGTCCACGCCATCTTTTTGAAACTTTCAACACTCTCCTTCACTCCCATCCTCCTCCTCTCCCATCCTCCCTTTCTGCCACTGACTTTGCCTCCTTCTTCATCTCCAAAATTGAGGAAATCCGACATGATATCTCCTCCCTTCATCCCTCTGCTGCCCCCTTCCCCTCCATCTATCCCACCCTGACCTCCTTCCATCCCACTACAGACAAGGAAGTCCACTCCCTCATCTTATATTCCCCCCCTCTCAACCTGCCCCCCTGGACCCCCTCCCATCCTGTCTTCTCTGCTCCCTCTCCCCAACTGCCTGCTCCCACCTTGCTCACCTTTTCAACCTATCACTCTCTACTGGCATCTTTCCCTCACCATTTAAACATGCTCTGGTCTCACCTATTCTCAAAAATCCCAACCTCGACCCTTCATTACCCAGTAGCTACCGCCCCATCTCTCGTCTCCCATTTACCTCAAAACTACTTGAACGACTGGTCTACAGCCATCTCACAAGTTACCTCTCTGACAACTTCTTCCTTGATCCACTACAATATGGCAGTCGCCCACTCCACTCCACTGAGACTGCCATGATGAAAGTCATAAATGACCTGCTTTCAGCCAAATTCAGGGGCCACTTCTCTCTGCTGGACCTCTCTGCTGCCTTTGACACCGTGGATCATCCTCTCCTCCTCTGCACACTCCAAAACATTGGCCTCACTAGCACTGTCCTCGATTGGTTTACCTCTTATCTAATAACCGCTCCTTCTCTGTGTCTGCCTCTGGCACCGCCTCACACCCTTCCATCCTTCCTGTTGGTGTTCCTCAGGGTTCTGTCCTCAGCCCCCTTCTATTCTCCCTGTACACCTCTTCCCTGGGTGTGCTCATTAACTCCTTTGGCCTTCAATACCACCTCTATTCTGATGACACACAACTGTACCTCTCCTCTCCTGATCTGTCCCCCTCTGTCTCTCTCAGGTTTCCAGCTGCCTCTCCACCATCTCCTCCTGTATGGCTGAGCACTCTCTGAAGCTCAACATGGACAAAACTGAACTCATTATCTTTCCCCCAGCCAGAGTAACACCCCCTACCAATATCTATCACTATTGACAACACCATCATCTCCCTCATTCCCCAACTCCGCTGCTTGGGGGTCACTCTTGTCTCCTCCCTCTACTTTGCACCCCACATCCAAGCTCTGACACAATCCTGTTGGTTCAAGCATTGCAAGATTGCTCGCCTCAGGCCATTTCTCTCCCAGAGCGCAACTAAACATATCATCCACTCACTAGTTATCTCACGGCTCGACTACTGCAACGTTCTCCTCACTGGCCTCACATGCTCCCATCTTGCTCCCCTCCAATCTGTCCTCAACTCCGCAGCTAGGCTTATCTAACTTTCCCACTGCTCCACGTCTGCCACTCCCCTTTGACAAAATCTGAACTAGCTCCCATTCCCCTACAACAGAATCCTCTTCAAACTCCTCACCCTTACATATAAGGCCATCTTTAATTCCACTGCTACCTACATCTCCAACCACCTCTTCCTTCATACTAACTCCCGTCCCTTATGGTCGGCCAATGACCATCGCCTCTCCTCTACCCTGGTCACTGCTTCCCATGCTCGAGTTCAAGATTTGGCCCGTGCTGCACCCCTTCAGTAGAACACACTCCCCTGCTCCATTAGACTCTCCCCGACCTTACAAAGCATCAAACGGTCACTAAAAACCCACCTATTCATTAAAGCATACCCTTCTGATGCATAACCTAGTCTTGAGGCTGCTCCTCCAGCCCCCTGCCTCATGCCTTGACCATCTCTGCTTTGCTTACACCCTGCCATTAGGCTACCTCCCGCTTGCTTGCACATCATGTCATCTGTCTGTCACCCCTTCCTACTAGATTGTTAGCTCCTCAGAGCAGGGGCCACTTTCCTCTTGTTGTCAAAACCCTCTTCTCGACACATTTTACCCACTTTATCTCCTGCTGGTAAAGGCTCATCTTAAAAAGTGTTGAAAGCGGAATATTTTAAGGTATGTAATTTGAACAAAAACATTGTTTCTAAACCCAGTTTTAATTAATATAAAAATAAAGTATTCACTTTGAAAAAAAATACAAAAATAATGTGGACATGTTTTTTTTATAAAGAAAAAACAAAATGTCAACAAATCTTTACACATTAAACAGTCCTAACGATTTTTTAAAATAAATTTACATAATTACAAGGCTGTGGTAGAGAAACATTTTGAACATCTCTTAGGGCAAAAGACAAATCATGCATGGCATTAGTGTTACCATGTATAGGGGTAGAAGCTCTTTGTACAGGAGAAGGGGGCAGAGGACAGGCATAACTGTTATGCATGCTGAAGAGAGATGGCCACCTAAGGCGGCATGTTATATTACGTTTCTGGCTGTGGTTGCTGAGAGCTATTAGGGTATGCCCTATTAAAGCTTGCAGCCTTTTATAGCTGTCATGCGGTGGCCTATGAGAAGACACATTTGATATGAAGGTATATGCATTAACTTCACCCATGGAGGTCACATGCAGTACTTCATTAAAAAGTTTTCTGTATAGTGCTGATGTTGCTGTAGTATACTGTATGTCGCAACTTTGCTCCCCATCTGACTGCTGTGGTATCCTATTCATCCATAGGTTTATTTAGTAGATTTGTGGCTTTATGAGAGAGAGACTGCCTTTTTCTCCACACCTTCTACTTCATGTTGTCTTTTAAGCAACTTCTTTTCTGTAGTCCTTTGTTTCCAATGTTGGGGATCAGTTGGTGTATCAGTTCTTGAAGATGCAGTAACTGATGCCTAGAGAAATAAGGGACAATGTGACTTTGGATCTGGGGTCATCTCTGCTGGGACCTTGTTAAGTGTCAAGTTACTAGACCCCACCGTACAGTGTTTTCTGGTACGGAGTCTCTATTTACACACAGGACATCACTGTGGATTTACTATAAGTAAGGAGCTGAGTATCCTAATGATCTGTACATGTGAGTCTATTAAGAATTATTAGAAGGACTATATAATCTGCCATTGTCCTGTACTGAACACTTATAATTATTGAGACTGCGTGATCCTACAGTAACATTAGATATACATTGCAATTAATGTTACAAGAAATGCTCTATGCTATTATTGTGTACACCAATTGTGACTAATTAGCTCCCGGGAGTACTACTTGTATCTTTATATTTGATTTTCTATAACACATACATTTTATATTTTATTGTCATGTGGATTGTGCCTTCCTGAAGCGCCAGGTGTAGCATTTTTTTAAAGATGACCTCAGTTTGGGAGGTTAGACACACCTCCAGCTACATTGGCCGCATCAGGAATCAGGCTTTCCAAAGTTTTCTCTGTGCAGGTATTAGCGCCGCAGGGTTAAATTTCCTTTATACAATTTGACTATGAACTACTTTTAACAGATATTTGTTTCCCCTCTATATAGGTTCCTTCCATATCACTAGAATGGCAAGCTATCACAGAAGCTTTTGAAGATAAATGGAATTTTCCAAACTGTGATGGAGCTATAGATGGGAAACATATAAGGACACCCTCCACCAAACAGTGGGTCATACTATTATAACTATAAGGGATTTTGTAACATTGTCCTAATGGCCATAGGTAATGAAATTATGAATTTCTGTATGTTAATGTAGGTAGAAATGGTAGAGCAAGCTTTTTCAACCAGTGTGCCGTGGCACACTATTGTGGCGCGACCAGTTGCAAGGTGTGCCGTGGAGCCAGAGCAGCTTCCTGCACCTTCAGAGTGAACCGTTGGCCCGAGCTCTTCTTAGAAGATCAGTTGTGCTGTGGTCGTGACCTATGCCTTGAAGACGTGGCGGTGTGATATCATAGGTCACAGCTGCGGCGTCTCGCCACCCAGCCAGCCCACCCGCCTGCATACACATCTTCCAGTTCCTGCCTGCATACACAGCTTTACTTGCCCACCCACATCCACACCTGCCCGACTGCCCACTGCCCAGTATTCGCAACACTCCACTATGAACAACCCCCGCCACTGGGGGACAGGGAGGAGGACAGCTGACCTGTAGGGGCTAATATTTGTTATTTTATTTCTCCTGTGGGGAACAATAAGATTTGCGTGGGTAGAATAACGATTTATGGATTTATAGGGGGAACAATGTGAATAATTCATGTGGGGAGCAATAGGATTTATGTGGGGAGCAATGTGATTGATTTATGTGGGGAGCAATGTGATTGATTTATGTGGGGAGCAATAGGATTTATGTAGGGAGCAACATGATTTATGTGGGGAGCAATGTGATTGATTTATGTGGGGAGCAATAGGATTTATGTAGGGAGCAACATGATTTATGTGGGGAGCAATGTGATTGATTTATGTGGGGAGCAATAGGATTTATGTAGGGAGCAACATGATTTATGTGGGGAGCAATGTGATTGTTTTTTCTGTGTAGGCCAATGTATGTGTGGATTTTTTTTACTGTGAGGGCCAATGTGTGTTTTTTGTTTCTTTTCTGTGGGCAACTGATGGTGTGCCTTGGCAATTTTAAAATATTGTTCGGTATGCCGCGAGTAAAAAAAGGTTGAAAATCACTGTGGTAGAGTGTCTGATGGTGGATCTTTTGAACAAACAACATTCTGTCAAAAACTGCACAGTGACTTTCTGGATTCACCTTCTGATTCAGCAACGAAATATGGTCTACTTTTCATTTTTGTTGCAGATGATGCCTTTGCATTGCATTTGCACATAATGAAACCTTTTTCTCCTTGCCACCTTACACAAGAAAAGAAGATTTTTAACTATAGATTGTCACGGGCAAGGAGAGTTGTGGAAAATGCATTTGGCATTCTCATTAATAGATTCTGAATTTTTCATAAATCTATAATGTTGTGTCCAGATAAACTAGATGTAGTTGTTGTGGCCGGTTGTGCCCTCCATAACTACTAAAGAAAAAAAACCTTAAGTAGTCTACAATTTGCAGATGAAAATCTCAATGTAGAAAGTGACAATTTCAGTTGGACACCTGTGGAGAAGTCAGATGAATGCAATTCTACAAAAATGTCACAGTTATACCGTGAAAACTATTTGACCTACTTCAATGGTCCTCGAGCAGTAGAATGGGAAGATAGCATTGGGCCTAAATCAGGTCTGATCACTGCAGCAAATTTGTTACCTAATGGGCAAAACCATGTGCACTGCAGGTGGGGCAGATATAACATGTGCAGAGAGAGTTAGATTTGGGTGGGTTATATTGTTTCTGTGCAGGGTAAATACTGGCTGCTTTATTTTTACACTGCAATTTAGATTTCAGTTTGAACACACCCCACCCAAATCTAACTCTCTCTGCACATGTTATATCTGCCTCCCCTGCAGTGCACATGGTTTTGCCCATTAGCTAACAAATTTACTGCTGCGATCAGGTCTGAATTAGGCCCATTGTCTTATAAAAATGTGTCGTCATCATTCTGATTTGTTTCCTATTGTTATATTCTATGTACTCTATATTGCTATTTGCAGTTGAATATTTTATTATGTGATGATTTTTACCATGTGAGTCTGTGTTTCAATAAAAGTTTTTTTTTCCAGTTGTTACAGTGTGTTCTTCATGCTAGTCGGTGTCATTTATTAATACAATGTAGTTTATTCAATTAGCTTGCAGTATCTGTATTGTGAAGCCAATTTCAGGAGTCCCCAATTGTAATTAATAATTCCATGCTACAATAATTTATACTTTATTTAATTAATATTTTGCAATACTTCTTACCAAGCAGATTCTATCTATCTATCTATCTATCTATCTATCTATCTATCTATCTATCTATCTATCTATCTATCTATCTATCTATCTTATCGGAGGTATGTACAGTATGTATGTATATATGTTCCAGCATAACTCTGGAATGCCTGGAGCAATTTACACCAAACTTGGCACACATACTGTATGTCTTACAATCTGGAAAGAAATACTGTGGGGATAGACACCCCTAGCACCCCTAGGGGTGGGGTGGGAAGGGGGTGACATGTAAAAGTGTATCGTTATTTGGCATAACTGTCACGCCTAGCAAGGTTTGAGGATCCGGCAGCTGAGACTTGCCCAAGGAAGTAGTTGTCTGCAGATGAATAAGACGAGGGGGTTGGATATAGTTCCTTCTCATGGGACAAGGGGCAATGAAGATGGCAGGTGGAGCTAAGAGTCAGTGAGTTGTAGTTCTTGAGAATGAGGCTGAGGTAGAGAACTGTGGCTTGTGAACGATGACTTAAAGACGTAGTTGTAGACAAAGAACTGTGGGTTGTGGCTTGAAAGATAAGGCTGTAGATAATGAACTGCAGAACTGTGAATAGTGGTTAAAGACGTGGCTGGAGACAAAGAACTGTGGACTGTGACTTGAAAGACGAGGCTGTAGATAATGAACTGCGGAACTGTGAATGGTGGTTAAAGACGTGGCTGGAGCAAAGATCTGCGGACTGTGACCTGAAAGACGAGGCAGACACCCCCGGGGCCATTCGTGCTTAAAGGGTCTTACTGGACCAGGGTTTCCAGGAGCACTTCCACAGGCAGCAGTAGGTTAGGAACGGCAGGGCTGCAGCAGCAACTAAGAACCGGCTAAGCAGGGTTAGGAATAACCCGAATACGGCAAGAATCCTGAGAGCACAGGGCTAAAGCACCTACAACAGGGTTGTAACTTGAAGCACTGGCCTCCCTGTCATAAACCAGCCCCCTTTTACAGGAAGAACTCTCCCTGGATTGGCTGGAAGGGACAGGAAGCCAGAACTATGTCTCCAACTTTGGTCTACAACATGGCGGCACCCAGTAATGCAGACCTCCCTGTAAGGCCACATAGTGCACTGCCCCTGGTCTCCTAGCAACCGCCATGGCAAAGAGATACCCGATGCAGTGGCATCCCGCAGCCACGAGCGGACACCCTCGCTGCCGCTACTGCTGCCCATGGACCCGGCGTGGCAGCCCTCCTCCGCTGCTGCCCATAAGCCGCCTGCAAAGCCAGCCCCGTGGCCTCAGCATACCAGTAAGACCAGATGCTGGCAGTACCCCCCCTTTGCGGGTGGACTCCGGACACCTATATGGCTTGAATGGATACAAAAAAATGGGCAAACATATAACATCAAGCGCTGGGAGATAAAATTCAAACCTTCCCTTATGAATGTGAAGAGAAAGGTTGCAATTGAAGGCGTTTTTCCTCTACTTCTTAAGGTGGAGACTCCAATCCTCCATTCACATCAGGAATCATGACATGTAAAAGAATATAATACAATGGTGTAGTATGTCTTCACTGGATCACACTTCACCCCAGTGGTTCTGATTAAATGGACAATGGGTGTTGAGCCTCCACCAGATCTTCAGAAAATTAAGTAAAAAACAAAGAGCGTACCCAGACTCACAATAGAAGTGGATGTTGTAAACATATAAAGATATCTTTGTGTGAATATAGAGTCAGAAAAGACCATCTAAAGGGCGTACCCCAACTCACAGTGACTAGGGGTGAATGAAGCCTATAAAGGTTTCTTTTAGTGAGTACTTCAAATCACAGCGTACCCCAACTCACAGTTAAACAGGTGTTCGTAATCATATCACCGTTTCTTTCACTCTCCAAATAGCCAGACAGAAAGATCGACGCAAAAAAGGATTTATTCCATAAAATAATTCATAAAATATTCCCACAGGAATGTCCAAATAGCAAATGATAAAACTTATTTTTAAAAAGGAGCAAGGATGAACGATCACACCACCTGGCTTGGACACCTGGTGTATATCACCTGAGCATGCAGATTCCGGAATTCTTATCGGTGCGCACCATCCAGGGTCCAAAATCCGGGTGGGGAGAAGTACATCAATGATGAAAAAAAGCTCCTGTCTGCTGCCAACACGTTTCAATCTCTACAAGAGATCTTTATCAAGGACCTATATGGCTTAGCTGGAAACTTGGCATGAAAGGCCCGAAGAAGTATTGGAGCATGGACATCTTCTGCTCCTATCCAAAGACCTTTACTCAGGTACATATCCTTTCCAATCAACAAGGTACTGGAGGCGACCATAGCGTCTGCGAGAGTCGAGGATCTTGCGAATCTCAAATTTGTCTCCTTGTGCTGATTGGATCTTGGGAGGTTTAGGCAGAGCAGCTCTGAATCAGTTAAGTACCAGCGGTTTTAAAAGAGAAATATGAAATGCATTAGGGATTCTCAAATGCGGAGGCAACTTCACCTTGTAAGCCACAGGATTTAATACTTTCTCAATTGGGTAGGGCCCAATAAATCGGGGAGCAAACTTAGTAGGTATCTTCAACCTTAGGTTACGTGTGGAAACCCAAACCTGATCTCCCACCTTAAGGCTTGGTACAGCTTTTCGCTTCAGATCCGCATAGGTCTTATACCTCTTAGATGTCTTAAGCAGGGCCTCGTGAACTTGTCTCCAAATTTTGGTAAATTGTCGAAGTGCTGATTCTGCGGCAGGAACCTCGAGCGTAGGTAGAAGTTGGAAGTCTGGAACTTTCGGATGATAACCATAATTTATGAAAAATGGAGTAGACTTTGTAGCAGAATGATAGAGATTGTTATGGGCAAATTCTGCAAATGGGAGAAAGTCCAGCCAGTTGTCCTGGGAGGAGGACATGAATAAACGTAGAAATGTCTCCAGGTCCTGGTTCACTCTCTCTGTTTGTCCATCAGTTTGGGGATGATATCCAGAGGAGAAATTCAATTGCACACCGAGAGCAGAACATAGGGATCTCCAAAACTTGGCCACAAACTGAGGACCTCTATCAGATATGATTTCCTGCAGTAGACCATGGAGTCGGAAGATCTCTGCTATGAACAATTTTGCTAACTGGGATGCTGATGGAAGACCAGCCAGGGGAATGAAGTGTGCCATTTTAGAGAACCGGTCAACAATGACCCACACAGTATTTTGTCCGCCAAATGCAGGTAAATCAGTAATAAAGTCCGTAGAAATATGCGTCCATGGTCTTTGCGGCACAGGTAATGGATGGAGTAACCCGGCTGGAGGACCTTTGGGACTTTATGTTGAGCACACTTCGGACAAGCAGCCATGAATTCCTGAACATCAGTCCTGAGATGAGGCCACCAGTAGGAGCGCTTAATGAATTTGAACGTGTTATGACCACCCGCATGGCCCATGAAGGAGGAGGAGTGAGCCCATGTAAGAAGTTTCTTGCGTAGATTTGGTGCAACAAATATTTTTCCAGGAGGAGGAAGTGGAGAAGTATTAGTTGCTGAGAAAGAGGTGGACTCTAAGATAAATTGTTCTTTTGAACGATCAGAGGGTTCTTCAAAACTTAGGGAATGGGATAATGCATCTGCCTTTTTGTTGAGGGAACCTGGTTGATAACTAAGTTTAAAGTTAAAACGGGTAAAGAAGAGTGCCCATCTTGCTTGGCGTGGGTTCAGACATTGAGCTGACTGTAGATATAGGAGGTTTTTGTGATCCGTGGTTACTGAGATTGGATGCTGAGCTCCCTCCAACAAATACATCCACTCCTCAAAGGCTAACTTAATTGCTAGTAATTCTTGTTCCCCAATAGCATAATTCTGTTCGGCGGGAGAAAATCTTTGCGAGAAGAACGCACAGGGATGGTCGTTTTTGTCCTCGAAGAGCTGGGACAATACTGATCCTACTCCTACAGTGGAGGAATCAACCTCCACCAGAATCGGACGGCTGAGATCGGGTTGTCGAAGGACAGGAGCGGTCATGAAGGCTTCCTTTAAGGATGAAAAGGCTTCTAAAGCCACCGGAGAACACTTGCCAGGATCTGCTCCTTTCCTAGTTAATGCGGTAATGGGGGCTATGACAGAAGAATAATTCTGAATGAATCTTTGGTATAAGTTAGCGAATCCCTGAAAACGTTGAACCCCCTTAAGGGTAGCTGGAAGCAACCCAACCTGGCTTGCCTGGACTTTAGCGGGGTCCATCTGTAACTTCTGTCCTGAGAGGATGTAACCGAGGAATGGAATCGTGGGTACTTTGAAGGTGCACTTCTCTAATTTACAGAATAATTGATTCATCCGTAAATGAGTTAGAACCTCCTTGAATTGTTCTCAATGGGTCTTCAGATCCCTAGAAAAGATGAGGATGTCATCCAAATACACTACCAAGCAGTCACAGAGGAGGTCTCTAAAAATTTTGTTAACGAATTCTTGAAAGACAGCAGGGGCATTACCAGGTATTCGTAATGCCTGTCACAGGTATTAAATGTTGTCTTCCATTCGTCACCTGGGCGAATACGTATAAGATTGTAGGCCCCCCGTAAGTCCAATTTGGAAAAAACAGTAGCTCCTTTAACACGGTCGAATAGTTCTGGAATTAGAGGCAACAGATATCTGTTCTTAATTGTTATGTTGTTGAGACCTCTATAGTCAATACAGGGCCGCAAACCCCCATCCTTCTTTTTCACAAAGAAAAACCCCACCCCGGCCGGAGAGGTGGAAGACCTGATGAACCCTTTATCCAAATTCTCCCGGATATACTCCGACATGGCCTGTGTCTCAGGGAGTGAGAGAGGGTAGGTTCGACCTCGGGGAGGAGTCTTGCCTGGTACCAGATCAATGGGACAATCCCAGGTGCGATGCGGAGGCAAGGTGTCTGCCCCATGCTTACTGAAAACATCTTGAAAGGCCTGGTATTCCACAGGAAGGCTGGAAGGGCTGGAAGAACAGAGGGGTCTTACTGAGGGCAAACAGTTCTGGAAACAGTCTCGTCCCCAAGAAAGAACATCCATGGTTTGCCAGTCTATGTGGGGATTGTGTTTTATTAACCATGGAAATCTTAGGATCAGTTGGTGAGAGGCTTTAGGAATTACAAGGAAAGAGATATTTTCCGAATGAAGAGCTCCGACCTTCATCTTGAGAGGAACAGTACGAAAAGATATGATTCCCTCAGGAATATGACTTCCATCCACCGCAGTAATTGAAATGGTACGATCCATACGGACCGTTTGTATTCCAGATCGTTTAACCAGAGCTGATGTAATGAAGCTTTCGGCGGCTCCAGAGTCGAGTAGTGCAGGGATGAGAAGAGAGGAAGAAGGGAGCTCCAGGTGAGTTAACAAGACAGACTCTTTCTGGGCAAGTAATTCTGAGAATTCTCCTAGCTTGACCTCTCCGGCACAGGCTAGGAGCGGGCATTTCCCGGACGTTGACTGCAGGATTTGACAAAATGATCAGATGTACTACAATACAGGCATAGGTTCCCTTGTTGCCATCTTTGACATTCTTCGTTGGAGAGACGGGAACGATTGATCTGCATGAGTTCCTTGGCAGTTGGTGATGATGGTCTTGGCGGGAGAACGACTCGAGGCTTAGGTCGATCAGACCGCGATCTCTACAGACAGCGTTCTCTGTACCTCAGGTCTAACTTATTACATAGGGAAATTAACTTATCCAACTTATCAGGTACGTCCTGATTTGCGAGGTCATCTTTGATCTTTTCGGAGAGACCACTCCAGAAAGCTGCAATGAGAGCCTCCTCATTCCAGTTCAGTTCTGAGGAGAGTGTACGAAACTGGATCACGTACTGACTGACCGTACGTGTGCCCTGACGCAGGCGCAGGATCTCCAATGAGGCGGCAGAAGTCCTGCCCGGTTCGTCGAAGATTCTTCGAAAGGTGGCCATGAACTCTGAATAGTTGGACAGGATGGGATCCGTCTTCTCCCACAAAGGTGAAGCCCATTCCAACGCTTGCCCAGTAAGCAAAGAAATTATATAGGCTACATTGGTTCGTGCTGATGGGAAGTTGGACGACTGTAGTTCGAACTGGATTTCGCACTGGTTGAGAAACCCACGGCAATGTTTTGGGTTCCCGAACTTACTGGGTGATGGCAAATGTAACCGTGGAAGTGGTACTGGTACAGGAGGAAGCGGGACCGGGGGTGCTAATGTGGGAGCAGCCGTAGATACTTGAGAGGCCATCATGGCAACACAGAGAGAATCGAGACGTTCGGACATATTCTGCATGAACTGCACAATTTGAGATTGTGTGGCCTCCTGCTTACTCAAGCGAGACCAGATATCTGCAGTTGAATCACCTCCTGAGGCCTGATCACCTGTCGAATCCATGGGGCCAGTGCTTACTGTCACGCCTAGCAAGGTTTGAGGATCCGGCAGCTGAGAGTAGTTGTTTGCGGATGAATAAGACGAGGGGGTTGGATATAGTTCCTTCTCATGGGACAAGGGGCAATGAAGAAGGCAGGTGGAGCTAAGAGTCAGTGAGTTGTAGTTCTTGAGAATGAGGCTGAGGTAGAGAACTGTGGCTTGTGAACGATGACTTAAAGATGTAGTTGAAGACAAAGAACTGTGGGTTGTGGCTTGAAAGACAAGGCTGTAGATAATGAACTGGGGAACTGTGAATGGTGGTTAAAGACGTGGCTGGAGACAAAGAACTGTGGACTGTGACTTGAAAGACGAGGCTGTAGATAATGAACTGTGGAACTGTGAATGGTGGTTAAAGACGTGGCTGGAGCAAAGATCTGCGGACTGTGACTTGAAATATGAGGCAGACAGCCCGCAGCCATCCGTGCCCAAAGGGTTTTACTGGACTGGGGTTTCCAAGAGCGCTTCCACAGGCAGCAGTAGGTTAGGAACGGCAGGGCTGCAGCAGCAACTGAGAACCGGCTAAGCAGGGTTAGGCATAACCAAAATACGGCAAGCATCCTGGGAGCACAGAGCTAAAGCACCCACAACAGGGTTGTAACTTGAAGCACTGGCCTCCCTGTCATAAACCAGCTCCCTTTTATAGGGAGAACTCTCCCTGGATTGGCTGGGACAGGAAGCCAGAACTATGGCCCTCATTCCGAGTTGTTCGCTCACTAGCTGCTTTTAGCAGCATTGCACACGCTAAGCCGCCGCCCTCTGGGAGTGTATCTTAGCCATGGCCGGATTAACAATGGGGCGGATGGAGCTGCAGCTCCAAGCCCCCCATTGAAAATAGGCCCACAGAGCTCCCTGCAGTGCAGGCAGTAGCCAGTCCTGTCAGCACATACAGCAGCTCACTCACCTCCGGCTGCTCATTCCCCTCCACCCCAAACTGGTCAGCATGTGTCCTGACTGCTTCGTGTCGCAAGGGGGCGGGGCTACGGACGGGCAAGGGGGCGGAGCCACGGAAATAGTTCCGAGACAGCAGCCTCCTGTCAAGACCCTTCCCCTCTCATCAGGCATGTTATTGTTGGAAAGCTGCAGCAGGAGTGGTATGCTGCAGGCTGCAGCAAAAGCATTTATGTTTTGATGGACGAGGGGGCGGGGCTTAGGATAGGCGTGGGGGCGGAGCCTCGGAGATATCTCTGAGGCTCCGCCCCCGAACCAATCCAAAGCCTCGCCCCCTTGTCCATCAAAACGTAAATGTTATTGCTGCAGCCTGCAGCATACCACTCCTGCTGCAAAGCAATAACATGCCTCATGAAAGAGGGGAAGGGTCTTGACAGGAGGCTGCTGTCTTTTAGGAGAGCTGGGTCCCTGGATGTCAGAGCTGAGGGGGCATGCAAAACCATGTGAGAGCAGCCCACACCAGGCTCTGAGGTCTCCTATGGAAGTGGTGTCTATGTCAGTAAGTTTTGAAGGGGGGGGGGATGTGTGTGTGTCGCTAAGTAAGTAGTGTCTGTGAGTAAGTAGTGTCAGTGTCAGTAGGTTTTGCGTTGTGTGTGTGTCAGTAAGTAGTGTCAGTAAGTTTTGCATTGTGTCTGTGTCAGTAAGTTTTGCATTGTGTGTGTGTGCGTGTGTGTGCGTAAGTTTTGTGTTGTGTCGTGTGTGTCAATATGTTTTGCGTTGTGTGTGTGTTAGTCCTGCAAGTGTGGCGGTACGCTCCGTTACGGCGTACCATTAAGAATGTGTCCGCCAGTATGCCATACCCCCGCCACACTGTAAAACACCACCACCAAGCTCCTAGATCTTGCTCGGAGGCGCTGCCCGCACCGTCTTCCTTTTCCAGGAAAAGGACTGCTGGGAGCGTGAAGGTGATGTCATCACGCTCCCGCACCTGGCAGACTGGCAGAGAAAAAGTGACGTTGGGGTGCCGAGCCAGCGGTGTGTGGGTGGTATTCAGTATACCAGTTGTTGGGATCCCGGCGCACAGTATACCGGCGCCGGAATCCCGTCAACCGGCATACCGACACATTTTCTCCCTCTTGGGGGTCCATGAACCCCCTGGAGGGAGGATAGCGTGGCGCTTCCGCGTGCCACTGTGCCCGCAGCGAGCCGGCAAGGGGCTTATTTGTGCTCGCCCTGCTGTCGGGAAGCCGGCAGTCTGGATCCCGGCGCCGGTATGCTGGCTGCCGGGGACCCGGCCGCCGGCAGCTCATACTACACCTCGGTGAGTAACTCTAATGGTCGAGACCCCACCCCACAAGTACAATGAGGCGGCACGCCCGAGTTTTGCTGGTGCATTAAGACTTATTGATCCAGAATCTTACTAAATAAATCTTACTGCACCAGCAAGACTCGGGAGTGCTGCCTCATTGTACTCTGTCCACAGCTTGAAAAACCGAAGGAGGGCACTGGAGCAAATATTCACATTATAACAGGAGGAGTGCTGGGTACACAGCTTATATATAATATTTTTTATTCTATAACAAGTGTCACATCCTGCTGTCCTTGTCTCTGTAGTCCGCAGGGACAGGGGGTGTCTGTGCCATGGATTCACATAATATATAACCACTCCACCTAGTGTCACATGGTCACATCCCTTAATGACATGTGACCACGCCCACGGCGCGCAGGCACAGTACCACTGAGAAAAAAATTCTGTGTGCAGCACTGGTTTCAGTAAGAAGTGTCTGTCAGTAAGTAGTGTTTGTGTCAGCACATTTTGCATGGTGTCTGTATCAGTAAGTTTTGTGTTTGTGTGTGTCAGTAAGTAGTGTCTGTCAGTAGGTTTTGTACTGTGTGTGTGTGTGTCAGTAAGTAGTGTCTGTCAGTAAGTGGTGGGTGTCTGTGTCAGTAATACCCCTTTCACACCGCAAAAATAACCTGGTATAGACTGGGTGTATTGCTGGGTCAACATGTTCCGATGTGTGTTGTGAAAGGGGTCATGGGCGAATTCTGGATTGCCTGACCCGGTAATTCAACCCGGGAATAAAGAAGGGTTGTTCCCGGGTTAAATACCAGGTCCGGTGCAGTGTGAATGGGTCACCCAGGTCGATACAACCCGGGACCCGTTCACTGCATAGGGATGATCTCATCTCCCAGCGCTGCCTCCGCACCTCATGCCGACTCCATCTCCGCCCACAGATGGCAACCCGAACCAGCAAATTGCCGGGTCGGGTTGGCGGTGTGTAGGGTCAAATGCCGGGTCCCACCCAGGAATGGACCCATTTCCAATTCCCAGGTGGGACCCGGCATTGTGATGTGATGTATAAGTATTGTGTTGTATGTGTCAGTAAGTAATGTCTGTGTCAGTAAGTTTATCTGTGTTGTGCGTGTGTGTCAGTCAGTAATATCTATCAGTAAGTGGTGTCTGTGTCGGTAAGTTTTGTGTTGTGTGTGTGTTAGTAAATAGTGTCTGTCAGTAAGTGGTGATTGTGTCAGTAAGCTTTGTGTTGTGTGTGTGTCAGTAAGTAGAGTCTGTCAGTAAGTGGTGACTGTGTCACTCACATGGCATAGGCCACACCCCCTATTTAGACCACACCCACAGCACACTGATCACACCCCCACATCACTAGTCACACCACTGCAGCGCTTGTCACATCTCCTGCCGAGGCACACAATAGGCCCTTCCTAAATTTCAGCTCCAGGCCAATATGGACCTTAATCTGGCACTGATCTTAGCATAGCAGAATTGCGAACAATAGATTAGCAGAATTGCGTATAGAAATTTCTTAGCAGTTTCTGAGTAGCTCGAGACTTACTCCTACACTGTGATCAGTTCAGTCAGTTTCGTTCCTGGTTTGACGTCACAAACACACCCAGTGTTCGCCCAGACACTCCCCCGTTTCTCCAGCCACTCCCGCGTTTTTCCCAGAAACGTCAGCGTTTTTCCGCACACTCCCATAAAACGGCCAGTTTCCGCCCAGAAACACCCACTTCCTTTCAATCACACTCCGATCACCAGAACGATGAAAAATCCTTGTTATGCCGTGCGTAAAATACCTAACTTTTGTGTTAAATAACTAAGCGCATGCGCTCTGCGAACCTTGCGCATGCGCAGTAAGCGACTAATCGCAATATAGCGAAAATCGTCAACGAGCGAACAACTCGGAATGACCCCCTATGTCTCAAACTTTGGTCTCCAACATGGCGGCGCCCAGTAATGCAGACCTCCCTGTAAGGCCACACAGTGCACTGCCCCTGGTCTCCTAGCAACTGCCCTGGCAAGGAGAGACCCGCTGCAGCGGCGTCCCGCTGCCACGAGCGGACCCCCTCGTCGCCGCTACCGCTGCCCACGGACCCGGTGCGGCAGCCCTCCTCCGCCGCTGCCCACAAGCCGCCTGCAAAGCCCCAGCTCCGCGGCCCCAGTATACTGGTAAGACCCCGGACGCTGACAGTAACTCTGGAATGCCTGGAGCAATTCACACCAGACTTGGTACACAGAGGGTAGGTGCAGAGGCACCCACAGGTAAGGATAGAGGCACACACGGGTAGGGACAGAGGCACACACAGGTAGGGGCATAGGCATACGGATATGAGCAGAGGCACCTACGGGTAAGGGCAGATGCACACATGGGTAGGGGCAGAGGGTAGGGGCCGAGGCACCCACAGGTAAGGATAGAGGCACACATGGGTAGGGTCAGAGGCCCCTACAGGTAGGGGCAGAGGCACACATGGGTAGGGGCAGAGGAACACATGGGTAGGGGCAGAGGCACACATGGGTAGGGGCAGAGGGTAGGGGCAGAGGCACCCACAAGTAAGGATAGAGGCACACACGGGTAGGGGCAGAGGCACTCACGGGTAGGGGCATAGGCATATGGGTAGGAGCAGAGGTACCCACGGGTAAGGGCAGATGCACACACAGGTATGGGCAGAGGCATACTTTAGGGCCCTTTGACATAGAGTCAGCCTGCAAACCTTACATATTTAACATACAGCGGGTGGCACTTGGCCTGTCGTCCCAGCATTTACAGCAATGAGCAGAGAAGGAGGTGGATTATTCTCCTCAGCACTAGCATTTTGACAGCATCAATCTGAGGAAGCCCAGAGGTGCGGCCTTACAAAGATTGGCATTATTGTTTAAATTCCACAGCTAAGCACAGGTATTCAGCTAGCCTACACTTTTTTTTTTTTTTTTACAGAAAAGAACAAATAACAAATGCAAATTTTAATATATTACTTCTTCTATCTCAGACTTAACCTGTTTAAAAAAACAAAATAAAAATATTCACTACAGGAGATACTGAAATACAAGTACCAGGGTAAGCTGATATTTGTTTTTCTCCAAGTTCCAACTTGCCTTGGCAGCCCGACCATGCTTGGATCTGTAGTTCACTGTAAAAATAAAGTACATTTATTTAATGAATGTATGGTGGTGGAAGAAAAGCCACGTTTTATAGAAATAAATAAATAGACATGCTTTAAAAAAAAAAATATTCAAAACATGCAGAAGTAGGTAGACACTGTCCATCTAATTCTGTGACTTCACATGTTAGACAGAAGTTGAATTGTCGAAAAAAGTCTGCTGATTGGATGAAAAGATGATTAGATATCTGTTTTAGTTGAACAGCCAAGTTGGACAGGGAGTGTAATCTGGATGTAGTGCTCCTACCAGGTAGGAGATCATACTGCCTTGAGGAAGAGTTCCTTGATAACTCGAAACGCGTTGGAAGACATGTTGATCTACTTACCTGCATCCAATCATTTTAAAGGACGGCTTCATGTCAGCTTGGAGGGAGGGAGGAAGGAAGGGATACGGAACTTCCCATTAATACTCGCTCTATTGCTCCTTGCCAGGAGCTAGACACGACTCCACGACTATCTTAAACGTGTGACTTTTTGGACAAATATCCATTGTGAGAATCTACTGGTTTATTAATAAGGAGGATATTTCGATTTATACATTGAAAAAGAAACATATGAACCATTGATGTTACTGGACTTATCAGGTGATATTTTACCTGCACCAAATTTGGGGTTTATTTGTGCATTTTAACTTTGTGATAACGTCCAAGGTATAGTCCATTTTTCTTGTTTGATTGACTTGTAAGTTGGACAGTTGGAAGGTTGAAGGATAGTTGGTCTGATGTGTGGCTAGCATCACTTAAGAAGCCAACACCCTTATCTCTGTTCCACTTCCACTCCCCCTCCTTTTTTCACCTTTGTTTTAATTTCTCAGTATTGTTTGGAAACAGCCAATATAGGAGGCATGTAATTTATATTATTTCTTTATTGTAATTTTCCATTATTATTATTATTATTAATAATAATAATAATAATAATAATAATAATAATAAAAAATTAATATTGCATAAAAAATCAATAAGAGAATCATACAATCTTTGACAGGGTAAATTATCTCAACACTTTTTACTAAGTGCGGATACACACTAGGTGATGTGCTCTGTGAGCGATGTTGCCTAGTTTTTCCCCTCCCAGGCCAGACCGCCCGTTGGCAGGCATACACTCTGGGCAATATCACTAATGATATCACACAGTGACGTCATGCCGCGGCCGGAGCATGCAGTTTTGGATGATGAGTCCAAATTGAGCTGCATGCATGGCTGACACAGAGGGTTAATGACCTGCGGGGCCGTGCATGGCTCGTCGGGGGCATACACACTTAGCGATGAAGTAAACAATGTCATCCAGGAAGGGTCAAAATGAGTGATATCATTTTATTTATCGCTAAGTATAGCGATAAAATCAGAGAAGTCATAAGAATATAGAGGTAAACCTTTTAAGGACAAGAAAGCAATTATTACATCATTATCTCAAGTTATATTGCTCACACTATAACCAATGCCCAAGTTATACAATAAGTGTCACCTGAAAAAAACTGCAGGCCTATTATTTAACACATATACTGACTCTGGAGCAACATATGGAATTTCCACACCTTCAGAAAATAAAAGTAATAAAAATTGTCAGCAGCACAACATTCTAGAATGACAGAATTTCTCGTTGTCAAAGTGTAAGAGCAAGAAAAGATATTCTAAATGCAAGATATAAGGTCCTTATTTACTCTTCAGTTCTTTCCAGCTACTGTAGGCTGTAGTTAACAGTAATTGGTCCTGGTCACACATGCAGCACCTTACAGTGATACACCCTTTAAAAAGGAGCTCTGGACTCTAACAGTGTGGGTTATTCTCTTTTGCCTGCCATGCACTAGGTTTCCTAGCTAGATTGTATTCCTTGGACTTCTGATGTTCCTGTGTCATGAGTATTAGTTAATGATCAATATCTTGGTCTCCCTACATTGCCTGTGCTATCTGGTAAATCCACTTAATATTGCTCACAGCATTCAGTTCTTGTCTTTGGACTCTTGGTCTTCCTGCATTGCCTGTGCTATCTGGTAAACCTGCTCAGTTTTGCTCACAGCATTCAGTTCTTGTCATACCTTGTCAATGCATAGCTGGACTTTCTCATATTATTGACAGTGCAATCTGTTTGTTCATTCCTGGACTATTTGCATTCCTGGTTTAGTTGTATACAGATATTCAGCCTGCTGCATAACTCCAAATATGTTCCTACTGCAATTTTATTAATGCACCTGAGTCTGCTGTATGATTGGAAACTACTCCTGTTCTAATTACCAAACAAGTATCCTTATCAACTGATGGTTGCATCTCCAAAGTATAATCATAACACAGAATAGTATTTAGGGGAAAAATAATATGTATTATCTACTGAAAGTAGTATTTTGTCAAATTGTAGGGGAAAGCAACTGATGACCTAGATAAACTTCTCTGAATTCATCGTTATTTTTTGGCAAGTTGAACATTTTCTCCACAATATATAATTTACTTTCACTACCTTCAATTAAATAAAGTTTCATAATTTTATTTTCATAAAATACTTCTTTGTTTTGTGAAGCATTTTATTATTGCATACTGCTTTAAAAGAGTCCAGTTTTAATGGCTGCAGCCATTCCACTAAGTGTTCAGGTGATGACAAAGGAATTGCTTATCCCTATTATGGAGAGGCCAAGGTTCAACATGAGTCCTGTATCTGTCTTTCCCTCACCCCTTTTTTATGTCCACTGACGCGGGGGGTATATTTACTAAAATTCAATTTTGAAAAGCACTTTATGAATCTTCAAAATCATTTGAAATCGATTTCTTTGGAGTTTCTAAATTTTTGAACATTTTCTTTATTTGATTTGCATTGTGCAGGTAGGTGCACAACATACATACCATAACCTTGTACATCCATTATTACTATTATTACTAATAATAGTATAATGTTTGGTGAGCTTGAGCACACAGGAGGAGATGCCAAGACACGCTGACTGACACCGGAAGTGAACAGTGCACGATGTGCACACATGTGCATGCACAGGAGGAAGCCGGGAGCCAGGGGCCGCAGCTAACAGGGGAGACGGAGCCAGGGGCCAGGAATGGGAAAACCTGATGGAGAGAGGCTGAGAGGAGCTGGCGATACAGAGATGCTGAGGAAGAATCAGGTGCTGCTGCTGCTGAATGGTGCTGGCTGGACGGAGACACTGAGGGGGAAACAAGGTGCTGCTGGATGGTGCTGGCTGCATAGAGAGCAGAAGGGGAAGCTGGGACCTGGAGACAGGTGCTGCTGCTGGACTGAGCTGGTTGGACGGAGATGCTGAGGGGGAAGCTGGGACCTGCTGCTCCTGCTACAGGAAGTCCTGACTTTAATAAGTATTAGCTTTCCTACTTTATTGTAAAAGTGATTGTTTTTCTTCTTTTCTCTCTCCCCTTGTCCTTGGTTGTATTAGCTATTTCTGTTCTGTTGTGAATATTGTTTCTCTTCACAGCTAGGCCATAGTACATTATCGTATTGTATAGTTTGAATTGTTTATATTGTTTGTATTTTTTTCCTCCGGAAGGTACAGATGGGTCCACACTGGTAGAGTTGCAGGGGGACACACTGGTAGATGAGGACAACCAGGTAGCCAGCTGGGTCACTGCTAGGAGGAAGAAAAAGATGGGGAGGCACGACATCTCTGAACTACCAAACCCCAATAAATTCGCCCGACTGGATGAAGAGTCGGAGGATGGTAGTGAGGAAATGATGGAGCTGGAGGAGACTGTTCCCTTTAGCAACCAGAGGAGCGGTCCCTCTGGCACAGATGGGACAAAAGAAAGCAGGTTACCTAGTTAGCTTGTGGTGGTAGGGTATTCTATTATCAGGAAGACAACTGGGCAATCTGCTACTGGGACCATGATCGCCGTACAGTCTGTTGTCTTCCGGGTGCTCGGATATGGCACATCACGGACCGAGTAGAAAGATTGTTGGGAGGGGCTAGGTTGGCACCAACGACAAGGTTAGTGGTAGGTGGGATGTCCTTAAGAAAGATTATAGGGATTTAGGCCATACACTAAAGGCAAGGATATCTAAGGTAATATTCTCTGAAATATTACCTATGTCACGTGCTAGCCAAGGGAGGCAGAGGGAGATTAGGGAGGTAAATGTGTGGCTCAGAGACTGGTGTAGGAAAGAGGGGTTTGTGTTATTGGAACACTGGGCGGACTTCTCAGTCAGGTGCCATCTTTTTTGTCGTGATGGATTGCACCTGAATGAGGAGGGGGCAGCAGTGCTGGGGGGAAGGGTGGTTAGAAGGTTGGAGGAGATTTTAAACTAGGTGCTTGGGGGGAGGGTTTAGCTAGAAACTACGGAACATGCAGTGAGAATAGTAAGGATGGAGGTAGTGAATTAATTGGGGGTGGAGAAGGGGGAGGGAAAGAGCAGCCAGCATGGGTACAAATGAGGGTATTACCGAGGGTATTGCCAAAACACTAACGATTATTATGGGTCATCAATACTGCATGTAGAAAATTATGTCCCTAGCACAAGGGGGAATACTTACCTTAATTGTATGTATGTAAATGCTAGAAGACTTACAGGGAAAAAAGGAGAAACTGGAAGTCCTTGCGGCAAGCAAACAGTATGACATTATAGGCATTACTGAAACTTGGTGAGATGAATCTCATGATTGGACAGTCAATCTGGAGGGTTATATGCTGTTCAGGAGAGACACAAATACATAAATGGGGTGGAGGGGTATGTCTTTACATAAATCCCTTTTTAAAACCTGATACAGATAGATACACGGTTATCTTGGCTTCTTTGCTGTGCCTAGGCACACCATGGTTTGTATACATAAACCCTTCATCTAATGTTCTAAGATGCAATACAATACAGAGAACAATACAGCAGGGGATTAAGTCATTACAGCAGGGGATTTAGTCTGATTGCCCAGTCTCAGTTAATCCTATTAAAGGCCAATATAAACGTGGACCCATCTGTATATGGGAAGATATTCATGAGGGGACTGTAAATACTGTTGAGATGATATGGGTAGAAATTGCAGGGTGGGGCAAGGGAACAAAAAAGATAGTATTAGGGCTATGCTACAAGCCACCTAGTATTAATATGTCTGATGAGGAATTGTTACTGAAGCAAATAGAAAATGCGTCAGGATTAGGTGACGTAATAGTGATGGGAGATTTTAACTATCCGGAGATAAATTGGACAAATGATTCATGTGATATTGCTAGGGGTAATAGGTTTTTAAATACAGGTTGAGTCTCCCTTATCCAAAATGCTTGGGACAAGAGGTATTTTGGATATGGGATTATTCCGTATTTTGGAATAATTGCATACCATAATGAGATATCATGGTGATGGGACCTAAATCTAAGCACAGAATGCATTTATGTTACATATACACCTTATACACACGGTGTGAAGGTCATTTTAGACAATATTTTTTATAACTTTGTGCATTAAACAAAGTGTGTCTACATTCACACAATTCATTAATGTTTCATTTACACCTTATACACACAGCCTAAAGGTCATTTAATACAATATTTTTAATAACTTTGTGTATTAAACAAAGTTTGTGTACATTGAGCCATCAAAAAACAAAGGTTTCACTATCTCGCTCTCACTCAAAAAAGTCCGTATCTAGGAATATTCCGTATTTCAGAATATATGGATATGGGATACTCAACCTGTACACTAAATGATAACTACTTCAACTAATTGAGGAACAAACTAGGTACAATGCAATCTTAGACCTGGTATTAACAAACAATGGGGTATTGGTATCAAATATTGTAGTAGGGGAGCCCATGGAATACAGCAACCACAATATGATCACATTCAATATCAGTTTTCATAAACAGTCCTATAAAGGCTAAACTAGGACTCTAAACTTTAACAAAACCAACTTTGATATGATGAAGGAAGCTTTAAGGGACATTGAATGGGAAATTTTGTTTCAAGGTAAAAATACTACGGAGAAATGGGAGGTATTAAAAACACTTCTCGATAATTATACTCGTAAATTTATTCCCATGGTCAGCATAAAAAGGAGTAATAATTCCAAACCAATGTGGCTTAACAAAAAAATTAAGGAAATAATGGACAGAAAGAGGAGAGCATTCAGAAAATATAACTCAGGCGGGAAAGCGAGTCATTCCAGTACTATAAGGATTGTAACAAAATATGCAAAAAAGAAATAAGAGCGGCTAAAATAGAAACTGAAAAGCTAGTAGCAAAGGAAAGTAAATTAAACCCCAAAAAGTTTTTCAAATACATCAACAGCAAAAGATTAAATAAGGAGAGTATAGGCCTTTTAAAGGACAATGTGGGAGTCTTAATCAAAGACTATAAGGACATAGCAGAAAAATTAAATGAGTTTTTCGCATCAGTATTCACAATAGAGGACCAGATCGCGGGATTAACACATAACCTCAGCAATGATAATGTCCCACTACTAAGTGCTTTTTTAAGTAAAGAAGTAGTCTGTTACCGATTAAAAAAAATTAAGATTAACAAATCACCTGGTCCTGACGGAATTCACCCAAGGGTTATAATGGAGCTACAGTCCGAATTAGCTAGAACCCTATATTTGATTTTCATTGACTCACTCACATCAGGCATGGTTCCAGTAGATTGGCGTAGGGTTAACTTTTCCACTGGAACACTTCTCAACTGTTTTCTCTACTTCATACATCTACCCCATAGATCCTGATGATTATTTTAGAGCCCCAGTGCCCTGACTCACAAAGACCCCTCCCGGGGGTTCTAACAATTAGATTCAGAGTTCAGTTGTAGCAGGTTTCTGTGCCACTATTTGGAAGTTCAACTAGAGTTGACCACCTGCAAGAAGTGAAGTTCCTTCATAATAGCCACCTGGAACCTCAAAAGGGTCATTCAGTGTAGATGACTGTTGAATCATCTGTGATTTATCTTGGGCTACTTTCAGGTTCCTACATTTATTAAGAACTTATGAGCATCTATTTTTCTTAATTTGCCAGAGGGCTGTAGTCCAGAAACTATTGAGCGTTTGTTGATATGTTTCATATTTCAAAAATATTCTGCTGGTTTGGACATGGCAAGCAAAAATCCAAGGAAATCAATAAGGGTTTCAGTACATTTTCTTTACTTCCTATCATAACTTTTTAGTTCATACAGTAGTAATCAGTGTCGGACTGGGGCATGAAGGGCCCACCAGAAAAATGCAGTGATAGAGGTTCATATTTAGGGGTGTGGCCAGCCTCCACAGAGGCTTGGGTAACCATTATATATAGTAAATACTGCTAGTGCATGGCAGTGTTAATTTTGTCAGGGATTTTCAATTTAGTTTTAGTCTTAGTCACTTTCCTAAAATTTGACGAAATTAAATGTCACATTTTAGTCAAATTTTTTAATTTCGTCTTAGTCAAGTTTTAGTCAGTGGATCTTGATGAATCTTGATGAACATTTTCATCTAATTTTAGTCATTGATTTAGTCATAGCTTTGCATTTTTATGATCCTGTAATGGATTTTGCTGAAGATCATTTCTCTATCATTCCCTTGAATACTGTACTTTGTATACCTTTCACTATGTGTTTAGTAATCTAGGTATCAAACAAGTACAAAACAAATATTGTTTCCTTCACAGCAGGTCATTTATTTTCTACAAATATCAATTCAAGAATACTATTTTTTTTAATTAAAATGTTTTATTTAAATAATTAAATAAAAATTCAACCTGCCTGATACAAGTAAGTAGTACAGTACTAGTCTACTGCAAAATAAAATGAAGCTGTAAGGATGCATATTATAATATATAGCTATTTAGCTAAAGTTAACTAATTAGCTAGCTACATAAACTTAGTGATTCTCATGACAAAGAGTTGTTGCGCAGCCGTAGTGCACGGAAGTAAATCTAGGGCCAGAGAGGATGGATAAAACTGTATAAAACACTGTATTATTAATTAAAGAATCCATAAAATCAATCCCCTACGTATTAAACACCCCCTACCACCCAGTAAGTCATGTACCTGGGCCCCTTCATTCAGCACAATGCCCCCTTCTACAGTTTAGTGTTCTCCCTCCTACCGCATCTCCCACCATCTGTGCAGTAATTATCAGAAATTACTGCTCCAGGTCCTACATGCTGAGTAGAAGATAGAACACCCTACCCACCTGCAGGACATCAAAGCTGCCACTGATAGCACCCCCCACCCCTACCGCTGGAGGATAGGTAGGGGCCCCAGTGCATTGCTTTGCCCAGGGGCCTTCACTGCTGTTAAGACGGCCCTGGACACAATTTTCTTCTTCTCATTAAAGTGCTGACACTTTATGTTTTCCCAAGTGCAGGCTGACTGTCCACTCATCTCCCCACTTCACACTCCTCCTTAACTTGTTGGGATGCTGTAGCTTCCTCTTCACTGTCCCTAGTCCCTCTCCTACCATTCTTCATGCTGACAATACAAAGAGACTGTACAGAGAAACAGAAAACACAAACACATACTCACACATGAGTAGCACGATAGAGAGTGATAAAATAAGGCAATACAGTTATGGGTACAGACAAATCAAGCACAATTAAAAAATACCATCACCAGATAAAAATTACTCACAAACCAATGCATGCCTATGTGTCTCCCGACCCTTTCAACTAATATAATCACAAATATCCTACTTATATAGGGTTAATTATGAAAAATCACCAGTTTTACACTTTAACCAATAAGCACTACAGACTTTGTCATATTTTCAAAAAGTTGACAGTGGATTTGAGAATTTTTGGAGAGTTTAAATTACCTGCAAATCACTACTGGACCTTAAAATTGCTGTTTATTCTGACAACTTTGAGTCAAAAGTCAGTAGAATCTCACCAGCACATTTTACAGCTCTTTACTGAGAATATTTAGCCATTCACATCAGTCCCTGCCCCAGTGGAACTTACAATCTATATTCCCTACCACATAATCAATGAAACACTTAAATTAATAACAAGGTACAGTACAATTTTCTTTTCATAATACCAAACACAAAACTACAAAATGTATAAATTTAGTTACAAACACTAAAAATCTGCAATTTAAACATGCTAACGTACTTACATTGTGTTTGCTACTACAACTACTGTATATTAGCCTAGCCACCGCTGCCCTCTTGTGGAACATTATAAAAAAAGTATTGCTGAGAAGTTATACTAACTATGTAGCTAGTATGTAAATAGACAAATAGTATTT
The DNA here is from genome assembly GCF_028390025.1 of Pseudophryne corroboree. Taxonomy (NCBI): domain Eukaryota; kingdom Metazoa; phylum Chordata; class Amphibia; order Anura; family Myobatrachidae; genus Pseudophryne; species Pseudophryne corroboree. The sequence continues at coordinate 458,278,233 of NC_086447.1, read as the reverse complement.
CCTAGATAAGGGGGTCATTCCGAGTTGTTCGCTAGCTGTTTTCGTTCACAGCGCAGCGATTAGGTAAAAATGCGTCACTTCTGCGCATGCGTTTGTGGCACAATGCGCACGTGCGACGTACTTTCACAACAGCCGATGCAGTTTCACACAAGGTCTAGCGACGCTTTTCAATTGCACTGCTGGCCGCAGAGTGATTGACAGGAAGTGGGTGTTTCTGGCTGGTAACTGACCGTTTTTGGGGATGTGTGTGTGTAAAAACGCAGACATGTCGGATACAAACGCGGGCATGCCTGGGGAAATGCAGGCGTGGCTGGCCGAATGCAGGGCGTGTTCGTGATGTCAAAACAGGAATTAAATAGTCTGAAGTGATCGCAAGCTAGGAGTAGGTCTGGAGCTGCTCAGAAACTACACAATCTTTTTCTGTAGCCGTGCTGCGATCCTTTCGTTCGCACTTCTGCTAAGCTAAGATACACTCCCAGAGGGCGGCGGCTTAGCGTTTGCATGGCTGCTAAAAGCAGCTAGCGAGCGAACAACTCGGAAAGAGGGCCTAAGTGCAAAATACATAAAACACTTTGCAAAAATGGTAGATTTGATTTTACAGTGGTGTGTAGCATCTTGTAATAACAAAATCTAGCATTTTCAATAAGTAATCTAGAGAACAATTTTCCCAATATTGAGTCTAAAAAATAGGAAACATAATCTCTTTCGAAAGGGCCAACTCATCAATGTGAATGGGGCCATTAAACATGCGCAAATACACGTTTTTTTTAGTTATGGACATATTTATCAAAGTAACAAATTATGAGATATTTTAGATGTGCAATGCCATCCCATATACTAGTAAACGTACACAGAAACTATTTGTAGTGAATGTTGTAGTTTTAGGTCTTTGTGAGACAGCTAACTTTTGGAGTAGCCAGTTTGACATTAGAGCAATAATGAATTGCTAAGTTACATTTTGGTCTGCCACTGCAAATTACAGCTAGTTAAACCATTAAGTTATTCAAGAATTTTGCAAATATTGATGGATAAGTCCCCAAAAGAGGTAGATATTTACTTTAAGTGAAGTTAATGAGTCTATCATTATAAGGCATGATAAATATACAGTGATATTTAGTAGTTATGATTAAACCCCCAGTATCTCTTGTAAAGGATGACACTGAAACTGTTTCATCATTACATCATTTAATGAGATCAGAAAGTAAGACATACCTCCCAACATCGGGCTCCCACCAAAAAGTGGGTATGGCCTGTGAAAAAGGGGCATGTCTTCACATGGCTGTCACAATCTTAAGGCCTACCCCATTTTCATCACTGAGGGGGCATGCCCAGAGCTCTGTGAGCTGCTGGCATGCCCCCAGTCCCTCTGTCTCCAGTGAATTGACGCTGTTTACATGGGCACAGTGTCTATTCACTGCTGCTCTGCTGAGCAGCAGAGCAGCAAGTGACAGGAGACTCCCAATTGCCCCCCCCCCCCCTCTTCCCCACTGCTGGACACTGCAGCCCATAGGTGGGATAGCAGGACAGGCCCAAAAAAACCGGGACTGTTCCGCAAAAATAGGGACAGTTGGGAGGTATGAGTAAGAGGTATGATAACATTTTCTCCTAAAAATTACTCTTCTATCCATTTGCAAATCGGTTGCATCTTTTGCTTATACAGATGTAGACCAAGGAAGGATAGGGAGTGTAAGTTTAGGCCGACTATAAGTAGCAGCTATGGACTGTGCCTGAGACTGACTTATTTAAATAAGAGCCAGATCATTGTGTCAGATTCCCATGCTTCATCTGGTGTATTTTTGGTTCTCATTCATTGAGCTCTTAGTTTACTTTTGTCACCAGATCTACTTCTCCCTGAGGATCAGTACTCTGGCTCCTGTGCTATCAGGAAAACCTGCTCCAGTGCTATTTAGAAACACTGCTCCAGTATGGCTTCACCGCATTCTGTTCCTATGCTATCTGGAAAACCTGAATTAGTGATCCTACACTAGACATCCTGAAAACCAGTACCTGTCCTTGAGTGCCTATAAACAGGCAATTAATTAATGCAGCACCTGTTTCTGGACATATCTACAGCAGCGAGTTATCCTGTCCACATATCTGTTCCTGTGTCTCTCACCTCGCTGCTTCCAAGTAGCTCAGTATTGTAACATAGTTTCTGAGGTTGAAGAAAGACAATTTGTCCATCGAGTTCAACCTATTTGTGGTCTCCTACGTTGTATTATTTTTATGACTAATTTTATCTGTTATGAATGTCAGCCGTTGCATTTACTCCTCTTTTGTTAATTATAGTGCTTGAACTACCCACCATAACCCTGTATATCCTTATCCATTAGGAATTTATCTAGCCCATTCTTAAAAGTATTGACCGAGTCTGCCATTACTACTCTCTTAGGCAAGGTATTCCAAACACATATTGTCCTTACTGTGAAGAAACTTTTTTGCCTCTGTGTGTGAAATCTCCTCTCCTCTAACCTAAGTGCGTGTCCACATGTCCTCTGTGTCGATCTTATCAAAAACAGATCCTCTGCAAACTCAGTGTATTGTCCCCTTATATATTTGTAGATGATAATCATGTCCCCTCTTAATTTCCTCTTTTCCAGTGTAAACATGCCTAGCCTAGCAATCCTTTCCTCATATTCCAGCGTCTCCATCCCCCTAATCAGTTTGGTTGCACGCATCTGAAAGTTTTCTAGTTCCAGGAGCTCCTTTTTGTAGTATGATGCCCAAAATTGTGCACAGTATTCAAGATGTGGTCTCACTAGTGATTTATATAAGAGGAGTATAACATTCTCATCTCGTGTATCAATTTCCTGCTTTATGCATGCTAATACAGTACCTTGTTTGCCTTCTTTGCTGAAATCCTACTTTGGGTACTGCTATGTGAACACCTAAGTCTTTTTCTAGTACAGAATCTCCTAGTTTTACCCCATTTAGTGTGTACACTTGTCTGTATTGAACCTCATTCTCCATTTTGCTGCCCATGCTTCCAGTTTAAATAAATCGTTCTGAAAAGAATCAGCATCCCCCTCCGAATTTATAACCTTACACAGTTTAGCATCGTCTGCAAAAATTGACACCATGCTCTCTATACCTACTGCTAGATCATTTATGAAAATGTTGAACAATAGTGGTCCAAGTACAGATCCTTGTGGCACCCCACTTAGTACTTCAGTCCAATTTGAAAAAGTTCCATTTACCACAACTCGCTGCTCCCTATTATTTTACCAATTTCTAACCCAAGTGCATATTGTGCTCCCTAGCCCCAGTTCTTGTAATTTATAGATTAGTCTCATGTGCGGTACTGTGTCTAAAGCTTTAGCAAAGTCTAAAAAGATTACATCCACCTCCTTACCCTTATCTAGGTTTGTGCTAACTGTTTCATAAAAGCCTATTAAGTATTTTTGACATGATCTATCCTTCACAAATCCATGTTGGCTTCAAGGAACTTCTGTATACTATCCATTAAAATATCTTCCAGTACTTTCCCCACTATAGATGTAGACTAACTGGTCTATAATTACCCGGTTCAGATTTCCTTCCCTTTTTGAATATCGGCACTACTTCCGCTATACGGCAATCTTTGGGAACCATGCCTAATGTAAGTGAGTCATTGAAAATCAAAAATAGCGGTGTTGCTAGTTTGGAGTGTAGTTTCATGAGAACTCTTGGATGAATTCCGTCGGGACCAGGTGATTTATTAATCTTAATTTTTTTTTAATCGGTAACAGACTACTTCCACACTTAAATAAGCACTTAGCTGTGGGACATTATAGTTGCTTAAGTTATGTGTTAATCCCGCCATCTGGTCCTCTCTTGTGAATACAGATGTGCTAGGGACATAGTTTTCTATATGCAGTATTGATGACCCATAATCATTGTTAGTTAGTGTTTTGGCAATACCCTTGGTATTACCCTCCTTAGTACCCTTGCCGGCTGCTCTTTCTCTCCCCCCTTCTCCACCCCCATTTAGTTCACTACCTCCATCCTTACTATTCTCACTGAATGACCCGTAGTTTCTAGCTAAACCCTCCCCCAGGCACCTAGTTTAAAATCTCCTCCAACCTTCTAACCATCCTTCATCCCAGCACTGCTGACCCCTCCTCATTCAGGTACAATACATCCTGACAAAAAACATGGCACCTGAGAAGCCCATCCAGTGTTCCAGGAACACAAAACCTTCTTTCCTACACCAGTCTCTAAACCACACATTTACCTCCATAATCTCCCTCTGCCTCCCTTGGCTAGCATGTGGCACAGTAATATTTTGGAGAATATTACCTTAGATGTTATTGGCTTTAGTTTCCATCCTAAGTCCCTATAATCTTTCTTAAGGACATCCCACCTACCACTAACTTTGTCGTTGTTCCCAACAATCTTTCTACCTGGTCTGCGATGTGCCATACCCGAGCACCCAGGAGACAAGAGACTGAACTGCAATCACGGTCCCAGTAGCAGATTGCCCTATCTGTCTTCCAGATAATAGAATCCTCTACCACAACAATCTAAATAAGTACCTCGCTTTCTTTTGTCCCATCAGTGCCGGAGGGACCGCTCCTCCGGTTACTAGAGGGAACAGTCTCCTCCAGCTCTGTCATATCTTCACTACCATCCAATGAATCTTCATCCAATCAGGCAAATTTGTTGGGGTTTGGTAGTTCAGAGATGTCATGCCTACCCCTCGTTTTCTTCCTTCTAACTGAGACCCAGCTGACTACCAGTTGGTCCTCGTCTACCAGTGTCCCCCCTTGCAACTCCTCCACCGTTCTATGTAAACTTTGCTTGAGATTGTGAATATCCCTCAGTCACGTAACGGTTTGTTCTAGATCAGTTACCTGGGCTTCCAGGGCAACTGTTCACACACACCTCGTGCAGATGTACTCACACTGGGACGGTTGCTCAAGGTGTGCATACATCTTGCATGACATGCACTTACTGAGATTCTCAATCTCGGCCCCATCCATTTTGTTTGCAAACTATAACTCCCTGTCACCTTGAGAAAAAAAAACATACAAACTATGTAATACAATACAGTGGTATAGCCTAGCTGTGAAGAGAAACAATTTTCAACAACAGAACAGATATATATATATATATATATTGTCATGTGCAGCATCAGCAAATCTGTCAGTTCAGCTTTCAGCATTGATCAAGCACTTGGATGCTACTGCAGCTCTCTCTTCTTTGTATTTCAGGTTGTTCCTGGTAATTAGGATACTAGCTGCACAGCTTATGTGGAGTAACTCGTTAACTAATATTACTCATGTTTTGCTGGTTCTTATGACTTACCTCTGCTTCAGTTTGTGGAACTACAGGTCACAGCTAGGTCCTGCATAGTTCTCTCCCACTGCCTCAGCTCCTGCATTCAGCAACTGACTCCACAGGTGTCTGCATTCTGTAATTACAGCTGGTTACCTGAATCCTACTATTCAGTCTGTCAGCCTGCACTGCAGCTGCATGATATATCAATTACTGGGGGGCCTGTCTGGTGCTCTCAGCTAATTGGTCCAGCTTGTTCTTTGAAGCCTCTTAATCCCAAGATGATTTGCCAGTTATAGCTCATGCTTCCTGTGTTCAGCTCCATGGTTCATGTCTCTGGTTCCAGCTATCTGTCAAATGGGTTTTGTCTTGTTCCTGAATTGAATTCCAGCTTCACCATCTTGCTGATAAACTTAGTCTGCCGACTACCGTTACCCTGTCTCCAAGTGTCTGCACCCCAGTCCGTCTGTGTACCGCTATCTCCTGTGTCTCTCCTAGAGTTCCTGCTGGTGTCCCATCTCCACGGCCCCAGTATAGCATCTGGCTGTGTGCACGCTGCCACCTTCTCCAGTTCCTGCATACCCCTGCGGTTTGTCACATACATCTGGACTATCATACAACAACTCTGACATAATTCTAGTCCAGTTCAGTTATCAAGTGACCCAGACAGGGGGCCGCGACCTGCATGCCAGGAGCCGCGAAGCCCATATCCCCTTGTGGGATTCCCTGGTGAAAACCTCCCAGCGTGTTAGACTCCGCGCCTCTGTTCTGGGTAACGTCAACTACTTGGTACCTGACCCCACGTTCCAGATTCTGCACCAAGTCTCTGACATTCAACCGGTCCCTGACATTGATCCCAAATTCCAGATTCTGCACCAAGTCTCTGACATTCACCCAGCCTCTGACATTTATATATAAAACAATCATGTACAGTAAGTAGAGATGTGCACCGGAAATTTTTTGGGTTTTGTGTTTTGGTTTTGGATTCGGTTCCGCGGCCGTGTTTTGGATTCAGACGCGTTTTGGCAAAACCTCCCTGAAAATTTTTTGTCGGATTCGGGTGTGTTTTGAATTCGGGTGTTTTTTTCAAAAAACCCTCAAAAACAGCTTAAATCATAGAATTTGTGGGTAATTTTGTTCCTATAGTATTATTAACCTCAATAAACATAATTTCCACTCATTTCCAGTCTATTCTGAACACCTCACACTACTATTTTTAATCCTAAAATTTGCACGAGGTCGCTGGATGACTAAGCTAAGTGACCAAAGAGGGCGGCACAAACACCTGGCCCATCTAGGAGTGGCACTGCAGTGTCAGACAGGATGGCACTTAAAAAAATTGTCCCCAAACAGCACATGATGCAAAGGAAAGAGAAAAAGAGGTGCACTGTGGTTGCTGGACGGCTAAGCTAAGCGACACAAACACCTCAATATCACAGGAATTATTCGTTCTAATCAATGGTATTATTGTTCCAAATCACTGGAAGAAAATGACAAAATCACAGGAATTATTCATTCTAATCAATGGTATTATTGGTCCAAATCACTGGAAGAAAATGACAAAATCACTGGAATCGTTTGCCAAGATCACTGTAATTAATAATTAATTATAAATCACTGATATTAATTGGTAAAATCTTGCTATCGCCTGCCCAGTGAAGTGGAACCTAGATGGCATTTGGTAACGGGGACACACTACCTCAAGAAATTGTCTAAGTCCCTGTGAACTAACAGTGGATACCGGACACACGTCTAACACCAACACAGCTGCCAAGGCCTGAGTTATCCGCTTTGCAACAGATTGACTGCTGTGATATTTCATCTTCCTCACAAAGGACAGTTGGACAGTCAATTGCTTACTGGAAGTAGTACAAGTGGTCTTCCGACTTCCCCTCTGGGATGACGATCGACTCCCAGCAGCAACAACAGCAGTGCCAGCAGCAGTAGGCGTTACACTCAAGGATCCATCAGAGGAATCCCAGTTAGGAGAGGACTCGTCAGACTTGCCAGTGACATGGCCTGCAGGACTATTAGCATTCCTGTCTAAGGAGGAAATTGACACTGAGGGAGTTGGTGGTGTGGTTTGCAGGAGCTTGGGTACAAGAGGAAGAAGGGATTGAGTTGTCAGTGGACTGCTTCCGCTGGGACGGTCTGAAGATCGACAGTATCTAGGTCGACAATGTTTAGGTCGACCACTGTAGGTCGACAGTCACTAGGTCGACATGGATGGAAGGTCGACAGGGTTTCTAGGTCGACATGTGCTAGGTCGACAGGTCTAAAAATCGACATGAGTTTTTCACATTTTTTTTCTTTTTTTGAATTTTTTCATACTTAACGATCCACGTGGACTACGATTGGAATGGTAATCTGTGCCGAGCGAAGCGGTAGCGGAGCGAAGGCACCATGCCCGAAGCATGGCAAGCGAAGCGAGCCATGCGAGGGGACGGGGTGCACTTATTTGGGATCCCGGTCACTATACGAAGAAAACGACACAAAAATAAAATAAAAATCCTCACGTCGACCTTTAGACCTGTCGACCTAGCACATGTCGACCTAGAAACCCTGTCGACCTTCCATCCATGTTGACCTAGTGACTGTCGACCTACAGTGGTCGATCTAAACATTGTCGACCTAGATACTGTTGATTTGATGAATCACACCCGCTTCCGCTGTCACCCAAAGTTTTTGAACTTGTCAATGACTTCAGATGAATGCGCTCCAGGTGACGTATAAGGAAGGATGTTCCTAGGTGGTTAACGTCCTTACCCCTACTTATTACAGCTTGACAAAGGCAACAGATGGCTTGACACCTGTTGTCCGCATTTCTGTTAAAATAAATTCCACACCGAAGAGGTGATTTTTTTTTTGTATTTTGACCAGGCATGTCAATGGCCATATTCATCCCACGGACAACAGGTGTCTGCCCGGGTGCCTGACTTTAACAAACTACCTCATCATCAGAATCCTCCTTGTCAATTTCCTCCTCAGCGCCAGCAACACCCATATCCTCATCCTGGTGTACTTCAACAGTGACATCTTCAATTTGAATATCAGGAACTTGACTGTGGGTGCTCCTTCCAGCACTTGCAGGGGGCGTGCAAATGGTGGAAGGAGTCACCTCTTCCCATCCAGTGTTGGGAAGGTCAGGCATCGCAACCGACACTATTGGACTCTCCTTGGGGATTTGTGATTTAGAAGAATGCACAGTTCATTGCTGTGCTTTTGCCAGCTTAACTCTTTTCATTTTTCTAGCGGGAGGATGAGTGCTTCCAGCCTCAATTCATCATGTGAAGCTGAACCACTAGCCATGAACATAGGCCAGGGCCTCAGCCGTTCCTTGCCACTCTGTGTTGTAAATGGCATATTGGCAAGTTTACGCTTCTCCTCAGACGCTTTTAATTTAGATTTTTGGGTTATTTTACTGAACTTTTGTTTTTGGGATTTGACACGCTCTCTACTATGACATTGGACATCGGCCTTGGCATACGACGTTGATGGCATTTCATCGTCTCTGCCATGACTAGTGGCACAGCTTCAGCACTAGGTGGAAGTGGATCTTGATCGTTCCCTATTTTACCCTCCACATTTTTGTTCTCAATTTTTTAATGTGTGGAATTATATGCCAATAATATTATTATATCAATAGCAATGGCCTACTGTACTGTACTACTATATACTGCTCACAACAATGCAGCACAGATATGGATACTTGCAGTAAAACGGAGCTGCAAGATACAGCAATGGCCTACTGTACTGTACAACTATATACTGTTGGTCACCAAAATGCTGCACTGTACTACTATATATACTGCTCACAACAATGCAGCACAGATATGGACACTTGCAGTGACACGGAGCTGCAAGATACATCAATGGACTACTGTACTGTACAACTTTATACTGTTGGTCACCAAAATGCTGTACTGTACTACTATATATAATATATTTAGTATATACTGGTCACACAACAATGCAGCAGATTTTGAGCACTGATGATCAGGATACTGTCTAGAACTGAGTCTGACACGGAGCTGCAAGATACAGCAATAGCCTACTGTACTGTACTACTATAATTATATACTGGTGGTCCCCACAATGCAGCACACTGAGCACATATATTTGTAGCACACTGAGCACAGATATGGAGCTTTTCAGGCAGAGAACGTAGATATTTGCAGCACACTGAGCACAGATATGGAGCGTTTTCAGGCAGAGAACGCAGATATTTGCAGCACACTGAGCACAGATATTTGCAGCACACTGAGCACAGATACAGAGCTTTTCAGGGAGAGAACGTAGCCACGTCCTCTCCATTCAATCTCCAATGTACGAGTAAAAATGGCGGCAACGCACGGCTCTTTATATGGAATACGAATCTCGCGAGAATCCGACAGCGGGATGATGACGTTCATCCTCGTTCGGGTTAACAGAGGCAAGACGGGAAGATCCGAGGCTGCCTCGGACCTGTGTAAAATAGGTGAAGTTCGGGTGGGTTCGGATCTCAACGAACCAAACCCGCTCATCTCTAATAGTAAGTAAGCTGATACTTATCTATGGAGAGTTTCAGCAGCTCCTCCTCAGTTTAGCTCCCTGTTCCGTTTAGGCAATGATCCCCACTCAGGCTCCCGGCACCTCTTTCCCACTGCAGGCTAGCCCCCTGCGATAGGCTCCTATGGTGACAGCAGCAGCAACAGCAGCAGCCATCAGCCCCCTCCGGCAGGCTCCTCAAGTATCATCACCCCCCATGTGGATCCCAGCCCTTGCACCCTTCACCCCCATCAGACTCCCGGCTCCCAGCACATCTCACCATCTCTTTTCCTCTCCCCCCGTATGGATCCCGGGTATTATTATTGTATTATTGTCACCATCTGCTCCTAGACTTACTCCTATAATAGTAGGTTATATCATACTTGCCTACTTTTGAAAAAACATTTCAGGGAGATCGTGAAAGCAACACCTATAAGTAGTGTTAAAGTTGATGTGTACTGCAACATCTGAGAGATGTGTAAAAAAAAATGACTAACATCCAAAAGTAAATAAGCCCCAAAGCACATAAGTAAGATCTACTTAGTTGATGAAAAGACACTGATGCGTTTCAGGGCTTGCTCGTGTATTGTGCTTTACAAGTGGTTCCATATAAGTGGCCACCAGAATCCTTGTTTGAAAATGCATGTAGCCATAGGGACTATTCTGCCTTATAACCAATGCAGGCAAATGGCACTGGATATATCTGCCACTATATATATATATATATATATGATTTTATTTCTTTTCTAGAAGAATATAACAGCTACATGATGAGGGTAAGGTGCTATCAGGGAGATTGCTAGACTCTTCAGAGTGTCAGACAGGTTGGAGCTATTTAGGGTGTCTAAAGGCGGGTACACATATGGGCAATTTTGACTTTGCGATTTCCCTTGAACTCCTCGAAGCCCAGAACTACAGATATTGACTATACACACGGTGCGACTTTGACTATGTGCAATTTTGACTATATACAATTTTGCCTATTGTATAAAATAGATTGTACACTTTCTAGTCAAAATTGACCTGCCTGCACAGTCTATTTTTCTTGCGATACCAACCCGCTGCAGGCATTTGTCAGTATCGCAAGGTGTACAATATACACTATTTTTACTTGCGATATTGACTATAAAGTCAATATCACAAGCAAAATCGCACCATATGTAGGTCCCTTAACTGACTATCAGAGGTATATTTACTAAAGTGCTAAGTGCTGCTTTTTTTTAGAAGTGGAGATGTTGGCCATAGCAACCAATCAGATTCTAGCTATTATCTTCTAAAGGTGCTAGATACAAAAGTAGAATCTGATTGGTTGTTATGGTAAATATACCCCTAAGTGAGAGTTGGCAAGTACGGGCAGAGTTATATTGTTCATATATATGTTCTGCCAATATCCATTCCCTGGTATCATTCAAGTTATTGCCATAGGGGGTCATTCCGAGTTGTTCGCTCATAATTTTTTTCTCGCAACGGAGCGAATAGTCGCTAATGCGCATGCGCAATGTCCGCAGTGCGACTGCGCCAAGTAAATTTGCTATGCAGTTAGGAATTTTACTCACGGCATTACGAGGTTTTTTCTTCGTTCTGGTGATCGGAATGTGATTGACAGGAAGTGGGTGTTTCTGGGCGGAAACTGGCCGTTTTATGGGAGTGTGTGAAAAAACGCTACAGTTTCTGGGAAAAACGCGGGAGTGGCTGGAGAAACGGAGGAGTGTCTGGTCGAACGCTGGGTGTGTTTGTGACGTCAAACCAGGAACGACAAGCACTGAACTGATCACAGATGCCGAGTAAGTCTGGAGCTACTCAGAAACTGCTAAGAAGTGTCTATTCGCAATTCTGCTAATCTTTCGTTCGCAATTTTGATAAGCTAAGATTCACTCCCAGTAGGCGGCGGCTTAGCGTGTGCAAAGCTGCTAAAAGCAGCTTGCGAGCGAACAACTCGGAATGACCCCCATAGTGCATTCCTGAACATTCTTGTATTAATCCACAGTGCATTCTGAGTAATCTATTCCTAGGGTTACATTTACTAAAGTGTGGGTTTTTAGAATTGAAGATGTTGTCCATAGCAACCATTTATCTAATGCCTTCTAGAAGATAATAGCTAGAATCTGATTTGCTATAGGCAATATGTCACAATGGGCTGAAGGTTGGGCTCCGATGAATGGGCGTCAGCTGGAGAAGTGGATGCCACAGTGGGAAGAAATCGAAGAGGCCTGATGTAGTTCCTTCTCATATACCTTGGAGTTTAAAGAATGGTTGATTGAAGAATAAAGACTTGCTAACTGATTGTGATACGAAGGCCATTGTCATGCCTGAGCATAACACCAAAAGATCCAGCTCTTAAGGGGGGTACACACGAAGCGATATTCAGCTAATTTCTAAGCAATCTGACTAGCTCCGTGTGTAGGGGTGTCGGCGATAGCGATGCGCGGTCCCGCACATTGCTATCGCCAGGGCTAGATTGGCCTGCATGCAGGCACTATCTAGCAGGATGCTCATTTCACTGCTGGGTGAAATGAATGGCCCCCCGTGTCCGCCTCCCCCTCGCTCAGCACATCGTGCTGTGCTGAGCGGGGGGAGAGATGTGTGCTGGGAGGTCTGTGCTAGACCGTTCAGCACACATCTCTGGGGGAAATCTCCCCGTCAGTACGGCCCTTTATGTGTGGAATTATTTTTACCCAAATTCTGACAGTTGTCAAGCTATCTGTAGTGTTTGTAAAGCCACAGTAAGTAGATATAGGGTCGTTAACCACCTAGAAACTTCCTCCCTGTTACACCATTCGCAGCAAGTTCATGCAAAATTATTTATCAAAATCTGAAAAAATCCTATAAAATAATAACAAGCAGTCCAATATTAGCTACCAGCAGGTTGGACCATCACAGGCAATTTTTACCACTGACAGCCTCATCATCAACTTCATAGATGTGCTATAAAAAAACTGTAGTGTGTTTGTGCTGCTACTCTGTCATTTAGTAACCAGCTTGTGAGGTTGTCAACATTGACTGGAAATTAATGTTATTGAGGTTAATAATACTATAGGAACAAGTAAGTCCCAAATTATGTAATTTTAGCTGTTTTTATCAATTTAAGAAAAAAATACAGATCCAAAACATAAACACATAAGGTCAGTTTTGGCAAAACCAAACCCTAACGATAAACTAGAACCAAAACCAACACACAGGGGTCAACCTTAAGGTTATTCAGGATGGCTAGTGATTTCATGATGCTGGGGCTAGTGAAATTGCTTTCAAGGATGCACCCACTGGCCTCTGCACAGTGCACACCCACAGTATACATCTCTGAATTAGGCCCTTTATCATTAAGAAGCTGATGTATATGTCAGATTTCCTGGACCTGCCTCCAGGGTACAGATTTTAAAGATTTCCAGTCCCAGAATTCTGGGAAGGAGAAACATCCTTGTAAGAAAATTTGAAGATGTTGAAGTAAAAGGTAATTTTTAAATTGCATAAAACAATTAAATGCCAACATATTAATTGTGTCAAAAAACAGCAAAAGGTTTCATATTATTTTTTATTTAAGAAAGCTCAACATACACATCAATATAATTTTCCCCCCAAAGTGGAGTAAGGACAATTTGAATGCCATGGAAATATCAATTTACACAGACTCACAATATTCATTTAACAGTTTCAGTACAAATGCCTCCTGTTTTTGATGGTCAACAACATTACCATGGACCTTCGCAAAGATTCTGTTGGTAGTCATTGCAAGGTAAAGAAAATATTAAAGATCCCTATAGATGATATTTGACAAAGGCAATAACTCAGGTAACTTCAGGTTTTGAGAGAACAAAGATCATAAATGAAAGTTATATTATCTAGGTTAATCTTGAAATTTGGTACAAGGAAAGGAAAGCAATTCATTTTAGAAACATTACTGAAAAAGATGTGCTTACTCTCAGATGGAGTACTTGGCCAGTAACAGAGTTGTGACCTTCAGTACTATGGACCTTATTCAGCGGCATTAACAGCTGCAATCGTATTCTACCGTAACTTAGCCTAGTGCACACATGCAGGGCCTGCATTGCGCGTGCATAGAGATGCAATCACATCTCAGCAATGCGAATGCCTCCACCTGATAGACAAGCAGAGGTTTTCGTAGGGTACAACGCAGCATTGCGAGGCGGGCCGGAGCCATTTTTGGGGTGGCTGCGTGATGTCACTTGTGTTCCGCTGTGATGGGAAACATGGCAGCGGCCCGACTGCCTTCACAGGCAGGCTGCAGAGGCAGGGGGGCTTGATTTATTTAGAGATGCAATCGCAATTGAATTGCAATCACATTGCTGGCCGCCATTAGCATGATGGGCGGCCTTGCCCTGTGCTGTGCTGGCAGAGCCCCAGCATGCGACTGATAGCAGTTGCAGTTGTATATTAGCAAACTGCAACTGAAGCTGAATAAAGCTTATATGCAAAAGACAATCTTGCAGGAATCTTGACACTCAGGCAATATACTGTAGCAGAATGCATGCATCCTGCTACAAAGTATTGTACTGAATATACATCTTTTCAGTGGCGGAACTAGCGAGCGGTGGGCCCAGGTGCGACAAAATGCTTTGGGTCCCCCCACATCCCATCCAAGTCCACCTCCTCACCCCTGGAGAGGATCTGGTGAGGGGGACCTGCTCAGGGCCAGAGAAATGGATACCTAGCAACAGTGCCGTAACTAGACATTTTAGCACTGTGTGCAAGAAACGGCATCGGAGCCCCACCCCTGCATGCAAAACAGGGGCAGTGCGCGCCGTAGGCGCGCGCAAAAATACATAGTGACGTGGCTTCGTGGGGAAGGGGTGTGGCCACAAAATAATACCAATTCATAAAACGGTGCACAGTAGTCTCCATTATTCAAATTACGCCGCACAGTAGCACCACTACACCAGGTAGAGACCCTTTTATACCTTACAGCGGACAGATTCCTCTTTTTACACATTACGGCAGACAGCGTCCCCCTTTTTATACATTACGGCAGACAGCGTGCACTTTTTACACATAACGGCAGACAGCATCCCCTTTTTACACATAACGGCAGACAGCGTGTCCTTGTTACACATAGCGGCAGACAGCGTACACTTTTTACACATATCGGCAGACAGCATCCCCCTTTTTACACATTACGGCAGACAGCGTCCCCTTTTTACACATTACGGCAGACAGCATACACTTTTTACTCATAACGACAGACAGCGTCCCCTTTTTACACATTACGGCAGACAGCGTGCCCTTGTTACACATTACGGCAGACAGCGTACCCCTTTTTACACATTACGGCAGGCAGATTCCCCCTTTTTACACATTGCGGCAGGCAGATTCCCCCTTTTTACACATTGCGGCAGGCAGATTCCCCCTTTTTACACATAGCGGCAGGCAGTCCCCCATTTTTACACATAGCGGCAAGCAGATTCCCCCTTTTTACACATTGCGGCAGGCAGTCCCCCATTTTTACACATTGCGGCAGGCAGTCCCAAGAAAGAAAGAAAGAAAGAAAGAAAGAAAGAAAGAAAGAAAGAAAGAAAGAAAGAAAGAAAGAAGAATTATACTTACCCTCTCTGCAGGCTCAGGCTCCTCGGTGCAGCTTGACGATTCCCGTGCTGGAGAGAAGGAGGAGGAGGGAGGTGCAGGAGGGAGCCGCAGCAGCGCTGTGTTATTAGTGAAGGCGCTGCTGCCCCTCTGCTTCACTATAGGCTGTTCTCGGAAGACAGCCTATAGTGAAGCAGAGGAGCAGCAGCAGCGCCTCCACCAGTAACAAAGCGCTGCTGCGGCTCCCTCCTCCACCTCCTTCCTCCTCCTTCCCCCGTACCGCTGCTCCTCTCCTCTCTGGGCGGCTGTGCGCTGCGGGCAGTTCCGCCTCTGCATCTTTTTCACATCACAAATGTAACAAAAAGTACAATGCAAAAATATCTTGGCCACTCTTGCTGACATTGCATGCTGGATGCTAACCTCAGTAAGAGAGCAAAAGACTGAAGACCAATACATTTGTGCTGAGCCATGTATCCTGCACAAAAGAAGATATTGCACACATGACTACAGCGCTCACCAAATACTATGACACCACATATTCATAGCAGTGAAAAAAATTGTATGGAATAAATACAATCACCCTTAATTGGATAATAATCCTCAAATGATTGAATAGTGACGAATGGAGAGATATTCTTTCTGAGGGATCTCTCCTTCAAACACAGAACACAGGCCGGACTGGTTTATCCTTGATTGAACCTGGAAGATAAGTACCTCTTTTCCCAATAAGAATGGGAATAATAAGAGACACTATAAAATGCAGACCATAGTGTAGTAGTAATTAAAAACACGCACTAGTTTAATGCCACAGATTAAATGTACAGGATACATAAAAGAAAACAGCATATCACATAAGACTCCATAGGGTAACACAGCAGATATTTCACCAAGAGGATCCTTGCAGCCACAGATGTAAATGGTGTGGAGTGTTGTCAGGCTCTCCGGATGCCTGATTCCATACAAGCTCAACCCCCAAGCCGATGAATATGTCCGTGTGTCCCATAGTCAATAACAAATAAAAACAGGAGCCACGCTTAAAGCGTATCGGATGCCAAGCTTGAAGGAGAGATCCCTCAGAAAGAATATCTGTAGTCGTGTGTGCAATATCTTCTTTTGTGCATATTATCTTCTTTGATGTGTGGGATACACTTATATTTGCACACCGTATAGCTGCTCATCAAGTTTTGTTGCGCATATTCACTAGAAACATTTGTTTAAGCCATGTATCCTGCCACACAACTTTGTACTTAGGCCCTCATACAGCATGGTACACAGAAATATGCACAAGTGCGGCGGCCACAGTGTGTGCGCGAGGCAATATGCATTGCGGTCGCATCCTGGAAGGATGCAATCGCAATATGATTGACAGCGGTGGCTGCAGGTTGGACTGTGATGGTCCGTTGCGGGGAAGTGGTCCGGCCAATGTAGAAAGCCACTATGATGAAGAAAATGGTGGTGGTGCGTTTGCATATGCAGCCATGCTACATATGCAGGGGGCATCCGCAAGCCCTAGGTCAGCGATGCATGGCAATTAGATTGCGTTCACAATGTAGGGTAGGACTTGGCATGCTTGGCCACCTTGCCATGTGTTGGGCGGCCAAAAGAATCTGCTACTCAAGCTGAATAGGGTCCTTAACCTGCAACTTTATGCCAACTACATTGCGACAAAATACTAATTACCTAACTCTCAGAACAATATAAAGGATTGTGGATGCACCTAATAAGCAAAATAGATATACAAGTCTAGGAATTGCTACCTGTGTCATAGGGTCTAAGTTGTGGCAATTCTCTTGCACCTTATGGTGCACAATGGATGGATGAGTGAGGTCAAATCTGTAGGACTTTCTTCAAGATTTTTTACATTTTTTTGGCAGTAGCTACTCTCAAGTCTATATTTGAGCTCTAGAAACACTGAATAATTAAACGTTAGCTACTAAATAAAATGTGGTAAGATTTTTCCAAGCATCTAGCAAAAAAAGACTATTCCTTTGCCGCACTTCTATTCCTGGTACAGTATTTCAATTTAGTTTTAAAAGCTCTCACATAATCACCATCTGAACATTTGTAAGACATATCTTTAAAGTATCTCACAGTGAACATTGTATTTCAATTAAGTGGTTTCTCAATTCCATATAAATCAGGATAGTGTTTTTCCCCTGATTATATCCAAAATCAAACAATAAAAAGGAAAGAAGTCATTGTCTTGATTTGGCAAGAGTTATTAAGAGTCACTAAAGTAAAATGAAAAAAATTAGAGAAACAAAACAACTATTTATTTTACTAAATGGCAAGAAAGGTAAAGCAGCCTTAATAGCACCTGTAAAATTCTGCATTCAGGAGGCAAATACACAGTTACGAAAGTGGATATAAAGACACATTCTACTAGTACTATGGCTGCATTGTGGACAGAGAAAGAATCAGCATCCATTGCAGAAATTTGTGAGCTGCAGTATGGTCTTCTATACATACAGTACATTCACTAAACATTACTGTAGCACTGTTTAAGATTCAGAGCATGTTTACATTAGAAGAAAAGTGCTTAGTTTATACTGCATACAAAAAAAGTTTAATGTTTTTAACATGACAAGTTGTCAGGTGTAATGGACTGCAACTTGCAGAAAAACAAACAGAATAAAATAAGTACTTCTGTCATGTGAGATACATAGAAAACCATACTTCCTTTCTTAAAGACTAGCACATTAAATATTTTACAGCTAGAACCTTTAATTACTTTTTGCCCTAGAAAAAGTGCTCATTTCAAAACAATGGTGGGGACCTCAATTCTTTGGAATGATAGCAGTGTTTGACATTGACATTGAAATTATGTTCTTAGGGTCGATAGCACAAACTCAAGAAAGGTGCAGGGGCCAGGAGGTCCAATTAAACTAGAACCAGGGTCTACACAGGCTAGGCATGACTTCAGATCTTGGGTGGCACTGGACTCCCTCTCAGATGAGGATGTAGAGCAAATGTTTTGTTGAATTATATAACCCAGTGATGGCTAACCTTGACACTCCAGATGTTGTTAAACTACACATCCCAGCATGCCCTGCATCAGTTTCAGCAAGGCCAAATAACAAAACTGTAGCAGGGCATGCTGGGATATGTAGTTCAACAACAGCTGGAGTGTCAAGGTTCTCCATCACTGATCTAACCTCTTGACTCTCTATTAGCATTTGTAAGATGATTTAGAACCTATGGAGGTGAGCAATTATGTGACGTCTGTGCTGTAGAAATGAATGTGTGCCCTTCACTTTATGGCCACAAGTTCTCTCCAGTTTTTGAGCTCACAAGTGCTAAGGATTACATAAGCTATATTTTTAAGGCATTTAGGCTAAGTGTTAAATGCCCTTAAATAAACTGTTGCATACACACAACTCCTTCCCCAGTCAAGAATCAGAGAGGCAAAATCTGATCTATGGCATGTTAAAGGGCTTGGGATCCAAAGACTGCACTTATATTGTGTTGAGAGCACCACACTTGAAGCCACGGGTATTGTCACTATTATCACTCCCTCAGCATGCAGGTACTCAGTAATGCAATCCTCGAAATAATGAGAGTGGTCACAGGTTCCCATGGTTCATGCCATGATGCCTATATACTTTACATAAAATTATGTTGCAGCAGCATGCAAAGATAAAAATCACATTTGTAATATTGTAAACCATAATTTTGTGGCTTTATTAACAGCTCGGGACATTCCTCTGCATCCTCATCTAGTTCAGTAGTTTGCAAATACTTTGTACTGCATATGTGCAGTACGGATCTATAGCATTGGATGCCGATCCACAGCAGACTGCAAGTGATTGACAGTATGCTGCCATTTAGGGGAAGAGGGCATTGATGGCCTCTGTTACCCAAAACTTAGATGTGTCAATGCAGTTGTCGGGCGTGACAAGGCCAGGGTCTCTGTTGGAAGATGGAGATTTCCTTGCCTCTTTGCTGGATCTGGATCACACAGCCAATCACCGGCGTCTCAGATGATCTGATGCTGTACCCTATGATGCAGCTCAGATCACTAATGAAAGCAGGAGCCGTAATGCCTATCAGTGCTTTCACTGCTGCTTCCATGTAAGTAGCAGCTTTAGCAACTCATACCACTGAATCCGGTCCCCTGTGCCAGGGTGGTGTGCTTCTGGTCTATGCTGCTGGTGTTCCTGAACAACTTGTGGAAGATGAACATGTGGTCCCAAGGATTACAGTTTGTCTTAAAGCGTTTAGCAGTTGGATGACTGTGGAACAAATTTGATTAGTCATCTGTTGTTGAGAATGTGTCTGATCTCTAATTGCTTGAATAAATACTTACAGTAAATGTTATGTCAATTTTCTGGAGTGCATTGCCAGTGCAGTACTTTGAGGCATACAATGCACTTATATTCCTTGCATTTTTCTAAGGTATAAATATATTATTTAAAACTGCTTTTCTTGTAAGCTGCTATCCATATTGGCAGACTCATTTTCTGCTTGATGTTGTTGAATATGAGCCAAGAGCTGATTGTTGTTGGCCCTGTGGGCCTTCTTCAGGTTCTGTTGTTCTGTGATTGGAAGCGCTGTGAACTGCTTCATGATGTGCCTGAGGAGCTGATTGTGTATGCATTTGTGTATGCAGTTGTTGTGGTGTGTGATGTGCCACACTCTCACACAATTCTGTATTTTCCACGAGAGTTTCTTCTGGAACGAGGATGAACACATACTGTTCTCCAGCTGGATCATTCTGCTGTGTTTGTGGAAGCAGCTGGTGCTAATGTGGACATCATATGGTAAGTAAAATGAATAAATTGTCTTTGACATATGTTTGGTATAAATATTTTAACATAGACGGAAGACAGTGCTTTAAAAAAATTACATATGTATATATATATATATATATATATATATAAAATTATATATATAAAGCTGTAGCTTGTCTTCAACTTAATTTGATCTACATGTTTTTCATATTTCTATATACTGCATGACTGATGTAGCTTTAGGACCATCATGACCACTTAAAATTATTTATCAATAAGAATCCCCCAATGAAATGAGCATAATTATGCATATAGGATGCTTGCAGACATGTTCTGTTTCTCAATGCCTAGTGGTTCTGCTCTTGTCATTTCTGACTAAACTTGCATTGGTTTTTTTTTCTTGTTTTTTTCTTCAGAATGCATCCTCTTGCTCCTCCTCACTATCCCTACTCCTGCTCCTTCAGATCATCTTCATGCAAAACAGTGAAAACAGATAAGACACAGAATGCTTAAAGCCTAAAGGCAAATCAAACATACACCTGTCACACACAAATTACAAACTCTGGACATTAAAGGAAAAGACCAAAACTTAAAAAGAAAATACAAGGCAAATCAATTAATAGTACAGACAGAACTCTCAGTAATCATATAATCCACTCACCACCAACTATCAGCTCCTCTCCAAATAAAACAATATTATGATGCCTATTCTCTCTCCTACTAAACCTTCAACTCCTGTAAGTGGTTGAAGTGATGGTGTATTGGGTACAGATAAGGTAGGTGTAGATGATACCTTACAGCTGATAAGGGAGCTCCAGCAGATCTCCCTTCTTTGGCATTGGCTCTACAGGGTTTATGCACTTCAGCCTGTAGCAAAAAGGATAGTTACATACACGCAGTAACATACTGTAGCATAAATAGAATAATCAAATTGATTTATTAAAGGGGGTAGGTGGATAAATACTGTAGGTCAAGGCAGATCACTGTATGACAATAATTATCACCATACATTTGACAGCAGATTGCATAAAAAAAGGAATTTAGCATTTGCAACACAGTTAGCAATATCATAGTAAATGGGCAATAACTTTTTCCACTAGTTACATGGGCTTCTTTATCCTAACTGCTGCAGCACCTAAGATAAAATACAGTTGTCTCAAGGGGGGTCACTCTGACCCATTCGCACACTGCGTTTTAACGCAGCAGAGCGAACAGGTCCCTACTGCGCATGCGCCGGTGTCATAGTGCGCTGGTGCATGCTAGACGGCCGAAGGCCGTAGCAGGGAAACGATCGCCTCTGCCTGATTGACAGGCAGAGGCGATCGCTGGGCGGGAGGGGGCAGAACGGCGGTGTTTGGCTGCCGTTTCATGGGTTTGGTCTGGCCAACGCAGGCGCAGCTGGACCGAACGGGGGCGAGCCGCAGCAGCTGTGTGACATCACATACAGCTACTGCGGGCTGGGGAGCGATGAGTAGCTCCTGGCCAGCATGCTAAAGCTGTGCTGGCCAGGAGCTCCTCTTGAAGTGCAAAGGCATAGCCGCTGAGCGATGCCTTTGCACTTCTGCGAGGGGGATCCGGACTGACATGCAGGGCAGACTAGCCCTGTGCTGGGCGTCCCCCCGCATGCCAGGGAAGAAGATCGTGGCTGTGCTAAATTTAGCTCAGCTACGATCAACTCGGAATTACCCCCAATATACGGTACCACACATATACACACACACACACACACACACACACACACACACACACACACACACACACACACACACACCTTTGCAAAGCACAGATATACAGTAATAGCAACACATTATTATTTAGCAGAATTAGCAAAAACCTCAAAACTGTTCAGTTTTTTTTACCTTAAAGTGCACACAAAGTTCTGTCATTGAAGTATTCTATTACTGTATGATCACTGACCTACAACATGCATGTATTTGTTATACTGTACATCATAGGTAATAGCAAAAAACTTTGGAGCAGATGTATCAAGCCTGGAGATGTGATAAAGCATTGATAAGTAGAAGGTGATAAATCACCATCCAGGCAGCTCCTAAACCTAATTTACATATTGGAGCTGATTGTCTGATGCACTATCACCTAGCGCTTATCACAGCTTTATCACTTCTCCAGGCTGTGGACAATAGCTTTGGCTTTTCAATGATAAGGCTCAAAAAAACACAGTTCCATTTGCAATGGCGGTCTTTTAGGCATTTGACAGTATCAATAACTCTGTCCCAAAGTGTTCTTTCACTTAATTTAGGAGTCAAATTCCTGACACTCTTTAAACTTGTAAACTCAGGCTCTGTTTCTCAGTCTCAGGGGTAAATGTATGAAGCAGTGAAAAGAGTGGAGAAGTGAGCCAGTGGAGAAGTTGCCCATGGCTCTGTATAATTTTATAGTATGCAAATTATAAAATGTTACTCCAAAGCTGATTGGTTGCCATGGGCAATCTATAGTACCCACCCAGCTTAATTTTTAATAATGTTTTTACATGTCATCATTTATAATAGGTTGTATGTGTTTCATTTCCTAAACAAAATGGACTCATAGTAAATGCAGTCATGGGTGCGTGAGTAAATAATTTAAACTTAAAAAAGAATATAAGAATACAGTAGATTTGTTTTGAGTAACAAATTCCACCAGTTTTACTACTTTGGATTAAAAGGGGTTCAATCGAGATTACAAGTGTTTGTGGCTTGATCCATTTGTGGTTAACACAGAACTAGGGTGTGTTTAGATTTTATTATATCCTACAGTATGTATTATTTCTTTTATTTTGTTGGAAATTTTATAATCATCTTATGTAACCTGTGTCTTGCCATCTGCTGTGTAATGAAAAGTTCAAGCAAGAAGGAAAAAAAATGCCCCAGTTGCATAGGAAGAACCCATGTTTTTTGACATCATGTCTATGGTTCATAGTTCTGCCTCACATCCCTCACTGGCAAATGAATAGTAAATTGCAGTGGAGTTAGGTAGAGCCTCCAGTTTTGTGCTGATGGCTATTACTATGTTTTGCTTCCAACACCCCCTGAAGGGATGGGTGATTTCCCTCATAAACTGGATGGCATTATTCTACTCATTCCCCTGGTTCTGGAGAATGATGGAGTAGAAGTTAAGGCTCATAGCAACCAGCAAAAATAAAATAAAAAATACACACACATTTAGTTTAAAATATATGTACACACATTTACAGTACATATTACACAGTACATAGAAACTTAAATGTTGTGTTATCAAAATTGTTAAAATGACAACATCTACAAAATGAAGACATGGAGAAAATTTTAATGTATTTTGGCATAGTGAAAATGTTGACATTAACATAAGGGTAAACGTTAGGCATAAACCGCCTTGTCAACATTTCATCAATGTCAACATTCTCCTGTTGACATAATGAATTTAGACATGGTGAATGCTGAGACGATATAACAAACCCCAAAAAGGAGCTAAACTGGTATGATTTATAGTGTACTTGTCTTTGTTCTTCAAACAATGATTATTTGCCTGTTACTAAAGATTTGGGTGTAAAAATCACCTTCTAGGAATTAGCATTTACTTGTAAAGTTGCTGGATAATAAATTAGTTGTATGTAAGTAATTTTATAGCTACTGTGAAGAAATAGCCAAAGCATTACAACTATTAGAATGTAATTTTATTAGAATTTTATGTGCCATGCTGAAGAAAATTGCATTAGATTAATGAGTGTATTTTAATGCAAAAGCCTATTTTATGATCAGTGTAGAGACATAACTTTAAATCAAGGATTAAAGTGATATATGCAGTTTGTTTTTTATGATCAGCTCAATAAATTTTATGATATGTTCGATAAATGGTAGCTATATATTTTGGCACATTTAGTATTTTGTGACAGATACCAAGATTAATTAACCTAGCTTAAAGTTATGCTGCATATCCAGTGACTGACTAATTAGATTTAAATCATCAACCCTAAATTGAAAATTTAAATTTTATTACTCCCCACATGCACTTTATTCACAAGTTCATTTATTACTTCTGCATTAGAAAAAAAAACCAAAACAATAAAAACATAGTAAAGAAAGATATGTTTGAAAACAGGTTCAAATGAATTAACCTAAATAATTACACTCATGAAAAATAAACAGATTTAATAAAAATACAATAAACAGTCTGACAAACACGGTTAACAATTTAAAGGTTGCTCTTCCAAAGAGCTGAAAATCTATATGTTACAGTATGAGAATTGCAATAAAAAGTACTGTACTGTATGTACAGATGTATCCTAATACACCTAGATGTATAATTACTTAAAGTAAATTTTGTGTGACAGGTATTTACTAAACTCAAAATTGACTGAAATAGAACTTTACATTTAAATAGAACTAGAGTAGAACCTTCAGTACTTTAACAGGGTTTAATTCCTAGACTATACTCAAAATTGACTCAAAATCGACCACAAATCACCATTTTCAATCGAACCATCAGAAACAGTTCTATTTGATTTTAAATCATGTGGAATTGTTCCAAATCACAATATGTTGGATACAACATTGTAGAGAAGCATGTGGGGCACTCTGGCTGCATAAATAATGGCATTTAAAGGCACAGCAATGATTTAAAAATAAGAATTTACTCACCGGTAATTCTATTTCTCGTAGTCCGTAGTGGATGCTGGGAACTCCGTAAGGACCATGGGGAATAGCGGGCTCCGAAGGAGGCTGGGCACTCTAGAAAGATCTTAGACTACCTGGTGTGCACTGGCTCCTCCCACTATGACCCTCCTCCAAGCCTCAGTTAGGACACCGTGCCCGGACGAGCGTACACAATAAGGAAGGATTTTGAATCCCGGGTAAGACTCATACCAGCCACACCAATCACACCGTGTAACTCGTGATATGAAACCCAGTTAACAGTATGAAACAACCGAGCCTCTCAACAGATGGCTCAACAATAACCCGATTTAGTTAACAATAACTACGTACAAGTATTGCAGATACACCGCACTTGGGACGGGCGCCCAGCATCCACTACGGACTACGAGAAATAGAATTACCGGTGAGTAAATTCTTATTTTCTCTGACGTCCTAGTGGATGCTGGGAACTCCGTAAGGACCATGGGGATTATACCAGAGCTCCCAAATGGGCGGGAGAGTGCAGATGACTCTGCAACACCGAATGAGAGAACTCCAGGTCCTCCTCAGCCAGGGTATCAAATTTATAGAATTTTGCAAACGTGTTTGCCCCTGACCAAGTAGCAGCTCGGCAAAGCTGTAAAGCCGAGACCCCTCGGGCAGCCGCCCAAGATGAGCCCACCTTCCTCGTGGAATGGGCATTGACAGATTTTGGCTGTGGCAGGCCTGCCACAGAATGTGCAAGCTGAATTGTACTACAAATCCAACGAGCAATAGTCTGCTTAGAAGCAGGAGCACCCAGCTTGTTGGGTGCATATAGGATAAACAGCGAGTCAGATTTTCTGACTCCAGCCGTCCTGGAACATATATTTTCAGGGCCCTGACCACGTCTAACAACTTGGAGTCCTCCAAGTCCCTAGTAGCCGCAGGCACCACAATAGGCTGGTTCAGGTGAAACGCTGACACCACCTTAGGGAGAAACTGGGGACGATTCCTCAATTCTGCCCTATCCATATGGAAAATCAGATAAGGGCTTTTACAGGACAAAGCCGCCAATTTTGATACTCGCCTGGCCGAAGCCAAGGCCAATAACATGACCACCTTCCACGTGAGATATTTCAGATCCACGGTTTTTAGTGGTACAAACCAATGTGATTTTAAGAAACTCAACACCACGTTGAGATCCCAAGGTGCCACAGGGGGCACAAACGGGGGCTGAATATGCTGCACTCCCTTTACAAAAGTCTGAACTTCAGGTACTGAAGCTAGTTCTTTTTGAAAGAAAATCGACAGAGCCGAGATCTGTACCTTAATGGAGCCCAGTTTTAGGCCCATATTCACTCCTGCTTGCAGGAAATGCAGAAATCGACCTAGTTGAAATTCCTCTGTTGGGGCCTTTTCGGCCTCACACCATGCAACATACTTCCGCCATATGCGGTGATAATGATTTGCTGTAACCTCTTTCCTATCTTTAATAAGCGTAGAAATGACTTCCTCCGGAATTCCCTTTTCCTTCAGGATCCGGCGTTCAACCGCCATGCCGTCAAACGCAGCAGTGGTAAGTTTTGGAACAGACAGGGCCCCTGCTGCAGCAGGTCCTGTCTGAGCGGCAGAGGCCATGGGTCCTCTGATATAATTTTTTGAAGTTCTGGGTACCAAGCTCTTCTTGGCCAATCCGGAACCACGAGTATCGTTCTTACTCCTCGCCTTCTTATTATTATTCTCAATACCTTTGGTATGAGGGGCAGAGGAGGGAACACATAAAACGACTGGTACACCCACGGTGTTACCAGAGCGTCCACAACTATCGCCTGAGGGTCCCTTGACCTGGCGCAATATCTTTTATAGCTTTTTGTTGAGGCGGGACGCCATCATGTCCACCTGTGGCCTTTCCCAAAGGTGTACAATCCTTTGGAAGACTTCTGGATGAAGTCCCCACTCTCCCGGGTGGAGGTCGTGTCTGCTGAGAAGATCAGCTTCCCAGTTGTCCACTCCGGGAATGAACACTGTTGACAGTGCTAACACATGATTTTCCGTCCATCGGAGAATCCTTGTGGCTTTTGCCATCGCCATCCTGCTTCTTGTGTTGCCCTGTCGGTTTACATGGGCGACCGCCGTGACGTTGTCTGATTGGATCAGTACCGGCTGGTTTTGAAGCAGAGGCCTTGCCTGTGTAGAGAAGTCACCCGACTTGACCAAAGTCTGCCCCCAGCCTCAAAGGCTGGCCTCCATGGTCACTAGGACCTAGTCCAGTATGTGACTAGAGATGACAGCTCCTTGGCTTTCTCCTCCCGGAGAAACACTTATTTCTGGTCTGTGTCCAGAACCATCCCCAGGAACAGTAGACGTGTCATAGGAACCAGCTGTGACTTTGGACTGTTTAGAATCCAACTCTGCTGTTGTAGCACTTTCCAAAATAGTGCTACCCCGACTAGCAACTGCTCCTTGGACCTCGCCCTTATAAGGAGATTGTCCAAGTACGGGATAATTAAAAACTCCCTTTTTTCGAAGGAGTATCATCATTTCGGCCATTACCCCGGTAAACACCCTCGGTGCCTTGTACAGTCCTGTCTGGACTTGGTAATGGTAATCCTGTACCACAAATCTGAGGTACTTCTGGCGAGGGTGGTAAATGGGGACATGCAGGTAAGCATCCTTGATGTCCTGGGATACCATGTAATCCCCCTCGT
Organism: Pseudophryne corroboree; assembly: GCF_028390025.1. Classification (NCBI taxonomy): domain Eukaryota; kingdom Metazoa; phylum Chordata; class Amphibia; order Anura; family Myobatrachidae; genus Pseudophryne; species Pseudophryne corroboree. Next base: position 458,250,888 of record NC_086447.1, on the reverse strand, counting down.
CCAGGCTTGCAATAACCGCCCCGAGCGATTCCATCTTGAACTTGAATTTTTTTTTTTTTTTTAATGTATGTGTTCAAGGATTTTAATATAAATGGGTCACACCGAACCATGCGGTTTCAGTACCCCCACCCGTGTAGAATAGTAACCCCGTCCTTGTTGAAGTAGAGGCACTTGAGTATTACCTGTTGGGAATACTGCTTATTAATTGCCTTTAGTACAGCCTCCCTGCCTGAGGGAGTTGTCGGCAAGCCATAATCTAGGAAACGGCTGGGGGGAGATATCTCGAATTCCAGCTTGTATCCCTGACATACTTCTTGAAAGAAACAGGGATCCACCTGTGAGCGAGCCCACTTATCGCTGAAATTTTTTTTAGACGGCCCCCCACCGTACCTGGCTACACCTGTGGAGCCCCCGCGTCATGCTGTGGGCTCAGAGGAAGCGAGAGAAGAATTTTGAATCTGGGAGCAGGCTGACTGGTGCAGCTTTTTCCCTCTTCCCTTGTCTCTGTACAGAAGGGAAACACCTTTGACCCGCTTGCTTTTCTGAAGCCGAAAGGACTGTACCTGATACAGTGCTTTCTTAGTCTGTGAGGAAACCTGAGGTAAAAATATTTCTTCCCAGCTGTGGCTGTGGATACGAGGTCCCAGAGACCATCCCCAAATTATTCCTCACCCTTATAAGGCAGAATCTTTTTAAAGTCAGCATCACCTGTCCCGTGACAGGTCTCTAATACCCTCCTGACAGAATGGACATTACATTAATTTTGGATGCCAGCCGGCAAAATATCCCTCTGTGCATCCCTCATATATAAGATGACGTCTTTAATATGTTCTCATGTTTGACAGGGTCACCGACCACGCTGCAGCAGCACGATCTGCAGGTCTCCGTCTAGTACCTGAGTGTGTAAATACAGACTTCAGGATATCCTCCTGTCTTTTATCAACAGGTACCTTCAAAGTGGCCGTTCCTAAAACGGCAGTGCCACCTTTTTTGACAACCGTGTGAGCGCCTTATCCACCCTAGGGTATATCTCCCAGCGTAACTTATCCTCCTGGCGGGAAAGGGTACGCCATCAGTAACTTTTTAGAAATTACCAGTTTCTAAACGGGGGAACCCACGCTTTTCACACACTTCATTTATTCATCTGATGGGGGAACAAAACACTGCCTGTTTTTTCTCCCCAAACCTAAAAACCCATTTTTAGAGGTGCTTGGGTTAATGTCAGAAATGTGTAACACATTTTTTATTGCCGGGATCAATTCACGGATGTTCCTAGTGGATTGTGTATATGTCTCAACCTTGTCGACACTGGAGTCAGACTCCGTGTCGACATCTGTGTCTGCCATCTGAGAGAGCGGGCGTTTTTGAGCCCCTGATGGCCTTTGAGACGCCTGGGCAGGCGCGGGCTGAGAAGCCGGCTGTCCCACAGCTGTTACGTCATCCACCCTTTTATGTAAGGAGTTGACACTGTCGGTTAATACCTTTCACCTATCCATCCACTCTGGTGTCGGCCCCACAGGGGGCTACATCACATATATCGGCCTCTGCTCCGTCACCATATAAGCCTCCTCATTCAACATGTCGACACAGCCATACCGACACACCGCAGACACACAGGGAATGCTCTAAACGAGGACAGGACCCACAAAAGCCCTTTGGGGGGACAGAGTGAGAGTATGCCAGCACACACCAGAGCGCTATATAATGCAGGGACTAACTGAGTTATGTCCCCTATAGCTGCTTTTTTTATATATGTATACTGCGCCTAAATTAAATGCCCCCCCTCTCTTTTTTAACCCTTTTCTGTGTTGTAAACTGCAGGGGAGAGCTAGGGAGCTTCCCTCCATCGGAGCTGTGAGGGAAAATGGCGCCAGTGTGCTTGAGGGAGATAGCTGCGCCCCTTTTCCGCGGCCTATTCTCCCGCTTTTTTATGGAATCTGGCAGGGGTATTTACCTCATATATAGCCCCTGGGGCTATATATTGAGGTATTTTTGCCAGCCAAGGTGTTTTTATTGCTGCCTCAGGGCGCCCCCCCCCCCAGCGCCCTGCACCCTCAGTGACCGGAGTGTGAAGTGTGTGAGAGGAGCAATGGCGCACAGCTGCAGTGCTGTGCGCTACCTTGGTGAAGACTGAGTCTTCATGCCGCCGATTTTCCGGACCATCTTCTTGCTTCTGGCTCTGTAAGGGGAACGGCGGCGCGGCTCCGGGACTGAACACCAAGGACTGGGCCTGCGGTCGATCCCTCTGGAGCTAATGGTGTCCAGTAGCCTAAGAAGCCCAATCCGGCTGCAAGCAGGCGAGTTCGCTTCTTCTCCCCTTAGTCCCTCGCTGCAGTGAGCCTGTTGCCAGCAGGTCTCACTGAAAATAAAAAAACCTAAGTCTATTTCTTTCTAAGAGCTCAGGAGAGCCCCTAGTGTGCATCCAACCTCGGCCGGGCACGAAATCTAACTGAGGCTTGGAGGAGGGTCATAGTGGGAGGAGCCAGTGTACACCAGGTAGTCTAAGATCTTTCTAGAGTGCCCAGCCTCCTTCGGAGCCCGCTATTCCCCATGGTCCTTACGGAGTTCCCAGTATCCACTAGGACGTCAGAGAAAAAAATAATGGATATGCAAATTAGTACAGGAATGAAGGTGTTTGTGGGTAATACTGTGCATGTGACAGTGCGTGTGGCCAATAGGAACACTTTTGTATAATTTGGTAAAGTTTGGGTCGATTTTTGATCAATGTTTATAGATTTTTGGTTGCTTTTTGGTGAATAGAACACATTTAGAACTTCAAATAGAACTCACATCACCTAGTGATATTAAAATATAACTCAAAATCAACTTTTATTAAATGAACTATTTGGAATAAAAACACTGTAGTCGATTTAGTGGGGATTGCTAGCTTTATTGTGGTTGATTATAAGTAATCCAAAAATTTACTTTTAGTAAATATACCAGTTAGCCTCAATGCATCATATAGCACAAGACTCCCAGTACACCTGAGTTGCCCTGACAGGTGTAGCACAGGAATTAGTTTTCAAAATGTATTAAATCACAGATGAAGCACAACAAAACTTGGCATTAGAAAAATCTGCTGCTGCATTATAGCACTTTGTATATAGATTCAAACTCATTCACACACTGATGTACAAATGTTGCACAACAAATTGATAAGTGTAATCTAGCAAAGTACCTTTGTTGCTTCCAATTGTTTTATTTATGCAAACGTGCACATTTTGAGCAAAAAAGATGCTTAGTGTGGCCAAGTCACATGGGACCTGGTGTGTTGGCAAGATGTGCTGTTTGGCACGACTGAAGCTACAATGTATTTATTAAAAGCTTTCAAAAACAAGGGACATTTCTGAAAATTAATATAATTCAACTCAAAAAGTGAAAGTTTTGGATAGTAGATGGTACTAAGCCAGGGACAGAACTCCAGGCATCAATCCCTGTAGGGGCACCTGCATGTACAGCAACACCTGTGTGGTTCACAGTGGGATCCAAGTGAGACAGCTGCTCTTCCAAGGGAGCTTTGCAGCGCAGATGCTGCTGCTGCGTAGAAAATCAGCTTTGTCCAGGAGCCATGCTAACACCTGCAATGGGGGACAGGATGGCTCCTGCCTGGGATCGCTCAGCCCGCACTGCAACAAGCAATAGTGTACCAGCTGCTGCTGGACTGTTAGATGGGACCCATCAGTGAACGTTGATTCTTCATGTTGAAGAAACAAATGAATCTCATCAGTATGACCCTAACCCACCAGCCATTGTCTCGCAGTGTAGCTGGAGCCCTGCCAAATCACTGTAGGCACCGGTTTCTGTATATCAGCTGAGAGTGCTATCTATATAATTCTATAAGTTGAGTGTAGAACATAAATATTAGACAAACAATCTCATGTACTGTTTAGCAGAGCATAATAAAGTATGGGGGAGATTTATAAAAAAAAAAAAAAAGATATTCTACCAAAAGATGCTAGAAATGGACCTGTATGTGACTATGTAATAAGTGAGTATGAACCAAGTGGCTTTTCAAAGGTTGGACAAAAAGCTGAAAAAAAACATTGCTGTGTACACACATAGAAAAATGCAAAGTAGATAACAGTAGTAGATAAAACTGCTTTTGACGCCCACTTGATTTCTTTAACATGCCCCATTGATAGAAATGTTATATTATATTGATATGATATTAATATCAAATTCGTATTGCTTTGATACTGTGATATGGGTTTATTATCTTATGAATAACTTAAGAAACAATTAATCCTTAAATAATAGAGATCAGTGTCTTGTTATGTAAAAATGATTTGACAGAGAATAACTTGTACATTTGTTCTGTCAATTCAATAAGCTGTGTTTAACATTTGATATATGTAAGGTTTGAAATAAGCTATTAATTCAGCATTTGAATGGATTGTGTTCATTAAATGGGTAGCCGAAAAAAGCGGAAGAAATAGTCATAATACACGGCATTAAATCAGGCAGATATTGCAGAATTGGCAAATATAATGAGGGACTTTAAAGGGGTGATGTTAAAAATTGATATTACTTCAAGATGCATATACAGTATACCCTACATAAGTCAGCAAGAAAAACCTATAAAAGGAACAACTATCCCAACTGCTCATACCAATGTGTCCTCTTCTGTTGTGTGGCATGCAGGGGAGTAGGGAGGGCGGTTCCAGTGGAGCGCAAGCTCCAGGCGCCGGAATCCTCAGAGGACTCCTGGCAGTGCTGCAGACAGGCCTAGTGCTACTCACTAAGCAGAGTCTGCAAAGTAGGGAGGCGTTCTTCCTGCTCTGCTACTCTGCTGCTTTTGCTGCTGGCTGCCGCTATGCCTGTCACACTGCATGACAAGCAGCGGCGCCGCCAGCACAGGGATGGGAGGGGGAATTAGATAATATATGACTCACTGTGAGAGCAGCAGCAGGGGCAGTACCTGCATCTCACTCCGAGCCTCAGTTTCCTCCTCCATGATCTCAGCAAAAGGGGTCAGAAGATCATGTGCCGAGCTGTGATTGGAGGAGCTCGGCACATGCTGATTAGAAGAGCCCCTGATTGGAGGAGCTGTCACATGCTTCTCTGACCACTGGAACATGGAGGATCTCACAGCATGGCCCCTGCCTGTGAGTATTAAGCCTGCCTCCTCTGTCTCCATAGCTCCTGCATAACTCTATCACCTCTCTGTGAAGCCTCTCTCTCACTGCTACTGTACATGCTTCATTCTTACTATGTAAAGTCTGTGCACAGTATCTGCCCCCCCAACATCTGCCCCCTCTCTTAACCCAGAATCTGATCCCCCTCCTCTCTCTGGCCAGCATTTACCCCCCTCCTTTCTCTCTCTGGCCAACATCTGTCCCCCCTCTCTCTGCCCAGAATCTGTCCCCCCTCTCACCAGCATCTCTCACCTCTTAGTCTGCCAAGAATTTGCCCCTCACTCTCTGCCAAGAATCTTCCCCCTCTTCTCTCTCCACAGCATCTGCCCCCTTCCTCTGCTTAGCATCGCCCCCCATCTCTCTGCTCTGCATCTGCCACCTCTCTTTCCCCTGCATCTGCCTCCCCCCTCTCTCTCCAGCGTCTGCCATCTTCTCTCCCCAGCATCTGTCCCCACCTCTCTCTGCCCAACATCTGCCACCCCTCCTGTCTCTACCCCCATCATCTGTCTCCCCCCTCACCCCAGCATCTGTATATAGGGGGGGGGGGGGCTTTCATATAATATATAACAGCAGTATGTTTCATAAAAAATAAAAAATGTAACATTTTTAAAATCAATATTTCGATTTTCTCAAAAAGCTAAGTTTTTAAATTTTGAAAAAACCTCCGAAATTGTTCATGCTGTTGTTAATAAATCTCCAAAGTTTTATTTTGGACTCATGATGGGATCATCTGCTACAGGAGGTTTCACTTTGTTTAAAATAATGAAAATGAGAACTATCCAGGCCTGATCATTAATTTTATTTATATCCTTAAACAATCCCTTTGATTTATTTTATGTACAGTGACACAGGTTCTGATTCATGCTTGTAAGTAAAGAAAAAAAAGCAAGCAACTGGGCAAAATCATGTTGCACTGCAGGTGGAGCAGATGTAACACGTGCAGAGAGATTTAGATTTGGGTGGGTTGTGTACAAACTGAAATCTAAATGGCAGTGTAAAAATAAAGCTGTCTAACATGTGTGGGCTACATGCAACAGCAGCCAGTATTTACCCTGCACAGAAAAAATAATGCGCACCCTAATCAAAATCTTGCTGCACAAGTTACATATGCCCCACCTGCAATGCAGCATGGCTTTGCCCAGGTACTTGCTCTTTTATTTTACTTACAAACATGAATCAGGCCTACAGTATCTTAATATTAACAACAAAACAACAATGTTCATTCATAAACCATATTAAAAAAAAAACTAAAATATTTAGAATTTGCAGTTACTCTTGACTTTGCTGGGAATTTCTCATTTGTCATGCAGGATGAGGCCCAGAGCTATCATTGGACAAGTGCTCAATCTACAATTATCCCTTTTGCGGTGTATTACAAGGGAGAAACAAAACTGAGCATCATACCGTAGCTACAGTATGTTGTTATTTCAGACTGTCTGGAACACAACTCCGTTGGATTCTACTGCTTCTAGAGAAAATTTGTAAACTTCTGGAAGACAAAATTTGAGAAGCCACCCAAACATTTTTTTCTACATAAAGATGATTTTGGTATTATTATTATTATTATTATTATTATTATTACTTTTATCCTTTATTTATATGGCACCACATGGGATCTGCAGCGCACAAACAAATAAGCAAAACATGAAGACAGTGACTTACAATTCAATACAATATAGGACAAGTACAGGGTATATAAACATAGCTGCGTCAGTAAACAGCATTGAAGTAAGTATCAGGGCAGCCGAAAACCGAGGAATTTGGTGCCGTCAAAGGGAGTATTGAAAAGAAGTCAGGATTAAGTAAGAGACGTAAAAGCACATGAGGGAAGAGGTCCCTGCTCGTGAAAGCTTACATTCTAAAGGGGAATAGAAGTAAAAGTTACATTTTTCAGTGATACCTCATGGCAAAGGGCCTTGCGATGGTGTAAGTGGCACAATGATGAGGTTAGCATCCCAAGCAAGCCTGCAATGTTCATATGATAATCAGATTCTTACCCCTCAACAACTTTTTGACTGAGCAGAGGATAACATTACAGGAAGGCATTTTACTATCTCAACACAAGAAGAACATAATAAGACAGAAATATTTCAGGATGATCGCTTCAAAAACACAGTAACAATTCCTGAGAACCAGAAATTCAATGCTTTGATACCTGCAGCATACACAACAAAAATCTTTGTGATGACATTTGTCTTCCCACAAAATTAATTGGAACAGATGGAGACATCATTCCAAGAAAATCTCCCACTTGCTGACATCAGAGGGTATGTATCTACTGTCTATGACAACAAATGGTATACTTAAGTTCTTAAGATTTGGGGTTTTTTCTTTAAAACATTGTCAGCATTTATTATACCAAATTTGTTTGAAATTAGAGATTGTAAAGTAGACTTTTATCGATAATTGTGTTGATCTGATGTGGATTACCCAGTGATTTGAAAAAATGGCCATACAATAGGAACAGAAGTCAAAAAGTGAAGGCCAACCTGGTAGAGGATGGGGGGGACTGGAAAGTACAGTATACACAGTGCTCGCCCATAGTAAATGCGTCTGTTGTTGCGTCAGCACGTCTCTGTTTGTGGAGCTCTTTAGAAATTAAATATTGTATTACCATTAAGCTGAGACAGAAATCAAATATAGTTCTTAGTACATCGGATGCTAAAATTATTTGTTTGTCCCGTAATAATGAAACTAACTTAAAAAGAGAATCTCGATTGTCTAAGAACAGAGAAAGAATGGCTGTGCAAAGATTGTCAATAAATCTTACATTTTAAATCTTTGTCCAGAAGTTTGCAGAGACTAGCAGCCAGACATGTTTTTTCCGATGATATTGAAATCATATAAACAATGCCTGCATTTCTCAAAATAGGGCTGTGTGCAATACACAATAGAAATATAGAAACACAGAATTTGACAGCAGATAAGAACCACTTGGCCCTTTTTTTACCATTTTTTTTATTTCAAACCTTATTTGATCCTTATTTCTTTGTAAGATTATACTTATGTCTATCCATGCATGTTTAAATTGCTCTACTGTCTTAGCCTCTACCACCTCTGATGGGAGGCTATTCAACTTGCCCACTACCCTTTCTGTGAAGTAATTTTTCCTTAAATTTCCCCTGAACCTCCCCCCCTCAAGTCTCAGTGCATGTCCTTGTGTCCTATTGCTTCTCTTCATTTGGAGAATGTTTCCCTCCTGGACCTGGTTAAAACCGTTGATATATTTGAAAGTTTCTATCATATCCCCTCTTTCCTTTCCCTGCTCCAAACTATACATATTGAGATTTTTTTTAGTCTTTCTGTGTATGTTTTGTGATGTAGGCCATGTGCCATTTTAGTTGCCCTTCTTTCTACAGTCTCTAATGTATTAATATCCTTTTGAAGATATGGCCTCCAGAATTGAACACAGTATTCAAGATGAGGCTCTACCAATGATCTATACAGTGGCATTATTACTTCTTTCTTTCTGCTGCTGATTCCTCTCCCTGTGCAGCCAAGCATCTGACTAGCCTTCCTCATTGCTTTGTTACATTGCTTACCTGCCTTTAAGTCACCTGAAATAGTGACTCCTAGATCCCTTTCCTCCTCAGTAGATTCCAGTATAGTGCCATTAATACTATATTTAGCCTTTTTATTTTTGAGACCCAAGTACATGATTTTGCACTGGGGTCTCAAAAATCCGAAGGCTAAATATAGTATTAATGGCACTATACTGGAAACTACTGAGGAGGAAAGGGATCTACAGTATTTCTGGTGACTTAAAGGCAGGTGTGCAGATACGCCATCGTTATAGTGCCGCCTAACCTATTCTTTCTCAAAATATTTTACTGTATGACTGCAAGTTGCAATAATTAATAAGTCAAAATAGCAAAATAGAGCAATATGAGTAATACAAAATAAATGATACACTATCACTAGCCAAGGAAAATATGGAGAATCCACTAGTGCATACGAAATGTGGTGGTGCATGTATAAATAGCCGAGCATATGAAGTCGACAACTGCAGAAAGAAAGAGCATATTAAAAGGGAGAGTTACCGGTAGATAATATTTCCATACAGTGTTATACCAGGTTGTCAAATAAACTGCAGATCAGAGAGTTTCCTTAACATGAGGGGGTAACATGTGACTATATGGGAGCCAGATGGAAAATATTGTTTTCTGCCCCCTTTTCTTTGTTAATAGATCTTTCCAGCCAGATCATATTGAATAAATAGTATACAAATAGGTTATGAAAGAGATAATTGGTTAAGGCAGGAAGTTGTGGTAACAGGACGGCAGGGATGTGCGGTGAGGTAAATAGCTCAGGAGGCACTGGCTAGTAGCAGAGCCAGACTTACACACAATATATGAGCCCAAGTGTTCATGTGGGCATTATACACAGGTGCAGCAGTATATACTGCTGGAAATTTGGTGAGTTTTATTCAGAGATATGTGGAAAAGATAGGCAGGGGGGGCACTGCCTCACCTGTCAGACTTTCTACTCCAGAGTTTTGGCTATAAAAATGATTAGAATAATACAAAAATGATATGTACAATATATTCTTCATCTTTTTCATATACTTTATATAGTCAAAACTCTGGTATATACGTTAGTATGACTGGAAAGACCATGCCTCACCTTCCTCACTCCACCGCACTTCACTGCAGGACGGTGACATAGCTTTGTATTTGAAAATAAATAAGGGGATCTGAAGTTGAGGGAATAATTCCTGTAAATAATCATGGAAATAAATGGTCATATTAGATTGGTCTAATAATTGATAAATATATTGAAGCCCACGAAGGCTCCATGCCGTAAAACATGTGATGGAAAACCTGCAGTAAATCCAAGGTTGCGGTCTATGGGAATAAATAAGGTGGTGACAGGGAATACTGTTATTTGAGCTCAAGTATTATGCTGAGCGGGGCATGTAGATTATATATTAAATAAGGTGGGAAAGAGGAGTGACGGATAATTTATATCAAATTCCAACTAATGGAGCATACAGTATATGCCAAAGGTTTGTTTCACAGCTACAGTATGTCAGCAAATCCATCCATGCCTTTGATCCAATCAATTGCATGCTGTAACAATAATTTGCTGCAATAGCAGAATATCATAAGCAAGGTAAATTAATGCCTTCTAAATTAGGAGGTTGGTTTAGTTTATTTAAAGATATATAACTGAGGTAATTATTAAGTCACCTGTGCTCAAGCATGGGTTTCACTAAAACCTGGACTGATACTGTGCATTGTGCATAAATAACAGAGGGGACATTGGCCATGTTCCCCAAAACAATCTAAGGGTAGATGTGTTCAAGCCCTTAACTGTGAGAGATGCAGTGGGGGCATTATATAGCATTCTAAATAAATTCACAAAGTCCAAGGTGAAGTGCTACAAATGAAAGACACACAGAATATATGATGACTATCAAAAGCCTTGTCAGAATCACAACTTCCAAGTAATGTGTGTTTTTCTATTGCCTGATGCACAATCAGATGCCTTATATATTATGGGGCCAATTCAGTAAGGATTGTAAAAATAAAAAAATTGCAAAAATTGCGACCATTCGCAAAATTGCGAAAGCACACCCAAACAGAAAAACTGCAACACTAATTTAATGTTACAAAAACAAGGTGGGCTTGTGAAATGTGCAAATATTGTGAAGACCTAAAAAAATATGCATTATTTGCTTATAAATTTGTAATTTTACGCATTTTTTCTTACATGTTTCTGATGTTGCAATTTTTGCAAACAACTGTGTTTTAACCTCAAATATTGCACTACCTACTTTCCTGGCCAAAAAAAAAAAAAATGGTGTTGCTGTTCTTGAACATATGTTTGTGTGTGTAGCGATATTAAAAAAAATAATAATTAACCAAATGTATGTGGGTATGTTTTGTTAACAATAAACGTGTTGGTTGCTTAGAAAGCATTAAAAAACTGTTATGAAGCTAAAAGACATTAAGCAGATCCTACAAAACAAAATGCTTGGAAATGTTAATTAACGTTTGCTTTTAAAAAATAGTGTGGTTGTCAAACCTCAGTTGTTAGTAAGTGTAAAAACAATTAGGTTACTAACATATATTTTATAAAGAATCATGTGTTACAGAGTTTAAAGCTCCCTTACATGTTTAGAAGTTTCAATACAGCTGAATGAAGTGATTTGTGGTCTGAGGCGTGAGCTTCTTCAGCTGGGTGTAATGAAGCAATGATTGCAGTATACATCGAATGGTCTACAACTGAGGTCAGCTTGTCAGATTTTAAGGTAGAAACTGCACAACATAAATGTGCGATCAGTTGTAAAAACTGCGTATGCATCGCCTAACGAACATCAGCATACGCCCCTGCTCCAGCCCTTTAGTACGCCCCCTACACACCTACTTTTCGTAGTGCATACGCAGTTTTTGCGTCTCAGAAGTTGCATTTTTTTTCTCAGTTCTCGTTGTTAATGGTGCAAATTTAGCGATTTTCCGCATCTTCTGCGATTTTTGCTGCTTTGCGATCCTTGCTGAATTAGTCCCTATGTACTGAGTTTTTACTCTTCATAAATCCAGTTTGGGAGGAATGTATTAAATTGGGAGCCTGACTTATTCTTAAAACTAGTGATACATTTTAATATGGTCCATTCAACAATTTCATCTTTACTTTTAATCATATTTGTGATCTGATTTAAAAAAAAAACTGATGGGATCTAATAAATTATGCTGCTTACACTGTGAGTAGATGGGATTGTGTAGCCCAGGGGTGGGGAACCTGTATGATCCCAGCATGCCCTGCAACAGTTTTAGCATGGCCAAATAGCAAAACTGTTGCAGTGCATGCTGGTATGTGTAGTTCAACAACAGCTGATGGGCCTAAGGTTCCCCACCCCTGGTGTAGCTCTCGCTCTCCATCCTTAACTGCATGAGACCATTAGTGTCAACACCTGCCAGGTAAATATCGAGCATACTGTAGTTTGTATAGCACAAATATGAGATCTGAGCACTTGCCAATGTTCTAAAATCTGCGCTCAAAATCAAACTAAGTTGATGGAAACCTTATGTACAACAATGAAAATGCTCTGTCTATATAAATTAAAATGGTTGTAGTAATAAACACAAACATTAGAAAGGCTTTAAAAAGTAGTTAATAAAATAAACATTTAAACTTTTGATGAAGTTATACACCTCCCGTCAGCAGGACCGCATCGGGGGATACTGGGCGCACAGCTGTCCCGGGCCTGGCCTCTCTAACAGAGAGGGGAGGCCCCAGGCCACTCACTGCTGTCAGTCCCCGTTCATCCGCCGCTGTCCGTCCGCAGTTCTCTATTGAAAACATCCCTCCAGAAATGGCCACCGCCTCATAGGAGACAGTTATTAAAGATACTAGAGGAAGCCTCTAGTATCTTTAATAACTGTCTCCCCTGAGGCAGCATCCAGGCATCCATTTTTTTTTTTTTTTTGGGGGGGGGGGGGTTTCAATAGTTAGAAACAGGCAAGAGACAGCACAGCCAGAGGGGGGAAGGGGGGGATTCCCTGACAGTGAGTAAACCCCAGACAATGAGCAGGTACTGGCATAATAACTAATAACTGTGTGGGCCTAATATGGTGACAAGGGCATTAATGCGGGGGCATAATATGGTGTCGGGGCATTACTGTGTGGGGCATAACTGTGGGAACATAATATGGCATCAGGGGCATTACTGTGGACTTTTAATATAGTGCTGCTCTGTATGTGCAAAGGAATATTATTTTTAATAAATATATATTTATTTCTTCAGATGTTCTCTGCTGCTGCTGCTGCCTGCCTGCCAGGCACTCTCTACAGCTGTTGTTCCATGGGCAGTGAATCTCCTGCTGCATGAATGTATTCCTTAGAGCTGCTGTCCGCTGTGTGTAGGTCCCAGACCATCACTCTCTGGAAGCCGTGGTCCCACTGGAGACGCGGGGAGCCAGCTGTGTGACGCATTAGAAATGTAGTGTGTGTCTGGCGTAGGCAAACTCTGAGCCCTTGGAAGTAGTATGGACCCTTGTGGGGGACAACTCCACCTACTAAATTACTACATGATAAAGGAACATAAACTAATGCTCCTTATATAATTATAGAGAAGAGAACCTTCCAGAAGGACAACCATCTCTGAGCAATCAGGGGATGTATGGTAGAGTGGCCAGACGGAAGCCATTCCTTAGTAAAAAGCACAGGGCAGCCCGCCTGGAGTTTGTCAAAATACACAAGAAGGACTCTCAGACCATGAGAAACAAAATTCTCTCCCCTGATGAGAAAAAGATTGAACTCTTTGGTGTGAATGCCAGGCGTCATGTTTGGAGGATACCAGGCTCTGCTCATCACCAGGCCAATAACATCCCTACAGTAAAACATGGTGGTGGCAGCATCATGCTGTGGGGATGTTTTTCAGCAGCAGGAACTGGAAGACTAGTAAGGATAGAGGGAAAGATGAATGCAGCAATGTACAGAGACATCCTGGATGAAAACCTGCTCCAGAGCGCTCTTGACCGCAGACTGGAGTGACAGTTCATCTTTCAGCAGGACAATGACCCTAAGCACCCAGTCAAGATATCAAAGGAGTGGCTTCAGGATAACTCTGTGAATGCCCTTGAGTGGCCCAGCCAGAGCCCATACTTGAATCCGATTGAACATCTATGGAGAGATCTGAAAATGGCTGTGCACCGATGCTTTCCATGCAACCTGATGGAGCTTGAGAGGTGCTGCAAAGAGGAATGGGCGAAACTGCCCAAAGATAGGTGTTCCAAGCTTGTGGCATCATATTCAAAAATACTTGAGGATTTGATTTCTGCCAAATGTACATCAACAAAAGTATTGAGCAAAGGCTGTGAATACTTATGTACATGTGATTTCTTAGTTGTTTTTTTTTTTTTAAATAAATTTGCAATCTTTTTTCACATTGTCATTATGAGGTTTTGTGTGTAGAATTTTGAGGGGAAATTTCTTTTATTCCATTTTGGAATAAGGCTGTAACAAAACAAAATGTGGAAAAAGTGAAGTGCTGTGATGTGTGTGTGTGTGTATATATATATATATATATATATATATATATATTAGTGATGAGCGGGTTCGGTTCCTCAGGATCCGAACTTCACTCATTTTACACGGTTCCGAGGCAGCCTCGGATCTTCCCGCCTTGCTCGGTTAACCTGAGCGCGCCCGAACGTCATCATCCTGCTGTTGGATTCTCGCAAGATTCGTATTCTATATAAGGAGCCACGCGTCGCCGCCATTTTCACTCGCGCTTTGGAGATGATAGCGAGAGGACGTGGCTGCGTTCTCTCAGTTTCTGTGTTCAGTGTGCTGCAAATATCTGCTCAGTGTGCTGCAAATATCTGTGCTCAGTGTGCTTGCAAATATCTGTGCTCAGTGTGCTGAAATTATCTACGTTCTCTGCCTGAAAAACGCTCCATATCTGTGCTGCATTGTAGTATATAGTAGGAGGACAGTGCAGAATGTTGCTGTGACCACCAGTATATATATAGCAGTACGGTACAGTAGTCCACTGCTCTACCTCTGTGTCGTCAAGTATACTATGCATCCATACCTGTGCTGCATTTTAGTTGTGCGCAGTATATAGTAGGAGGGGACAGTGCAGAATGTTGCTGTGACCACCAGTATATATATAGCAGTACGGTACAGTAGTCCACTGCTCTACCTCTGTGTCGTCAAGTATACTATGTATCCATACCTGTGCTGCATTTTAGTTGTGCGCAGTATATAGTAGGAGGGGACAGTGCAGAATGTTGCTGTGACCACCAGTATATATATAGCAGTACGGTACAGTAGTCCACTGCTCTACCTCTGTGTCGTCAAGTATACTATGCATCCATACCTGTGCTGCATTTTAGTTGTGCGCAGTATATAGTAGGAGGGGACAGTGCAGAATGTTGCTGTGACCACCAGTATATATATATAGCAGTACGGTACAGTAGTCCACTGCTCTACCTCTGTGTCATCAAGTATACTATGCATCCATACCTGTGCTGCATTTTAGTTGTGCGGAGTATATAGTAGGAGGGGACAGTGCAGAATGTTGCTGTGACAACCAGTATATATATAGCAGTACGGTACAGTAGTCCACTGCTCTACCTCTGTGTCGTCAAGTATACTATGCATCCATACCTGTGCTGCATTTTAGTTGTGCGCAGTATATAGTAGGAGGGGACAGTGCAGAATGTTGATGTGACCACCAGTATATATATATAGCAGTACGGTACAGTAGTCCACTGCTCTACCTCTGTGTCATCAAGTATACAATGCATCCATACCTGTGCTGCATTTTAGTTGTGCACAGTATATAGTAGGAGGGGATAGTGCAGAATGTTGCTTGACCACCAGTATATATATAGCAGTACGGTACAGTAGTCCACTGCTTTTCATCAGTGTCATCAAGTTTACTATGCATCCATACCTATGCTGCATTTTAGTTGTGCGCAGTATATAGTAGGAGGGGACAGTGCAGAATGTTACTGTGACCACCAGTATTTATATAGCAGTACGGTACAGTAGTACACTGCTCTACCTCTGTGTCGTCAAGTATACTATGCATTAGAGATGAGCGGGTTCGGTTTCTCTGAATCCGAACCCGCACGAACTTCATGTTTTTTTTCACGGGTCCGAGCGACTCGGATCTTCCCGCCTTGCTCGGTTAACCCGAGCGCGCCCGAACGTCATCATGACGCTGTCGGATTCTCGCGAGACTCGGATTCTATATAAGGAGCCGCGCGTCGCCGCCATTTTCACACGTGCATTGAGATTGATAGGGAGAGGACGTGGCTGGCGTCCTCTCCATTTAGATTAGGAGAGAGAGAGAGAGATTGACCTGAGGCTGATACTGTAGAAGAGAGTGCAGAGTTTAGTGACTGACCACAGTGACCACCAGCAGTGCAGTTGTTTTATTTAATATATCCGTTCTCTGCCTGAAAAAAACGGTACACACAGTGACTCAGTCACATACCATATCTGTGTGCACTGCTCAGCCCAGTGTGCTGCATGCCTGCATCATCTATGTATATATTATATATCTGACTGTGCTCAGCTCACACAGCTTATAATTGTGGGGGAGACTGGGGAGCACTGCAGTGCCAGTTATAGGTTATAGCAGGAGCCAGGAGTACAAGACAGTCACATACCATATCTGTGTGCACTGCTCAGCCCAGTGTGCTGTATCATCTATGTATATATTATATATCTGACTGTGCTCAGCTCACACAGCTTATAATTGTGGGGGAGACTGGGGAGCACTGCAGTGCCAGTTATAGGTTATAGCAGGAGCTAGGAGTACATATTATATTAAAATTAAACAGTGCACACTTTTGCTGCAGGAGTGCCACTGCCAGTGTGACTGACCAGTGACCTGACCACACTGACCACCAGTATAGTTAGTAGTATACTATATTGTGATGGCCTGAAAAAGTTAAACACTCGTCGTGTGACTTCACTTGTGTGGTGTTTTTTTTTTTATTCTATAAAAAACTCATTCTGCTGACAGACAGTGTCCAGCAGGTCCGTCATTATATAATATATATACCTGTCCGGCTGCAGTAGTGATATATATATATTTTTTATATCATTATTTATCATCCAGTCGCAGCAGACACAGTACGGTAGTTCACGGCTGTAGCTACCTCTGTGTCGGCACTCGGCAGTCCATCCATAATTGTATACCACCTACCCGTGGTTTTTTTTTCTTTCTTCTTTATACATACATACATACTACTACATCTCTTTATCAACCAGTCTATATTAGCAGCAGACACAGTACAGTACGGTAGTTCACGGCTGTGGCTACCTCTGTGTCGGCACTCGGCAGTCCGTCCATAATTGTATACCACCTAACCGTGGTTTTTTTTTCTTTCTTCTTTATACATACATACTACGACATCTCTTTATCAACCAGTCTATATTAGCAGCAGACACAGTACAGTACGGTAGTTCACGGCTGTGGCTACCTCTGTGTCGGCACTCGGCAGTCCGTCCATAATTGTATACCACCTAACCGTGGTTTTTTTTTCTTTCTTCTTCATACATACATACTACGACATCTCTTTATCAACCAGTCTATATTAGCAGCAGACACAGTACAGTACGGTAGTTCACGGCTGTGGCTACCTCTGTGTCGGCACTCGGCAGTCCGTCCATAATTGTATACCACCTAACCGTGGTTTTTTTTTCTTTCTTCTTTATACATACATACTACGACATCTCTTTATCAACCAGTCTATATTAGCAGCAGACACAGTACAGTATGGTAGTTCACGGCTGTGGCTACCTCTGTGTCGGCACTCGGCAGTCCGTCCATAATTGTATACCACCTAACCGTGGTTTTTTTTTCTTTCTTCTTCATACATACATACTACGACATCTCTTTATCAACCAGTCTATATTAGCAGCAGACACAGTACAGTACGGTAGTTCACGGCTGTGGCTACCTCTGTGTCGGCACTCGGCAGTCCGTCCATAATTGTATACCACCTACCCGTGGTTTTTTTTTCTTTCTTCTTTATACATACATACTACTACATCTCTTTATCAACCAGTCTATATTAGCAGCAGACACAGTACAGTACGGTAGTTCACGGCTGTGGCTACCTCTGTGTCGGCACTCGGCAGTCCGTCCATAATTGTATACCACCTACCCGTGTTTTTTTTTTCTTTCTTCTTTATACATACATACTACTACATCTCTTTATCAACCAGTCTATATTAGCAGCAGACACAGTACAGTATGGTAGTTCACGGCTGTGGCTACCTCTGTGTCGGCACTCGGCAGTCCGTCCATAATTGTATACCACCTACCCGTGGTTTTTTTTTCTTTCTTCTTCATACATACATACTACGACATCTCTTTATCAACCAGTCTATATTAGCAGCAGACACAGTACAGTACGGTAGTTCACGGCTGTGGCTACCTCTGTGTCGGCACTCGGCAGTCCGTCCATAATTGTATACCACCTAACCGTGGTTTTTTTTTTTTCTTCTTCATACATACATACTACGACATCTCTTTATCAACCAGTCTATATTAGCAGCAGACACAGTACAGTACGGTAGTTCACGGCTGTGGCTACCTCTGTGTCGGCACTCGGCAGTCCATCCATAATTGTATACTAGTATCCATCCATCTCCATTGTTTACCTGAGGTGCCTTTTAGTTGTGCCTATTAAAATATGGAGAACAAAAATGTTGAGGTTCCAAAATTAGGGAAAGATCAAGATCCACTTCCACCTCGTGCTGAAGCTGCTGCCACTAGTCATGGCCGAGACGATGAAATGCCAGCAACGTCGTCTGCCAAGGCCGATGCCCAATGTCATAGTACAGAGCATGTCAAATCCAAAACACCAAATATCAGTAAAAAAAGGACTCCAAAACCTAAAATAAAATTGTCGGAGGAGAAGCGTAAACTTGCCAATATGCCATTTACCACACGGAGTGGCAAGGAACGGCTGAGGCCCTGGCCTATGTTCATGGCTAGTGGTTCAGCTTCACATGAGGATGGAGGCACTCAGCCTCTCGCTAGAAAAATGAAAAGACTCAAGCTGGCAAAAGCAGTAGCACCGCAAAGAACTGTGCGTTCTTCGAAATCCCAAATCCACAAGGAGAGTCCAATTGTGTCGGTTGCGATGCCTGACCTTCCCAACACTGGACGTGAAGAGCATGCGCCTTCCACCATTTGCACGCCCCCTGCAAGTGCTGGAAGGAGCACCCGCAGTCCAGTTCCTGATAGTCAGATTGAAGATGTCAGTGTTGAAGTACACCAGGATGAGGAGGATATGGGTGTTGCTGGCGCTGGGGAGGAAATTGACCAGGAGGATTCTGATGGTGAGGTGGTTTGTTTAAGTCAGGCACCCGGGGAGACACCTGTTGTCCGTGGGAGGAATATGGCCGTTGACATGCCTGGTGAAAATACCAAAAAAATCAGCTCTTCGGTGTGGAACTATTTCAACAGAAATGCGGACAACAGGTGTCAAGCCGTGTGTTCCCTTTGTCAAGCTGTAATAAGTAGGGGTAAGGACGTTAACCACCTCGGAACATCCTCCCTTATACGTCACCTGCAGCGCATTCATAATAAGTCAGTGACAAGTTCAAAAACTTTGGGTGACAGCGGAAGCAGTCCACTGACCAGTAAATCCCTTCCTCTTGTAACCAAGCTCACGCAAACCACCCCACCAACTCCCTCAGTGTCAATTTCCTCCTTCCCCAGGAATGCCAATAGTCCTGCAGGCAATGTCACTGGCAATTCTGACGAGTCCTCTCCTGCCTGGGATTCCTCCGATGCATCCTTGCGTGTAACGCCTACTGCTGCTGGCGCTGCTGTTGTTGCTGCTGGGAGTCGATGGTCATCCCAGAGGGGAAGTCGTAAGCCCACTTGTACTACTTCCAGTAAGCAATTGACTGTTCAACAGTCCTTTGCGAGGAAGATGAAATATCACAGCAGTCATCCTGCTGCAAAGCGTATAACTGAGGCCTTGACAACTATGTTGGTGTTGGACGTGCGTCCGGTATCCGCCGTTAGTTCACAGGGAACTAGACAATTTATTGAGGCAGTGTGCCCCCGTTACCAAATACCATCTAGGTTCCACTTCTCTAGGCAGGCGATACCGAGAATGTACACGGACGTCAGAAAAAGACTCACCAGTGTCCTAAAAAATGCAGTTGTACCCAATGTCCACTTAACCACGGACATGTGGACAAGTGGAGCAGGGCAGGGTCAGGACTATATGACTGTGACAGCCCACTGGGTAGATGTATGGACTCCCGCCGCAAGAACAGCAGTGGCGGCACCAGTAGCAGCATCTCGCAAACGCCAACTCTTTACTAGGCAGGCTACGCTTTGTATCACCGCTTTCCAGAATACGCACACAGCTGAAAACCTCTTACGGCAACTGAGGAAGATCATCGCGGAATGGCTTACCCCAATTGGACTCTCCTGTGGATTTGTGGCATCGGACAACGCCAGCAATATTGTGTGTGCATTAAATATGGGCAAATTCCAGCACGTCCCATGTTTTGCACATACCTTGAATTTGGTGGTGCAGAATTATTTAAAAAACGACAGGGGCGTGCAAGAGATGCTGTCGGTGGCCAGAAAAATTGCGGGACACTTTCGGCGTACAGGCACCACGTACAGAAGACTGGAGCACCACCAAAAACTACTGAACCTGCCCTGCCATCATCTGAAGCAAGAAGTGGTAACGAGGTGGAATTCAACCCTCTATATGCTTCAGAGGTTGGAGGAGCAGCAAAAGGCCATTCAAGCCTATACAATTGAGCACGATATAGGAGGTGGAATGCACCTGTCTCAAGCGCAGTGGAGAATGATTTCAACGTTGTGCAAGGTTCTGATGCCCTTTGAACTTGCCACACGTGAAGTCAGTTCAGACACTGCCAGCCTGAGTCAGGTCATTCCCCTCATCAGGCTTTTGCAGAAGAAGCTGGAGACATTGAAGGAGGAGCTAACACGGAGCGATTCCGCTAGGCATGTGGGACTTGTGGATGGAGCCCTTAATTCGCTTAACAAGGATTCACGGGTGGTCAATCTGTTGAAATCAGAGCACTACATTTTGGCCACCGTGCTCGATCCTAGATTTAAAGCCTACCTTGGATCTCTCTTTCCGGCAGACACAAGTCTGCTGGGGTTGAAAGACCTGCTGGTGAGAAAATTGTCAAGTCAAGCGGAACGCGACCTGTCAACATCTCCTCCTTCACATTCTCCCGCAACTGGGGGTGCGAGGAAAAGGCTCAGAATTCCGAGCCCACCCGCTGGCGGTGATGCAGGGCAGTCTGGAGCGACTGCTGATGCTGACATCTGGTCCGGACTGAAGGACCTGACAACGATTACGGACATGTCGTCTACTGTCACTGCATATGATTCTCTCACCATTGAAAGAATGGTGGAGGATTATATGAGTGACCGCATCCAAGTAGGCACGTCACACAGTCCATACTTATACTGGCAGGAAAAAGAGGCAATTTGGAGGCCATTGCACAAACTGGCTTTATTCTACCTAAGTTGCCCTCCCACAAGTGTGTACTCCGAAAGAGTGTTTAGTGCCGCCGCTCACCTTGTCAGCAATCGGCGTACGAGGTTACATCCAGAAAATGTGGAGAAGATGATGTTCATTAAAATGAATTATAATCAATTCCTCCGCGGAGACATTGACCAGCAGCAATTGCCTCCACAAAGTACACAGGGAGCTGAGATGGTGGATTCCAGTGGGGACGAATTGATAATCTGTGAGGAGGGGGATGTACACGGTGATATATCGGAGGGTGATGATGAGGTGGACATCTTGCCTCTGTAGAGCCAGTTTGTGCAAGGAGAGATTAATTGCTTCTTTTTTGGGGGGGGTCCAAACCAACCCGTCATATCAGTCACAGTCGTGTGGCAGACCCTGTCACTGAAATGATGGGTTGGTTAAAGTGTGCATGTCCTGTTTTGTTTATACAACATAAGGGTGGGTGGGAGGGCCCAAGGACAATTCCATCTTGCACCTCTTTTTTCTTTTATTTTTCTTTGCGTCATGTGCTGTTTGGGGAGGGTTTTTTGGAAGGGACATCCTGCGTGACACTGCAGTGCCACTCCTAAATGGGCCCGGTGTTTGTGTCGGCCACTAGGGTCGCTAATCTTACTCACACAGTCAGCTACCTCATTGCGCCTCTTTTTTTCTTTGCGTCATGTGCTGATTGGGGAGGGTTTTTTGGAAGGGACATCCTGCATGACACTGCAGTGCCACTCCTAAATGGGCCCGGTGTTTGTGTCGGCCACTAGGGTCGCTAATCTTACTCACACAGTCAGCTACCTCATTGC
Source organism: Pseudophryne corroboree (assembly GCF_028390025.1). Taxonomy (NCBI): domain Eukaryota; kingdom Metazoa; phylum Chordata; class Amphibia; order Anura; family Myobatrachidae; genus Pseudophryne; species Pseudophryne corroboree. The sequence continues at coordinate 458,228,949 of NC_086447.1, read as the reverse complement.
GCCTCTTTTTTTCTTTGCGTCATGTGCTGATTGGGGAGGGTTTTTTGGAAGGGACATCCTGCGTGACACTGCAGTGCCACTCCTAAATGGGCCCGGTGTTTGTGTCGGCCACTAGGGTCGCTAATCTTACTCACACAGTCAGCTACCTCATTGCGCCTCTTTTTTTCTTTGCGTCATGTGCTGATTGGGGAGGGTTTTTTGGAAGGGACATCCTGCGTGACACTGCAGTGCCACTCCTAAATGGGCCCGGTGTTTGTGTCGGCCACTAGGGTCGCTAATCTTACTCACACAGTCAGCTACCTCATTGCGCCTCTTTTTTTCTTTGCGTCATGTGCTGATTGGGGAGGGTTTTTTGGAAGGGACATCCTGCGTGACACTGCAGTGCCACTCCTAAATGGGCCCGGTGTTTGTGTCGGCCACTAGGGTCGCTAATCTTACTCACACAGTCAGCTACCTCATTGCGCCTCTTTTTTTCTTTGCGTCATGTGCTGATTGGGGAGGGTTTTTTGGAAGGGACATCCTGCGTGACACTGCAGTGCCACTCCTAAATGGGCCCGGTGTTTGTGTCGGCCACTAGGGTCGCTAATCTTACTCACACAGTCAGCTACCTCATTGCGCCTCTTTTTTTCTTTGCGTCATGTGCTGATTGGGGAGGGTTTTTTGGAAGGGACATCCTGCGTGACACTGCAGTGCCACTCCTAAATGGGCCCGGTGTTTGTGTCGGCCACTAGGGTCGCTTATCTTACTCACACAGTCAGCTACCTCATTGCGCCTCTTTTTTTCTTTGCGTCATGTGCTGATTGGGGAGGGTTTTTTGGAAGGGACATCCTGCGTGACACTGCAGTGCCACTCCTAGATGGGCCAGGTGTTTGTGTCGGCCACTAGTGTCGCTTAGCTTAGTCATCCAGCGACCTTGGTGCAAATTTTAGGACTAAAAATAATATTGTGAGGTGTGAGGTATTCAGAATAGACTGAAAATGAGTGGAAATTATGGTTTTTGAGGTTAATAATAATATGGGATCAAAATGACCCCCAAATTCTATGATTTAAGCTGTTTTTTAGTGTTTTTTTAAAAAAACACCCGAATCCAAAACACACCCGAATCCGACAAAAAAAATTCAGTGAGGTTTTGCCAAAACGCGGTCGAACCCAAAACACGGCCGCGGAACCGAACCCAAAACCAAAACACAAAACCCGAAAAATTTCAGGCGCTCATCTCTACTATGCATCCATACCTGTGCTGCATTTTAGTTGTGCGCAGTATATAGTAGGAGCGGACAGTGCAGAATGTTGCTGTGACCACCAGTATATATATAGCAGTATGGTACAGTAGTCCACTGCTCTACCTCTGTGTCGTCAAGTATACTTTCCATCCATACCTGTGCTGCATTTTAGTTGTGCGCAGTATATAGTAGGAGGGGACAGTGCAGAATGTTGCTGTGACCACCAGTATATATATATATAGCAGTACGGTACAGTAGTCCACTGCTCTACCTCTGTGTCATCAAGTATACTATGCATCCATACCTGTGCTGCATTTTAGTTGTGCGCTGTATATAGTAGGAGGGGACAGTGCAGAATGTTGCTGTGACCACCAGTATATATATAGCAGTACGGTACAGTAGTCCACTGCTCTACCTCTGTGTCATCAAGTATACTATGCATCCATACCTGTGCTGCATTTTAGTTGTGCGCAGTATATAGTAGGAGGGGACAGTGCAGAATGTTACTGTGACCACCAGTATTTATATAGCAGTACGGTACAGTAGTACACTGCTCTACCTCTGTGTCGTCAAGTATACTATGCATCCATACCTGTGCTGCATTTTAGTTGTGCGCAGTATATAGTAGGAGCGGAAAGTGCAGAATGTTGCTGTGACCACCAGTATATATATAGCAGTACGGTACAGTAGTCCACTGCTCTACCTCTGTGTCGTCAAGTATACTATGCATCCATACCTGTGCTGCATTTTAGTTGTGCGCAGTATATAGTAGGAGGGGACGCTGCAGAATGTTGCTGTGACCACCAGTATATATATATAGCAGTATGGTACAGTAGTCCACTGCTCTACCTCTGTGTCGTCAAGTATACTTTCCATCCATACCTGTGCTGCATTTTAGTTGTGTGCAGTATATAGTAGGAGGGGACAGTGCAGAATGTTGCTGTGACCACCAGTATATATATAGCAGTACGGTACAGTAGTCCATTGCTCTACCTCTGTGTCGTCAAGTATACTACAAAAGTTCAGTAAAATGACCCAAAAATCAAAATTAAAAGCATCTGATGAGAAGCGTAAACTTGCCAATATGCCATTTACGACACGGAGTGGCAAGGAACGGCTGAGGCCCTGGCCTATGTTCATGGCTAGTGAGGATGAGGATGGACGCACTCATCCTCTTGCTAGAAAACTGCAGTGCCACTCTTAGGTGGGCTAGGTGTTTGTGTCGGCCACTTGGGTCGCTTAGCTTAGCCATCCAGCGACCTCATTGCACCTCTTTTTTTCTTTGCATCATGTGCTGTTTGGGGACTATTTTTTAAATCTGCCATCCTGTCTGACACTGCAGTGCCACTCTTAGATGGGCCAGGTGTTAGTGTCGGCCACTTGGGTCACTTAGCTTAGCCATCCAGCGACCTTGGTGCACCTCTTTTTTTCTTTGCAACATGTGCTGTTTGGGACTATTTTTTAAATCTGCCATCCTGTCTGACACTGCAGTGCCACTCCTAGATGGGCCAGGTGTTTGTGTCGGCCACTTGGGTCACTTAGCTTAGTCACACAGCTACCTCATTGTACCTCTTTTTTTCTTTGCATCATGTGCTGTTTGGGGACTATTTTTTAAATCTGCCATCCTGTCTGACACTGCAGTGCCACTCCTAGATGGGCCAGGTGTTTGTGTCGGCCACTTGGGTCGCTTAGCAGAGTCACACAGCTACCTCATTGCACCTCTTTTTTTCTTTGCATTATGTGCTGTTTTCGGACTATTTTTTAAATCTGCCTTTCTGTCTGACACTGCAGTGCCACTCCTAGATGGGCCAGGTGTTTGTGTTGGCCACTTGGGTCGCTTAGCTTAGTCACACAGGTACCTCATTGCATCTATTTTTCTTTGCATCATGTGCTGTTTGGGGACTATTTTTTAAATCTGCCATCCTGTCTGACACTGCAATGCCACTCCTAGATGGGCCAGGTGTTTGTGTCGGCCACTTGGGTCGCTTAGCTTAGTAACACAGCTATCTCATTGCACCTCATTTTTTCTTTGCATCATGTGCTGTTTGGGGACTATTTTTTAAATCTACCATCCTGTCTGACAATGCAGTGCCACTCTTAGATGGATCAGGTGTTAGTGTCGGCCACTTGGGTCACTTAGCTTAGCCATCCAGCGACCTTGGTGCACCTCTTTTTTTCTTTGAACATGTGCTGTTTGGGACTATTTTTTAAATCTGCCATCCTGTCTGACACTGCAGTACCACTCCTAGATGGGCCAGGTGTTTGTGTCGGCCACTTGGGTCACTTAGCTTAGTCACACAGCTACCTCATTGCACCTCTTTTTTTCTTTGCATCATGTGCTGTTTGGGTACTATTTTTTAAATCTGCCATCCTGTCTGACACTGCAGTGCCACTCCTAGATGGGCCAGGTGTTTGTGTCGGCCACTTGGGTCTCTTAGCTTAGTCACACAGCTACCTCATTGCACCTCTTTTTTTCTTTGCATCATGTGCTGTTTGGGGACTATTTTTTAAATCTGCCATCCTGTCTGACACTGCAGTGCCACTCTTAGATGGGCCAGGTGTTAGTGTCGGCCACTTGGGTCACTTAGCTTAGCCATCCAGCGACCTTGGTGCACCTCTTTTTTTCTTTGCAACATGTGCTGTTTGGGACTATTTTTTAAATCTGCCATCCTGTCTGACACTGCAGTGCCACTCCTAGATGGGCCAGGTGTTTGTGTCGGCCACTTGGGTCGCTTAGCTTAGTCACACAGCTACCTCATTGCACCTCTCTTTTTCTTTGCATCATGTGCTGTTTGGGGACTATTTTTTAAATCTGCCATCCTGTCTGACACTGCAGTGCCACTCCTAGATGGGCCAGGTGTTTGTGTCGGCCACTTGGGTCACTTAGCTTAGTCACACAGCTACCTCAATGCACCTCTTTTTTTCTTTGCATCATGTGCTGTTTGGGGACTATTTTTTAAATCTGCCATCCTGTCTGACACTGCAGTGCCACTCCTAGATGGGCCAGGTGTTTGTGTCGGCCACTTGGGTCGCTTAGCAGAGTTACACAGCTACCTCATTGCACCTCTTTTTTTCTTTGCATCATGTGCTGTTTGCGGACTATTTTTTAAACCTGCCATCCTGTCTGACACTGCAGTGCCACTCCTAGATGGGCCAGGTGTTGTGTCGGCCACTTGGGTCGCTTAGCTTAGTCACACAGCTACCTCATTGCATCTATTTTTTTCTTTGCATCATGTGCTGTTTGGGGACTATTTTTTAAATCTGCCATCCTGTCTGACACTGCAGTGCCACTCCTAGATGGGCCAGGTGTTTGTGTCAGCCACTTGGGTCGCTTAGCTTAGCCATCCAGCGACCTCGGTGCAAATTTTCGGACTAAAAATAGTATTGTGAGGTGTGAGGTGTTCAGAATAGACTGGAAATGAGTGGAAATTATGGTTATTGAGGTTAATAATACTATAGGATTAAAATGACCCCAAAATTCTATGATTTAAGCTGTTTTTGAGGGGTTTTTGAAAAAAAAACACCTGAATCCAAAACACACCCGAATCCGACAAAAAAATTTCAGGGTGGTTTTGCCAAAACGCGTCCGAATCCAAAACACGGCCGTGGAACCAAATCCAAAACCAAAACACAAAACCCGAAAAATTTCCGGTGCACATCACTAATATATATATATATATATATATATATATATATATACACACACACTTACCACAGAGGTTGAGTAACCTGACTGAGGTGGAAATAAAGTGAGTTGATTTGTTCTATGTCTATATAATTCCTATCATAATATATTAATATTATTAATAATATTGCTCCCTCCTCCTGCTTCCCCCACATGCTCCAGCTGTGGGGGAGCTGTTAAGATTCAGAGGCAACAGATGGGGCCCAGCATGCTGGGACAGGAGACATCTGGGACCACAGAGGACAGTTTATAAAAAGGTTACTCACTGAAGCTACTGAGTCCTGAGAGGATTGCGGGAGTGCAGAGCTATGCTTGCTGGGTCTCCTGTTAGAGAGGAATACAGTGTGAGGCAATGGAAGTGGCTGTGTGAGAGGGCACACTTGTAGAGAACAGAGCTGTGCTATGTGGAGGAGGCTCAGGCACTACGTGGCCTTGTGCAGGGGTGTAGCAAGAACTTTGGGGGCCCCATAGCAATATTTTGAAGGTGCCACCATCCCAATGCTTCTAGAGAGACACAGTTGTTAATTCTATGCCCTATAATAGTGCCCTAGTTCATTTTCTGAACCATAGTAGAGCCTTATTTAATGTTATGCCCCATAGTAGTTCCCTAGTTTCTTCTATGAATCGCAGTAGTGCTTAAGTTCACTCTATGTCACATTTCAGATCTGCCAGTACACATTCTGCCGCACATCTACCCCCAATTCACATTATGATATACAGATGGGTTCATGTTTATCTTGACCTTTAATAGGATTAACTGAGACTGGGCAATCGGACTTAATCCCCTGCTGTAATGACTTAATCCTCTGCTGTATTGTACTCTGTATTGTATTGCAGCTGAGATCAATAGATGAAGGGTTTATGTTAATAAGCCATGTTGTGCCTAGGTGCAGAAAACTAGCCAAGATAATCGTGGACCCATCTGTATAGTGCTCCCTATTCACATTGTGCCTCATTACAGTGCCCTGATTCATATTATATAACATTAAAATGCCCTCCAGTTCATTTTGTACCACACTACAATGAGCAGGTCCAGGGGCATACCTATATATATTGCAGGCCCCAAGGAAAAAGTTTGAAAAGTTTGAAAGGACCCCTACGTACCACCCAATGGCGAAAAATTTATATAACACATGTAACTTTCACAGGGAAGGTGGGCCCCTCTAAGCTCTGGGCCCCATAGCAGCTGCACTCCCTGCACCTATGGTACCTATGCCCTTGGTCTGGTGGTAGCTTGGAGAAGTCAAATGTGGCTGCTAAGGGATGGGACCACATGTACGGAGTACCACTAGTGGTGCCTGAGTGAGCTGGGGAACTCTGGGTCCCGAATGCAGAGAGTGAGGCAATCAGGAGGAACAACCAAAGCAGGGTATACTTACCTTGGTGTTACAATAGCAGTGCCAGTGGCATATTGTGTGTAACAATGTGTGGGGGCCCTGGGGTGACCTTCCCTGTGACCGTCACCCCTCTATAATCCAGAACAAAGGCTATCACTAGCATCAGCGAAGCATCAGGACAGAGCTTATATACCAGACACAGCCAATCAGTACTTTTAGGTACCCACACCTGCATAGCAGTTCAATTTAATTAAAAGCAAGTGCTCACATGCAGGGTAATACCATAGCACAAACTGACATTGTTACACTTGTAGGCAGCAAACCTGCATTTCAGCTCAGAGTTATTGATAGCATGCACATGGAAAGTCAGTGGCAGAATCCAAACAGTTAGTACACATGTTATGTGTTATACATGTTACGTAATCCAAGCCAGATCACTACACAGGCAATTACTTCTCTCAAAATCCAAGTGCAAGCCAGGTCAGTATGTATGCAATAATAAAGGTGTGTATAAACCAAGGGTGCCCCCTAGTGAAAATGTTAAAAAGCACAAATACTTCTCTCTGATAGGGTTTTTTTCATTCAGATATTCGATATATGCAGATATATAGAGAGAGAGAGATAGGATATGATAGTATGATATAATTTTAAAATAAAAATTATTAGACAAAATAAAAAAATATATAAAAATAAATATATTCACATACTGTATAAATCACACAAATAAGTAAAAGCTTCTATCTGAACAGTCCAAAGCAATGGTATGCATACTCCATAGTGGGAGAAATGTTTTTGCAGCAATATCAAATGGCAGTCTGTACCATAGAGAGAAATAGGTATATAAAAGGATTATATATATCTGGAGAGCTGCTCCAGGCTGGGCAACTAAAGTGGCCAATGCGTAGGGGGGACTTCTTAAAAACAAGCCTTCCCTGTGCATTTGCCATCTGTGAATCATTCCTGTGGTTTTGTGACTCTCTACCTATATGTGACATCATAACGTGTGACATCAAATGGAGGTGGAGTGGCAAACTGTAATACCACACTCTACATCTCCAAGTGTACAAAGATTGCATTGCAGAGGAGAGTATAGAAAGACCAGCCAATAAGAAAGGTAAAGCAATTAATAAAAAATTGTAAGCAGATCACAATCATAGAAAGAAATAGGAGTTCAGATCTTAGTTACCTTTTACAGAGGTGCATGTTCTGTTAGTCCACTGGTCTGTGGAAAATCCCAGTAGCAGTTGCCACTGAGGGGTGGTTAAGGACCTGCCTAAATGGTCTACCATGACACGGTGGGCAAAATATTTGACTAAAATAAGCACCTGCCGGGTCCCACAATTCCTGATGACAGCCCTGGTAACCACCACTCACTTCCCACCTATGATATTCCCTACCACCCCCAATAAGACATTATTCCCTACCATGATCACTTCCTTCAAATCTTTAAATAATCTATAAAGACCATCTCTTTATTAGAGCTTACACTATTTTGACCTATCTAACCATATAACTGCGCCCTCACAACTGTCAGAATTATCCTCACTCACTCTCTCTCTCTCTCCTCTTGAGTCAGCTGTTCCCTCTTTCTATTAGAATTTTGGAAACCTGGATGGAGATTAAGTACCAACCAATCTGCTACTAACTGCCATGTTACAGAAGGGGTTTGAAAAAAATGACAGGAGCTAGTTGACTGGTAATTTATCCCTGTCACTTTATCTCTCTCCAAGGTTTAGTACATTAATGTTCGTATGGAATGCACATCTAATTCTAATGCAGCGGGGTGAGGGGGGGGGGCCTGTAGTAGACAGGCGCCATCTGTTAGTAGCAAGGATCAGAATACTGCATCTGAGAAAGCAGTCTTGGATTGCCATTGCGACCATCACGCTATCAGTCGCGATTCGTAATGGCTACAGGCACTGGCCAGCCTACATAAGCTGATGCCTACTCAGGCTGGCTGTAGGATCCTGACACTGGGGTCCAGGAAGCAGAGGCGTCACAAGGAGGGTGCGGGGGGTGCGGCCCGCACCCAGGTGTCACTTCCAAGGGGTGACACCAAAAAGAGCCACACTCACACCCGCTCCCCACTCTGCTGACAGACACTTGTTATGACCGCACCCCGCTGCAGTGTCGGCCCGACACATACGCGGGGAATGAAGAGAGCGCTGCTGCTAAGAGTGAATGACTCACTCTGCAACGCCGCGGCCGCCGAATCCTGGTCTGCTCCTTCATAAGCGGCTGTGCATACTCCCCCGGCTCCCAGCCCTCCCGCGATGCAGACACCGCGCCAGCGCCATCCATTAAATGCACCCGCCCTTTGCCCGCACTGTACAGACCTCTATCCACCCCCGCTCACTTTCACCTCCCACTTCCCAATGGCTGCACGCCACCCCTGCAAGTCACTGCCGCCTCAAACTGGCCGCAGGTAGCAGTGCGGGGGCAGCTTGGTACAGGAGGGTGGCGGAGTTGCTGCACATGAAATGACCATGAGTCTTGCTGGAGGACGCTGCTACCACTGCCCGGGCACTGCCTAACCTTAACAGCTGGGCACACATGCTCTGCAACCCAGGCACCTGGATGGAGGTGGAAATGAATGACTGCCCACTCCCTGCTGCTTTGGGGCTGCACGGAGAGGGTTACTGTGGATCTCACCTGATCCCCCTGCCTGATGGAGGGCTAGCCCGTGGTTACACCTGAAGGACAACTGCAAAGATCCCTGGAGCTGGTGACCCCACCCATTCTGCAGACCACCAGACCACTAGGACTAGCAGAGCTTCCCTCCAGGGTCAATCCAATGGGCACTCTATCATCCCTCCAATGTGAGTATGCAGCAGGTCCACTATTTCAGAAAAAATATATTTGACTAAGTAAAACAAATGTATTTGATATTGAAAACGTTTTCTTTGGGTAATTTAAGACGACTTATACCCCTTTTCCACTAGCTCCTTAAAACACGGGTAAATGCGCATGCACGGGGGCGCGCATTTACCCGTATTTTTCCCTAGTGGAAAAGGGTCCCCCTGCAAATTCCCGGATCAAGTGATCCGGGAATCCTACCCGGGTATCTTGCCGGGTTGAATACGTGTTCAACCTGGTAAGCTGTCTAGTGTGAACGGGAGCCGTTCACAGTGTATAGGGAGGGCGGTGCTGGGAGATCATGTGATCTCCCAGCGCCGCCCCTGCCGCGTCAGTAGCAGCGTCACCAACCTGGCAATATGCCGGGTTGGTGAGCGCTGTGGGAAAGGGGGCTGTAGCTGCGACCTGTGCTACAGTGGAAAAGGGGTATTATTGGGTGATTCTCCGTGATGCATAGACAGCTACACAAATTCACAAATTCAAACATGCTTCTCCAAAATACCAAGATTTTAGTGGGTCTTAAGTTACAGGGGGTCATTCCGAGTTGATCGCTCGCTAGCAGTTTTTAGCAGCCATGCAAACACTACGCTGCCGCCCTCTGGGAGTGTATTTTAGCTTAGCAGAAGTGCGAACGTTTTTATCGCAGAGCGCCTAAAACTACACACAAATTTTTGCAGAGTAGCTCAAAACCTACTCAGCGCTTGAGATCACTTCAGACTGTTCAGTTTCGGATTTGACGTCGCACACCCGCCCAGCGTTCGCCCAGCCACGCCTGCATTTTCCCTGGCACGCCTGCGTTTTTCCGAACACTCCCTGAAAACGGTCATTTGCCATCCAGAAACGCCCACTTCATGTCAATCACTCTGTGGCAACCAGTGCGACTCAAATGCATCGCTAGACCCTGTGCAAAACTGCATCGTTCATTGTGCCCGTACTTCGCGCGTGCGCATTGCGCCGTATACGCATGTGCAGTGACGTTTTTTAGCCTGATCGCTGCGAACAAATGCAGCTAGTGATCAACTCGGAATGACCACTAAGCATTTAAGTTTTCAAATAACAAAAATCTCTTAACAGACCACTTTAAAAGGAAATATTTTTTTAAAGCGTGTGACTTTATGTTCACTTTCTGGAGAATCACCCCAATTTTTTGGTTCAAGTAATGATCAGAAGCAATTATATTTAGTAAAACATTACTATAGATTCGGTGTGGTGTGATACGGGAGGAGCTCAATGGGGGGGGGGGTGACACCATGGGTTTCCCCTCCGGGTGACACCAACCCTAGTGACGCCTCTGCCAGGAAGTCTGTATCTGATGATGCAGACCCTGGATCTGTTACACCTTCAAACCGGGGTGACATTCCCCTTTATTGAAGAATGGTGTTGGGTGCCATCCCAGTTTCCCCCCCAAATGCCACAGAATGTCAATCATGCTGCTGCTGACAGTAAGGCTGCAAGTGATATCTCTGGACCCATTCTGCACATGCGTAGAATGGGACTTGTGTCTGTGCAGACCCCCAAACATCATATTTTTATTCAAACCATTGGGTTTGCTTACAAATATGAATCAGGCCCATAGACCCCATAGTATCTCTCATTAGCCTGGGCCTCCTAACCTTTTTTTTTCATGTCTGTATTTTTTCTACCTTATATGTTCCTCTTATGTTTGTCTTGTCCTTCCCTATGGGGGAATTCAATTAGGTGCGCAGTTTGCATCGTGGGGAAAAAAGCTCTGGTTTCATGCCTGAATCTATTCAGTTGGGGTCTACTACGGTATGCCGATGCTCGGGATCCCGGTGCCCAGCATACTGGTGCCTGGATCCCGACCGCTGGTTTACCAGCAGCGGGGCGAGTGCAAAAGAGCCCCATGTGGGCTCGCTGCAATCACCGCGCTGCGGGCATGGTGGTGAGATATGCACGCCATGCTATTTATTCTCCCTACAGGGGTATCGTGGACACCCCTAGAGGGAAAATAGTTGTCGGTATGCTGGCTGTCGGGATTCTGATGCCGGTATGGTGAGCGCTGGGATCCCAACAGACGGCATATCAAATGTCACCCATTCAATTTTACAGCCTTTTCTCTGCATAGGAAAACTTCTGATAACATGTGGAAACCCACTGATTCCATGTAAAATGCAGAATCTAATGGGTTTCCTCATGCATTAACTGCAGAGGGGAGATTTTAATTTATATTTCTTATCGCAGCTCCAAAGGCTGCAAGGAAAATTTAATATTAGTCTTTTCTCTTGTGTATCAAGGAAACTTTTGTCTCTGGGGATTATGTCATTGAATTTAATTGGGCAGCGCATTTAGTTATGATAAAGAAAGGGCTAGGCACCAGCACAAAGTACAGTATATGTCAGTTTGGGAGCTGCTAAACACCCTGAGTAGTCCAATCTCAGTATAGAAAAGTTCTATAGATACACAAGGGGAATGGTGGTGTTAGTGCTCAACTGGTGTTGTATGTAACATGAGAGGGATAGGAAAATGTATGTATTGTGATGTTTGGTTGTGTTAACTGAACAATACATACAGTGTGATAATTAAATAAAAATTATTTATTCTAATGTATAAGTAGTGGAAGTCAAAGTGCTTCCTATGTTTCTGAGTGGGCAATGAAGTCCAATAAAAATCAAAAGATCAAAGAATAAAAACAAAAAATAAAAAAATATTAGTAAAAGTCAACGTATATGAACTAGGAGGTGAAGGCAGTGTCACTCATTACAGGGGCCCCAGTCCAAGGGGTACCAGGGAGTCCTTTAGGGAACCCTTAAATGTGCATATGCCCCTAATCCTGGAGCCTATGCCCCCTGATGGTTATTGCACTTTACCTATTCGTAAATGTTGCTGCATGGGGCTGCAGTGCAGTGTTGTGTGGATGTGTGTAGCGGCGTCCCTGTGTGGCTAAGTCTGTGTGGCGATGGAGCTGTTGTACTTGCTGCAGTGCTCCGGACAAGGTGTCCGTGCATGCAGCATGTGTGCTTTGTCCGATGCCGGTCTCTGCTTCTGGGTAGTGTCACGTGACTACCCATCACTCTGATCAGCGCAGCCTGTCTCCTCCACCGGAAGGGCTATTTCTGTAGTCCACTATATGCTTTATCGGTGTTACTGGTGAATGTGTGCTGCAGACACACAATCACTCTGGCTGTGCTCTGTGCCTTTCAATGCGTTTCAGCCCATTTGGGCCTTTGTCAAGGATGTGGTGTGCTGAATAGTCTCTTATATATAAATGGGCTTGCTCCAATCAACGTGCAGTGGGAGTGTCCTTTGTCCCTGATTGACAGTACCATGAGCCATCAGTATGCCACTGGGGCATATATATCAATCAATAAATATTCTTGTAGTTTCTTTTGTAGTTTTGTTGTACCTATTATATTAAATAGTGGAATAAATATTCTTAGAGATGTCATACAGTGTTAGGTACTGTATGTATGTGTTCACTTTGACAGTAATTGTATGTGTGTGAGATTATGTGTAAACATTAAGCAATAACTATATGAAATAAATGATGAAATGTAGGTGTTATGGAAAGAGACTTATGTACATGAGTGATAGTAAAAGGAAGGAGCAGAAAACAAAAAATATTCTGACAGATGTCAAATTAAAACGCTGGTGTTGAAGTTTATGTTCAGACCCCTAGGTGTCATGGTTTTCAGATTGTAAATCCATTTCATCTCATGTTTGTCTAGTATGTTGCTATGTTTACCCCCTCTCCAGTTCTTTAGTGGTAGTTAAATGGCAATGAAAAAAATCCCTGTGGGGTGCCAATTATGTTTTTCTTTGTAGTATTTTGAGAGACTGTGGTTGTCATATCCTATTCTAATGTTTCTTAGATGTTCATAGATTCTTGTTTTGAGTGGTCTAACAGTTCTATTTATGTATTCCAGTCCACAGCTACAGTGCCTCTTCTTGTTCTACGGTATGTAGTCCCCAAGTTTGGAGCAATTTCTCCGAATGTGCCTAAATTGTCCCTTTGGAATGTTGTTAAGCCATATGTTCAAATGTCCACTTGTAGCAAGGATATAGATGTTGATGTCTACATCCTTTCTGTAAGTTCTGTCCTTATAGTAGATTTCCAAGTCCAAAAATTGTACTTTTTCTTGACCAGTATGAGTGGTGAATGTGAGATTACAGTCGTTGTTTTCCATGTGTCCTATGAATTCCTGTAATGATTTGTATGTGCCATTCCAGATGGATATAATGTCTTCTATGTACTTTCGCCAAATGATCAAGTTTGTGCCAAAGTTATGCCCACTCCAAATGTGCTCCTCCTCCCACTTGCCCATGAAGATGTTGGCATAACTAAGTGCGACCCTTGATCCCATGGCGGTCCCTTGCATCTGTAAATAGAATGTGTTGTTAAACCATACGTAATTGTGATGCAGTATGAATTCTATGGCTGTCAAAATGAAATCTGCCTGTCTCGATGTATGTCTTCCTCCTACTGTAGAAAGTGTTGTGTACCTTCCAGTCCTTGTGAGTGACTGATAATGGTAAATAATGAGGTGATATCACTGGTGGCTAGCCAGTAATCTATATGCCAGTCTATGTTCTGTAAGGTAAGGAGAATGTTATGTCATGATTCTGTCCAAGTTCTTTCAATGCTTGTTGTTCTTTATTCGTGAGGTTGTTTCTATGGTGTGGGTTGGATGTATTGGATCTAGTGTCTAAGTTGTCGATATCTTCCATAATGAGTGTTTCAAAAGTTTTAATTTGGTGACTTTTGAGGTGACTCAGAAAGAAGGTAGATTTGGGTTCGAGAGTAGTATGTTTGAATATGTGTTCCTTTGTATCTGTTTTGTTTTCATGATACCAAATGATGGGATCCCTGCTGAAATATTTTTTAAGTGTGTGTTTCCTAACAAATGATTGCAAATCACAATAGAGTTCAGAATTATTGGGGGTTTTGTTGGTGCAAATTTGAGTCCTTTGGTTAGTACCTGTTCCTGGTGTGATGTCAAATTAGTATTGCTGTGGTCAATCTTGTGTCTGTCTTGACCTTTGTTTCTGCCTTTGTTTTTTTGGTGTGTTGCCCTCCTCTACATCCTCGTCTTGTTCTGTAGTTTTTCTTTTCGTGTTCATCAGTTTTGTCATAATTGGTGTTGCTCTGTCTGTTGTCTGGCAGGCATCTGAGCCTGCCTTGAGATCTAAAAAATTGTCCCGCCATGTTTGTTCCGCGATGGATATATCTTGGTTTTGTTTGTTGGTGGTCTCTTCAGTTGGGGAATTATCTAAAATCCCTAATGATGTGGTAGAGTCAGTTGTGTTAGATCGGGGCTGTTGTGTTTCCTGGTATGTCCGCTGTGTGGTGATCCAGCCCTGATAAAATTACAATCTGGCTAGTTCGTCGTACTCAAAATCTTCCTCCATATCATAAATCGAGAAGGATGTGTCAATGGTCGTGTTCGTGGTGTCCCCAGATGATGTCCCTGTTTCATCTGGTAATTCTGATGTATGGATTTTTTTCAGAGTTGTTATGTGTGTGAATCTTTTTCATGTATTGCTGGTACAGTATGTAAGTCCCATGTTTATGTAGAGTTGTGGTCTTACACTAGATGGGAGAGTAAGTAGTCCTGTATGGGTGATCTTCTTTTCAGATTTATTTCTTGTTTTTGTTGGTGTCTGTTGATATTAATCCTATTGTACCTGTGTTTTGTATCCCTTCTGTCATGTCTGGTTTTGCATTTAGGGTACCTGTCTCTTTGTATTTTCTTTATTTTGGATGTTATGTGATTCTCTCTGTTCGTCAGTCTTGTGTGTGTGATTGTCTCCAATTGTAGGTACCCTGGATCTTGTTTATAGGGCTCCAGGGTATTATTAACGGTATTTATTTGTGTGTCTAGGGACTTTAGGTCCTTTTCATGTTTACATATGACCAATGTGGTAAGATTCAGGGAGCAGCTATGTAGAATCTCATTCCATTGTTGCATAAATGTGGTGTCCTCTAGGTGGTGTGTTGGTTTCTTTTTGATCGTCAAAGCTTTGGGTATGATGTTCTATGTGATGTACCATTCTAGTATATGTTTGTCCCACCAGATGCGTCTTTGCCATTGTGTGAGTTTTTCAAGATTGGTAAAATCGTTGTAGAAAGTTGATTGCGAAATGTGTTGTTCTAGACTTTGAAATTCTGTTTTGGCCCTATCTAGTCTTGTATTGTGCACCTCCTAGATTACTCATACATTAGAATAAATACTTTTCATTTAATTATCACACTGTACATAGTGTTCATTCAACACAACCACATATCACAATACACATTTCCCTACCCCTCTCTTGTTACATACAACACCAGGTGAGTGCCAACACCACTATTCCCCTTGTATATCTATAGATATTTTCTATACTGAGATTGGACTACTCGGGGTGTTTAGCAGCTCTCAAACTGACATATACTTTGCGCTGGTGCCTAACCCTTTCTTTGTCATACCAGTATCCCAATCCATCAGGCAATAGCAGCATTGACATATGCACAGTCACTAACACTGCATGGTTATCTTGGAGGTGCGCAATACATGACTAGATAGGGCCAAAACAGAATTTCAAAGTCTAGAACAACACATACCACAATCAAGTTTCTACAATGATTTTACCAATCTTGAAAAACTCATACAACGGGAAACACGCATCTGATGGGACAAACATATACTAGAATTATACTTCACACAGAACATTATACCCAAAGGTTTGACCATCAAAAATAAACCAACACACTACCTAGAGGACACCACATTTATGCAACAATGGAATGAGATTCTACATAGCTGCTCCTTGAACCTTATCAAATTGGTCATATGTAAACATGAAAAGGACCTTAAGTCCCTAGACACACAAATAAATACCACCAATAATACCCTGGAGCCCTATAAATAAGAACCACAGTACCTACAATTGGAGACAATCGCACACACACAAGACTGATGGATAAAGAGAATCACATAATAACATCCAAAATAAAGAAAATGCAAAGAAACAGATACCCTAAATGTAAAACCAGACACGACAGAAGGGATACAAAACACTAGTACAAAAGGATTAATATCAACAGACAGACACCAACAAAAACAAGAAATAAATCTAAAAAGAAGATCACCCACACAGGACTACTTACTCTCCCATCCAGTGTAAGACCACAACTCTACAAAAACATGGGACTTACATACCAGCAATACATGAAAAAGTTTCACACACATAACAACACTGAAAAAATTCATACATCAGAATTACCAGACAAAACAAGGACATCATCTGAGGACACCACAAACACGACCATCGACACATCCTTCTCGATTTAGGATATCGAGGAAGATTTTGAGTATGACGAACTAGCCAGATTGTCTTTTGATCAGGGCTGGATCACCACACAGCGGACATACCAGGAAACACAACAGCCCCGATCTAACACGACTGACTCTACCACACCATTAAGGATTGTAGATAATTCCCCAAGTGAAGAGACCACCAACAAACAAAGCCAAGATATACCCATCGCGGAACAAACATGGGGAGACAAGAGGATGTAGAGGAGGGCAACACACCAAAAAAAACAAAGGCAGAAACAAAGGACAAGACAGACACAGGATTGACCAACCACATTATATTCAACCTGAGCAATACTAAATTGACACCACACCGTGAACCAGTACTAACCAAAGGACTCAAATTTGCACTAACAAAACCCCCCAATAAATGTTAACTATTGTGATTTACAGTCATTTGCTAGGAAACTCACACTTAAAAAATATTTCAGCAGGGATCCTATCATTAGGAATCATGAAAACAAAACAGATACAAAGGAACACATATTCAAACATACTACTCCCAAACCCAAATCTGCCTTCTTTCTGAGTCACCTCAAGAGTCACCAGATTGAAACTTTTGAAAAACTCATTATGGAAGTAATCGACAACTTAGACACTAGATCCAATACATCCAACCCACACCATAGAAACAACTAAAGAACAACAAGCATTTAAAGAGCTTGGACAGAATCATGACATCATAATAAAACCAGCAGATAAAGGGGATGAATTGTCATTATGGACAAATCAGCATACATAAAGGAATCCCTCAGGATTTTAGGAGACACCACCACGTACCACATATTGAAAGGAGACCCAACATCACAATACAAGACAGAATTGGACACGATTCTCAAACAGGGTAGAGATATGGGTATATTGAACAAACAGGAAAATGCATACCTACAAAATGAACATCCAGTTATTCCGGTATTTTATTACCTTCTTAAAATTCACAAACATCAAACCAATGCCCCAGGATTTCCCATAGTATCAGGTATCAATGCATTGACAGCAAATCTCTCACAATATGCAGACTAATTTCTACAGGATATAGGGGCTAATTCAGGTTGGATCGCAAATCGCGATCCAACCAGAGTTTTTCTGATGGCCCCATGGGTGCAGGCACAGCACCCATCCTGCGCATGTGCCCGAACTTTCTGTGGGTGGGGGTGCAGAAAAAGCGATCGCCTCTGCCTGTTGTA
This sequence comes from Pseudophryne corroboree, assembly GCF_028390025.1. Taxonomy (NCBI): domain Eukaryota; kingdom Metazoa; phylum Chordata; class Amphibia; order Anura; family Myobatrachidae; genus Pseudophryne; species Pseudophryne corroboree. Next base: position 458,211,348 of record NC_086447.1, on the reverse strand, counting down.
CGATAATGTAGTATATTTAAATATGTGTGAATGGACATGCACCAATGAACTGGAGTTCTGCTAGTGTTATCTAATTGCTTTGGTTAGTACCTCAATGGCGAGTGGAACATTAACGAACACCTCTCTCTTGTTCTGTTTCTATTGACAAAGCTGGAGGGGGAGAAGTGGCTAACAAGTCTCTGAATGTAGGATTTGATCAGATTTCTAGCACAGAAGTTACCTGGTATTTAAGGTAAGTCATATTTATGTAATCCCATTGTTGCCTATCCAATGCCTTTTTATCATCTAGACATTGAGGAAAAAGGGCATGACCACGATGATTCCTGGCAGGAAAATTGCTACAATTCAAAGTAATGTACCCAGCGGACACCAACAACAAGTTTAACCATCACTGGAATTAGAAGTGATAGGAATTCAGTTTTAGCATTTATTTTCCTCAAATTATATATACAACACTTACCTTCTAATCTATCCCTTTAATAGGATTAACTGAGCCAGGGCAGTCGGACTTAATCCCCTGCTGTATTGTTCTCTCTGTATTGTATTGCAGCTGAGAACAATAGATGAAAGGCTTATGCTAATAAACCTTGGTGCACCTAGGCACAGCAGAGAAGGCTAGATGAGCAGGGCTCCATCTGTACTGTAACATTATTTCTTTGTAATTTAAAGTTATTCTTCTCTTTCTAAAATACATAACAAAAGAATAAATATTACAAATCAATCAGCATGCTGTTTTCATAAAAATATCAAAATATAGAGAATACATTTTGTTTTTGAATAATTATGAAAACAGATGCAAAAAGAAAACACAGATTGATTTTTAGGTTTCTCTAGTTAATAGAAAACAATACAGTAGACATTTAGCAACTTTATACTGTATGCATGTGCATCCTGTAATGACTCCCTTTATCCTCTTCTGCAATTACCTCCTGATGTCTAGAATTGCTAAGGATGAAAACTTTTAGGACTATAAAGGGACTTCACATTTTATGATCACTAATAGTATAAGCACAGTTTGCTAGCATTTTGAATCTGAATAAAATAATTATATAAAATAAAAAGCAAAAATAATGATATTGGTTTGAAATATCTTTTACACATACAGTGCAATTGCATTACATTTGGTTTATGCTTAAATAGACCCCACAATGATTCAAAGATTGTATATTATATTGAAACTTTGCTCTTGGGATTCATGGAAGTGCATTTTAGAGTCATTTAGGATATTGCTGAAATCATAAAATTAAATTGCAAATGATATTTTCATAGCCTTTTTTAATACAGCCAAAGTAAAATGAAATTGGATTGCATAAATCTTATTCCAGATATGTGCTTGGTGAACAGCAAATTGTATCTGATTGTATATTTTACAGTTAATCTGTAATATAAAAAGTATATTGTGTATCTCAATGTCATCAGTTTCTAAGTTCAGCAAAAATATATACAGTATTTTTATGATATATTTCCCATGTATCTGTATGTTGATGTAATAGTACTGTGACATGTAGTGCAAGAAAATAAACAGCAGAGGTCACTATGTATCCACTATTAAAGCTTCAAACACAAGTTCTTAAACCTATACAAAATTGTTCCATTAAGATAAAGTAAACGGAATGCACCTATATTAATAGGTATCAGTTGCATTCACAAATTATTTCTATTATTTGCTTCAATATAAAGTTTTGCTTGTTATTTGGAATGTAGGTCAACACTTTCCAACAAACTGAAATTTTATTTTTCAACTAGTGATTAACAGTCCAGAATTTATGGATAAGCACAGGTTGAATAAAGATTGTCTCAGTCATTAAAACTCATTTATCTAATCTCATGCAGTGATTTAAATATGCTCACTCAGGGTAACTGATGGCAGGTTTGAGAAATGCTCAATTAAAATATCATTATTTTGGTCCAAAAAGCTTATGTAACCAAATAATATAAACAAAATATTTATCCCAGAAATTAATTCTGCTTTAGCATAAAATTCATCTGTTAAAGTACTTTTACTTTATTAAAGAAGTCTGCATAGAGCCACAGACTGTTTAACCTGTGTCCAGATTCTGCACTGATAATTTGTTCAGTGACGTGCAGTCAGCATAGGCAGGGGAAGCAGAGCCTCACCTGTAATACTCCAATATACTCCAGAGTTTTGACTATAAAATGTTTAGAATAATACAAAGAGGATATTTATAACTTAGACATAACATCTTTTTATTATTCATATCATCTTTGTATTATGCTAATCGTTTTAAAGTCAAAACTTACCACCAAATCATATATGTGTGCATAAATCGGGCTCTGATACTAACTAGTGCATCCCCAGCTATTGACCTTGCTGCTCTTCACTGAATTTATTTACATATACATTGTTGAGTGCCTTGTGTGCTATTTTTGGCTATAAAATGGTTTTCTGCCTAAGAGAACTTGAAAATGAGTGCACCTGTTAGGCAAATATCTTAACTCGGCTTCTGATCTGCATAATCCATTATTAATCATGGCCCTCGACAATTTATGATTAGCAAACATTGATAGTTTTGCTATCAATGGTGGAGATCTGATGGTTCTCCACCACTGATGGTGCAGTATGAATGGGAAATAAAACTGATTTCACCTCACTCCCATCCCCCCCCCCCCCCACACACCATATCATTTTTCCCTTCCCCTTCCGTGCCTGGTCTACTGTTTCACAGAACAGGGATGTCCATTGTTGGGTCAAACCATTTATGGTTTCATGCCAGCTGCTATGGCAACATCTATGGAGAGCATCAATTGTTAATCCTCAGATGGCTATCCCTAACCATTATGCTTTTTCCTTTGTATTGCATTGCTGGTGAGGCAGTGGAAATTGTGACATATACAGATGCTACATAGGTGAGACCACTTTATACTACAGTAATAAAGCTTGACTTGTTTTGGCTTAATGCTTTCTGGGCGAGCACAGCCAGTCACATACACCTATCCCCAAATGATGACAACTAGCCCCATTTGACGTGCCATGGACTTTGGCATTTAGCCACACCATGCAACTTTTTGTTAAAATGTGCAATACTATTCCCAAGTACTTAGTATACTCTTAGTGATTTATTAGGACCTAATTCAGAGATGTACACAAACACAATTGTTTGTGTACATTCTGTGCATTCTGTACATGTGCAGAATGGTTCCTGTGTCTTAGCATGCAGTATCCACTTAGCTGCAGCCAGATTGACAGGCTGTGGTCATTTGGCAGCAGGGAGGAGGCGGTGCTGGGCAGCATTCCAGGAGTGGTAAGGGCAGGGTCTGTGTCTTCCAAAGTAGACTATGTGGCCTTGGCTATGGAGCTGCAAGGGCCAATCTGAGTAACCTCAGGGTTACTCAGATGGCCGATGTTCTTACAATACTGCTTTTTAGGACATAGCACTCAGATCTGTGATGCTGGCAGCAGGCCTTTTTTCCCTCAGACACCTCCTACAGCATGAGCATATGTTCACATTATGAACTGTGTCCATCTCTGAATCAAGCCCTTAGTACATAATTAGTAAATAAGTATATAGTCTGGTGAAAAGGACAAAACCCAGAAGTCTTATACAAGCTACTCAAAACATGCATTATTATACTGAATCTGCTACTTTATACCAATTACTTTGTGACGAAAATTACTAAGGAATTTATTTACTAAAGTATAGAATTGGAGATGTTGCCCATAGTAAACAATCATATTGTATCTATTACCTTCTAGAAGGTACTAGATAAATGATAAGTAGAATCTGAGTAGTTGCTGTAAACCCGCACATTATATATTTTGTAAATATACTCCTAATGCTAAGAAGAGCACTTAGGGGCTGATTCAGAGGTTGATTCTAATTTGATGGTCACACAAGTTTCCTTTTCTTTGAGTCTGTGCATGTGTAGGACCGCACTGCGCATAAACTATGGGGACCTACAACAAGTTCCCCAAAAGCTACAACATTATTGACATGCTGCTGGCATTTGGAGGAGGTCGTGGGGAGCATTCCAGAAATAGTTAGTGTGTCAGCCACATTTTCTGGGCGGGCTGAAGCCAGTGACGGCATCCTCAGATGTAGTTTCACTGTCCCCAGCAGCATAGTTTTACCGACCATCCTGAGTAACCAGAGGGTTACTCAGACATCTGATGGTGTGGCGATGTTCATACAGATGATCTGATGCTGCATCTTTGGATGCAGCAGCAGATCAGAGAAGCTAGCAGTGGGTGTCTTTTACACAAGATGCCTCCTGCGGCTTTTGCTTATTTCCACACAGCTGCTGTGTACAAATATGCAGTGGGGGTGCCATTAGCATCCATCTCTGAATCAGGCTCTTAATACACTGTGCCTGATTCAGGTCCCAAGCATAGTGTGACTCATGCCGCAAAGAACCAATGTTCAGTACTTTGTGACAAACCCATACTGAGCATGTGCAGTACAGGTCTGCGATGTCAGAGGCAGATCAACTGCAGAATGTAAAAGATTGACAGTTGCATTCTTGGCTACAGCACAGATCACTAATGTAAGCAGGAGGCATCTACTTATAACAGATGCCTCCAGATGCATTAACATGTAAGCAGCACTAGCACCTCGAACCACTTCTGAATCAGGCCACTATTAGCTACTTTGTACACTATTAGTGACTTACAGTAGGGCTTGAATCATAGTGTTATGCAAATCCGATGGTTTGCATACAACTATTATGGTAGAAGGACTGGGCATGCACAAGACGCATTCTGCCCATGTGGAGAATGTGTCCTGCATTGTCGCCCTCAGTGCCACATATGCCACAGCCTGGGGGTGGGTAAAGGTGGCTCTGGGCAGCAGTCCCCAAAAGCGGAAGGTTTCATCCCCCTTTTCTGAGAGTGCAGAGGCCAGTGTCTACGTATTCTAATGTAGATTTACTGGCCCCGATAGTCTGTACAGCCCAACCATCCTGAGTAACCTGAGATGGACAATGTTCACACAAGTGATCTGTTGCTGCAGACAACACTTTAACAAAATAAAATATAAACATATCATCCATTTATTTCATAATTCTGAAGCTATTTTGCTCTAAAAGTTGTTTCATTTAGTTTATTTGATATTTTTTTTATTATTGTCTCCCAATAGGTAACATTTCTTGCATTGTGGTGTTTCCCTGTACGTTGGCATCAGTGGCAGTGAGGAGGAAAGGGGAAGGAGAGCTGTCTGGAGGAGTCAGTATCTCCCCACCTTACTACCAGATGCCCCCCCTGGTTCTTCCCGAGTTAAAGTACCTCACAAAGTTCCTCCAAAGTCATGTTGTGGGAGCCCAGGGGTCTGGCCTTATGACTTTTTTTTAGCATTTATTTACCATTGCCTGTTTGTCTTAAATAGATAATCAATTTACAGGCAAAATTAATACAACTGAGATACTCAAATAATTTTGGTAATTTCAGTAATAACCAACGAATGTTTTGTGAAAATGCTTAAATTGATTCCCCCTAAACCTTTTCCATAAACAGAATCACGACTTTCACATTAGAGTACTCTGACCCTACAGACCCATCCTTATTTCAAGTCCCAACTCCTTAATAAAACAAATAAACTGAGTGACTAGTTTACTTACAGTTATGACATCTCTTGACTGACAGAAGAACATTCCCTTTTAACAGAGGCAATGAGCATGTCTACAACCTGACAGCTAAAAAAGGACACTTATTAAGTAATGTATATGTGCTATAAGTTAATATAATTACTGGACACAAGGTCCAAAAATCTAGCTTTCTGTGTAATGTTTTTGTTTCCTCCACCTGTTTAGAAATCTTTGAAACCTGTTGTCTGTCTGCTAACTTGACACTTATTCCGAGAAAGGAAATATTTATTTTGGTCTATTATGTATTTTATCTGGATACTGTGTGTTTGCATGGTCCAAATGCACTGCATTAAATGGTTCTCAGACAGTTTACAGGTGTAGCCATGTTCATTTTTGCTGCCATGCGGCATGCTGCATGGTGCGCTGGACTGTGACTATTCGCAGCTGGTGATCGATCAATTAATTCCATGAGTAATTGATGGAGTGATTGTCAGCTGCGAATAGTCACAGATTGCTTCATCGCAGCAAAGATGAAAATTACCTTCAATATTCATTCATATATAATATATATATATATATATATATATATGTATATATATATATTTTTTTTCCCTAATTTAATTTGACAGTTGATCATGTGATACTATTGCTTAGAAAACTATCTTTGTGTGTTTTGGTGCACTTTGATATTCCATTAAAAATCTAAACACAATAAGGGCAATTTACTAGAACATCAAATTGCAGGAAAGTTCTCTTCAGAGCAAACCAAGTGTCTGGAGGCCAGTTTTGCAGTGTGGACTCCTGTACAGATAGAAAGCCATAGTCTGAGGAGAGAGATTAGGTGTAAAGTGGAATAGTCATTGCCTGAACAGCTGGAAGCAGCTACTCTTGTTGTCGCTTAGACACTCAGTGAGGGCATACTGTTTGTATTAGAAATTCCCATAGGGATCTTCCATAGTCATGTGGGTTATTTGCCGTTAATAATTGCCAGACTGTCAGAGTTTTATTTCATGTTTCTTTAATATTTTCACAAGTCACGTAGCAGTTTTTATTATTTTTGTTACTATGCACAGACAGAAATAGGTTATAATTGGCTTAGTGTTTGCAGTCTCCGTTAGAGTGTGTGTCTGATAATTAGGTTTCCTAATAATATAGAAAGGTAAATAATCATATTTTGATTTTAGGTGCCAGGTAAGCAATACATCAGCCTTGAACAACTGCGTATTAACGTTTTAAATGAAGGCAAATTGTGGCTGAATGAGGCAGCTATCTTCTATTTTTATGTGAATATTTATTCTTCTGGCTGTTTTCTTGCCTGTGGCTTATACCCGTTTTGTTTGTATAGACTTATCTTTAATTCTTTTACATGATTAGCAGAAATGAAGCTCACAGATTGTACATTATCCTTATAAACACGGTAACAGATGGCTAGAGGTGTCACTCTGATATACATGAAATAATAATCTCACATGGTTATTTTAAACTGAACCCAGATCAATATACTATTATTGTTCATGCTTTTGGTAATGCTTGATTTTCTGTGAACGTTCTTTTATAGAAAATAGCGAAGGGAAGATAAATGTTCAGCATTGCTATGTGAATGTGTTACCATACAAATGAGGTAGTACATTGCTTAAAAACAAAATATGTCACATGTAAGACAATAGAGAGCGTGAATTGCAACACCATTTTCAATGTTGAATTGCAAATATATTATATTATTAATTTGCAAATCAACCAGACCCGCATTATGATGCTATTTATTGCTTACACCTGTGTTCTATTTCATTGTTGCCTTATTGAAAGTGAGACATAAGCAATTAGTACTGTTATGTAATCATAGATCAATTCATATTTTATTTTGATTTGCATTATTCCTTTAACGTTTATGGAAGTTTGGTGTGGTAACAACAAATGATTTACAGTATTTGTTACACTATATTGCTTGTATTATAACAAAGTACTTATATAATTTTGAATAAAGCTTGAAATACTGTATAGAGAGAAAGACAAATATCCAAGGAGATTTACAGCACAACTGTATACAGTATGCAGCAAAGGATTTTTTCATACTAGAAGTACTAGCTTTAGCCTCAGCCACAAATGTGGCGAGGGTTTGATTACTGGTACAGTATTTAGGCATTATGTAAGTAAAGCACATACAGCGAAAGTTTATAACACATATAATAATAGGTATGATATTTCACAAAGAAGCCAATATGTTCTGAAAAATAAATTAATCCTATAAGTAAAGCACAAAAAGAAAAAATGTGAGAAGAACAAATTGTAATCAGAGTCAAGATTCCGAACTCTTAAAAAAAATGTAAAAAATACCCTTAAAAACAATGATTAAAATATATACAGTTAAGCTTGAACAGTAAATGTTTCATAGTTTATTTTCATAATATCTTTTTTTAGATCTACTAGTGAGAATTTTGAACTGCAAACATAATTCACATGTAAAAGCCACAGACTACTACATTTTGCAAAGATTAAAACTATGCTGCTGAATGATATCAGACTGGTGTAAAATACAGTGCTCTGTCTAAAGTTTCATAAAGTACATCTCTAATCACAGCCTTCAGGAAAGAAAATATTAAGTGTACAGTTTAAAAAAAAACAACTTCATAGGTTTTTTTTATACAGCATTTTATTTCATCATAATATATATATATATATATATATATATATATACAAACAGAAAATTCAGCACTCACCATAGCAAGCTCACTTATCCTCACAACATCAATAAATAAATGATGGGGGTTTAGTTAGTGAATTGGCTACTGCACAGAAGCCTGCTAACCGATCACCAAGGTACCCCCACCTTCTTGCAGGTCCTACACAATCACAGTCTTAAAGCTTTTTCATGCACCCCTATGTAAACTCAATTGTCCTAAACCTGTGTCAGCTGTTCCTTAGTAATTTATCAGCCAGTGTCAGGTGACTAGTGTACCTTTAAAAACCATAAGGTATGTGGCAGGTGCACATTAAACCTACAGGGCATTTTTGCAGTTATATTATGTGTGACATAGTTGCCAGGTTTTAATTTTTAAGACTCTGTGATAGTGTAGAACCTGCATGAAGGTGGGGTACCTTGGCGATCGGTTTGCAGGCTTCCGTGCATTGGCCAATTCACTAACTAAACCCCCGTCATTTATTTACTGATGTTGTGAGGATAAGTGAGCTTGCTATGGTGAGTGCTGAATTTTCTGTTTGTATATATTTAAGTAGGTGGCCATGGCCTACATGCACCCCACCCTATGAGTGGTGAGTGCAGACATTGCACCCCGCTTCTGGGGTGGCGGGTGCTGTGGTTTTATATTTGTTTGTATATTGCAGGGTTAATCTTTGGTGAACTCTAATTAACTGTGGCCACAAGCTTTTTCATGCACCCCTATGTAAACTCAATTGTCCTAAACCTGTGTCAGCTGTTCCTTAGTAATTTATCAGCCAGTGTCAGCTGACTAGTGTACCTTTAAAAGCCTTAAGGTATGTGGCAGGTGCACATTATACCTAGTGGGCATATTTGCAGCTATATTATGTGTGATACAGTTGCCAGGTTTTAATTTTTAAGACTCTATGATAGTGTAGGACCTGCAAGAAGGTGGGGTACCTTGGCGAGTGGTTTGCAGGCTTCCGTGCATTGGTCAATTCACTAACTAAACCCCCATCATTTATTTATTGATGTTGTGAGGATAAGTGAGCTTGCTATGGTGCTGAATTTTCTGTTTGTATATATTAAGTAGGTGGCCATGGGCTACATGCATCCCATCCTATGAGTGGTGAATGCAGACATTGCAATCCGCTTCTGAGGTGGAGAGTGCTGAGGTTTTATATTTGTTTGAATATCTATCTATCTATCTATCTATCTATCTATCTATCTATCTATCTATCTATCTATCTATCTATATATATATATAGAAATATATGTGAGGATAAGTGGGCTTGCTATGGTGAGTGCTGAATTTTCTGTATATATATATATATATATATATATATAAATAAAAATTAAAGTTAATGCGCAATCTTGAAAAAGTATAGAATCCATGTATCGTGTCCACTTCACACGTCTCCCACCATCGCTGCTCCCTTCTTCACCCTTCCGCAAGTGTGATGGATATCACTATAATAACAGAAATAAAGGGAGCGCAGATGGTGTAATTACTTTTTTTAAATCCAAGTTTACTTCAAAGTTAAACGTACATTTAAAAATCAATGATACAGCATGTAAGTCATCACCCAAAATGAAGCACACACAGGGATCCGCGGCAGTGGTGGTCTTGGATCTCCTCCTCTCTGGGCTCCGGCTTCCAAATCACCAGCTCAACAACCTCAGTGTCCCGGCTCCCGTCTCCCGTCTTGTAATCCTGATATTGAGCAGACTTAGACAGGCAGTAACAGCAGCTCAATGTCTCTCTCCCAAACGCATTTCTGTGCTAGCCTTCATCGGTGGGCATGGCTAGTCGCGATGGAGGATCATTTAAATAGTAATTCACATCACTCAACACCTGATATCATTTACAATCTACTCTGTTAAAACATTCACAATATTTCCTCTATACACAACAGAACATACAATGTGGTTGAATTATTCTGTTTTTTTTATAGAGGAAATATTGTGGATGTTTTAACACAGTAGATCCCCGCGCTCCTTTTATTTCTGTTATTATATATATTGCCTGATGACGGTTGAATAAACCGAAACGTTACTATACACACTGTCCTGTGTGTGTGTCATTTATACACCGTGGAATGCCGCTTCTTATGGGAACATATTTGAGTAAATGGAAATTTACTGTTGAGGGCACCCGGAAAGCTGTATACTCTGACAAGGGAGTGCCAAGCTGAAACTATCATTTATAATATATATATATATATATATATATATATATGGACAACAACATCAGTATTCAGACTCCAATTGTTATATTATTTAGGGCAAGCATAAAATATGCAGATACCTTCTTACTCAATAAATCGAGCTGAGAGATGTTATTTTACATTAAATTTCAAAACATTTGAAAACCACTTTTGTGTGCATTGTAGATCTTTACATCTGGCGTTGCAAACAGATAAAACGTGCAGCATTGGGATTCCTTTAGTTTCTTTTCTGCCAAATTCTTCAGGTGGCAGTTTTTATCTGATTCCTCTGGTGGCTTTTGTAACAAAGACATGAAACGTCGTGATGGCTATTCAAAGGGACAAAACATATTAGGAATGCAAAGAGACCTTCTTAGTTTGTATTTTTTATGAATTATTTTCTACAAAGCTTCAAAAATGTAAAAAAGTCTATGCAAGCTTTCTGAACACTGAGGTACTCAAATCTGTACTCATTAGCATTATGGGATTATTCTAGCCATGAGCTGTGTAACATTTTTAGACTATTAAATTCAGAAAAGTTCCCTTTTGATGACAAAGTAAAAAAGATGCACTTAATGTCATGCTAGGTATTTCCTTTCACTGATGAAGACGATATTATGTACCGGATGTTTTTATAAGATAATTAACTTTGGATCTTGTACAAGACATTACAATTGCACTGTGCAACACAACACTGTTATTTAAGGAAACACTGCAGGGTGCCTAATGCAGGAATCAGCCTATATATGAGCAATATAGCATTCCTGTTCCTATATAGAAATATTTGCTATGGCCAGTAATAGAATATGCATTTTAAGAATAGTTGAAAATTACCACAGTTCTTCTACCAAATATAGCAAATTCCACACACAGACACACACACACAGACACACACACAGACACACACACACACACACACACACACACACACTGACAAATGTCAGTCACAGGGATTGTTGATCCCTATGGGAAATGTTATTCCTTGTCCAACACTGTGGAAATGTGATGAGCTGAATAACTCATGCTGTGTGACAGACACATTCATCGTACATTGAAATATGAATTAAGTATTTACCTCAGGGATCATTGATCTAAGTGATTGCTCAATTTCTTCTCTCATTTACAAGCACTTTGCCCATGAAGAACAAACTCCAGGCAAATGCTTAAATATGTGTGTATCCAATAAGTTAAAAGGAAGATATTTTTAAATAAAGCAATTAGGTATTCAGAATTCTTTACAGACACGACACGAGTGCCCATCCCATTGTGGGTGGATATATTTTAATCTAATCTAATTCATTGCCCTATATTTTAAAACAATTTTTTTTATTTTTTGTTTCAAAATATGGGGCAATCATCATCCATTTACTGGTCATCTCACAACTTGACTACTGCAATGTTCTCCTCACTGGCCTCGCTTGCTCCCATCTTGCTCCCCTCCAATATGTCCTGAACTCCACAGCTAGGCTTATCTTCCTCTCCCGCCGCACCACATCTGCCACTCCCCTTCGACAAAATCTACACTGGCTCCCATTCCCCTACAGAATCCTCTTCAAACTCCTCACCCTCACATACAAGGCCATCTCTAATTCCACTGCTCCCTACATCTCCAACCTCCTTTCCCTTCATACTCCCTCCCGCCCCCTACGGTCGACCAATGACCGTCGCCTCTCCACCGCCCTGGTCACTGCTTCCCATGCACGAGTTCAGGATTTTGCCCGTGCTGCACCCCTTCAGTGGAACACACTCCCCCGCTCCATTAGACTCTCCCCAACCTTGCAAAGCTTCAAACGGGCACTAAAAACCCACCTATTCATCAAAGCATACCCTCCCGATGCATAACCCAGTGCTGAAGCCGCACCTCCACCCCCCTACCTTATGCCGTGAACATCTCAGCTTTGCTTGCATACTGCCATCAGGCTACCTCCCACTTGCCTGCACCTCTTGTCATCTGTCTGTCACCCCTCCCCACTAGATTGTTAGCTCTTCAGAGCAGGGCCCTCTTTCCTCTTGTTATCTAAGCCCTCATCTCGACACATTTCACTCGCAGCTCTCCCCTACTCAACGACCATCTTTATCCTGCTAGTAAAGGCTCATCTCTATCTATGGCCATCAGCCTCTAGTAGTATGATGAGCACTCCATCAATACTTACATCTTAGCTGCATTATGTCTTGAGAACGTGTGGTGCTCTATTTTACCTGTACTCTATTTCTGTTATTTATTTACTGTAATGCTATGTTTGTCTCCCTGTACTGTCCTTTGTACGGCACTGAGAAACACATGTGGCGCCTTATAAATAAAATTTAATAATAATAATAATTATTATTATTTCACGTACATACTGTATAACATATTATTCGGCCTTTGCTACACCTATGAGCCACCTACAGTATAATACGTTTATAATGTACAAAAATGCAATTGAAATATGTACAGTATTTGGTAATAAATATATTAGTTTGTAATGGAAAGTTTTTTATCCACAGCAGAATCTTTATGCACCAGTAGTGATAAGCATCAAATATATCTACTCGATTGTGGATAAATGTAGTCTCCCAGCATACAGTAGTAATTACTCTTTGTAGACTCACCTCCTTCTCTCCTCAGGTACAACTGGAATCTTAGCATCTACAGACTTACACCTGGCATAACTAGAATTATTTACCCCAAAAAAAACACAGATTTACTTTCATGAATGTAGCTTCAATTAGGGAAACTTTCACCTTTTTTGTTTTGGAATTAAACTGATTGTATTATCGATCAGTATCAATGACGTTCATTCAGGGGAGGCAGTGCTGATCTGTATAATAAAAGTTTCCTTGTTTTATTCTAAATTTCCTCTTCCCCTCTGATAATTGGAAACTGCCTGGTGTGCAACGCCGTGGGCAATAATAAGACTGCATTCAGTGCATTGCATTAACTGCACTGAAAAAAGCACCATGGAGGCAGCTATCACATCTACCTCACTGAGGAGAGTATGTCTTGAGCCCATGTCAAGTCACATCCCTCTCAGTAGGGCCAGCCCTACCATTATACTAAGTCAGTGACAGTGAGCCACTTTCACTCTATTGGTCCCCTGCTCGCCTCAGACACTGACTCCTCTCATTGGAGCCCAGCCCTTAGTGTGTCCCTCCCCTGGCCCCATGTGTCTCCCTCTCTGTCCTTGCAGCTGGCCAGCTTGGTCAGGTCAGATGGTGGTTCCCCCGGCACGGTAAGGAAAAGACATGTGGCTGAACAGCAAGGACACCAAAGGAGCTGGATGTCCAAAGCACAGGAGTTTGGCACCAGTGTAGCCCACAGCAACAGTTCAGACAGGAGGTGCAGGAATCCCAGGGGAGCCTGTAAATCAGGACCTCACAATGAAAATAACACTTTCAATGGTGTTATAATAAGACCAAAAACAAGAAGCCCAGTGCTCAATATTAAATGGGTCCAAAACTAATAGACTTAAGACCCTTTTTATGTTATCTTTCTCTGATGACAATCACATCTTAAAATGGCCTTTAATAAAGAGGACATAAGGGATTAGTACCTAGAGTTTTCCAAAGACTCATATATACTACAAGGTGTAGCCAGCAAAATGATTGGTCTTGAGAAAGCCCAATTGTGGGTGATACAGGTATTTACATAGTAATCAGCTAAGGTCTGTCTCATCTTTGACTTGTGGGAACTGGAGTGTGCACCTGTGATACGCTGCCCTCTGCCAAATGCTCCGCTGCGCAATGAGATTTGAGAGATAACTGCACCAAGAAGAGGACCACTGACAGCGCCAGGAATAGGTAAGTGTAGTGGGGAGAAATGTGGTATGGGGTTGATCAAAATATATCAGGTAGATTTACTAATAGTGTAGTATATACATGTAAGAGTTAAACTTTTGCCATGATGACTAAGATTCTTTTTTGCAATTCATATTAGTTGTGATTCTTAAACTATTGGCAAATATATGTAATGAAAAGATAGAGTTAGAGAAGCTACAGATTGTCATTTATGATATTGTTTATTAAAGAAACCAACTATGGATAGTGTCATTAGTGTTAGATTAGTTCCAGACTGGGTAAGTGGCGTAAGGTCAACAAATTAGTTTGTATGCTACCGTATAAGCTTATCAGACACTATCAATATTCTAAATGTATATACATTTTTTTGGAGGGGATTTACTACAGACAACAACTTCTCTGTATTTTTTGCCCTGTCCAAACAGGTATAAATTTAAAATGTACACGTAGGCTGAGGAGAGCTCACATCAGGTGTGCCTGCAAAAGTTATGTTTTTTTACATGAAATTCATTTTACAGTATAATGCAAAATAGTTTAAAAGCATTATATATACACTATTAATTTTCTACTAAACATTTATTTTGTCTTCTAATTTTGCTGTCTATTTTTTCCCTTTCTTTCTGTGCTAAATGTTACTATATTTCATATTTTAAATAAATCTTAAATATGAATTTATAATAACTGAAATTAATATGCATATAACTATTTGTTTGTCACCCTTGCTATAATTAAACTGCTTAGAGTACATTCTGCAACCTATTTAAATTTTTCATTCACACTTGGATTATTCCTTTAATTGATTTTTATAATTCCCTATAATTTAGACTCCTGGACAGATTTATGCCTGAACTTGCACATTGTACACAGTTTTGGGTTATATCTCCACACATACAGGCAGCAATCATTGTCTTGCAGGTTTATTTGCAACTTAATTACAAAACACCCTAATATAAATTTCAATTTTAAGGGATTTACATGATTTGAGCTATAGGAAAAATTGTCTTTTACGAGTTATGCTTCATAAATGATATATTTTCCGATTGCTATGATTTCATCCACAGGGTATAATGTGCTAAGAATCTATCCTTAGCAGTGATTATGTATTTGTGCAGGGATTTAATGAACTAACTAAAGTTTAACTTTTTAATATTTGCAGTGTTAGTATATATTTCCGAAAATGCTTATTTCAGTTCTTTTGTAAATAGTGTAAACAATATAAGTAATATAGCTGTAAAATATGAATAATGTCTAAAATCACTTTATATATGCAAGTGAATAATCAGATTATCTAAAAAAGGAAACATTACAATAACAGCATGAACTACAGTGTATACTATCTACTTTTTATCAGTTGTGGATTTTGTTCCAAACTAATTCTTTATTTGGAATATATGCAAAAAAACGTTATGAAAGCGCTGATATTTAGTAGTTCTTTATTTAAAAAATACGATCACATTAATACCTTAAAAGACACATACAAACATATTATTACACACAATAAGAAAAGAAAATATATAGTGGCCATGACTAAGATCAATATAATAATGCTATAATGTTCCCAAAGAACAAGAAGCTGTAGATGAAAAAAGCTTTCCTCCAAGATGTTGCAACTATTAGTGGACAAACAGTGTCCAGCTGGTTAAAATAGCTATTTTGTGTCCAATAATGGAGAGAGAAAAAGAAAGTTTTTCACACTTTATACAAGATAGATATTATACTATTATATGGAATTCATTCCACTCTGGCTTATTATATAGAATATGTAACCTCCTGGCTTTCAGTCCTTGTTTAAAGCAGTCATTATTTAGAGGATTTTATTTTGAATCGCTGAAGTTTTGATCTCAGTAAACTTTAGGCATAAATGAACAGTGGCAAGGAAGCCGTAATATCGTTCATAATCACGGCCGTGATGTTTTATGATGGATACTCCGTCCCATAGCAGATGAGTTGCTGTACAGCATATCGTGTAGTGTCCAGACAGTTGCTACCATTATGAACAGGCACTGTACTGCACCCGCGTCATATAGCTCAGCGGGCAACATGGAAACACCGCTCCTGTGGTGCTGGTGCAGATGCTACTGCAATAATTGGACAGCCATCTGTATCCTGCAGTTTGCCACATCGTGCTGTATGTCTGTTCAAGGCCAGATGTTTGGGAGCACTGTACAGGAGGTGCAAAAGCTGTTTTTCCAACACTTTACTAGTTGCCCAATGATTTCTCATGTGTATAATAGCTTGTCTATAATAGCTCCGCCTGTGAGCTAATTCAGCAGCTTCAGAGTGAATTTGTTAGTTGGATTATACACTGCTCAAAAAAATAAAGGGAACACTTAAACAACACAATGTAAGTTAATCACACTTCTGTGAAATCAAACTGTCCACTTAGGAAGCAACACTGATTGACAATCAATTTCACATGCTGTTGTGCAAATGGAATAGACAACAGGTGGGAATTGTAGGCAATTAGCAAGACACCCCCAATAAAGGAGTTGTTCTGCAGGTGGTGACCACAGACCACTTCTCAGCTCCTATGCTTTCTGGCTGATGTTTTGGTCACTTTTGAAAGCTGGCAGTGCTATCACTCTAGTGGTAGCATGAGACGGAGTCTACAACCCACAAAAGTGGCTCAGGTAGTGCAGCTCATCCAGGATGGCACATCAATGCGAGTTGTGGCAAGAAGGTTTGCTGTGTCTGTCAGCATAGTGTCCAGAGCATGGAGGCACTACCAGGAGACAGGCCAGTACATCAGGAGATGTGGAGTAGACCGTAGGAGGGCAACAACCCAGCAGCAGGACCGCTACCTCCGCCTTTGTGCAAGGAGGAACAGGAGGAGCACTGCCAGAGCCCTGCAAAATGACCTCCAGCAAGCCACAAATGTGCATGTGTCTACTCAAACGATCAGAAACAGACTCCATGAGGGTGGTATGAGGGCCCGACGTCCACAGGTGGGGGTTGTGCTTACAGCCCAACACCGTGCAGGACGTTTGGCATTTGTCAGAGAACACCAAGATTGGCAAATTTGCCACTGGCACCCTGTGCTCTTCACAGATGAAAGCAGGTTCTCACTGAGCACATGTGACAGACGTGACAGAGTCTGGAGACGCCAAGGAGAACGTTCTGCTGCCTGCAACATCCTCCAGCATGACCGGTTTGGCAGTGGGTCAGTAATGGTGTGGGGTGGCATTTCTTTGGGAGCCGCACAGCCCTCAATGTGCTCGCCAGAGGTAGCCTGACTGCCATTAGGTACCGAGATGAGATCCTTAGACCCCTTGTGAGACCATATGCTGGTGCGGTTGGCCCTGGGTTCCTCCTAATGCAAGACAATGCTAGACCTCATGTGGCTGGATTGTGTCAGCAGTTCATGCAAGACGAAGGCATTGATGCTATGGACTGGCCTGCCCGTTCCCCAGACTTGAATCCGATTGAGCACATCTGGGACATCATGTCTCGCTTCATCCACCAACGCCACGTTGCACCGCAGACTGTCCAGGAGTTGGTGGATGCTTTAGTCCAGGTCTGGGAGGAGATCCCTCAGGAGACCATCCGCCACCTCATCAGGAGCATGCCCAGGCGTTGTAGGGAGGTCATACAGGCACGTGGAGGCCACACACACTACTGAGCCTCATTTTGACTTGTTTTAAGGACATTATATCAAAGTTGGATCAGCCTGTAGTGTATTTTTCCACTTTAATTTTGAGTGTGACTCCAAATCCAGACCTCCATGGGTTAATACATTTGATTTCCATTGATAATTTTTGTGTGATTTTGTTGTCAGCACATTCAACTATGTAAAGAACAAAGTATTTAATAAGAATATTTCATTCATTCAGATCTAGGATGTGTTATTTTAGTGTTCCCTTAATTCTTTTGAGCAGTGTATAAGAAAATATAAAAACAAATTGCTAAATTATTAATTACATTCAATTATTCATTACAAGTACCTGTTTCTGGCTGCTCGCTCTTCTTGCAGGATTGTAAAGTCCTTGAAGTCCTGTAAGAAGTAGTTTTTTACAGTACAAAAAAACAACTTTATGTATAAATTGTAAAAGGTTTGTTTCACAAAGAGTGACTCATTACTCAAGTTGCTCTGTCAGATGGCTTCTTAATTCCTCAAAAATTTTATCACATCACATTTGTTCAGCAAACACTGTTCTCTGACCACTAGCTAAGCCCAAACCAGACCTCTCTGTAATCCAGCCACTAACTGGCATCAGAAGCTCTACCAACTGGTTCTCACAAACCTTTATGCCTTCACACAATTAATTAATTAATCAATCACACCAACATAGTACAGCTGTGTGTTTTACCTTTGCTGTAGCAAGGAGCAGGATTCTAAACCCTACCTGCCCCTTGTCCTAGGGAGTGAGTACTGTTCCAAGCATCAGAACATGGCAAAGTACCCTCTTTGCCACATGTCTCTCCACCTAGTGTTGACAAGTCTAGAGATCCTTTTGTAAGGATCCCAGGCCTATGCTTTACAAACCAAAAAGGTTGTAGTGCCAGAAACCAACTAGTAACCTTGGCATTCACCTCTCAGTTTCACTGCATCCATTATAATAGAGTATGGTCCATTATTAAGGAGATCTCTCTCCCCAGCAAATAGTACCGAAGTGCCTCTATGGCCCACTTTATAGCCAGGCACTCCTTTACTGTAGCATACTTTTTTCCCTAGGCAACAACGTCCTACTCAAATATAATACAGGATGTTCTAGCTCCTTGCTTTCCTGGGGCAAGACTGTGTCTAAGCCAAAATCAGATGCATCTGTCTGTAGGTAAAAACCTGCGGGGAAAACTGGGTAGAACTATCAAAAAGATAGATCCAACACAGTCTGTGCAAAGAAAACAGCTTGTGACACACAAAACCTTGGAGGTATCCTAATCCTGCGTCACAAAAAATGCACACAAAACAAGGAAATGGCATCACATGCACTAAGTGATAGCCCAAAGATATAGCCCAGGTGTACTGTATATAAAATAACAAATCCTGCGGGCATTTTAATTCTCATCTTTTCTCCATGGTAATTTAATCGAAGTGTACAGCTTTTCATTTCCCTCCGTTGGTGAAAACTGGTAATGGACACTTCTTAGAAGGCATGGCAAGAGTGAAATCTCAAGGCTGCAGCTCCGGGCTTTACTGCATATTCCAAGTCCCATTAATGGCAACCTCTGTCAGTCTTACATTTAGGATTCTCCTAGGAAAATAAGGCCCATATTACGTGATTTTAGCTTTTTTTGTACATTTTTTGAAAAATACAAAACCAAAACCAATCACAGCCAAAAACCAAAACCAAATCCAAAACCAGATGAGAAATTAGACCCAAAACTAGCAAAAATGGTCCGGCGCATATCTGTATTATTTACATAATTTGATAATATAAAAAAATGTACCATATTGTGGACATTTCTTTAAAAACATATTACTCAGTTAAGTGGTTAACTATTGATACCACTTAATATCCATCCATCTGTATAAAAAGACAAAAATAAAAGCAGAATGTTATGTGTTGACATTTTGCTATACCTTCTTTTTCTTAATTAAAAACTGCTGAGATGATCTAATGAAACACAACTTATGATGGTGGCACACATTTTTAGAAAGCAAGTGATGTTTCAGGAAAGCATCAGTGTTTAATGTGCTAAATTGTTCCCAAGTTGCCACATTAATGTGATGAAGAAATGCTCCTCCCTCTCTCACACAGATGTGATTATGTTTAGTAGATGCAATATGGAACATCATAATGAGCTTTATGGCTTCTGCATAATAGGACAGTAATGTCCACCCTTCACATCAGTGTGCCACCACAGAAGAAATAGTAAGTGATAGCATTTTTCTGGAACAATACACACCTATTAGACACCATCCTTAAAATAAATACATATAAACATGGCTTTGCATATGTGTTCATATATCTGTAGACATTAACAGCTTCCTAAAATACATAAAGGCTTCATAATCAACTTGATAAAATACATTTAAAATAAATCCTCATGAGACACTATTAAGTATATGAAATTAGGTCTTTGATAACAGAAATTTAATATTTTTCAGAGCTTAATCATTTTGCTGAGTATTAGCATTTATAGCTACAGTACACTACTTCCACAAAATATGCTTAATAGAGAGAATTGTCTCATTAGAAAAAAATAAAATTTAGGAGTAATAAATGCAGATTGCACACTTCAGAATGCTTCAGCCAAACTGTATGCAAAAAAAAAAGTCTTAAAATCAAATTACAAATGAGTCCTTAAATCAAGGTTAGCCAGATGCAACATTGCTTCAGTTTTGAAGAAGTGGTTCAACCTTCCCTAATATTACACCAGGGAGTGTTACTAAAGAATAAAAATGAAATGCTACACAGTTATTGTATTAACTCTACACATTGTTTTAAGAAAAAAATGTTTATGTTTGAGAATTTATAGTGGCAATTGTCAAACTGCTAGAAGCTGTAAAAGTACATGGATCTCGAGAAATTATATATATATATATATATATATATATCTCAAGTGTATGTGCAGACTCTGGATGACTTAATAGAGCACTTATAGATCTAATATCAACATTTCAGAACATTAATGTTCTTTTGTCAGGATACAGTACATTTGCATCATTAACGTTCTGAATAGTTGATGACCACATTGAATTTATAAGTGCTTCATTAAGTAGTACATTGTGTCACCAATACACTTGCTCAGCTATATGCTGAAGAGTAAAGTTGGAGGGCACCAAGAGGCAACTGTTTAAAAAACAGAGGAGTGTTGGTTCCACAGAGTATGTATATAACTTTACATGCAGGCTAGGGGGCAGCTGGCTGAGGGGGTGCTACTGAAAATTCTGTGAAGATACACAAAGTATGAAAATAACTAAGGGCCTAATTCAGACCCAATCTCAGCAGCAAAATTGTTCTATAATGGGCAAAACCATGTGTAGTGCAGGTGGGGCAAATATAATGTGCAGAGAGATTTAGATTTGGGTGGTGTGTGTTTAAACTGAAATTTAAATTGCAGTGTAAAAATAAAGCAGCCAGTATTTATCGTGCACAGAAACAAAATAACCCACCCAAATCTAAATTTCTCTGCACATGTTATATCTGCAACTCCCCCTTACAATGTACATGGTTCTGCCCATTAGAGAACAATTTTGCTGCTGCGATCAGGTCTGAATTAAGCCCCATAGTGTAATTTCATAACAGTTAATCAAACAAGATATCCTGCATAAATCTGGACTAATCATATTTCTACTCTTTTCATCTCTCAGGTATGTGAATTTCATCTCATCTTGCAAAACTGCAGCATTTGATAATCATTAAATTCATCTGTTTCTAAAAGTATGTTAATTTCATCTCATCTTGCAACACTGCAGCATTTCATACTCATAGAATTCACCTGTTTATAAACGTGTGTGAATTTCAACTAATCTTTGAAAACTGCAGCATTTCATACTCTTAGAATTCATCTGTTTATAAATGTTAGGGTCACAGCTGACTGAGGGGGTGTTGTTGGCTGTGGAAATACAGAAAGTGTGGAAATAACTAAGTGGGATTTCATAACAGTTAATTAAACAGTTGACCTAACATTGAACAACATCTGAGACCAGGTAAATTCACCATATAACGTGCTTTTTTGTTATGCACTAACCAAAATATCTATACTCTTATTCTGAAAACACCATGTAGCACAAACTGATTTTTATAATAACACTTCATGGTATTCTCTCTAAAGCAGAAACATCCTTCACTATTACTGCAACGCATCTCTCTATGCACCTTGAAGCCTCATTAATCCGCTCCCCTCTTATTAATGCTCATGAGCTTTTTATATATCTATATATACTGACTGTAGCATCCTCAACCTATCACCATTAAATACGATCACATACCACATGCAACTATACTTATCTCTCTCTCCTTTTGTTTCTACTAACTGGTGACATATTACCAAATCTAGGTCCCATTCACATACCTCACTTACATTCAGCTGAACAACAGAATGTAAATCCAACAACCCTTATAAACGTAACATGTCTCATCTCCCTTCAAGTCACTAAAATGTGCCTTATGGAATGCATGCCCTGTTTGCAACAAATTAACATATATCAATGACCTTTTTATATTACAAAAAAACTCAACCTGCTAACTATAACAGAAACATTACTCACACAATAAGATGCAACCTTCCTTGCAGCACTGTCTCATGGTGGGTTCCACTTAACACACACCTCCAGGCCTGGTAACAGCAAAGGAGGTGAGGTTGGAATATTACTGACCCAATTTTTCACATAGAGTTCTACCACTGGTTCCATCACTCACATTTACATCATTTGAAATACATTCTATTAGTCTTTTCAACATTTTCTTTCTGCATGTTGCTGCTATCTATCGTCCACCTGGGCAACACAAACAGTTTCTGGAAGAATTTTCTGCTTGGCTCCCTCACTTCTTATCCTATGACATCTCCACCATAATTATGGGTGACTTCAATATCACTATGGACAGTCAAAAATTTTGCCATGCCTCCAAACTACTCCCTCAAACCTCCTCTCTCGGTCTCTTCCAATGGACTGACTCCTCTATTCATCAAGAGGGACACTGCCTTGATATTGTATTCACCAGACTATGCTCAGTTTCTGAATTCACTAACACTTCTTTCCCTCTCTCAGATCACAACCTTATATGATCTGCATGCTCTCCTCCATTTCTTCAAACTCTATGTCACTGAAGTTTACCAAACCTTCTCAAACTGGCATAAATATTAACACTATTAATATTCAACAACTATCCAACACTCTGCAACTATCCTTACTAATTTCTACATTCACCTCTCCTGAGACTTCTGTATCACACCTGAACCAGACTCTAGAAAAAGCACTTGATAAAGTGGTTTTGGCTACCAATCACACTCCACATAGACTTAAGGGCTTTACACACTGGCCGATTTTTTTAAAGATATGAACGATCTCGTTCATAAATGAACGAGAACTCGTTCATATCTTTCAGTGTGGAGGCTCCAGCGATGAACGATGCGCGGTCCCGCGCTCGTTCATCGCTGGTCCCCCGTCGGCTGTGCATGCAGGCCAATATGGACGATCTCGTCCATATTTGCCTGCAGTTCTATGGAGCCGCGTGACGGGGGAGTGAAGAAACTTCACTCCCCCCGTCACTGCCCCCCCGCCGCCGGGTCGCTCGTCGGCCGTATCCGCCGTCGGGCAGCTTGGCGGCGGGTCGGCCAGTGTGTAGGGCCCCTTAGATGTCAACCCTGGCACTCTAAATTCACAAGACACCTACAAAACTTTCATGTAAAGTTCTGTACAATGTCAGATGCATAAATCTCATGCTTCAAGTGACTTCCCAACATATAAGAACATTTACCTCTCTTACCATAATGCTCTGGACACTGACAAACAAATATATTTCCAATCTTTCATTTCTGCTTAAGCCTCTAACCCCAAGCGACTTTTTAATACAATTAAATCACTTCTTATGCCTCCCTCACCAATCTCACCAGCTACTATTAGTGCAGAAGATCTTGCTTCCTATTTCAAGGATAAGATTGATAAGATCCAAAATGAAGTGATATACTCATCCACAGCCAGTGACCTGCTCAATTCTCTTCCTGAACCCTCTTGCACCTGGCACCTTCTCTTCATTTGATCCCACACAAGAGGACAAGTATCTACACTCTTCTCATTAGCATTCTCTATTACCTCTTCTCTTGATTCTGTACTATCACACATAATTAAAGCTCTGTCTCCTGTGCTCATCCCAATCTTAACTAAAATTTGTAATATCTATCTACAGGTATCTTTCCATCCCAGTTTAAACATACAGTGATTACTTCCATTCTGAAAAAAAAAAAAAATTCTGACTAACTCTCTCTCAGATTACTGAGCTACATGGGACCAGGCTGAGGAGGACAGAAACTGCTACAAATCCATCCAGCCAGATGGTATGTTGAAGGAACGTGAGTGAGAAAGTGTGTGTGTGTATCTGTGTGTATGTGTATGTGTGTGTGTATATATGTGTGTGTGTATCTATCTATGTGTATGTGTATGTGTATTTACAGTATGTATGTGTGTATGTATATGTGTGTGTATCTATGTGTATGTGTGTGGAATGCAGTGTATATGGCACTGTGGGGCAATGTGTCTCTGGCACTGTAGGGCACTGTGTATCTGGCACTGACTGTGGGACACTGTGTATCTGGCACTGTGGGGCACTGTGTATCTGGCATTGTGGAGCATATCTGGCACTGGGGGCATATGTGTATATATGTGTATCTGGCACAGTGGGGGTATATATGGCATTGTGGGGGCATATATGGCACTGCTGGGTGCATTTGTGTATCTGGCACTGTGGGACATTCATGTATCTGGCACTGTGGGGGCATATCAGGCACTGTAGGAGCATATTGTGTCTGGCACGGTGTGGGCATATGTGTATCTGGCATTATTGGGGTCATATGTGTATCTGGCCCCCGATATGTGTATCATGCCCCCATTTTAATTGGCCATGCCCCATTTGGCATTTGGTCACACCAATTTTTTGGCACGCATGCCTTCGGCGCACGCACACAGTACCACTAATACATTTTTTCTACTTGCACCACTGGTGATAGGGGGGAGGCATAATTTGTATAAATGGCACTTCTGACGGCATTATATATAACTGGCGCTCCTACAGGGGCTATTATGTGTATAACTGGCGCTACTACAGGGGCTATTATGTGTATAACTGGTGCTTCCACATGGGCTAATATGTGTATCATCGACACTACTACAGGGGCTATTATGTGTATAACTGGTGCTACCACAGGGGCTATTATGTATATAGCCGGCGCTACTACAGGGACCATTATGTGTACAACCGGCACCACTACTGGAAACATTATGTGTATAAACAGCACTATTATACGCAGGGTAATGTAAATAAGATTGTGCTACTATGTGGCGTAATTTGAAATGGGGGTACTATTGTGTGACCATTCCCCTTCCTTGTGAGACCACACCCCTTTTTGCCGCATGCTGCCCCTTCGTAAAATATGGGTGGGCGTAAGTTTATCATTTGCAGGGGGCGCCGAACACCCCAGCACCGGCCTTGCGGCCAAGCTCCTTGTTAAATTCCACACCAACTCCTCTTAGTCTGCAATGTAATAAGAACAAAGTGCTCTTGCTAGTGCAATAATTGGAACAACACACCTTTTGTGCTGAATAAAACTATGTGTGAACCCGAACCATAGAGAAATTTTTCAAAAGCTTATCTCATGTCTTTTGCTGGTCCACATAGGATCAACGACAGCATGATGTTTTTTTTCACAAGTTTTAATAGGAATCCGGTCTCCTCTCTCCCTGTAACACCGTGAGGCAAACAGAACACATTGACTCACATAAGTGAGCAAATTATTATTGCTCGAGCAGCCCAGGGTGCTAGTATGAGAGTGAGCCATAATATAGAGAGGCAGATACAGAACCTTAACCCAAGTGTAACAGGCTAACTTCAAAATCTGACCCAAGTTATTCAGGCCCAAACTCATGCTCTGGTCAATTTACACACTGAATTGTTTGCACAGAGGCTTAGATCTGAGTCAGCTTCAAGTAACTTAATTAGTAGTGGGCCAACATCATCTATGTCTGTGTCCCCAACTACTCCCCCCACGCCGTAGCCTATGGGCCCATGGTGGTAAAGTCAAAGGGCAGGGTAGAGACAATGATAAAGCAGGACAAAATAATAATAATAATAATTATAATAATAATAATAATAATAATTATTATTATTATTATTATTATTATTATTATTATTTTTGTAAGTTACTTGTGTTAATCTTTATATTTTAGAAAGGGCATAATGTTGTTATGGTGTGCACTCCCTATACAACACTAAAAACTTTGCATAGTTTTATGCTAAAACTGACATAGCTCCCTAAATTTTTCAATGACAAACAAATAATGTGTTTTGGTACTCTTTAACATACATACAACAAAGTATAGAATTATTTGTCGAGGAAATGTGTGAAAAACATGCCATTATTTTTTAAGTGTAGATGGTGTATATAGGATTAAATCAAGTATTCATTGGTGGTTTTTCAACAACACACAACATATATTTTTATAACAGTACTGTATATTGTAAATATTACAAACACTTACCACAACAACAGATAACAAAATATGAATGTCAGACAACTTATGCCAGTATTAGCCAAGGCCATTACAACATTTCTGTAAAGAAGAATGCATCTACGCCATTGCTACACCCACACAGGTGCAATGGCTATAGGTGTGGTAGATATAGGAGTGTCACTGTTGAATAGTCGGTTGAGCTGTGTTAAAATGGATGAGTTTGTATATGATTAATTATTCCACATGAACACAGGTGCAATGGATGTGGTTGTCAGATATGGTGATATCAGTGCTAATTATGGGGCTCAGCTGTGTTAAAAAATTTTTAAAGTTATTATAACATCGAACTTGCCTACCTGACCCTGGTCTAATATTTTTGCGACATTTAGAAAATGATGAGGTAGTACTGATATCCCGGTTGGTACCTGTACTGACATCACATATACGCTATAGGGTGGGCACCTCGTGACACCCCACTTGATTTGGTACGCACACTTGCCCCTAAATTTGGTGGATCTCCATTTTATTAGAATTAATGCTGTTGTTTCAATTGAAATAAAACTGTACTTCACCATAAATTCCCCAATCTCTGTTTTGTTGGAGGGAAACGAAGTTCAGTAGGAACTGTTATGAAAATTCTTCGGAAGAATTGAAACTTCTCATGTTGGTTAATCCAGGAGGAAGGTTCTCTGTGAGACTATATGCTATATCCCGTATTATCGCAGAGGGTGCACACATCTGCAAACTGTGACTGTTTTTGTGGACTAAGTAGAAGTGGGGCTGACCACTTCAGCAGCTGTTGCAACACTATTGATTTGGAGCGCTGGTTTGATAAATTAATTTTCATAATGTTAACCTTGTTCACATGCCAATGCCAGCATTCTGCGATTGACGTTGTCAGGGTGTATCCCACGTACCCATCCTATTCAGCGCTCCCCCCTTATTTTTGCATTTTGCATGCTCTCCAACTTGCAATAATTGTAAAATAGTGCTATCCACACCCAATAGGTGGTGCTAGCCGCACCCAATAGGCTGTGCCAGACACTGCCTGATAAAATGTGCTGCACATGCCTATGCATCATGTTAGGGGTTTAGGTGAAGTTCTACGGTGATATACAGTAGTATATAATTTATGCTTTTATATTCTGATCTTCCTTGGGAAATTTTGACAGCATCTGAATGAAAGTAATACCAAATAAAAATAATGCCCTAGTTTTGCTATTATATTCCAACGAATGTAAATTCCCAATTGTCAGTTTGCTGAAGATCGAAAGCTGCTAATAATCGGTGTAATAAAAGAATCTCTGAAGTGTACCAGCCATATAGTATGTGTCCCAAAATTCTGTTTTTTAAAAAAGTTATTATTATTGTGTTCTTATTCTGTGCAAATTACGTGCAAATTGTGCCCTACTTGTGCACATTTTTTTCAGTTTCTTACTACTTCCAAAAGTAAGAAATCTGTGAACCATAAAAAAAGTATATCCGAATATTTTGCTCCATACACTTTGAGGCCGTTTTACCATAGGTGCAGCTCAAGAAATGCAATTAGATCAGATAAAAAGAATAACAGCAATATAAGAGTATAGGGCCTAATTCAGACCTGATCGCAGCAGCAAATTTGTTAGCAAATGGGCAAAACCATGTGCACTGCGGGGGGAGGGGGGGGGGGGGCAGATATACCATGTGGAGAGAGAGTTAGATTTGGGTGGGGTGTGTTCAAACTGAAATCTAAATTGTAGTGGAAAAATAAAGCAGCCAGTATTTTCCCTGCACAGAAACAATATAACCCACCCAAATCTAACTCTCTCTGCACATGTTATATCTGTCCCACCTGCAGTGCACAAGGGGCCTAATTCTGACCTGATCATAGTAGCAAATTTGTTAGCAGATGGGCAAAACCATGTGCATTGCAGGGGGGGGGGGGGGCAGATATAACATGTGCACAGAGAGTTAGATTTGGGTGTGGTGTGTTCAAACTGAAATCTAAATTGCAGTGTAAAAATAAAGCAGCCAGTATTTATCCTGCACAGAAACAATATAACCCACCCAAATCTAACTCTCTCTGCACATGTTATATCTGCCACCCCTGCAGTGCACATGGTTTTGACCGTCTGCTAACAAATTTGCTGCTACGAAGAGGTCTGAATTAGGCCCAAGGTTTTGCCCATTTGTTAACAAATTTGCTGCTGTGATCAGGTCTGAATTAGGCCCATAGAAATTAAGGAAGTGTATAGAAAATTAACAGAAATACATTTTTTTTAATATTAGGTCAGTCTCCCTGTATGATGCCAATATATTATGAACCAATTTAAAGATCTCGAGTGTTAGGAGTGGGCTTTTGACAGTCTAGATTGTGTGGAGCTTTGACTTTGTATATATTTATATATTCACACACAGAAACTTTGAAACCGCTTAGGTTTTATGTTGGCATATCTCGTGCTTCACTTACTGTATGCTTCCTAGGAAATGCTGTGGCAAAAGTTCATGCATCTCATTTAGTAGATCAAAGCTATATCATTCTTTTCATGTTAAAAGAAATAATACAAGAAAGCAGAGATTTGGTTCCTTCACTATTTCATATTGAAAGGGCATTCCTCAGAAATATAATAGACAAGCATTTTGCAAAAGTAAGCATTTTGATACAAGAACATGTCTTATACAATGACATATTTAAGAACAAATGTGTGTGTGTGTGTGTGTGTGTGTGTGTGTGTGTATATATATATATATATACACACACACACACACACACACACACACACACACACACACACACACACACACACACACACATACATATACACAGGGTGTCTGAAAAAGATGTATGTGCACTGCACCCCAGTTATTTAATTGTACTGTTTTACGCACTTCACCCCAGTATGCTGTACCCCAGTGCCTGTGCACAATAGCAGTCTCTCACTCCACACAGCGTGAGCTGAGCTGCCAGTTAAACAATGGATAATTATCAGTTTAGAGAAGAGCAGGAACAGCACCCAAGACTAACACTGCAGCTTCCGCAACCAGTCAAGATGTCGATACTAGTCATTCAATGTCATTTAGAGCTGATGCTTAAGGGAGTAGGGGGTTTAAAAAATCAGGGCATCTGAAATAAAGACTTCAATATTTTATAGGGGTAAAGATAAAAACTAAAACACATCTATTAAAGGGAAAGTTTAGTGCCTAAAAATAAAAACATGAAATTGGCAATATGCCATTCACCACATTCAGTGGCAAGGAAAGGATTAGGTCTTCGCCTTTATTTATGAGTTTTGGTTCTGAAAATGTTAGTAAAGCATCTTCTTCTGAAAGAAAATCAGCACTCAGTCTAGAAGCGCTTATCGGTTCATCCAGAAACAGAAATCCTTGATGGAGATATACTGTCTGGTCTTCTCATAATAGAACCACGTGTCTCCACATATAATAAAGGAACAAAAAAGCACAATAGTGTAGTATTGCAATTTAACCTCCAATAAACAAAACTTAGATACTCTCACCGGATTTATCTTTACCAGAACCGTCACACATCACTGAGCAGAGTCTAGGCTTGCCCACATTAGCTACAGTATGTGTAAGTCTGACATTTCTCACACTGTCTTCATAGAGATAAGTAAAGATGATGATGAGGACATAATAGAAACTGAGGTTGCTTGTGTGGAAGTGGAGCAGGATGAGGGGCATATGTGTGTACTACTACTATCTGACACTGAGGATGTTGATGATGTTATTTGTGTAAGTCAGCCACCAGTGGCTGCAATTCTTTCCCATGATAAACAGAAAGCCACTGTGATGCCTGGGCATAAGACAAAAAAAACACCTGTTGAGGTGGAATTATTTTTACCCAAATCCTGACAATGTTTGTGAAGGCATTTGCTTCATTTTTGCCAAAGTTAGTAGGGGTAGGAACATTAGCCATCTAGGCAACTTTTCCATGTTACATTATTTGCAGTGAGTTCATGACATTTATTTTACAAAATAATGATGTAATTAACACCCTCATCATCAACCTCCTCCATAATAATTGGAAGATGTTCTTCAAAAAAATTTTTGTGGGGGCCCAAACAAACAAAGCACTTCAGCCACAAAAGTGAAAATCTCTGTTGCTGAAGTGCTTGGTCTGTTAAACTGTGCATGCCTTTTTAATATCCAACATAAGGGTGGATAGGAAAGCACAAAGACAATTCAATCTTGCACCACTTTTTATTTCTGCAATTTTACTTATATGTGCTATAAACTGCTGTGTGTTTGTGACACTGCTCTAACCCGTCAGCTCATTTCAGCCTTTAGCCTAAAGCAGATTAAATCAATATTGTAATCTGTGAGGTGGTCAAAATTAACTGGAAATGAGTGGAACAAAAAGGACCAAATTATGTGAATTTAGCTTTTTTTGTCAATTTTTGGAAGCAATACAAAACCAAACCAAAACCAGCCATGGCGGAAATCCAAAACCAAAAATGGATGATGAATTAGAACCAAAAACCAAAACCAGCAAAAATTGTCTGGTGCACATCTCTGCTTTATGCTGCCTTAAGCCGAGTAGCTTGGTTTGTGTCACTGAATTGCATGGTTTGTTAAACTGTGCATGTACTTATTAATATACAACAAAAAGGTGGGTGGCAGGGACCAAAAACAATTGCATCTTGCACAACTTGTGGACTAGATTAAGGAGAATAAAAACATGTTATTATCCCTCATACTCAGTTCTCTGGGGCACCTCATAAATGTGTGTTACCCAAATAGAAAGAAGGGGGGAGGTAGAATGGCCAGCAGGTAAGCCTCCTAATATCTGTTAGTGTAAGGTAGGCTGATTTTGGAGTTTGCTGCTCTGAAGTACGAATGTATTTATTTTCTTATCTTCTCTTTCAACCCTTGTGTAATCCTTGGCTATTAACATTATATTACATTTCTATTTCTTTAGTTTATATTTTCTAAAATGATCAATTAATAAATCAATTAATCATTTTAAATCAATCAATACTTTACCTGCATGCCACTACATACTATGTGTCCCTGTACAGCCTTGGGGTTTATTCTTGTATAGTTTATTAAACTGCCTTACTGTCTGTCACTGCTGTTCTGTAATATTTCATAGATTTGCTATATTATTTAGAGATGAGTAGGTCCGGTTTTACGAGAACCGGACCCACCCAAACATTGAGATCTAAGCCAGGATCCAAGTCTAAATGTCATCTTCCTGCTGTTGGACTCTCGCGGGTTTTGGGTTCTATAAAGGTCCCCGTGATTGATGCCATCTTCACTCCGGCTGTGTACTGGATGGAGCTGTCTGTAAGTACTGTGTATATTTGGCATGGGGTGTATCAGTCCAGGGGTGCTCTGTTAGCTCTTCTGTATCAGTCCAGGGGTGCTCTTTCAGCTCTGCCTTATCAATCCAGGGCTGCTCTTTCAGCTTTGCTGTATAAGTCCAGGGGTGCTCTGTCAGCTCTTCTGTATCAGTCCAGGGGTGCTCTTTCAGCTCTTCTGTGCTCTTTCAGCTCTGCTGTATCAGTCCAGGGCTACTCTTTCAGCTTTGCTGTTTAAGTCCAGGGGTGCTCTGTGAGCTCTGCTCTATCAGTCCAGGGGTGCTCTTTCAACTCTGTTGTGTAAGTCCAGGGGTGCTCTGTGAGCTCTGCTGTATCAGTGCAGGGGTGCTCTTTTAGCTCTTCTGAATCAGTCCAGGGATGCACTGTGAGCTCTACTGTATCAAGACAGGGGCTCCGTCCCAATGTAAAATTAAAATAATAAACACTAAACACAAAAAGCATACAAATATAATTATAGAAAAATATTTTTTATATTTGTGCTGTACCCCAGTGTACAATACAAATTGTATTTAAGTAGTTTTAAGTACTATGAAACTGCCAGTCAGACGGCAGTATATTATTAGTTTGTACTCATACACATATTGTGCAATACTGTTGGTAAAGGTCAACTGCAGTGTTCGACTACCATATCTGACTCATACACGTATTGTGCAATGCTGTGAGTGAAGGTGGTAGCACAGTAATATATTGTATTTCCTACCCATACAGGTATTGTGTGACACTGTGGGTGAAGGTGGTACCACAGTAATATTCTGTATTTCCTACTCATATATGTATTGTGCGACGCTGTTGGTGAAAGTCAACAGCAATGCTTGACTACCATTTCTTACTCATACACATATTGTGCAATGCTGTTGGTGAAGGTCACCCACAGTGTTCGACTACCATTTCTGACTCATACATGTATTGTGCAACGCTCTTGTTGAAGGTCAACAACAGTGTTCGACAACCATTTCTGACTCATACACATATTGTGAGACGCTGTTGGTAAAGGTCAACTGCAGTGTTCGAATACCATTTCTGACTCATATACATATTGTGCGACGCAGTTGGTGAAGGTCAACAACAGTGTTCGATAACCATTTCTGACTCATACACGTATTGTGAGACAATGTTGGTAAAGGTCAACTGCATTGTTCAACTACCATTTCTGACTCATATATGTATTGTGCGACGCTGTTGGTAAAGGTCAACTGCAATGTTCGACCACCATTTCTAAACCATACACGTATTGTGCGATGCTGTTGGTGAAGGTCAACCGCAGTGTTCGACTACCATTTCTGACTCATACACATACTGTATTTTGTGACGCTGTTGGTGAAGGTCAGCCACAGTGTTCGGCTACCATTTCTCACTCATACACATATTGTGTGACACTGTCGGTGAAGGTCAACTGCAGCATTTGACTACTATCTCTGATGCACACACATATTGGGTGACACTGTAGGTGGTACATTTTTGTTACAAATTGTTGTGTGAGCCTTACCCTACTTCACGTTTGTTGATAGAAATGGAGGATGAACAATTGAGAAGAGATCATGAGCCATGTACTGGTACTGAAGCTGCTACCACTAGTCCTGACAATGCAGGTCCATCAACATCATTTGCTAATGCTGAAGCCCAAAGGTATAGAGTGCATGTAAAATCAAAGTCAGTGCATGTAAAATCAAAGAAGCAATATCATTTTATAGTGCCATTTAAAAAAAATAACAAGAAAAGTTAGCTGTAGACAAACATAAAATTGGTAATATGCCATTTACTACATGAAGTGGCAAGGAAAGGCTAAGGCCTTGGCCTTTGTTTATGACTGGTGGGTCTGCATCTCAAAATTATGACGTGATCCCTTCTCTGTGTAGAAGAGTTTAAAAAAATAAACTTGTTAAGGCACAGGAGCCAACTGTGTGCTCAGAAATATCTCCAATCCCCAAGGAGAGTCCAAGTGTGTCCGCGGGTGCCATGTGTGAGCCTGTCATTTCCAATACTGTACTGGAAGAGGAGGCTCCTTCCACCATTTGCAAGTTCTCTGCAAGTGTTGGGAGGAGCAGCACAAGTCAACATGCTGACATTGAAATTGAGGATGTCACCATAGAAGTAAACCAGGATGAGAAGGATATTTGTGTAGCTGGCTCTAATAAGAAAGTTGATGATGAGGATGGTGATGATGAGGATGATGTTTGTTTAATTAAGGCACCAGTGGAGACAGTTGTTGCCCATGGTATGAAAAAGCCCATTGAATTATCAAAGATCACCCTGTGCTAATGCTAATTACCAGGTAAATAACTGGGTGGAGACACATGAAACCATCTTGGTTTTTTATTTTCTATATACATGTATAAACAATAACACCACTAAAACATAAAAATAAAGTAAAAAACCATGTATATATAATGGTAATAGAAGCATTCAATTTAAAAACAAGTATTTAATATAATTTACCATTAAATAGTTAAATTGAGGTGGATCAATTGTAAATATTTCTCTGTGCACCAAGATAAAAAAATAAAACACTGTTTAAAATTAAAGTAATCACATACAAATATATAGTATAGAAAATAAAAAACCTAGATGGTTTCATGTGTCTTCACCAGTAATTACCTGATAATAAGCATTAGTGCAGGGTGATAATTGATAATTCTTTGTTTGGTCACTTGTGTATACAAGAGCTTGTTTCTTATGCCCACACAGGCATAG
The DNA here is from genome assembly GCF_028390025.1 of Pseudophryne corroboree. Lineage (NCBI taxonomy): Eukaryota > Metazoa > Chordata > Amphibia > Anura > Myobatrachidae > Pseudophryne > Pseudophryne corroboree. The sequence continues at coordinate 458,177,049 of NC_086447.1, read as the reverse complement.
TTTTCACTCTGCAGCTTTATTTGGTAAATTGAATCATTGCTCTAGACTATATTAGCTATATCCATTGTGACAAATTAATAATCAGTGCCGATAAACACTATTTTTGTGGTTTCTATGAAAATGATCATTGTCATGCCTGGGCAAAAGACAAAAAATCCACCTCTTCCGTGTGGAATTATTTCAACCCAAATCTGGACAAGTGTCAATCCATCTGTAGCTTTTGTAAAGACATAGTAAGTAGGGGTAAAGACCTCAACCACTTAGGAATATCCTCCCTTATACACCACTTGCAGTGCATTCATCAAAAGTCATAGGAAAATTCAGAAACTTTGATTAAACAGCCAGTCCAGCATCACCTAGCTGCTCCCTTCTCTCTGTTAGATCCAAGGGCCTGCAATCTCCGCCACCAACACAATCATCATCAACATCCTCAGTCATGATTGGAAGTAGTCTACCTGTACTCTGTTTTTGTTATTTATTTACTGTAATGCTAAGTTTTGTATTCATGTACTGTCCTTTGCGCGGCGCTGCGAAACACTTGTGGTGCCTTCTAAATAAAATATAATAATAATAATAATAATAATAATAATAGTCTTGCTTCCAATCTCATAAGCATGACTGACTTCTCTCCTATCTGGGCTTTCTCAGAAGCATCCTTCAGTGCTACGCCTGTGGATGCTACTGTCAGGACATTGACCAGGAAGATTAGTTGTAGTTTACCTAAACAATTGACTGTTAAACAATCCTTTGCAAGGGGTAACATGTATGACAGCAGTCACCCAGTTGAACAGTGGATTACTGAGGCCATAATAACTATGCTGGTATAAGACGTGCGTCCAGTAGCCACCATTAATGCAGTGGGTTTTAGACAGTTGATTGAGGTCTACAGTACCAAATCCCATCTAGATTCCCCTTCACTAGAAAAGCAATTCCCAGCCTGTACAAGGACATTAAAAAAAGCATTGTTAGTGTCCTCAGAAATGCTGTTATACCCACTGTCCACTTAACCACAGATATGTTGACAAGCGAAACAGGGCAAACTAAAGACTACATGACTGTAACAGCCCACTGGGTAGATGTATTGCCTTCAGCAGCAGCAGCAGCATCTCACATATGCCAGCTTATTCGGAAGCAGACTACTCTGTGTATCACCGGTTTCACTAGGAGGCATACCACTGCCAACCTCTTAGAAAAACTCAGGGAAATCATTGCAAAATGGCTTACCCCGCTTGGATTCTCCTCGGAATTTGTGATATCTGACAATGCCACCAATATTGTGAGAGCATTGCAGCTGGGCCAATTCCAACATGTCAAGTTTTGCTTACATGATTAACTTGGTTGTGCTATAAAAAAATTTAAATGTCAGGAGTGAGCAGGAGATTCTGTCCGTGGCCCAGAAAATATCAGGACATTTTTGCTATTCTACAAGTGCACGTAGAAGATTGCAGCACTTGCAAGAACAGTTGAACTTGCCCTGCCATCAGCTGAAGCAAGAGCTAGTAACGAGGTGGGATTCAACTCTCTATATGCTTCAGCGGATGGTGGAGAAGCAAAAGCTACACATTGACCAATGTCATAGGGAACGGAGCGGGAATGCACCTTAGTCAAGTGCAATGGAGAATAATTTACATATTGTGCAAGGTTCTCAAACCCTTCTAAGTGTCTCAAACCCTTCTAAGTTTCTCAAACCCTTCTAAGTTGCAAGGTTCTCAAACCCTTCTAAGTTGCCACTGCAGTTAGTTCAGACACGGCCAGCTTGAGTCAGGTCATTCCTCTTAATAGACTCTTAGAAAAGAAGCTGGACAAATGGAATAAGGAGCCGAAAGGAAGCGAGTATGCTAAGCATGTCGAATTTGTTAATCCAGCCCTTCATTGGCTTTGCCAGGATTCAAGGGTTGTCAATCTCTTGAAATCAGATCACTATATTTTAGCGACCATACTTGACTCTAGGTTTAAATCCTATGTTGTATCTTTCTTTTAGATGGACACAAATCTGAAGAGATGCAAAGAGCTGTTGGTGATAAAATTGTCAGCTCAAGCGGCACGTGACACGGTAATATCACCTCGTTCATTTTCTCTGGCAACTGCGGCTTCTAGGAAAAAACTAAATTTTCATAGAAAACCTGCTGGTGGTGATTCAGATCAGTCAGGAACAAGTTTTGACATCTGGTCCGGACAGAAGGATCTGCCTATAATTACTGGCATGACTACTGTCATTGCATATGATACAGTCACCATTCAAAAAATGATTGATGATTATTTCAGTGACAGCATCCAAATAGACATGTCAGACAGTCTGTTTCAATACTGCTAGGAAAAAAAAGGCAATTTGGAGGCCCTTGTACAAACTGGCTTTGCTTTACTTTAGTTGTCCACCCTCCAGTGTGTACTCAGAAAGCATTTTCAGCACAGCCGGAAACCTTGTTAGCAATCAGTGTAGGAGGTTACTACTCCAAAATGTGGAAAAGATGATGAATTATCACTTCCATGTGGAAGACCTTTACTGACAATTACATCCACAAAATAAAGAGGCACCTAATACAGTGAATTCCAGTGGGCACCAATTAATATTGTGTGAAGAAGAGGATGTACCCACAGATGGAGGTGAGGAATCAGATACTGATGGCGACATCTTACTTATGTAGAGCCAGTTTGTGTACTGCCCATTGCCAGGTTGTTTTGTGGTGGCCCAAACAAACCAATCATTTCAGTCACAAGTGACAGTCCCTGTTGCTGAAATGATTGGTTTGTTAAACTGTGCATGTCCTGTTTAATATATACAACATAAGGTTGGGTGGGAGGACCCTAGGACAATTTCATCTTGCACCCCTTTTCTTTGTATTATGTGCTGCTTGAAGCATTTTTTTTTGCATAGTTTATTAAACTGACACCCTGTCTGCCACTGCAGAGCCACTCCTAGATGTTGGAAGTTTAAGCACCACATGTTTGTGCCGCCCACTGCTATCACTTAGTTTAGTCATTGAGCTACCTCGCAGCAACCTTTAGGCCTAAAGTGGATGAAAACAATATTGTGAGCAGTAAGGTGGTCAAAATTGATTGGGAATGAGTGGACATTAATGTTATTGAGGTTAATAATACTGTAGGAACAAAAACAGGTAAACATTCTGTGATTTTAGCTGTTTTTATGATCTTTTCATAAAAATACAGATCCAAAACCAATACAGATCCAAAACACAAATATAGAGAAATTGCACAAGTGCGCAGTCAACAGCAGCTGGTATGGAGAAGGTCAGATCCCCTGAATATATGGTATAAAGAAAATATAGATATACCAGCGCTCAATATATCAAACAAAGTCTATGCAAAAAGGACGGTTTGTTTGTAAAAAGAATTACAATTTATTACATAAAAATACAATTGATAAAACATATAGGGGTATAAAGAACACTAGCTGAATGTTTTGGGGCCATACTACCAATATAAAGGTGGACCTTTATTTTACAATATAAAAGTCATGTGGGGAGATCTCTATTATTGAGTGTGCTTTATACCCCTATATGTTTTATCGAATGTATTTTTATGTAATAAATTGTAATTCTTTTTACAAACAAACCGTACTTTTTGTATAGACTTTGTTTATGATACAGTCAGCGCTGGTATATCTATATTTTCTTTATATCATACATTCAACAACCAATACAGATCCAAAACAAAGACAGGTAACCATAGTGTATACCATAAAAACCTTATATGGAGGCAATTGCTTCTATTTAGGGACACAGCTAGTCCCAGAAAGGCATACTGGAAGCAAGATTTTTTAAATATAATACAGTTTTAATAAAAATATAGAACATAAAACTCCGGCAGTAAATGCATGTATCACACATCTAAAAATTAAAGTCAAACTAGCTTATCTGTCCACTAGGGAAGTATAGAGTGTGAAGTTTGTCCCAGTCCCAGAGCGTTTTGTCTTTCAGTTTGGACTTCATCAAGGAAGTCACTCAATTTTGATGAGTGACATGGCAGGATATTTATAGCTATACTTCCCTAGAGGACAGATAAGCTCATTTGACTTTTGTACAGTATGTGTGATACCTGCATTTATTGCTGGAGTTTTATGTTCTATATATTTATTAAAACTGTATTTTATTTCAACGAATCTTGCTTCCAATATGCATTTGTAGGACTAGATGTGTCCCTAAATAGAAGCAGTTGCCTCCATTTATGGTTTTTATGGTATGCACTATGGTCAACTGTCTTTGCTTTTATTTCATATAAATATACCTGTGGGTCATTTTTGACTGAATATTCCCTGAGCGAGTTAAGTCAGTTGGTTTATGTACATTACACTATCCACAAAGGGTGAACTAACCCACCACTCTTGAATGTACACTGTATACTGTGTATAAGTCTGAGAAAACAGTGCCATCTAGTGTAGCATATTAATTCTTAGATGGTGGTTTAAAGTGATTTAAAAAATACAAATGTACCAAAGAGTCTCTGAATTTGTTGAGATTTTTTTCTGCAGGTCTCTACCTAGAGGATCCCTATTATCTCAAAGTGAAAAAAACATCCAGAAAGCAAAAAATATACATAATCATTAGAAAAATGTCCTTAGACAATTAACCTTTAGTCCCACACCATATGATGTATATGGGTGTGAGTCAAGATAAATACACTACCCTTGCGTATCATAAGGAAAAACCACCAAAGGTAATAAGTAATGAGCAGCGTACTTGTGAAAACTTTCATTGTAAAATGGAGAACCATAGTCCCAGATATAAAGTGCATGTGCCCGCACCAAGGACATATTCACTTTGTCCTGACTCTTTTGTACATTTGTATTTAAAATACAGTATGTGTAGTATATTGAGACAAATAATGTAGAGCAATGCTCACATTTTTTGAGAGTCTTGCAGGCACTCACCAGAAGGGGAAGACCATGAAGTAGTTGGTGGACTTATATTTTGATATTTGATATTTTGGAAACTAACATTCCATGCTTTTAGGGGCATTTTACCTCCAGGTCCCTCACAGTCAGGCAGGTGGTAACTGGGCAGTGCTGGCTGGTTGAAACAGAGCCCCTCTCACAGACTGTGGTCTCCCTCAGACATCTCTCACTGGGGAGAGGTCTCTGTCACTGGCCCCCAGCTGCTCTGGCTGAGTGGCGACAGCAAGGAGACCTGTATTGATCACTGTAGCAAGCAATGATGAAGACTGTGGGAGCAGTAAGCTTTGTTGTTGGGAGCAGTAAGCATTGGTATTGGGAGCAGTAACTGTAGGTGGGAGAAGAAAGGAAGAGTGTAGGGAGCAGTATGGATCTATGTAGGGGACAGGGGGAGTAGTTGTGAAAAGCAATGAGGAAGGGTGTAGGGAGCAGTAAGCATTGGTGTAGGGAGCAGTGACAGTGGGTGAGGGGAGCAGAAAGGAAGGTTATAGGGAACAGTGATGATTGGTAATCAGAAATCTGAGTTTCAATGTAAATGAAAGTGGCTTTTAGTTTTCACTTCCAGAGTAGGTACAAAGTAGTCAAGGGACATTTTTATAGTGCAATGTAAAAAAATTCAGGACAAAAAGCAGTATCCCAGGGACAAAGTTTCCAAATAATGATATTATATTTAGAGGGTTTTTTAAAATGGAAATTTTTATGTAATTTTCTTTAACTGAAAATCATAAAAATAGGTTAATAAGTAAGTAAGTAAGTTGAGGTGTTTTGATGGTAAGGATTTTTTTTAACTTGCATAGGGGGAGTTACAGTACAAGTGTTCTTTTTTAGACTTTTAAAAACTTATATATACACATACTTAAAAATCAGTAAAAGGACATTTTAATATACTCCAAAATACTATAGACACTTTTATTTGAGGAAATACTTGCTGACTATATTTTTTTCCAATATTTATAAAACTTGAAATAATAAAACATTTGACACCATTTAACTGCCTGCAATTCTTAGTTTATGATTGTAACACTGTCCTATCATTTTTTTCCATTTTTTTGTTGTTCAGGATGATTTCCTCACTCTTTCATGTACTTAAATTAGGTTGCAAATTGCATAATTAATGCAAATTTTAGGACTCTATAAAATAATTGCATGGGTATTGGGAGTGCACTTCATGGAAATTTCCTGCAAAAGTGCTTGTTAACGAAACATGGAACTTCACACTACAGAACTAACAGCTAATTGAATTTGGCCATTGGCTTTAGTATAAATCTACTGTTAATTACTCTGTACTCTATTATATTGTGTATATGTTACACTAACAAATTGTACATTATACATTACATCCTGAATTTTGAAGACATGGCAGTTACATGTGCAATAAGATTTTGATATATGCATTAAATTAATTGCCTGGTATTTCAGAGACTATTTAAAAATCTCCAAAATTATTTTAGGTAATTATAAGAAAATCCCTAGATCTGTTATAAGAACATCTTTTGTGAATAACTATAAAGATCCTAATTAAGACAACTTGCTTTTGAATATGACCTGAACTAGCTGTTTAAGTTTTAAATACTATCTGGAGATTGACCAGGACACAATCTGGATTTTGAGTTTTTCTCTGCCAAATTAATTTGCTAACTGTGCTGGGCAAATTTAATAGAAAAACTATTGAAGCAATTATGCAACTTTGTTCACATGTACAAAACATTACTCTTTCTTGGATGTTTGCTATTACAAATGCTACAAATATATTCAATTTATTGGACTTTAGTTTTCAGCAAATCTTGGTGGGTTACTTTCTATTTTATGAGGTTAACAAATGTAAATTTCAATTATTAAAACCATTATTTAAAGTTAATGTAATATATGTTTAAACCATAATATAGATTGTTTCTTTTCATCTTTTAAATGGTTGCTGCATTACATGTAGTGGCTGAATTGTTGATAACTCACGGATTCCTGCAACTCTCATTTACCTCTATGGGGTCATTCAGACCTGATCGCTCGCTAGCATTTTTTGCAGCACTGCGATCAGGTCAGAAGTCCGCATGCGCAGGCGCATCGCACGGGTACAAAGCGGATCATTGCTGTGTGATGGGTTTTTACGAAGAATCCATTCGCACAGCCGATCGCAAGGAGATTGACAAGAAGAAGGCGTTTGTGGGTGGCAACTGACCATTTTCAGGGAGTGGTTGGAAAAACGCAGTCATTCCAAGCGTTTGCAGGGCGGGTGTCTGACGTCAATTCCGGCTCCGGACAGACTGAAGTGATCGCAGCAGCTGAGGAAGTTCTGGTCAACTCAGAAACTGCACAAAGTATTTTTGTACTGCTTGGCTGCACATGCAATCGCACACTTGCACAGCTAAAATACACTCCCTGGTGGGCGGCGACTATGCGAACGCAGGACTGCAAAAACCAGCTAGCGAGCAATCAGGTCTGAATGATCCCCTATTTCTCTTAATATAGTAGGTACACCACAAGCAAAGCAATCTCCAGGGTTTAATTAAACAGGTTTAATTTTATACTCCTGTCAAATAGAAGGAGTTTACAAACAGATCAAAATAAGCATTACTTTAAAATACATAAATGTTCAAAGTTTAATTAGGTGCTTCAACTCTAAGCATATTTTAGAATAGTATACAATAAAAATCTAGTAAATAAAAGTACACTGCTCAAAAAAATAAAGGGAACACTGAAATAACACATCCTAGATCTGAATGAATGAAATATTCTTATTAAATACTTTGTTCTTTACATACGGTAGTTGAATGTGCAGACAACAAAATCACACACAAATTATCAATGGAAATCAAATTTATTAACCCATGGAGGTCTGGATTTGGAGTCACACTCAAAATTAAAGTGGAAAAACACACTACAGGCTGATCCAACTTTGATCTAATGTCCTTAAAACAAGTCAAAATGAGGATCAGTAGTGTGTGTGGCCTCCACGTGCCTGTATGACTTCCCTACAACCCACACAAGTGGCTCAGGTAGTGCAGCTCATCCAGGATGGCACATCAATGTGAGCTGTGGCAAGAAGGTTTGCTGTGTCTGTCAGCGTAGTGTCAAGAGCATGAAGGCGCTACCAGGAGACAGGCCAGTACATCAGGAGACGTGGAGGAGGCCATAGGAGGGCAACAACCCAGCAGCAGGACCGCTACCTTTGCCTTTGTGCAAGGAGGAACAGGGGGAGCACTGCCAGAGCCCTGCAAAATGACCTCCAGCAAACCACAAATGTGCATGTGTCTACTCAAATGATCAGAAACAGACTCCATGAGGGTGGTATGAGGGCCCGACATCCACAGGTGGGGGTTGTGCTTACAACCCAACACCGTGCAGGACGTTTGGCATTTGCTAGAGAACAGTAAGATTGGCAAATTTGCCACTGAAAGCAGGTTCTCACTGAGCACATGTGACAGATGTGACAGAGTCTGGAGATGCCAAGGATAATGTTCTGCTGGCTGCAACATCCTCCAGCATGACCGGTTTGGCAGTGGGTCAGTAATGGTGTGGGGTGGCATATCTTTGGGGGGGCCACACAGCCCTCCATGTGCTCGCCAGAGGTAGCCTGACAGCCATTAGGTATTGAGATGAGATCCTCAGACCCCTTGTGAGACCATATGCTGGTGCGGTTGGCCCTGGGTTCCTCCTAATGCAAGACAATGCTAGACCTCATGTGGCTGGAGTGTGTCAGCAGTTCCTGCAAGACGATGGTATTGATGCTATGGACTGGCCCGCCCGTTCCCCAGACCTGAATCCGATTGAGCACATCTGGGACATCATGTCTCACTCCATCCACCAACGCCACGTTGCACCGCAGACTGTGGTGGCTTGTGTGTTTATCACCTTGCACTTCACACTGGTTTATCACTTACTTATGCCTTTTCCAGGTTAATACATCTGCCCCAATGTCTTGTCAGGATTAAGTCCTATATAATAACATAACTCAGGTCGTTAAAAGCCTTTATAAACCAGGCTGTAAAAAAAAGTCACTGCATTGATGTACATCAAATTTAAACATATGTAATATATGTATGGAGAAATCTTTATCAACTTAATACAAAAACATTGTATTTGTTTACAGAAATCTAAGATATCATTATCAATACCACCTTGAGTATATTAAAAAATATGTATGTTTGTGAAAAAAAGACTAAAAAGAGAAACCAATATTGATTTAATAATTAAAAATATAAAAAAGTATAAAAATTAAATAAAAATGTCTTCAGTCATAGAAAAGCTGACAGAAAACACAGTTTTTACAATAATTTTGGAGGTAATGTTAAAGGTTAAAACATTCCTTCTGCGGGGGGCGTGGCCTGGCTGTATCCCTGAGCAGACGTGCTACAGCAGAGCTCCAGGGAATACAGCTTATAATCCCACTTTGCTGCAGCCAAAATCGGACTGGATCACCCTTAAATTGGGTACTGATGACAGGGAGTGCACAGCTGTGAGACCCCGGGACTTTGCGAGACACTGCAGGCCACTCCGGCGACGCGGCCTACTCCAGCCACTGAAGCCGGGGCCTTGAGTTTGACGACGGCCCGGCGGGAAGCTCCGGACTGGCGCGCGGCCGCAACGGGACCCAGACGGCGCTCCACGGACACCCCTTGAGCCCCCTGACCACCTGGGGACTTGCTACAGACCCTCAGGTACACCACAATAAAGGGGAAATCTGCCAAAAGCCCGCAGACTCCACACACAGACCTGCACCTTTCAGCCTGTCATAGCAGCGGCGGCCATTTTGGCTTCTAAGCCACAGTGCACACAAGCTGCACAGAGAAAGGGGCTCCTTTACTCACTCTTCCCCACTGAAAAAAGGAAGTGCAGGCCTGCTACTGTATGCTATAGTGCATTGCTCCTCCGCTGATATTGGGTCCCTGCTCCCCCTGGGGCTGCCATACAGTCATTAGACCCTGCTGCTCCCACATCTGGTCGGCCCCCAGGAACGTAGTGCACACTTGAGACAGTGCGGTGCCCGACGGCTCACAGGTGCCTCGTGCCTCATACCTCATACCTACGAATCGGCAGGACTAAGCCCTGGTACCGCACGGTTACGATCAGCTCCTGTCGCTACCCATAATCTACATACGTCGATGACATTCCTAACCCCTACCGACACATATACCATACCTATTTGCAGTAAATTTCTAAACCTGACCGCAGATTCCCCTGCAACTATGGGAAGACCCCTAGACACTCCTTGGAAGATGTGTCTGCTCGATTGATGTCGCCTTAAAGCCACGTGGGGGGCTACTGCATGGCGATGACCCGCGCTTTGTTATATTACCGGGGATATGTGAAAGTATAATACTGCACCAACCTTCTTACAGACCGATCTCATGGTGAGAGGCACGAGGAAAAAAAAGGCCAAAACCAAGCCAGACGAGACTCCAAAATACGCGACGCGTCATTCATCGGACCTGCGTCAGTTCTTAACTCCACCAACCGCGGGCCATACTTCCACCCCAGCGACACCAGATTCCTCGATTCTTCATATACCGAAGGGCGACATGTCGGTCTCCAAAGACGCACATTCCCCATGGACTTCCTCCTCATCTGCAGAAATTAGTGAAATTCTGTCTCACGTCAAGTCGCTTCCCACTAAACAAGACTTCTCGGCGTTAGAGACACGCTTACGCTCTACTATTAAACAGGAGGTGGCAGCTCTCCAACAGGACATATCTCAAGTCGCGACCCGGGTGGATATATTGGAACGCCATGGGACATCTAGCTTGGACACTCTAACTAAATTTCAAGAGGTGCTTACTCATCAGAGGAATGATATTGCCTTTCTCAGGTCACGTATCGAAGATATGGATAACCGCGGGAGGCGGAACAATATTAGGGTCAGAGGCCTCCCTGAGAGTGTCCAACAGGCTGATCTGACGTCTGCCCTTACCTCAATATTTGGAGAGCTCATTGATCTGGATTCGAATGAGACAATCATGTTTGATAGAGCACATCGAGCCCTCCGTCCTCGCGGTATACCATCAGACAAGCCACGGGATGTGATTTGCAGGCTCCACTATTATACCCAAAAGGAGGAGATAATGAGAAAAGCCCGTCAACTGAATGATATCGATTTCCAGGGGGAAAAGATTCAACTATTTCCGGATCTCGCATGGTCGACACTGCAACAACGCCGTGCCTTAAAGCCTCTTACCGATTCCCTTCGGAAACAAGAGGTGAAATATAGATGGGGCTTCCCTTTCTCTCTCCAGGTTACCCACAATGGCAGATCGGTCATCCTCTCCAGACCTTCAGAGTTACCAGCCTTCCTCTCGACTTTGGGTTTGCAACCAATATTGTTACCTGATTGGGACTCTTTTCACCACCAACCTGAAATACCAGAGGTGACCCCTCCGGAAGACGGGTGGCAACAAGTGCGATCCCCGCGGCCGCGGGGAACTGGCACTGTGAGCGCACAATCTTCTGAGCCTCCATGACGGTGATGCCTTGCTCTTTTGAGGCATAAATGTTTTTGTTATTGCAGCCGCATAATTGGTTTCTTTTGCTCCTCTGTGCTGCAATATGTCACTGATATATACAATCGGTTCTGTAATGTTTTTTTTTAAATGATTGTTATGTTTTCGTTAGCCTGCGTTTCGATTATGTCTAGACCGCATTTTTTGCTAACGATGCTAATGCTTTCTTCATTCCTTAGTAATTTTTTGCGCACTGAATAGCTTTCTAGACTCGTGGGTGGTCGCCTTCAGTGGCCCCCCGTAGGACCCCCTATATGCTGCATCCCCTGTCTCTTTGGGCTGGGAGCTGGCAGGACCCCGCTCCTGTCCCTATTGCAGCAACCCTTTTTCTACTACTACGGTTAGCTATGTTTGGTATTATAGCGCTTTGTGCTGTGGTTTTCCACATTACATTCTTTTTTATTTTTCTTGGTTATGTTTTGACTTTCTTTTCTTTCCTTGCTGTCCTATTCTCTTCTTCTCCCTCTACTATGGTTGAGATGACTGATATAAATCTGCTTAGGTTTAGGCTATAATGGGTCACGGTGATTTACATGTTACTTCCCTCAATGTTAAGGGCTTAAATATTCCTGAGAAAAGGTCCAAACTTCTCAAATGGCTTAGAGATGAGAAAGTGGACGTTGCCTTTATTCAGGAAACTCATTTTAAGATTGGCCATGTACCGTCACTTAAATGTCATTATTACCCCCATGTCTTTATGACTAATAATCCCTCTGGTAAGACATTAGGTGTAGCCATTCTGTTTGCCCGTCACTTGCCTGTTCAAAATGTCACATCTCATAGATTAGTGGAGGGCAGGGGGCTGCTGGTAAAATGTGATATTTATAATCAACGCTTTTCCTTTTTGACTGTATATGCTCCCAATATTAAGCAGCCTTCCTTCCTGACCTCGGTTCTGGAACTCGCCGAGCCTCTTCTGGAGGGAGTGGTAGTGATGGGAGGCGATCTGAACTGGACTCTCGACCCTCTCCACGACTCATCTAAAAAGGTATCTCATAAACCAGAGAAGGAGTATAGGAGGGTGAGGCGCGCTTTGCTTGACCACCAGCTGATCGACACGTGGAGACTGACACACCCTTCAGAGGTAGACTATTCTTTCTTTTCCCACCCCCACCAGACATATTCTAGGATTGATTACTTGTTTCTAAGCCACCGACACCTACACCTAATTTCTGACACCTCTATAGGACAAATTGTATGGTCCGATCATGCCCCTGTTAATCTCACGATACGCCTTCCATCAAGTCCACGGCGCCAATGGTCGTGGCGTTTCAACGACACACTTTTACAAGATGAGATATGTCGCTCTCAAATAGGAGCGGCTATAGACTCCTATATTGGCGACAATGACCTAGATGATATATCTAAACTTTCGGTGTGGGAGGCACATAAATGTGTCCTGCGGGGGGTTTGCATTCAGATAGGCTCTCTTCGCAAAAAGCAGAGGGAACAGCTCAGAGAAGATCTATTATTTAAAATAAAATCCTTAGAACTCCTACATAAGAAGTACCACACCCCTCAACACTATACAGATCTCGAGACAGCTAGGGCAGATTTGAACAGACTGCTCTCTGATAGAGTCAAGTTCTCCTATCGGAAATGTCGGAGCAGATACTATCAATGGGGCAATAAACCGGGGAAATTATTAGCCAGGGCTCTCCGTGAACAACGAGCTATTACTTTTATTCATTGCGTTAAGGATGGTCGGGGGAAGCCCCTCCACGAGACTCTTCACATAGCTAAAGCCTTTCAGGCTTATTACTCCGCCCTGTACAATCTTTCTGGGCCGTCTGGGAGGGCAGATAAGATTTCACACCAAACAGCCATAGCAGATTATTTAAACAGCATAGATTACCCTACTTTGTCCAGAGAAGATGCAGAGGGTTTGGACGCACCCTTCTCATCGGAGGAGGTTTTAAAAGTCATCGAATCCTCCCCCAATGGCAAAAGTCCGGGCCCCGACGGGTACACTATTGCTTATTATAAGGCCTTTAAGGAGAAATTAACCCCTATTCTTACAAGAGCTTTTAACACCGTTTCGGAAAAATCACAGTTTACTTCACAATCCCTAGAGGCACATATCACAGTTTTGCCCAAGGAGGGCAAAGACCCCAGCCTCTGCTCTAGTTACCGGCCGATCTCACTATTAAATATAGATATAAAACTCTTTGCAAAGCTGATTGCAAATCGCCTTAAATTGTTGTTGCCAGATTTAATTCATGGAGACCAGGCGGGGTTTGTCTTGGGTCGAGAAGCCAGGGATAATACCTCTAAGGTGCTTAATATGATTTATTATGCCAACCAGGCCACATCCCCCTCAATTATATTGTCAACTGATGCTGAAAAAGCGTTTGATAGGGTGGATTGGGACTTTATGTCCGGCATTCTGAGGCACCTGGGGCTTGGCAACGCTTGTCTCCATAGAATTTTATCCCTCTACTCTACCCCGTTCGCCAAAATTAAGATTAATGGCTCCTTATCGGACCCCTTTACCATTTCCAATGGCACACGACAGGGATGCCCATTGTCCCCTTTACTTTTTGTCTTATGCATGGAAGCTTTGGCGAGAAGCATTAGGGCTAACCAAAATATCTCTGGGTTGTTAGTAAGAGGACGCGAATACAAATTAGCTCTGTATGCTGATGATTTGCTTGCTCTAATTTCAAACCCGGTGACTTCTCTCCCAAATTTGATGCTAGAATTTGATAGGTTTGGAGCCCTTTCTAATTTTAAGATAAATTATTCCAAATCCATAGCAATGAACCTAACTACTTCCCCTGGCGTGCTGACTGGTCTGAAGGGCTCTTTCCCTTTTACCTGGCACGAACACAAAGTTAAGTACTTGGGGGTAATGCTATCTAACGATTTATCTAAAATATTTCCCTTAAATTTCAGCCCCTTGTTGAAAACACTCCGTTTAGACTTCCAGAAGTGGAAGAAACTGCGTTTATCCTGGTTTGGTAGGATTAACGTGGTTAAAATGAACGCTCTCCCCAGGATTCTATTCTTTCTTCAAACCCTCCCTATATATATCCCTCCTCTGTGGTTCAGGGACGTTCAGAACCTCATTCGTACGTTTGTCTGGGGAGGTAAAGCCCCTAGATTTAAACATGACATTCTATTCCGGAGAAGACATCAAGGGGGACAACAACTCCCTCATATTCCCAGCTACTACCATGCTGTACAATTAAATAGAGTTTTGGAATGGACAAGGGCCAAAGACTGTAAACAATGGGTGCTTCTGGAAGAAGGCTGTCTCTCACATTACATAGAAATAGTTCCATGGTTGCCCTCCCTTCCGAAAGTCGCTCACCCTACAGTTTCCCCCACGCTTAAAGTATGGCACAAGCTTAGGTTAAAGACTCACATCTCTTCTAAGTGGTCCCCCTTGACTTCCTTTCTTCATAACCCCGAATTTGTTCCAGGACTCCACAGCCTGGCCTTTGCTTCTTGGGCTGAGGCAGGGCTTTTCAGGGTCGGTCAGCTGGTGAGTTCAGGTAGAGTGCGCTCATTTTCAGATGTTCAGTCTCTCTGGAAAATATCAAGCGTCGACTTTTGGAAGTTCCTTCAGGTTCATCATTTTCTAGGGTCATCCAAGAATCTCTCTGATATAACTAGAGGTCTCACTAATTTCGAAAAATTATGCGTTTCCACTCGTTCCCCTGCACATGCCATCTCCCAAATTTATGCGTTTATTGTGGAGGATCTGTTTTCCCAACCCCCTGCCTTCATGACTTCTTGGGAGAGGGAAATGCCAGGGATAGCCTCTCAGGCCAATTGGGACACTATATTTCGTAATGCTCAGGCAAGCTCTCTATGTATATCGACGAAGGAAACGTTATATAAGCTTATATATAGATGGTACAGGACTCCCCTTGTCCTTAATAAAATGTTTCCTACCCTTTCGAATCTCTGTTGGAGGTGTAAAGGGGCTCCAGGGAGCTTTTTACACATTTGGTGGGACTGCCCTTTTATAACTCCTTTCTGGAAAGACGTTTTTAGATGCTCCGAGCTGATAGTGGGAGATGTGATACCCAGGGAGCCTGAGTTTTGGCTCTTTAATCTTACCTCAGCAAGTGCACATTCCTATAAATGCTCACTTCTGAGACACCTTAGCAACGCTGCAAGGGCCGTGATACCGGCTCTTTGGAGATCCACCTCCCCACCCTCGATCAAACAATGGTTTAATAAGATTACATACTTTTTAGACATGGAAGACCTTATATCCTTCTCGATGGGAAGAACCACTGACTTTACCGCTACCTGGTTCCCGTGGTTTGACTTCATGGAGTCTCCGATATACAGGTCCTATATGGTAACTTAATCATCTTCCCATTATTGTTCTGATAATTCTTCAACCCCGTATAAATCTCTAGACATAAACTTCATCCCAACTTACTTCTTTTGTATTCTCTTCTTCTTCATATTTCTCACTTTCTTTCTTTTTCTACTCTCTTTTTCTTTTTCTACATTTTTCATAGTTAATGCGTTATAATGTCTGTATTCCTTTATATATTTTTTGATTGAAGAACAGACAACTTTTCTATCTGCCCTACTATGTTTAAAACAAAGTTAATAGGACGATACGACCAGAAATGTCTTCTTTTGTTTATTTTGGATTTTATTGTTTGAAAATGTTGTACTACTGTTATATCTACAGCTTTAATAAAAACAGATTAAAGAAAAAAAAAACATTCCTTCTGCATTAGCGACTTTACAAGATCCCATCCTTTGGTTAATATACGGACTACTACAATATACCATAATGTAGGCAATATATGTTTAAATCTTGAATACTTATTGGCTGCTGATTGATCACTAGTAATCAAAAGAATATATTTTTTAATAAAAGATTGTTGTATTCCCATACTTTCCTTAATTGTATTTTTAGTATTACCTATATACATAGTGTTATGTTGGCATCACAGGCCATAGATAGAAAACATTATAGTACAATTTCCAAAAAATATTTATGGGTTCAATTAGATTTATACCTACAGTACTGTAAGTCCAACTCTCAAGTGCAAAATTCTTCCATGTTTATTTACTGTGCATGTCTAATTAAATGTTCACAGCAGAGTTTCAAGTAATTTGTATCTACAGTCCATACATATGAAGAGTCGAACAGGGGAATACAAGTCGGTGCATACATGTGTAATGATCCCTATAAATGTCTTTGTTAATCAGGATTCTTCACTTGTTTATGCTTGACCCCTGGTTAAATTAAAAGTGTGTGCTAATGATGATTATCATCAGCACTGAAAATTGCAGTCATAAAAAACAGAAAGTAAAAAACAAAACAAAAAAAGTACACCCCCTTACAAAAACATACACCGAACAGTCTGATTCCTGCTAATGCAAAAAGTGCAAAAATAGAAATAGCAAAGCTCCCCACCCCCCATAACTATTCACTTTTCCCTGACAGAGCCACAATATGAATAACTGACTTTGCAGCCTGTCAGCAATTAACAATCATGAGTTTCCTCTGTGATTGACTAGTTAGAATGCTGTTCTGATTAGCTATGTGCATATTAACAACATTTGGGGTATAATGTATCATTCTTTATCAGTGAAGTGCAGATTTGGTCTGTCATAATATTAATATTCATAATAACTATTATTATTATTATTGATTTTAGTGTAAACTTATACCATAGCACGGTACAATAGTTAAAAGTACCAAACATTCCCTTAACTGAGCTGGATTGTAGGGTAAGGGCATTGAGGACTCCCAGGCCATAATTTACAAATGCAGAGCAGGATTACAGAAGGGATGTGGTAGGGGATGGAGCCAGAGGGTGCGGCAACATAGACCTCTAGTGTTCTGCAGTCAACAAGTATAAATAATCACAACTATGTAGTGTTGTATCTCACTTCTATTTGCCTGTATATCTGCATTTTTTATCACCAGCATGCAGATATAAATACCCAATAAAACAGTTCAAGATATGGAGAGGGATCCCTTGGAAAAATAAAAGAAGCCCAAAAGGTCCTATGGCAACATCATGTATTGCAGGCAGTAACATTGCAGCCCCATAGAATCCTATCTGACTGCTGTGCTAAAAGTGCACCACAGATATCTCCAATATCTGCTGTGGACCTTTGTGATACAAAGGGAGATCCAAAAGTATTGCGGTAAACTTCCTAAAAATGTTATCTCATTTGAAGGATTGATAATTCCTCAACATGTGAAATAGGAGGGGATAAATTGCTGCAGTTTCAGAGTGAGAACTACCTGGTCTGTAAAAAAAAAAAACACTTTTTTTTTCATCAGTGTTTACTAGAGAGGACATATTGGAGGAGTAGTGCAAAACAAAAGCTATGATAGCGTCCCAATGCTAAGTACTTGGTTAAAGGAGGAAGTAGTCCTGGAGAGGCTAAGTAAAATTAAAATAAATAAACCTCCTGGTCCAGATGGACTTCACCCAATGGTTCTTATGGAGCTTATCTCAGAACTAGCAAGGCCCTTATATTTGATTTTCTATGATTCAATTACATCAGGCAAGATACCGAAGGAATGGCGTATAGCAGAGGTAGTCCCAAGATTTAAAAAGGGAACTAAAACTCATCCCGGCAACTATAGACCAGAAAGTTTGACATCTATGTTGGGGAAAATACGGGAAGGTGTAGTAAGGGATAGCATACAGGAGTATTTGGACACCTCCAAGGTTATTAATAAGAACCAACATGGTTTTGTGAGGGACCGGTCATGTCAAACTAACTAATTACCTTCTATGAGAAAGTGAGCACTAATATTGATCAGGGTAAAACAGTGTATGTGGTCTGTTTGGATTTTGCTATAGCCTTTGACACAGTTTCCACACATGAGACTGATTTTCAAATTAAGAGAGCTTGGTTTAGGAAACACTATTTGTACTTTGATTAGTAATTGGCTGGACAACAGGGAACAGCGAATGGTGGTTAATGGGATGTTTTCAGACTGGGCCCCAGTTCTTAGTGGAATACCGCAAGAGTCTGTACTCAGGCCTCTATTGTTTAACATATTTATTAATGACTTAGGAGTGAGTCTGGAAAGCACAGTGTAAATTTTTGCACATGATACTAAACTTTGTAAAATAATTAATTCAGACAAGGACATTGAGTCAGAAAAACATACCTCAATTGAAAGTTTGGGCAGACAAATGGGGAATGAGGTTCAATATAGAAAAATGTAAAGTTATGTACCTCGGGGCTAAAAACAATCAGGCAACCTACAAATTAAATGGGGAAGTTTTAGGGGAAATGGTAGTTGAAAAAGACTTGTGGGTGCTCATTGATAACAGACTTAGCAGCAGTACCTAATGTCAAAGCACAGCAACAAAGGCAAATAAGGTACTGTATTAGCATGCATAACATGGGGAATAGAGGCAAGGGATGCAAGTGTGTACAGCCACACCTTGAATATTTGTACAGTTCTGTGCACCGTACTATAAAAAAGATATCTTGCAACTTGAAAGTGTTCAGAGATGAGCCACCAAATTGTCTTGAGGCACTGGATTATGAGGAAAGGCTTACTAGGCTAGATAATGTTTACATTCAAAAATAGGGGACATTAACATTAAGTGCAGTAAGGATTTGGAATTCTCTGCCACGGAAGGAAATAATGGTGGATTCAGTTAATAAGTTTAAAAATGGATTAGATAATATTCCTAACTGAAATAAATATCAAAGGATACAGCATTTAAAGAAAGAATATATTAGAAAAAAACATGAACTATAGTTGTTATTAGACTAAATAAACATAACTTCATCCGGGTAATTATAGTAAACTATAGTTAGATTCAGATTAGTGTACAGATGGAGCCAGCGTTATCTCCCCCTGTCTAGTCGCAGGCATGCACTCCCGGTGTGACTAGGCGATCCATTCACCTAGTCATACCGGGAGTGTACGAGCCACTTCCCATTCAGAGCATCTCTGTCTGGCCGCGCGAATGGAGATGCTCTACATTAAAGCGAAAAGGGAGTGTCTCCATCTGAGCGCGTGCGCCCGTCCAGACGGAGATGCTCACAGGGACCATGTGCACCCAGGCAGGCGCACCTAGTCTTAGACAGAGCAATAATAACGGAGGCTCCATCTGTAAGTATTACAATACAGGTTGAACTCGATGGACATTTTGTCTTTTTTTAACCTAATCAACTATTTCAAATACAGTATGTCAACTATGTAAGGTGGGTGAAAGTGAGGGCGCTACAAGGAGATTTTTTGGAGTCTAAAGGTATAACCAAAAAGCATGATTAGATATCTTCAGGAATCACTCCTATATTTGTTAATTTTAAGGAGTGTTCCCAAAGTAAAGTATAGATATAGTTAGGTTTTGAATACTGCAGAGTTTTCAGTTTTTTAATTGTTCCATACATTTGTACTACATGGAAACCTTGCTTCATTTTAGCAATGGTATTGAATATGGGATTGGAATTATCCACCACTTACCTGGTAGCATAGAGATTATTTACTCTCCCAACACTGTGCACATCCAGTATTATGGAAAGCTTGAATACCCTATACCCTGTTTTCTGTCGAAATGCATGTGTATGCAAACTGGGGCAGAAACAAACTAAAGGTGCTGAATTGAAATTAGTTGAAGGGGAGATATGATTAAGTGGGGTCGTGATTTGGGTGAAATTAATAACATTGGGGACTGGCTATCTGTATATGGCAAGAATTTATTTTAGTGAATGAGTTTATCTGGGAGAGCGTCAGAAATTAGTTTTTAAATGGGCATGAATTTATACAATGCATGGGGACTCTGCTCTTTGAGTTAGCGGCTCACCCATGTGATCATAAACTGGCTGCTAGCAGTTGGGTGTGCTGCTGTGTAATTAAATTCTTACAAATTCAGAGGCATTATCATTATACATTTATGGTACTGCTGCAAGGTTGTGCCAGCTATTATCACCTCTATTACATTCAAGAATGCTTTTGTATTACCTATTAATTACCTGCTGAATGTGAGTTAGAGGATCACTGCATACTAGGTCCTTTCCTGCTGCTACTAATGCCACCTCCATCCTCTGACCCAGACTGAGCTATTGGACCCAGCAGACAGGTACTGTATATATTTAGTTTTGGTAATATAAATAGGTATCTATTTTTGGGATATTTGATTACTTTGTTGTTATTGTTGTTGTGGTGGTGTGTATGTATGTATGTATGTATGTATGTATGTATGTATGTATGTGTGTGTGTGTGTGTGTGTGTGTGTGTCTGTGTGTGTCTGTGTGTGTATGTTTAGGGAGGATGTAGAAGAAAAGAACTAGGTGTGACCCTTCTGTTGCTTGGCCATGGCTCTTCATGTGGCACACCTAAATGTTGCTTGCCAACCAGACTCTGATCAGATACTTTTGTTCTGATTGGAGGTTGGCTGAAACCCAGATGAGTTTCTGTCACACTCCCACAGACATGCAGATTTAGTTTGTGTGCAAAATTAACATTAAAATAAATTAAAAATACCAGTTAAATATTTACTGTGATTTGCAATGTTCTGACATCTTTAAAATGTATATCATCTACTCTTCTTTCTTTCTTTCTTTCTTTCTTTCTTTCTTTCTTTCTTTCTTTCTTTCTTTCTTTCTTTCTTTTTCTTTCTCCTGTACTAAGCAAAGTGAATGGTTTTCCAAGTACTAAATTAGCTTTTTTAAGTGATTTGGGCTTAGTTTTTAAGATTCCTAGAAATACACAAACATCTTAAAAGCTTTAAAATAGCATATTATTAAAATAAAAAGGGTATAATTTTAAAGGTATTTCCTCTTGTTAACATTTCATTTAAATTCATGATCTCAGGCCAGCAACTTTCCCGGACCAATTGTAGTTTGTCTCTGTCTGTACGGTGAAACATTATTTCGTGTCAGATTGCTTTAGAACTTTTATAAGAAATGTACAATTTACAAGGTCTGGAAGCCATAGCTACATGACACTGCATATGTACTACCTTCATATATTCTGTTTTAAAACTCACAGAACTCCAATTACTCATGTTCTTTATGATCACTTCATCAAGCACTTTTAATGGAAAATAAAGATAAGTATTCAGGAAAGCACTGACATATATAACAGCAATTTTCTGACAGCTATGGTTAGGAATGACTTCTAAAATTAATAACTTGTCTAATTGACTGTAACTGTCATGTAGACAATTATTTAAGTGGTAATTCATTATGAAAATATATAAACTGGATTTACCTCAGAAATGTTTAATAGACATTGCTACATTTCTAGGGCAGTCTGGATCATTAGTTTAAGAAAACATAATTGGATAATTCATACAATTGAAATTTCAGAACATTCATCCTTGTTAAAACCTGCAGAAAATCCCTATAATACCATTTTCTTTTGGCAAAAACTAAAATGCATTTTTATATTTGCTACACTTTTTTTTATATTAAGTGGATAAAATTCTGTGAACTTGTGATTTTGAAATGCATGTGTATTTCCATATATTGATTTTTTTTCTTTTGTAGCAGTATATCTGTCCTAGGCCCTCATTCCGAGTTGTTCGCTCGCAAGCCGCTTTTCGCAGCAATGCGCACGCTAAGCCACCGCCCTCTGGGAGTGAATCTTAGCTTAGCAGAATTGCGAACGATGTATTCGCAATATTGCAAAATGATTTTACTTTGCAGTTTCTGAGTAGCTTGAGACTTACTCTTCCAGTGCGATCAGTTCAGTGCTTGTCGTTCCTGGTTTGACGTCACAAACACACCCAGCGTTCGGCCAGACACTCCCCCATTTCTCCAGCCACTCCCGCGTTTTTCCAAGAAACAGCAGCGTTTTTTCACACACTCCCATAAAACGGCCAGTTTCCGCACAGAAACACCCACTTCCTGTCAATCACACTCCGATCGCCAGAACGAAGAAAATCCTCATAATGCCGTGAGTAAAATACCAAACTTCTTAGCAAATTTACTTGGCGCAGCCGCAGTGCGAACATTGCGCATGCGCAGTTTGTGGAAAATCGCTGCGATGCGATGAAAAATAACGAGCGAACAACTCAGAATGAGGGCCCTAGTGTATAAAGAGTATTTTATTGGTAGTTGGGGAGAGCTCATTGTCAGGTTCTATTCATGCTTGAGTTTTTTCTTGTAAATAAATTATCTCACAATTATTTAACCAGTGACCAAACAGCATCTAGATCTACTCTCAGTTTGATATTTGCACAGTGGACCTTATTCAGTATCAGTTGCAGTTTTGCTAATTTAGCAAAACTGCAACTGCGTAGAATCACATGTTGGGGGCCGCCCAACATAGGGCACGACTGCCCAGCATGCTAATGCCGCCAGTGATGTGACCGCAATTCATGTGCAATCGCATTGCAGACCCCACAAAACAAGTGTAGCCCCCTGTCTGCACAGCCTGGCTGTGAAGGCAGGCGCAGGCTGGCCATGTTCAATTTTGCAGACGGCATCCCTGTAAACGCTGTGCCCTGAAAATGGCCCAGACCTTCCCCCATTTTCACTACCACAACCTAGCGATGCCGCGTTGCCACCCTTGACTGCCCTATGAATACCTCTGCCTGTCAATCAGGCAGGGGCACTCGCATTGATATCGCATTGCCTGTCCCACTCACACACTGGGACTGGGCTTTCAGCACTGGGCTGAAAATCAGCATAATGCGATCACATTCGCGTGTCATACTGAATAAGGCCCCGTATGTAGTCACAATGTCATTCAAAATGTCACCAATCTAAATGTTGCTACTGTAATGTCGACAGGTTCAGAAAGTCAACATGCTCATAATGTTGTCATTCAAAATGTTATCACCGACATTATGTCAATATGTTCAAAATGTCAGCATTTATTAATATCAACATTATTACCATATTAAGATTATGTCAACATTATCATATCAGGATTAGAGTTAGGCTGCAATTAGGGTCAAAATGGACTGTTGTTATTCAACATTCAGAAGGTTGCCATTTTGTACGTGTAAACATTATGTCAGTGTCGACATTGTGAGCATATTAGGGTTAGACTGCGTCAAATAGGACTATCAACATGCTGATTGTCAACATTCATAATGTTGATATTTTAGACACACTGGGGCAGATGTATTAACCTGGAGAAGGCATAAGGAAGTGATAAACCAGTGATAGGTGCAAGGTGATAAATGCACCAGCCAATCAGATCCTAACTGTTAATTTACATATTGGAGCTGATTGGCTGGTGCCTTTATCACCTTGCACATATCACTGGTTTATCACTTCCTTATGCCTTCTCCAGGTTAATACATCTGCCCCATTATCCTTATGTCAGTGTCATTGTGAATGTTGACATGTCAATTGTGAACATTGTGGAACTAGAACAAGAGAATATCCAAAAAAAAAACCCACAAGAGCAGTAGATAAGACATATGCTGCTACTCAACAGCCATTTTGCATTTGACATAATATATATATCAATTACCATGTACATTTTTT
Organism: Pseudophryne corroboree; assembly: GCF_028390025.1. Lineage (NCBI taxonomy): Eukaryota > Metazoa > Chordata > Amphibia > Anura > Myobatrachidae > Pseudophryne > Pseudophryne corroboree. The sequence continues at coordinate 458,153,238 of NC_086447.1, read as the reverse complement.
GCTTAGATTACAAATATACCATCAGAAATGTAATATCATGTAAGGTTTTTGAGATATTTTGCTAAAATAAAATTAAATAATGAAAGTATTTAATCACAGTTTGTGCTCAGCAAGACTCAGTAAGTGCCTTTGGTTTAGGCAGTGGACATGAAAGAAACGTATGAAAGTATGGCTGCATTGTTAGGGGGAATCAAGTATAAGCATCATGGATGGAACCTTTGTTGTGTCATTTAAGTAGTTGCACTGCTGTTAAGTTTGCAAGGTGGATTCACTGATGTTTTCAGTTTTTTGGGGACAGCAGAGACACTCAAAATTACTATATCCCAAAGAAGTGGCAAGAGAAAGAAACCTATGCTACTGGAGAGAAAAAAGTTGGTTGAGCCGCATAAAGCTCTGGATAAAGATTGGCTGGTTTTCCTTTATCTGAAGAAAAGTCTCTGAACTTAAGCAAAGCAAAGCTAAAAGAAGACATACTGTATTTGTTGGCACCCAATTAAGGAAACTGCTTACGGATAAACTATTTGATGCTAAATTGATGGAAATAATGTATATCTGTGTAGATATAAAGAATAAATAATGTGACTGTGTTTTAACCCTTTCGCTGCTGAGGGTTACATACCTGTACAAACTCAATTTTCCAACAATGCTGCTTGTCATGTACAAATTATTATTTTTATGCAGAACCCACACACATTAAACCATGTTTTTTTCGGATGCCTTGGTACTTTCAGAAAATACCATTAGTCTCTATGCTTATTCTAGTATGTAAACTAACTAAAATAGCAATGAAATTTCATGAAAGGTAATTTGAAACAAACATGATTTTTTTTTATTGAACGGAAACCACAACTAAATATGTTGTAGTTATTGCTTCTGCATAATTGCTGTGATGTGATATCATGCAACCCACCGAGAACATTTGCAATCTGGTGGACAAATATGCAATAGATAATGCCTTTTCTTGTGTATCAATGCCTATTTTCCTATAGATTGTAAGCTTGCGAGCAGGGCCTTCCTACCTCTACAACTGTTTGTTTATTACCCAGTTTTGTTTTATCATTGTGCCCAATTATAAAGTGCAACAGAATTTGCTGCACTATATAAGAAACTGTTAATAAATAAATAATAAAAAAATAATTCTGTGTGTAGGTTGTAAATAAAAGGTTTGTAATTACAAATTGTTTTCATCTTGATTAAAATGCTATCTATGACAGTGACGTGCAGTTAGGTGAGACTGATGAGGCAGAGCCTTTCCTGCCATGCTAATCTGCAATCTAATCTGAGGTTTCACTAAATAATGTATATGAAAAACACAAAGAATATATTAGAAGGGGTGGTCTTCAGGTTGCCGGTGGCTGGGCTCCCTACGACCACCATACCGGTGCCGGAATCCGACCGCCGGCATACCGACAACTTTTCTTCCTCTTGGGGTCCAAGACACCCCTGGAGGGAGAATAGATAGCGTGGCATGCGTAGCGCGCCACCGTGCCCACAGAGTGGCGAGCGCAGCAAGCCTGCAAGGGGCTCATTTGCACTTGCCCAGCTGTCAGTATGCCGGTGGTCGGGATTCCGGCGCTGGTATGCTGGTCGCCGGGAGCCCGACCACCGGCAACACATACTACACCCTATTAGAAGTGTCTTATTTGTGTTATTCTAATAATTTTTATAGTTAAAACTCTGGAGTAACGATGGCAGGAGAGGCAGTGACTCACCTGCCTAACTTTTCTGCACATCTCTGATCAAAACTCACAAAATTTCCAGCAGTATATACTGCTGCACCTCTATATAATGCCTACATGTGCCCTTGGGCTTATATATTGTGTGTAACTCTGGCTCTGGTACTAGCTAGTGCCTTCTGAGCCATGTACCTCACTGCACATCCTTAACTATTGCAACCAGTGTCGGACTGGGGCATGAAGGGCCCACTAGGGGAATGCATTGGTAGGACCCATGCATAATAGATTTTGTCCAGTTACAATAGCGTGAAACCAGTGCCCAAAGATGTTTGGACAGGCTTTAGAGACCATGTAACTGACCTTCTAACAGAGTAACAATGTATAATTGAGTGCACATTCTGGAACCTGATGTTGAAGGAAGGGGTGGGACCCTCAGGCAGTGTAGCCCACCAAGGGTTTCCTCTGTGCCCCTATGGGCCAGTCCAACACTGATCGCAACCCAACTAGACCTGCTATTGTTTAAACTTGGAAACCTACTGTATGAGGTGACCCCTTTTTTACTTAATCCAATATGTATCAATATCCACCATGTGGTGTATTTTATCTTTTTTGCGTGCTGTTTAAGTCACTGTCTGGTGTTAACCAGAAAATAGCCGCTAATGGTGCACATAATTTTACAGAGATCACTCCCCTCTTTCAAACATGCATTAACCCACATGCATGGTCCAGTGTGTTGGAGACAGTATGCAATATTATATCCACCCATAAATGGAAGACAACATTTCTGTAATGCTAAGTGATATTGCCTGGTGATCACAGGTGATCAACAGACAACATCTGCTCTTTCATAAGTGGGTATCCCCACATTTACAGGTAGAATTACATATGTTGTAGGACACTTAGTACCCTCTCACAAATATAGAGAAACTATTTCTATTCCATATGCAAGTAATTGGTAGATCCTATGATGGTAATAGGAGTTAGTGGTGTGCGATGGAGGTTAGTCCACACAGCAGATAACATATCCAGGGATTGGTTTATTAAGCAGTAGAGTGCAAGTTTGAATAACACATTAGTATTTCCAGTAGTAGAAAAGAACACATGAGCTTAATAAAGTTATGTACGGTCTTGATGTTAACTGTATTGTATTGAATATATACAGTGTAACAGCTTTAAACAGTGTAACAGCTTTAAACAGTGAATTAGATATTGTATTAACAAATGCAATTTATTCACATGAGGAGACACAATGCTCCCATCCAAATGGTCTAAAGCAGACAAATGACTACTGTTACACTAACTGGAGTGTTAACACTCTGTCCATGGTCAGAATGTCTCAAATCAATGTACTGCAGTCAGTCAGGGAAACCATGGATGGATTAACGGTAGCCTGTGTGTACAGTGCTTGTAACAGGGATCGTGCTTAAAACTGTATGTTCAAACCAATATGTCCTTTAGTACTGTGGTAAATGGAAATCAATTACTTGTATCGAAAAGTTTTCTCCTGTTAAAATACGGTGGGGAATATATGATCTGGGGTGCAGCGTCCCATGATCCTCAGGTGCATATACTTACCCTTCTTCCTCCTTGGCGGTGACCGGAGTGGCCACTGGTAGCTGTGTCCTTGTTCTTCCTTGTTCCGGCCTCAGGTGGATGTAGCTGGTGTGTGCGAGAATGCACACCGATACCTGTGTTCACCGGGACCACCGGTGGCTGCAGGGCTTCCGGGTACCGGCGAAATCGCAAGAGTGCACGGTCCCCTGTGTACTACAGAGCTTGCCGGTTGCTCTACTCCATTTGCCTGTGGAGGAGACTAGGGGTACAATCGCGGAGAGGTGCACCTCTCCCAGAGGAAGGCCAATTAAGGCTGAAATGCGTTGGAGAAGGAGGAAACACACACACGCAGGTGGCATGCAGAGAAATGTAGATAGCCTCTCTGCAATCATACACCTAGGGAGTAATTCCAAGTGGACGCAGCAGGATTTTTTTAAGCAGTTGGGCAAAACCATGTGCAGTGCAGGGGAGGCATATATAACATGTGCAGAGAGAGTTAGATTTGGGTGGGTTATTTTGTTTCTGTTCAGGGTAAATACTGGCTGCTTTATTTTTACACTGCAATTTAGATTGCAGATTAAACACACCCCACCCAAATATAACTCTCTCTGCACATGTTATATCTGCCTCCCCAGCACCTCACATGGTTTTGCCCAACTGCTAAAAAATTTCCTGCTGCGATCCACTTGGAATTACCCCCATAGTCTCCTCCACAGGCAAGTGGAGTAGAGCGACCGGCAAGCACTGCGGTACACTGGAGACCATGCACTATTGCAAGTTTGCCGGTACCCAGAAGTCCTGCAGCCACCGGTGGTCCCGGTCAACACAGGTATCGGTGTGCAGGCTCGCACACACCAACAACATCCACCTGAGACCAGGATAGGGAGGAACAAGGACGCAGCTACCAGTGGCTGCTCCATATACCGCCAAGGAGGAAGAAGGGTAAGTATATGCACCTGAGGGTCATGGGACACCACACCCCAGAACATATATACCCCAACGTATTTTAACAGAAGAAAACTTTACAATACAAGTAACTGATTTCCATTTACCACAGTACCAAAGGACATACTGTATTGGTTTGAACATACAGTTTTCAGCACGATCCCTGTTGCAAGCACTGTACACACAGGCTACCGATAATCCATCCACGGTTTCCCTGACTGACTGCAGTACATTGATTTGGGACAGTCTAACCATGGACAGAGTGTTAACACATTTGTCTGCTTTAGACCATTTGGATGGGAGCATTGTGTCTCCTCATGTGAATAAATTGCATTTGTTAATATAATATCTCATTCACTGTTTAAATCTGTTACACTGTTTAAGGATGTTACACTGTATATATTCAATACGATACAGTTAACATCAAGATGGTACATAACTTTGCTATACTGTATACAGGGGCTATAATCAATACTGACATAGTATAAATCAGACATTATTTAGAGTATCTACCAAGAGATGAGCACAGTGTTACACCGGTTTTTCATAAGTTGATTAGTAGGAGAGATCACCTACATACACTAGCAGTACGCTAATTCCACTAGTTACACCACCTCTGTGCGCAGGTAATACAGTGTTTGTATCCATATAAGTTTAATGCTGGTTATTGTAGTGCAGTAAGGGGCATGTCCTTCACTCTGGGATACTAAAAAGAGAAGAAAGGAAAGGAGAAGACGCATGGAGATTTATGCATACGCAGTAGTGCACTTAGGTTGGATATTATGCCTCAGGTGACTATGGGTCTAAGTGCCCAGAGGATAGAGGAAACATCGCAGAGCGCTCCCCTCTAACACAAGTAACATTATCTGGTGATGACAAGTAATCAAACAATGGTAGATGTTCAATCATTCCTGGAGATAATTATATATCAGGTGCTAGAAAATGGGAGGGGTCACAAATAAACAGCAGATAGAGAGGGGGGAGGGTGCTTTTCCCCCCCTGGCAGGTAATTACCAGACAATATCGACAAGAGGCCACCTACAGCGGGAGGGGATTTCCCTCTTTTAAATGTGGATGTCCACATGGTTGCAGGAGTCATTATAAGAGTGATATAGCACAGTGCCCTCCACCCCATATACAAAAAAAATGTACAGTACATTATCAGTGTGAGTGTATTAATGCTGGAGATCACAGGTGATCATTAGACATTAAGTACTAAAGGGCCCCATTGTTTCAAAGACCCTATTTTAAAATGGGTCCCCCTTAATTAGTGGAAGCCAGTTTGGGGACATCTACCCCCATCCCTGGACTCCATGATTTTTCCATAGTACATTGAGTTTTGTCTAATGACCACACTGATAAAGAGGCAATGACTTAAATTGGCATTCCCCTCTTTAAAATAAGGGTGCCCCCATCTATTTAGGTGCTGGGGTTGGGGAGAAAGATGGATTCCTTCCCCTATTGTTTTTTATTTACATTCATAAATGAGCCATCAATGCATATATCCTGCATGTGCTGCCTATGCCTTGTTTTGTATTTAATACTATTGCCAATTTAATTTCTACTTGTAAAAATGCTAATAAATGTCGTCTTTGAAAAGCTTCTGTTTAGTATGTATACTCCATACTCTTACTCATGGGCGCCAGAATGATTTCACTTGGGGGGCTAAGTATGAATTTTATTTTGGCACCCCTGCGGTGGTGCCAGTCTCCTCTACTTCAAACCCCCCCTCCCCTCGCTGTGGTGTTGGTCTTCAATCCTTCAACCCCCCCACCAGTGCACGGGAGCGCTTACCTCTGCATCCCCATGGGCGGCTTCAAAAGTAGTGTGCTACCACAGGTAGGGTGTGGTGTCCCCTCTTCTGTACTACTTCTGTACCCGGCTGTCTCTTCACTGGTGATGCATTACTGGGAGGTGTGGCATTCCGGGACCACAGCCACGCCTCCTCCCAGTAATACATCACCAGTTAAGAGACAGAAGGCTAGTACAGAAGGGGCACCGCACCCTGCCTGTGGCAGCACACTACTTTTAAAGCTGCTTACTGGGATGCAGAAGTAAGCGCTCCCCCGCACCAGTGCCTGCATCTCCATCATGTTTGGGGGGGTCAAGCTGCCCCCTTGCCCCCCCATTCTGATGCCTATGCTCTTACTCTATCTTGATGTTCCAGATTGCTTGGCCTGATGGTCCTCTACCAGCATGGTAGGGCACAGCTGCCAGTGATTACACCAAACCACTGATAATTATCTTTATTTCTGCAGTTCAGCACTAACAGCATCTTTCCACTTACAAGGTTTTGCATAAATTTGAAATTCCTATCAGAAGCTGCAACTTCAACTCCAGCCTCCTTAGCTCACCCTGACAAGTCTATTTCTCAGGCCTTTTATACCCTATCACATGTTATAGGCATGGTGCCACCGTAAGGAAAAGAATCTAATTACAAGTCATCTATCAGGGCATATAAAACAGTGATTGGCTTGTGAATAAGGGGCAGCATGTCTAATCAGGTCCCTCCTAGGGAATGTAAGTTATCCATATATTTAACTAAGGTGTTCAACTTCATTAATGTAGAGTACATCCCAAGTTTAAGATGTTCCATGCTTTTATGGTGTCAACAGCCTCCCAGCTAATCCAAACTTCTGAATGTCTTATAGTGCTTGGCCACTGGCACTTTTCGAATCAGTCCCTGTCACTGACATGACTCCAGCATGCCTAGCACCAGTTGCCAACCCCCCTCCCCCCATCCACAGTCACAGCCCAGGAATTCCCTTATAAACTGCATGGATCTCCATGCAACTCTGATCTGCATCCCCTGGCAAAAACCAGTAGGGCGCATATGTGCAGTGCTTGCCCCCAATATATATTTTTTGTCCACTTCTGAATCAGACCCCTTATCAATCAATTATCATATAGGAAACCTTCTAGCAATTAGTAGTTCAGTCCTGCATTATCCTATAACAGATCTGAGGATCAGGGAAAGGCTAGAAAAGTACTGCATCCATTTTGCTACTATATATTGGTTAAGTAACCTGCACAAATAGCAGGTTATCAGTCCGTCATCATGTCACACTCAAGAAATATTCAGCTAATACTTATCTAGCTAAAGTCACACAAGGAAATGATTCAGTAGACAGTTCTTATTCTTAGCCACTCTACACACTACAAATTAATTACCTCAGTATGAAAACAAATGACTATTTTTTGTCTGCAAATGAAGGATGATTTCTTCTGATGACTGGATTTTCCTCTCTTACACAACAGTATTGTCAAACATGTTCTACTGTACATGCCAGTCATATACTGAGGTTAAATCTGTAAGTACACAAGTGTTGCAGAGAAACAACCCTGCACCCCCTTGAATACTCAGTCTATGCTTCGCTTCCCCGTGTTACATATGACTTGCCAGAGGATGGGATGCTGGCCGTCAGTATCCCGACAGCGGCATCCCGCCCACCAGAATGCCGGCAGCAGGGCAAGTGCTACGGGTCCCTTTGCAGGCTTGCTGCCCTCACCACACATCAGGCTCAGTGGTCCGCTGCACCTGCCACAGGATCTATTCCCACTCTATGGGTTACATGGACACCCACGATTGGTAGAACAGCCCTGTTGAGCCAGCTGTTAGCATTGTTGCTGCAGGCAAATTAAATGTGTGTCCCCCTCCCCGTCCATCCCAATTCAGCCTCATTAAGTGTAAGAAAGCATAAAGCCAAAATCTATATATGGGCATAAGCATATGCACATTGTGTGTAAGTGTGCATTATGTAATTTCATATTATACACACAAATATTAACTTGTGCCCAGCTCTAAATGAAACTTTTGTGATCTAATGCTAGTATACAGTAACTAGCCGCACATTGGGAAAAGGAAGAGTTACAGTATCACAGATTTATGTTACCCTTCAAAATCATATGATAAACTGTGGGAATAATTAAAAGATGTTTCACTGTCAAAGTACAAAATGAGGAAATGTAGAATCCATTTTAGAAATGTATAATTATTTTTTTCTTTTAGCCTGTGATATAACAAGGGAATGTGTTCAACAAAATAAAAACTGTGTGACATCATTTTATTTTAAATACAATACTTTCAGATACAGCTTGATTCGTGGAATGTGTATTATCAAGTATGAAGTTGTTTTGTCGCCAAAATATCTCTGTCTAATTCTAAGCAAAAGCGGTTTACGGATAATTGTGGAGAATGCTACTTCACTGGCATTTTCTATTCATGCTTCTGTGTGCTTTCCTGATTAATTCATTTGTTAATGATTAAAGGTAACATCTGATCAATAAACACCTACATCTTCTCCTGTGTGATATTTCAACTACAGTAATAACATTCATTGGCAAATAAAGATTCGTTAATTTGTTAAATGGTAAAATAAAATATTTTGTTTAAAAAGAAGACAAATTATTTGACATTGAAGAGGTCTGGTTTTTACAGAAATCCCTTAATTAAGAAAGCTAAATGACGATAGACATTCAATAGTCATGTATAAAAACAGACACTATCTGCGCAAGTCCCCTTAGTATAAATGCATGTTAATTTCGAAAAGAAAATAGAGAAAGGAGTGGGATATAGTTGGGATGGGATGTAGCTGGAAAGATTTTGGAAATGGTGAAAGCCAACAGGTAGACTAGTACCCTTACTAGTATGAACTGAATCAGAAATAGAAAAATTGAAAAATACCTTGGCGCACCAGGGGTTAAAGAAAAGAGTGCCAGAAGGGAATGGTCAGACTAATTTGAATTAGAATTTATTTATGCATTAAGACACATTTGACATATTTATAAAATCATATAAAAATTAAAACAAGTTATCTTTGCATAACCTATTAAGTACAACAATAAAATGATTATGGCAACTTGATGTCTTTCGCCAATAATTGTATCAATGTGCCAATACTTATAGTTATAATTTCATATTCGTCCCAAAAAGCATAGGGCACAGGAAAAATAAAAGGTCCCGAAATCTGTTTATCCCACACGGGTGACACTAAATGTCTTTTATAAAGGCAGTCTTTAAATTATAGGGACTTCCCTATAAAGACATACAGCCGTGTGTGACCTTGTCCCAGCAGCTCAATTTGAATAGCTGATGGACTTTTTGGGATGGTCACTGAACTTAAATGTCTAGGTGGCTCCCAGCCCTCCTCTTTCCTACACACCTCAAGTGTGTGAGCTGGTGCTCGTAAGATGACAGTACCTGTGGATGAGCAATGTCCAGAGTCCTCCGTGCCTTCCTCTCCCGGGTCCGGATCTCGTGGACCTCCGGTGAAGCCGGGCAGCCGATTCCCAGAGCTACGATGCGGCTTGTACCGTCTGGCCCGCAAGCGTGGAACGCAGGCCAGTCGCTTCCGGTTTCGCGGCTTCCGACTTCCGGGATAGCGAGTCGTCAACGGGTCAGTTGAAGTTAGAATTGAACTCCTATTCCTTCGTTCAGCATGCAGTGATCCTTGCATGCTGAACGAAGGAATAGGAAGCCGCGAAACCGGAAGCGACTGGCCTGCGTTCCACGCTTGCGGGCCAGACGGTACAAGCCGTATCGTAGCTCTGGGAATCGGCTGCCCGGCTTCACCGGAGGTCCACGAGATCCGGACCCGGGAGAGGAAGGCACGGAGGACTCTGGACATTGCTCATCCACAGGTACTGTCATCTTACGAGCACCAGCTCACACACTTGAGGTGTGTAGGAAAGAGGAGGGCTGGGAGCCACCTAGACATTTAAGTTCAGTGACCATCCCAAAAAGTCCATCAGCTATTCAAATTGAGCTGCTGGGACAAGGTCACACACGGCTGTATGTCTTTATAGGGAAGTCCCTATCATTTAAAGACTGCCTTTATAAAAGACATTTAGTGTCACCCGTGTGGGATAAACAGATTTCGGGACCTTTTATTTTTCCTGTGCCCTATGCTTTTTGGGACGAATATGAAATTATAACTATAAGTATTGGCACATTGATACAATTATTGGCGAAAGACATCAAGTTGCCATAATCATTTTATTGTTGTACTTAATAGGTTATGCAAAGATAACTTGTTTTAATTTTTATATGATTTTATAAATATGTCAAATGTGTCTTAATGCATAAATAAATTCTAATTCAAATTAGTCTGACCATTCCCTTCTGGCACTCTTTTCTTTAACCCCTGGTGCGCCAAGGTATTTTTCTATTTTTCTATTCAATAGTCATGGATTGCATTTCCCCTCACATATTCCCATGCTGTAGCTCTAGTTTTTCATCTTAGATATGATACTCATGGACATTATGCTGGTCATTCCGAGTTGATCGCTCGCTGCCGATTTTCACAGTGCAGCGATTAATTAAAAAAACGGCAAAAATGTGCATGCGCATGGTACGCAGCGCGTAGTGTGATTGACAGGAAGTAGGTGTTTCTGGGTAGAAAATGGCCGTTTTCAGGGAGTGTGCTAAAAAACGCAGGCATGTCAGGTATAAACGCAGGAGTGGCTGGGGAAACGGGGGAGTGGCTGGCCGAACGCAGGGCGTGTTTGTGACGTCAAACCAGGAACTAAACGGACTGAGGTGATCGCAATCTAGGAGTAAATTATTTAGTAGCAGTTCTGCTAATCTTTCGTTCGCTATTCTGTTAAACTAAGATACACTCCCAGAGGGTGGCGGCCTAGCCTGTGCAATGCTACTAAAAGCAGCTAGCGAGCGATCAACTCGGAATGACCACCTTTGTGTGAAAAGCTAAGTGGCTGGAAAGCTACAGTATACTGTATATGCTTACATTTAAGCTGAATCTAGAAGTTTGTGGCAAAATAACCATGTCAATATCGGGATTACTGATCTACATTAACAAGGCCTACAGTAAGAAGGTGGACACCAGAAGTTATGGCAGTATGTCAACATGGCCAATCAATTGACAATGTCATTACGTTGACAGTGTATATGTTGACATGCATTTATGCCAATGGGGTTTAAAGGTTGACAAGTTCAAATGATCAACAATGAAAATATTGACACACACATGTCGATGTGTTTTTTTAGGGTTAAGGTTAGGGGTTAGAATAAAGGCCCGTACACACTAGGAGAAATGTATGCTGAGCGATCTGTCACAGATGGCTCAGCACATCTCTCCCCACTCTCAGTACAGCGTGATGTGTGCTGAGCGAGGGGGGTGGATGGGGGGCCGCTCATTTCACCCAGTGGATGAAATGAACAATGTGCTAGATTGTGCCTGCATGCAGGCCAATCTAGCATCGGTGATAGCGAAGTGTGAGGCAGCGCATTGCTATCGCTTGGGGGCATACACACGACAGATCCGTGCATAACATCTAAGCAATCTAGTCAGATTGCTTAGATTTTAAGCACAGATCTCTCCGTGTGTACCCCCCTTTAGGGTTAGGCTAAAATGAGCAAAACCTACATGTTAGCATTTCGAAATTGTCAATGTCAACCTTTTGAAGCAGTCGATCTTTAATCATGTTGACCTAAATGCATGTTGACATATACACTGTTCACCTAATAAACCTGTTGACCTATTTACCCTGTTGACTTACTTACTACTGACCTTTTGGTGTTGACCATTTTAATGTAGACCAATCATAGCAGAATCACACAGAAATTGTGCAGAAGGGCATCTAAAGAAATGCATGGTTCCGGACCTGTGATACTTTTATCTGTGTGTCTAGGGGCAAGCAGTGTCACAGATGAGATGTAAATACATTGAGAGCCTACTGTCAATGGACTTTGCAGGGAGAGTGGAACAGACTCTGGAGCCAGAGGACGGGATACTGAGGTAAGTTAAAGTCAGGAAGAAGGCCTCACAAACTGGTTGCCTAAGGCGTAAGAACCACACACACCTTAATCTGGCAATGAAGAGATATTTAGATTTTGGAACGGGTGTATCCTACTGTAGCTTAATTCTAAATGTATCTGTAAAAACAAAGTTGTCCAGTATTTCGTTGCTATATGCAAAAGCAGACAGTATTTATTCTGCATTTAATAAGTAAATAAATAAATGCATTTGAACTCCTTGAATTGTAACGGTATGTTCCTGGAGCAAATCGCTCCTTTTTGTGCCATTTTTTTATTTGTGTATAATTGCAAATCATACAAGGGATGGTTATTGGCACAAGTCTCAATTAAAATGAATTTAATTGTTTTATCAACACATGGCTCTCTAAATCATAGACCACATGAATGATCATATAAAAAAGAGCAGCAGAGGACATTCTCACATTGTCAACTTTTTATAAAAAAAAAATGGAAATTACTTTATGTACTAATTAAGCAGGTGGTCACAGTGGACATACGTTGTTGTATATCTGACAAAAGCTTAATCATAAAATCCCAAAGATTTACGTGTTTTTTGTTTCTCACTGGATTTGTTGTAATACGTATACCAAGCAGTAGCTTTGCAGCAGTTCAACAGAGCTTGAAATTAACATAGGTATTCAAGACTATATGACATGTTGTGTTACTTTGACTGCCATCAAAAGAGGTGGAAATTCTTATTGAACCATGTGCTATTAGCAAATATCAATGTATAAAAAAAACAGCAAAATTATTTTATATATGACAATACATGTGCAATATGAAATATATTATCAAATAATGTTAATATATAAAAAGTATAAAGGCAGATTTTTTTCCCCCAGTGTATTAATGATGAACAAAACTTTGTTCTATCATCATTATAGAAAATATGTCTATCCAAAGATAGTCCAGCAATATAAGCTCCTCTCTTTGGATGACTCCTTTTTTCAGAATGGTAAAATCATGTGCACTCACCACTAGTGATGAGCGGGTTCGGATCCTCGGGATCCGACCCGCCCGAACTTCACCTTTTTTTTACACGGGTCCGAGCAACTCGGATCCTCCCGCCTTGCTCGGTTAACCCGAGCGCGCCCGAACGTCATCATCCCGCTGTCGGATTCTCGCGAGATTCGGATTCTATATAAGGAGCCGCGCGTCGCCGCCATTTTCACACGTGCATTGAGATTGATAGGGAGAGGCCGTGGCTGGCGTCCTCTCCGTTATATTAGAAAAGAACAGAGTAAACTGAGTGACTTAGTTATGTGGGGAGGATTGGGGACGGGGTGCAGCTGTTAGGGAGTACAGTGCAGGGTTTACCACCAGTGAGTTAGTTTAATCCTTTGTTTCTCTGCCTTAAAAAAAACGCTCCACCATATCTGTGCTCAGTGTGCTGCACTGCTGCATGATATATCTGTGCTGAGTGCACTGCTCACACTGCCTAATTGTGGGGACTGGGGAGCAGTTATAGCAGGAGTACAGTGCACAGTTTTGCTGACAGTGACCACCAGTCCAGTATACGTTTGTCTGCCTGAAAAACACTCCTGCGGTGTTTTTTTTTCTTCTTCATACTAGTTTAGCAGTCTGCTGACAGTGTCCACCAGGTCCGTTATATACAGTATATTATATATATATAAGCAGTACGGTAGGCCACGGCTGTACCTACCTCTGTGTCGTCAGTGCACTCATCGTCCATAAGTAATATAATACTATACTTACTATCCATCCATCTACATTGTATTGTATACCTACCTGTGGTGGTTTTTTTTTTCTTCATACTAGTTTAGCAGTCTGCTGACAGTGTCCACCAGGTCCGTTATATACAGTATATTATATATATAAGCAGTACGGTAGGCCACGGCTGTACCTACCTGTGTGTCGTCAGTGCACTCGTCGTCCATAAGTAATATAATACTATACTTACTATCCATCCATCTACATTGTATTGTATACCTACCTGTGGTGGTTTTTTTTTTTCTTCATACTAGTTTAGCAGTCTGCTGACAGTGTCCACCAGGTCCGTTATATACAGTATATTATATATATAAGCAGTACGGTAGGCCACGGCTGTACCTACCTCTGTGTCGTCAGTGCACTCGTCGTCCATAAGTAATATAATACTATACTTACTATCCATCCATCTACATTGTATTGTATACCTACCTACCTGTGGTGTTTTTTTTTTTCTTCATACTAGTTTAACAGTCTGGTGACAGTGTCCACCTGGTCCGTTATATACAGTATATTATATATATAAGCAGTACGGTAGGCCACGGCTGTACCTACCTCTGTGTCGTCAGTGCACTCTTAGTCCATAAGTAATATAATACTATACTTACTATCCATCCATCTACATTGTATTGTATACCTACCTACCTGTGGTGGTTTTTTTTTTCTTCATACTAGTTTAGCAGTCTGCTGACAGTGTCCACCAGGTCCGTTATATACAGTATATTATATATATAAGCAGTACGGTAGGCCACGGCTGTACCTACCTCTGTGTCGTCAGTGCACTCGTCGTCCATAAGTAATATAATACTATACTTACTATCCATCCATCTACATTGTATTGTATACCTACCTACCTGTGGTGTTTTTTTTTTTCTTCATACTAGTTTAGCAGTCTGCTGACAGTGTCCACCAGGTCCATTATATACAGTATATTATATATATAAGCAGTACGGTAGGCCACGGCTGTACCTACCTCTGTGTCGTCAGTGCACTCGTCCTCCATAAGTAATATAATACTATACTATCCATCCATCTACATTGTATACCTGTGGTGGCTTTTAGTTGTGCGCATTAAAATATGGAGAACAAAAATGTGGAGGTTAAAAAAATAGGGAAAGATCAAGATCCACTTCCACCTCGTGCTGAAGCTGCTGCCACTAGTCATGGCCGAGACGATTAAATGCCATCAACGTCGTCTGTCAAGGCCGATGCCCAATGTCATAGTACAGAGCATGTAAAATCCAAAACACAAAAGATCAGTAAAAAAATGACCCAAAAATCAAAATTAAAAGCGTCTGAGGAGAAGCGTAAACTTGCCAATATGCCATTTACGACACGGAGTGGCAAGGAACGGCTGAGGCCCTGGCCTATGTTCATGGCTAGTGGTTCAGCTTCACATGAGGATGGAAGCACTCATCCTCTCGCTAGAAAAAAGAAAAGACTTGCGGCAAAAGCACAGCAAAGAACTGTGCGTTCTTCGAAATCCCAAATCCCAAAGGAGAGTCCAATTGTGTCGGTTGCGATGCCTGACCTTCCCAACACTGGACGGGAAGAGCTTGCGCCTTCCACCATTTGCACGCCCCCTGCAAGTGCTGGAAGGAGCACCCGCAGTCCAGTTCCTGATAGTCAAATTGAAGATGTCACTGTTGAAGTACACCAGGATGAGGATATGGGTGTTGCTGGCGCTGGGGAGGAAATTGACAAGGAGGATTCTGATGGTGAGGTGGTTTGTTTAAGTCAGGCACCCGGGGAGACACCTGTTGTCCGTGGGAGGAATATGGCCATTGACATGCCTGGTCAAAATACAAAAAAAATCAGCTCTTCAGTGTGGAATTATTTCAACAGAAATGCGGACAACTGGTGTCAAGCCGTGTGTTGCCTTTGTCAAGCTGTAATAAGTAGGGGTAAGGACGTTAACCACCTCGGAACATCCTCCCTTATACGTCACCTGCAGCGCATTCATAATACGACAGTGACAAGTTCAAAAACTTTGGGCGACAACGGAAGCAGTCCACTGACCAGTAAATCCCTTCCTCTTGTAACCAAGCTCGCGCAAACCACACCACCAACTCCCTCAGTGTCAATTTCCTCCTTACCCAGGAAAGCCAATAGTCCTGCAGGCCATGTCACTGGCAAGTCTGACGAGTCCTCTCCTGCCTGGGATTCCTCCGATGCATCCTTGAGTGTAACGCCTACTGCTGCTGGCGCTGCTGTTGTTGCTGCTGGGAGTCAATCGTCATCCCAGAGGGGAAGTCGGAAGACCACTTGTACTACTTCCAGTAAGCAATTGACTCTCCAACAGTCCTTTGCGAGGAAGATGAAATATCACAGCAGTCATCCTGTTGCAAAGCGGATAACTGAGGCCTTGACAACTATGTTGGTATTAGACGTGCGTCCAGTATCCGCCGTTAGTTCACAGGGAACTAGACAATTGCTTGAGGTAGTGTGCCCCCATTACCAAATACCATCTAGGTTCCACTTCTCTAGGCAGGCGATACCGAGAATGTACACGGACGTCAGAAAAAGACTCACCAGTGTCCTAAAAAATGCAGTTGTACCCAATGTCCACTTAACCACGGACATGTGGACAAGTGGAGCAGGGCAGACTCAGGACTACATGACTGTGACAGCCCACTGGGTAGATGTATTGCCTCCCGCTGCAAGAACAGCAGTGGCGGCACCAGTAGCAGCATCTCGCAAACGCCAACTCTTTCCTAGGCAGGCTACGCTTTGTATCACCGCTTTCCAGAATACGCACACAGCTGAAAACCTCTTACGGCAACTGAGGAAGATCATCGCAAATGGCTTACCCCAATTGGACTCTCCTGGGGATTTGTGGCATCGGACAACGCCAGCAATATTGTGCGTGCATTACATCTGGGCAAATTCCAGCACGTCCCATGTTTTGCACATACCTTGAATTTGGTGGTGCAGAATTATTTAAAAAACGACAGGGGCGTGCAAGAGATGCTGTCGGTGGCCAGAAGAATTGCGGGCCACTTTCGGCGTACAGGCACCGCGTACAGAAGACTGGAGCACCACCAAAAACACCTGAACCTGCCCTGCCATCATCTGAAGCAAGAGGTGGTAACGAGGTGGAATTCAACCCTCTATATGCTTCAGAGCAGCAAAAGGCCATTCAAGCCTATACATCTGGCCACGATATAGGCAAAGGAGGTGGAATGCACCTGTCTCAAGCGCAGTGGAGAATGATTTCAACGTTGTGCAAGGTTCTGCAACCTTTTGAACTTGCCACACGTGAAGTCAGTTTAGACACTGCCAGCCTGAGTCAGGTCATTCCCCTCATCAGGCTTTTGCAGAAGAAGCTGGAGGCATTGAAGGAGGAGCTAAAACAGAGTGATTCCGCTAGGCATGTGGGACTTGTGGATGGAGCCCTTCATTCGCTTAACAAGGATTCACGGGTGGTCAATCTGTTGAAATCAGAGCACTACATTTTGGCCACCGTGCTCGATCCTAGATTTAAAACCTACGTTGGATCTCTCTTTCCGGCAGACACAAGTCTGCAGAGGTTCAAAGAACTGCTGGTGAGAAAATTGTCAAGTCAAGAGGAACGCGACCCATCAACTTCTCCTCCTTCACATTCTCCCGCAACTGGGGGTGCGAGGAAAAGGCTACGAATTCCGAGCCCACCCGCTGGCGGTGATGCAGGGCAGTCTGGAGCGACTGCTGATGCTGACATCTGGTCCGGACTGAAGGACCTGCCAACGATTACTGACATGTCGTCTACTGTCACTGCATATGATTCTGTCACCATTGAAAGAATGGTGGAGGATTATATGAGTGACCGCATCCAAGTAGGCACGTCAGACAGTCCGTACGTATACTGGCAGGAAAAAGAGGCAATTTGGAGGCCCTTGCACAAACTGGCTTTATTCTACCTAAGTTGCCCTCCCTCCAGTGTGTACTCCGAAAGAGTGTTTAGTGCCGCCGCTCACCTTTTCAGCAATCGGCATACGAGGTTACTTCCAGAAAATGTGGAGAAGATGATGTTCATTAAAATGAATTATAATCAATTCCTCCATGGAGACATTCACCAGCAGCAATTGCCTCCAGAAAGTACACGGGGACCTGAGATGGTGGATACCAGTGGGGACGAATTAATAATCTGTGAGGAGGGGGATGTACACAGTGAAAGGGGTGATGAATCGGACGATGATGATGAGGTTGACATCTTGCCTCTGTAGAGCCAGTTTGTGCAAGGAGAGATTGATTGCTTCTTTTTTGGTGGGGGCCCAAACCAACCAGTCATTTCAGTCACAGTCATGTGGCAGACCCTGTCGCTGAAATGATGGGTTCGTTAAAGTGTGCATGTCCTGTTTTTACAACATAAGGGTGGGTGGGAGGGCCCAAGGACAATTCCATCTTGCACCTCTTTTTTTTTCATTTTTCTTTGCGTCGTGTGCTGTTTGGGGAGTATTTTTTGGAAGGGCCATCCTGCGTGACACTGCAGTGCCACTCCTAGATGGGCCAGGTGTTTGTGTCGGCCACTAGGGTCGCTTAGCTTAGTCGTCACACAGCTACCTCATTGCGCCTCTTTTTTTCTTTGCGTCATGTGCTGTTTGGGGAGTATTTTTTGGAAGGGCCATCCTGCGTGACACTGCAGTGCCACTCCTAGATGGGCCAGGTGTTTGTGTCGGCCACTAGGGTCGCTTAGCTTAGTCGTCACACAGCTACCTCATTGCGCCTCTTTTTTTCTTTGCGTCATGTGCTGTTTGGGGAGTATTTTTTGGAAGGGCCATCCTGCGTGACACTGCAGTGCCACTCCTAGATGGGCCAGGTGTTTGTGTCGGCCACTAGGGTCGCTTAGCTTAGTCGTCACACAGCTACCTCATTGCGCCTCTTTTTTTCTTTGCGTCATGTGCTGTTTGGGGAGTATTTTTTGGAAGGGCCATCCTGCGTGACACTGCAGTGCCACTCCTAGATGGGCCAGGTGTTTGTGTCGGCCACTTGTGTCGCTTAGCTTAGCCATCCAGCGACCTCGGTGCAAATTTTAGGACTAAAAATAATATTGTGAGGTGTGAGGTGTTCAGAATAGACTGAAAATGAGTGGAAATTATGGTTATTGAGGTTAATAATACTATGGGATCAAAATGACCCCCAAATTCTATGATTTAAGCTGTTTTTTAGGTTTTTTTGAAAAAAACACCCGAATCCAAAACACACCCGAATCCGACAAAAAAAATTCGGTGAGGTTTTGCCAAAACGCGTTCGAACCCAAAACACGGCCACGGAACCAAACCCAAACCCAAAACACAAAACCCGAAAAATTTCAGGTGCACATCACTACTCACCACAAGACGTATGTGGGAGCATGTAGGAGTGGCACCAAGTGCTGGGTGTTGGAGGATATTCTAAAGAATGAATCTCATAAATAAATTATTTGGGGACTAAGATTTACTAAAGAATATTCCCCAAAAATGTAATTCTAATTGACTACTAAGCAATGACAATTTAATAAACAACATAAATAATGAAGAAAGGTTTTTTGGGAAGGTTCACCAAACTGGCGCAAAGCAGCTAGGATACTGCAATTTCCACA
The DNA here is from genome assembly GCF_028390025.1 of Pseudophryne corroboree. NCBI lineage: Eukaryota > Metazoa > Chordata > Amphibia > Anura > Myobatrachidae > Pseudophryne > Pseudophryne corroboree. The sequence continues at coordinate 458,133,998 of NC_086447.1, read as the reverse complement.
ATAAATGTCAATACATTTAGATACAAAGCACAAAAAAAATAAAAAATAGGAACCCAATGCAATGTCCCAAGCACTAGGGCATATTTTTTTAAAAAAACCTCATAAATACCATACGTCCCTCAGGTTTGAATGGATTACCTCGGTGCAGTTCTTCTTTCAATTTTATGAGCTGTTCTGAGTCCATTTCCAACTCTCCAGCATGAAAGAGAAAATTCAAACAAACAAACAAACACACACCAATGTGTAGTATGTTTCATAAAATATAAAAAAGAGGGAATAAGCACAGAAAGGTTCCGAAAAAAGAGGTTGTGCGTGCCACACTCACACTGACTCAGATGGTTATGTGAATATCAAGGTTTCTTTTAGGTATTGTCTCACACTCTCCAAGACTTAGGTGTAGCAGAAGAGCCTGACGGTGTGTAATAGGATAAAGCGCTTACAATTGAATATAGCATATAGCGTACCCCAAAATTCACAAGATAAAAATTAGTGAAATGCTCATCAAAGTATCTTTTCAAGTGTATACAGAAGCATATGTAGCGTACCCCAACACACAGTAATTAAAGTATATACTTCTAAATGTCTAATGACCTACTTCAGACCCTGTCACTGAATTCGCTATGTGAACGGGGCATCAACGCCATGTTTTGTGGGTATCAACGATTCATTTAAAGGGCATGGTCTTGACAAAGGAGGCATGTCCAGAATGTTGCAGGAGTGGGTCTCGGTGGTTGCTTGACATCACACGCAGCCACTGTGACCTATAACATGGTGGGTAGCAGTCTGCGTAGGCAGAGGGAAAGCATGCTTTTGCATGTCTGTGAAGTGGGGGGGGGGGGGGGGGCTAGATACGGCATGTGGGGCGGACTTGCCCTGTGCTGGGCGTCCCCCCACATGTCTAAAAAATTTGATTGTAGATGTGCGTTTTTTCGCACATCTACAATCAAGTCTGAATTACCCACTATATCATTAGAAGGTAATAAATGAGGCATAATGGGGCAGATGTATTATGCCTGGAGAAGTGATAAAGCAGTGATAAGTGGAAGCTGATAACGCACCAGCCAATCATTAATAAGGGTTTGAAAAATTGCAGTTAGGAGCTGATCCATTATCACCTTCCACTTATCACTGCTTTATCACTTCTCCAGGCTTAATACATCTGCCCCATAGTTCTTAAAATTGTAAATTACCCTAGGCAATGTGGAGAATATTTAGTAATAAGATTTATTCTGATCCCTTCTTCTCACCCCCCCCCCCCCCCCCATATAAGCATTATATTTGATGAGAAAGGAATTGTCAGTTGCTTTTCAATGGTAAGGCACAATTTTTGATACGGCTTACCTTGTCCTCTCCGTACATCCGTTTTCCTCTGTCGCAGCTGCCTACTTCCGGGTGCAGGGCATCACGTTGATAGCAGTCAGTTCAGTACCGGTAATTGCTCCACTCACACTGACTGTGAAGTAGCTGGGGGATCAGTGTCTGTGGCCAATGCTTTTCAACCCTCTTGGGGTCGTCTTCTGGGGACTGCTGATACAGCAGTCCCCAGAAGAAGACCCCAAGAGGGAAGTAGGCAGCTGCGACTGAGGAAGACAGACATACGGAGAGGACAAGGTAAGCCGGTGGGACACAGAGCGGCCAGTGGAGGAGGGGAAGGCAAGGTTAATTTTGAGTCTCTGTTCCCAGCGCACAGGACACGGGTGACGGCTCTGTACAAGCCTACACCAGCGGACCTCTGCCGCAGACTGAGTCTGCCCCTTACAGCGTCTGAGCCCTCGGTGCCATATCCGTACACTGACAGGCACCAGAGGGCTGACGATTACAGGGTCGAGACCGGTCCGGAGCTCCCATCCCTCCTTACCCTCCCCACATACGCCTGTCTCCTAAACCCCAGGGCAATACCACAATCACCGATTAAGCTGGCAAGTACTAGTACGCAAGGACAGAAAGCGGGACGCCGCAATCTGCTTTGTTAGAACTTTTCTTCTGCACTGACTGATTACTGCATACACCGCTGGGTCACAGCAAAACAGGACTTATTTTCTTCCAGTTGGACCTTAAAAGATCTTTAACACAACCCACTCCCTGACCGGGAGAACACTGTTGCGAACAACCAATTGTGACTTTATTCTGATATTGCTATCATATAGTTAAATATCAGATACGCTTTATACTCATCATCTTACTGAGCAATAAGGCATCCCTAATATCTGCTGGTAACCTTGATTTACCGCTGCACTACAGAGACAGTGTTTTAACCAGCACTTTCAATTATTAATGCACATTTTAGTGTGTGCTGACTGATAAATTGATTTGCAAATAACGTTGTGGTACAAATAAAGAATATGCACTTTAATTATACATTACTAATTTTTCATTCATAAGGTTCCCATACAATATTCTGAGGTTCCTGAGCGCTACAAATTTTCTGTATACTTGTATTTATAGGCACTCCTATTTGCAGCAGCTTGCCGAATCATTTAATACCCAGTGCGCTGGTACATCCCACTCTCTCATTACTTAGATGTTTCTTTGAGCATGAGCAGGAGTATGGTAGATGGTTCATACAGATGGAGCCTCGCTCATCTAGCCTACTATGGTGCGCCTAGCTGCACCGAGGTTTAATAGCATAAGCCTTTCATCTATTGTTCTCAGCTGCAATACAATACAGAGAGAACAATTCAGCAGGGGATTAATTAATTATAGCAGGGGATTAAGTCAGACAGCACTGGCTCAATTAATCCTATTAAAGGGATAGATGAGCAGGGCTCCATCTGTATCAATGTGGAGTTTTATTGAAAGGAAGAGGGATTGTTATGAGTCCTCATTTCAAGCCAGGCAATGGGCAAGCCCCAAGTTCTTAGCAGGTAACTTCAGGATCTTGGCATACAACTATGGTGGTCATTCCGAGTTGTTCGCTCGGTAATTTTCTTCGCATCGCATCGATTTTCCGCTAATTGCGCATGCGCAATGTTCACACTGCGACTGCGCCAAGTAACTTTGCTATGCATTTTACTCACTGCATTACGAGGTTTTTTCTTCGTTCTAGTGATCGTAATGTGATTGACAGGAAGTGGGTGTTTCTGGGCGGAAACTGGCCGTTTTATGGGTGTGTGTGAAAAAACGCTGCCGTTTCTGGGAAAAACGCGGGAGTGTCTGAAGAAACGGGGGAGTGTCTGGGCGAACGCTGGGAGTGTTTGTGACGTCAAACCAGGAATGAAACTGACTGAACTGATTGCAGTTGCTGAGTAAGTCTGGAGCTACTCAGAAACTGCTAAGAAGTGTCTATTCGCAATTCTGCTAATGTTTCATTCGCAATTTTACTAAGCTAAGATTCACTCCCAGTAGGCGGCGGCTTAGCGTGTGCAAAGCTGCTAAAGGCAGCTTGCGAGCGAACAACTCGGAATGAGGGCCTATATAAGCTGGGTCTAGGGCCCCCTATTACTCTGGGCACCATAGCAATGGCACCCATTGCACCCACTACAGCTACAACAATGATTGTACCTGCTGATATTGTGACTGATACTAAGAATAATGCAACAGTGCTATGTATGTTAATAATAACATTGATGATTGTCAGCAGTGCTGGATTATGGCTTGTGGGGCACAGGGGCAACAAATTTGGGGGGCTCAAAGTAGGAACATTGCCCATAAACCCCCCATTGTAACACACAGTGCCGTAACTAGGGAATTTGTTGCCCTGTACCAGATAGTGCATTAGTAACCCACCCATTTTAAACAGGGAGATTGTGAGCTGGAAGAAGGGATTGTTGTGGGGAAGGGGCATAGACACACACTAGTATCCCCAATTTAAATTATGCCACACAGTAGTAACCGTTACATTACACTGCATAGTAGTTCCCCTTATACACGTTATGTCACACAATAGTTCCCATGATACACGTTATGCCACACAGTAGTGCTCCTTATACACATAATGCCACACAGTGGTAGTATCTTTTATATATATAATGCCACACAGTAATGCCTCTTACACATTATGCCACACATTATTAGTGCTATAATACAAATTATGCCACAGTAATGTCCCTTACACATTATGCTACACATTAATAGTGCCTTATACTCATTATGCCACACATAATCACCCCACACCCCTCCGTTTGAAAAAAATTAGACTGAATAATAAATAAATAAAAAAATAAAGATGAGATCAGTAGTTAAAATTGCTGTAGAGAAAGAAGGAAAAAGATAGGTGAGGGAAGGTGGCACTGCAGGGGCAGTGGTGGAAGTAGGTGTAGTGTTAAGGACTATTAGTAGATGGAAAGTGGTATGCCTGGCATGGAGAGAGTAGGGGGAAAATGCAGGGAGAGAGAGCAGCAGTTAGGAGGGACACAGACTGGAGCTGCAATAGCAGTGGGGCAGGTAGTGAAAGGAAAAGGGGAACCAGGGGAGGATTAGAGCAGTGACATGCGATGAAGTCAGTGGCTGGGGAGGCATACATGGGGGTGGATCTGAGTGCTGGGAGCCTGTCTCGCCCCCTACATCCCTGCACTACACCCATGCAGACACAGATGATTAGCCACAATAGAAAAATGCTTAGAGAACCCCACAGATATATTACCCTAAGCACCCCCTGAAACACGCAGGACACTCACCCAGGTTACTAATAGGCTGTGTAGGAACTGCTCGATGAGCAGCGACATGGTTATAGACAGAGAAGATACCCTCCTCTCCACTCTCCCTGTGCCAGTCCCAGCAGGCAGACCCCTTGCAGTGGATGCAGATTCAGATATGTACTGGACCCAGACACCTGCTGCTCTCACTTCCTGCTGCAACACCTGTGGGTGCAGTGGTCAGTAGTGCTCCCTGTACCTATCTGCACCCCCATGGGCAGCTGCTGCTGCTACTAAAGACGTGGTGCTGTTGACACTAGTGCTGGGTGCCCGGCTGGAGATAGCTGCCTACACTGTTAATGCTCTCATCTCTGTCTGTGAAACATGTTCCTCTATCTCGGGTCCCCATTCCTGCACTCCCCTTCCATCACCAATGCCCACAGCGCTGCTGAGCACTGGAATCCGGTCTCTGCCAGGATTGACTATCACACCTCAAGCTACCACTGTGAGACATGCCACCCATTGCTCTTTTCAAACTGTACTATTGCCCCCTGTGTATCCCCACCCCACTCTAGACTCAGGCAGTGTCTGACTCTACAGAAGTGAGGCTAAGCTAGGGATAGCCATCGGTGGGTTATCCATCAATGGTTGCCATCGATGGTACCATTGATAGCAACCATCAATGGTATAAACCTATCTGCTAGGGATCCATTTATGGTTTCACCCATTGATGGTCATCCCTGCTTTACTATGTAAAGCGGGAAAGTGGACTGTGAGCCAATCAGTGACTAGGGTTGGGGATTCATGGGTGTTAGGGGGCGGAACTATGCCAGACACACTGTAAAGGGGACAAAAAAAAACTATTTGTTTGGCCTTTAACATTGATGGCAGGAAACCGTGTGGTTCTCCACCATCAATGGCTAAAATATTTGACATAGGCCATAAACCATTGATGATTTTGAATCATCGATGGTTGATGGCCATCCCTAGGTTAAGTCGTTGCTGTCTTACCTCACGTCTATCACAGCAATTATAGGGAGCTGAGGGGGCGAGGATAAAAGAAGAAGAAATAGGAAGGAAAGACAGAGCAGCAGTGTGTTGAAAGGATTTGACTCACGGGATACGGAGGTGACTGGAGGGTAGCTGCTGCAACAGGAAAGCGTGTCTCCTTTTTTGCCCAACACCAATGGAACTCCTCCTCGGTGCAGGGCACTGTGGTAAAGTATGAACACCTGTGTGAGGGGGCCCCTAATGTGTGTGGGCCCTGGGACAATTACTCCTGTCACCCTTCCTTTAATCTGGCACTGATTCTTAGCATACTGATATACAATGTTTTAGTCTCAATTAATGAACAATTCTATATATTATTCATAGGTATTGCCATTTTAACCTTACATAATGTTTAATTCTTAATCTATATCTGCTCAATAGTATTGTTCACCTAATGTATGTTTTTAGTCACTGATTGTATTCAAAGTGTAGAATTATTCACTAACATACCTTATAAGTTCTGCTAATGTTGCCTTGTGGAATCGCTCCACTATCTAGCCCAATCTGCTAACCCTGTAAACTGCACAAACATTTTCAAATTGTCTAATAATAACATCATACAAGCTTTAAAGTAAACAGCGCTAACACTTATGCATTTCACTATTTTGCTTTTTTTAAGGTAAACCAATCTGTTGAAAAAATCTGTAGTTTTTACATATAAATTTTAATGATATGTATTGTTGTTGTTAGGACTTATCAGTAATCATCGCAGCAACTGTGGACGAACTTCTGCAGCCACAGCTAGTTTGCGTATGCAGGAGGTCCGCCACCATTTTTTAGTTTGCAGCAGCTGCATGTGACATCATGCAGCCCTCCCTAAAAAAGACGCTGACCTGTCCCTGTTCTCCCCACGCCACCCCTGCAATGCTTCGTCACCGCCCCCTGCCCACCTAGCGAATGCCTCTGCCTGTCAATCAGGCAGGGGCATTTGCACCCACTGCGATCTGTACACATTCAGCAGTCTCGTACCTGCAGGACTGTACCTGCGCTTGTGCACTGCCGCTGTGGTTATTGAAGTCACATCGCTTAGCGATGTGACCTGAATAACCCCCAATGTATGTTCATTAGAAGAATTGATGATCATGTTGGAGAACGTATATTTTAAATGTCCATAGTTTCGAAACACTCATAGGTGTTCCATAGTAAAGTTAATATAAACTTAAATTATAGATAACATTATCTCTAGCCTTTAATTTATTCTGTTTTTTGTGAATGGTCCTTGATGTCTTAATCTGAAAATAAGTTTCAATGTCATATACAGATGTGGATATTCACAATCAGTTTCATATAGTTCCTTTAGTATGTTGAGCATATTATAAATATGGGTTTCTTCCATTGGCGTTTCTATAATGGATGCGGTGCACACGGGCCCCTGGGTCCAGGGGGGCCCACACCGCACCCATTGCACCCATTTTAATACTTACCTTTCCGGAGTCCAGTGCCGGGAGCTGTGATCAAGCCAGAAATTGCAGCCAAAATGGCCACCGCGCATGCGCAGTAGCCAAATTGGTCTCTGGATCATGGCAGGTTCCATGTTTCCGGAGACCTGCACATGCGCAGTAGAATCCAGTACAATGCAGGAGTCTACAGCGCCGTGCAGAGGAGGGTGCCCACCCGGAGGTGCACACGGGCCCCCTCCTCTGTAGAAACGTCCCTGGTTGCTTCTATTGTGTCCGATCATGTTAAATATGTGTTTAGGTCCAATTATATCAACTATTCAGCTGTTTGATTCAATCAGTACCATTAATTGTTCCATTCACATCTGGGTTATACTGTATATCATTTGTAACAGGTAATGATTATTAGATGATCAATAAGACTGATAGTATGTAAAAAATTAATGTGTAATTTAAATAAAAAAAGGAAAAAGGTAACGTGTTGCAAATAATTATCATGATTTGTGATGAAGTATTGCATAAGGTAAATGTTTAAATGAATAGTTACAATTGCATAATAAGACTAGTGATATGATCAGTGAATAGTGCATGTACTGATGTGTAAAAATATGTTTGGCATTTGGTATATTACAATTATTGGAATGCCAAACTTTACAGTTGAATATATGGCCATTCAATAAAAACTATACAATATTGCTTTTATTGAGGCCATGTAGTGTTATACTATTCATCATAAAGATTTTCTGAGTTTTTCATTTTAGTAGTTCTTTGTTTTAGTCACCCCTTCTGATTCTAAACAAGATTTTCTCTATAACAAACATTCTAAGATCTTTAGGATCCCGTACATGATCTTTAAGAAAATGTCTGGCTACTGTTGTGATCAGTTTGAATTTGCTCAGCTCTGACCAGGTATTTCTTCTGTGTTCATATGGTCTATATTTTAATTTGCTTGTGGTTATCCTGATGTTTTTTTTTCTGCTGACAGCTAAAGGGAGGGAAATGATGCATACTTTAATTGTCCTTTTACTTTTATATCCGACAGCATATTGTTTTGCAGATACATTTTCAAGCTCCACATCTTACACCAGCAAAACATCCCTCTGTTGTGTCTTTATTTTGGTGTTACTTAGTGGCTATAAACCAGTTGGTCATTGATGTTGGGTGACCTCCAACTGATATTGATCTTATCTTCAACCTGAATTGTATTCCCCAGTATATCCTTGTTGCTAATTGCTAGTGTTGGGCTAATCAATTTGTTTCATTTTCTTTGTGAAGCATTCCCAATTAACTAAAAATGTGTAGAATCAGACAAATCATAGAGTATCGAATTAATGATATAAAGAAACCAACGAGCAAGAATCAACAAACATCACATGTGTGTAGTTTTTTAAATAGCCCTCCAAATGACATTGTTGTCAATTTATTGTATTATGTGGTTTGGATAGGTTAGAAGAAGGGAAATCCATAGTATTTAGGGCAAAGAAGTTATGCAAGAGAGAAGTACAAAGTTCAGCGTGCAAATCTAACACAAGATGAATATTCTATAAAATAGTTTACAAAATGTTGCTCATTTCTATCCTTCATAAACATGTGTGTCTTATAACATCCAATTGTTATTTTGCACACAAACTGAATAGGGATTATGTATGTTGTGCAAAAGAGCAACATGCTCTTATTTTGTGAGAATGCTCCCCTTTGCTGGTAATGATAGGTTTCATGTCTAGACTTTTAATGGGACGGTCGTTGCTGCTTTCAGTTGCTTTTTACTGTACAATACTTTGCACATTATAAAAAAATATATTTCCTATATGCCAAATCCAATGCTGATTTGCAGAGTTAAGCCTTCAAAGGTTTTTGATCAGTCACTTTTTTTTTATCTAGTTAGAAGAGCCACCTACTGTATGCCCTGTATATGCACCGGGTCAATATCTACACACAGACATTATATAAACAGACTTCAAATTAGTGACACTGACTCACTTGCCATATCACATGGCTGTTATGCAGACTTACTAAGTAACTTAGTAAGTAACTTACTAAATACACTTTTTTGTTTCACAGACTTGGGCCTCATCTACTGGAGCTGTCTTGATGTTGGCAGGTGAACTTACCCCAGTATAGATATATTGTACACAACATCTCCTACATACAGTATAGTTTTGAAAAAAAAAAAGAAGAAGATTTTTTTAATGTTTTTCTTATTTTGACAACTATATTAAATATTGGTTAGGCAGAAATCCATCTACAGTACTTGGAAGATCACATATGAGCTGATATGTTGTAAATTGTATTTTTTTTATAACATGAGAGCTTTTCTTGCACTATAGGGCCTGATTCAGCTTGGATCACAAATTAGAGAAAGATTTTGCTTTTGCAACCCATGCTGAATCAGTCTGTTCAAGTGAATTCTCATTTTCACTGACATAGTGAATATTGCTAATGTGCTTTGCATTTTGATAAGTGAGTAAGAATCTCTGTGTTGTTATACTAGACACACCTACAAAACAAGGTATATGTGCTAAATGCTGTGAACCCCAGGTAGCATTGATATTTAATATATTGTTAGAAGTCATATTTAAAATCATTTTATGGATTACAGCTAGTGGTCATTTTCATAATATGCATTCCAGAATTCTGTTGTTTGTGTGCTATTTCTGATTTAAACAGAGCAAACATAATGTGGCTTGGCAAATGGTTAAACTCTTCATTGTTTAAAATTGACAACAACAATGTTGATAAGGATGATGATGGTGGTGGTGGTGATGATGATGATGAGGATGTTGGTTAAGACACTGCAGGCAGGATGTAATGTCAGACAAGATTGCTGGAGATACAAGATGCAGGCTGATCTCAGACATTTTTTAAAGGGGCAATCACGTACAAGGCAAAACCATGCCTTGTAAGTGATTGCCCCTTTAAGTAAATGAATGTGATCGACCGGCATCTTACACCTCCAGTGATCTCGGCACCATTACATCTGGCAATGCATTTTGAAATGATCTGACCTTAAAGGTACAGTGTTTGTTTAAGTCCAGACATAATATTTCTTGGATGCCTTTTACATGTTCTAACCTGAATGCTTCTTTCAATTTAATATTACTAACCATTGCATTGTTCCTTGTCACATGCCAAAAATGTAATGCCTACTTTGAATATTAATTTCACAAGCTGATTTTGTATTTCTTTTTCAAATTGGCCTAACTGACCTGTGTCTTGTTCTCTTCTAATAATCCAAATTGCTCAGCACTGATTGCTATGTGTACAAGAAGTAGAGGCAGTCAATACATATGGTTGGAATACTTTGCTAATTTTTTAATTTGTATTTGATGAAGCATTAAGAATTTCAGCACTATCCAGTATCATTGGCTTCACTTCATCTGTGATAAATAAAAGTCTAAATGATAAAGGAATGCACTCAAAGTTATGTCTTCAAATAAAGGAGAACTCTGGAGTTTTGTTTGTGAGGCTTCTCTATAGTACTGGATTATGGAGATCCATTTGGATGCCAGCCACTAGAACTTTCAATAAAACTGACAATGCTGATAGTACAGTATACAGTATACCTTCAAATAAACTCCCTCAGAAGTATCTTATTTAGGAAATAAGAAGCCTCACAGCACTTTAAAAAAAATAATTATATCACTTATTTTTCTTTCTTCGTAGCTTCAATGTGATTGTTGCTTATTTGCCAGCAAAAGATTTTGTTTTTCGAACTTATGTAAAGGTCCATTATCTTTCTTGATACAATAGTTTCTTGGATATCTATTTCAATGCTTTATAGTAGGATCAATTGTCAAAAGAATTCTGAACATAACATTTTCAGAATTTTATTTAAATTATTCACACAATTGTTTTTATTAATGAAACAACTATGAAGATACAGTGATGGCAACATTTAAAGTGGAAAATCCCCAATTGATTACTAATAGAGCTGAATAATGTAACTATAAAATGTGTTAAGAAAACAAACTATGAAAAGATAACTTGAGTAATGTTGCATTACTGTTTTAAATAGGGAAGTAGCATATATGAATTGTAATTTATTGAATATGACAAAATTCATCATAATTAATCAGTCTACGTTCAGATCAGGGGTGTATTAAGAGAAGAGAGGGCCTATGTGCATTCTCAAACTGGGGCCTCCACCTCACTTTCTCTCTCACCAGTAACCAGGTAGCATAGTCCGCTTCATGGCGCCAGGCACTATTAGACTTTAGCATGGCGCTAAAGTCTACTGTGCATGCACAGGACTCCGGGAAAATTTCACAATAGCATTTTCCTGGCAATTCTCCTCTACTGCGAATACGCAAAACTCCAGGAAAATGGCCACTGTGCCATTTTCCTTGTGATTTTGTAGGGCACGGATGGACTCTGAAGAGGTGAGTATTGAATAATGGGTGCAACATGTGTGGTGTGGGCCCCCTGGATCTAAGGGGCCCATGTGCACTGCACACACTGAACCCATTATAGATATGCCACTGGTCCAGAAAAATTTGTGCAAGAATGATTTCTGAGATATTATATTCTGCACTAAAAATTTCCACATAACAAATTTCAGAAAAAGCACCCAGAAATTACGACTGCAATAGTGGTATTTGTACTACCATAACTTTAGTAGAAAGGCCCGAACATTGCATTTCCCAGTTAAGTAATGCAAGTATTTTAATCATTTGAGTGTATTTTTACTCATATTTGGGCAAAATCCAAGATTTGCAATTACTGAGCTGCCTCTTTATGTCTGGTACCCATCTAAATTAACTCCTTATATTACATACACTAAAATGTGAATAGACCAAAATATATTTATATTGATGGTAAGAGTCTATGCTTATTTCCCAGTGTAAAATTGTGCCACCCATGCATAGACCTTTCTCAATTGCATAGGCAGTGTAAGTGGATGGTGAAAGTGCCAGTTGTATGTGAAATATATGTGTATAGTCTAAGTTCAACATATAACTGAGTACTGTAAGTGCTTTATGCAATTGGTTAGTACAGTATAAGTGGAAAGTGTAAGTGCAACATGAAGGTTGACCGTATAAGAGCCATGTTTTGCAGCTTGTACTTTTCACTTTGGGAAGGACTGGGTAGCATCATAAATTTATATCTACATTACTTCAGTTGTATGTAATATTTTATTTTTTAAATTGGAAACATTGTATGCCATTACTGTATTTGTAAATTTGTGAAAACATTGTAAATGTATTTATTTATTTATTACCAGTTATTTATATAGCGCACACATATTCCGCAGCGCTTTACAGAGAATTGGCCATTCACATCAGTCCCTGCCCCAGCGGAGCTTACAATCTATATTCCCTATCACATGTACACACAGACACATTCATGCTAGGGTTAATTTTGTTGGGAGCCAATTAAACTACCAGTATATTTTTGGATTGTGGGAGGAAACCGGAGCACCCGGAGGAAACCCACGCAAGTACGGGGAGAATATACAAACTCCACACAGTTAGGGCCATGGTGGGAATTGAACCCATGACCTCAGTGCTGTGAGGCAGTAATGCTAACCATTACACCATCCGTAAATGTATTAAGAAAAGCATGTGCTTATTATGGAATATTATATTTATCTATTTTTGCTACTGGAAACTGCATTATTCATAAGGAATATATAATAGAATAGAATGAAAGAAAATTAAGATGGAGTGGTGAATTGAAGCAGAAGTTGGACATGATTAAATGATTATTGTTATCCTCCCTTGCAACTGAGCATGCATAGAACATAAAAATACTAACAATTATATTGAAGGGGTTGGACACAGATGTGAATGTGTCAAGACAAATTTTCAATATATTTTATTGTGACTTTATTACAACACCACCTTTGTTTTAGGACATTCCCACCATATTATCTCATTGACGTAAATGAATTTGTAATGTAATGTTTTTGAAGTAGGTCATTACTATTTGAAACATGTAATATCGTATTACCTTTATCCTAGTGTTATTTGTCAACTTTCAACTTTAATGACTCAAGAACGTCTTTTGTTTGTATATTATGAATCACAACTACCTAAGAAATTACTACAAATTTAATCTCAAGGGGTTTCTGTCAAAGCTAATCTATACAACTTGGTTTTACACTCAACGGCATATTGTGATAAGTGATGGAAAAAATTAATAAATGTAAAGGTCTGCTTTACAATTTGCATAATACAATTAAAAAAATCTATTATCCGTATAATGTGTTTGCATGTACTTGAGAGCTGATTAAGTATTGCATGTGAAGATGTTGACAGATGCTTGGAATGTTTTAGCCTTTTGTTCTAAAGACAGAATCAGCTTTCACCAAATGTCTTCTTGTCAAAACAAATTTATTAACTCTTGGTTCATCATATCCATGGTAAACATGAACAGCCTATTGCAAGGTCTAACAATCTGGAGTAGAATATCATGTAGCTAAACTGTGTGGTTTATGAATAATCACATGCTGCTGCTGATCAGCAAGTGTCTGTAATACATTGTAGAGCCTGTCTAATCTAATCTACTTGTTCTAAATGAAATATAACAAGATGAGTTGTGGGAGTGCCTTCAAAATAGTTATCTAAATTATTTCCCTTTATTTCCTATAATTCCAGGTTTGCAATCATCCACCATGGTTACTATTAAAATATATTGTTATTTGTTAAAATAAAAATCAGGTTACAGCTGAGCAGTTGCAGCAATCCAATCACAATCATGCCATTGTATAATATGCTATGTTTCTGTAGAGTTATCACTATAAACTGATCTTCACAAGATGACTCTAATAAGAAAGGGAGATAAGGTTGCATATATGTAATACATTGATGCATGGTATCACTAAGTGCTTTCAGTGTAATCATCCATTAGAACTGTAGGTCAAATATGGAAGAGCTTACCATATGTACAGTATGGTGGAGCGTTTCACAATAAAAGATATGTATGATTGAGTATTTCTAAATAAATTATCTTTAAAAAGGGTTTTTTTTCTTGTGAAGTTTTTTAGAGCAATATACTATATTATTATTTTTTTTCTCCCTGAGGTATAGTATGGATTTGGTGTTACTAGAGCCCATATCTTTTTTTTCTGCTTGTTCTATGTTTGTCTTTCTCATAATTAATTAATGCAATACAAAGTTTGATAACACTTGACACATTTGATTAAGTTTCATTAAAAACTGGAGGTGTTTGACATTTGTTTCCCATTTTTAAACAGTACACTAAGGACGTTACTGTATGTCACAGTCCAGCTGCATGCATTCCTTGTCTAACTGCTGCGTGGAACTGATTTCCATTGGCAGTTCTCAGAGACTGCAGTTTTCAGAGACTATAGATGACTCCACCCAAATGACCACCATTATATACTAAATTTGTCTGATTGATTTCAGGACTGGGTGCCTAGAGTCAAATATCAGAATCAGCTGCAGTGGAGCTGTATCAAAGCTACCAGAGTAGACACAGTAACACACACACAAACAGACAAACAAACAAACAAACAAACAAACAAACAAACAAACACACCTCTTTAATCTCTCTCCATTTGTTTTATATACTCTATTATATATATTTTTTATATTGTCTTCATTACATCCCCACCAATCTTGCCTGTCTCTCTCATTTTATTTATTCACAAAAACACTACTTCTATGATCATTTATCCCTTACTAGCTGTTCTACCCGTTCTTTGTGTGGTAGTTTCTGATTTTCACGGGTCTTAAATATAAATGAGTGTTAAAAAATTGGTAAATCTATACAGCTGTAAATTTGAGAGGTCTTAATGTAAGTGAACATTAATCCATGTTTTTGGCATTACCCGAGGATCACCCGTAGCAGATTAATTAAAAAGTGACAGGACCATTTTCATAGTTTATAAAATCCTTTCCACTGGAGGTGCAATCCAAACTTTGATCCAATCGTCCATTTGGGCATAATCGTTTCCTCAACGCAAGCCACGTATTGGTAATGACGTCATTATGTCATTATGTCATCACCCTTTTCATCCCCTTAGGGGAGGTTTTTAAAATTCTAATTACGTGGTTTCCCGATTTACCACCTGCAGAATACCTATAGTATGTTAGATTTCATCTTCCTAATATATATGGAAGTAAGAGAATTAGTGATGAGTCAGTCAGCAAGTTTATTAAATTCTACACACTGGTGGTGCAATCCACATTTTGATCCTGTTGTCAGTTTAAGCATTATTGTTCATGCCATGCAAGCCATGCATCGGTAATGATATCATTATGTCAACCCCCTTTTCATCCCCTTAGGGAAGGTTTACTACAATTACAATTAGTGATGTGTCAGTCAGTCAGTCAGTGAGTGAGGGCTTTTATATTTATATACTGTATATAGATTAATTGTTATTTTGTTAGTTTGTTTTTATTGTATTTGAGATTAACCCCCCAGATTTATTCCCCCAGTTATTTATTTCCTCTCAAACTCCCCACTTCTTCCACTTTAATACCAATAACCTTTTATCCTCTGCCCTACCCAAACCTTTTACACTACTACTTAATTATTGTAAACTCCCCCTTACCTTGGCTCTTATAACAAGTGCAAAACAGAATACTTCATTGGCCACTGAAGACGGGATCCGGTCTATAGGTCGACAGTAACTAGGTCGACACTATCTAGGTCGACCACTATTGGTTGACAGTAACTAGGTCAACAGGGTTTCTAGGTCGATATGTTCTATGTCGACAGGTCAAAAGGTGGACAATGTCAATGTCAAGGAACATGAGTTTTTCACAATTTTTTTCTTTTTTTGAAATTTTTCATACTTAACGATCCACGCAGACTACGATTGGGAATAGTAACCTGTGTAGAGCACAGCAGTAGCGGAGCGTGTCACCTTGCCCGAAGCATGTAGAGCAAAGCGAGCCATGCAAGGGAACACGGTGCACTAATTGGAGTTCCCAGTCACTCTACGAAGAAAACAACACCAAAAAAACATAAAAAACTCATGTCAACCTTTTGACCTGTCAATCTAGAACATGTCGACCTAGAGACCCTGTCGACCTATCATCCCTGTCAACCTAGTTACTGTTGACCAATAGTTGTCGACCTAGACACTGTCAACCTAGTTACTATATACCTTCGATACCACACCCTTGAAGACATATCCTCAGAATATGGAACAAGACCTGTCACTAGAGCCACTATATTCACAGAAGAAGAGAATCTAGTGCTAGTGATGGTGGTCCACAAGTCCTACAACAAAATAACTGGAAAAAAGCTCAAACAACAAATTCAAAAGAAAAATAATCTATCTGGCAGGAAATAGTGAAAGCAGTCTCAGCACTTGGTATGACAAAAGTAGATGCCAATGTTTACAAAAAATGTTTTAGGGACTGCAAAAGAACAACCAAGCAGAAAATGGTCAAAGCAGCCAACATGCATATGGAACTGGTGAAGAGCCACCAATAAATATCTGTTGGCTTTTTTGGGAAGAGAAAATGAGAACCCAGATGAAGCCCATAATGGTAGGCAATGTCAAGGGAATGAGCTAAACTTTTGATCCTTCTACAATACAATGCACAGGTAAATGTTGAAAGTAAAATAAATAATAATAAAGATATCTAACATACTGTACATTGGTATTATTTATTTGACAGATACATCTGATCAATTTACTGCCCCACAAGGGTCTCTACCATAAAATTGCAAGTCCACAAACCAAAATAAATAAAAAAACTTTCATTTCTTGCCAATAGAAGTTTGATTAGGGGACAATATGCATGCCTTACATCAATAAAATAGCTACCTCCAGGGACTCAGCTGCAGTCATCCTCCCGCCCCTTTTCTGTGTTGCAGCTGAAATCCTGAATGGGCATCATTGCTGGGAATTCCTGGAAAAACCCGAGAGGATCTTAATTAAAAGCCCTTAAGAAAAGCTGATCTACCTGCTACCACACTTTTACCAGTTGGCTGGTGTTCCTGCCACTCCTCTCCTACCTGCTAATCTTCTTACCTGCTCATCATTTGCATACGGCCCCATCACTGAAATACCTACCTGCAGCGACTCAACTGCAATCACCACTTGTCTGTGCTGCAGCTCAAGTCCTGAGCAGGCATGGTTGCTAGGAAATTCTGTAAACAAAAAAGAAAATTGAAATAAAAAATGGTTTACCTGCTAACACTCTTTTACCTGTTGGCCAGACTTCTTGCCACTGCTCTTCTCCATGCTAGCATTCTCACCTTCCCTCCTTGTACCCAGGTCTATGTCACTCAAATATTTACAGTATGTAAATTCATACATGTGAATTGATTCAGCTGCAGTCCTCCTCCTGCATCATATCCATGATGCAGCTGCAATCCTAAGGGAAGGTTGGTGATGGAAAATCTGCAGGGTTATCAGAACCATGCAAGTCCACATACTGTATCTCCATCATATGCCCACTACAAACACCTTTTTTGTCATTTTACCATGTGTAACATAAAGCTCGCCACTCATTGCTTACGCAGTTCTTTTAACCCAGGTGCTGATGAAAAGATTCTTTATTTAAAACTGTTTTCAGGTATGTATATATATATATATATATACACTTGATAACATATTTAAGTATATCTAAGTGTGAGTGTACAAGTATGTTTTATTAAAATTATACTTTGTAAGGTGTGTGTCTTGTCTTTATTGTAATATTTATTTTACAGGTGTAACTACAGGTACCAGTGGGCCCTTTAATGCCCCTCATGCTGGTACTTGTGGTTTTCCAAGTATCTGCATGCAGTGGGGGAGGCTTGCTGTGACCTGTAGTTCCACATATAAAAAACAATACTTATTCTTCATTTTACACAATGGCTATCACTCCAACATTCACAGCCCAGGAATGCCAGGGACAACCCTGGGCTTCAGCCTCGGCCCTTGGGT
The DNA here is from genome assembly GCF_028390025.1 of Pseudophryne corroboree. Lineage (NCBI taxonomy): Eukaryota > Metazoa > Chordata > Amphibia > Anura > Myobatrachidae > Pseudophryne > Pseudophryne corroboree. The sequence continues at coordinate 458,116,125 of NC_086447.1, read as the reverse complement.
GCCTGGAGGGGAGAACCCTTTATTGGGGATACCCATTCCTCCAGTGAACCACAGCCAGGTTTGACAAGTTGGGGGGTAATGCCATGGCTGCAAGGACCTTTACAAATGTGTCCCCCAGCTGTGGCAATATCTAATTGACTATTGGAACCCGGTGCTGGTTTTAAAGGGCACCTCTACGTAATTTTCCCCCCATATTTTTGGAACCAGGGCCGGTCCAATAGCCTGGTGATGGTTTTTAAAATTATGGGGACCCCTACTCAATTTTTTCCTGGTATTTTAATAACCAGGACCAGCTCAAAGAACCTGGGCTCATTATGTTTAGGAGGGGGGACCCCACACAGTTTAAAAAAATATATTTTTAACTCTTTCAGAGTTCTCCAAACACACCAGCCGAAAGCAGGTCTATTTGAAAGTTCTATTTCTGTACGAATTACATCCTTTTGTGTGTGACTGCCAGCATCATTGCAATCCAATACTCCTGTAGAAAGATCCTAATCCAATAAACATCCATAATAATGTACACAGTCAAATGTTTTGTACTGCAAGCATTTACTACTATATGCCACCAGTAGCGGATCTTGCCACGGGCAAGCAGGACTTTTGCCCGGGGCGCCGGCGCCATCTGGAGGGTGCCGCACCAGGGCAAGATCTGCTGCTGCTGTGTCCCCCGCTGCCCGCTGTGAAGGGAAACTAGATGCTACGCGTCTAGTTTCCCTTCGTGGAGAGGACCTTTACTGTGCGATGCCCGATGACATCATCGTGCACCGCACAGCAAAGGTCCTCTCCATGAAGGGAACTAGACGCTACGCGTCTAGTTTCCCTTTGTGGAGAGGACCTTTGCTGTGCGGTGCGCGATGACATCATCGCGCACCGCATATCATTTCAGCGGCGCTACTACTGTACAGGGGGCATAACTAACCACGCCCCCTGTATGAAGCCACACCCCCAATTGCCGCCCGGGGCGCAAAAAGCCCTTGAACCTGCCCTGTATGCCACAAATCTTGACTGTGTGTACAAAAGCACACCATTGGATTGGTCTAAACATAAAAATCAGCTCTGACACAAAAGGTCCCTTTTTATAACTCCCCTTTTTGCAATTTGTGCTGATTTGCATATTTTTTAGTAAATGGTGTTAAGAACCTTGACCAGCTTCTTTAACCAGCATCACCTACAGTACCAAAAATAAAACAGGAATATTTAAATATCGATTTTCAGAATTTTCTTTTCATAACATTAAAAATAATACTGTACTTCCCAACCATCCTTGTTAGCACCTACCTTCCTCAAAGTATGTTAACAACGATGACTTCAGGATTCTGAATATTTCATGTGTCACTGAAGCCCACCAAAATGTTTATGATTTTTTTGGTAGACATCGCATATCATGGGATGGATGTAACAGTGCACTTTTTTTAAGGGGCAATCATGTACAAGCAGGCCCAGCGCTACCCGCTCAGCTAAGGGATGCAAAGCAGGTAGGCGCTTGACTGGAGAGGCACTCTCCCTGTGCTGCATCCCCGCTGCTACACCTGGGCCCCCTGCTGCTGTGCCTGTCACACCATTTGACAGGCAGCGACGCCGGCAGCCATCAGTATCCTGGGCTCTGCCCGAAAAGAGGCGGAGATAAACAGCACCAAGGGGCGGAGCTACACAGGACCAGGCTCAAGAGGACAGAAACTGCTACAAATCCAGCCAGCTAGATGGTATGTTGAAGGAGCGTGAGTGAGAAAGCATGTGTGTGTATCTGTGTGTATTTCTATTTGTGTGTGTATATGTGTGTGTGTATCTATCTATGTGTATGTGTATCTATAGTATGTGTGTGTATCAGGGATGTGCGGTGAGCTAAATGGCTTAGGAGGCACTGCCTAACCCCAGAGCCAGATTTACATGCAATATATGAGCCAAAGGGTACATCTGGGCATTATACACAAGTGCAGCATTAGAAACTCCTGGAAATCTGGTGAGTTTTGATTAGAGAAGTGTGGAAAGGATACACAGGTGAGGCACTGCCTCACCTGTCATAGACTTTTTACTCCAGAGTTTGGGCTATAAAAATTATTAGAATAATGCAAAGAAGATATTTCAAACAAATTATCAGTATTTTTCATACATTTTATTCAGTCAAAACTCTGGTTTAAATGTAAGTATGACAGGAAAGGCTCTGCCTCACCTGCCTCACACCACCGCACGTCACTGGTGTGTATGTATATTTGTGTGGAATTCAGTGATGTGAAGTCAGGGGAGGCAGGGGAGGCAGTGCCTCCCCTGTCATTAATGATTAAAATAATATGAAAAAGATACTTATGACACATATTCTGAAGTATCTTCGTTATATTATTCAAATCATTTTAATACATTTAATTAGTTTAGGAGGCACTGATAACAGTGCCTACCATTGACAACGGAAATGGGGATAAAGCAGGGGGCGGGGCCAAGCACTGGGCTGTAAGAACCCATTCAAAAAAGTGGAGAAAGCGGCACTAATATAAGTGCCTCGTTGACAGGGACAGGTGTGATTGGACAGCAGATCCAGTGCTGCATCCACTGGTCCAATCACCCATACACGGCGGCATCAGTGATCACCTCCCTCTCCTCATTTACCATGTCCCTGCACAGCTGGTGGTGGGAGCCTGACCCCAGCAGCAGCCACGCAGTTACCTCCTCAGTTACCGCGCCATGATGTGAGGCATCTGATGACCAGCTAGAAGTGCCGCTCCATCCGCTTCCAAGCCATGGAGCTGCTCCCTCTGCCACCAAGACAAGGTGTTGCTGGAGCCCGAGGCCAGAAGTGGAACATTTATTTGAGGTGATAGTAACAAGAGTGGCCAGCACTTACTCAGCCACTGGCTGATCCGCATCCCCCTCCCAGCTGACACTGAATGGCAGGGACAGGAAGTCCTGCAGCACTGAAGAATGTGTATCTGTGGCTCTTCTCCCCCACATCCAGTGTCGGACTGGGGCATGTAGGGTCTACCGGGGTAATGCAGTGGTAGGGGCCCATGTTTAGGGGCGTGGCCAGTCTGCAGAGGGTGTGTGGCCTGCCACCTCATTGGTATGACTAACCATTAGAAATTGCGACGCCTGGACCCCCTTCATAAATATATACCGTAAATTCAGCTGCTACATGCATGATAATGTATCAGATTAATAACAGATTAATAACAGCAATGCACTGTAGAAAATACACCATAGTACAGTGTAAGATAACATATGTATAATGTTAAATTCAAGTGCACAGTCTGGAACCTGATCCTTAGAGCAGGAGGTGGGCCCCCAGGCAGTGGGGTCCACCAGTGGTTTCCCCTGTACCTCTGTGGGCCAGTCCAAGCCAGCCTACATCCATCAGCCAGAAGGACACCATGGTCAGTGCCTTGCACCTCTGCAAGCAGCAGGAGGTTCTGCAGCAGCTGAACCTCTCTAGTTCTGAGTATGGATGTCTTTTTTGACTTTGGGAAAAAATCCAGGGATAAACTAAAACGCTCTATATATATTAACATCTGGGTGTTCAGCACTCCTAGTAATTGGACGTTTGTCCCTGGTGCCCTCCGTGGAAATAGGATACAGTAAAACTAAGAAACGGTGGCACTTACAGGACTTTTGAAGTAAATACAGTAGTGTATTTCAAGATCACATCAAAGTTTCAAACGTTTTGGGTCTGTGGGCTCCAAAATTTTAATATAATCTTGAAATACATTATTTACTTCAAAAGTCTTGTGAGTGCCACTGTTTCTTCATTATACTGTATAACAGGGGCGGAACTGTGGGAGGCAGTGGAGTCGGCTGCCGCCGGGCTCCTGGCCACAAGGGGGCGCATCTCCTCCACTGTCTCCCGCAGCCTGAGGACTGCGCTGCTATTGCAGATGGAGGAGCTGTGTCAATGACACGGAAGCTGCCTCCTGTAGAGAGAGATGGCACTGGCTGCAGCTAGGGGGAGCTCCAGAGCACAGCTCCTCCCGGGCCCTTAGTAAGCCAGCCGAGGGAAGCTCAGAACTCTCTGCTCCTCCATGCTCTGGATGATAGCCAAAGGTAGGCACTGTGTGGGGGGTGGGGGAGAGGTGTATTTGGGGGGAAGTACTGTGTTTTGTGTGTGCTTGTTTTTAAGTGAGGTGTGTGTGTTTTTAAGGAAAGTTGTACATTCAAGTAAAAGAGGCATGTGTGTGTGTGATGTGTGTGAGAGTGGCATGTGTGTGAGAGGCATGTATGTGTATGTAAGTGGGAGGCATGTGTATGTAAGTGAGAGGCATGTGTGTGTGTGTGTGTGTGTGTGTGTGTGTGTGTGTGTGAGAGAGGCATGTGTATGTAAGTGGGAGGCATGTGTATGTAAGTGAGAGGCATGTGTATGTAAGTGAGAGGCATGTGTATGTAAGGGGCCCTACACACTCGGCGATGCGCCGCCGAGGTGCCCGACGGCCGACGAGCGACCCAGCGGCGGGAAGGCAGTGACGGGGGGAGTGAAGTTTCTTCACTCCCCCCGTCACCCGGCTCCGTAAACTTGCAGGCAAATATGGACGATCTCGTCCATATTGGCCGGCATGCACAGCCGACATGGCCCCAGCGATGAACGAGCGCGGGGTCGCGCATCGTTCATCGCTGGGGACTCCACACTGCACGATATGAACGATATCTCGTTCATTAATGAACAAGATCGTTCATATCGTGCAGTGAAATCGCTATGTGTGTAGGGCCTATAAGTGAGAGGCATGTGTATGTAAGTGAGAGGCATGTGTATGTGAGAGGCATGTGTATGTGAGAGGCATGTGTATGTGAGAGGTGTGTGTAAGTGAGAGGCACGTGTGTGAGAGGTGTGTGTAAGTGAGAGGTGTATGTAAGTGAGAGGCGTGTGTGTTTAAGTGAGACGTGTGTTTAAGTGAATGAGGCGTTTGTCTTTTTTTTAATATATATCTAGTGTTCACGCTAGGTGTCTGCCCCTTTTTTAGACAGCTGAATCCCGCCCTGCCCGTTTTTGTGCGCCCTGCCGCCCCGCCGTTTGCTGCCTGCCGGACCCCGCCACGTCGCCGGATCCAGCCGTGCGCCGCCGGACCCGGTACGTACATGAGAGTCCCCCTGGGCTAAATTAACCTTGTAAGTATTTTGCAGCTGTAAACATTAATCTCAGTGCTTTCTACCTGGTGCAGTGTGCCTCAGTGCTCTCTACCTGGTGCAGTGTGCCTCAGTGCTCTACCTGGTGCAGTGTGCCTCAGTGCTCCCTACCTGGTGCAGTGTGCCATTAGTGCTCCCTACCTGGTGCAGTGTGTCTGAGTGCTCCCTACCTGGTGCAGTGTGCCTGAGTGCTCCCTACCTGGTGCAGTGTGCCTGAGTGCTCCCTACCTGGTGCAGTGTGCCTCAGTGCTCCCTACCTTGTGCAGTGTGCCTCAGTGCTCTCTACCTGGTGCAGTGTGCCTCAGTGCTCTCTACCTGGTGCAGTGTGCCTCAGTGCTCTCTACCTGGTGCAGTGTGCCTCAGTGCTCTCTACCTGGTGCAGTGTGCCTCAGTGCTCTCTACCTGGTGCAGTGTGCCTCAGTGCTCTCTACCTGGTGCAGTGTGCCTCAGTGCTCTCTACCTGGTGCAGTGTGCCTCAGTGCTCTCTACCTGGTGCAGTGTTCCTCAGTGCTCTCTACCTGGTGCAATGTGCCTCAGTGCTCCCTACCTGACGCAATGTGTATAATGTGCTCTATCTGGCGCAATGTGTATAATGTGCTCTATCTGGCGCAATGTGTATAATGTGCTCTATCTGGCGCAATGTGTATAATGTGCTCTATCTGGCGCAATATGTATAACGTGCTCTAGCCTCTACCTGGCGCAGTGTGTATAGGAGGTTCTAACTGGTGCAATGTGTATTAGGGGCACTACCGTGTGGTGTTATGTGAATTGACACTATTATGTGGCCACGCCCCTTCCCCACGAAACAACGCCCCTAGATTTTTGCTGCGCACCTTCGGTGCGCACTGTCCATGTTTTGCCCATAGGAATGGGAGCACCAAGCATTATAGTATGTACCTAAGTTTGCCCATTTAACTTAAAAATTTACCCTCACGAATGAAAAATGTGCCCTCCCCGTGATCAGCACCCTGCCCTAAAAAAAAAATACTACAGTGAACACTAATTATATTGGCACACCGCTGCGCCAAAGCATCTCCATGGAGACCTGGTGGGTGAGGGAGCACTGTAGGTGTACTATAATGGTATGCTGGTGTCTGTTTTATTGTAATGACTGACTTGGAGTGCGTCCACTTTCTATGTGTATCTATATTACTATTGGGAAAGGTACCTGAGCACCCTTCTACTGTTCACCCTGGGTGCGGGATAGCTACATATGGTATGTGTGTGTATGTGTAGGGGGGCACCAAAATGTATCATGCCTCCGGGCGACTGGGACGAACTTACGCCACTGCTGTATATATATATATATATATGAAATTATTTTTCTTTTCAATTTAAGATACATTCTTTCATATGCATTCTTTTAATATAGTCATCTAAGATAGTGTTGATCACTGGTTTTTAATATATTGGGTGGGATGTATTAACTTTGCGGTGTATGCGGTAATATGTTGCAGCATATTACATAATGTATGCGATGCTGCCGGGAACCGTCCAGATCAGGGCAATATTTGCTGCAGTGTGGGGGACTCCAATGTGTGAAGGCCCCTGGGAGCACACTTAATCCACCCCCCATCCTATAATCTGGCCCTGAGGATGGGGCTTCACTTAGTGCCTCCCCAGCCATTGACCTCACCGCACATCACTGGTGTGTGTGTGTGTATCTATGTGTATGTGTGTGCGGAAGGCAGTGTATCTGGCACTGTAGGGTACTGTGTATCTGGCACTGTGGGTCATGGTGTATTTGGCACTGTGGGGCACACTGTATCTGGCACTGTGGAGCAAATCTGGCACTGGGGGCAAATGTGTATCTGGCACAGTGGGGGAGTTTCTGGCACTGTGGGGGCATATATGGTACTGCTGGGGGCATTTGTGTATCTGGCACTGCGGGGCATTTGTGTATCTGGCACTGTGGGGCATTTGCGTGTTTGGCACTGTGGGGCATTTTTGTAGCTGGCACTTAGGGGCATTCGTGTATCTGGCACTGTGGGAGCATATCAGGCACTGTAGGAGCATACATACTGTATCTGGCACAGTGGGGGCATATGTGTATCTGGCACTATTGGGGTCATATGTGTATCTGCCCCCCCATATGTGTATCACACCCCCATTTTCATTGGCCATGCCCCATGTGGCATTTTGTCACACCCATATTTTGGCACATGCGCGCACACAGTACCACTAAGAATTTTTTTCTACTTGCACCACTGGTGGGAGGGGGGGGGCATAATTTGTGTAAATGGCACTTCAGAGGGCATTATACATAACCGGCACTACTACAGGTGCTATAATGTGTATAACCAGTGCCACTACTGTGGACATTATGTGTATAAACAGCACTACTATGCGCTGGGTAATGTGAATAAGATTGTGCTACTGTGTGGCGTAATTTGAAATGGGGGTACTATTGTATGGCCAAGCCCCTTCCTTGTGAGACCACACGCCTTTTTGCCACATGCTGTCCCTTAGTAAAATATGGGAGGGCGCAAATTTATCATTTGCGGGGGGCATCGAACACCCTAGCACCGGCCCTGTGTATAAGGCTAAATTATGCCTTTTGGATTTCAGAACAGTCCTCACTTCTACATGAGTGCATAATGCGTACAATTGATTGCACCCAGGACATTGGGCATGTCAGCGATTTTAAAAAACATCTTTGTTGACCTACCACCACTCATTTTCCATTTGTGCTATTTTTTTAAATAACATTTGCAATTTGTTTTTTTAAAGTCTTTAATACCTCTGTTTAAATTCTTGAAAACAATGGCTGGATAAGTCCAACCACAACTACAACTGTGGGCTGAAACATGCTGGAAGCAAGAAAATGTATAGCTGCCAATAAATTAGATAAACCAGGGTCTACCTTATGGATAATTTGACACACAGCGGATTTGAGCAATTTTGTCTGTCTGGCAAAAAAAGCTGATTTTTTTTTCTTGTCAATGACTTCCTTTTACAAACAATGGTTTTTATTGGTATAAGCTGTCACTTCACCATGGTGCTTCAGTGGATATGGTGATGTACCTTTCTTATAATGAATATGAAAGGTGTATTGTAAACATATTTTTGTATGTAAAGCATATAATACAATTTTTTACTTTATAGAAAATAAATGACTCTACAGCACACTTCAAACAATTGACCCCCAGACATTTCTTTTTCTTAACAAAACATGTATATTGTTACATACTGTTCCATATTTTGCATACCAATACTGTGAAATACAGTATGTTTAAACATTTTTCACAAGTAACAAACTTCCAAAAAGCTATAGTAAGATAACGTGAATGTAGGCAAAAATCACATAGGCGTCAAGCTTGAAAAATACACAAAATTGTAAGATTAAGAAGATGTACTGGCAATGAATTTTAAGATGACATATGACCATAATCTGGATAACATTGGCCTGTTGATAGTGTGGAGTACGGTGGAGGTTCTAGAGATTGTGGGTAACATTGAGGATGGAGCATTGGTGTAGACTGTATAGGTCTATACTGTGTAGGTCATTAGGTTTTGCTGCATAAGTCTTCGCTTCTCCATTTTAATATTAGAAATGAGTTGAAGAACGCCCATTTGAAATGTACGTATTTCAGTCTTATAAAACTTCTTCTATGCAGGAATGATAACTTGAAAGAATGATAAGTGCCTATTTGGCATGTCACCTTCCACTGCCTTTAGCAATTTAATATTCACTTCATCTGGCTTATGCTGCATGTTGGCATACGAGATTCCACATGGGGGTACCCCTGCAGGAGTGCCTGCACTTTGTTGTTCATCCTCAACATTTATTTGTGTCTGGATGTCAAAAGCGGCATCATCCTCCGTTGCGTTATCTTCCCCAGCATCATCCTCTAAATTCTCTGCTGTATTCCTTGCAGTGTATATTTTTGCCAAAAACTGTAGTTCATCAATGAAAACATACTTTTAATGTTTAATATAGCCTGCACCAGATTTCTAGTTTTCTTTGAATTTCTTGCATGATTTTGCAAAGGCATCTAGGACATTTGTCCATCTCCTCATAACTTCCTTGCCTATATCATGGAAATTTGTTTATCTATTTAAAAATAAAACAATATCTTATATAGTGCTGTATATTTAGTTGTATATTACATTAATATAACAAAACGTACCAAATATATTTTTATCCTTCTCTTCTAGATCGTTGTAATCCACTTTCATTTACATAAAAACTTTTTCCCATGCCTTCCTTGTTGCATTACTGTCCTTGTAGCTCTGCAGGGGATATGGTCATTAGGTCGACACCACTTAGGTCGACAGTAATTAGGTCGACCACTATTGATTGACATACCTTAGGTCACAGGGTCACTAGGTCAACATGGTCATTAGGTCGACATGTACTAGGCCGACAGGTCAAAAGGTCGACATGAGTTTTTCACTATTTTCAATTTTTGTACTTTTTTTGTACTTTACAATCCACGTGGACTACAATTGGGGATGGTAACCTGTGCCGAGGGGACACGGTGCACTAATTGGGGTTCCCCGTCACTTTACGAAGAAAACAACACCAAAAAAGTTTAAAAAGCTCATGTCGACCTTTTGACCTGTTAACCTAATAACCATGTCGACCTAGTGGCCCTGTCAACCTAATGCATGTCAACCAATAGTGGTCAACCTAATGACTGTCAACCTAAGTTGTGTCGACCCAACGACCCATACCCCTCTGCAGTGTTTTGTTCCATAGCACAGGCCTTCATTCTGTTAATGATATTAAAACTTCAATATTAATATCCATGTCAGTCATTATTGTCATACGAGAAAATAAGTAGACTGTACATGGTTAGTATCTTAAGGGCCCCATACACTACAACAATATGTCTGAGGCTGAAGTTGGATGTCATTTTCCTTGAACTCTCCCAGGACCTTCCCGGGAGTGATTTCATACGATTTGGTACTTTTGTGCTATTTTTGCATAAGATATATCGCATGCGATTGATGAAGCCGCTATACATTGCATGCAATATATCGTGCGGCATACAATTGTACCATGAGATATATCTGATGGGCTGGATAGAGGGCTACGGGGGCTGGGAGTGTCCTGAGAATGCCAGTCAAACTTCCCTGTTATACATCGCATGCGATATATCACATGCACAAAAAACACACTTTTTTCATCTGATTCCATCCAATTCCGATATATCATTAGTGCAGCACCAACAACCTAGGGGATCCTATCTGACAGCCACGGGGATGCGCATCAGATTGGATATGATCTAAAACACATATGATTGTACACAATTTCATACACTATATCAGACGGATATATTGGAATTGTATGAAATCGTGTAAAATCATCCTAGTGTATGGGGCCCTTTACCATGTGTATGAAAAATGTGGTGTGTGAAAGCATTCATTAAATCATGTGATTAATTAAGTTACTGACACAGCATGTGATGGCACAGCAGCCGTCCTAGTCAGTGATGGAGACGGCTGTAACATGACAGCTATTCTGTGGCTGTGTTTGTGCAGTGTGAAAGCTCTAATGTAGTTTTTTGCTGGATCACCAAATCCGTCATGTGTGAAATAACCTTATTGGTGGTAGCCCTGAGTTCGAGGTCAGGCATTAATGATTCATACAAATTAGAAACTGCTTGAGAGGAGAGGCAATAGAGTTTTTTCATTTCTGCCTCATGGAGGGCATTCAAAATTTTCTTCTACAATAAAAGCAATCCCTTGGAATTGGGAGTGGCTGTGAATCTGAGGATTATGGGGGTAATTCAGACCTGATTGCTAGCGAGCGATTTTTGCACTGCTGCGATCAGATAGTTGCCACCTACAGGGGGAGTATATTGTAGCTGTTCAAGTGTGCAATCGCATAACAGAACTGCACAAACTGATTTTGCAGTCTCTGTGCAGCCCCTGGACTCAGCAAGACAAAAAATGTTTAAAACCTAAGTTTAAAGAATGCTGATGCTCCAGAAAATCCCAGTGCAAAATTATAATTTCCGGTTTGGAGGAAGTGATGTGGGAATACACAATTTTTTTTCTTTTTCATATTAGAGGAGAGCAATAATCTACTAATATTTTGGATTACATGCCTTAGAAAATAATGGAGATCTTGCAGCATTCTGATATGTGAGCAGAAACAAGTGTTTATGTTAATGAATAACCCATGTTAAGTTTTCATGGGTTATCAATGAATAGCTTTTTGAATGTTTCTGCCTGTTATTCCTATTGGGTGGTGCACATCAGGTGAATGTTATGCACATACTGTACCAGTTTTTCAATTAAAAATCTTGTCAAGTGCTAATTTTCAAGAAAAATTAACATTATATAGGAAGAAATGCACTATAATAGCCAGATGAATCCCCCCATAGAATCAGCCTTTGCTTCAATAATTTATTTTACAGAAGTAGCCATGCTAATAGTTACTGTTATGTGTTTGCACATGTGTCTGCATTACTGCAACAAGTACAAGTGCTCGGGTGCAAATAGTTGCACCTGCAATCACATAGTGTGTTTCCTATATATCGTGGGTGCGAATATTCGTACATATGCGCAAATAGTTGCAGCTATTTTTAGTATGGCTACATCTGTATATAAGTAGTCTTAATTATACTGTAGTTGTAAGGATTTTCTTTTTTTGTAATCTAGCAGTTCTAAAAGTCTGTGTCAAACTGTTGAAGAATCAATCAGTATACTCAGCTGCTAATTCTCTTTGTAAATCCTTGCCTATTTATCTGGACAAATAACACTTTTTCTAATCTAATTTGTCAGCAAAGTTGCTTTATTTTTCTGTCTCCATTTTGCCTTCTATTTCTGTAACATAGATGAACTTTTCGATTTGAGTTTTAAAACTTCCTTGAAATGCTACATCTACTGATGCCAGAGTCAGGATAATAACAAACAGAAAGATTTATCTAGCACCTTCTAGTAGATCAGAGGTCCTCAAACTCGGTCCTCGGGGGCCCTCACAGTGCATGTTTTGCAGGTAACCCAGCAGGTGCAAAGGTGTATTAATTACTCACTGACACATTATAAAAGGTCCACAGGTGGAGCTAATTATTTCACTTGTGATTCTGTGAGGAGACCTGCAAAACATGCACTGTGTGGGCCCCCGAGGACCGAGTTTGAGAACCTCTGTAGTAGATAATACCTGGAATCTGATTGGTTGCTATGGGCAACATCCCATCTTAAATAGAACTCCCATCTTAGTAAATTTACCCCAAGGTATGCTATCTATCTAGCCCACACTTTGTTCCACTTACTTTTCATAACTATACTGTATGTTTGTCCTTTGGGATACATCCTTCTGCTGTGATTAATACAAGAGGTGATGCTAGAAATGCACATATGACTTGCTGTCTAGTATGTACATATACATATTATGTTAGAACATGTGACCAGTTTTCACAGATATAGTAACTTGTAATAGAAATCATAAGTTTCTTTTATAGCTACTGAATGAGCCACTGCTACTGCCAGTTTGGTGTTACCAGGGCTTAAAGTGAGGGGGAATGAGGTGGAACTGAGTTCCACCACCTGTAATGGTAGGGGGAACTAGTTCCACCTCCTCCATTGCCCTGCACAGAAATATCAACAGAAAAGCCGCTTATCACCTACATTGATGATGCAGGCGCCTCTATTGTTACTGATGAGCTGCAGCCTCTTCCTCCTTCCTCAGGTCCTGGTGGCACCATGGTCCTCCTCCATCTACAGCCCACCCCTCCTGGTACTCAAACATGCTAGGCTAAATGTAATAGGGTGCAATTTCAGGAAATGTGCAATGTTTACCGCAAATTTGCACATTTTCCAAAAATCACAAATGTAATAGCTTGCGATTTTGTTAAAAATCACACGTTTTGAATATGTACCAAAAATCGCAAGTGAAAAATCACATACAGATGTTTTCCCTTTGAAAACAATGAAAATCGCATATGTAATAGGATGCGATTTTTTCACTTACACACAAAACTTTACCAAAAATCGCCAGAATAATAGACTAGGTTTAGACTGGCGATTTTTTGAGAAACATGCACAGATCAGTGTGATCCGTACATGCTTCTGTATGGAACAGTAAAGAAAGTGTTAAAAATGAAAAAACAAACAACGTGCAGGTCCCCCAAAAGCATAACCAGCCCAAGGCACTTTGAGCCGGTCCTGGTTGCAAAAATACAGGGGAAAAATTGACTGGGGTTCCCCGTATTTAAACAACCAGCACCGGACTCTTGGACTGGTCCTGGTTCCAAAAATATGGAGGACAAAAGAAGTAGGGGCCCCCCATATTTTTTTACACCAGCACTGGGCTCTATTAGCCAGGGAGGCGATGCCACAGCCAGGGGACACTTTTATATAGGTCCCTGCGGCCAAAGCCTAACAAACCCCCAACTAGTCACCCCTGGCCGGGGTTCCCTGGGGGAGTGGGGACCCCTTAAATAAAGCCCTAATTCTATGCGCCATTCATTACTAGGCTGTGCAATGCTTAATTGATGTAACCGCAAGGGTCGGCATCAACTGACCTTGTGGTTTCCCCACAAACCACAAGGTCAATTGATGCTGACTCTTGATGTTACATCAATTACGCGTCACACAGCCTAGTAATGAATGGAGCCTGGTCCAAGAGTCCAGTGCCGGTTGTTTAAATACGGGGAACCCCCAGTCAATTTTTGCATCCAGGGCCGGCTCAAAGAACCTCGGGCTGGTTATGCTTTTGGTGGGGGGGGGGCCTGCACGGTGTTTGTTTTTTAATTTTTAACACTTTCTGTACTGTTCCATACAGATGCATGCATAGATCACACTGATCTGTGCATGCTTCTGACTAAGTCATAAAAACATGACCAAAAACCGCATGTTTTTATTACTAAAAATGGGCAAAAATCGCATGCGACTTCCGTTTTAACCTAAAAAATCGCACCCTATTACATCTAGCCCACTGTGTCTGTTAGACAGCATTCATTACCTCCTCAGGTCCAAGTGTGTTTCTTGTCCAGCACAGCGTAGGTGATGTCATGCTGTCACTACTGCTGAAGTGAAGAAGAGCCATGAAGAGGCGCAGGCTATGTGCATCTTGAAGACAAGATGAAAATGGGCTGGAGGAACAAGAGAGGTGGCGAGGCTGCTGGAGGGATACAGGGCATGTTGCTGCTGGAGGAGCACAGGCAGAGATGTGTATAAGCAGCACTACTGTGGTCCTTTTGTGTAAGGAGCACTACTATTGTGGGCATTGTGTCTAAGAGGCACTACTACCATGGGAATTTTGTGTATAAGTGGCACTACTGTGGTCATTATGTGTAAAGGGCACTACAACTGTGGGCATTATGTGTAAGGGACAATACTGTGGGTATTGTGCATAAGGGGCACTACTGTGGGCATTGTATGTAGGGGCACCACAGTGTGGCATTGCGTGTATAAAGGGTTGTGTTCAAGATCCTGGCAATTGGGATCCCGGCAGTTAGCATATGGATGCCGGGATCCCAGCCGCCAGAATGCTGGCAGAGGGACATGTGCAACAAATCCTTTTGGTTCTATTTCAACTCTATGAGTGTCGTGGACACACATGAGTGGGAAAATCCCTCATCACCCTGTTGGCATTTTGGAGTATGGCATCCCGGTGTCTGTATGCTGACTGCTGGGATCCCAATCGCCTGAATCATGACTACATCCTAATAAAGCAAGGCAACTTTCAATCCCAGGCAACAATCACAAAATATGCACCCCTCTCTAACAACTGTGCAACCGCCTCAACCACACTCCACCACATATGCCACCAATGCACGTGACTAATGTTGCAAGTGGCAGTGTGATATACACACATTGGTGTTTGAGTGAGACTTGTGATGCATTCTACTATGAATTCTGCAGCGACTTCCAATATGAAAACACTAAATTCTACTCAAAATGCACAAACCACAATATGACTAAGTACTCCATTGGAAGACAAAGTGAAAATGCTTGTTTTGGTAAATGTATGGTTTTTGTTCCAGTGATTAGGGGCAATAAGGGGCAATTAAGGGCAATTTGTTAAACTGCCCAAAAATGATTCTTTTGGCATAGTGAATATCTCCCAGTTAGATGAGGGAATAGTAATCAGGAGCTTTGTTAATTTTACACTGGTCTTAGGGGGTTATTCAGACCTGATCACTAGGGTGCACTTATTGCACACCTGCGATTAGGTATTCGCCACTTACAGGGGGAGGGGATGGAGTGTGTGCAGGTGTGCGATCGCATTTGTAGCAGAACTGCACAAACATCAGTTTGTACAGTTTCTGCTCAGCCCAGGACTTGCTCAGCAGCTGCGATGATAGGGGCCCGAGCTGACGTCAGAATACCTCTCTCCAAATGCCTGGTCCCCTTTGCATTTTCCTGGACACTCCTTGAAAACAGTCAGTTGCACCCACAAACATCCTTTTCCTGTCAATCTCCTTGCGATCGCCCGTGTGTTTGGACATTTCGCACCATCCTGTTGCTGACCGGCGATCCCCGTTGCTGCGGTCCATCGTGCCTGCGCATTGTGATGCATACACATGCACAGTTCAGATCTAATAGCAGGCTGTGAGAAAACGCAGCCTAGCGATCAGGTCTGAATTACCCCTTTATTACGGTTGGGAGATTGGGATATTGAATGTTAACTTTTCTTTTCTTTCCTTGCAAATCCTGCATTTGCCCCTGTGTCCTTGTGTTCTAATACTTCTCTTCCTTTGAAGAATGTTTCCCTCCTGTACTTTGCTAAAATCCTTGGTACAGATAGATCACGGTTATCTTGGCTTCTTTGCTGCGCCTAGGCACACCATGGTTTATTTACATAAACCCTTCATCTACTGTTCTCAGCTGCAATACAATACAGAGAACTGTACCGCAGGGGATTTAGTCATTACAGCAGGGGATTAAGTCCGACTGCCAAGTCTCAGTTAATCTTATTAAAGGCCAAGATAAACATGGACCCATCTGTATATTTGAACATTTCTATCATGTCTCCCCTTTCCCTGCTCTGCTCCAAACTATACATGTTGAGATCTTTTAGTCTTTCTGGATAAGTTTTGTGATGTAGGCCATGCACCATTTAGTTGCCCTTCTTTGTACACTCTCTAATGTATTTTGTATCCTTCTGGAGATATGGTTTCCAGAACTGGGCACAGTATTCCTGATGAAGCCGTACCAATGACCTATACAGTGGCATTATTACATCTTTCTTTCTGCTGCTGATTCCTCTCTCTATGCAACCAAGCATATGACTTGCCTTTCTCATTGGTTTGTTGCATTGCTTTCCTGTCTTTAAGGCACTTGAAATAGTGACTCCTAAATCCCTTTCCTCCTTAGTAGTTTCCAATATAGTACCCTTGATACTATATTTAGCCTTTGGGTTTATGAGACCCTAGTTAATTTGTAAGCATTAAACTGTAGTTGCCACATCCTTGACCATTTCTCAAGTCTTACTAGGTCATCAATCATTTGTTTGTCTACTCTGTTGCATACAGTATCTTTGTATCATCTGCAAAAAGGCATACTTTCTCTACAATACTATTTGCAATATCACCAACAAAGATATTAAAAAGCAATGGCCCAAGTGCAGATCCCTAAGGTACTCCACTGGTAACACTTCCCTTCATAGAATGCACTCCTTTTACTACACCTGTCCATTTCCTATCCTGCAACCAGGTTCTTATCTATTTAACTGTTTTAGAATCCATTCCCACACTTTTGAGTTTATTTAGCAGTCTCCAATGTGGACAGTGTCAAATGCCTTACTAAAGTCTAGAAATGATACATATACAGCCCCCCCCCTTCCCCCCCGGATCTGTTATTCTCAGAGTCAAAAATTTCAATAAGATTTGTTTGGCATGATCTCCCACCAGTAAATTCATGCCATTTCAGATCCTGTAAGTTGTTTGATTTAAGATAGTACTCAACTCTTTCTTTTAATAGTTGTTCAATCACTTTCCCTACTACTGATGTAAGGCTTACTGGTCTGTAGTTACTTGCTTCTTCCTTGCCTCCAGTTTTGTGTAGTGCAACTGCATTTGCGCTTTTCAGTCCTCTGTAATTATACCTGTAGCTAGTGACTGGATGAGTAATGCGGTTAATAGTGCTACCAGCACATGTTTAGCTCTATTAGTATCCTTGGATGTATCCCATTTGGCCCCATTGAGTTATCCACTTTCAGTTTTGAGAGTTCTGTTAGGACCTTCTCCTCTGTAAATGTACATTAACAGTTTGGTGCAGATCTCTAGTAAATTGTTAGGATCTCCTGCTCTGTGCTGCCACGTCGCCATGGCAACCGGGAGGCAAGTGTTAGCGAAGTAACCTGAGCGCAGCTGATACTCCGGTCCGGGTTTTTACTGTGTAGTGGTTACAGGCTCTGTGCACGGCAGGGAATCCGGCACTGGTTTTGTGCTCACAGTCTGTGAGGTCTGAGTGGGGCATGGACAGCACCTGCTATATAAACCATCCTCTCAGGCTAGGCAAATGCTGCTGAATCTTTGTTTGTTAGTCAGTTCCAGAGAGTTAGCTAGTACTGTGTGACTTTGTATTTACTTGTTGCTTACTGCGAATAGGCCTTGGGATTCGGTACTTCATTCTGCCAATCCGGACCTAGCAGTAAGACTGGAGTCAGTTGTTTGACCTGCTGGGGTTCTTTTGCTATTCTGTGAACCCAGCAGGTTTGCGGCTGTACTCTCAGACCTGCTTGCTTAATCCTCCCTCACTGTGCAGGGCGTCCAGGTGTCAGTTTAGTGGCAGTAAGCTGAACCTGTGCCCTGCAAGTGGGGGTTAGGATTGCAGATACTCTCCTTGGGGGAAATTTACTAAGCTCCCGATTTTGACCGAGATGCCGTTTTTTCATCAAAGTGTCATCTCGGTAATTTACTAAACACTAATCACGGCAGAGATGAGGGCATTCGTAATTTTTTGCAAGTCCAAGTAAAAAATTACGAATGAATACACCATCGGTCAAAACGCGGCTGTTTAAGTATGAATCTCGGTCATTTACTAAGAAGTGCAAAGCAAAAAACAAACAAACACTGCCGTGAAAAATTACAACTCGTAAAAAAGTGCTAAAAAAAAACAGACCTTTTTTTTTTATTCGTGATTGGATAGGCATGCACGGATCCATGAGATCCGTGCATGTATATCAGTGGGAAGGGGTGGGAAAGTGCTTATTTTTTCAAAAAAAATTGCGTGGGGTCCCCCCTCCTAAGCATAACCAGCCTCGGGCTCTTTGAGCCGATCCTGGTTGCAGAAATATGGGGAAAAAAATGACAGGGGTTCCCCCATATTTAAGCAACCAGCAACAAGGGGTCCCCCCCCCCCCAGCCACCCAAGGGCCAGGGGTGAAGCCCGAGGCTGTCCCCCCCCATCCTGCGGATGGGGAGGCTGATAGCCTTTGTTGTAAAAGAAAAGATATTGTTTTTAGTAGCGGTACTACAAGGCCCAGCAAGCCTCCCCCGCATGCTGGTACTTGGAGAACCACAAATACCAGCATGCGACGGAAAAACGGGCCCGCTGGTACCTGTAGTACTACTACTAAAAAAATACCCAAAAAAAAGACAAGACACACACACCGTGAAAGTATAATTTTATTACATACATACACACATACATACATACTTACCTTAAGTTCCCACGCAGGTCGGTCCTCTTCTCCAGTAGAATCCAAGGGGTACCTGTTGAAGAAATTATGCTCACGAGATCCAGGGGTCCAGGCTCCTCGGGAAATCCAGGGGTAATCCACGTACTTGAAAAAAATAACAAAACGGTGTCCCGACCACGAACTGAAAGGGGACCCATGTTTGCACATGGGTCACCTTTCCACGAATGCCAGAAACCCACTTTGACTTCTGTCTTAGTGGGTTTCTTCAGCCAATCAGGGAGCGCCACGTTGTAGCACTCTCCTGATCAGCTGTGTGCTCCTGTCCTCACTGACAGGCAGCACACGGCAGTGTTACAATGTAGCGCCTATGCGCTACATTGTAACCAATGATGGGAACTTTCTGCCCTGCGGTTGACCTAAAGTGACGTCACCGCTGAGCAAGAAAGTTCCAGCATTGGTTACAATGTAGCGCATAGGCGCTACATTGTAACACTGCCGTGTGCTGCCTGTCAGTGAGGACAGGAGCACACAGCTGATCAGGAGAGTGCTACAACGTGGCGCTCCCTGATTGGCTGAAGAAACCCACTTAGACATCAGTCAGATTGGGTTTCTGGCAGTCGGGAAAAGGGGATCCATGTGCAAACATGGGTCCCCTTTTAGTGCGTGGCTCGAGTGTCCGTTTTGTTATTTTTTTCAAGTACGTGGATTACACCTGGATTCCCCGAGGACCCTGGACCCCTGGATCTCGTGAGTATAATTTCTTCAACAGGTACCCCTTGGATTCTACTGGAGAAGAGGACCGACCTGCGTGGGAACATAAGGTAAGTATGTATGTATGTGTGTATGTATGTAATAAATTATACTTTCACGGTGTGTGTGTCTTGTGTTTTTTTGGGTATTTTTTTAGTAGTAGTACTACAGGTACCAGCGGGCCCGTTTTTCCGCCGCATGCTGGTACTTGTGGTTCTCCAAGTACCAGCATGCGGGGGAGGCTTGCTGGGACTTGTAGTACTGCTACTAAAAACAATATCTTTTCTTTTACAACAAAGGCTATCAGCCCCCCCATCCGCAGCCCATTGGATGGGGGGGGACAGCCTCGGGCTTCACCCCTTGCCCTTGGGTGGCTGGGGGGGGGGGACCCCTTGATTGAAGGGGTCCCCACTCCCCCAGGGTACCCCGGCCAGGGGTGACTAGTTGGATTTTTGATGCCACGGCCGCAGGGCACTATATAAAAGTGACCCCCGGCTCTGGCATTATCTGTCCAGCTAGTGGAGCCCGGTGCTGGTTTTAAAAATACGGGGGACCCCTACTCTTTTTGTCCCCCGTATTTTTGGAACCAGGACCAGGCGCAGAGCCCGATGCTGGTTGCTTAAATATGGGGGAACCCCTGTCAATTTTTTTCCCATATTTCGGCAACCAGGATCGGCTCAAAGAGCCCGAGGCTGGTTATGCTTAGGAGGGGGGACCCCACGCAATTTTTTTTAAAAATTTTACAGTGTTTAATTAAAAAAAAAAAAAAAATAGAACCCCAGCACGGATCACACAGAACCGGCCGAGATTAATTGTAAAAAAGTCGGCAGTGTTTTGCTAATCACTGCCGTAAAAAAAACAAAAAAAACACGAATGACATCGACATCGGAAGAAAAGAAAAACCCGAATACGACAGCTTAGTAAATCCATCGTAACAAATTCAAAAAGTTGCAGTTTTACACTTTCGATGTCATTCGTGATTGAACTTTGACCTGAAACGGGAAAATACGAATCTTAGTAAATTTACCCCCTTGTGTCTATATTTCTATCTCTGACCAAGGAGTTTATTCCCACACCCGTTGGTAACCCTTTGGGGTTTTTTCTGTTGCTCTTAGCAACATCATTTCAGGTGCTCCACATGTTAAATCACTACACATCGCTTCATTGTCCGCTCTATTC
Organism: Pseudophryne corroboree; assembly: GCF_028390025.1. Taxonomy (NCBI): domain Eukaryota; kingdom Metazoa; phylum Chordata; class Amphibia; order Anura; family Myobatrachidae; genus Pseudophryne; species Pseudophryne corroboree. Next base: position 458,095,553 of record NC_086447.1, on the reverse strand, counting down.
CATCTGAGCATTCCTGACACTAGGGAGACACCCAATTCCTGAGCCTTTGGGCTTCTCCGTTCACTTTGTGTTTATTAGTTATTCCATCACCTCCTGTGTATGTTGTCACGATCCGGGTATCTGGACGCCATTTCTTACCCATCAGATGCCTCCTAAGGCTGGCTCAGCGCTCCAGGACCGGATCCCATCTGTTATCCTAATGTTCACATTCCTGCATCCTCTCCTGTCTCTCTGAGACGCTGTCACAGTAACGCCATAGTACATCTGGCATGGCATCTTCCGCGGCCTCCGCCGCCGTCCCTGAGCTTCTGCATGCAGAGTGTCAGAGTGGCGATTACGTCAGCCGCGGCCTCCGCTGTGTCCGCGTGGTTGGATGTGCACTTGTCAGTCTGGCGTCTCCTGTCTCCAGTGGCCGGCGCCACCATTACTGTTTTCATTACCACATGGATTACAAACCAAACTTCCCTCCAAGTGTCTGCATGGGCGCAGCCATCTTGGATTCTGTCAGCTGATCATTTCCTCCAATCTGTTGTCAGTATTGTTAATCTGCATAATTGCCTAGCCAATCCCTTCCTTGCTGCAGGTATAAATACACTGTGCCTGAGCAAGGAAGGCGTCAGTGCTTTGGTTGTCAAACCTAGTTCCTGTTTGTCTCTCTCCTGTGATTGTCTTCCAGGTTCCAGCTCCTGTCTCAAGACTTCCACCATAGAGACCCGCACCAGCATTCCACCTGCGGTGTAGCCTGACTCTCCGATCCATTTTGGATTCATCTGTTTCCAGCTACAACATTACCTACTTCCAGCCCAGCTTCCAGCAGAGTACAGCTTCTCTTAAAGGGCCGGTGTCCTTTCTACAGTTTACCACTCTCCACCGGTATTATAATTTCACCGCTCTCAAACTGCTAACTTCAGCTCATATTTCATCGCTCCCAAGTTCATTTATTATTTAACTGGTTCCAGCCAGTATCCACTCCGTGCCAACAACAGTCTGGTTCCAGCCAGTATCCACAGCAGCCGTTTTATCTACAGCAGCCCAGCTTTTCCTGGAACACCAGCTGGTACAATCCTGGGTTATCTCCATTGCTACAGTCGGGCCTGGTAAGGACTTTCCATCTAGAAGATTATAAGAACTATCTCACACTACCAGTGCCCTGTGGCTCCTGCCACCCTGTAGTTCCCAGGAACTGTATTTATTCTTTGCTGACTTTTATGTTTCTTTTACTGCTACTGTGATGCATGGAGTTTGTCATAAATAAACATCATTGACTTTTATTCAAGTTGTCGTGGTCACGCCTTCGGGCGGTTATTCTTCATGTTACTTACATGTCCAGGGGTCTGATACAACCTCCCAGGTTCCGGTACATCTCAGCCCCTACAACTGAGGCTGCCTCCCGTCAGCTCAGGCCCTCAGTTGTGACATATGTTATGTTATACTGTCTGTGAGTTCGTTTGCTTCGCTTCCCTCTCTGTTCATACACCGGGATACTCCTGTTAGCACTGGTGTGCATAACATAAATACATCCTTCTACATTTTGAACATGTGTATGCTACTTAAATAAATGAAATACAATAGATACAGTATTATAGTATTATGGTTTACCTATCTATAGATGCAGTATAAACTGGAGATTTTACACAGAGTGTTTATAACTTTGAGATATTAAACCATAAAATACTATCAAGAAATAATAAAAACCACAATAGTGTTAAAAATCACAAATAGGTAAGACCAGAATGCAATAAAATGACAAAACAAGAATGAAAGGACATATAAAAATGAGAAATGATGAAGAAAGAAAGAAATGACAAACAATAAAAAAAAACTAGAATATTAGCAAATACTTTAGTAGAGCAATAACCTTAGCTAATACAAGAAGCATATGCTATAAATGAATTCACAGAGTATACAGTATTGTACACTAGTAAGTAATTGGATATTTGTGTTATTTTAACCAAGTCAATAATAAATACAAGTATTGTCGGGGCAAGCAATAGATTAACTACCAAATGAGTCTTGTTAATAGCTTCTTCAACTTTTGAAAAGAAAAATCAAATATAGACTTAATGAATATAGTTTTTTTATTTGTTAAACCACTTGTCAGTGTTTTACACTTTTAATTCTCTTTTCTTAATAATTATTGTTTATCTTTTCAATCATGCATAAACAATACTTTAAAGACTTGTATTGCAGGATAATATTGTATTGTAATATGTATGTGTACCAATTTAACATGGAATAATTCATAAGTACATACAGTATAAAGTCTTATTAGGATTCTTTACTTACTGTACAAGACCACCATTTAGAGGGAGCTTTATGAAACCTTGGAAAGAGATAAAGTACCAACCAATCAGCTCTTAACTGTCATGTTACAGGCTGTGTTTGAAAAATGAAAGGAGATGATTCGTTGGTACATTATTTCTCTACGAGTTACCAGCCCATCAAATGTATGTATTTACTTATTACCAGTTATTTATACAGTGCACACATATTCTGCAGTGCTATTACAGACACTATTTCATCATTCATATCCGTTCCTGCCCCAGTGGAGCTTAAAACCTATATTCCCTACCACATGTGCACGTACATACATTCATGTTTGCGTTCATTTTTGTTGGGATCCAATTAATCTGCCAGTATATATTTGAATTCTGGGAGTAAACCAGAGTCCCTGGAGGAAACTGACACATGCAGAAGGAGAATATACAAACTTCAGACAGTGCCATGTAGAAATTGAACCCATGACCTTAGTGCTGTGAAGCAGTAATGCTTATCATTACAGCGCCCGTGCTGCCAACAAAATGAAGGAAAAACATAACAGTTATGTCAGCACCAGCAGCTTTGCTTGCCCAAACAGAGCAAGACTTGAATTGCTCCAGTGGTCACAATCTATGGGGGGCTCAAAACACTTAAATCCCCCCATAGAGGTGAGGATCAGAGTTAGCCTTTTATTATATAGGACACTTTTAGGAAGGCTGATTTTGTAGGGACGGGAAAATGTGTAAGCGATTCTTTAGCAAAGTAGAGGAATTTAGAAGTGCAATACTAAAGTGCAATACTAAAAGCAACAGAACTTTCTATCAAAAGTGTTAGGAAAAACGCAAGGAAAAGAAAGCCAATGAGGGTTGTGAAAGAAGTAGCAAGTATTGTGAAAGCATAAAAGATGGCCTTTAGGAAATAAAAGCAGATGCAAAATAATAAAGACAAAGATGTGTATCTTGTTAGACAGAAGGAGACTAAGAAGGTAATCAGATGTGCAAAGGTACAAGCTGGGGAGAAAATGGCCCAGTCACTGGGTAAAGGGGGACAAATATTTTTCTTTTAGGTATGTTAGTGAAAGGAGGAAAACAAATGGCAAAATAATTAGACTAAATACAGAGTGGGAGTATTATATTATGCTATGTATCTGTTAAGCGCTTTGAGTCCTATTGGAGAAAGAGTGCTATATAAATAAAATTATTATTATTATTATTATTATTATTATTATTATTGAGGGAGACAATGTAATAGCAGATCATCTTAATAATTATTTTTCTCCATATTCACTATGGAAAAATAGTTTGGTTGCAGTTATGTTTTGCAAAAATCAGGTAGAAACAAGTATATTTACAGAGGAGAAGGTCCTAGCAGAACTCTCAAACCTGAAAGTGGATAAATCAATGGGGCCAGATGGGATACAGCCAAGGATGCTAAAATAGCTTAAAGGGGTGCTGCTAGCATAAACAGAATTATTCAACCAGTCACTTGCTTCAGGACTAATTCCAGTGGAATGGAAAAATGCGATCTTATGCCCACTGCACAAAATTCGAAGCAAGGAAGAGGGAAGCAACTACTGACCATCAAGCCTTACATCAGTAGTAGGGAAACTGATGGAAACACTCTTAAAAGAAAGAGTTGTAGATTATCTCAAATCCAGCAAATTACATGATCCCAAACAGCATGGATTCACTGGGGGAGATCATGTCAAACAAATCTTATTGACTTTTTTGATTCCATGACTAAAGTATTAGATCAAGGAAGGGGGGGGGGGAGCATAGATACAGCTTATCTAGACTTTAGTAAAGCTTCTAACGCTGTTCCACATCGCAAACAGTTACATAAACTTGAAGCTTGGAAATGGATACTAAGAGGGTTGAATGGATAACATATTAACATATTGGTTGCAGGATAGAAAACAGAGTTGTAGTGAATGGAGTGCATTCACAGGAGGGAGATGTTACCAGTGGATTACCCCATGGGTCTGTACTTACAATATATTTATTGGTGACATTGCAAATGGTATTGAAGGGAAAGTATGCCTTTTTGCAGATGACACAAATTTGTGCAACAGGGTAGATATTACAGGAGGGGTAAAACAAATGATTAAGTATCTAGGTAGACTAGAGGAATAGTCAAGAGTCTGGCAATTATAGTTTAATGCCAAAAACTGCAAAATCGTGTACTTGGGTCTCAAAAATCCAAGAGCTAAACATAGTATTAATGACACTATACTGGATATTACTGAGGAGGAAAGGGATGTAGGTGTCACTATTTCAGGTGACTTAAAGGCAGGTAAGCAATGTAACAAAGCAATGAGGAAGGCTAGTCAGATGCTTGGTAGCATAGGGAGAGGAATCAGCAGCTGAAAGAAAGAAGTAATAATGCAACTGTATAAGTCATTAGTACGGCCTCATCTAGAATACTGTGTTCAATTCTGGAGACCACATCAGAAGGATATAAATACATTAGAGATTGTACAAAGAATGGCAACTAAAATGGTGCATGTCCTACTGTACATCCCAAAACTTACATAGAAATACTAAAAGATCCTTATAGGTATAGGGCCTAATTCAGACCTGATCACAACAGCAAACATTTTTTCTAATGGGCAAAAACCATGTGCAATGCAGGTATGGCAAATATAACATGTGCAGAGAGAGTGAGATTTGGGTGGAGTGGGTTCAAACTGAAATCTAAATTGCAGTGTAAAAATAAAGCAGCCATTAGTTACCTTGCACAGAAGCAAAATAAGCCACCCAAATCTAAATCTCTCTGCACATGTTACATCTGCCCCACATGCACTGCACGTGGTTTTGCCCATTAGAGAAAGATTTTGCTTTTGCGATCAGGTCTGAATTAGGTCCACAGTTTGTAGCAGAGAAGGAAAAGGGGGGGGGGGGGCACGATAGAATCTTTCAAATATATTAAAGGTTTTAACAAGGTACAGGGACATTCTTCAAATGAAGAGCAGTATTAGAACAGAAGGACATAAAATTATAGATTCAGGTGAAATTTTAGGAAAAAAAACTTCACAAAAAGGATAGAGGACAAGTGGAATAAGATGGTAGAGGCTAAGACAGTAGAGAAATTTAAGCATGCATGGGATAGGCATAAGGATATCTTTACAAAGAAATAAGAATCAAATAGAGTTTGTGGTAACAATATGGTTATAAAAGGAGCAGACTAAATGTGCCAAGTGGTTCTTATCTGCTGTCAAATTCTGTTTCTATATCAATTAGTGATGTGCACCAGACATTTTTCGGGTTTTGTGTTTTGGTTTTGGATTCGGACGCGTTTTGGCAAAACCTCACCGAAATTTTTTTGTCGGATTCGGGTGTGTTTTGGATTCGGGTGTTTTTTACAAAAACCCCAAAAAACAGCTTAAATCATAGAATTTGGGGGTCATTTTGATCCCATAGTTTTATTAACCTCAATAACCATAATTTCCACTCATTTCCAGTCTATTCTGAACACCTCACACCTCACAATATTATTTTTAGTCCTAAAATTTGCACCGAGGTCGCTGGATGGCTAAGCTAAGCGACACAAGTGGCCGACACAAACACCTGGCTCATCTAGGAGTGGCACTGCAGTGTCAGGCAGGATGGCACTTCAAAAAAATTGTCCCCAAACAGCACATGATGCAAAGAAAAAAAGAGGCGCACCAAGGTCGCTGTGTGACTAAGCTAAGCGACACAAGTGGCAGACACAAACACCTGGCCCATCTAGGAGTGGCACTGCAGTGTCAGGCAGGATGGCACTTCAAAAAAATAGTCCCCAAACAGCACATGATGCAAAGAAAAAAAGAGGCGCACCAAGGTCGCTGTGTGACTAAGCTAAGCGACACAAGTGGCCGACACAAACACCTGGCCCATCTAGGAGTGGCACTGCAGTGTCAGACAGGATGGCACTTAAAAAAATAGTCCCCAAACAACACATGATGCAAAGAAAAAAAGAGGCGCACCAAGGTCGCTGTGTGACTAAGCTAAGCGACACAAGTGGCCGACACAAACACGTGGCCCATCTAGGAGTGGCACTGCAGTGTCAGGCAGGATGGCACTTCAAAAAAATTGTCCCCAAACAGCACATGATGCAAAGAAAAAAAGAGACGCACCAAGGTCGCTGTGTGACTAAGCTAAGCGACACAAGTGGCCGACACAAACACCTGGCCCATCTAGAAGTGGCACTGCAGTGTCAGGCAGGATGGCACTTCAAAAAAATAGTCCCCAAACAGCACATGATGCAAATAAAAAAAGAGGCGCACCAAGGTCGCTGTGTGACTAAGCTAAGCGACACAAGTGGCCGACACAAACACCTGGCCCATCTAGGAGTGGCACTGCAGTGTCAGACAGGATGGCACTTAAAAAAATAGTCCCCAAACAGCACATGATGCAAAGAAAAAAAGAGGCGCACCAAGGTCGCTGTGTGACTCAGCTAAGCGACACAAGTGGCCGACACAAACACGTGGCCCATCTAGGAGTGGCACTGCAGTGTCAGGCAGGATGGCACTTCAAAAAAATTGTCCCCAAACAGCACATGATGCAAAGAAAAAAAGAGACGCACCAAGGTCGCTGTGTGACTAAGCTAAGCGACACAAGTGGCCGACACAAACACCTGGCCCATCTAGGAGTGGCACTGCAGTGTCAGGCAGGATGGCACTTCAAAAAAATAGTCCCCAAACAGCACATGATGCAAAGAAAAAAAGAGGCGCACCAAGGTCGCTGTGTGACTAAGCTAAGCGACACAAGTGGCCGACACAAACACCTGGCCCATCTAGGAGTGGCACTGCAGTGTCAGGCAGGATGGCACTTCAAAAAAATAGTCCCCAAACAGCACATGATGCAAAGAAAAAAAGAGGCGCACCAAGGTCGCTGTGTGACTAAGCTAAGCGACACAAGTGGCCGACACAAACACCTGGCCCATCTAGGAGTGGCACTGCAGTGTCAGGCAGGATGGCACTTCAAAAAAATTGTCCCCAAACAGCACATGATGCAAAGAAATAAAGAGGCGCACCAAGGTCGCTGTGTGACTAAGCTAAGCGACACAAGTGGCCGACACAAACACCTGGCCCATCTAGGAGTGGCACTGCAGTGTCAGGCAGGATGGCACTTCAAAAAAATAGTCCCCAAACAGCACATGATGCAAAGAAAAAAAGAGGCGCACCAAGGTCACTGTGTGACTAAGCTAAGCGACACAAGTGGCCGACACAAACACCTGGCCCATCTAGGAGTGGCACTGCAGTGTCAGGCAGGATGGCACTTCAAAAAAATAGACCCCAAACAGCACATGATGCAAAGAAAAAAAGAGGCGCACCAAGGTCGCTGTGTGACTAAGCTAAGCGACACAAGTGGCTGACACAAACACCTGGCCCATCTAGGTGTGGCACTGCAGTGTCAGGCAGGATGGCACTTCAAAAAAATTGTCCCCAAACAGCACATGATGCAAAGAAAAAAAGAGGCGCACCACAGGTATAGAATGTAGATGGATAGTATACTTAATGACGACACAGAGGTAGGTACAGCAGTTGCCTTCCGTACTGCTATATACAGTATACTGGTGGTCACTGTGTCAGCAAACTGCAAAACTAAAATTCACCACAGGTATAGAATGTAGATGGATAGTATACTTAATGACGACACAGAGGTAGGTACAGCAGTGGCCTTCCGTACTGCTATTATATATAGTATACTGGTGGTCACTGTGTCAGCAAACTGCAAAACTAAAATGCACCACAGGTACAGAATGTAGATGGATAGTATACTTAATGATGACACAGGAGTAGGTACAGCAGTGGCCTTCCGTACCGTACTGCTATTATATATAGTATACTGGTGGTCACTGTGTCAGCAAACTGCAAAACTAAAATGCACCACAGGTATAGAATGTAGATGGATAGTATACTTAATGACGACACAGAGGTAGGTACAGCAGTGGCCTTCCGTACTGCTATTACATATAGTATACTGGTGGTCACTGTGTCAGCAAACTGCAAAACTAAAATGCACCACAGGTATAGAATGTAGATGGATAGTATACTTAATGACGACACAGAGGTAGGTACAGCAGTGGCCTTCTGTACTGCTATTACATATAGTATACTGGTGGTCACTGTGTCAGCAAACTGCAAAACTAAAATGCACCACAGGTATAGAATGTAGATGGATAGTATACTTAATGACGACACAGAGGTAGGTACAGCAGTGGCCTTCCGTACCGTACTGCTATTATATATAGTATACTGGTGGTCACTGTGTCAGCAAACTGCAAAACTAAAATGCACCACAGGTATAGAATGTAGATGGATAGTATACTTAATGACGACACAGAGGTAGGTACAGCAGTGGCCTTCCGTACTGCTATTACATATAGTATACTGGTGGTCACTGTGTCAGCAAACTGCAAAACTAAAATGCACCACAGGTATAGAATGTAGATGGATAGTATACTTAATGACGACACAGAGGTAGGTACAGCAGTGGCCTTCCGTACCGTACTGCTATTATATATAGTATACTGGTGGTCACTGTGTCAGCAAACTGCAAAACTAAAATGCACCACAGGTATAGAATGTAGATGGATAGTATACTTAATGACGACACAGAGGTAGGTACAGCAGTGGCCTTCCGTACCGTACTGCTATTATATATAGTATACTGGTGGTCACTGTGTCAGCAAACTGCAAAACTAAGATGCACCACAGGTATAGAATGTAGATGGATAGTATACTTAATGACGACACAGAGGTAGGTACAGCAGTTGCCTTCCGTACTGCTATATATATTGTATACTGGTGGTCACTGTGTCAGCAAACTGCAAAACTAAAATGCACCACAGGTATAGAATGTAGATGGATAGTATACTTAATGACGACACAGAGGTAGGTACAGCAGTGGCCTTCCGTACCGTACTGCTATTATATATAGTATACTGGTGGTCACTGTGTCAGCAAACTGCAAAACTAAAATGCACCACAGGTATAGAATGTAGATGGATAGTATACTTAATGACGACACAGAGGTAGGTACAGCAGTGGCCTTCCGTACCGTACTGCTATTATATATAGTATACTGGTGGTCACTGTGTCAGCAAACTGCAAAACTAAAATGCACCACAGGTATAGAATGTAGATGGATAGTATACTTAGAGACGACACAGAGGTCGGTACAGCAGTGGCCTACTGTACCGTAATGCTATATATTATATACTGGTGGTCACTGGTAGCAAAACTCTGCACTGTACTCCTCCTATATAATATTATACTAGTGGTCCCCAGTCCCCACAATAAAGCAGCACACTGAGCACAGATATGGAGTGTTTTTCAGGCAGGCAACGTATACTGGTGGTCACTGTCAGCAAAACTCTGCACTGTACTCCTGCTATATAATACAGCTCCTCCCCAGTCCCCACAATTAAGCAGTGTGAGCACAGATATATGCAGCACACTGAGCACAGATATGGAGCATTTTTTTCAGGCAGAGAACGGATAACCGGTGGTCACTGATCAGCAAAACTCTGCACTGCACTCCTCCTATATTATACAGCTGCTCCCCAGCACTCCCCACAATTAATCAATAGTGCACAGCACAATCAAGTTCAACAATAACGGAGAGGACGCCAGCCACGTCCTCTCCCTAACATTTCCAATGCACGAGTGAAAATGGCGGTGACGCGCGGCTGCTTATATAGAATCCGAATATTGCGAGAATCCGACAGCGGGATGATGACGTTCGGGCGCGCTCGGGTTACCCGAGCCATACGGGAGAATCCGAGTATGGCTCGGACCCGTGTAAAAAGGGTGAAGTTCGGGGGGGGTTCGGTTTCCGAGAAACCGAACCCGCTCATCACTAATATCAATACTTCATCCTTACAAGTTTTGATAAATCGCCCACATTTTTTTATAGACTAACATAAGAAACTTAGAGGTACATGTACAAAGGAGATATAAGGGAGCCAAATGAAAAAGACAGAAAATCCCTGTACTTATATCATCTGCCTCCTATCGCCATACCTACCAACATGACCCTCACCAGGAGGGACAAAATGCTCTGCTTCTGGACTTTTCTCTTAATTTGTGATTGGCAGCACCTTTTTGAACAGGTTAATGGATAAGAAAGGTGTTTCAGCACTGGTGATGGCAATCATAAATTAAGAGGGAAGTCCACATACAGAGCATTCTGTCCCTCCTGGAGAGGGTCATGTTGGGAGGTATGCTATCGCTAAATGCAGGCTAGATTATCTTGCTGCCATTGGTACCTATGGCAACACTAAGTAACCCAGGTGTTACTAAGTCAAGAGGTCACTTACCATCAGATGTGTTCTCCAACGCCAGCTTTTGTCCTATCTGCGGTTATCTATCTCTCAGTGAAGAAACAGGAATTGAACTCTCTGTCACTTTTATTGTCAATAAAATAAAAAAAAGGCTCACTGGCCATCACTGCTGCAGTTGAACAGGAAAGTGTATGAGTCTACAGTAACAGGAGTGGCATTTACTCCACAGTAAGTGGAGTCTTAATACATGGAACCCTGAATAAGGAGTCAAACTATGGCACTATCTAATTGGCTTGTTACAATAAAAGGTAAGTTTTATTTATTATAAGTAGTGTCCCAGCCAATAGAGGTCTTTGTCCCTCTCTCATAATATGTTTATTTTTTTTACTCTTGGGAGCACCAGCGGTTGTTTTCTATGCTGACCACGCATTATTACATGTAAATGTACTATTCAATAATTAACACCTTATATTGTATAGCGGTTTAATACCTTTAGTCCACTATAAGTGAGAACCAGCCCCCTTTCTTCTGTAGCAACTATTTAATTGGCTAGCTTTTAGTCACAAGGCAAACTTATTGACATGGCAATGACTGATAGATTGTAACTTAATTTATGTTTATGTGTAAAATGTACATACACCGGTGAAAGGAATATGAGAAGTACTAATCAAACAGCTCCTAACTATCATTTAGCAGATGATTGGCTGGTACTTTATCTCTTCCCACTTTATCACTCTTGAGATAAAATCTGTGGTATCCTGTTTAAATGATCACCTCCATAGAACAATGGCATATCATCTTCTGTTGTCTGTCTTACAGGCTATAATACTACGGTAGATAAAATGTAAACTTTATACTTAAAAGAAATCTGTTTACCATAATAAGACAGCTTCCAATAATTTAAGAAACTTTCTTAGTCACTGTTTTCTATAATCATTTAGGGGTATATTCAATTAAGGTCAAAACTGCCGTCTTGTCGAAGAGACGGCAGTTTTCGACTTTTTCAGGTCGGAAGGGGTTTCGACCAATTCAGTCCCGAGCATTTTTATTCGACAAGTCAGGGAATTCAACTTGTCAAATAGTATGTGAATTGGCGGTATAGCTGCTGATTTGTGTACTTCTGCAGGAAACAGCCAAATTCGACAGGTTTTGGCCCCGCCACTCAAGGCAGCGTCCACCCATCTCCAGTAAGTGAGGTCCCGCTTGATGGAGCCGGGTGGACGCTGCCAAGAGGTCTGGTGGATGTGCCACATCCTCCTGCAGCACTGCTGTTCCCCGTCTTCCCGCATCTCTCCCCCGTCTGCCCGCGGCTCTCCCCCGTATGCCCGCGGCTCTACCCCCTCTCTGGTCCCTCATCTCAATTTGACTTTTTTAAGGTTGAATTGAGATGAGCATTGAATAGCCCTTGTCGGATCCATTCCGACAAATGCATGTCGGAATAGATCCGACCCTAATTGAATATACCCCAATTTGTTATTGAAGTGCACTAGGTTTTTTGAATGAACACATTTCTTATTCCATCTTGGGTATATTTTCAATAAAATGTATGCTTTATTCCTAATATATAATTTATAGGTTTCAGGAAGAATTCATCATGGCAAATTTCATAGCACATCTCACCTCTTGGACCCTAAATCTGTTGCTTTAAAGAAACCATAATACCAACCCTCCCCCTTACCCTAACCCTCCATCCCCACAGCCTAACCCTAACCTCCCCGCAACCTGAATCTAACCTGAATCTAACCCTCTCCCAATAGCTAACCCTAACTTTCCCCCCTGCAGCCTAATCCTAACCCTCCCCGGCATACTTACACTTGGGACTTGGCTCCGGCATTCTGACAGATGTAGGGATTCAGGCGCCAACATCCTGACCCCCGGGATCCAAAATGCTGGCATGCTGACTACATCCCTTCTGATGAGGTAGTAACACATTGCACTGAGATTTATAGACATCTGTTAAACTCTTTTCCCTTTTTACCTTAGCTTGAGTGTATTTTATCATATAATTTTCTTTTATATTTTATTTATATAAACCTACACAAATCTTATTAAATAATCTATTTTATTTCCAAATTTATGGCATTTAGACATTTTGCAATACATTTTCCCCTACTTTTTATATATATATAAAATTTCTGTTTTATTGCTAGATACAATGTTTCTTTATGTCTGTGGGGTGGACTTTTAAATTATTATATGCCTCATCCAGAATAATGCAAGAGAAAAAAAGACAGGAAAATAAAACTAAAACTAAGATAAAAAGCCATGTTTATTTAGCAAGGGAATTTGAAAGCACCATTTCTATAATGTATATATTGTAGAGTTAACATGAAAATCAATCATAATTGCAATGTGGTGTGAGAGCCATACTGTTTGATATGATAGATTAAAATTAATAAGGAATATTAATTTTTAAACTGACACATTTCAGTATTAAAGGTGAGGAAATGAGAGAAAGCTATCAGTGAGAAACTATTGTAAGACCAGAAGCATTTTTCACTCAAGGGTCTACTAAATGTAAATACATTTTACATCTGCTGATTAACACAACTTCTCTTTTACCCTGAAAACAGAACTAATTCTGGTGCTTAGAATACAAAGCAAAGAGTATTTTGGTGACTAGAAAATAAACAGATGCTGTTCTTGCTGCTAGAATATGAAGTACAGTCCACTCCTAATAATAGTGTACAAAGCAAAACCTTTCCTGGTGACTAATATATCAGATTAACATACTGCTGATCAACTAATGCAGATCCCGATTCTTAACTTGGCTTAGTATATTGTATCACAATGTTTGTTACTCTAAGTAGAAATGTGCAGGTTCGGATTTACCCGGATGTCAAAATGGCATCTTATTGGTTCTCAGATGTTACATGTTTTTGGATAGACAAGAAGAAAAATACATATAAATACAGATAAATACGAACTCGCGTTAATTGTGGCGTTAAGAACCAAGTAAATACAAATCCGCACATCTCTACTACTAAGAATTATTGTTACATAATTAACGTTAAAGTGATTTAATGCTATTTAATCAATGTAATTCATGCCTCTATTGTAGCATTAATTAAATTACAGCAAATAACACTCACAGACCATTTACTGTTGCAAATATACATTTTGAGAACATAAAAAATACAAAAGACAGAGGGCATGATTCTGAGTTGCACGCAATGGGACTGTTTTGTTGATCACAATGTATACCTACTGTAGTAAATACAATCAAACTCCCACATCTATGTAATGTCACATATAATATGTGGTTGCACTTCTTTCTAAACATCTTCAATCATTATTATGATCCTGACTTATACCAACAAATACTAGGTGCATAAGATCCATCTGAAGCATGCGTATGCCAGAATTACCTCTTAACTCTGTTTACATGCCTATTTCCACATTACAGTATATGCAAGTAGTTTCCACTCACTAACACTCATTTGCCCGTAAGGGGAGATATGTGTGATTTACAATATGTGTGACTCTGTTTTGCTCTATAGGCTAAGTTGCAGATGACTAAGGGTGCCCACACACGGGGCGATGTGTCCTCCTGAGACACATTGCTAGTGACAGGACACAGCAGGGCACCGACATTTACAAGTATACACACTTGCCGATGTCAGCAATGACGAACGATGGCGCTGGGGAGGGGGAGCAGGGCAATGATGCATTTAGCAGCATGACCTCATTCACCACCTCTTCAGATCTTTCTGCATGTGGAAAAGATCTGAGGGGACATCAAACAACCCACAGGTTTGCTTTCACCTACTTTATTGTATGTACTCATGGCACTTTTTAAGCGATGTGTCATTCCGATTGGTCGGAAATGCCCACATTGTTTAAAATATCGTACTTCATAGTTGTGGATACTGTTGGTAAATTAAACAGAAGTGCTAAAAATTTACATTACATAAAAAAGGCTGTTTTAGGATCCACTGAATACCATCTCAAGCTGCAAGAACCACAAAGCTGAAATGTAATTGCTGCTGTCCTATCTGTTGTACTGCTGATCCCATTTAATTTACATTGTCATTACAGTTGCACTCTGTGTTCAGCTGCTGGAACCACAGAGATCAACTGTCATTTCTGTTGTCACAGACTGCTGATTCTACTGACTTAATCTGTAATGGCTTTTGTATCACTGCTTCTCTGCTGTCCCAATTGAGATCAAATCTCTGTTTTCATATTGTTCAGATGTCCACTGACTTTAACTGTGGTTGCTATTGCCATCTGAACTGGCTGCTGAATCCACTGATTCCTTCTAATAGCAAACATTCCAACATTTATGTAACACCCCGGGGTTTGCGGGTATGTCTAAGTGGTTGAGAGAGGAATCACAGGTGTTTTGTGGCTATGTGACAGAACTTTTCCCTTGAAATGTTCTTCCTCATACCTTATTATGTAGTACCTTGCTCAGAGAGTAACTACAGATAAATTGATACGAAACAGGATTGAGTCAACAATACTAACAGGATGATTTTTTATTGAGCCGCAATAAATTCTAGATTGAGGATGATGATTGGTTAATTGGCAAATGTATTAGATAATCAAAAGAACAATAGGACATAAAAAGAAGATGAAGAGATGACAACTGACTACAGTTCACATCACATTGGATCATTCAAGAATGCAAAAGACAATCAATCAAATCACGGATAATTGCGTATTACAATAATAAATAATAATAATAATAATAATAATAATAATGTGGTGATGAGAAGAGTGATGAAACATACAATTTCACAACAACAATTGCTAAACTTCTATCTTTCTCTAACCAAGTTGTTATAATCTTAACAGGCAAATAACGGTGGAGCTTTCCTTAAAACCTGCCACAGTTTACCAATGAGACACACATGTGAACACAAGTAATCCTGGGTTAGTATAAATGTCACTGTAACTCAGTCTTATTAAAAAAAGATAAAGCTAGTGAAGGTATTGTATTGTAGTGTCTTTTGACTTAGTAGTAAAGGTTCCTTGGGCAAATAAACTCAGTCTCTTCCAGATAAAGTAACTCAATTTCAGTTGCATAAATAACTAATTTTCTTTGTCTTCCACGATCACTAAAATATCTTTCAACGGTACTTAAGCATGTAGTGGTTGTCTTAGCTATACTCAACAGGAGCGGATTTGTAAGATGTTGCACTGTAAGGCTGTATTACACCGCTTGCTACCTTTACACTGTGCAGTGTGTGACAAATTGGATACTTGGGCTCGGTACTAGGTTTGCCTGTGGCTCATGACAATAACAATCTCTGTTTACTCACTCAGAACTTCTGTAGTAGAGGTATTCACTAGCCTATGAAGAACAGCGCTTGAGTGAAAGACTACAGCTGCTGCTGTAATGCGAGACAGTGGACTACAGGAGGACTGGAGGAGCTGCAGGAAACCTTGAGAGGAAATCAGGTACGTTTACTACATAGGAGGGAGCAGAGAGTAGAAAATACTGTAGATGGTGTGAAGGGTGCAGTATTGTGTATGCAGATGGGGTACAGTGCTGGGTATGCCGATGGGAAGGAGGGTACATTGGCCCTCATTCCGAGTTGTTCGCTCGCAAGCTGCTTTTAGCAGCTTTGCACACGCTAAGCCGCCGCCTACTGGGAGTGAATCTTAGCTTCTTAAAATTGCAAACGAAAGATTAGCAATTTTGCGATAAGACATCTCTGTGCAGTTTCTGAGTAACTCGAGACTTACTCGGCATTTGCGATCAGTTCAGTGCTTGTCGTTCCTGGTTTGACGTCACAAACACACCCAGCGTTCGCCCAGACACTCCTCCGTTTCTCCAGCCACTCCCGCGTTTTTCCCAGAAATGGTAGCGTTTTTTCACACACTCCCATAAAACGGCCAGTTTCTGCCCAGAAACACCCACTTCCTGTCAATCACATTACGATCACCAGAACGAAGAAAAAAACGTGAGTAAAATTCCTAACTGCATAGCAAATTTACTTGGTGCAGTCGCAATGCGGACATTGCGCATGCGCACTAAGCGGAAAATCGCTGCGATGCAAAGAAATTTACTGAGCGAACAACTCGGAATGACCCCCATTATTAGGTATACAGATGGGGAGGGTGGCACAATATTTGGTATACAGATGTGGAGGGGGGCACAATATTGGGTATACAGATGCATAAGAGGGTACAATAATAGGCATCAAGATGAGGAGGAGGCCACAATAAGTATACAGATTGGGAGGATGCCACCATAATGAATATAAAGATGTGGAGTAGGGTCAGAAGTATGCTGAGCTACTTGTCCAGGTCACCGCATACAGTAGATCTGAGTTTTATATTTTCTAAAAGGGGGAGGAGGGCGAATGTGGCTATTTTCAGAACTGGGAATTGATTTACAATAAGGGAAGGGGATTGTAGATTTTGGGAACAACTGTGTTAATATTTTTTTGGGGGGTAGTCTAGAACTTTATAATATATAATATATATATATACTGTGTGTATATATATATATATATATACTGTGTATATATATATATATATATATATAGAAGCTGTGTAGTACGGCACTCAGACGCTGGTGAATGAATTAAGTCCAAGCCCTGGATAGCTGTCGTCAACGTTTCAATTTAATACAAATTTTTTTCAAGACATACAAAGTAAAAACATAAGAACACTCACCTTATAACCCCTCACCACAAGTGCTCATTGCGCTGGCCGGAGCGGGGACCGCCTCCCGCCGGAGTCCGTCGGGCGGCAATCTCCCGTCAGCTGTGGCGCAGTCTGATGACGTCATCACGCTTAACGTGATGCACGTCGGGTGTCATGGAGACCGGCTGTAAACAAATAGGAATATACAAATACCAACTGCTGATTGCATCTCTGTAATATGCCTACAGGAATACACATAAGACTAAGTGCTGAATAGATCTATGATCAACTTAAGACTAATATGCAGCATTAATAGTTGGATTATGTTGATAGTTCTGTTACGTCACGGGCCGAATGAAGAAACATAAAGAGATTAGTGTGAAAACTAACATATATAAATTATATAGACAAATCAGGAAAACCATTATAGCCATATGTACTGGTTAAGAAATATATCAAATGTGCAGATATTAATAATAATAAATTGCAAAACTCATATAAACATTATGCATAGCAGGAAAGAGGTACCATGTCATTAAGTCCCCTGGGGATTACTGTGTCCAATTTATGGATCCATTTCGATTCACACCTCAAAAGGGCACTATCACGATCACCCCCTCGAAGGGATGGGGGTATGTTATCTATCATTCTATATTTAATAGTGGCCAAAGTATGTTTGGCCAATATAAAATGACGAGCGACCGGCTGGTCGCTGCTTCCTTTTTGCAGACCTAGTCTGATGGAAGACCTGTGGGCAGTCATACGTTCTTTGAATTTTCGTGTGGTTTTACCCACATATACTAGACCATAGGGGCAAACTATCTGGTACACTGTGTGTGTGGACTCACAGGTCAGATGGTGCTTAATATAGAATTTAGTGCCTAAATGAGGATGAAAGAACGTATTGCCTGTGATCATGTAACTACATGTGACGCAAGTACATCTGAAGCAACCCGTTCTCAAAGGTACTGGGAAACCCTTATTAGAGGGTTTAGTTAATTCAGAGATGTCTGCTTTCACCAGTAGATCTCGTAGATTCCTAGATCTCTTATAACAAGGCATAAGGTCCATTTGTTGGAGAGGTAGATGTTTGTCAGATTTGATTATAGGCCAATGTCTCTTAGCGACTCTCATGGTATTCTCAGAGGACGTATTATAAGTTGTTACCCAGGGGAGTTTGGTGTAATTGGAAGTTTTTACTTTAGGAAGAAGAAGAGATTCCCTGTTCAAACGGAGAACTTTCTGTTTTGTGGCCTGCAAATTATTGAGGTTATAACCTCTTTGTGCAAACCGTATTATGAGTTCATCCATTTGTAGGGCAGCCACCCGGTGGTCACTGTTGATCCTATGGATTCTCAGCATCTGTGAGTACGGAAGACCAGCTTTCAGGCTTCTAGGATGACAACTGTTCCAGTGTAAATAGGAGTTCCGGTCAGTGTCCTTAGTGTATACCGTGGTGGAAATAGCAGAATCAATTATGGAAATACGGACATCCAAGAAATCTATGCTTTGTGTATCCATTTTCACAGTTAATTTTACTGGACTGTTGGATATATTATGTTCAGTAATGACTGTTTCCAAGAGTTCCTTGGGTCCTTTCCACAGTAGTAAAAGGTCATCTATAAATCTAGAATAGAATACTATGTGTTCTGACACTAAAGGATTACGAAAAAAGATTTCCTCTTCTACCTGAAGCATGTAGAGGTTGGCATACGTCGGGGCCACCGCCGACCCCATAGCACATCCCCGTTCTTGTAAATAATACTTATTGTTAAATAAGAAAAAATTCCTAGTTAAGATAAGTTCTAACAAACATATCAGGATGTTGATCTGTGGAGCCTCAAAGCAGCTGTCTTCCTGTAGTCTGGTCTTAACCACTGAGAGACCTTCCTGATGAGGTATGATGGTATATAGACTGGTGACGTCTGCTGTCACCAGCCACGTGCCAGTAGGAAGAGGACCAATCATTTTTAGTTTGTTAAGCAGCATAGTGGTGTCCAGAAGACTTCGAGGGTGAGCCGACACGAATGGCTGTAGTATGGAATCCAATAGTACTGCTGTTGGTTGGAACAATGAACCCCGGGCTGATATTATTGGTCTGCCCGGTGGGGGAGATATGCCCTTGTGGATTTTGGGTACCATATACAGAACCGGTTCCCTGGGGTGAGATGGTAGAAGTATTTCAAAGGTCTCTGCCGTGATAATCTTGGCATCTTGCGCTTGCAGCAAAGCATCCCTTAGTTCTTGTTTGTATTGAAGGGTAGGATTACTCCTCAGTTGACTATAGGTGTCTGGTTCGTCCAATTGGCGCTGAATCTCTGATATGTAGTCAGGGAGATCCTGTAATACAATCGCACCCCCTTTATCTGCAGGGCGGATTATCAGTTTGTTGTTGTTCCTAAGTGACCGAAGAGCTTGTTGTTCAGGTTTAGATAAGTTGGAATATGAGGATTCGTCCTGTGTGATAAGGGTTTTGACCTCCTGATCTACCACTCTCATATACGTTTTTATGCTCGGATTGTTAGAGAGTGGTTCAAATGTTGAAGGTGGTTTGAATTTCTGTAATTTCTCAGGTATTGTACATGTTTGATTATCAGGTTTGTCCTGGAAGAGCTCCTTAAGTTTTAATTTCCGTTGTAATTGGTGTGTTTCGACTTGCCAATTCAATTTATCAAAGTTGTTAGAAGGCACAAAGGATAATCCTTTTGCCAAGACACTAATTTCATTGTCGGTCAGTTCGAAGCTGGATAAATTGAAAATGATTTCTTTTTCCCGGTTACGGGTGGTTTGCTTCCATGTACTGGAGCGCTTGTATTGTCCTCCGCGTCTAGTACGGCCACCTTTTTTGGGCCCTTGGTACGAGTTGTAACCCCTAAAGGGCCAGAGGGATTTTTTGGGTTTTTGCGGCGTGTGCCAGTGCGCTCCTGTTCACTTCCTGTACTGGAATTTTCTGCGGAGGTGTCTGTGTCCAGTCTGGTCTGTGGGTATCTGCGTCGTCTGAAGAATGGTTGTCTGTTGTCACTATTGTTATTACCACCTGACAACCATCGGTAAACCTGATGGTTTTCATAATCTTTTTCTACTTTAAGGAATTTTTCTTTTTTAAATTTGATTAAATCCCTTTTGTATGTTGATAATTGAGTAGTCAGTTTGGTGAGCCATTCATTCTCCACGTCAGCGACTAGTACTGGTAAGTGGGTAATTTCCATGCTGTCAATCTTAGATTTAATTTTCTCCACCTCCTTGGTGGACTGCTCAATGACTAATACCATTAGGTCTAAGGAACATTTATTCAGAATGGATATCCATTTGCGGCAGAATCCAGGATCAAATCGACCTATGGTAGGACAATTCCGGACTCTAAATCCTCGTGGGATTTTTTTAGAGCAGAAATAATCACTGAGTGAGATTGCATGGTAATTAAAGTCTATCTCCTTTTTCTTTTACCGCAGTAAATCCCTGAAGATGATATCAGGTGCAAGGGCTTCAGTTTGAGTGAAAAGCTGTTCCTTATGTAATATAGCCTCTGATTCTGTTTCAGAGTAGCTAAAGTACTCATGAAGAGGTATCAGTAAAGGGTTGAAAGGTTCCTGATTTGTTATTGATGATTCAGCCATATGGTGAACTGACAGATGGTATTAACAAGTCACCTGGCAAGGTGAACACCGGAGAACAATACACTCAGTACTGCTATTTGAAGATAAAAACAAAGACTGGAGATGCACTCTCCTAATGCAAATGTGTATTGCATCAATGGTAAAGAGACTGAGTCTTAAACAATCAAAATTGTATAGCAGGGTGCCGTGATCTGGTTCAGTGTGTGGCTGAGACACTGTTCCAATATATTCTATGTGATGATCTGGCACTCACTGGTATGGCTGGCTGTTTGGTCCGGTGCCCTTACTGTTCCTCCGCATGCAGGGGGATGTGAATAGAAGCTGTGTAGTACGGCACTCAGACGCTGGTGAATGAATTAAGTCCAAGCCCTGGATAGCTGTCGTCAACGTTTCAATTTAATACAAATTTTTTTCAAGACATACAAAGTAAAAACATAAGAACACTCACCTTATAACCCCTCACCACAAGTGCTCATTGCGCTGGCCGGAGCGGGGACCGCCTCCCGCCGGAGTCCATCGGGCGGCAATCTCCCGTCAGCTGTGGCGCAGTCTGATGACGTCATCACGCTTAACGTGATGCACGTCGGGTGTCATGGACACAGCCGGTCTCCATGACACAGCGGGCATGTGCATGGGGTTAGTACGTGGGGCTGGGGCCACAGAAAATGCGATCACCTCTGCCTATCATTAAGGCAGAGGCATTTGCGCAGTGCGTACGGGGGGGGGGGGCAGTAAGGCTCCGTTTCCTATGCATTGCAGGGGTATGGCTAAAAATGTGGGTCAGTGCTGTGCAAACGGCGCATGGCATGGGCATAATTGCAGCTGCCATGATCGGAAAGATGGTGTCGGGCCTCCTGTGAGCACAGCTAAGCTGCACCCACAGTAGGCAACATTAATTTCTGCTATCAAGCAGAAATAGCGATGCAATGGCAATTTCTGCTTGATAAAGTG
The DNA here is from genome assembly GCF_028390025.1 of Pseudophryne corroboree. Classification (NCBI taxonomy): domain Eukaryota; kingdom Metazoa; phylum Chordata; class Amphibia; order Anura; family Myobatrachidae; genus Pseudophryne; species Pseudophryne corroboree. Next base: position 458,073,858 of record NC_086447.1, on the reverse strand, counting down.
TGTGTGTGTGTGTGGGGGGGGGGGGGGGGGAGCGGTGGTCAGCTTGCTGTGTGGCTTTTCCCTGTGATGTGCAGCCCTAGAATGTGATCTCATGGATTGCAAACTTAACAGAATTTGCAGTCCAACCTGAATCAGGCCTTTGTTCAATGCCCTTTGACTGTATGCAGTTTGTCTGTAAACTGGTTGTTATCCATTTTTCAATTTGCAGATCACTGCATGGAGTCACAGGGCTCTGAACAAATTGGACTAGGGTAAAGTGCACAAAACAGTATAATCAATAGATTTATATATTTGTTTTACTTTTATTTGTTGAACTTGCAGCTCAATTCAAACTGCATACAGTCAAAGGGCATTAAACAAAGGCCTGATTCACGTTGGACTGCAAATACTGTCACAGCAGCTGCTGCCACCAGTCATGATGATGACACTAATCATTCAATGTAATCAACTAAATGCAATGCTCAAGGGAATAACGGGTCTAAGTCAGGGCATCTTAAATCAAGACAACAATATATAGTTGTAAAGAAAAAATCACAAGTAATAATGGGAAAGTTTGGTTCAGAAAAACATAAAATTGCCAACATGACATTCACCACATGCAGTGGCAAGGTAAGGCTAATGCCATGGCCTTTATTTATGAGTAGTGGTTATGGCTCTTATGATGATGTAAGCCCTTCTCTCTGTAGAAGTGTAAAAAAAATTAAACTCATTAATGCACAGGAACCAAGTGTGTGCTCAGAAATATCACAAATCCCTGAGAAAAGCCTAAGTGTGTCTGCGGGTGCAAAAGAGGAGGCTTCTTCCACCATTTGTGCACCCTCTGCAAATGTGAGGATGAGCAGCACAAGTCAACATGCTGACATAGAAGTTGAGGATGCTACTGTAGAATTTCACAAAGATGAGAAGGATATTTTTGTAGCTAGTGCTAATAAGGATTTTGATCAGGATGCTGATTATGAGGATGTTGTTTGCGTAAATCAGGCACTAGTGAAACAGTTGTTGCCCATGGTATGAAAACGCCCATTGTTATTCCCATGCAAAGATAAAAAAATACACCTATTATGTGTGGAATTATTTCTATACAAATCCAGACAACTGTCAAGCCATCTGTACCCTGTGTAAAGCCATAGTAAGTAGAGGTAGGGATCTTATCCATCTAGGGTCTTCAATCTCTTGAAATCAGATCACTATATTTTGGTGACCTTACTTGATCCTAGGTTTAAGTCGTACACTGTGACTTATCCCCAACAGACACAAATCTGTAGCGATATAGAGAGCTGTTGGTGAGAAAATTGTCAGCTAAAGCAGAATGTGACGCAGCAACATCTCCTCCTTCAGTTTTTCTAGAAACTGCGCCTGCTAGAAAATTACTATTTTCCAAAGAGACCCACTGGCAATGATGAAGATCAGTCAGAAAAAACATTTGACATCTGGTCCAGACTGAAGGAACTGCCTACAATTACTGACATGTAAACTGTGATTGCAAATGATACAGTCACCATTCATAGAATGGTTGATGATTATTTTAGTGATAGCATCCAAATAGGCATGTCAGACAGTATGTTTCAATACTGGCAGGAAAAAATAAGCAATTTGGAGGCCCTTGCACAAACTGGCTTTGGTTTACTTAAATTGCCCACCCTCCAGTGTGTACTTAGAAAGCATTTTCAGCCGGTAACCTTGTCCACAATCAGTGTAGGAGGTTACTTCCCCAAAATATGAAAAAAATGATGTTTATCAAAATGAATTACAAATTCCACCAGGAAGACCTTTTCCAGCAATTACATCCAAAAAAACAGAGGAACCTGTAATGGTGGATTCCAGTGGAGACAAATTAATAGTGTGTGAAAAAGAGGATGTACACACTGATGGGGGTGAGGTATCAGATGCTAATGACGATGACACCATCCCTGGGCAGCACAGACGGTGTAATGGTAAGCATTATTGCCTCACAGCACTGAGGTCATTGGTTTGATTCCCACCATGGCCCTAACTATGCAGAATTTGTATAGTCTCACTGTCCTTGTGTTCCTCCAGGAACTCCGGTTTCCTTCCATTGTCCAAAATTATACTGGTAGGTTATTTGGCTCCCAACAAAATTAACCCTAGAGTGAATGTACATGTGGTAGGGAATATAGATTGTAAGCTCCACTGGGACAGGGACTGATGTAAATGGCCACATTTTCTCTGTACAGCATTACAGAATATGTGTGCACTATATAAATAACTGGAAAAATAATAAAATAAATAAATATGTAGAGCCTGTATGTGCACTGCCCATTGCCAGCATGTTTTTTGGAGGCCCAAGCAAACCAATCATTTCAGCACAAGTGGCAGTCCCTGTCGCTGAAATTATTGGCTTGTTAAGATGGAATTGTCCTTGGGCCCTCCCACTCACCCTCATGTTGTTTAAACAGGACATGCACACTTTAACAAACCAATCATTTCAGCGACAGGGTCTGCCAAATGACTGTGGCTGAGATGATTGGTTTGTTTGGGCCCCCACCAAAAAAGAAGCAATTAATCTCTCCTTGCACACACTGGCTCCACAGGGGAAAGATGTCGTCCTCATCCTCAGATTCCCCCACCCCCCTTTTAGTATTTACATTGTCATCCTCATCGAGAATATTCAAAGTCACAAACCACATCATTTAGGTATAAGTGGACTGCTGATGCTATTATCAAAAGTTTCTGAACTTGGCAATGAGTTATGATGAATGCGCTGCAGGTGACTTATAAGGTAAGATGTTCCAAAGTGGTTAACGTCTTTACCCCTACTTATTATGGATTAACAAAGTCAACAGGTGACTTGACACACCAAAGAGGTGGGCTTTTTTGTATTTTGCCTCGGTATGACAATGGGCTTTTTCATCTCATGGACAACAACTGTCTCCATTGGTGCCTTATTCAAACAAACCACATCACCATCAGTATCCTTATCGTGAACTTCCTCCTCCGCATCAGCTACACCAATATCCTCCTCATCCTGGTGTAATTCTACAGTGACATCCTTAATCTCAATATCAACAATATCAACAACTGGACTGGCGATGCTCCTTCCAGCACTTTCAGAGGGCGTGCAAATTGTAGTAGGAGCCTCCTCTTCCCATACAGTGTTGTGAAGGTCAAGCACAGACATCGCAACCGTAGACAGTGCCAGCACCCCTGTATTTTCACAACACCCTTGTAATTTTACAGCATACAAGACAAGTCCAGTGTACATTTATTTTCACTGCACCCCTGTATTTTTACAGCATACAGGGTCAGTGTAGTTTTATTTTAACAACAGCACCACTGTAATTTTACAGCATACAGGGCCAGTGTACAGTAGTTTTATTTTAGCAACAGCACCCCTGTAATTTTACAGCATACAGGTCCAGTGTACTTTTTTTAAAAACAGCACCCCTGTATTTTTACTGCATACAGGGCCAGTGTACTTTTATTTTTACAACAGCACCCCTGTATTTTTACAGCATACAGGGCCAGTGTACTTTTATTTTAACATCACCCCTGTCATTTTACAGCATACGGGTCCAGTGTACTTTTATTTTAACGACAGCACCCCTGTATTTTTACTGCATACAGAGCCAGTGTACTTTTATTTTAACATCAGCACCACATCATTTTTACAATATACAAGACAGGCCAGTAAACATTTATTTTCTCTGCATCCCAGAATTATTACAGCATACAAGACAGGGCCAGTGTACATTTATTTTACCAACAGCACCCCTGCATTTTTACAGCATACAAGACAGGGCCAGTGTACGTTTATATTCACTGCACCCCTGAATTTTTACAGCATACAAGACAGGACCAGTGCAAGTTTAGATTTACTGCACCCCTGAATTTTTACAGCCTATAAGACAGGTCCAGTGTACATTTATTTTCACTGCACCCCTGAATTTTTACACCATGCAAGCCAGGGCAAGTGTACATTTATATTTACTGCACCCTGAATTTTTACAGCATATAAGACAGGGCCAGTATACATTTATATTTACTGCACCCCTGTATTTTTACAGCATACAAGACAGGGCCAGTGTACATTTATTTTACAACAGCAGCCCTGAATTTTTACAGCATACATGACAGGGCCAGTGTACATTTTTTTTCTGCACCCCAGAATTTTTACAGCACACAAGACAGGGCCAGTGTACATTTATATTCACTGCACCCCTGAATCTTTACAGCATACAAGACAGGGCCACTGTATTTTTATATACACTGCCCTCCTGAATTTATACAGCATACAAGACAGGGCCAGCGTACATATATTTTAGCTACATCACCCCTGAATTTTTACAGCATACAAGACAGGGCCAGCGTACACTTATTTTAACAACAGCACCCCTGAATTTTTACAGCATACAGGACAGGGCCAGTGTACATTTATATCATTTATATACACTGCACTCCTGATTTTTTACAGCATAAATGACAGGACCAGTGTACATTTATATTTACTTCACCACTGAATTTTGACAGCATACAAGACAGGGCCAGTGTACATTTATTTTAACAACAATACCCCTGAATTTTTACAGCATAAAAGACAGGGCCAGTAAACATTTATTTTCACTGCACCCCTGAATTTTTACTGCATACAAGATATGGCCAGTGTACATTTATATTCACTGCACCCCTGAATTTTTACAGCATACAAACAGGACCAGTGCAAGTTTATATTTACTGCACCCCTGAGTTTTTACAGCCTATAAGACAGGGCCAGTGTTCATTTATTTTATCAACAGCACCCCTGAATATTTACAGCATATAATACAGGGCCAGTGTACATTTATATTTACTGCACCTCTGCATTTTTACAGCATACAAGACAGGGCCAGTTTACATTTATTTTAACAACAGCACCCCTGAATTTTTACAGCATACAAGACAGGGCCAGTGTACATTTTTTTTCTCTGCACCCCAGAAATTTTACAGCATACAAGACAAGGCCAGTGTACATTTATATTCACTGCACCCCTGAATTTATAAAGCATATAAGACAGGGCCAGAGCACATATTTTTTAACAACATCACCCCTGAATTTTTACAGCATACAAGACAGGGCCAGTGTACATTTATTTTAACAACAGTACCCCTGAATTTTTACAGCATACAAGACAGGGCCAGTGTACATTCATATTCATAAGGGCATGGAGACGATGGAATACAAGGAAAGGCTTGAAAGACTAGGCATGTTTACATTGGAAAAGCGGAGACTAAGAGGGGATATGATCAACATCTACAAATATATAAGGGAACAATACACAGAGCTTGCGCGGGACCTGTTTTTGGTTAGATCAACACAGAGGACTCGTGGACACTCGCTCAGGTTAGAGGAGAGGAGATTCCGCACAATACGGCGTAAAGGCTTTTTCACGGTAAGGACAATACGTGTTTGGAATTCCTTGCCCGAGGGAGTTGTAATGGCGGAATCTGTCAACACCTTTAAGAATGGGTTACATAAATTCCTAATGGATAAGGATATCCAGGGGTATGGTGCATAGTCATGCATTATAGTTACTATAAATAGGGATAAAATGCAACGGCTGACAGCAGCATCAGTCAGAAATTTTAGTCAAATCATCATGCATAGGAGACCACAAATAGGTTGAACTCGATGGACAATTGTCTTTTTTCAACCTCAGATACTATGTTACTATGTTACTATATTCACTGCATCCCTGAATTTTTAAAGCATACAAGACAGGAACAGTGTACATTTATATTTACTTCACCCATGAATTTTTACAGCATACAAGACAGGGCCAGTGTACATTTATTTTAACAACAACACCCCTGAATTTTTACAGCATACAAGACAGGGCCAGTGTACATTTATTTTAACAACACCCCTGAATTTTTACAGCATACAAGACAGGGCCAGTGTACATTTATTTTCACTGCACCTCTGAATTTTTACTGCATACAAGATATGGCCAGTGTACATTTATATTCACTGCACCCCTGAATTTTTATAGCATACAAAAACAGGACCAGTGCAAGTTATATTTACTGCACCTCTGCATTTTTACAGCATACAAGACAGGGCCAGTTTACATTTATTTTAACAACAGCACCCCTGAATTTTTACAGCATACAAGACAGGGCCAGTGTACATTTGTTTCTCTGCACCCCAGAATTTTAACAGCATACAAGACAGAGCCAGTCTACATTTATATTCACTGCACCCCTGAATCTTTACAGCATACAAGACAGGGCCAGTGTATGTTTATATTCACTGCACCCCTGATTTTATACAACATACAAGACAGGGCCAGAGTATATATATTTTAACAACATCACCCCTGAATTTTTACAGCATAAAAGACAGGGCCAGTGTACACGTATTTTAACAACAGCACTCCTGAATTTTTACAGCATACAGGACAGGGCCAGTGTACATTTATATACACTGCACTCCTGAATTTTTACAGCATACAAGACAGGGTCAGTGTACATTTATATTCACTGCATCCCTGATTTTTTACAGCATCCAAGTCAGGGCCAGTGTACAGTTATATTAACTGCATCCCTGAATTCTGACAGGATACAAGACAGGGCCAGTGTATGTTTATATTCACTGCACCCCTACATTTTTACAGCATACAAGAAAGGGCCAGAGTACATTTATTTTCACAGCACCCCTGAATTTTTATAGCACATGAGATAGGGCCAGTGTACACTTATATTCACTGCACTCCTGAATTTTTACACCATGCAAGACAGTACCAGTGTACATTTAAATCTATTTCACCCCTGAATTTTGACAGCATACAAGACAGGGCCAGTGTACATTTATTTTAACAACAGCACCCCTGAATTTTGACAGCATACAAGACAGGGCCAGTGTACATTTATTTTACCAACAGCACCCCTGCATTTTTACAGCATACAAGACAGGGCCAGTGTACGTTTATATTCACTGCACCCCTGAATTTTTACAGCATACAAGACAGGACCAGTGCAAGTTTAGATTTACTGCACCCCTGAATTTTTACAGCCTATAAGACAGGTCCAGTGTACATTTATTTTCACTGCACCCCTGAATTTTTACACCATGCAAGCCAGGGCAAGTGTACATTTATATTTACTGCACCCTGAATTTTTACAGCATATAAGACAGGGCCAGTATACATTTATATTTACTGCACCCCTGTATTTTTACAGCATACAAGACAGGGCCAGTGTACATTTATTTTACAACAGCAGCCCTGAATTTTTACAGCATACATGACAGGGCCAGTGTACATTTTTTTCTGCACCCCAGAATTTTTACAGCACACAAGACAGGGCCAGTGTACATTTATATTCACTGCACCCCTGAATCTTTACAGCATACAAGACAGGGCCACTGTATTTTTATATACACTGCCCTCCTGAATTTATACAGCATACAAGATAGGGCCAGCGTACATATATTTTAGCTACATCACCCCTGAATTTTTACAGCATACAAGACAGGGCCAGCGTACACTTATTTTAACAACAGCACCCCTGAATTTTTACAGCATACAGGACAGGGCCAGTGTACATTTATATCATTTATATACACTGCACTCCTGATTTTTTACAGCATAAATGACAGGACCAGTGTACATTTATATTTACTTCACCACTGAATTTTGACAGCATACAAGACAGGGCCAGTGTACATTTATTTTAACAACAATACCCCTGAATTTTTACAGCATACAAGACAGGGCCAGTAAACATTTATTTTCACTGCACCCCTGAATTTTTACTGCATACAAGATATGGCCAGTGTACATTTATATTCACTGCACCCCTGAATTTTTACAGCATACAAACAGGACCAGTGCTAGTTTATATTTACTGCACCCCTGAGTTTTTACAGCCTATAAGACAGGGCCAGTGTTCATTTATTTTATCAACAGCACCCCTGAATATATACAGCATATAATACAGGGCCAGTGTACATTTATATTTACTGCACCTCTGCATTTTTACAGCATACAAGACAGGGCCAGTTTACATTTATTTTAACAACAGCACCCCTGAATTTTTACAGCATACAAGACAGGGCCAGTGTACATTTTTTTCTCTGCACCCCAGAAATTTTACAGCATACAAGACAAGGCCAGTGTACATTTATATTCACTGCACCCCTGAATTTATAAAGCATACAAGACAGGGCCAGAGCACATATTTTTTAACAACATCACCCCTGAATTTTTACAGCATACAAGACAGGGCCAGTGTACATTTATTTTAACAACAGTACCCCTGAATTTTTACAGCATACAAGACAGGGCCAGTGTACATTTATTTTAACAACAGTACCCCTGAATTTTTACAGCATACAAGACAGGGCCAGTTTACATTTATTTTAACAACAGCACCCCTGAATTTTTACAGCATACAAGACAGGGCCAGTGTACATTTATATTCACTGCACCCCTGAATTTATAAAGCATACAAGACAGGGCCAGAGTACATATATTTTAACAACATCACCCCTGAATTTTTACAGCATACAAGACAGGGCCAGTGTACATTTATTTTAACAACAGTACCCCTGAATTTTTACAGCATACAAGACAGGGCCAGTGTACATTCATATTCATAAGGGCATGGAGACGATGGAATACAAGGAAAGGCTTGAAAGACTAGGCATGTTTACATTGGAAAAGCGGAGACTAAGAGGGGATATGATCAACATCTACAAATATATAAGGGAACAATACACAGAGCTTGCGCGGGACCTGTTTTTGGTTAGATCAACACAGAGGACTCGTGGACACTCGCTCAGGTTAGAGGAGAGGAGATTCCGCACAATACGGCGTAAAGGCTTTTTCACGGTAAGGACAATACGTGTTTGGAATTCCCTGCCCGAGGGAGTTGTAATGGCGGAATCTGTCAACACCTTTAAGAATGGGTTACATAAATTCCTAATGGATAAGGATATCCAGGGGTATGGTGCATAGTCATGCATTATAGTTACTATAAATAGGGATAAAATGCAACGGCTGACAGCAGCATCAGTCAGAAATTTTAGTCAAATCATCATGCATAGGAGACCACAAATAGGTTGAACTCGATGGACAATTGTCTTTTTTCAACCTCAGATACTATGTTACTATGTTACTATATTCACTGCATCCCTGAATTTTTAAAGCATACAAGACAGGAACAGTGTACATTTATATTTACTTCACCCATGAATTTTTACAGCATACAAGACAGGGCCAGTGTACATTTATTTTAACAACAACACCCCTGAATTTTTACAGCATACAAGACAGGGCCAGTGTACATTTATTTTAACAACACCCCTGAATTTTTACAGCATACAAGACAGGGCCAGTGTACATTTATTTTCACTGCACCTCTGAATTTTTACTGCATACAAGATATGGCCAGTGTACATTTATATTCACTGCACCCCTGAATTTTTATAGCATACAAAAACAGGACCAGTGCAAGTTATATTTACTGCACCTCTGCATTTTTACAGCATACAAGACAGGGCCAGTTTACATTTATTTTAACAACAGCACCCCTGAATTTTTACAGCATACAAGACAGGGCCAGTGTACATTTGTTTCTCTGCACCCCAGAATTTTAACAGCATACAAGACAGAGCCAGTCTACATTTATATTCACTGCACCCCTGAATCTTTACAGCATACAAGACAGGGCCAGTGTATGTTTATATTCACTGCACCCCTGATTTTATACAACATACAAGACAGGGCCAGAGTATATATATTTTAACAACATCACCCCTGAATTTTTACAGCATAAAAGACAGGGCCAGTGTACACGTATTTTAACAACAGCACTCCTGAATTTTTACAGCATACAGGACAGGGCCAGTGTACATTTATATACACTGCACTCCTGAATTTTTACAGCATACAAGACAGGGTCAGTGTACATTTATATTCACTGCATCCCTGATTTTTTACAGCATCCAAGTCAGGGCCAGTGTACAGTTATATTAACTGCATCCCTGAATTCTGACAGGATACAAGACAGGGCCAGTGTATGTTTATATTCACTGCACCCCTACATTTTTACAGCATACAAGAAAGGGCCAGAGTACATTTATTTTCACAGCACCCCTGAATTTTTATAGCACATGAGATAGGGCCAGTGTACACTTATATTCACTGCACTCCTGAATTTTTACACCATGCAAGACAGTACCAGTGTACATTTAAATCTATTTCACCCCTGAATTTTGACAGCATACAAGACAGGGCCAGTGTACATTTATTTTAACAACAGCACCCCTGAATTTTGACAGCATAAAAGGCAGGGCTAGTGTACATTTATTTTAACAACAGCACCCCTGAATTTTGATAGCATACAAGACATTCATATTCACTGCACCCCTGATTTTTTATAGCATACATGACAGGGCCAGTGTACATTTATTTTAAGAACAGCACCACTGAATTTTTACAGCATACAAGACAAGGCAAGTGTTCATTTAGTTTAACAACAGCACCCCAGAAATTTTACAGCATACCAGACAGGGCTAGTGTACATTTATATTCACTGCATCCCTGAATTTTTACAGCATGCAAGTCAGGGCCAGTGTACGTTTATATTCACTGCATCCCTGAATTTTTACAGCATGCAAGTCAGGGCCAGTGTACGTTTATATTCACTGCACCCCTGAAATTTTACAGCATACAAGACAGGGCCAGAGTACATTTATTTTCACAGCACCTCTGAATTTTTGTAGCATACGAGACAGGGCCATTGTACACTTGTATTCACTGCACTCCTGAATTTTAACAGCATGCAAGACAGGACCAGTGTACGTTTATATCTAATTCACCCCTGAATTTTGAAGCATACAAGACAGGGCCAGTGTACATTTATTTTAATAACAGCACCCCTGAATTTTGACAGCATTAAAGACAGGGCCAGTGTACATTTATATTCACTACATCCCTTAATTTTTACAGCATGCAAGACAGGGCCAGTGTACATTTATTTTCACTGCACCCCTGAATTTTTACAGCATATAAGACAGGGCCAGTGTACATTTATTTTAACAACAGCAACCCACCCTGCATTTTTACAGCATACAAGACAGGGCCAGTGTACATTTATTTTAACAACAGCACCCCTGAATTTTTATAGCATACAAGACAGGGCCAGTGTATGTTTATATTTACTGCACTCCTGAATTTTTACAGCATAAAAGACAGGGCCAGTGTACATTTATTTTATCAACAGCAACCCTGAATTTTTACAGCATACAAGACTGGACCAGTGTACATTTATTTTAACAACATCACCCCTGAATTTTTACAGCATACAAGATACGGCCAGTGTACATTTATATTCACTGCACTCCTGAATTTTTACAGCATAAAAGATAGGACCAGTTTACGTTTATTTTCACTGTAACCCTACATTTTTACAGCATACAAGACAGAACCAGCACCCCTGTATTTTCACTGCATGCAGGAGGACAGTCCCTTGCCCCAGTACAATACATTGACAGCCAGGACAGCAACACCTAACATCACAGTGACAGGACAGCACCCCTAACAGCACCCCTAGAGAGTGCACGCTGACCCCATCTGATGCCACCACCCACAGAGAGAGACAGAGGTCTGTTTTCCTCACTCTCCAAGTCCGGAGTGAAAATGGCGGTGACACGCAGCTGTTTATATGGAATCCTAAACCCATGAGAATCCGACAGCAGGATGATGACGTTTTGCCTTATTCTGGTTTCCGAATCTGGTAGTAAATCCCAAGCCAGAGTCGGATCTGGCTCAGAACGTGAAGTTTAGGGGAGGGGGGGGGGGGGGGGTTCGGTTCTCTGGGAACCGAACCCGCTCATTTCTAATATTTATAAATATATATTGCACATTTAACATAATCTACACATAAAAGTATTTAAAGATAGTGGTACATTAAATCTGAGTATTCCTATTATAATAATACAGTAAATGTATCTCATAGTGTACAGATCAAATAATTTTATAAATTTTTAACACATTTTTAATATACAGCAGGATCATTTATAAATGAATCCATAGTAATAACTGCTCCTTGAAAGAAAAAAAGGGTTTCTGTTTATTATATAAACCAATTGAGGCCCAATTGGTTGTTTAACCCCTTGGGAACCAGAGTGTTAAGCCGAAATATGTGTATTGCAATGTGTGCATTGTTGAACAGGTACTGTGAAGGGCCTCTACTGTGAAGGGCCTCGTGGTCTCCACAGAGATGTCATGAATCACCTGTAATCTTGGAGGGGGAAAAGAAAAGCAAAAACAACATTTACAGTAGCACAATAACACACTTTTTAGAGCACACATGGTTAAGGGTTAAAAAAAGGAACAGTAGCATGTACACTAGGACGCAATTTCAAATTGTAGTACTGACATAGTATTTTAGGTGGAAAAACATGCTATCACAATCACATACACTTATATTGGCTATTTTCATTTGTGTAACAGTGTGTGGTAGGCACTAAACACAAGCTATTTCGCAACTGTGCAGTCAGAGAGTAAATCACACCTGGTACATCATAAAAAATTTATTTGGGTACAACAAGTGCAACATACCAAATATCCACCCCTCTGGTATGTGTCCTTTTAACCTTTCCCACAGGGCTGACTGGCGCAGTATAAAGGCATCATGGTAAGACCCTGGATAACCTGCAACCACACTGAAGATACACAGGTTGTCTTCACAGACCACCTGTACATTGATGGAGTAATAGTTTTGCCTGATAATCTAGACATACTGTAACTCCTCAAGTGGTTCCAATATGGGTGCAATCTGTGGCTCCCAGCACATTAGTGAATAAGATATATTGTATGTACACCACAATTTCTTCATTGCAGATAACACTTGAGTTTTTGATCACCTTACATTTCCTTTATAATTACCATTAATAATCAGTCAAACCCCTAATTAAATCACTTAGGTTCATTTAAAAAAACAAAAAACATCTTAATTACCCTCATTAAAGCATTAACCACTTACAGTATTTGTAATATTACCTTGTATAATCTATACCCATCCTCTGTACAGTATATACTATTTTACCTGTTTGTGATCTCATCTGTTCCTCTTCAAGCTGCCACACAGCATTCAGGATTCAGGAAGCAGTAGTCAGTAAGCCAAGCAGGTTGCACTCAGGCTGGGAAGAGGTGGTGGGTCCTTAAGATGGTAGGCAGCGGTGGTGCAGTCTAATGCTGCAGTGCACTGCCCCTGGGAAAAGATTACAATATGCAGCTGACCAGCCAACCTCCCTGTTCACCCAGACACTAGTTTTACTGTAAAGTGAAATACTCAATTCTACCTGGTATTACAGCTCTTGCTCCCTTCTTGGTACTTCCCCACCTCTGTTACCCAGCGCATATATCCCATTTGACCCTTGGTTGCATAGCTTACCCGCTGGAAATGGCTAACATTAGCCACCACAAGTGGAAAGAGAGCAGACAACTACAGAGAAAGCAAAGGGGAAGAAAGAAGGAAGAAATTAGGCATAAGAAAGAAGATGCCAGACTCAAAGAAGAAGATACTAGAGGATGCCCAGAAGTCTTGGTGAAAGGGAGAATATTACCAGAAGAGTTAACATGTGTCCACTTACTGTCCAGGTGAAAACAATCAGTGCCAATGGGATAAGATCCAGAACGATGGCAGCCTGATGACATGTAAGGTCCCAGTGTTTCTTTAATGCACTACTGACCAACAACATTAGTAAGCACAATCAGTCGGGGCTCCAGAAATGGAGCTGCAGTGCAGTCCAAAGTTCAAATATGGAAGCCAACCCTGCAAATTTCTTAGATATGTCTTCAAGCACATTCACATAAAGTTTGGGCATCATGCTATACAGTCTGACTGCCAAGATGCAGGTAGAGAATCCTGTGCAGTTACATCGGGGTAGATGTAGTAAACTTTCATATGGAGGGAGAAGTGGTATCAGTGCACGTTATGTGCACATATACTACCTTTCTTCCATATATTACAGAGGTAGTTTGTGCAGGGTGATGGGCTATCTACAATGGCAGGCAATATATAAACGGACAGCAGCGCTGACTGTTCTGACACCTGCAGCTAAAAATGTTAACAACTGCAGGTGTTTTTGCCTATACACCACAGCAAGGTCAGCACTGTCCCTGGATGTGGCGGGTGGCGAGATTTTACGCATGCCCAGTGAGCCGGCTGTGGGGGAGACAGTCATCGCCGGAGGGGGAAGTTTTCACTCCCCCTCTCCGGCAGCCGAGTGCTTTTTGCTTTGCTTCATTAAAGAGGTGTAGCGGGAAGAGAGATACCAGCATGATATGTGCCGGTATCGTACACCTACCCCAGTGTTACAAGTAGCTTATGTGTTAGGTGTTTGACTGTGGTGAATAAGGACTGTTTGTAAAATCCCTCTCAACCCGGCTTGTGAGGCAGTGGCGTCACAAGCCAGGTGCAGGGGGTGCTGCCCGCACCTGGGTGTGATGCCTAGAAGGGGTGACACCAGTCTGTGGGCTCCTCCACAATGACAGGAGCCAGGTGGTGCTGCAGTGTGAAATTCTGCTACAGCACCTGGTTCCTGCCATAGAAGAGGAGCCAACAGCGCTGCAGACAGTCTCCGGGGGCAGCCCAGTAAAGCTCTGCATCTCCGGAGATGCTGGGCACGCCCCCGGAGTGATGACCCGTGAGGCCATGCCCAATTTCTTTGCAGCCATGCCCCTTTTTTGCCACAAGCATGCCTCCGGCGTGCTGGCATATCAAGGGTGCACTCCAAGTGTCACTACACCCAGTGACGCCTCTGATATAAGACGGTGTGTGAGGTAGTTTTTGTTAATAAAGGATATTTAATTGCTGCGTGTGTTTGTGTTCTGTTTTTTTTACACATGTTCCTGTTGCACTACAGATCCAAATGTGTACCATCTACAGTACCCACAAAATAGCTACAAACATAAATACTGTACCTTGCTGTCAATTATCTTTCGGCTTTAGATTTTTTGAATGCGAGCATGCCATCTGAAAATACTGTAAATGATTAATAAGAACTTAAATGTGGGTGTTTGGAGGGAGTCTGTTTAGTAAAGGATTCATTATTATTTTTAGGTGATTTGTAGTATAAATAATTATAATAATAATAATAATATTGTTTCTAACCTACTTATTTGTTAGCTGCAGATTTCAGCTGACATACTGTAAATTAATTAATCTTGAAAATAAATATTTCTCACACCAGCCCTACCACCAAACCCCTTATCCAATACATTAGACTTATGCTGCGCATACACTATAAAATTATCTGGCAGATAATATTCCAGATCTGGCTGGTTGAAAAGAAAATCTGGTAATGGATGAAAGCATATGACAATCAAACATTTGCTTCCAAACACTGAAAATGGGCAAAACCTGCGTTAAGAAAAATTGGTTATATCACAGATTTAACCATTTTTTATGAACAACAGTTTTGTCCATTTTCCAGTGTTTGGTAGCAAATGTTTGATTGACAATTGCTCTCATCCATTACCAGATTGCCATTCCAACCAGTCAGACCTGGTAGATTATCTGCCATATAATTGTATAGTGTATACCCAGAATAAGACATCCAGGACCATTGATAGTTTTTATCTTGTTGGGGCAAGGCCGCTGATCTCTGTACAACAACTTTTTGTGTGCATATGGATTCATTTATGCAGCTATTGTTTTCACATTGGGCATGCATGAGGTACAGTAGAACTACAAATTAGTTAACTTCTGAATACTGTAAACTATGCAAATAAAGCAGTATTAACCCCATACACACAGAATGGAAACATAGAATGCAGATAACAGATACAGTAATGTCCTTCTGACAAATTAATTTGTAAATTACATGTGCAGTAATATATCTTTCAGGATATCTAAGCAGTTTCACATTTCTTTTTTCATTTTCATTTCTTTCCAATAAAATATATTTTTTCTTATATTTCTTCTTGAATGTTACAGAATGTATGTGCATTTGTATTTTTTTTTTACATTAATGTGTAAAATATTTGTTAATCCCACCAGATTGTTCTTTTATATTGAATTTCTTCCATAATGTTATAGTAATACAAATTTAATAGTTTGGTTCAGATAGCATAATGCACTTTCTAAAATGTTAGAGCTTTATCATTCTCGCAGAATGATGGTATGCTGATATGCAGTGTAATAGTCACTGTATGTCCTAATGGAACTGAAACAAATCTAAATTTCAACTGCACTTGTGACAAAAAATCTACTGTCCTTATAAAAATTGTAGATTAGCAAGGGATGCTTTCAGGAGTAACCGGGATTCTCTGTTCACTCTTTGCTGAAGTGTCCAAATTTCATGGTGAAATGTTGTCATTAATAAAGTGCATTATTTCTTGTGATCCTCTGTTGTTTCACAATACTGCACAGTTCATAGACAACTGTAACCAATTCTCCCAAACAAACCATAAACGTCCACTGTGTGAACTTGAAACATGTGCTCCCTGTTTTACCTACATGCTTCAGATCCCCGTTGTCACAAGTAGTATAAGTACTGGACTGTGTAAACAGCATCAGGTAATTCTACAGACACGATAGCGGCAAACTAGTATGGTAAGATGGTGTTACTTACACGGCTTTGGACCATGGTGTCTGCTAGTTCTATTAAGTACTGAGCACTGTTTCAACTTGCATGGCATATCCATGTACTGTAAGTGGCATGTTTGATGAGTAAACAGAAGTCTGCACTTTGCTTTATTTAAGTACAGATATTTATTGATAAAAATAGAGTTGGCAATATGCTAGTGTTTGCTTACCATAAACAGCAAGTGACTGCTGTACAGGCTGACCACATGTGTCTTCAGGTGGGTACATATTTAAGTGACCCGTCGGCTGACCTGCCAACCGAATGACTGATATTATAAACTACAGTATACACACTTAACACTTGGCAGCTCAATATATCTGGGCAGACATCACAAATG
Source organism: Pseudophryne corroboree (assembly GCF_028390025.1). Taxonomy (NCBI): domain Eukaryota; kingdom Metazoa; phylum Chordata; class Amphibia; order Anura; family Myobatrachidae; genus Pseudophryne; species Pseudophryne corroboree. The sequence goes on along the minus strand of NC_086447.1, from coordinate 458,056,924 downwards.
GGCAGGCATTTCAATTTGGCTTTACAATGATGTTTTTAGAATTTTTGTAAAATAAAACCAGATTGTTATCCTTACACAGAGAAAATAACTCTTTAAAAGACACATATTGGGGGTGTGGCCTAATTTCCAATGATGGCGAACACACTTCTGATTTGCTCTAAAAATTCTTGACAGAATCATTCTGCCATTGAAGTTCCAAGTTATAATTTCCTCCCCATCACCATCCTGCTAATTTCCTTGCCTCCAGAGCTTACTATTGAAACAACCATTTAGGATCCTGACCCAATTTTTATCCTGAAAGTGGAGATTCTGGTTTCATTGTGAGAAAGGAGCTGTCTCCATGGAATACCAGCATTAGGGCTTTAGGGGGTCATTCTGACCTGTTCGCACGCAGCAGTTTGTCGCTGCGGTGCGAATGAGTCCAGAATACACATGCGCAGCGGCCGCATTGCGCATGCGCGACATTGCCCGGCGACAGGGGTTGCTGGGTTATGTCCAGAACTACAAAGAAAGCGGTCGCACAGCTGACCGCAAGAAGATTGACAGAAGGCATTCCTGGGTGGATCCGGACCGTTGACTGGCGTTTTTGGGGAGTGGTAAGGAAAACGCAGACATGTCCAGAAGAACGGAGGGCAGATGTCTGACATCAAAGCTGGCTCCTGCATCGCACAGATCGACGCACAGGGTAAGTATGTCCAGGGCTGGTCTAGTTGTACTTGAAAATTTTTTAATTTAGCAGGGCTGCACAAGCGATCGCAGCCCTGCTAAGCTAAAATACACTCCCCCATAGGCGTAGACTAGTTGATCGCAGCAGCAGCAAAAAGTTGCTGGCTGCGATCAACTCGGAATGACCACCTTAGTTCTTTTTGATTTCACCTGCACGATACCTTTACTTTCCTTCCTAACCCAATACTAACATTTAAGGAGCCATGGTTCACATGATCCTATCTTGTGCTGCCAGGAATCAAGCTGCAGCACCTTGGTCCTGCTCAGTGATGCATGGCAGATGAGTTTGAACACACCCTGACTTGGTTCCTCACTACCCTAGTCTGCCTGAGATCTGGTTGGTGTGTGCCTCTTATCCTGCAGCTCCCACGTCAATCTGCAGGCCACTGTAGCTGCTGGTGATCATGTCTGGTTTGATTTGCTCTCCTGCAGTCATCAAGGTACAGTGGCATTCCTTAGTCCTGTGTATTCCAATGCTTATTGAATCTCCCTTTAAATTGCCAACCTTTCATTTTCTTTTAATAATAAAGCCAGTTTGTGCAAGGGCCTCTAAATTGCCTCTTTTTGCTGTCAGTATACATACAGACTGTCTGATATGCCTACTTGGATGCTGTCACCCATATAATCCTCCACCATTCTTTCAATTGTGACAGAATCATATGCAGTGACAGTAGACATGTCAGTAATTGTTGGCAGCTCCTTCAGTCCGGACCAGATGTCAACACTTGCTCCTGACTGCCCTGCACCACCATCAGCGGGTGGTTTTCAAACTGTTATCCTTTTCCTCGCAGCCCCAGTTGCAGGAGAAAATGAAGGAGGAGCTGTTGACAGGTCACGTTCCACTTGTGTTGACATTTTTCTCACCAGCAGTTCTTTGAACCTCTGCAGACATGTGTCTGCTGGAAAGAGTGATACAACATAGGCTATAAACCTAGGATCGAGCACGGTGTCCAAAATGTAGTGCTCTGTTTTCAACAGATTGACCACCCTTGAATCCTGGCAAATCCTCCTTAGCGCCAGCTACACCAGTATCCTGCTTATCCTGGTGTGCGTCTCCAGTGACATCCTCAATCTCAATATCAGCAACTGGACTGGTGGTGCTCCTTCCAGCACTTACAGGGGGTGTGCAAATGGTGGTAAAAGCATCCTCTTTCAATACAGTCTTGGGAAGGTCAGGCCTAGACATTGCCACCACGGACACATTTGGACTCTCTTTGAGGATTTGTGATATCTCTGAATGCACAGTTGTTTTTTCCTGTGCTTTAACAAGCTTCATTTTTTTCATTTTTCGAGAGGGAGGAGGGCTTTCATCCTCATGAGAAGCTGAGCCACCAGTCAAGAACATAGGCAAAGGCCTCATACTTTCCTTTCCACTTTGTGTTGTGAATGGCATATTGCCAATTTTATGTTTCTCATCAGATAATTTCTTTTTTTTCTGATAATTTTTGCTTCTAGAATTTTACATGCCATTTATGACATTGGGCATCGGCCTTAGCAGATGACGTTGATAGAATTGCATAGTTAATGTTATGACTGGTGGCTTCAGCAGCTTCAGCACTAGTACTAGGAACTGGAGGTGGTTCCTGATCTTCCACTATTTTTTCATCCATTTCACAGGACAGCACCCATTTATTATTACAGCACACAGAACAGTGCCCCGTTATTTTCACTGCACCCCTGTATTCTTAGAGCATAGAGAACCAGTGTGCTTTTATTTTAACAAGAGAAGCACCCCTGAATTTTTACAGTATACAAGACTGGGCCAGCACCCCTGTATTTTCACAGCATACAGGACCAGTGTGCTTTTATTTTAACAACTGCACCCTTGAATTTTTACAGCATTCAGGGCCAGTGTGCTTTTATTTAAACAAGTGCACCCCTGAATTTTTACAGCATACAGGACCAGTGTGCTTTTATTTTAACAACAGAAGCACCCCTGAATTTTTAGAGCATACAAGACTGGGCCAGTACATCTGTATTTTCACAGCATACAGGACCAGTGTGCTTTTATTTTAACAACTGCACCCCTGAATTTTTACAGCATACATGGCCAGTGTCCTTTTATTTTAACAAGTGTACCCCTGAATTTTTTTTACAGCATACAGTACCAGTGTGCTTTTATTTTAACAACAGAAGCACCCATGAATTTTTACAGCATACAAAACTGGGTCAGCACCTCTGTATTTTTATAGCATACAGGACCAGTGTGCTTTTATTTTAACAAATGCAACCCTGAATTTTTACAGCAAACAGGATCAGTGTGCTTTTATTTTAACAACCGCACCCATGTATTTTTACAGCATACAGGACCAGTGTGCTTTTATTTTAACAACAGAAGCACCCCGGCATTTTTACAGCATACAAGACTGGGTCAGCACCCCTGTATTTTCACAGCATACAGGACCAGTGTGCTTTTATTTTAACAACTGAACCCCTGAATATTTAAAGCATACAACATTGGACCAGCACCCCTGTATTTTTACAGCATACAAGACTAGTGTGATTTTATTTTAATAACTGCACCCATGAATTTTAAAGCATATAGGAGCAGTGTGCTTTTATTTCAACAACAGAAGCACCCCTACATTTTTGCAGCATACAAGACTGGGCCATCACCCCTGTATTTTCACAGCATACAGGACCAGTGTGCTTTCATTTTAACAACAGCTCCTCTGAATTTTTACAGCATACAGGAGGACAGTTTCCCTGACCCTTGTACAACACAGAGACAGCCAGGACAGCAACACCCATGCACAGCTGCAGCACCCCTAACAGCACAGGTAAACCACAGTGACAGGAGCAGCACCCCTACAGAGCACACACTGACCTCACCTGGCGCCACCACCCACAGAGAGAGAGAGAGAGATGTTTGTCTCCCTCACTCTCCAAGTCCAGAGTGAAAATGGCTGCAATGTGCGGCTGTTTAATTTTATATGGAATCCAAAACCTTTGAGAATCTGACAGCATGATGATGACATTTTGCCTCATTCTGGTTTCCAAGTCTGCTGGGTAGTCCCGAGCCACGCTCTGAACCTGCCTTGGAACAGGGGTTGCTGGGTTATGTCCAGAACTACGAAGAAAGCGGTCGCACAGCTGACCGCAAGAAGATTGACAGAAGGCATTCCTGGGTGGATCCGGACCGTTGACTGGCGTTTTTGGGGAGTGGTAAGGAAAACGCAGGCATGTCCAGAAGAACGGAGGGCAGATGTCTGACATCAAAGCTGGCTCCTGCATCGCACAGATCGACGCACAGGGTAAGTATGTCCAGGACTGGTCTAGTTGTACTTGAAAAAATTTTTATTTAGCAGAGCTACACAAGCGATCGCAGCCCTGCTAAGCTAAAATACACTCCTTCATAGGCATGGACTAGTTGATCGCAGCAGCAGCAAAAAGTTGCTGGCTGCGATCAACTCGGAATGACCACCTTAGTTCTTTTTGATTTCACCTGCACGATACCTTTACTTTCCTTCCTAATCCAATACTAACATTTAAGGAGCCATGGTTCACATGATCCTATCTTGTGCTGCCTGGAATCAATCTGCAGCACCTTGGTCCTGGTCAGTGATGCATGGCAGATGAGTTTGAATACACGCTGACTTGGTTCCTCACTACCCTATTCTGCCTGAGATCTGGTTGGTGTGTGCCTCTTATCCTGCAGCTCCCACGTCAATCTGCAGGCCACTGTAGCTGCTGGTGATCATGTCTGGTTTGATTTGCTCTCCTGCAGTCATCAAGGTACAGTGGCATTCCTTAGTCCTGTGTATTCCAATGCTTATTGAATCTCCCTTTAAATTGCCAACCTTTCATTTTCTTTTAATAATAAAGCCAGTTTGTGCAAGGGCCTCTAAATTGCCTCTTTTTGCTGTCAGTATACATACAGACTGTCTGATATGCCTCCTTGGATGCTGTCACCCATATAATCCTCCACCATTCTTTCAATTGTGACAGAATCATATGCAGTGACAGTAGACATGTCAGTAATTGTTGGCAGCTCCTTCAGTCCGGACCAGATGTCAACACTTGCTCCTGACTGCCCTGCACCACCATCAGCGGGTGGTTTTCAAACTGTTATCCTTTTCCTCGCAGCCCCAGTTGCAGGAGAAAATGAAGGAGGAGCTGTTGACAGGTCACGTTCCACTTGTGTTGACATTTTTCTCACCAGCAGTTCTTTGAACCTCTGCAGACATGTGTCTGCTGGAAAGAGTGATACAACATAGGCTATAAACCTAGGATCGAGCACGGTGTCCAAAATGTAGTGCTCTGTTTTCAACAGATTGACCACCCTTGAATCCTGGCAAATCCTCCTTAGCGCCAGCTACACCAGTATCCTGCTTATCCTGGTGTGCGTCTCCAGTGACATCCTCAATCTCAATATCAGCAACTGGACTGGTGGTGCTCCTTCCAGCACTTACAGGGGGTGTGCAAATGGTGGTAAAAGCATCCTCTTTCAATACAGTCTTGGGAAGGTCAGGCCTAGACATTGCCACCACGGACACATTTGGACTCTCTTTGAGGATTTGTGATATCTCTGAATGCACAGTTGTTTTTTCCTGTGCTTTAACAAGCTTCATTTTTTTCATTTTTCGAGAGGGAGGAGGGCTTTCATCCTCATGAGAAGCTGAGCCACCAGTCAAGAACATAGGCCAAGGCCTCATACTTTCCTTTACACTTTGTGTTGTGAATGGCATATTGCCAATTTTATGTTTCTCATCAGATAATTTCTTTTTTTTCTGATAATTTTTGCTTCTAGAATTTTACATGCCATTTATGACATTGGGCATCGGCCTTAGCAGATGACGTTGATAGAATTGCATAGTTAATGTTATGACTGGTGGCTTCAGCAGCTTCAGCACTAGTACTAGGAACTGGAGGTGGTTCCTGATCTTCCACTATTTTTTCCTCCATTTCACAGGACAGCACCTATTTATTATTACAGCACACAGAACAGTGCCCCGTTATTTTCACTGCACCCCTGTTTTCTTAGAGCATAGAGAACCAGTGTGCTTTTATTTTAACAAGAGAAGCACCCCTGAATTTTTACAGTATACAAGACTGGGCCAGCACCCCTGTATTTTCACAGCATACAGGACCAGTGTGCTTTTATTTTAACAACTGCACCCTTGAATTTTTACAGCATTCAGGGCCAGTGTGCTTTTATTTAAACAAGTGCACCCCTGAATTTTTACAGCATACAGGACCAGTGTGCTTCTATTTTAACAACAGAAGCACCCCTGAATTTTTAGAGCATACAAGACTGGGCCAGTACATCTGTATTTTCACAGCATACAGGACCAGTGTGCTTTTATTTTAACAACTGCACCCCTGAATTTTTACAGCATACATGGCCAGTGTCCTTTTATTTTAACAAGTGTACCCCTGAATTTTTTTTACAGCATACAGTACCAGTGTGCTTTTATTTTAACAACAGAAGCACCCCTGAATTTTTACAGCATACAAAACTGGGTCAGCACCTCTGTATTTTTATAGCATACAGGACCAGTGTGCTTTTATTTTAACAAATGCAACCCTGAATTTTTACAGCAAACAGGATCAGTGTGCTTTTATTTTAACAACTGCACCCCTGAATTTTTACAGCATACAGGGCTAGTGTGCTTTTAGTTTATCATCCGCACCCATGTATTTTTACAGCATACAGGACCAGTGTGCTTTTATTTTAACAACAGAAGCACCCCGGCATTTTTACAGCATACAAGACTGGGTCAGCACCCCTGTATTTTCACAGCATACAGGACCAGTGTGCTTTTATTTTAACAACTGAACCCCTGAATATTTAAAGCATACAACATTGGACCAGCACCCCTGTATTTTTACAGCATACAGGACTAGTGTGATTTTATTTTAATAACTGCACCCATGAATTTTAAAGCATATAGGAGCAGTGTGCTTTTATTTCAACAACAGAAGCACCCCTACATTTTTGCAGCATACAAGACTGGGCCATCACCCCTGTATTTTCACAGCATACAGGACCAGTGTGCTTTCATTTTAACAACAGCTCCTCTGAATTTTTACAGCATACAGGAGGACAGTTTCCCTGACCCTTGTACAACACAGAGACAGCCAGGACAGCAACACCCATGCACAGCTGCAGCACCCCTAACAGCACAGGTAAACCACAGTGACAGGAGCAGCACCCCTACAGAGCACACACTGACCTCACCTGGCGCCACCACCCACAGAGAGAGAGAGAGAGAGAGAGAGAGATGTTTGTCTCCCTCACTCTCCAAGTCCAGAGTGAAAATGGCTGCAATGTGCGGCTGTTTATATGGAATCCAAAACCTTTGAGAATCTGACAGCATGATGATGACATTTTGCCTCATTCTGGTTTCCAAGTCTGCTGGGTAGTCCCGAGCCACGCTCTGAACCTGCCTTGGAACAGGGGTTGCTGGGTTATGTCCAGAACTACGAAGAAAGTGGTCGCACAGCTGACCGCAAGAAGATTGACAGAAGGCATTCCTGGGTGGATCCGGACCGTTGACTGGCGTTTTTGGGGAGTGGTAAGGAAAACGCAGGCATGTCCAGAAGAACGGAGGGCAGATGTCTGACATCAAAGCTGGCTCCTGCATCGCACAGATCGACGCACAGGGTAAGTATGTCCAGGGCTGGTCTAGTTGTACTTGAAATTTTTTTTATTTAGCAGGGCTGCACAAGCGATCGCAGCCCTGCTAAGCTAAAATACACTCCTTCATAGGCATGGACTAGTTGATCGCAGCAGCAGCAAAAAGTTGCTGGCTGCGATCAACTCGGAATGACCACCTTAGTTCTTTTTTATTTCACCTGCACGATACCTTTACTTTCCTTCCTAATCCAATACTAACATTTAAGGAGCCATGGTTCACATGATCCTATCTTGTGCTGCCTGGAATCAATCTGCAGCTCCTTGGTCCTGGTCAGTGATGCATGGCAGATGAGTTTGAATACACGCTGACTTGGTTCCTCACTACCCTATTCTGCCTGAGATCTGGTTGGTGTGTGCCTCTTATCCGGCAGCTCCCACGTCAATGTGCAGGCCACTGTAGCTGCTGGTGATCATGTCTGGTTTGATTTGCTCTCCTGCAGTCATCAAGGTACAGTGGCATTCCTTAGTCCTGTGTATTCCAATGCTTATTGAATCTCCCTTTAAATTGCCAACCTTTCATTTTCTTTTAATAATAAAGCCAGTTTGTGCAAGGGCCTCTAAATTGCCTCTTTTTGCTGTCAGTATACATACAGACTGTCTGATATGCCTACTTGGATGCTGTCACCCATATAATCCTCCACCATTCTTTCAATTGTGACAGAATCATATGCAGTGACAGTAGACAAGTCAGTAATTGTTGGCAGCTCCTTCAGTCCGGACCAGATGTCAACACTTGCTCCTGACTGCCCTGCACCACCATCAGCGGGTGGTTTTCAAACTGTTATCCTTTTCCTCGCAGCCCCAGTTGCAGGAGAAAATGAAGGAGGAGCTGTTGACAGGTCACGTTCCACTTGTGTTGACATTTTTCTCACCAGCAGTTCTTTGAACCTCTGCAGACATGTGTCTGCTGGAAAGAGTGATACAACATAGGCTATAAACCTAGGATCGAGCACGGTGTCCAAAATGTAGTGCTCTGTTTTCAACAGATTGACCACCCTTGAATCCTGGCAAATCCTCCTTAGCGCCAGCTACACCAGTATCCTGCTTATCCTGGTGTGCGTCTCCAGTGACATCCTCAATCTCAATATCAGCAACTGGACTGGTGGTGCTCCTTCCAGCACTTACAGGGGGTGTGCAAATGGTGGTAAAAGCATCCTCTTTCAATACAGTCTTGGGAAGGTCAGGCCTAGACATTGCCACCACGGACACATTTGGACTCTCTTTGAGGATTTGTGATATCTCTGAATGCACAGTTGTTTTTTCCTGTGCTTTAACAAGCTTCATTTTTTTCATTTTTCGAGAGGGAGGAGGGCTTTCATCCTCATGAGAAGCTGAGCCACCAGTCAAGAACATAGGCCAAGGCCTCATACTTTCCTTTCCACTTTGTGTTGTGAATGGCATATTGCCAATTTTATGTTTCTCATCAGATAATTTCTTTTTTTTCTGATAATTTTTGCTTCTAGAATTTTACATGCCATTTATGACATTGGGCATCGGCCTTAGCAGATGACGTTGATAGAATTGCATAGTTAATGTTATGACTGGTGGCTTCAGCAGCTTCAGCACTAGTACTAGGAACTGGAGGTGGTTCCTGATCTTCCACTATTTTTTCCTCCATTTCACAGGACAGCACCCATTTATTATTACAGCACACAGAACAGTGCCCCGTTATTTTCACTGCACCCCTGTATTTTTAGAGCATAGAGTACCAGTGTGCTTTTATTTTAACAAGAGAAGCACCCCTGAATTTTTACAGTATACAAGACTGGGCCAGCACCCCTGTATTTTCACAGCATACAGGACCAGTGTGCTTTTATTTTAACAACTGCACCCTTGAATTTTTACAGCATTCAGGGCCAGTGTGCTTTTATTTAAACAAGTGCACCCCTGAATTTTTACAGCATACAGGACCAGTGTGCTTTTATTTTAACAACAGAAGCACCCCTGAATTTTTAGAGCATACAAGACTGGGCCAGTACATCTGTATTTTCACAGCATACAGGACCAGTGTGCTTTTATTTTAACAACTGCACCCCTGAATTTTTACAGCATACATGGCCAGTGTCCTTTTATTTAAACAAGTGCACCCCTGAATTTTTACAGCATACAGTACCAGTGTGCTTTTATTTTAACAACAGAAGCACCCCTGAATTTTTACAGCATACAAAACTGGGTCAGCACCTCTGTATTTTTATAGCATACAGGATCAGTGTGCTTTTATTTTAACAAATGCAACCCTGAATTTTTACAGCAAACAGGATCAGTGTGCTTTTATTTTAACAACTGCACCCCTGAATTTTTACAGCATACAGGGCTAGTGTGCTTTTAGTTTAACAACCGCACCCATGTATTTTTACAGCATACAGGACCAGTGTGCTTTTATTTTAACAACAGAAGCACCCCGGCATTTTTACAGCATACAAGACTGGGTCAGCACCCCTGTATTTTCACAGCATACAGGACCAGTGTGCTTTTATTTTAACAACTGAACCCCTGAATATTTAAAGCATACAACATTGGACCAGCACCCCTGTATTTTTACAGCATACAGGACTAGTGTGATTTTATTTTAATAACTGCACCCATGAATTTTAAAGCATATAGGAGCAGTGTGCTTTTATTTCAACAACAGAAGCACCCCTACATTTTTGCAGCATACAAGACTGGGCCATCACCCCTGTATTTTCACAGCATACAGGACCAGTGTGCTTTCATTTTAACAACAGCTCCTCTGAATTTTTACAGCATACAGGAGGACAGTTTCCCTGACCCTTGTACAACACAGAGACAGCCAGGACAGCAACACCCATGCACAGCTGCAGCACCCCTAACAGCACAGGTAAACCACAGTGACAGGAGCAGCACCCCTACAGAGCACACACTGACCTCACCTGGCGCCACCACCCACAGAGAGAGAGAGAGAGAGAGAGATGTTTGTCTCCCTCACTCTCCAAGTCCGGAGTGAAAATGGCTGCAATGTGCGGCTTTTAAAAAATTTGTAAAAAGTAACTTGCGCCCTAGCTTCAACTCGGCAGATCACCAAAAAGGAGCACCACTCCTCTTATAGACACAATAGAAACACAGAGGCGATCTCCCAGCGATGCTATAATATGTTCCAAATCCGTGTGTATTCCTGTTCCTCAAACAGAGAACATAATATATAACATGTCCATTAGTAGATATCAAATATTTCCACAGATGACTTTCCAAGGTCACTATCATTCAGTGACTGACCTGTACTAAATGAGATGCATTCCCATAAAGGTTTATTTCACACTTCATATACCAACAGCCTTCTAACACACGGTCTATTAGTACCAGGCTTACCTTTATGGCATGCCCTATATACACTGAGAGGTATCTTTTTCCAGTCCTGGTTGACGTCTGGACTTCCGTCACCTCCACAGAAATGGCTCCAAATGACAGCAAGTGGTGAAAAAAGTATTTTTATTCCAAAAAAGAATTCTCCCACAACAATGCAGGATTAAAAGAATTAAAAACAACAAATAATAAAATACAAGAGGCACCCAATATTAGGAATAGCAGGGCCACTTCCAATGATACCAGGGGATGGACTAGGCAAAATGTTCCCAAATATGGGAGATTCAAAAAAAGTGGGAGAAAAACAGATTACCCACAAAGTGTTGCCAACCACCATGGAAGAATATGGCCCTGGAGTCCTCCTTAAAATACCAACGCGTTTCGGATAAAATCCTTCCTCAGGGTATACAGTGGAAGTGACCCCCTAGTCCATTTATACCTATCTGGCTATGTCACATGTCTACCTTAGCCAATCAGGTTCCACTGTTCCTAAAAATGCATATAATCCCCACATGTTCATATATAAATCATTGGAGAATCTTACATTCATATTTATCACCACATTAAGCTGTCGATCTATTTCAATATCCCAAAAGATTTCGCATAAATTCATAATTTCATTTAATTGGTTGAATATAAAGTCCAAAATGGATCCTTGGATCTGTCAATTATTATGGGTAAACCTCCCATATGCGAAGTGTTTGTATCCATGGTTTAGTAAGGTCCGTCCGTCATGTGATCCTACATACTTCCGCCTTAGAGCCTCTTTCCTAGTTGTATACGTAGGTCTCCATGGAGACCGCACGTCTTCTCTCCCCGCCGTCTCCGGCGTGTAGCGGCCGGAAACGTCCGTCACATGACTCGTCCTACTTCCGGTGGTTGAACCGCAAGGCGGAAGTCCAATTTCGCCGCACTGAGCCGCATAATGTTGGTCTCCTCCCTCCGTACATAGTTTGCATAGGGGAATAAAAGCAAATATCAGTATTCTCATTCCTCCACACAATAATCATATTAATATTAAAAATATTGCATGGTTACAGCGTTTTTTTACATTCATACTTTATTTTTATATATATGTACTATTAATGGTTTTTAAAACACCATAACATCTTTCCTTCTCTTATATATTCCTGCTAATAGAATGTAATACCAACCAATAATATCTTAGATTCCTAGATGGTCAATTTTTACACATCCAACACTATAATAAAAAGTACCCTTTTATCCCTTAAATCGGCTGCACCAGAGGCAGATCACAGAAACCACTTAGTCTCAAAGTCCAAATTGAGACCTTTTGGATACAGTGTTCTTAATTCATAGATCTTTCTCATTTCTGCCCTCGCTAGTCGCTCTTCTTCATCATTTTTACGCCAATTGGGAAGGATGCTCAAAATGGCACAAAAGCTCACCAGGTGTTTGATATTACATTGGTGTGAGTTCTTAAAGTGTTGAGACACACTGTGTGTCTCTAAACCTTTTTTAATATTTCGGACGTGTTCAGCCATCCTCACCTTGAGGGCCCTCGTGGTACGTCCTACATATTGTGAACCACACTCACATTCTAATAGATATACACAATTTTTTGTGGAACAGGTCAAGAATTGTTTGATTGGGTATACTGTATTGGTTTGTGTGGATTTATATTCCGTTATTTTACTTCCATTCCCCTTGCAATTCCGACACATGATGCACATGCCGCATCTATAAAAACCTTTAGATCTAACCCTGGTTTGCATTTTTGGAGCAGCCACTACACTACTAACGACATTCTGTTTTAAATTTTTTGCCTTTCTATATATAAAGCTGGGTCGGATCGATATATGTTCTTTTAACATGGGGTCTCTAATTAGAATATCCCAGTGTTGTCTCAAATTTTTTTCAATCTGTTTGTGTTGACTATTAAAGTCTGTAACAAATGTAATTCCCCTATTGCTGTGACCACCCTTCTGTTTCACACTCTTCTCATTTAGACATGTATCCCTATCCAGTTCTGCACCAAGGTTCCTAGCTTTCTTTATAACCTCCAGATCATATCCTTTCTGTTGAAACTGTTCCTGTAAAACATCAGCATGTCTTTCGTATTCTTCGACTTCTGTACAATTGCGTCGAATACGGTGGAACTGACTTTTAGGAATACTCTGCAACCAATTTTGGTGGTGGTTGCTAGTATAATCTATAAAAGAATTACAATCTGTGCTTTTAGTGTAATTACTAGTTTTGATAACTCCGTCTTCTATATAAACCTTCAAATCAAGAAAATTGACTTCAACTTCACTTATATCAAACGTGAGTTTTATGTTAAACTGGTTCTCGTTCAAATGTGTACAGAAGGCGTCGAGTGAACTCCGATCGCCACCCCACACAAATATGACATCATCAATATAGCGATGCCATGACACCAGACTGGCACCCAGCTGATGGCCATTCCACACTGCTAGTTCTTCCCAGTGTGCCATAAATAAATTAGCGTAACTGGGTGCCAGTCTGGTGCCCATCGCTGTTCCTGTAAGCTGTAAATAAAAATTGTCCTGAAACCAAAAAAAGTTATTTCTCAAAATGAGAGAAATACCATCCAAAATGAACCCTTTTTCATTTTCATTAGTCCCTACTTGATCAAGGAAAAATTCTGTGGCTGCTAGACCATGTTCATGCTCAATGATAGTATACAGCGACTGTACATCAGCTGTAACTATCAAAAAGCCGGGCTGCCACCTCACCTTCATTAATTTGTTGATGGTACTTATGGTGTCCTTAAGGTAGGAACGGGTAGATTGAACCAATGGCTGCAATAATCTATCTATCGCCTGAGATAAATTGGAGAGACATGAGTTAGTACCAGCAACTATTGGACGCCCAGGGGGTCACTTCCACTGTATACCCTGAGGAAGGATTTTATCCGAAACGCGTTGGTATTTTAAGGAGGACTCCAGGGCCATATTCTTCCATGGTGGTTGGCAACACTTTGTGGGTAATCTGTTTTTCTCCCCCTTTTTTTGAATCTCCCATATTTGGGAACATTTTGCCTAGTCCATCCCCTGGTATCATTGGAAGTGGCCCTGCTATTCCTAATATTGGGTGCCTCTTGTATTTTATTATTTGTTGTTTTTAATTCTTTTAATCCTGCATTGTTGTGGGAGAATTCTTTTTTGGAATAAAAATACTTTTTTCACCACTTGCTGTCATTTGGAGCCATTTCTGTGGAGGTGACGGAAGTCCAGACGTCAACCAGGACTGGAAAAAGATACCTCTCAGTGTATATAGGGCATGCCATAAAGGTAAGCCTGGTACTAATAGACCGTGTGTTAGAAGGCTGTTGGTATATGAAGTGTGAAATAAACCTTTATGGGAATGCATCTCATTTAGTACAGGTCAGTCACTGAACGATAGTGACCTTGGAAAGTCATCTGTGGAAATATTTGATATCTACTAATGGACATGTTATATATTATGTTCTCTGTTTGAGGAACAGGAATACACATGGATTTGGAACATATTATAGCATCGCTGGGAGATCGCCTCTGTGTTTCTATTGTGTCTATAAGAGGAGTGGTGCTCCTTTTTGGTGATCTGCCGAGTTGAAGCTAGGGCGCAAGTTACTTTTTACACATTTTTTAATTCTGTTTATTTGCACTAGTATTGTGTCTTGCGGCCCCTTACTATGTTTGCCCATCGAACAAATAGAAAAGCTCAGGTTGACTCTTTATTCAAAGAGAATGAGAGTGTAGAGCTGGTGGATGATAACCTGGAGAGTGCGATGGGGAAATTGGAGAAATTACTCATACGAGAGAGTAAAATTTGGTGGGAGGTGGCCTTCCTTGAAAAGTATTGCTCAGAAGGGCTTACCCCGAAGGGTTTAAAAATTATCAAGTCACCTTCGTTTAATAATGAGTCATTGGGGTTTATGAAAGAGTGGCAAAAGATTTTGGATAGTTACTCATATTCACTAATGCAACTTATTATTAAAGAAAAAAGTGAGATCCTTAAAGTGATAGAGGATGAAATTGGATCTCTTCGGTCTTTAATTGACCGAAGAGTAAACCTTACTCTAAATTAGAGGATTATAAGGAATTGTAGGAGGGAATTATTAGAAAAATAGAGAAGATAGAGAAGGAGATCAAAAATAAAAAACAGAAAAAATACTTCAGAGATATTGATGAGTGTAAAAGGAATAAGGAAGGTATATGTACTTAACCTAGAGATAAGTCAAAAGATAGGGATCCGTCCAATACACGGGGGAATTATGGGAATCGTAATGAACAAAGGAATAGAAATTTACGTTGGAACACAGGGAATAGGGGAAGATCACCTATAAATAGTCCCAGACACCATAGAAATGTATATAAATATGGGAAAGAATTTGACCAGAAACAAGATAGATACCTCAGGAACAGGAAGATGCCTCAGAAACGAGAGGAAAAAGGTAATTGGAGGAATAGGAGACAACCGGAAGAGTATCAATCTGACTATACATATAGAGGAAGTAGACAACAAAAAGGTGTTGAGGAAGACACTGAGTATGAGCATTCCCACAACCAGTCACGTTTTTTAGGGATGGGACAAAGGACCTACAGGGACTGGAGATAGGTGTTAATATAAGTAAAAGAGGATATGCAAGAAAACGGGGTACTAGGGGAGGTAAATTTAAGACACTTAACGCAAAAAGGAGACGCAAATGTAAAGGTTTGGTCAAATCCAATGTTATTACTCCCATTAATGAGAATATGGAAGAGAAAGAATACCACACCGATGCAGGGACCAATAAAAACACTAAAATTTATAATCTTAGTAATTATCAATTAACTGTACACGAAACCAGTATTTTAGAAAAGGGTTTAAAATTTTCACCCTCGAATCGGTGTGATAAGTTTAATGTATTTGTAGACGTAGAAAAATTTATCAGACGTCTCACCTTGAAAAGGTTTTTTAATGATAAATCAGAACCGACAGTCCCTTACAATGAGGGTAAATTCAATCTAAAAAGGAAGTCTACTTTCTACCCAAAGCACAAGAAAGGCAGTTTTATTGAGGCATTTGAAAAAGCTGTCAAGACTGATTTGGAGAGTATCGAGTTAAAACCCAACAGAAAAATGAATTTAAGTAAGGAGGAGCGGATGGCTATTAAATCTTTGAGAGAAAATAATGATATAGTCATTAAACCCGCGGATAAGGGGGGCAGTGTGGTAATTATGAACTTGGAAGACTACAATATGGAGGTTTATAGGCAACTACAAGAAGGGGGAACATACAAAAAGCTTAGAACCAACCCTGGAAATAGTATTATGGATAAATTAAAGTCCTTCCTGGCCTTGTATCTATCTAAAGGTGTGATCGAGGAGGAGGATAGCAAGACCATTGTTATAGGAAATCCATCTATACCTGTACTATATATCCTCCCCAAGATCCATAAGGACAGTAAGACACCTCCTGGGCGTCCAATAGTTGCTGGTACTAACTCATGTCTCTCCAATTTATCTCAGGCGATAGATAGATTATTGCAGCCATTGGTTCAATCTACCCGTTCCTACCTTAAGGACACCATAAGTACCATCAACAAATTAATGAAGGTGAGGTGGCAGCCCGGCTTTTTGATAGTTACAGCTGATGTACAGTCGCTGTATACTATCATTGAGCATGAACATGGTCTAGCAGCCACAGAATTTTTCCTTGATCAAGTAGGGACTAATGAAAATGAAAAAGGGTTCATTTTGGATGGTATTTCTCTCATTTTGAGAAATAACTTTTTTTGGTTTCAGGACAATTTTTATTTACAGCTTACAGGAACAGCGATGGGCACCAGACTGGCACCCAGTTACGCTAATTTATTTATGGCACACTGGGAAGAACTAGCAGTGTGGAATGGCCATCAGCTGGGTGCCAGTCTGGTGTCATGGCATCGCTATATTGATGATGTCATATTTGTGTGGAGTGGCGATCGGAGTTCACTCGACGCCTTCTGTACACATTTGAACGAGAACCAGTTTAACATAAAACTCACGTTTGATATAAGTGAAGTTGAAGTCAATTTTCTTGATTTGAAGGTTTATATAGAAGACGGAGTTATCAAAACTAGTAATTACACTAAAAGCACAGATTGTAATTCTTTTATAGATTATACTAGCAACCACCACCAAAATTGGTTGCAGAGTATTCCTAAAAGTCAGTTCCACCGTATTCGACGCAATTGTACAGAAGTCGAAGAATACGAAAGACATGCTGATGTTTTACAGGAACAGTTTCAACAGAAAGGATATGATCTGGAGGTTATAAAGAAAGCTAGGAACCTTGGTGCAGAACTGGATAGGGATACATGTCTAAATGAGAAGAGTGTGAAACAGAAGGGTGGTCACAGCAATAGGGGAATTACATTTGTTACAGACTTTAATAGTCAACACAAACAGATTGAAAAAAATTTGAGACAACACTGGGATATTCTAATTAGAGACCCCATGTTAAAAGAACATATATCGATCCGACCCAGCTTTATATATAGAAAGGCAAAAAATTTAAAACAGAATGTCGTTAGTAGTGTAGTGGCTGCTCCAAAAATGCAAACCAGGGTTAGATCTAAAGGTTTTTATAGATGCGGCATGTGCATCATGTGTCGGAATTGCAAGGGGAATGGAAGTAAAATAACGGAATATAAATCCACACAAACCAATACAATATACCCAATCAAACAATTCTTGACCTGTTCCACAAAAAATTGTGTATATCTATTAGAATGTGAGTGTGGTTCACAATATGTAGGACGTACCACGAGGGCCCTCAAGGTGAGGATGGCGGAACACGTCCGAAATATTAAAAAAGGTTTAGAGACACACAGTGTGTCTCAACACTTTAAGAACTCACACCAATGTAATATCAAACACCTGGTGAGCTTTTGTGCCATTATGAGCATCCTTCCCAATTGGCGTAAAAATGATGAAGAAGAGCGACTAGCGAGGGCAGAAATGAGAAAGATCTATGAATTAAGAACACTGTATCCAAAAGGTCTCAATTTGGACTTTGAGACTAAGTGGTTTCTGTGATCTGCCTCTGGTGCAGCCGATTTAAGGGATAAAAGGGTACTTTTTATTATAGTGTTGGATGTGTAAAAATTGACCATCTAGGAATCTAAGATATTATTGGTTGGTATTACATTCTATTAGCAGGAATATATAAGAGAAGGAAAGATGTTATGGTGTTTTAAAAACCATTAATAGTACATATATATAAAAATAAAGTATGAATGTAAAAAAACGCTGTAACCATGCAATATTTTTAATATTAATATGATTATTGTGTGGAGGAATGAGAATACTGATATTTGCTTTTATTCCCCTATGCAAACTATGTACGGAGGGAGGAGACCAACATTATGCGGCTCAGTGCGGCGAAATTGGACTTCCGCCTTGCGGTTCAACCACCGGAAGTAGGACGAGTCATGTGACGGACGTTTCCGGCCGCTACACGCCGGAGACGGCGGGGAGAGGAGACGTGCGGTCTCCATGGAGACCTACGTATACAACTAGGAAAGAGGCTCTAAGGCGGAAGTATGTAGGATCACATGACGGACGGACCTTACTAAACCATGGATACAAACACTTCGCATATGGGAGGTTTACCCATAATAATTGACAGATCCAAGGATCCATTTTGGACTTTATATTCAACCAATTAAATGAAATTATGAATTTATGCGAAATCTTTTGGGATATTGAAATAGATCGACAGCTTAATGTGGTGATAAATATGAATGTAAGATTCTCCAATGATTTATATATGAACATGTGGGGATTATATGCATTTTTAGGAACAGTGGAACCTGATTGGCTAAGGTAGACATGTGACATAGCCAGATAGGTATAAATGGACTAGGGGGTCACTTCCACGTTATACCCTGAGGAAGGATTTTATCCGAAACGCGTTGGTATTTTAAGGAGGACTCCAGGGCCATATTCTTCCATGGTGGTTGGCAACACTTTGTGGGTAATCTGTTTTTCTCCCCCTTTTTTTGAATCTCCCATATTTGGGAACATTTTGCCTAGTCCACCCCTGGTATCATTGGAAGTGGCCATGCTATTCCTAATATTGGGTGCCTCTTGTATTTTATTATTTGTTGTTTTTAATTCTTTTAATCCTGCATTGTTGTGGGAGAATTCTTTTTTGGAATAAAAATACTTTTTTCACCACTTGCTGTCATTTGGAGCCATTTCTGTGGAGGTGACGGAAGTCCAGACGTCAACCAGGACTGGAAAAAGATACCTCTCAGTGTATATAGGGCATGCCATAAAGGTAAGCCTGGTACTAATAGACCGTGTGTTAGAAGGCTGTTGGTATATGAAGTGTGAAAGAAACCTTTATGGGAATGCATCTCATTTAGTACAGGTCAGTCACTGAACGATAGTGACCTTGGAAAGCCATCTGTGGAAATATTTGATATCTACTAATGGACATGTTATATATTATGTTCTCTGTTTGAGGAACAGGAATACACATGGATTTGGAACATATTATAGCATCGCTGGGAGATCGCCTCTGTGTTTCTGCAATGTGCGGCTGTTTATATGGAATCCAAAACCTTTGAGAATCTGACAGCATGATGATGACATTTTGCCTCATTCTGGTTTCCAAGTCTGCTGGGTAGTCCCGAGCCACGCTCTGAACCTGCCTTGGAACAGGGGTTGCTGGGTTATGTCCAGAACTACGAAGAAAGCGGTCGCACAGCTGACCGCAAGAAGATTGACAGAAGGCATTCCTGGGTGGATCCGGACCGTTGACTGGCGTTTTTGGGGAGTGGTAAGGAAAACGCAGGCATGTCCAGAAGAACGGAGGGCAGATGTCTGACATCAAAGCTGGCTACTGCATCGCACAGATCGACGGACAGGGTAAGTATGTCCAGGACTGGTCTAGTTGTACTTGAAAATTTTTTTTATTTAGCAGGGCTGCACAAGCGATCGCAGCCCTGCTAAGCTAAAATACACTCCTTAATAGGCATGGACTAGTTGATCGCAGCAGCAGCAGCAAAAAGTTGCTGGCTGCGATCAACTCGGAATGACCACCTTAGTTCTTTTTGATTTCACCTGCACGATACCTTTACTTTCCTTCCTAATCCAATACTAACATTTAAGGAGCCATGGTTCACATGATCCTATCTTGTGCTGCCTGGAATCAATCTGCAGCACCTTGGTCCTGGTCAGTGATGCATGGCAGATGAGTTTGAATACACGCTGACTTGGTTCCTCACTACCCTATTCTGCCTGAGATCTGGTTGGTGTGTGCCTCTTATCCTGCAGCTCCCACGTCAATCTGCAGGCCACTGTAGCTGCTGGTGATCATGTCTGGTTTGATTTGCTCTCCTGCAGTCATCAAGGTACAGTGGCATTCCTTAGTCCTGTGTATTCCAATGCTTATTGAATCTCCCTTTAAATTGCCAACCTTTCATTTTCTTTTAATAATAAAGCCAGTTTGTGCAAGGGCCTCTAAATTGCCTCTTTTTGCTGTCAGTATACATACAGACTGTCTGATATGCCTCCTTGGATGCTGTCACCCATATAATCCTCCACCATTCTTTCAATTGTGACAGAATCATATGCAGTGACAGTAGACATGTCAGTAATTGTTGGCAGCTCCTTCAGTCCGGACCAGATGTCAACACTTGCTCCTGACTGCCCTGCACCACCATCAGCGGGTGGTTTTCAAACTGTTATCCTTTTCCTCGCAGCCCCAGTTGCAGGAGAAAATGAAGGAGGAGCTGTTGACAGGTCACGTTCCACTTGTGTTGACATTTTTCTCACCAGCAGTTCTTTGAACCTCTGTAGACATGTGTCTGCTGGAAAGAGTGATACTATGTAGGCTATAAACCTAGGATCGAGCACGGTGTCCAAAATGTAGTGCTCTGTTTTCAACAGATTGACCACCCTTGAATCCTGGCAAATCCTCCTTAGCGCCAGCTACACCAGTATCCTCCTTATCCTGGTGTGCGTCTCCAGTGACATCCTCAATCTCAATATCAGCAACTGGACTGGTGGTGCTCCTTCCAGCACTTACAGGGTGTGTGCAAATGGTAGTAAAAGCATCCTCTTTCAATACAGTCTTGGGAAGGTCAGGCCTAGACATTGCCACTATGGACACACTTGGACTCTCTTTGAGGATTTGTGATATCTCTGAATGCACAGTTAATTTTTCCTGTGCTTTAACAAGCTTCATTTTTTTCATTTTTCGAGAGGAAGGAGGGCTTCCATACTCATGAGAAGCTGAGCCACCAGTCAAGAACATAGGCCAAGGCCTCATACTTTTCTTTCCACTTTGTGTTGTGAATGGCATATTGCCAATTTTATGTTTCTCATCAGATAATTTCTTTTTTTTTCTGATAATTTTTGCTTCTAGGATTTTACATGCCATTTATGACATTGGGCATCGGCCTTAGCAGATGATGTTGATAGAATTGCATAGTTAATGTTATGACTGGTGGCTTCAGCAGCTTCAGCACTAGTACTAGGAACTGGAGGTGGTTCCTGATCTTCCACTATTTTTTCCTCCATTTCACAGGACAGCACCCATTTATTATTACAGCACACAGAATAGTGCCCCGTTATTTTCACTGCACCCCTGTATTCTTAAAGCATAGAGAACCAGTGTGCTTTTATTTTAACAAGAGAAGCACCCCTGAATTTTTACAGTATACAAGACTGGGCCAGCACCCCTGTATTTTCACAGCATACAGGACCAGTGTGCTTTTATTTTAACAACTGCACCCCTGAATTTTTACAGCATACAGGGCTAGTGTGCTTTTAGTTTAACAACAGCACCCATGTATTTTTACAGCAAACAGGACCAGTGTGCTTTTATTTTAACAAGAGAAGCACCCCTGAATTTTTACAGTATACAAGACTGGGCCAGCACCCCTGTATTTTCACAGCATACAGGACCATTGTGCTTTTATTTTAACAACTGCACCCTTGAATTTTGACAGCATTCAGGGCCAGTGTGCTTTTATTTAAACAAGTGCACCCCTGTATTTTTACAGCATACAGGACCAGTGTGCTTTTATTTTAACAAGAGAAGCACCCCTGAATTTTTTAGAGCATACAAGACTGGGCCAGTACCCCATACAGGACCAGTGTGCTTTTATTTTAACAACTGCACCCCTGAATTTTTACAGCATACATGGCCAGTGTGCTTTTTTTTAACAAGTGTACCCCTGAATTTTTTTTACAGCATACAGTACCAGTGTGCTTTTATTTTAACAACAGAAGCACCCCTGAATTTTTACAGCATACAAGACTGGGCCAGCACCTCTGTATTTTCATAGCATACAGGACCAGTGTGCTTTTATTTTAATAACTGCAACCCTGAATTTTTACAGCATACAGGATCAGTGTGCTTTTATTTTAACAACTGCACCCCTGAATTTTTACAGCATACAGCCCCGGTGTGCTTTTATTTTAACAACTGCACTCCTGAATTTTTACAGCATAGAGGACCAGTGTGCTTTTATTTTAACAACAGAAGCACCCCTGCATTTTTACAGCATACAAGACTGGGCCAGCACCCCTGTATTTTCACAGCATACAGGACCAGTGTGCTTTTATTTTAACAACTGCACCCCTGGATTTTCAACAGCACCCATGTATTTTTACAGCATACAGGACCAGTGTGCTTTTTTTATAGCAACAGAAGCACCCCTGAATTTTTACAGCATACAAGACTCGGCCAGTACCCCTGTATTTTCACAGCATACAGGACCAGTGTGCTTTTATTTTAAAAACTGCACCCCTGAATATTTAAAACATACAACATTGGACCAGCACCCCTGTATTTTCACAGCATACAGAACTAGTGTGCTTTTGTTTTAACAACTGCACCCATGAATTTTAAAGCATATAGGAGCAGTGTGCTTTTATTTCAACAACAGAAGCACCCCTACATTTTTTGCAGCATACAAGACTGGGCCATCACCCCTGTATTTTCACAGCATACAGGACTAGTGTGCTTTTATTTTAACAACAGCTCCCCTGAATTTTTACAGCATACAGGAGGACAGTTTCCCTGACCCTTGTACAACACAGAGACAGCCAGGACAGCAACACCCATGCACAGCTGCAGCACCTCTAACAGCACAGGTAAATCACAGTGACAGGAGCAGCACCCCTACAGAGCACACACTGACCTCACCTGGTGCCACCACCCACAGAGAGAGAGAGAGAGAGAGAGATGTTTGTCTCCCTCACTCTCCAAGTCCGGAGTGAAAATGGCTGCAATGTGCGGCTGTTTATATGGAATCCAAAACCTTTGAGAATCTGACAGCATGATGATGACATTTTGCCTCATTCTGGTTTCCAAGTCTGTTGGATAGTCCCGAGCCACGCTCTGATCCTGCCTTTGAGCATGAAGTTCAGTGGGGTTTGGTTTTGAGGGAACCAAACATGCTCATCTCTCCTGAAAATCCAGGGTTCTGCTCTGCAGCTACTGGGCACTGATAACTGTATTGTTATTGGATGAAATTAACTTACAGCATTCTGGACCCTGTTTCTTCTCTGTAACTTGCTTAGAGAAATGCATAAGTTCTTTCATGTGGGAATCTTGTATTGCTATACAAAGTGTATACTGTATGTATGTAACTCAAGTCTGATATTTTAAGAATTATGTGTCATATAAAGTATATTCTAACCATAAAAGTATGTATCAAGTTGAGCAGGACTCAAACTTTGATCTGCTCCAAAGCTGTCACTGCTACAGATTTGTCATCATACATCATTGCTGCAGTCTCTCTGTGCGCAGCAAGTTCCTTGAGACTCTGCTAGCATCAGGCACTTTTTTTGCATCTTTTCCCCCAAGAATGTATCTTAGTTGTAAAGCAATGCAACTAGGATGCTCAAGGAGACGGTGATGATTAGTTTGATAGGGTGTAGTAGGGTATGCCGGTGGCCGGGCTCCCGGCGACCAGCATACCGGCACCAGAAGCCCGACCGCTGGCATACCAACAGCGTGGCAAGCGCAAATAAACCCCTTACAGGCTCACTGCGCTCGCCACGCTGTGGGCACGGTGGCGTACTACGTGCGCCACACTATCTATTCTCCCTCCAGGAGGGTCGTGGACCCCCAAGAGGGAGAAAAATTGTGGTATGCCAGCTGTCGGGATTCCGGCACTGGTATACTGTGCACCAGGATCCCGACAGCCGGCAACCTGAAGACCACCCATTTGATATATGACACTTGTATACAAAGTGCTACAATGCAGCTGTTTTCCATACCAACTTGTTCTTTATATACAGACTCAGTTGCACAAAGAACCAGCTGAACCATTAGACAGAAAGAGAGGTCATACAGACAGATGAAAGGTCCATTCAACAGTTCTCTAGCACTTGTGCTGAGAAGAGAGAACATTACTTTTATATTGATGTTGATGTTTTTGCTGCAATACAATGGTGAACTGTGCAATGGAGAGTAAACAGCAGAATCTCAAGGCATGGCTATATAGTACAGTTCTCAATATATTGAATTGCATTTTGTGAAATGATTTTTTAGCTTTGAAGTAGGATGACATGAGCAACGATCAGCCATAACATTAAAATCATATGCCTAATATTGTGAAGGTCCCACCCATGCCAACAAACAGCTCTGGCCTACTGGATAAATGCTTGAACTATGTAAGACATCTAAAGGTGTCCTGTGTTATCTGACACCAGATCCATTAAGTCCTGTAAATTGTGAGATGGGGGCTCCAGGGTTTGGACTTATTTTTCCAGCACATCTCACAGATGCATGATTGGATTGAGATCTGAGGATTTTGGAGGCCAAGTCAACACTTGAACTCATTGTCATATTCCTAAAACCTTACCTAACAATTTTTGCAGTGCTGAAAGTGGTCACTGTCATCAGGAAATTCAGTTACCATGAAGTGGTGTACTTCCTCTGTAACAACGTTTAGGTAGATGGTATGTGTCAAGTAACTTCCACATGAATAGCAAGATCCAATTTTTCCCAGCACAACATTGCCCAGAGCATCACACTGCCTCCTCCGGCTTGTCTTCTTCCCAGAATTCATCCTGGTGCTATCTCTTCCATACATTAATAATGCACATGCACCTGAGTGTCCACATGATGTAGAAACATGATTTATCAGACAACTTTCTTTTATTGCTTCTGACACACACGTGCCCATTGAAGGCACTTTTGGCAGTGGTTACGGGTCAGCAAGGACAGTCTAACTGGTCTGCAGGTACCTAGTCCCATATTCAGAAAGCTGCAATGCACTGTATGTTCTGACACCTATCATAGGCAGCATTAACTTTTTCATCATTTTGTACTATAGTAGTTCCTCTGTGGGATAGGACTAGGTGGGCTAGCCTTCACTCCCCTTCAGTTAGCCTTGGTTGCCATGACCCTGTTACCAGTTTGCCAGTTGTCATTTCATGGTCCACTTTTGGCATGTACTAATAACTGGATACAAGGAACACCCCACAAGGCCTGACATTTTGGAGATGTTCTGATCCAGTCATTTAGTCATCACAATTTGGCCCTTCTCAGATTCAAAGTACTCAGTTTTTGAGGCCAAGCTATGTAACCAGTCTTACCACTGCAGGAGAGTTATATGATTTTCTATATCATATTCCATACCTATGCACAGTATCTTATTCTTTATACCTTATTG
The DNA here is from genome assembly GCF_028390025.1 of Pseudophryne corroboree. Taxonomy (NCBI): domain Eukaryota; kingdom Metazoa; phylum Chordata; class Amphibia; order Anura; family Myobatrachidae; genus Pseudophryne; species Pseudophryne corroboree. The sequence goes on along the minus strand of NC_086447.1, from coordinate 458,031,602 downwards.
TTATATATTTATTTTCCACTCTTTCATTAAATGTCCAATGCTTGTTGCAAATGTTGAAAAGCAGAAGTTATAATTTACCTTGGTATGGTTACTGTATATTTCTACTGTTCACTATAAGTTGGTAGAAATATATTAGTAGTTACTCATCCATCATCCACTCCATCTTGCAAATGGAGAAAAGCAGAAGTTACTGTATATAATCTATTAACTTACTTATATCTTCTTATTGAGAGTCTTTTCACTCTCTCAGTCGTGTAGCAAGCTTCTGTCCACACACAGGACAAAGGTTACTTTACCATTTTTCATATTTTCATTTTGCTCTCCACTTTCTCTAACCCACAGGTTCTCAAACTTGGTCATCAGGACCACACACAGTGCATGTTTTGCATGTCTCCTCATAGACTCACAAGTTAAATAATTAGCCTCACCTGTGGATCTTTTAAAATGTGTCAGTGGGCAGAGGTATAACTAGGGGGGGTGCAAGCAGGGCACGTGTCCTGGGCACCCTGGCAACCCAAGCAGAGGAGGGCACCACCATCACCTGCACAGCCTGCTCATTTCATGTGCTCACTGCTGTCAGAGCTCTGCCATTCCACCCCAGAATCCCCACACCCCCACAGTTGCACCACTTCCGAGCCGCCGCCCACTAGATCTTCCTGCTGGGAGCATGACCAATATGTGTCCCGATCCCTGGCTGATCATATCAGCCTACTGCCTTCTGCCTCAACCCACCGGCTCCAAGCTCCTGGCTCTCAGTATGTAAGGGAAGGGAAGTGAGAGGTGACACTTTTATAGGATTAGAAGCAGGGGAAACACAATTAGAGATATAGAAGGGGGAAGAGAGACACTGAGAGACATAGAAGGGGGGGTGAGAGAGACACTGGGAGAAATAGAAAGGGAGGGAGAGACACTGGGAGACATAGAAAGGGGGGGAGACACTGAGAGACATAAATTGAAGGGGGAGACACACTGAGAGACATAGAATGAAGGGGAGATGGCACACTGAGAGACATAGGGGGGATTAAATTGTTATCACCACGATCTCCCGGCCAAAGTGATCGGAGATCGCAGGGGGCAATATTCAATTGATTTCCACTATCACGCTAATGGGCACAATCAGGAAAAGTGCATTTGGGCCACGGGTCATTTTTCATACATTACAGCTCGCCACCCCCGAAGGGGTGCAAAAAGCTGAAATGTAGATGCTGGTAGCTGACCACGCCCGAACGAAGCAACATTTGAATAGCTCTATTAGGCACCATCTAGTAGCTGCAGGACAGAAATACATTTGAATCTGGTCCAATTATATCATTCCATGATTATAGAGTACCATGCCTCCCAACATGACCCTCTCCAGGAGGGACAAAAGGCTCTGCTTCTGGATTTTTCTCTTAATTTGTAATTACCGGCACCTGTTGAACAGGTCAATGGATAAGAAAGGTGTTTCAGCACAGGTGATGGCAATCATAAATTAAGAGGGTAGTCCAGGAGCAGAGCAATTTTTTCCCACCATAAATGTGTTGTTTTGAGGCTTCTAAGTGTCACTCCCCCTCACCCTTCCTCTCTGTACAAAAATATATGGGTACAATAATGCTAACGTATAGGTATTATTTTTGTACATGTAGATATATAATTCTTCCTTGCCCACCTTGCTGGAATTTCTGCTGTTCTACAAGGTATCTTGACTGTACTAAGCTTCACATTAACCCAAAAACCAGATGTGGAGACAGAAGCATTCGAGTGGTGGAGTTGAAAGGATTTGTGTGCATACAATAATATTTAAAAAGAAAACAAATCATAAAATGCACAACATGGCATTAAGAAGAGATTTATTTGATCAATTATTTCCACACAGACAGAAGGGGGAGCAGATGCACTAAACGATCATTACAGTATAATATAGTAAATCATAAGAGGTTGTTAGTTTATCGTTGGCCAATGATATCGGTCTGCCCACCAATCGTCCAGGTCACCTCTTGTCGGGCAGGTTCCTAACACTATGGGGCCAACATCCGGAACGCAGGAAACCCCCAAAACATGATCCAGCAAAGGACCCCCCCAGGGCATCACACTAAAAAATAGTGATAGTAAAGGAATATAAAGTGTGAGTATATGAAGGTCCCTACTATGAGTTTAAAGGTAGAGTATGTGAAAAAAATGTGCATACATAAATACTAGACAAACAGGATATAAAAGGTGACTGTGTATTTAAATGGTGATGCCCTGAGACAGTACAGCCAGAACAGGCATGGGGGACCCTACGTCCAAACGCCAACCCCACATTGACTGACACTATGTAAGAATAAATAGGACTTACTTAGAATTATGCCTGTGTCACTGTGCAGTCAATGTTGGTTTCCCTGCTTAAAAACATAGAGGGCGGTGGGGGAGGGGTGCCAATCTAGATTTGAGGCATTCTCAAACCTCAGGTGTGTATTTCTACACATATACATAGTAGGGGAAATGGTTCTAAATTGCACACCCTCCAGTAATGAAAGGTGCTATGCTGCTGAGAATAAAGTAGTACACACAGACAGAAGGGGGTGCAGATGCACTAAACGATCATTACAGTATAATATAGTAAATCATAAGAGGTTGTTAGTATATCGTTGGCCAATGATATCGGCCTGCCCACCAATCGTCCAGGTCACCTCTTGTCGGGCAGGTTCCTAACACTATGGAGCCAACATCCGGAACACAGGAAACCCCCAAAACATGATCCAGCAAAGGACCCCCCCAGGGAATCACACTAAAAAATAGTGATAGTAAAGGAATATAAAGTGTGAGTATATATGAAGGTCCCTACTGTGAGCTTAAAGGTAGAGAGTATGTGAAAAAAATGTGCATACATAAATACTAGACAAGCAGGATATAAAAGGTGACTGTGTATTTAAATGGTGATGCCCTGAGACAGTCCAGCCAGAACAGGCATGGGGTACCCTACGTCCAAACGCCGACCCCAAATTGACTGACACTATGTATGAATAAATAGGACTTACTTAGAATTATGCCTGTGTCACTGTTCAGTCCTTGTTGGTTTTCCTGCTTAAAAACACATAGGGTGGTGGGGGAGGGGTGCCAATCTAGATTTGAGGCATTCTCAAACCTCAGGGCAAATATTTACTAATATTCGTGTTTGAGTCGGTTTGTGTAGTGTTTTAACTCGTTTTGTATCGGGTGCATTTTCATGCAACTTTTTGAAACTATGGCCCTCATTCCGAGTTGTTCGCTCGGTATTTTTCATCGCATCGCAATGAAAATCCGCTTAGTACGCATGCGCAATGTTCGCACTGCGACTGCGCCAAGTAACTTTGCTATGTAGAAAGTAATTTTACTCACGGCTTTTTCTTCGCTCCGGCGATCGTAATGTGATTGACAGGAAATGGGTGTTACTGGGCGGAAACACGGCGTTTCAGGGGCGTGTGGCTGAAAACGCTACCGTTTCCGGAAAAAACGCAGGAGTGGCCGGAGAAACGGTGGGAGTGCCTGGGCGAACGCTGGGTGTGTTTGTGACGTCAAACAGGAACGACAAGCACTGAACTGATCGCACAGGCAGAGTAAGTCTGAAGCTACTCTGAAACTGCTAAGTAGTTAGTAATCGCAATATTGCGAATACATCGGTCGCAATTTTAAGAAGCTAAGATTCACTCCCAGTAGGCGGCGGCTTAGCGTGTGTAACTCTGCTAAATTCGCCTTGCGACCGATCAACTCGGAATGAGGGCCTATATACGCAAAGTTACGAAGCAGTCAACTTTATGGTTTTCGTGTTTTCCGGCACATTTACGGCCGTCATTGTCGTTTGCGTACCTGTTTTTGTTGTTTTTGCTGGTTTATTTTCTAAGTTAAACGCGGCAGGGTTTTTTTTAAACCCCGGCCGCGAGTGTAGTATTGTGTGTGAAAGTAATCTTGTCATTCTTGTAGTCTTGTTTTTTGTGGTTTTGTCTAATTTTTTGTCCAAGTATTTTTTATTTATAGTCCCTTGTCAGTGTTTGTGTGTGTGTGTGTGTGTGTGTGTGTGTGTGTGTGTGTGTGTGTGTGTGTGTGTGATTTGTGCAGTGGTAGTGGAGGAGTGTGTTGTTTTTTTTTCTGTGTTAAGTGTTTAGACACACAATTATGTGTGACTCAGAGGTGGAGGGTGTGAGTGAGAGGGAGGAGGTCGGTCAGGTGGAGGAGGTGAGTGTGAGTGAGGTAAGTGAGGTGGAGGAGGTGGGTGAGGTTGCTGCAGCAGCCTCAAGTGACAGTGATAGTGACAGTCAGAGAGCTCCGCAGCCACGCATCACTACTAAGACTGGGCAGAATGTCAAGTTTAGTTATGCAGAAAATGTGGCATTGGTGCGGGAGCTGATGAAGTATCAGCGGCAGCTATTTGGGCCTGAGTCCGCCAAGGTGCGAACACGGAAGAAGACGGTGTTGTGGGCGAAAGTTGTTGCTGCTGTCAATAGTGAGGGGGTGGTCAAGTGGACGGAGGACACGTGCCGCAAACGGTACTATGACATAAAGCGACGTGTCAAGTCCAAAATGGCCAAGGAGGCGAAGTCAGCTCGAAAAACTGGTGGTTGGCAGCCCTATATTGCAAGATATCTGGAGTATGAGGAGCCCATGCGGAGTGTAATACCTCCTGAAGTAGTCTCTGCAACCCATGTCCGGGATTCAGATAGGCCCAGGAAGAATGGTGAGCATGTGTATTTGCATTAACATTCTATGACCTTATTTTTTATTTTATTTTTCAAATGTGTGTCATGTGACATTGCATATTACTCCCATCTTCAAGTGTGTGTCAGCAAATAAAAAATTTTTGGTAATGTTTTCTACAAAAGCCAATGTAACATCTTACTTTATTGTATGTCATGTGTTTTTTTTCTGTATATATTCCATGTGTAGTTTGGACTTGGTGTGTCATTGAATTGTCCAGCAATAATGTTTTCCTTTTGCACATTTTTAAGTTTTTAATTTGGACTATGTTTTATATTTAGGTTATCCATGTGCAATGTTGCAAAAACAGTAGTTGTCATGTTAGAGGTTGGAGTAGTGGGAAGTGGTTTGGATACCACTTACATGTGTACTGTCATTATTACTGAATGTAATAATTTTTTTTAAAAACCCACTATTTGTTCAGTTTGAGTCTATATTTGTACCCTGACACAACACTGCAGTCTAATTTTTTTTTTATTTTTTTTTTATTTTTTTTGGGGGGGGGGTTTGCTCATATAGTGGTAATGTGTGTTTGGAGTGCCACATCACAGAGCAATTTCTATATTGCATCTGTAAATTTTTACCTTTCATTACAAAATGAAGATATGTGTGTTTTTCGTTGTTAGTGTATGTATTTTTACTTGTGTCCTATGTCTGTGTTCTGTACATGTTTTCCTGTGTTGCACTTTCCATAGTGCATATGGCTATTGGACAATGTTTATTGTTTTATGTAGTGGTTTTTTGGTTTATGGTCCTTATGGTTTTTTTTTTAAATAAAACAAGCATTTTTTAAAGAATTAATGTTTAAAAGCATAATGGGTGGATCTATCAACAATAGCATGAATACATGAGATTTTATTTTGGTTTTACAGTGTTGGAAAAAAGCAGTACTGGTCATCCTACAGTAACTCCGATGACATCTGATGATGATGACGCTGCGGAAGCAGGTAAAGTGTCCATTGTAGTATAGGATATGTTTGTAAAGGAATGGCCATAACAACATTTAACTTTCAATACTAGGTCCATTAAAAGAAGTCTGGAGCAGCAGAAGTCGGACTTCTGTAACACACCACCAAAAAAAACATGTGGCAGCAAAGAAAGCAAGGTCTGATGTCTAGGGCCAACCACAGCAGGCTACCCCGCCACAAAGATTATCGACAGCATGTTCGGTCCCCCCACTCCAAATTTTGGACACACCTCCAAGACGTGAACCACACTCCCCTCATCTTGATTGTGAGTATCAAACTGAAATAAATTGAATAAATTTCAGATCGTAATAAAACTTTTACTTAAATGCATTAAGTCAAAACACATCAAAATCTGATATACTTACCGAAGTCAGTAAAACATGAAATGGAATCCTAGCAAAATGGCCTTGTCCACATCCTGTAAAGATATGTATGTCCACTTCAGCCATACAGTAGCACATTGTGTGTAAGATGCTGCAACATAAACTCATGTTTAATTTTGGAAAATAGTAAGGTTGTTTAACAAATTTTCACATGTGTGTTTGACCTAACATTGCCAAATACATATAAAAACATTACTATGTTTGTTTTTGAAAAGCTATAAGGCAACACATTCTGGATTACAATGTGTTTTTATGGTGGAGTATGTCTGATCTACAATATAACTAATGTGTTTGTTTTCACAATGAAGTAACCAGACACATTTGCCACAAACAGGCATATGTATGTATTTAAGTTATGAGTGATGATGTTGCTAGGCAGGATATCTGAAAGCAACAGTCAATGACATGTGTTCCATGTGTAGTGATTTGTTATAATTTTTCAAACATATGGATAGCTAACGGATACATTTTCTAAATTTCAGCTTCTAGTCCTGGTAACAGCATTCCTCCGCAACAACAGCAACAAAGTGACATGGATGAGACAATCATGTTAGAAATGCAGCCATTAAGCCAAGGAACCAGGCCCCCAGCACCTGTGAGTACACCACCACAGCAAAGCACACCACCACCACAACACAGCACAACAACACCAGTAACACAAGGCCCTGATCACGTGTTTTGGAACATTTGGGCTAGACAGCAGGCCACTAATAAAGATTGCCTGCGTAGGCAGACACAAATGTTTGCAAGCCTACCATGTCACCTCAGAAGAATAACCAGAAATATGAGTAGACAAAATGAACAAACCACGAGAATTGGCAATACCATAGAACTCATGCGTGCAAACATTACACAGGTCATGGGCAACTTACAGGGCATAATGGAAGAACAGCACAGACTAATGGAAGAACAGCACAGACAACAGCAAATCTATATGAACATTTTTAAAAATAATCAAAAGATAAATGAAACTTTATTCCAAATTGTAGACAATCAAAATGCTGCTACACGTGAACTCAATGCCACCCTCACTAACCTTAATGAAACACTCAGATCCATGCACCAACAGCAAACAAGCAGCAGTTCTGGTACGACTACTCCGAATGTCACGCCAGTGTCATCACCACCAAGACGCTCCACCAGAGCACACCAACATGACAGTGGTAAAGGCAAAGGGCAGGACAAGCAGCCACCCAAAAAAAAATTAACAAATAAACTTCACATTTTTAATTTCAGAGAAGTACATCAAAATACTTAGTAAGTGTATGTTTGTCAAAATAGATATAACACTTAGCTCCTTGACAATTTGTACAACATCATTAATTATAAGTGGTACAAACAACAACAGGAAATTTGTACGCACATTTATTCTTTACCATATTTGAATTTTTTTGGAGGAGGGAAATGTTGTTTGAGCTGCACATAGATGTTAGCAGGAAGTAAACAGACCCCTTGATTTTTTCTAATCATTACTCTTTCTAGATTCCAATCATTCTCATATCCTGCAGACACAATAATTGGCAGCCAGGCAGAATGTCTTTAGCAGGAAGTAAACAGACCACTTGATTTTTTTCTAATCATTACTCTTTCTAGATTCCAATCATTCTCATATCCTGCAGACACAATAATTGGCAGCCAGGCAGATTCATCCATGACCAATACAAATTACAATGTGATTGTTACCTCTTTTACCTTTCTTCTCTATACAACATTACAAGAATAACACAATTGAGTTGGCTAAAAAGATTTTAATATGTTGTGATTGAATTTAGATAATTCAGTGCCAAAATGAATGTCATTATTGTTGGGCCATGTTTGTGTGTGTTAAAAATGAGTAATCAGTTTCTTACACATGATGCAGAAACAAAGAAATGTTACTTTAAAAAAAAAAACACAAATAATGTGTATAATAATGTATATATGTGGCAAACTGTGTATTTACTTACAACTCAGCAAGTTTACTGCAGCAAACGTTACAAAATAATTTTTTGGGGATGAGACTAAGTTTGTGTCCCTTAAATACGATGGAGCATCACACATAGAGACACGTATTCCTCAAGGCTAACATATTATATGTGGAGGACTGTTTAATTAGGACACAGGTTCTCAAACTCGGGCCTCAGGACCCCACACAGTGCATGTTTTGCAGGTCTCCTCACAGAATCACAAGTGACATAATTAGCTCCACCTGTGAACCTTTTAAAATGTGTCTGTGAGTAATTCATACACCTGTGCTTCTACTGGGTTGCCTGCAAAACATGTACTGTGTGGGGTCCTGAGGGCCGAGTTTGAGAACCTGTGCAATAGGACGTTACACACAATCATAAAGTAAAATACAAAATAAAATACTATGTGGATTATGTGTGCTTGTAATAAATTTTCAATCCAAGTTTATTAACACTTATCCAGACTTCATGCATACAACTCATAATCTGTTGTTTTGAGTTTTTAAATAAACACAATAAACATGCTACATTTCTATAGCATAAAGCGAGGGTATGTTTGTATGTCTCAAGGAGACAGACACATTCTGAGTAATGGTTTTTAATTGTAAAATGGGGCAACATATATTTAGTCTTACACAACAAATGAAAGAAGCAAACAAAACTTACCTTAAAAATAATGATTTATGAGGTCTTGCCTAACCTGCCTCCCTACATCTGTACTCCAAGTATCACCAGATGTCTCTAATTCCTCTGCTTGCTGGCTGCTTTCTTCATCCTCCGCCTCCTCAACATGTGGCAGATGTTGTTGCAAACACATGTTATGAAGAAAGTAGCAGCAGAACACAATTTGAGTCACCTTCAAGGGACTATACAACAAAAGGCCACCAGACTTATCCTGACACCGAAACCTAGATTTCAGCACACCAAAACATCTTTCTATCACATTCCGCATGGACTTATGTGCATGATTGTAATTGTGTTCAGCAGGGGTATCAGATCGGGACAATGGAGTTAGAAGCCAAGAGAAACAGCCATATCCTCCATCACCTAAAAGACAGATATAGTAACGTGATTCATGTTAAGATACAGCAACATATAAGTTACACACTGTGGGGCAGATGTATTAACCTGGAGAAGGCATAAGGAAGTGATAAACCAGTGATATGTGCAAGGAAATAAAGGCAGCGGGCAATCTGTCCCTAAATGATAATTTACATATTGGAGCTGATTGGCTGGTGCCTTTATCACCTTGCACATATCACTGGTTTATCACTTCCTTATGCCTTCTCCAGGATAATACATCTGCCCCTGTATTTGGACAAAGTAGACGCAGGCCTACACATATCAAATTACATACCCAGCAGCCACCCATCTGGCATTTGTCCGTCCTCAAACTTATCAGAGAGGGATGACTGACTGAGGATGAAGGAGTCATGGCAGCCCCCAGGGTAACCAGCAACAACACTCATTATTTTGAGATTTGCATCACAAACTACCTGCACATTTGTGGAGTGCTCTAGATGACGATTAGTATAGATGTGCGGCCTGCCCCTAGGTGGTCTCAGCTGAATGTGTGTGCAATCTCTGGCTCTCAGCACATTGGGCATGCCAGCCAGCTCATAGAAATCTACCCTGACGGCATGCCACTGAGACTCCTGGGTAGGGAAGCAGATTGAGGCATCGATGTGGGGCTGCAAAACAGCCAACACCTGTGTGTATATTTGAAAGAAAATTAAACATGAGATTTTAGGACAGAACTGGCCACCGAGTAATTAAAACCAACCAAAAACAGAGGAGGTAGTTAGGTATACATCACCTGTGTTAATATTCTTGAAAATTAGGGCTGTGAGATTCCTATGACATCCCCAGACACAGCCTGAAAGCTGCCAGTAGCCATAAAGTGCAACACAGCCAGGAGTTTGTGCAGGCCTGAGACAGAGCGAGAGCGTGCTTTCTCAGGGTCTAGGCCCAGTTTGACAAGGTCATACAGACGGAAAATGTTGTTACGACTTAGACGGAATATTTGTATGACCGTATCATTGGACAATGCTTTCAAGTTTAAACGCCCCCTAAAAAAACGAGACCTGCGCAGCCTCCGTGGAACCTGTACAACCTGCTGACCATGTTCAGTTTCTTGGCCCTGGTTACTTAAAGGCTGATGTCTGAGTCTGAGGAATCCCACAGCACACAAAATATCACTGGCCCACAGTCCTGCTGCCATTTCTGGGAGTAGGTGGATTGAAATGGGCGTAAGATCCTTTTATAGGCATCCTAATTCAGGTGTGAGGGATTTGTTAGTTGCAACACATGTAAACCCGCCTGGAAAAAGCAGGTCTATTTTTTTGCCGCTTTTTTTAACGAATTGCAAAAAAATACGACCGCAATTGAGCACTCAGAGACTAACACCCAAATACGAATTAATAGTGAATACCCGTGTTGTATGAAATAACAGCCGCATTTGACCTATGGTCTATTCATTCATATTTCTGAACTATGTCATTCAAACCATTACGAATAGTCCAAACACTGCCAAGATTTGTGCTTAGTGAATTCCCGTGTTGGGACTTAGAAAAAAAAACACAAATCGGACAAACTCGATTTTTTTAGTAAATATTGGCCCAGGAGTATTTCTACACATATACATAGTAGGGGAAATGGTTCTAAATTGCACACCCTCCAGTAATGAAAGGTGCTATGCTGCTGAGAATAAAGTAGTAAACACAGACAGAAGGGGGTGCAGATGCACTAAATGATCATTACAGTATAATATAGTAAATCATAAGAGGTTGTTAGTATATCGTTGGCCAATGATATCGGCCTGCCCACCAATCGTCCAGGTCACCTCTTGTCGGGCAGGTTCCTAACACTATGGGGCCAACATCCGGAATGCAGGAAACCCCCAAAACATGATCCAGCAAAGGACCCCCCAGGGCATCACACTAAAAAATAGTGATAGTAAAGGAATATAAAGTGTGAGTATATGAAGGTCCCTACTATGAGTTTATAGGTAGAGAGTATGTGAAAAAAATGTGCACACATAAATACTAGACAAACAGGATATAAAAGGTGACTGTGTATTTAAATGGTGATGCCCTGAGACAGTCCAGCCAGAACAGGCATAGGGGACCCTACGTCCAAACGCCGACCCCAAATTGACTGACACTATGTATGAATAAATAGGACTTACTTAGAATTATGCTTGTGTCACTGCGCAGTCATTGTTGGTTTCCCTGCTTAAAAACATAGAGGGTGGTGGGGGAGGGGTGCCAATCTAGATTTGAGGCATTCTCAAACCTCAGGTGTGTATTTCTACACATATAAATAGTAGGGGAAATGGTTCTAAATTGCACATTTTTTTCACATACTCTCTACCTTTAAACTCATAGTAGGGACCTTCATATACTCACACTTTATATTCCTTTACTATCACTATTTTTTAGTGTGATGCCCTGGGGGGGTCCTTTGCTGGATCATGTTTTGGGGGTTTCCTGCGTTCCGGATGTTGGCCCCATAGTGTTATGAATCTGCCCGACAAGAGGTGACCTGGACGATTGGTGGGCAGGCCGATATCATTGGCCAACGATATACTAACAACCTCTTATGATTTACTATATTATACTGTAATGATCATTTAGTGCATCTGCACCCCCTTCTGTCTGTGTGTACTACTTTATTCTCAGCAGCATAGCACCGTTCATTACTGGAGGGTTTGCAATTTAGAACCATTTCCCCTATCAATTATTTCCAGCATGACATATGCTCACATCACATACTGAATTTTTTTTCAGTTTAACAGTACTCAGAGTCTGAAAAACTTATGTTTACAAAAATTAAAATGAAACGTTTATGTCACCCTCATTTCAGAGCTGTTTGTTTCCATATTATGACGCGTGCCTGTAATTTTATATATATATATATATATATATATATATATATATATATAAAAAAACAACTTGACATGAGAGAAGATATAACCATCATTTAATCACCCTGTTACTTTCAAATGATTATTGATTTCTAAAAGTGATGTCCAGTAGTGCTAGAAAATCCATTTCAGTAATGATTACTACCTTGTGCTTTATCTGTCAAATTGAAGGTTGTTAAAAGGAGAAATCTCCTGAGAAGACTAAAACTGCAAACCTCAAAAATCATATTTAATATGTTTTATCTGAAAAAAGATTTAGTCTATACCTTTTCACCTAGAGCACAGGCAGGGTAGAAAACTGAAACACATGTTTCACTACCTGTTTAATTATAAGATACACTCCACTGGGATGTACTCTAGTTGCCTATTGCAATAAATATTTTGTCAGATATCATCATGGGCTGCAAAAATGATTTGTTGTTGTTCTTGAGTTGACATAGACATTGCAAAAATATTTTTCAAGCATAAATAGTCAAAACATTTTTTTTCTGGATACAATACTGTATAAATGTAAAATAATGAGGAAACAAAATACACAAATGTTAGAATTGATATGATTTTTCGCCATTTCTACAGTTTTTTGAGTATATTCTGCAGATTGCCAAAAACCTGGATCCTCTATGTAACTACATCACAAATATGTAGTTAGTATTCTAGGGACCCTGTGCACATAAAAACATACTGCAAAAGCCTGTGAAATAGTACAGTTCAAACAACTTATATGACAGTAAGATATTTTTAATGTATAAGACTGCAGGGAAAGTACACCTTCTGCTCTAAAATTAATTGATATTGGACATCACGAAGGCATTCCGTGACACTGTTAAAGCTTAAAGCCACAAATTTAGTGCTGTGTCCATCCACTCCCTGTGCCCAGTGGTTGCTGCTGTGTCCATACACTCCCTTTGTCCAGTGTCCATACACTACAATGCTGCTGACATACTTGTCCAGTGTCCATTCCAAAAGAAATATAAAAAATATTAGAAAAAGAAAAAAAAATGTTTGAACAACTTGTGTGTGCTGTACACCCACTGTGTTCATATAAATATAAGCACTGTAAGCCTGCATTGTGAGTTGGCATTTACAATTTTTTTTAAATAAATACTATAATTGTTATTATGTACTGGTGTGTGATGCAGATGCCATCCCACACTGCATTCACATAACATAAGTATTGTGACTCCACAGGCCACACCTCACTATGTTCATTATGTCACATAAAATAATAGTAAAATTGTTACGCATTTATTGGTGATTTTGAAAAAGAGTTCAAGTAAATAAATCATACTATTAAACTGTAGTTGATTTTAGAACAACTTGTGTGTGTGTTAATTGATATGGATCACAACTATCAAGGGAAGAGCAGGAGCAGCAACCAAATTCTAGTGCTGCAACTGCTGCCACCAGTCATGATTACACCAGTGCTTCAATATCAACTAGTAAAGCCAATGCCCAAGGACATAGAGGGTATAAGTCAGGGCATCTGAAAATAAATAAATAAATTACATTGGTAAAGAAAAACACACCAATATAAAATTGTCAATATACCATTCACCACACGCAGTGGCAAGGAAAGGCTCAGGTCTTGGTGTTTATTTATGAGTGGTGGTTCTGCAGCTGTCAATAAAGAGAAAAAAACTTCTGCCTCTCATGTAGATGATGCAAGATCTTCGCACTCAGAGTGTAGAAGTCATGTCAAAATTATGAAAACTGAAAAATCAGTGCTGAGAAATGCAGTAGAACAAACTGTGTTCAGAAACAGAAATGTCACAAATACCTGAGGAGTGTCTAAGTGTGTCCAATGAGTGCCATGTGTGAGCCCAACCTTTCAGATACTGTACTCATGGAGAAGCCTCCTTCCACCAGTTCTGCTCCCTCTCCAAAGCTGGTGACATAAAAATTGAGGATGACATTGTGAAAGTGCAAAAGGATGAGGGGGATATTTCTGATGCTGGGGGCTAACGAGGATGTTAATGAGGATGAGGATGTTGTTGTATAAGTAAGGCACTGATGGATCAGTTGTTGCCCATGATAAGAAGAAGGCCATTGTCATGCCTGGGCATAGGAACAAAAATCCACCTCTTAAGTGTAGAATTATTTTTACTAAATTCTGACAAAATTTTTATAGCCATCTGTAGCATTTACAAAGTCACAGTTAGTAAAGGTAGGGACATTAACCATCTAGGAACCTCCTGCCTGTTATGTCATTTGCAGAATGTTCATGACAAGCTTTTAGGAAAATCAGAATCTTGTGCTAATAAAATACCAACAGGCAGTCCAGAATTAGCTAGCTCTCTCCTGTCACCTAGATGCCAGCACCTGCAATCTCCACTGCAACACCTTCATCATCAGTATCCTCACTAATGATTGTAAGTAGTCCAGTAATCAATTTGGTAAGGCTAGGGACTCCTCCCATATCCAGGATTTCTCAGCAGAATCCTTGAGCACTAGGCCTGCAGCTGTTGCTAGGGTTGGGTCTTCATCCCAGAAGCGGACTAAGACAACTACTAGTAGTTTCAAACAATAACTCCCTATTAAACAATCCTTTGTGAGAGGAAGTATGACAGCTGTTACCCAGTTGCACAGCGAATCACTGAAGCTATGTCGGCTATGCTAGTATAAGATCTGCTGCCAATATTTGCCACTAATGTAGCAGGTTTTAGATAGTTAATTGAGGTCCTGCATCCCTGGAACCAAATTCCATCTCAGTGCCATTTTACTAGACAAGAAATTCCTTGGCTGTACCAGGACATTAATTTTTTTTAATTATTGGTCTACAAAATGCCATTGTACCCACTGTCAACTTAACCACAGATATGTCAAAAAAGTGGCTCTGTGCAAACTAAATATTACATGACTGTGACAGCCCACTGGGTGGGTGAATTGCCTTTAGTTACAGGAACAGCAGCAGCTTCTAACAAACAACACCAGCTCATTCAGAGGCAGGCTACACTGTGTATCACTGGCTTTAAGAGGCGTACCCCTGACAACCTCTTGTCAAACAAAATGACTTACCCTGCTTGGACTCTCCTTAGTATTTGTGATAATGCCCTCAGTAAGTTGAAATTGAATAAGTTCATTTTGGTGACTGTGTTTGATCCTAGATTTAAGTCAAACTTCTTATCTTTCTTTCCAATGGATCCAGTTCTTAAGAGATACAAAGAGCTCCTGGTGAGCAAGTTGCCAGTTTAAGTAGTACACGGCATGACATCTCCTCATTCAGTTTCTGCACTTAACTCTCCCAAGAGCTCTCCCAAGAGACCCAGTGGTGATGTAGAGGAGTAAAAACAACATTTTGACATCTGGTCAGGTCTAAAAGAATTGCCCAAAATTAGAGACACCTCTACCATAAATCCATCTGATACAGTCAACATCCAAAGTAAGGTGGAGGATTATTTAAATGATAGTGTACATATAGGCATGTCAGAGTACCTTTAAGTACTGGAAAGAAAAAAAAGGCAATTTAGAAGCCCTTGTACAAACTCGCTTTGCATTGCTTGTGCTGCCCACCCTCCAGTGTTTACTCATAAAGAGTTTTCAGCACAGCAGGGAACCTTGTCAGTGATCGACATAGGAGGCTACATCCTCAAAATGTGGAAAAGATTGTGTTCATCAAAATTAACTGAAAATTCCAAGAGAATGACCTTAATCTGCATTTACATCAAAGTACAGGGAGTTATGTAATGATGGATTCCAGCAGGGAAGAATTAATATTGTGTGAGGATGATGTACACATTGATGAGGGTGAGGATTATTATAATGACAACATCATGCCACTGTTGTGGGTGCCCAAACAAACCAAGCAATTCAGCCACAAAAGTGTCAGTCTCTGTTGCTAAAGTGCTTGGTTTTCTAAACTGTGCCTGTCCTTTTTAATATACAGCATTAAGCTGTGTGGGAGGGCTCAAAGACAATTCCATCTTGCACCAGTTTTAATTTTATTATGGGCAGCATTTTTGGGACATTGGCACCAGTTTTATTCTTTTATTGTCTTCTTGCCACTTGGCCTCACCTCTCAGAGAATATAGACCATACCGTTGCCAATGCCTAGAACAATCAAACAATGACTAAATATTTAGTCATTCACGTCAATTTCTGTCCTAGTGGACCATTCAGTTGCCTACCACAATCAATCAATCAATCAATCAATCAATCAATCAATCACTCATTTGCTTATTCTTCTTTTATCATTTCCATTTCACTCTACCTCCCTTTTGCCTCTAGTACTTGATTAATTAAAACATTGTTGGATTCTTTCTATGGGGTCATACAGTTTAAAAAAAAAATCTGTTTATTGTTTTACATAGAAATATAGTGGATCATAAATACAAAACTTTGTCCATTGTGTAACAAGGTAATTAAACATAGAACATGAATATCATCACTTGGACACCAAAACATGTTTCAAGTTTCACAGGCTTAAATGATGTTTATATGTATGATTGATATCGTATAGTCTAACATTTAACTGGTATAAGCAAAGAACCCAATTGAGGTAAGAAGAGCTAGAGTAAATGTAAAATAAATAGAGAGATAGGAAAAAAAGAAGGCTAATTGGGGAGGGGAAGAGGGAGGGGGCGGGGGGGGGGGGGGAGAAACCGAAACCATAGAGGAGATGAGTGCTTATCCTGGATGGCTCATCCGAATAAATAAATAAATAAATAAATAAAAAAGTGTCTAACCCAGAGACTAATAATGAAAAGTTAAAATATCTATTTGAAAATTGACTTGTGCATAATAAGATAGGTTACTGTATAAAACCAGCATAATTTAAGGTCATTTGAGGAGATTAGCTAGACTAGGTATTTTGCCTCTGTGACATTACGTAACATACTATCTACTGAACTAAAAGACTTAAAAAAGCTGTGTTTACTAGTAGGATGTAAGGAATCTATGGGCCTAAATCAGACCTGAGGGTGCGTTTTTTGCATCCCTGTGATCAGATAGTCGCTGCCTACAGGGGGAGGGGGTAGTCGCTGTGCAGGGGTGTGATCGCTTGTGCAGAGAGCAGCAGAAACAAAAGTTTGTGCAGTCTCTGCACAGCTCAGGACTTACTTTTTCAGTGCGATGATCCAGCCTGGAGCTGACGTCAGGAACCCTCCTTTCAAATACCTGGACATGCCTGCATTTTTATGGACACTCCCTGGAAACGGTCAGTTGACTCCCACAAACGTCCTCCTCCTGTCTATCTTCTTGCGATAGCCGGCGCAATCGCTTTCGTTGTCCATCCTGTCGCAGTCCAGCGTTCCCTGACGTTGGTGGGGCCTTACACATGCGCATTGCGGCGCCGGCGCATGTGCAGTTCAGACTCGATCGCTGCTGTGTGAAAATGCACAGCAGCGATCGGGTTTGAATGACCCCCACTATATGGTCCCCATGTCTAGTCAAATTTGGAGAGGCTGTTTTTTTAAAGTGGGGGATGTCAGTTTACAAAGTTTGATGAAGTTTACAATTGACTTGCCAAATAATTGGGGAGGAGGGAGAGGTCCAGTGAATAAATATAATTTTTTTTGCAATCGTACAGACGACTGTCAGAAAAGGGATGATATCAGTTTTGTGTGGGCCTAACTGCCAGTTGTGAAAGGTAGAGAAGAGACATGCCAAACAGTCTGGGTACAATTGGAGAGATAAAGTGGAATTGATAAATTGTATAAGTTTATTACAGTTTTTTTTTATTTTGTAGCATTCCCAGACACAATGTAGGAATTTATCATTTGAAACATGACACTTTATTCAACTTTAGAATGTGTTTTCTCTGAGCTGGAGCTATATAAGCGCTGTATATAGTCCTAATGTGGACTTCCTGAAGGTATGAAGAGAACAGAATATGAAAATGTTGTTATAGGGGATCATTCCGACCCATTCGCACAAAGCGGTTCATCACTGCGGTGCGAATGGGTTGGAAATGCGCATGTGCGGCAGCCGCAATGCGCATGCGCCTCGCTGCCCAGTGATGGCTGTCGCTGGGCAATGACCAGAAGAAAGAAGAGAGTGATCGCTAGCGCGATTGCAAGAAGATTGACAGAGGGGAGGCATTCCGGGGCGAATACTCACCGTTTTCCGGGTGTGGAGATCCGAAGGCAGGCATGTCCAGGCATTTGGAGGGCGGTTAACTGACGTCAATTCCGGGACCTTCATCGCTGAATCCATCGCACAGGGTAAGTAACTGCAGGGCTGGTCTTGTTCTGCACAAAACTTTTTTGCATAGCAGGGCTGCACAAGTGATCACAGCCCTGCTATGCCAAAATACACTCCCCCATAGGCGGCGTCTAGTTGATCGCATGAGCAGCAAAAAGTTGCTACATGCAATCAACTCGGAATGACCCCCATAGTTGTGTAGGAGGATATCGGGTTTAGTAATGGATGGGATATCTTTGGACCAAATTTTAACTATCTTGATTTTGTGCGTTTCTGTGGAGGTATTAAACAATATTTCATATAAATGTTTTGTTTTATTAGGTATTTTCGCAGTGAGCCTAAAAATTGACTCTATAGGATCAGGTATGGAGTTATTCTTCATTACAAATAGGAATGGAATGAATAAAATGTTTTAATTGGAGATGCATGTAGATGTCTTTATTTTCAAGCTGGAAGGAGGATTTTAAATCTTCAAAGTGTCTCATCTTGCCTACTGGGTCAAAAACCTTCATTGTGTTGTTGAGACCTTTCAGATGCCATTCCAGAAATGTTGCGTTCAGCAAAGATGGCTAGAAGGCAATATTTCCCCAAATTGGGATCAATGAAGATGAGCGAGGGTTCCTATTGGGTCTCTTATTAATGATTAGCCATGCCTTATACGTGTCTTTGAATATGACATTATTCATAATATTTGGGGGTATATCATGACTATTTGTAAATAAGAGGGCTCCTAGGCAGAGGCGTAACTAGGGTTTTCGGAGCCCAAGGCAAGATGAAGAGTGGTGCCCACCCCCTCCCCCCCAAACCCCCTCTAAAATAAACTATGTGTGCGTGCAGAAAAAATGGGCGTGGCCATGCTCCAGAAGGGGCATGGCCACTAAAAATGGGGCATGCCAACATGACTTTCACCTACCCCCTGTGTCGCCTCTCAGCACACTCTCACCTACCCCTTGTGTTGTCTCTCAGCACACCTTCATTCAATTTTTGCACATTACAGCAGTAGAGTCCCCTGTTTACACAGTATGCAGGCAGAGACCCCTTTTTACACAGTATGCAGGCATAGTCTCTTTTTTACACAGTATGCACACAGAGTCCCCTTTTTACACAGTACACAGGAAGAGTCCCCTTTTTACACAATACACACAGTGCCAGATACATATTGCCCCACAGTGCCAGATACACAATCGTCCCACAGTGCCAGATACACAATTGCTCCACAGTGCCAGCCAGATACACATTGGCCCACAGTGCCAAATACATATTGCCCCACAGTGAAAGATACACTATTGCCCCACAGTGCCAGATACACATTGCCCCACAGTGCCAGATACATATTACCCCACAGTGCCAGATACATATTACCCCACAGTGCCAGATACACATTTCCCCACACAGTGCCAGATACATATTGCCCCACAGTGCCAGATACACATTGCCCCACAGTGCAAGATACACATTGCCCCACAGTGACAGATACACATTGCCCCACACAGTGACAGATACACATTGCTCCACACAGTGACAGATGTACATTGCCCCACATAGTGAAAGATATACATTGACCGACACAGTGACAGATACACATTGACCCCAAACAGTGACAGATACACATTGTCCCACACAGTGACAGATACACATTGCCCCACACAGTGAGAGTCAGATACACATTGCCCCACACAATGAGATACACATTGCCCCACATAGTGCCAGATACACATTGCCCCACACAGTGACAGATACACATTGACCCACACAGTGACCGTCAGATACACATTGCCCCACACAGTGACAGATACACATTGCCCCACACAGTGATAGATACACATTGACCTACACAGTGAGATACACATTGACCCACACATTGACTGTAACACATTGCCCCACACAGTGACAGATACACATAGCCCCAAGGTACACATTACCACCACCACCCCTCCCCCCACCACCCTGCCACCCCGCTCACCCACTGACAGCTCACCGCTGCCTCTGTAATGTGAGGGGAGGAGAGCGCAGTGCCTCTCCTGCCCCTCAATGCTGCTCCATGAAGACAGTTCGGTCTCCTGCGGCAGGTATCTTGGTGCCGGTTTGTTAGCCAATCAGAGCTCGCAGACCGGCAGCCAATCAGGAGCCAGTCCACAAGCTCTGATTTCCTAACAAATGGAGACTAGACACAGCACTTTGAGGGGCAGGAGAGGCTCTGTGCTCTCCTCCCCTCACATAGCAGCGGGATGGGGGACAGCCCAGGGGCAGGCAGAGCAAAAACAGGGGCGAGTGGGCATGATGCCCTGGCTGCCAGCAGTGACCCCCTCTGCTGGTCCAGACAAGGTGCCCAGGTCATGTTCCCTGCTCGATCCCCCCTTGGTTATGCCTCTGATCCTGGGGAGCACTGTGCTAACAAGGCTTCATCTAAGGAAGAATTTACACAAAACTTCTGCTCAGTCAACCAGTCACAAATGTAGCTAAAGAAGATGGACAAGAAGAACAGTTCAAAATCAAGGACTCCAGGTCCACCTGATTTCCAAGGAAGTTTTAATTTGTTCATAGCAATCCAGGGACATTTGCCTTGCCAGGTAAATCTAGAGATATAGAGATATACAGTATCTTGGATATATAAATTTTGGTAAGGGACAAAGGAATCATTTTTGCATAGGGTAAAAGATCTTTAGAAATATGATGTTTTTAACCACCGCTATCCACCCTAATAAAAAAGGGGAAGATTTTTCCATCCTTCTAAGTTGTCACTATTCTAGTGATTTTAGGGGTAAAATTAACCGAGTAAAGATTAGTTAAGACCTTTGGTATGGAAATTTCCAGATATTTAATGGAGTTAGTGTATAACTTGAATTGTGCAGAGAACATAGAGTTCTGTGCAGTAGACATAGAACCTGCTATCAAGAGCAATTCTGATTTATCTACGTTGACTTTTGTACCCTGATTTCTGTCCAAAAGAATGTATAATGTCCATTATAGCTGGAATTGATTCAGGTTTGGAAATAAAACGCAACATGTCATCAGCGAATAGGGCTACTTTTAAAGTTAACTTACCAATGTCTATACCACTTACTTTGGGTCAGGTTCTCAAAGCTATGGCTAAGGGTTCAATCACGATCACAAAAAGGAGGGGTGAGAGATAACAGCCCTGCCTTATACCTTTTTGGACTGATATGAAGATAGACATAAAGCCATTAGCTGAGATGTGAGATTGGGAGTCAGTGTACAGGGTTTTAATGAAATTAATAAATGAAGGGGGAAATCCAAATTTAACAAGAAACAAGTATAGGGGAGGCCAGAGTAGAAGATCAAATGCTTTTTCGGCATCAAGGGGCAGTATGAAGTGAGGATCTGGCAAGGGAATAGTAGAGAAATGTTGCATAGCGCTAAGGACTCTACGCACATTCACAACCAAATGCCAGACTTGTTTGAAGCCTGTCTGATTTTGATGGATGATTAGAAGGAGGAGATTTTCAGTCACTCAGCCCAGATCTTGGTTAAAATTTTATAATCTACGTTTAGTAGAGATGTCGATCTACATGACCCAGGGAGAGATAAATTGCTGCCTGGCTTGGGTAATACTTTGATTACAGCTTGACTAAAGTGCTGATGTAGAGAATTGGTGGATATAATATTATTATAAACCTTTGTTAAGGTGGGTGCTAAGTGGTCTAGGAACATTTTATAAAAATATCTGCTGAAACCATCTGGTCCCAGGGCTTTGGCTGGATTAAAGTAGCGGATTACATTAATGACCTCTTCAACTGTTAAAGTTGTTATCAAAGAGTGTGTCAGTTCTTGTGGGATTTGAGGGAATTGGAATGAATCACAATATTCTTGGGAGATATTGTGACTTTCCTGTGGTCTGTGTGTCTGATTAGTTGAGTAGAGATTTTCATAGAATTCTCTCATGATCTGAGCTGTTTGTTTATTAGAGGTAGTCTCAGTGCCATCATTTAATTTTAAAGGATGCACAACCACTGGAGGTGGAGATCCTTTCAAAAGATTTGTCAATAAGTGTCCAGTTTTGTTTCCAAACCTATGAAACTTGTAGTTAACATTAAATAAGTATTTATCACCAGCATTTTTTAGAAAATTGTCAAAAAAATGTTTTTCTTCATTGATAGTTATTTCTATGTGTTGGGGGGAAGGTTTGCTTTAAACTGTTGAAAAGCAGTAGAGAGAGAGAGAGTTTTGCAGAGAGATATACATAGAAGCATGTGTTTTATTGACCTGGGAGACATACAAAATCCCTTCACCCCTTATAACGGCTTTGGTTGTTTGCCAAAATAATGGTGGATTAAGATCTGATTTATTCAGGGTGTAATCATCCCAAATCTTCTGAAATCTCTTTTTCAATTTGAGTGAGATGGAAGGGAAATTTCCAGGAAAGAAAAGTTCCCTTCTCTGAGGGTATATCTAGAGTGGTCCATACCAATGCGTGATCTCACAATACAATTGGTTCTATCTCCACAGAGACAACTTTAGGTAGTATAGTCGCTGAAAGAAAACACATAATCTATGCGTGAAAGGGAATTGTGAGCTGCAGATAAACAAGTATAGCTTCTATACATGGGGTTTAACATTTTTTACACATCTATGAAATGTAATTTGTTAGAAAAATTAGGAATACCTAATTTAGGGATATGTGAGCATGTAGTGGTGGATGATGATCTGTTTAAATTTGGAGAGATGATTTGATTAAAGTCGCCACATACAATAAGTTGTGATTGAAGTTGTGGGATCAATTTAGCTATTAGTGATTGCATGAAATATTTGGAATACACATTTGGATTGTAGATTTTGCATAGAACAAAGTAAGCATTATTATACATAATTTGGAGGAGGGTCGTAATACCCAATGATTTCTTAGCCAGAATATCTACTCAAAAGGCTTTAGATGTATATTGGGATGCCGCTAAAAGGGACCAGCTCAACATTTGCAGTTTAGTTTCAGTTTATTCTCTGTAGCAGTAAGGTGGGTTTCCTGTAGGAATTCAAGATCAATCTTTTGTTTTGATAAGTACATTAATACCTTCCTGTGTTTGGCTGGAAAGTTTATCCCTCCTATATTCCAAGTGCCATAGTTATCTTAGACATCTAGAATAGTCTAAAATAGATAATAGAGGTGGGTATCATCTATAATAGCAGATATGTGAATCAAAGTGTAAAGATTCCTCAGGAAAACAAGAATCAACATCAGAAGCATTTATCTCGGGGGAAATAAGGAGGGGGAGAGATAACAGGGTAGGAAGGGGAAAAGATAGGAAAAAAAGAAAAAAATAGAGAAAAGATGGAGAAGTCCTGCAAAAGATAGAGGACATTAACAACATTGCATAGAAAAACTTCAGGTTATTAAACAATGTTAAACCAAAAGGCATGACATAGTAATCTGAACAATAATTAACATAATCGGGTCTTTGCTCACCGCAGACCCGGAGACGAATACCATAAAATATGAATTATGAATTCCAATCCCAAATTACAAAGAGAATAGACAATAGCAATACAGTGTGCCAACAATATGTATAAGCTATATCTCAAATATCATGGGCAGCAATATTTATCTATAACTAGAGTAAGGGGTTGGGGGTGGGGGTGGGGAGGAAGGAGAGAATGGAAGAGAAGTGGGGAGAGGAGTGGGAGGGTTTCAACAATCTTAAGTCACTAGGTTCAGAACCCATATATATCATTCTAAAGTATCATTCATTCATATATATATATATATATATATATATATATATATGTCAGTATATTGTTACTAAATGCAGGAGAAAAACGGCTCCAAAACTAGAAGAGCATAAATTCACAAAAGGAAAAACATACAGTATTATAAAGATACTTTTAGTAATATTAATTATGCAGAAGTATAAGGTACATATTAGATCTCAAGATATTTTGAAAGATTATTTTAGAGACTATGTAGGGGGGTGAACCACGGGATCCAAAATATCTTGATCGGGTGCTGACGCAGAGTTAATTTCTGTTAAGAATACTGCAGCATCAGCTGGGTCTAGAAAATTATAGTTAGATTCGCCGTTAAATATATGCAGCTTCACTGGGTAAATAAGGGGAATTTTTTTCTTCTCTTGGACTAGCTGTGAGCAGGTGGGAGAGAAAGCTTTTCTGGCACATGTGAGTTCCACAAAAAAAATCTTGGAATAAGAAAAGCTTTTTACCTGCCGAGGATAAGTTCTGGTGCTTGCGTGAAGCAGTCCAAAATTCCAGCTTATGTAAATAGTTTAAACACCAGAAGATGGTGACTCTAGGGCGATCCCTTGTTGTCTTAGACAGTAGGCCAATTCTGTGTACCCATTCAATTACTAAATCCTGACATTCCTGTTCTATTCCATGGATTTTAGGCAGGGTTTCCTGAACAAATTGAGTCAGGGCGGGGCCTTTAATGGATTCAGGTAATCCTACCAAATGGATATTATTCAGTCTTGTCCTGTTTTCAATATCATAAATCTTGGTCCAGACTTGTTAGTTCTCTTTTTTGAGGGCGCTTGCTGCAAGTTGTAAATCTGTCATGTCATAGCATATACCTACTATACGCTGCTCAGTGCTCTTGTACACAATGTGATAGATTATGGAGCTAGGTGGATATCTCTGTTTCTGCCTGAGATAATAATG
The DNA here is from genome assembly GCF_028390025.1 of Pseudophryne corroboree. Taxonomy (NCBI): domain Eukaryota; kingdom Metazoa; phylum Chordata; class Amphibia; order Anura; family Myobatrachidae; genus Pseudophryne; species Pseudophryne corroboree. Next base: position 458,006,926 of record NC_086447.1, on the reverse strand, counting down.
TGGCCATTGTGGATTTTATCGCTTCCACTATATCCGTATAAGAAATTGGAGCATCAGGTGGGTGGCGTACCTGCGGCATGTCTGTAGTTTCAGAAGCAGTGGCTGCTTTATTAGAGGCTGGTGTAGCCACATGCTCCATATTGGTTTTTGCCTGGTGCTTCTTCTGAGTCAGCTGCAGGATATTGGTAACACTTGTGGAGGAGAGAAAATTCTCCATAAACTGGCAGCACACTGCAGGGTATAGTCTGATGGGGTCAGTTTCAAATAGAGACTGCAAGCAGCCGTGAAAATGTGCCATGTCTTCAGGAGAGCAGAAGAGCAGCACGGAGAAGCTGCTTATTCTATGAACCTGGAACCGACAGTCTCTCTCTTGGGTCATACAGTTTATTAAACTGCCATCTTGTCTGCCACTGCACTGCCACTCTGTTTCTCAGATGTGCCATATTTGAAGTTGAACAGGAATGTGTGTGTGCTAGCCACTGCTGTCACTTAGCTTACTTAGCCAGCTAGCTCATGCAACATTTTGACCTGAAATATATGAAAACAATATTGTGAGCTTTGAGGTGGTCAAAACTGACTGGAAAGGGGAAAAGATAGGAAAAAATAGAGAAAAGATGGAGAAGTCCTGCAAAAGATAGAGGACATTAACAACATTGGAAATAACTGAAAAATGAATGTTATTGAGGTTAATAATACTGTAGTAACAAAAATTATGCGATTTAAAATTATTTTTATCAATTTTTGAAGAAAAAAATGCAGATCCAAAACAAAAACACATGAGGGTGGTTTTGGCAAAACCAAAACACAAAGTTGATAAAGATCCCAAACCAACAACAAAACACGGGGGTTAGTGCACGTCTCTAGTCTAGTCACTGTCTTGAATGGATGATGTACATACTGTAAGTCAGGCATTCCCAACCGCGGTCCTCAAGGCACACCAACAGTGCAGGTTTTAGTGATATCCAGGCTTCAGTGCAGATGGTTAAATCAGAATAACTGAGGAACTAATTAAGTCACCTGTGTTCAAGCCTGGATATCAATAAAACCAGAACTGTTAGTGTGCCTTGGGGACCGAGGTTGGGAAACACTGCTGTATGTCCTAAAATAGTCACATTTATCGAAGTAATTATCACTGTCTCTTCCAGATACCTCACAAGAGAACAGTTGTGTAAGCTGTTATTTACAATGTGTCTAATAATTAGGAATAATATACATACAGTGAGACATACTGCATGGCAGTGAATTATTTTAACATTGGCGTATCACGCATCATGTTATTCATTTATATATCCGTACTTGCATGCTCTCCGGTAATGTTTAGGGTACTCTTGAAATTAGGCAGCTCTCCAAAACTCTTAGGAGTGTAGAGCAGCTCCTGAATTATGCCACCTGCCACACTTGATGACATGATTTACAGTGAATTTTGTCATCTTGGCTACCATCACCATTGCTCAATGGCACAAAAAAGACTGGGGCCACAATGAACAGATTTGCAGGGCACACCTCCCATGTGTATCTTCCTCTTGTGGAGGAAAAGCAGTAAATGTCAGCAAGTATCTTTATAATTGGTAAGGGGACTAATCATGTCACAATTTTCAGTTTGCATCTTCTTATATCCCAACTGAAAGCTTAGGAAAAGACTATGAAAAGGTTAAGTGTACAAAATACAGCTTGGAAGTTTAATATTTTCCTCATAAGAAGAAATAACCCAAATTACAAATGATCATGCAAATTATGCAGCTTTATGTTCACATGGGTACTTTGCTTACAATGAAAAATGTATAATATCAACATAACTAAGAAAAAAGTGTGTCTTATAGAAATATTCATCACCTAGTGAATTATACTTTCACATGAAAAGCTTAAGAGGGCTGCAGAGGGAGAGTTAAAAGTTCATTATTTCTATCTAGAAATGAGAGAGCTATGAGAATAAAGCCACATATTTCCTTCTGGGAATTTCTTATACTACATAATTTGCATGAAGGGCGCCACATCAAAAGTACTGGGTGCCCTTTTTCAAATATTAATTTGAAGCTTGTTTTAAGTTCTCCCTTGACTTTGTGCCACCTTGTATCAAAGTGAGTTAAAAGTAGGACTCAATAGAAAAAAAAATCAGTTTTTCCACTGCCTGAGCACTTAGTTGAAAATTTAAAAGTATTTAATCAGTCTAAACTTTTTATTTTCAGTTTAGAGAATCATGCACACTTTTTTAATTAAAAGTAGCACTTTATTTTTCTCATAAATAATGTAACTTATTATTCTGTAATATTCAAATAGATTTTGTGTAGTAAATACTGTCAAACTGTCAACATACAGCATGTGTTTGTGTGTGTGTGTATATATATATATATATATATATATACACATATATATATAAACATAATATGGATATAGATAGATAACGTAGCATAATGTAGCATATATATATATATATATATATATATATATATACATACATACATACATATACACACACATTTATATATACATATTTATTTGTATTTACATAATTTGAAGAATAAATGTGCTTACTGGACTGTAAGTTGGAAACTGCATTTTGCAATCAATTTATTAAATTATTTTTATAGGAATAATTAGAGCAGTTTGATGAATTATTTTGATGACACAGAATTATATACCTATTATAAGTTTACTTTTTAATTAAAGTAATATTTTATGTTTTTCTTTAGACTAATGTAGTGTTATTTTCAGTTTGCTAAAATATATTTTGCTGAAGCCATTACTGTTTGCATAAAGCACATGTGCTAACTGCAGTACTAAATATCCCCTCTAGCCATAAATGGTTTCATTAGTGTGCTGAAAAGCTTTCAGCTGAGCTGTGTACTGGATTGATTCTGATGATAATGTATTTTTTTGTAATAAGTCAAAAGCAAGAAAGTAGTAACATGTCCTTACAAAGTATATATACAAATATATATATATATATATATATATATATATATCGCAGTAAGTGTAAATACTGTAGCTACAGATTCTCAATGTAATTGGCACAATTCAATATAATTGATGATTATTGTTGTAATCTTGCATTGGTATACTTGTTAGAAGTAGTTTATGACATTCTAATTTTTCTTTCTCACATGGGGTGTAGATTGAAGGATAGCTAGTACATATATAGAAAGTTAATAGGCCGACACCAGATGGTAATAGGCAATACATGTCAACAGATTCAAAATGTCAACATGGTCAAAATGTCGATATTCCAATGGTAGAAATGAACTTATGTCAATAGTATCAAAAGATCGACAGGTTCAAAAGGTCGACATGTAAATGGAGAAGTAATCCCCTTTTTCACAGCTGCATTGACAAAAGTCCATTCATGGATGCTATAATTCCCTTTTTTACTATTTAAGATCATAAAGAACCATTACCATAGCATTTCTGAAGCTCTGTGTGCATCAAGCATGAACCAAAATGGTCATTTTAAACATAGCATAATATGGTTATAATATTCAAATTAATTTGAGACTTGTTCCATGGACCACACAATGGTACTTATTCAGCGTTGTTAGCAAACAAAAAAAAAGCACATTAATGGACAAAACCATGTAACATTGTAGATGGGGCAGATGTAACATGTGCAGAGAGAGTTAGGAATGGGTAGGGTGTATTCAAACTGAAAACTAAATTGCAGTGTAAAAATAAAGCAGCCAGTATTTACCATGCACAGAAACAATATAACCCACCCAAATCTAACTCTCTCTGCACATGTTACATCTGCCAAACCTGCAGTGCAAAATGGTTTTGCCCAGTCATGTGCTTTTTTGGTTTGCTAACAACTCTGCATAATCCCCAATAGATAGTAAAAAGAAAGTCCTCTCCAAATTAATAATCTTAAATATTGAATTTGTAGTATTAATTAAATGGACATGTCCATTATTGCTTTAATATAAGTGGAAAAAATAAAATAGAATAAACCTTGTGATGGAAGGTTAGAATTTTAATAGAATACAGAGGGGGTCATTCAGACCCGATCACAGGCTGCAGTTTTTTGCAGCCGTACGATCGAGGTCTGAACAGCGCATGCTTGGGGGCCGCAATACGGAGGCGTTTTGCAGCGGATGAGTAACTCCTGAACAGTGCAGAGACTGCACAAACTTTTTGTTTGTGCAGCTCACTGCACAAGCGTTTGCAGACCTGCACAGCAAATACCCCCTCCCCAGTGGGCGGTGATTACCTGGTCGCAGAGGTGCAAAAAATAGCCTGCGTGCAACCAGGTCAGAATTACCCCCAGAGTTAGAATTGTAATAGAATATACAGTAGGAAATTCAATATTTGGTGAGCTTCAGCAGTATTTTGCAATCTATCCATGATGCGTATATATATATATATATATATATATATTAGAGATGTGCACCGGAAATTTTTCGGGTTTTGTGTTTTGGTTTTGGATTCGGTTCCGCGGCCGTGTTTTGGATTCAGACGTGTTTTGGCAAAACCTCCCTTAGAAATTTTTGTCGGATTCGGGTGTATTTTGTATTCAGGTGTTTTTTTTCAAACCCCCCTCAAAAACAGCTTAAATCATAGAATTTGGGGGTAATTTTGATCCTATAGTATTATTAACCTCAATAACCATAATTTCCACTCATTTCCAGTCTATTCTGAACACCTCACAATATTATTTTTAGTCCTAAAATTTGCACCAAGGTCGCTGGATGACTAAGCTTAGGCGACCCAAGTGGGCGGCACAAACACCTGGCCCATCTAGGAGTGGCACTGCAGTGTCAGACAGGATTGCACTTTAAAAAAATGGCCCCAAACATCACATGATGCAGAGATACATTTTTTTAAAAAAGAGGTGCAATATGGAATTGTCCTTGGCCCTCACACCCACCCTTATGTTGTATAAACAGGACACTGTTAAACACTTTAACAAACCCATCAATCCAGCGACAGGGTCTGCCACATGACTGTGGCTCAAATGACTGGTTGGTTTGGGTCCCCACCAAAAAAGAAGCAATCAATCTCTCCTTGCACAAACTGGCTCTACAGAGGCAAGATGTCCACCTCCTCCTCATCTTCCGATTCCTCACCCCTTTCACTGTGTACATCCCCCTCCTCACAGAGTATTAATTCGTCCCCACTGGAATCCACCATCACAGGTTCCTGTGTACTTTCTGGAGGCAATTGCTGGTAAATGTCTCCACGGAGGAATTGATTATAATTAATTTTGATGAACATCATCTTCTCCACATTTTCTGGAAGTAACCTCCTATGCTGATCGCTGACAAGGTTACCGGCTGCACTAAACACTCTTTCGGAGTACACACTGGAGGGGGGGCAACTTAGGTAAAATAAAGCCAGTTTGTGTAAGGGCCTCCAAATTGCCTCTTTTTCCTGCCAGTATATGTACGGGCTGTCTGACATACCTACTTGGATGCGGTCACTCATATAATCCTCCACCATTCATTCAATGGTGACAGAATCATATGCAGTGACAGTAGATGACATGTCAGTAATCATTGGCAGGTCCTTCAGTCCGGACCAGATGTCAGCTATCGCTACTGACTACCCTGCATCACCACCAGCGGGTGGTTTTGGAAATTTTATCCTTTTCCTGGCAGCTCCAGTGGTGGGAGAAAATGAAGGAGGAGCTGTTGGCGGGTCACGTTCCGCTTGACTTGACAATTGTCTCACCAGCAGGTCTTTGAACATCTGCAGACTTGTGTCTGCCAGAAAAAGAGATACTACGTAGGCTTTAAACCTAGGCATGGTGGCCAAAATGTAGTGCTCTGATTTCAACAGATTGACCACCTGTGAATCCTGGTTAAGCGAATGAAGGGCTCCATCCACAAGTCCCGCATGCCTAGCGGAATCGCTCCATTTTAGCTTCTCCTTCAATCTCTCCAGCTGCTTCTACAAAAGCCTGATGAGGGGAATGACCTGACTCAGGCTGGCAGTGTCTGAACTGACTTCACGTGTGGCAAGTTCAAAGGGTTGCAGAACCTTGCACAACGTTGAAATCATTCTCCACTGCACTTGAGTCAGGTGCATTCCCGCTCCTTTGCCTATATCATAGGCAGACGTATAGGCTTGAATGGCCTTTTGCTGCTCCTCCATCCTCTGAAGCATATAGAGGGTTGAATTCCACCTCGTTACCACTTTTTGCTTCAGCTGATGGTGGGGCAGGTTCAGGAGTGTTTGCTGGTGCTCCAGTCTTCGGCATGCGGTGGCTGAATGCAGAAAGTGGCCCGCAATTCTTCGGGCCACCGACAGCATCTCTTGCATGCCCCTGTTGTTTTTAAAAAAATTCTGCACCACCAAATTCATTGTATGTGCAAAACATGGGACGTGCTGGTATTTGCCCACATGTAATGCACGCACAATATTGGTGGCGTTGTCCGATGTCGCAAATCCCCAGGAGAGTCCAATTGGGGTAAGCCAATCTGCGATGATGTTCCTCAGTTTCCGTAAGAGGTTGTCAGCTGTGTGCCTCTTACGGAAAGCAGTGATACAAAGCGTAGCCTGCCTAGGAACGAGCTGGCGTTTGCGAGATGCTGCTACTGGTGCCGCCGCTGCTGTTGTTGCTGCGGGAGGCAATACATCTACCCAGTGGGCTGTCACAGTCATATAGTCCTTTGTCTGCCCTGCTCCACTTGTTCACATGTCCGTGGTGAAGTGGACATTGGGTACAACTGCACTTTTTAGAACACTGGTGACTCTTTTTCTGATGTCTGTGTACATTCCCGGTATCGCCTGTCTAGAGAAGTGGAACCTAGATGGCATTTGGTACCGGGGACACACTACCTCAAGAAATTCTATAAGTCCCTGTGAACTAACGGCGGATACCGGACACACGTCTAACACCAACACAGCTGCCAAGGCCTGAGTTATCCGCTTTGCAAAGGATGACTGCTGTGATATTTAATTTTCCTTGCAAAGGACTGTTGGACAGTCAATTGCTTACTGGAAGTAGTACAAGTGGTCTTCCGACTTCCCCTCTGGGATGACGATCAACTCCCAGCAGCAACAACAGCAGCGCCAGCAGCAGTAGGCGTTACACTCAAGGATCCATCAGAGGAATCCCAGTTAGGAGAGGACTCATCAGACTTGCCAGTGACATGGCCTGCAGGACTATTGGTGTTCCTGTATAAGGAAGAAATTTACACTGAGGGAGTTGTTGGTGTGGTTTGTAGGAGCTTGGGTACAAGAGGAAGAAGGAATTTAGTTGTCACTATCAGTGGACTGCTTCCGCTCTCACCCAAAGTTTTTGAACTTGTCAATGACTTCTGATGAATGCGCTCCAGGTGACGTATAAGGGATGATGTTCCTAGGTGGTTAACATCCTAACCCCTACTTATTACAGCTTGACAAAGGCAACACATGGCTTGACACCAGTTGTCCACATTTCTGTTGAAATAATTTCACACCGAAGAGGTGATTTTTTTGGTATTATGACCAGGCATGTCAATGGCCTTATTCATCCCACGGACAGCAGGTGTCTCCCCGGTTGCCTGACTTAAACAAACCACCTCTCCATCAGAATCCACCTGGTCAATTTCCTGCTCAGCGCCAGCAACACCCATATCCTCATCCTGGTGTACTTCAACAGTGACATCTTAAATTTGAATATCAGGAACTGGACTGTGGGTGCTCCTTCCAGCACTTGCAGGGGGCGTTCAAATGGTGGAAGGAGCCACCTCTTCCCATCCAGTGTTGGGAAGGTCAGGCACCGCAACCGACACAATTGGACTCTCCTTGGGGATTTGTGATTTAGAAGAACGCACAGTTCTTTGCTGTGCTTTTGCCAGCTTAAATCTTTTCATTTTTCTAGCGGGAGGATGAGTGCTTCCATCCTCATGTGAAGCTGACCCACTAGTCATGAGGAACATAGGAGAGGGCCTTAGCCGTTCCTTGCCACTCTGTGTCGTAAATGACAATATTGCCAAGTTTACGCTTCTCCTCACAGGATTTTAATTTAGATTTTTGGGTCATTTTACTGAACTTTTGCTTTTTGGATTTTACATGCTCTGCACTATGACATTGGGCATTGGCGTTGGCAGATGACGTTGATGGCATTTCATCGTCTCTGCCATGACTAGTGGCAGCAGCTTCAGCACAAGGTGGAAGTGGATCTTGATCTTTCCCTATTTTACCCTCCACATTTTTGTTCTCCATTTATTAACGTGTGGAATTATATGCCAGTAATATATCTGGAATTAGATGGCGGTAATGTCTGGAATTAGATACCACTAGATAGATACCAGATACCACTGTGACTGGAATGATGAGGACCTATGCACAGTGACAGGACACTACCACAGCACCCTACAGCAGCAAGATGCAGCATAAGACTCTGGACTTTTAGTCACCACAATTCAGCACTGATAATAATGAGCACAGATACTGAGCACTATTCAGGATAATAGAACTGACACTAGGCAGCAAAATACAGCAATGGACTACTGTTCTGTACTACTTTATACTGGTCAGTGGTCACCACAATGCCGCACTGATAATAATGAGCACAGATACTGAGCACTATTCAGGATAATAGAACTGACACTAGGTAGCAAAATACAGCAATGGACTACTGTACTATACTACTATATACTGGTCAGTGGTCACCACAATGCTGCACTGATAATAATGAGCACAGATACTGAGCACAATTCAGGATAATAGTACTGACACTAGGCAGCAAAATACAGCAATGGACTACTGTTCTGTACTACTATATACTGGTCAGTGGTCACCACAATGCCGCACTGTTAATAATGAGCACAGATACTGAGCACTATTCAGGATAATAGAACTGACACTAGGTAGCAAAATACAGCAATGGACTACTGTACTGTACTACTATATACTGGTCAGTGGTCACCACAATGCAGCACTGATAATAATGAGCACAGATACTGAGCACTATTCAGGATAATAGATCTGACACTAGGCAGCAAAATACAGCAATGGACTACTGTACTGTACTGTACTGTACTACTATATACTGGTCAGTGGTCACCACAATGCAGCAATGATAACATAATGAGCACAGATACACTGCACTGTTTAGGATAATAGAACTGAGTGACACTGGGCAGCGAGAACAGCACTGGACTATTGTACTGTAATACCATATACTGGTCTCCACAATGCCGCACTGATACTGAGCACAGATATTGAGCTGAGATTTGCTGATATTGGGCTATTCGGGCAGAGAACGTAGCCACATCCTCTCTCTATCTCGACAATGCACGAGTGAAAATGGCGGCGACGTGCAGCTCTTTATATGTAATTGGAATCTCGCGAGAATACGACAGCGGGATGATGACGTTTTCCCCCTTTCGGGTTTTGCGTGTAAGGCGGGAAGAACCAAGGCTGCCTCGGACCCGCGTAAACCACGTGAAGTTCAGGGGGGTTCGGATCTCGACGAACCGAACCCGCTCATCTCTAATATATATATATATATATATATATATATATATATACTGCTCCAAAAAATATAGGGAACACTTAAACAAAACAATGTTACTCCAAGTCAATCACACTTCTGTGAAATCAAACTGTCCACTTAGGAAGCAACACTGATTGACAATCAATTTCACATGCTGTTGTGTAAATGGAATAGACAACAGGTGGAAATTATAGGCAATTAGCAAGACACCCCGAATAAAAGAGTTGTTCTGCAGGTTGTGACCACAGACCACTTCTCAGCTCCTATGCTTTCTGGCTGATGATTTGGTCACTTTTGAAAGCTGGTTATGCTTTCACTCTACTGGTAGCATGAGACGGAGTCTACAACCCACACAAGTGGCTTGGGTAGTGCCGCTCATCCAGGATGGCTCATCAATGCGAGCTGTGGCAAGAAGGTTTGCTGTGTCTGTCAGCGTAGTGTCCAGAGCATGGAGGCGCTACCAGGAGACTGGCCAGTACATCAGGAGACGTGGAGGAGGCCATAGGAGGGCAACAACCCAGCAGCAGGACCGCTACCTCCGCCTTTGTGCAAGGAGGAACAGGAGGAGCACTGCCAGAGCCCTGCAAAATGACCTCCAGCAAGCCACACATATGCATGTGTCTACTGAAATGATCAGAAACAGACTCCATGAGGGTGGTATGAGGGCCCGAAGTCCACAGGTGGGGGTTGTGCTTACAGCCCAACATCGTTCAGGATGTTTGGCATTTGCCAGAGAACAGCAAGATTGCCAAATTCGCCACTGGCGCCCTGTGCTCTTCACAGATGAAAGCAGGTTCTCACTGAGCACATGTGACAGACGTGACAGAGTCTGGAGATGCCAAGGAGAACGTTCTGCTGCCTGCAACATCCTCCAACATGACCGGTTTGGCAGTGGGTCAGTAATGGTGTGGGGTGGCATTTCTTTGGGGGGCCGCACAGCCCTCCATGTGCTCACCAGAGGTAGCCTGACTGCCATTAGGTACCGAGATGAGATCCTCAGACCCCTTGTGAGACCATATGCTGGTGCGGTTGGCCCTGGGTTCCTCCTAATGCAAGACAATGCTAGACCTCATGTGGCTGGAGTGTGTCAGCCGCTCCTGCAAGACGAAGGCATTGATGCCATGGACTGGCCAGCCTGTTCCCCAGACCTGAATCCTATTGAGCACATCTGGGACATCATGTCTCGCTCCATCCACCAATGCCACGTTGCACCACAGACTGTCCAGGAGATCCCTCAGGAGACCATCTACCACCTCATCAGGAGCATGCCCAGGCATTGTAGGGAGGTCATACAGGCACGTAGAGGCCACACACACTACTTAGCCTCATTTTGACTTGTTTTAAGGACATTACATCAAAGTTGGATCAGCCTGTAGTGTGTTTTTCCACTTTAATTTTGAATCTGACTCCAAATCCAGACCTCCATGGGTTAATAAATTTGATTTCCATTGATTATTTTTGTGTGATTTTGTTGTCAGCACATTCAACTATGTAAAGAACAAAGTATTTAATAAGAATATTTCATTCATTCAGATCTAGGATGTGTTATTTTAGTGTTCCCTTTATTTTTTTGAGCAGTGTATATATATTTAAAATAATAAAAGTTCATGCGCAATCCTAAAAGATATAAAGTCCATATTTAAATCCACTTTTTACGTGTCCAGCAATCGCTGCTCCCTTCTTCACCCTTCCTCAAGGGTGTTTAGTATCACTATAGTAACAAGAACAAAAGGGGGCGCAGATAGTATAATGACGTTTTTAAGTTAAATGTACATTAAAAAGATTATAAATAGCTTATCACAAAAGTCGGGACTGTTTGTGTTCAGGAGGGACCCCACACAATTTTTTTTACATATTTTTTTAACTCTTTCACATACTATACACAATGAAGCCCTGCACGGAATTACTTCAACATCTGTGAACACGAATTTAAAAAACACGGTAGTTAAGTAAATTGACGTTTTTTGTTTTTTTTTCCCCAAAAAAGTTGCAATCTCACACTGCCGATGTTAGCCGAGATTGATCTCGGCTGAAATCGGCAGAAATACAAATCTAAGTAAATAGCAGTGCCTCACCTGTGTATCCTTTCCCCACATATCTAATCAAAACTCACCAGATGTTCCCTTTGGCTCATATATTGCATGTAAATCTAGCTCTGGGGTTAGCCAGTGCCTCCTGAGCCATTTAGCTCACTGCATGTCCTTGAGTAAATATACCCCTATATTGTCATATAAGTAACTTACTACTACTACTTTTATTATTATAGTATTATTATTATTATTATTATTATTATTAACAATAATAACAACAGCAGCAGCAGCAGCAGCAGCAATAACAACAACACATATAATAGTGATGTGCACCGGACATTTTTCAGGTTTTGTGTTTTGGTTTTGGATTCGGTTCCGCGGCCGTATTTTGGATTCGGACGCGTTTTGGCAAAACCTCCCTGAAATTTTTTTGTCGGATTCGGGTGTGTTTTGGATTTGTGTGTTTTTTTACAAAAAACACTCAAAAACAGCTTAAATCATAGAATTTGGGGGTCATTTTGATCCCATAGTATTATTAACCTCAATAACCATAATTTCCACTCATTTCCAGTCTATTCTGAACACCTCACACCTCACAATATTATTTTTAGTCCTAAAATTTGTACCGAGGTCGTTGGATGACTAAGCTAAGCGACCCAAGTGGCCAACACAAACAACTGGCCCATCTAGGAGTGGCACTGCAGTGTCAGACAGGATGGCACTTCAAAAAATAGTCCCCAAACAGCACATGATGCAAAGAAAAAAAGAGGTGCACCAAGGTCGCCGGATGGTTAAGCTAAGCGACCCAAGTGGCCGACACAAACAACTGGCCCATCTAGGAGTGGCACTGCAGTGTCAGACAGGATGGCATTTCAAAAAATAGTCCCCAAACAGCACATGATGCAAAGAAAAAAAGAGGTGCACCAAGGTTGCTGGATGATTAAGCTAAGTGACCCAAGTGGCTGACACAAACAACTGGCCCATCTAGGAGTGGCACTGCAGTGTCAGACAGGATGGCACTTTAAAAAATAGTCCCCACACAGCACATGATGCAAAGAAAAAAAGAGGTGCACCAAGGTCGTTGGATGGTTAAGCTTAGCGATCCAAGTGGCCGACACAAACAACTGGCCCATCTAGGAGTGGCACTGCAGTGTCAGACAGGATGGCACTTCAAAAAATAGTCCCCACACAGCACATGATGCAAAGAAAAAAAGAGGTGCACCAAGGTCGCTGGATGGTTAAGCTAAGCGACCCAAGTGGCCGACACAAACACCTGGCCCATCTTGGAGTGGCACTGCCGTGTCAGACAGGATGGCACTTCAAAAAATAGACCCCAAACAGCACATGATGCAAAGAAAAAAAGAGGTGCACCAAGGTCGCTGGATGGTTAAGCTAAGCGACCCAAGTGACCGACACAAACAACTGGCCCATCTAGGAGTGGCACTGCAGTGTCAGACAGGATGGCACTTCAAAAAATAGTCCCCAAACAGCATAAGATGCAAAGAAAAAAAGAGGCGCACCAAGGTCGCTGGATGGTTAAGCTAAGCGACCCAAGTAGCCGACACAAACAACTGGCCCATCTAGGAGTGGAAAAGGAAAAAAGAAAAAAGATTGGCTGCGCTTACAGTGTTGTTAGTATACCATAATTGTGGAGAGCTGACAACCGAAATATATAAAATATATTTATTAGAATAATAACACACCAATAAAAACTGGTACACAATATATGGAAGAATTATAAAATTTGTATATACTCTGAAAAAAACGTAAATATATTTGATAAACAGTGTCCACGAATTGGGATGGTTATAGCAATGTATGGAGTATTAACTCAGTGCAAATATAGATTTGTAACACTGTTTAAGAAATGTATCATTACTATTGCATGCTTATTAAAATTGTATCGCTTCAGGAATTTATCTTAGTAACAAATCTTGCTACAGGTGCCGAGGCAACATGTGAGCTGAATTGCTCTAACAGAGGCTGCTCCTCCCCTATACTCTGATCACCGATCACCGAATCTAACCCATTGGCATCGCTCATCTATGGGGACGCTCCCCGCTATTCAATAGAAGATTCCCTCTACTAACACGAGGCTGCTCCGGCTAACGCTACTGCCTAGCGCCTTTTCCTACATCTCCAGTGGCTGCTACCCCCTCGTTGGAACCTCTGCAATAAACGGCGGCTCCAGCCAGCGCCACTGCACGGCGCCTTCAGCCAACAGAGGATTACCCTTGCAATTAAGGGCGGCTACGGCCAGCGCTACGATACGGCGCTCACAGCTATCAGAGGATTCTCCTTGTAATTAACGGCAGCCCTGGCCAGCGCTATTGCACGGCGCACTCAATTAACAGCAGCACCTTCGACTGGAAATACCGGACATTATACGTTTTCATCCAAGTGGGCATCAAAGGACTTCCTCTAGCCCTCGGGAGATCATATGAATATCCTGGTAACTATTATAAATACGCCGGTAAATACACAGTAGCAGCCTCTGTTAGAGCAATTCAGCTCACTTCCTCTCCTTGTTCAATTAGTTAGTGGGCTATAGTGGACTCCACCGAGGATGCTCGGTGTTCATAGCCCCAGGAGAGGTAATTATATACTACTAATAACTGTCATTTCATTCATTGCTGGGACTTCTATGGTTTATTAGCTACAGTGTGCATGTTGCCTCTGCACCTGTAGCAAGATTTGTTACTAAGATAAATTCCTGAAGCGATACAATTTTAATAAGCATGCAATAGTAATGATACATTTCTTAAACAGTGTTAAAAATCTTTATCTGCACTGAGTTAATACTCCATACATTGCTATAACATCCCAATTTGTGGACACTGTTTATCAAATATATTTACGTTTTTTTCAGAGTATATACAAATTTTATAATTCTTCCATATATTGTGTACCAGTTTTTATTGGTGTGTTATTATTCTAATAAATATATTTTATATATTTCGGTTGTCAGCTCTCCACAATTATGGTATACTAACAACACTGTAAGCGCAGCCAATCTTTTTTCTTTTTCTCTTGCATAAATTACCAAAGGCACATACACAGTGCTTTTTTGGCAGCGCTTTATTGTTGTTTGAACCAGTTATCAATATCTTTAGGCGCTTGAAGCAGATCTGTCTTTGTTTTTGTTTTCTTCCATCTAGGAGTGGCACTGCAGTGTCAGACAGGATGGCACTTCAAAAAATAGTCCCCAAACAGCACATGATGCAAAGAAAAAAAGAGGTGCACCAAGGACGCTGGATGGATAGTATACTTGACGACACAGAGGTAGGTAGAGCAGTGGACTACTATACCGTACTGCTATATATTATATACTGGTGGTCAGCAAAATTATGCACTGTCCTCCTACTATATATATACTGCACAAAACTTAAATGCACCACAGGTATGGAATATGGATGGATAGTATACTTGACGACACAGAGGTAGGTAGAGCAGTGGACTACTGTACCGAACTGCTATACATTATGGGGGTCATTCCGAGTTGTTCGCTCGGTAAAAATCTTCGCATTGCAGCGATTTTCCGCTTAATGCGCATGCGCAATGTCCGCACTGCGACTGCGCCAAGTAAATTTGCTATGCACTTAGGAATTTTACTCACGGCATTTTATTCGTTCTGGCGATCGTAATGTGATTGACAGGAAATGGGTGTTACTGGGCGGAAACAGGCCGTTTTATGGGCGTGTGGGAGAAAACGCTACCGTTTCCGGAAAAAACGCAGGAGTGGCCGGAGAAACGGGGTAGTGTCTGGGCGAACGCTGGGTGTGTTTGTGACGTCAAACCAGGAACGACAAGCAGTGAAATGATCGCAGATGCCGAGTAAGTCTGGAGCTACTCAGAAACTGCTACGAGGTGTGTAATCGCAATATTGCGAATACATCGTTCGCAATTTTAAGATGCTAAGATTCACTCCCAGTAGGCGGCGGCTTAGCATGAGCAAATCTGCTAAAATCCACTTGCGAGCGAACAACTCGGAATGACCCCCTATATACTGGTGGTCAGCAAAATTATGCACTGTCCTCCTACTATATATATACTGCGCAAAACTTAAATGCACCATAAGTATGGAATATGGATGGATAGTATACTTGACGACACATAGGTAGGTAGAGCAGTGGACTACTGTACCGTACTGCTATATATTATATACTGGTGGTCAGCAAAATTATGCACTGTCCTCCTACTATATATATACTGCGCACCACTTAAATTCACCACAGGTATGGATGGATAGTACACTTGATGACACAGAGGTAGGTAGAGCAGTGGACTACTGTACTGTACTGATATAATACTGGTGGTCACTGGTCAGCAAAATTCTGCACTGTCCTCCTACTATATACTACAATGCAGCACAGATATGGAGAGTTTTTCAGGCAGAGAACGTAGATATTTTCACTTCAGCACACTGAGCACAGATATTTGCAAGCACACTGAGCACAGATATTTGCAGCACACAGATATTTGCAGCACACTGAACACAACTGAGAGAATGCTGCACATGTCCTCTCCCTATCATCTCCAATGCACGAGTGAAAATGGCGGCGACGCATGGCTCCTTATATAGAATACGAATCTCGTGAGAATCCGACAGCGGGATGATGACTTTCGGGCGTGCTCGGGTTAACCGAGCAAGGCGAGAGGATCCGAGTCTGCCTCGGACCCGTGTAAAATGGGTGAAGTTCGGGGAAGTTCGGATTCCGAGAAACCGAACCCGCTCATCACTAACATATAACAATAGAATATGCACCTGAGAGGAATTTCCTT
Organism: Pseudophryne corroboree; assembly: GCF_028390025.1. NCBI lineage: Eukaryota > Metazoa > Chordata > Amphibia > Anura > Myobatrachidae > Pseudophryne > Pseudophryne corroboree. Next base: position 457,990,699 of record NC_086447.1, on the reverse strand, counting down.
GGATAATGTTGAGTGGGTTTGAAAGGGTGATGTGACATCTAGAGGACATACTACACATAGGAAACCAGAAAAAAAAGTAAATATCAAACTTTATTAAAGAAAATATTACATTTTGATTTAGGTGTGTTTTAATTTTATTGATATGGTTTCCAGTGCAAATTTGTTTGGATTTGAAACTTGGATTTTTTTTCTGTTTTTGATATTTGTGATAACTCATAAATATCAATGCATTCACTCTTTTTTTTAATTAGTGAAGGTATTTTATGCATTATTCCTATACAGCCTTATATCATATATTATGGCTGCATCTTTGGCTAGACTGTACATTTTTCTTTTTATATGTACAAATGTAACCTGCATAGATTTTAGTAGGAGAACGCTACTGTATATTAAATGAAGTTTAATTACACCAGAGAATCTGTGATTTTACTTCTATTGACTCAGGTAAAATCCTAGAATCAATAGTCACCTGAAGTAATTATATATATTTTTTTCTTATAAATATATATATATATATATATATATATATATACACTGCTCAAAAAAATAAAGGGAACACTAAAATAACGCATCCTAGATCTGAATGAATGAAATATTTTTATTAAATACTTTGTTCTTTACATAGTTGAATGTGCTGACAACAAAATCACACAAAAATTATCAATGGAAATCAAATTTATTAACCCATGGAGGTCTGGATTTGGAGTCACCCTCAAAATGAAAGTGGAAAAACACACTACAGGCTGATCCAACTTTGATGTAATGTCCTTAAAACAAGTCAAAATGAGGCTAAGTAGTGTGTGTGGCCTCCACGTGCCTGTATGACCTCCCTACAATCCATACAAGTGGCTCAGGTAATGCCGCTCATCCAGGATGGCACATCAATGCGAGCTGTGGTAAGAAGGTTTGCTGTGTCTGTCAGCGTAGTGTCCAGAGCATGGAGGCACTACCAGGAGACAGGCCAGTACATCAGGAGACGTGGAGGAGGCCGTGGGAGGGCAACAACCCAGCAGCAGGACCGCTACCTCCGCCTTTGTGCAAGGAGGAACAGGAGGAGCACTGCCAGAGCCCTGCAAAATGACCTCCAGCAAGCCACAAGTGTGCATGTATCTACTCAAATGATCAGAAACAGACTCCATGAGGGTGGTATGAGGGCCCGACGTCCACAGGTGGGGGTTGTGCTTACAGCCCAACACCGTGCAGGACGTTTGGCATTTGCCAGAGAACACCAAGATTGGCAAATTCGCCACTGGCGCCCTGTGCTCTTCACAGATGAAAGCAGGTTCTCACTGAGCACGTGACAGACGTGACAGAGTCTGGAAATGTCAAGGAGAACATTCTGCTGCCTGCAACATCCTCCAGCATGACCGGTTTGGCAGTGGGTCAGTAATGGTGTGGGGTGGCATTTCTTTGGGGGGCCGCACAGCCCTCCATGTGCTCGCCAGAGGTAGCCTGACTGCCATTAGGTACCTAGATGAGATCATCAGACCCCTTGTGAGACCATATGCTGGTGCGGTTGGCCCTGGGTTCCTCCTAATGCAAGACAATGCTAGACCTCATGTGGCTGGAGTGTGTCAGCAGTTCCTGCAAGACGAAGGCATTGATGTTATGGAATGGCCCGCCCGTTCCCCAGACCTGAATCCAATTGAGCACATCTGGGACATCTTGTCTCGCTCTATCCACCAACACCACGTTGCACCACAGACTGTCCAGGAGTTGGCGGATGCTTTAGTCCAGGTCTGGGAGGAGATCCCTCAGGAGACCATCCGCCACCTCATCAGGAGCATGCCCAGGCGTTGTAGGGAGGTCATACAGGCACGTGGAGGCCACACACGCTACTTAGCCTCATTTTGACTTGTTTTAAGGACATTACATCAAAGTTGGATCAGCCTGTAGTGTGTTTTTCCACTTTAATTTTGAGGGTGATTTCAAATCCAGACCTCCATGGGTTAATACATTTTATTTCCATTGATAATTTTTGTGTGATTTTGTTGTCAGCACATTCAACTATGTAAAGAACAAAGTATTTAATAAGAATATTTCATTCATTCAGATCTAGGATGTGTTATTTTAGTGTTCCCTTTATTTTTTTGAGCAGTGTATATATGAATAAACACAAATTCCCAAGTGCGTTACAGTGGAATGTGATTTACACAGTTCTTCCAGCGTTATTTTTGTCGGAATGTAGACTGGAGGATATTTGAATCTGGGGACCTGTAACAGACACCCCTCACCAAGTAGTCACCCGAACAAGAGGCCAACAGGCCAATTAATAAAAAGTTATTTTAATAACATATACACAGTTCAAAGTATAAAATTGTGTCAATAAAATGCAACCAAAAGAATACACAGCCAACATGTTTGTAAGGTGGAATCTAGATATCCCCTCACCTTTTGCAAGGTGCGAGCTCGACAGGGAATATCTTTACAGACTAGGTTGTGATTCTCTGACTGACAAACCCAACGCGTTTCGTCTAATCGACTTCATCAGGGGTAACAAATATAGAAAAGGGCTAGTTTGCTCATGATGAATTAATGTAAATGATCATAACCTCAAAAAAATCTCCTATATCTTGACTTAGTGAATGGAGTTCTTATATCTGTGACTTACACATACAGCCAAATCTCTCCCAGGATCTATTCTGTGAGACCTATTGATGAAGCCACACCACTTATACTTTTGAGATTGTTAAGCCAGCTATATAATTCTTGAGTTTCGTTGTACGTGGGTCAACATCCGAATCAGAAATAGTCTTGAATTAAAAATTGGACACCACACTTTAGGTAGTTTACAAAAATGCTGACATACGGCTGTCAGCACTCCTAAGAGACCATAACCAATAGTATTCCTAGGCGGCCCCGTAAGGATTTACGCCTAAGTAGTTTTAAGGTAGTTTATACAAAACACCATCATTCAACTGATTATACATTTAAGAAGGAATATCTCTCGAGCTCTAATTAGGAGCCCTGATATAAGAACTCCATTCACTAAGTCAAGATATAGGAGATTTTTTTGAGGCTATGATCCTTTACATTAATTCATCATGAGCAAACTAGCCCTTTTCTATATTTGTAACCCCTGATGAAGTCGATTAGACGAAACGCGTTGGGTTTGTCAGTCAGAGAATCACAACCTAGTCTGTAAAGATATTCCCTGTCGAGCTCGCACCTTGCAAAAGGTGAGGGGATATCTAGATTACACCTTACAAACGTGTTGGCTGTGTATTCTTTTGGTTACATTTTTTTGACACAATTTTATACTTTGAACTGTGTATATGTTATTAAAATAACTTTTTATTAATTGGCCTGTTGGCCTTTTGTTTGGGTGACTACTTGGTGAGGGGTGTCTGTTACAGGTCCCCAGATTCAAATATCCTCCAGTCTACATTCCGACGAAAATAACACTGGAAGAACTGTGTAAATCACATTCCACTGTAGCGCACTTGGGAATTTGTGTTTATTCTTGTATGCTTTTGAGGTTTCCCAACAAAGATCTCTCCCATGGTGCTGCTCCCAGGTTGGCGCGAGATAAAGATACTACTGTGTTTTTATATATATATATATATATATGTATATATATTCTGCAAGTAGGTCTGGCACTCCACTTAATTGATACAACTGCCTGCGTGCCCTTGTATAATTAAAATAAGTCCAAGAGTGGTTCTGTAGCAACAGAGTCACAAACACAGCACTGCAGGATAAGTTTAAAATTTTTAGATTTACTTCATCATTTCGAGAACTATTATCCCCATCTTCAGGAAGGTACAGTAATAAAGACATATAGAAAACGCTTACCTTATATCCCCACCCAGTGCAAATGAGGCAGCATTGGAGTGTGGTCGCAGAGTGGCGGGTCCCGATGACTTCACCTGCTACAGCTCCTGGTATTTGCCATACCAATGCAGAACGCTCCCCGGACACCGCGCTGCCATCTCTATGTGATTAAAACAAAAAGCATGTAGAGACAGCAAAGAAGAGTATGCACAAAACCCCAATATATATCACCCAATTACTTGCTAGCAACTAGTATGCAAATACAGTATCCTATGTCATATCTAATATTACTATTAACTGTTCTAAACATAAAACATGACACATACTAGTTCCCAAGGTGATAATCAGAATCATTTTTAGAGAACAATGTTGGAAAAAGCATAAATATCAATTTATAATAAAGAATTCCATGAGATCCACTCGTTTAGTCCATATGGGGTGACGGTGTTGAGTCAATAAATCCAAGAAGCTTCTTGTTTAATCAGCAATGTCAGACGGTCACCACCACGAACCAGTTGCAGGATGTGATCATCCTTTCAGAACCCTATTCTTTCAGAACCCTGATTTCTCTGGTCATATAGGCTTGTTCACAAGACACATTGATGATTTATTTATGCTATGGCATGGCAGACCAGTTTTGTTTAAGAAGTTGATGTTGGCTATGAACAATATGAGTTCACCGAGTACATTCACATACAGATGGAGTGCCTCAAATATCATTATTTTAGATGTTTTAAAATCACTGTCTGAGTGTAAAATATAACTACTTCCATTTTTCACAAACCTACAGACCGCAAAACCATCTTACAGGCAGGCAGCCAACTTCCCCCACACTCAGAAAAGGACTCCCCTTTTCTCAAATGCTAAGGGTGGTTATAATAACCAGCAATCCAGCAGAAGTTTCTACTGAACTGGATAAAATTATACTCAAATTCCGAGAACGGGATATTGTTATAAGGATCTGTGTCATACAAAATTAAAAGTATTGGATTTGAAATGTGCTGATCTGCTAAAATCTAAACAGACCATTACTGAGAATCAAAACTTTACCTGGGTAACAACTTATGATACCTCGAGCTACAAGGGTCAAATGGCCTAAAATAGCTACTGACACAGATCTGCCAGGATTACAGAAATTACGCCCTATGACTTGCTATAGAAGAAATTGTAATATATGGGATTGGTTGGTACATACGGAAGTGTAAACATGGATCCCCTTTAGTGGTGTAGACCGTTTTTTTTTGCGGTGTGTTACTTTTAACCCTGTGGATGCCTACATGGACAGAAGAGGACCGATCTTCACTGGATTATAGGTGAGTATATTGTTTTGTTTTTTTACAGGTACCCCATGGATTCTACGTTGATAAGGGGACCGATGGGCTCAGTGGGACACTAGGTAAGTACAGTATGTGTGAGTGTGTAAGTGCGTTTTATTAAAACTTTGCTTTCATGGTGTCTGTGTTTTTATTGCAATATTGCTTTTGATATGGAACTGCAGGTACCCTTTAAAGGGCCCCTTTAATGCCATGCATGCTGATACTTGTGGTTCTCCAAGTACCAGCATGCGGGGAGGCTTGCTGGGACCTGTAGTTCCACACCAAAAGACAATATTTATTTTATTCTTTTGTTTTAAACTTTTTAAGGCTATCAGCTCTCCATTTAAAGGGTCTCCACTCCCCCAGGAACCCTAGCAAGGACTGACTAGTTGGGGAGATAATGCCACGGCTGCAGGGACCAATATAAATGTGTCCCCTTGCTGTGGCATTATCTCCCTGGCTAGTGGAGCCCGGTGCCGGTTTCAAAAATATGGGGGACCCCTACTTCTTTTGTTGCCCATATTTTTGGAACCAGGACCAGACCAAGAGCCCAGTGCTAGTTGTGTAAATACTGGGGAACCCTACACACTTTCCCCCGAGTATTTTAACAACCAGGACTCACTCAAAGAGCCCGGGGCTGGTTATGCTTAGGAGGGGGGACCCCACGCAAGTTTTTGGGGGATTTTTAACTATTTCACACACATTTACATAGAGAAGCATGCATGGATCTCACTGATCCATGCGTGACTATCAAAACATGCCAGCCAAAAGCAGTTCTATTTGAAAGTTCTATTTCTGTATGAATTCCATGCTTTCCCATCAGTGTTTGGCTATTGGGGGTAATTCCAAGTTGATCGCAGCAGGAAATTTTTTAGCAGTTGGGCAAAACCATGTGTAGTGCAGGTGGGGCAGAGTTAACATGTGCAGAGAGAGTTAGATTTGGGTGTGGTGTGTTCAATCTGCAATCTAATTTGCAGTGTAACAATAAAGCAGCCAGTATTTACCCTGCACAGAAACAAAATAACCCACCCAAATCTAACTCTTCTGCAAATGTTATATCTGCCCCCCCTGCAGTGCACATGGTTTTTCCCAACTGCTAAAGAATTTCCTGCTGCGATCAACTTGGAATTACCTCCAATGTCGGCAGTGATTGAGAATACAAATTCTTAGTAAATTCCCATGTTGTATAAAATAACAGCCGCTTTTTGACAGATGGTCTGTTGATTCGTCTTTTTGTGGTCGGCCATGTATCTCAATACGAATAGCCCCAACACTGCCGAGATTTGTGTTTAGTAAATTCCCGAGATGCCATTTAGAAAAAAAGCAAACTCGAATGGATTCGGGACCTTAGTAAATTTCCACCATAGAGTGCTGTAAAGTGAGCATATTAAAAAGGGCCAATAGGCAAAATGCAGGACATTCAAGAAGTAAACAACCAGTGCCATTTCTTGTGGCGGGTGCGGTGTGCATTTGCACAGGGCACCCACCGTGGCTCTAAGTGGCTCAGTTTGCTCTCCCCCTCCTCCCCGTCATTACTACTCCGCTCGGGGGTGGAGTTTCATGCAATGACGTAAGTATAACTTTCTCTCTCTCTCTGTTTGTAGAAGGGGACTCTGCCTGCTATAACGTGTAATATTGGGCTCTTGCCTGCCTTAATGTGTAAAATGGGAACTCTTGCCTGCTATAATGTGTAAAATGAGGACACTTGCCTGCCGTAATGTGTAAAATGGGGACTCTTGCCTGCCCTAATGTGTAAAATAGGGACTCTGCTGTAATGTATAAAATGGGGACACTTGCCTTCCGTAAAGTGTAAAATGGGTACTTTTGCCTGCCTTAATGTAAAATGGGGGCACTTGCCTGCCGTAATGTGTAAAATGGGGACTCTTGCCTGCCGTAATGTGTAAAATGGGGACTCTTGCCTGCCGTAATGTGTAAAAGGGGGATTCTTGCCTGCTGTAATGTGTAAAATGAGGATTTAATGTATCAAGGGCATTGCAGTGTGTGGCTTAATATGGTGCAGGGGGCATTAACGTGTGTGGCTTAATATGGTAGAATTTTTTTTCATGTGATGGCCATGATCTGTTGGTGCAGGGTCAAAAACAGGGGTGTAAGGTCATCTATTCAGACAAGAAACAGGGTTGGTGAGGACTGCGCTTAATTGCTAGCTAAGAAAGGTAGCTGCTGTGAGAAACAGTGAGAAGGATCCACCCTCCCTCTCAGTATGTAAGTAGAAATATAAGTGTGTCACACTGCTCTTACCATCTACCTATAAAATATATAATGTTTTTAAGTTAGAATAAAGAATTGTGATATAGGAGTCCTATTAAACATAAAACACTTGGTAGATATAAATATATATTTATTAAAATATGTGATATAAAATTGATATTCAATACACTTCAAATGGCCTAATACTGGTATACTATAAAAAAACACACACAACAAGACAATACAAACACAAAACACACTGATGGGCAATGTATGAAGGGGTACATACACAATTTTGCAATTTACTTGTCCCCATATATATATATATTTAATCCTAATATAGGCCAGAGTGTGGGAGTATGGCATACGTCTCCCAATTCAGCATGCAAGTCTTTGAGAACACCATGGTATGCTGTGTCCTCACAGCGATATCCAAATCCACAGAGTGTGGTATAAGTCTTCCAATCAAGAGTGGCTACTCACAATGACAGCAAAGATCTGTTTGTTTGCAGGGAAACCTTCCTCGGCAAGCTGATAAGTCCAGAGGTCTGCAGGCAGACTAAATCACTGATGCTAAGATCGACAGGTTTCGCCTGTTACCAGGCTTCATCAGGATAATTTGAGCAGTGTTATTCTCCCGGATTTTATTCTTGCCGCTCCTTCCATTGCAATCCCATCGGGTACATCACTTCCACCCACACTGTGGTAGTACATCTCTTCCGCCCTTGCATTGGTAATTGCTGTGCATCACTTCCGCCCAAGCTATGCCGATAGTGTCTGCCACGCTGACACTGCAAATCAGAGTGTATTTTTATTCCAGCAAAGAAAATCTTTATTGTGTGGAATATATTTTCCTTGAACTGTAGCAGCTAACATGAAGTCAAAATTGTGTATCTACCCCTTCATACATTGCGCATCAGAGTGTTTTGTGTTTGTATTGTCTTGTTGTGTATTTTATGTAGTATACCGGTATTAGGCCATTTGAAGTGTATTGAATATCAATTTTAGATTTTTTATCACATACAGTATTTTAATAAATATATTTTAATATCTACCAAGTGTTTTATGTTTAATAGTACTCCTATATCACAAGTATTTGTTCTGTCTTAAAAACATTATATATTTTATAGCTAGATGGTAAGCGCAGTGTAACACATTTATATTTCTAGTCTTTTCAGACAAGGCCACGCTCATTCTAATGAGGCCACGTCCCATTGCTGGGAGCGCATGCAAATTTTTGCTTTTTATGTCTAGGGGCAGGAGGACGCACTTTTTTATGTCAGTGCGGGGGGGGGGAGGGGGGGAGTGGTGCATTTTTAAATCTCCCACTGGGAGCCAAACTGTCTAGAAACAGCCCTGTATACAGTAATGCAGGAATATAATAGTTACAGTAACTAACAAACTAGTGTTGTAGAAGTTGTTGTGGACTACTTTTATTATTATTATTTTTAACTTTTATTAATGCATATAAAAAGTTGATGAGAAGAGAAGCGCTGTATACATTTGGCACACTGTACCTTCTTTTAAAAAAATGTGTTTTATAAATTCTTACAGTATATGTATTTAGAAATGAAGTGCTTTATGATTGGTCAATGTTTGTTATCCTGAATATGTTCTTAAAAGTGTTATTATGTTTATTTATGTAATAACAGTTACTTATATCGAGCCAGCATATTCTATTGCGTTTTCCATTGTAAACAAAATAATAACAACACAAGATGTACAATAGTAATGACAGACAGAGAGGTAAGAGGGCTCTGCTCACAAGCTTACAATCTGTAAGGAAATTAACACTAATACACAGAATAAGCCAAATAGGAGACATACTTATACTTTACAATTGTGGTTCCCATGAGTTAGGCCCAGATCCCTTGTGGTCTAGTGGGACAGTGCCTGCAGACCTATAGGCATCTTGATTCATTGCAGCCACCCTGGATTTGCACCGTACCTAGCTATGATTGGCTCACGGCACCATTTTCAAAATGTACCTGTTAGAATTCACGTGGGATTTCCCCTGTATGAACTGACAGAAAACAAAGTGAAATAACAGATTTATTTCATACAAGGTAAGCGCAGTTAAAAGCAGGCAGAAAACAACAGGTATTAAAGTCCATACATAACTAGTGAGTATAGGTAGTAATGTCCCAGATAGTAATAGTTAATGCAGATACTGTAAGCTGAGGTGTTAACTGTAATATCCAGATAGTACTAATAAGAAGGGCAAAGCTGGAACTTTGTGGGCCCCATCACAACATTTTGAAGGAGCCCCTGTCCTAATGCTTCTAGAGAGACACCTCTCTGCAGCAGTTATTAATTGTATACCTCTAGTTTATTTTATCAACCATAGTAATGACCTAGATCACATATGTCACATTGCAACACTGCCAGTACACATTATGCAACACAGTACCTCCAATTTACATTATGACATACCATGTCCCCAATTCATTTTATGTCACAGTACAACACTCCAAGTTCATATTATGCCATACTATTGTGCCTTCACTTCATATATACTGTAGTTACATAGTTAGTGAGGTTGAAAAGAGACAAAATGCCCATCGGGTTCAACCTGTATCCGTATTAAGCAGTGCATATTATAAAGGCACCAGCCAAAATAATGGTTTCGTACCTATTGACAACTATATTTCGTATCACTCCCATATACATAATGTTAATATATTAAATTCTATAGCCTTGGATGCCTTTTTCAGATAGAAACTGTCCAATCCATTTTTAAATGCATTTAAAGAGTCCGCCATTATTATCTTCTCTGGCAGGGAGTTCCAAATCCTTATTGCCCTTATGGTGAAGTACCCTTTCCTACGTTGTGTACGGAATTTTCTCTCCTCTAGCCTCAGCGAGTGCCCACGTGTCCTATACAGAGTTTTATTAATAAAAAAAATCCCCTGCTAACTCTTTGTATTAACCCTTTACATATTTGGAGAGATTAATAAGGTCTCCCCTTAGTCTTCTCTTTTCAAGGGAATACAAATTTCACCCAGTAAGCCTTTCCTCATACCCCAGTGTCTCTAACCCTTTAATCAGTTTAGTAGCACGCCTTTGAACTCTTTCGAGCTCCCCGATATCTGTTTTATAATATGGTGCCCAAAATTGAACACAATATTCCAGATGCGGACGTACCAATGATTTATACAGAGGCAGGATTACATCCGCGTCCCTTGACTCAATACCCCGTTTTATGTAAGCAAGGACTATACTTGCCTTCATTGCTGCATTTTTACATTGCATACTGTTACTAATCCTATTATCTAAGGGCCACCCCAAATCTTTTTCCACCACAGTTACCCCTATCTTTTCCCCATTTAGAGTATAGAATGCAAGTTTGTTTCTAAGCCCAAAGTGCATAACTTTGCACTTATCAATATTGAATCTCATTCCCCATTTAGATGCCCAAGTTTCAAGTTTAAGTAAGTCACTCTGTAAAGACTCCACATCGATTTCTGAATGAATTCCCTTACACAGTTTAGTATCATCTGCAAAGATTGACACTGTGCTTTCCAGGCCTATTCCTAGATCATTAATAAATATATTGAACAGTAGCAGGCCAATTACGGACCCTTGTGATATTCCACTGACTACTGGTGTCCAGCTGGAGAACATCCCATTAACCACTACTCGTTGTACCCTGTTATCCAGCCAATATCCTATCCATGTACAAATAGAATTTCCTAGTCTAAGTTCCCTTAATTTGATGATCAGTCTCTTGTGAGGCACTGTATCGAATGCTTTTTGAAAATCTAAAAAGACCACATCTACTACTTTACCCTGGTCGAGATTATCACTCACTTCCTCGTAGAAGCTAATTAAGTTAGTTTGACACGATCTGTCCCTCACAAACCCATGCTGACTATTGCTAATAAACTTAGAATTCCGCAGATAATCCTCTATGCTATCCCTCAAAATTCCTTCAAATATTTTACCCACTATAAAGGTTATACTAACTGGTCGATAGTTCCCAGGATGATTTTTAGATCCCTTTTTAAATAATGGCACTACCACAGCTATACGCCAATACCTCGGTACCATACCTGATCTAATTAAACTATAGAAATTTAAGTATAAGCATTTTGCCAGCTGAGCCCTAAGCTCCATAATAACCCTTGGGTGAAAGCCATATGGGCCCAGTGATTTATTAATCTTTATGTTGCTTAGTCTCTCCAGGACTAATTCCTCACTTAAACAAGTATCTAGCCATGAATCATTATCGTCTCTGTCGTTATGCACTACTGTCACCATCTGATCCTCCCTGGTGAATACTGATGAAAAAGAAAATTGTTCAGTATATCTACTTTTATTTTGTCATTGTTTATCAAGGCTCCCAGTTCATCTTTTAAAGGACCTGCATTCTCCTTTTTTAACCTTTTACTGTTTATGTATTTCTAAAACTTTTTAGGATTGGATTTACTCTCTATAGCTATTTGCTTTTCGTTTACAATTTTAGCTGCTCTAATTACCTTTTTGCATCTTTTATTGCATTCCTTGTAATACTGGAATACCTCCTCCCCTCCAATTGATTTAATTGCTTTGAAAGCATGCTTCTTATTAGCCATTTCTTTTTTGACCTCCTCATTAAGCCACATTGGTTTGTGTTTAGTACTCCTGCGTTTATTGCCCATGGGAATGAATTTGTGAATATTGCTATCAAATAACCCTTTTAAAGCATCCCACATTTCCAAAGTGTCTTTGCCCTGAAAACAAAACTTCCCGGTCAATGTTGTGCCTGCCTCAGCCTATTGAAGTTAGCTTTTCTAACGTTTAATGTTTTGGTTGATTCCTTATAGCTTTGTTTTTTTAAACTAATGTCGAATGAGATCATATAGTGATCACTGTTTCCCAAGATCTCCCCAACTGTAATGTTTGATAAAATGTCCACATTATTGGTAATAACTAGGTCCAGAATATTATTACCTCTGGTTGGGTCCTCAACTAATTCAAACAAGTACTGATCCTTTAATGTGTTTAGAAACCTGCTGCGCATAGCTTTTACACATGAATCGTTACTCCAATTTATATCAGGATAGTAGAAATCCCCTATCACTAGGATGTCCCCCATTCCCGCAGCTTTTTCAATTTGCTGCCAGAGTTGTTCCTCATGATGTACACTAATATCTGGTTGTTTGTAGCATGTGCCAATGACTAGTTTTTTTGCTTCAATGCCCCAGTTTGCGATCACAACCCATAGCGATTTCACGTTATCTCCAGTCTCCTCGTAAAAATCTCTATTATGCTTGGCTATAGAGATGGTTTTACATAAAAACATACCCCTTCTCCCCTTTTGGTAGCCCTATCTCTCCTGAAAAGTGTATACCCCTCCAAGCTTGCAACCCAGTCGTAGGAGTCGTCCCACCATGTTTCCGTAATACCTATAATATCATATTGATTTTTTGATACAAGCCATTCCAATTCCCCCATGTTACCTGATAGGCTTCATGCAAGCATATATTTTAGCTTATTATTTCCCTTGCCAGTTTGTTTTAATGGATTGTTATCCTTATTTCCAAGTGTCTTTCTAGAATTACTCTTACCGACTGTTATTCTCCTCTCTCACTTAGCACCCCCATCATACTTAATACAGCCTTCTTTACTACTCCTATAAGACCTATTAGGTCTTTCTAAACCTCCCCCTTCTGAAGGTATTTATGCTATGAACATCATGTTCTATATACTGTACTGTAGGACCATAATCGTCATAAGATAATAATGTAGGGATACCATGGGCAATACCTTTGTCGGTAATTTCTGTGTCAACACCCCCGCAATTACCCTTGCCAGCTGATCTTTCCCTCCCCCTTTGCCACCTCCAATTTGTTCACTACCCCCATCCTTACTGTTCTCATATTTTTCCACATTACAGTGCCACAGTTCATATTATGTAATATTAGAATGACATACAGTTCATTTTACAATACAATGAGCAGGAAGAGGTGAAAAACTAGAGATATTGTAGGCCCCAAGGCAAAAGTTTGTAAGGGCACCTATGTACCACCCGATGGTGAAAAATGTATATAATACATATAACTTTGACAGGGTAGGGCCCTCTCATCTCAGGGCCCCATAGCAGCTTCCCATCTGCAACTATGGTAGCTAAGACCTTGCTTGTATACTAGGAACTTGGTATAGCGAATATACAGGTGAGACCAGGTGATTGGCGGCACAGTACTTGAATGCTGCAGAGCAGTGCAGGTGATCTGGAAGGCATTGGAAGTTCTTAGAGAATTTGACTTGACAAACACACTTGATAGCAATATTGACAAAGTTTTAGATTGTACTGGTAAGTGCATGGTAATTAACAAATTCTTAAATGGCAGATATATACACTAACTTAACAGAGCCCAGAATAGTTGATATACGCAACAAATTAGCAAGTCCCAGATAGTTGGTAAACTGAACAATGGGGAAGCAGATTAGAGACCCAGACAACTACTAGAAGGCACAAGCTAACAGGTAGCAGGGGGCCAGGTCATAGAGCAAGGGAATACTTGCTGAAAGCATGATCCAGAGTGCAGTCACTGAGGCAGACTTGACTTGATGACCTCTCACTGGCTAGTGCATAGGACCAGTGCTGTTTCTTGCAGCAAGCGATGCATGTGATCGCACGCTGCAACCGCTGTGGCACTTTTGGTGTCTCATGGTTCTCCCCTCCTCCCCGTCATTACTAATCTGCTCAGGGGTGGAGTTTCGTGTAATGATGAATTTGCATCGTGACTTCACAACGCAAATGCATCATTACGCGAAACTCCACCCTCCAGTGGAGTAGTAATGACGGGGAGGAGGGGAGCACCATGAGCTGTCTAATTGCACTGACAGGCTGCTAGGAGCCTTCTCCAGGACACATGCTAGTTCCTTCTTCTGTGCATGTGGCTTGATGATTCATGAGTGGAGTTGGGAGGCAAGGGACATACCCAGAAGTAAAAGGAAAGACCAGGGCTTTCTGTGCGGCTGTGCCTGGCTACTATATACAGTATAAGTAATGCTGGAGATGGAGACCTGCTACAACTGTGTCCTACAACTCTGTGTGTGTGGGGGCCCACACTAATGTAGAACGTGTCCACTAATGGATAAATAATAAGTATCATAAGGGATTGGTCCCAGCAACAATCATGAGGAGGTTTCCATACCTTATAATGCTTATTATACCAGCTCCCCCATCCCCAATCAAACCCCATATTACACCCCTCAGTCAGTGACTGTCTTGAGTTTATATAAATATATATATATATATATATATATACAGTGTCGTTTCTTGCAGTGGTGCGACGCGTGCAGTTACATGGGACACCCACTGTGGCACTTTAGGTGTCTCATTGTGCACTCTCTCCTCCCCATCATTTCTAATCTGCTCAGGAGCGGAGTATCACGTAATGACACGTTTGTGTTGTGATGTCACAAGCGGAGTAGTAATGATGGGGAGGAGGAGGAGCACCATGAGATGTAGCAGCACCTGACTGGCAGGCAGGAGGAGGAGGAGAGGGGGAGATGCTGACGGGCTGGTGGGTGCTGTAGACACCCCTGACAATGAGCACTACACAGCCCTGGCAACTAGTATTACACAGACTTTGCAACTAGTATTACACAGCCCCGGCAACTAGCATTACACAGCCCCAGGTAACTAGCATTACACAGCCCTGGTAAAGATCATGACACCAGTCCCATAGCATGAAACCCCTGGCAACCAGCATGAATCCCAGAGCATGCAGCACCTGGCAACCAGCATGGATCTCAGAGCATGAAACCCCTGGCAAACAGCATGACAGCCAACATGTGTAACCCTTGGCAATGAGCAGGTAATTTAAAAGTAATTAGAAGCTTTACTGTAGGGTATAATGTATCAAGGGCATTGTGGTGTGTGGCATAATATGGTGCAGGGGGCATTACTGTGTGAAGCTTAATATGGTGGAATTTTTATTTCCCCCGTGGTGTCCATGATCTGTTGGTGCAGCATGCAGGGTTAAAAACTGGGGTGTAAGGTAGTCTTTTCAGGTGAAACTATGCCCATTTTAATGAGATCATGCCAATTTCGGCAAGGCCACGCCTCTTTGCCATTTTTATATCTATGGGAGGGTGCATTTTTTTAATGTCAATGGGGGCACATTTTTAAATCTCGCACTGGGAGCCAAATTGGCTAGAAGCAGCCCTGCACAGGACAAACAGTAGCCAGTCCCCAGATGCAGCCCACAACTGCCTGATAGATAATCAGGGCTGTAAGATCACAAACTAGCCAGGGTTGAGTATGCAAGGGCTATTACTGTTAGAGAGTTCTCCCGACAGCTCAATAACATTCCCCAGTCCAGCTGTATGTCACAAAAATTGGTAATTCCTCTACAGTTTGCAGAAAGAAAATTGTAAGCAGAGACAAGTCAGCCATATTGTGCTTCTAAGTGAAGCCACTCTTAGTACATCCAGCAGAGGAGACTTCTTCATATGCACTAAGTGTCTCAAAAACCTTAACCTAAAAGTCCCTAAACTCAAACAAGAGCTGCCTAAAAAAAACCCTTAGTTATACTTATCCTCTACCATTAGGTATGCCTTTGTAAAACTACCATAAAATACCTAAAAAATGTCACACTTGACAAACAGAAAGTGGAGGGAAAATAGTGACTTTGTTAACATTAGTTTATTCCAAGTTTATTATTTTTCAATTTATTTTGGCCCTGATATTTTGCATACAACACCATGTGACAGTTCTACATGGACATGCCAAATTTCATCTCAGTACATACCTAAACCTAATCCTTAAACTAATGCTAATGTGGACAATTTTAGAATGTCAAGATTTCATGTCGACAATCTCAAAATTTCAACATTTTCCTAGTTTCAACATTTATGACTATGATATTTTACCATGTCAACATTCTGATGTTGACATTGTCAATGTCAATAACATGACTGCATACCCTTTGAGTGTGCTTAGTGGCTGACATCACTACTCTTCTCTAAGGAATATTTTGTCCAATTTGCTAACACAATTGTTAATTACTTGGGTTCACGCGAAACAAGTAAAACCAGATGATTTGTGAAAATGAAAACATTTTCTCACATGCAAAATTAAGTATTATCACAATATATCATTATTACATTTATAGATCACCAATTGTATTTAGCAAGTTTCTATATCCAATGAATTTCAGTCATTCTCAGCTTCGAAATAATTATGTGGGTATTGAGCCAAAAAAGTTTAGAACAAAAAAAAAAAAGAATCAATTATCACTCAGAAACTCATTACATGGTTTCAGATTTCAATAATACTCCATCCCTTGGCATTTACCATTTCATTAGTGACAAGGAACCATTGTTCTGCTATTTACTGTACATTAAAACTTGAGAGTACAGAGGCAAGAGTCATCGGGGAAGAGTTGGAAAGCTACTATGCCTGCTTGCAAACACTCTTATTCTGTCTACAGTATTTGCACTTACTGTACAAGATTAAATGATAATGTTATCAGCATATGCACCATCTGCATGTCAGCCTGACAGCATCACCTTTCTTTGACAATGTTTTTCAGTCTCACATACTTTAGAAACAATCTGTATGACCTGATTTACGTAGAAATAGGGTTATGAATGATTTAATTGTAAAATATATATCGTCAAACGTTTTTCTATGCAACCCAGTACATTTCATGGCTACATATAGTACTAACATTACCAGGCATATTAATAAGAGATGAATGGGCTTGGTTCTTTGAGAACCGTGCCCATCCAAACTTCTGTGATCTGGGGGAAACTGAGCCCTGGCTCGGGTTTTCACGCCAGGCATAGATTCCAAAGTGAGGCAAACAATCATCCTCCTGGTCTCTGATCTTTGCATGTTTTGGATTCAATATAAGTCCCTCCCACTGTAATGTGGACACAATTTCACACAGGACCGCAGGAGGGGAGAGTCAGGACAATGTTTAATGGGCACGCACATGTCTCTAGTTAATACTGGTCATGCAATATTGCTAATGTAAGCAGTTAGCAAAACTTTTTTTGTAATAGTGCAGGAAGAAGCATCTCATCTATTACTTGCATTTCGGCTAACTGTGTCACACTGGTGCTGTAACTTAACTGAAACATCTCAGTTCACAGCACAGAGGTCCTAATACATGGGCAGCAATAACCCTTGTGGCACAGTGCAGACATTTTTTTATCACTGCCTGCTATGCAGCATTAACCCTTGATGAGTGCATGCTGATGCATGCCACCATTACTGTAACATAAGTGTAGCGATATACAAAAAAAGTGACCCCCCAAAAGAAAACCCACAATAACAACTTGTGTTTTTTAACTTCAGGGCCAGGCCATGCCCCCACTGCATTTCAGTTGTCATTGTAAAATAAAAGTTGTTTTGATTGTATAACTTGTGTCTGTTCGATAAAACTCAGTAGGTGCCATGCCCCACTGCATTAATAAATATAGGCACAGTGAGTACGCAGTGTAAATTTGTCATTTGTAAAAAAATAGCTGTTATTTTTTGTAAAACTTCTGCATTCAATAAAGCCCATTAGGTGCTGTTCCCCACTGTGTTAATAAATATAAGCACTGAGGGGGTCATTCTGACCTGATCGCTCACTGCAGTTCATTGCAGCGCAGTGATCAGATCAGAACTGCGCATTCGCCAGTGCCACAGTGCACCGGCGCATGGCTGACAGCCTACGGCTGTTGTTGCCTAGCGAATGCCTCTGCTTGAGCACAGGCGGTCCCTGGCCAGGAGGGGGTGGCATGTTGACATTTATGGGTGCGATCCAGCCAACGCAGGCATAGTCGGACCGTGCGGGGGGAGGGCTACAGCAGCTGCATGATGTCACATGCAGCCGCTGTGACCCGGGCAGTGACGAGTAACTCCCGGCCAGCCGCTGGAGCTGCGCTGGTCAGGAGTTACTCTTCAAGTATAAAAGCATCATCGCTGTGCGATGCTTTAGTATTTGTGTTGGGGGGGGGGGGGCAGCCTGACATGCAGGGTGGATTAGCCCTGTGCTGGGTATCCCCCCGCATGCCAGTGTAAGTGATCATAGCTGTGCTAAATTTAGCACAGCTACGATCAGGTCGGAATGACCCCCTGAGTCAATATGGATCATGATCAGTAGATAGATGAGCAGAAGCAGCAACCAAGTGCTAGTACTGTGGCTGCTGCCAGTCGTGATAGTACTACAACATCTACTAAAGGAGTTCCAGGGGCCAGAAAGTTGAGGAATGGGCACCTTATTTTAGAATTTAAGGTCATATGCTATTTTGGAAAGTGTTAAAAATTTCATAAATATTTACTTTTAATATCAATCACAAAAATAAATTAAGTTTATTTAAAACTTTCTTTGTCATAGAAGCGTTTTGTTCATTATTTCTGAGTGCTTTTTGAATACTTTTAATACTTCACACTGCTTATTTTACTGATGCCTAAGCCACATTAGTAAGTTTAATACAGTAATGTTTAAATACAAATTCAAATATTGTAAGAAGTTGTTCCAGTGTGGAATGAAATGCAACCAATTTCAGTTTATATATTAGAACACATTTGACATAATAATATAAAGTTATAAAATATGTTCACAATATGTTTAATTTCTGAATGAGTTGCAGAAACAGAATTAATGTAATGCCAGAAGGCTGCAATCAGTCGTAGTAATGGATATACTTTCAAGTTTAAAAAAAGTTTGTTTTCTTCAATTTCCATTCTTCATGATAATAACACCATTGCGAGTTCTCCTATCACTGTAGAATAGTGTGCTAATTAATGTTGCCTTTCTTTGTCATCTATGTACAGATAGAAAGCAAACAATAAACTTAATGACCATTTTTATTCTGGATGGTGAACTACTAAAACAATATACCCAATTTATGTCATAATTTTTTCTAAAATGTCAGGCTATTTATATCTGTATTTTTAGAGAAATATTCCAATGATATTTCTTCAGATTTTCAGTTTATTTCATAACAAAAATATGCTGTATTTCTACAGTAGTTTTAAAAATAGCAAATACAAATATAACCACAGCATTGTATTAATTAGTTGGGAATGGCTTTGCATAGATCAGATCTCAGGGGGTAATTCAGACCTGATCATAGCAGCAAATTAGTTAGCAGTTGGGCAAAACCATGGCCCTCATTCTGAGTTGATCGCTGTTTTTAGCAGCCGTGCAAATGCATAGTCGCCGCCCATGGGGGAGTGTAATTTCACTTTGCAAGTGTGCGAACGCCTGTGCAGCCGAGCTCTGCAAAAACATTTAGTGCAGTTTCAGAGTAGGTCTGAACTTACTCAGCCCTTGTGATCACTTCAGTCTTTTTGGTGCCGGAATTGACGACACACACCCGCCCTCCAAACGCAGGGACACTCCCAGAAAATGGACAGTTGACACCCATAAACGCCCTCTTTCTGTCAATCTTCTTGTGATCGGCTGTGCAAATGGATTCTTTGTTAAATCCATAGGTCAGCAACAATCCGCATTGTACCCGTACATTAGATTTGTGTGGGGTATGTTCAATCTGAAATCTAAATTGCAGTGTAGAAATAAAGCAGGCAGTATTTACTCTGCACAGAAACAAAATAACCCACCAAAATCTAACTCTCTCTGCAAATGTTATATCTGACACACCTGCAGTGCTCATTCAGTCCCGATCACACGCTAGCTTTTTTTGCAGCAGTGCGATAGGGTCTGAACTGCACATCTGTATGCTCCGCAATGCGCAGATGCTTTGGCCGCCGGCAATGGGGATGGCTGGACAGCGACGGCTTTAATGAAGAAAGCAATCACACTGGCGATCGCAAGAAGATTGTCAGGAAGAGGCCATTTGTGGGTGTCGCAGGCGTGTCCAGCCATTTGGAGGGAGGATTCCTGACGTCAGCTCCTGGCTGGATCATCGCAGCAGCTGAGTAAGTCCTGAGCTGTGCAGAGACTGCACAAACCTTTGTTTGTGCAACTCTCTGCACAAGCAATTGCACCCCTGCACAGCGATTACCCCCTCACCCTGTAGGCATCAACTACCTGTTCGCTGCACTGCAATAAACCACCTGTGTGCGATCAGGTCTGAATCACCCCCATGGTTTTGCCCAACTGCTAACAAATTTGCTGCTATGATCAGGTCTGAATTACCGCCTCAGTACTGGGATCTGACTGTAATGATGAAATGTAATGATATGTAGTATCTTTTATTTAATATTGTCTTGAATGCTGGCAATTAATAGATCTGTATTTGGGTGTGGCTTATAAGATAGCCTTGCAGTATATTAGCATCCATTAATCAAGTATAACAAATTTTTGCTGCAATTCATTGTTACACTGTATTATGGGCCTAATTCAGAGTTGATCGCAGCAGCAAATTTGTTAGCAGTTGGGCAAAACCATGTGCACTGCAGGGGGTTCAGATATAACATGTGCAGAGAGAGAGTTAGATTTGGGTGGGGTGTGTTCAAACTGAAATCTAAATTTCAGTGTAAAAATAAAGCATCCAATATTTACCCTGCACATAAACAAATAACCCACCCAAATCTAACTCTCTCTGCAAATGTTATATCTGCCAGACCTGCAGTGCACATGGGGGGTCATTCTGACCCATTCGCACGCAGCGGTTCATCGCTGTGGTGCAAATGGGTTGGAAATGCACATTTGTGGCGGCCACAATGTGCACGCGTGGCATTGCCCAGTGACAGCCGTTGCCAGGCAACAACCAGAAGAAAGAAGAAAGTGGTCACTAGTGCGATCGCAAAAAGATTGACAGTGGGGAGGCATTCCGGGGCGCATACTCATCGTTTTCTGGGTGTGGATATCCGAACGCAGGCGTGTCCAGGCGTTTGGAGGGCAGTTGTCTGACGTCAGTTCCGGGACTTTCATCGCTGGATCCATCGCACAGGGTAAGTAACTGCAGGGCTGGTCTTGTTCTGCACAAAACTTTTTAGCATAGCAGGGCTGCACAAGCGATCACAGCCCTGTTATGCTAAAATACACTCCCACATAGGCGGCGTCTAGTTGATCGCACGAGCAGCAAAGACTTGCTACGTGCGAACAACTCAGAATGACCCCCATGGTTTTGTCCAACTGCTAACAGATTTGTATTGCAAACAACTCGAAATTACCCCCTATAAGTAGAGATGTGCGCCGGACCATTTTTGCTGGATTTGGATCTGATTTGTCATTCGGCTTTGGTTTTGGATTTGGCAAACTTCTGTGACTGGTTTTGGATTTGGATTTTATTTTAAAATTGACAAAAAAAAGCTAAAATCACATAATGTGGTCCTTTTTTTTGTTCTTAGACCATTGATAAGCTCAATATCATTAATTTCCAGTCATTTTCAGACAATTTTGACCACCACACAACAATATTATTTTCTCCATTATTAACCAAAGACTGTAGTAAGCTGGCAGGTTACTAAGTGACAGATGGCACATCTATGAAATTTTGTCACGCAGCAGTGGCATAAATGAAAGTTGGTGCAAGATGGAATTGTCCTTGGACCCTCCCACACACCCACGCTTATGTTGGATATTAAAAAGGATATGCACACTATAACAAACCAAGCACATTCAGCGACAGGGACAGCCACTTTGTGGCTGAAGTGCTTGGTTTGTTTGAGCCACCACAAAACAAGCTACCAGTCAGCTTATGGCAACAGGTCTACCATGGAAAGATGTCATTGTCATTACCATCCTTACCCTAATCAGTGTGTACATCATTCAAACATAATATTAATTCATCCCCGCTGGAATCCACCATTACAGAAGTCTCTGTACTCTGTTGTAATTGCCGGGAATGGACTTCCTCATGAAATTTCCAGTTACTTTTGATAAACATCATCTTTTCCACATTATAAGGAAGTAGCTTCCTATGCCAATTGCTCAGAAGTTTTCAGGCTGTGCTGAAAACTCTCTCAGAGTACACACTGGAGGGTAGGCAAACTAATTAATTCAAAGCCAATTTGTACAAAGTCCTCCAAATTGCCTTTTTTTCCTTCCAGTACTCAAAGGGACTTTATGATATGTCTATTTGCACACTGTCATGAAAATAATCCTCCATCATTCTTTGGATAGTGATTGTATCAGAAGGAGATATGGTAGAGGTATCACTAATGTTGGGCAATTCTTTTATACCCAACCATAAGTCAAAATGTTTGGGTGATTATCTGCATCATCACTAGGTCTTTTGAGAAAGCTGAGTTTTTTCTGGCTGCTGGTTAAGAAACTGAATGAGGAGATGTCATAGTGCCATGTATCCCTTGAGCTGCCAAATTGCTCACCATGAGCTCTTTGCATCTCTTAAGATCTGGATCAGTTGGAAATAAAGACACAGCATACCACTTAAACCTAGTATCAAGCACGGTTGCTGAAATGTATTGAGCAGATTTCAAGATATTGGCAACTCATGGATCCTAACTTGATCTAGAGCTCCAGCATACTGTACTTTGCGGATTCACTTTGTTTAATCTCCTCCTTTAACTTCTCCAACTGATTTTCCAAAAGCCTAATTAGGGGAATCATCTGGCTCAAGCTAGCAGTGTCCGCACTCACTTCACCGGTGGCTACTTCAAAGGGTTTGAGCACCTTTTCCAAGACAGAAAGTACTTTCCACTGTTCTGGGCTAAGGTACATTCCCCCCTCCTCTCCCAATGTAATTACTTGTTGTATAGCTATGGATGGCTTTTGCTGTTCATCCATCTGCTGAAGTACATAAAGGGTGGCGTTCCACCTTGTTACCTTCTCTTGCTTCAGTTGATGGCAGGGCAATTTAAACTGTTCTTGCAGGTATGCAATCTACAGCATGCTGTTGCTGAATGCCAAAAATTTCCTGAAATGTTTCAGGCCACAGACAGCATCCCCTGCATGCCACTGTCATTTTTTAAAAAGCCCTGTACCACTAAGTTTATTGTGTGAGCCAAACAGGAGATGTGTTGGAAGTCATCCAGCTGAAATGCTTTCACAATATTTCTGGCATTATCAGATATCACATCTCTTAGTTTTTCTAAGAGGTTGTCCATGGTATGCCTCTTATTGTATCTGGTGATACACAGAGTGTAGCCTGTCTTTGAATGAGCTTTTGTTGTTTGTTAGATTATGTTTGTGCTGTTGCTGAAGGCAATTCACCCACCAAGTGGGCTGTCATAGTCATGTAATCTTTAATTTTCCCACTACCACTTGTCCAAATATCTGTGGTTAAGTGGACAGTGGGTACAATTGGGTACAATGGCATTTTGCAGGGCAATAATTCTGTTTTTTTTAACGTTCTGGAACAACAGAGGAACAGCTTTTTGACTAAAATGAAACAGAGATAGAGTTTGGTACCGGGAACAAAGTACCTCAACTAACTGTGTAAAACCCACTGCATTAATGGTGGATATTGGATGCAGATTTTATACCAGCATAGCCATGATGGCATCAGTGATTTTCTGTGCAATTGAGTGAGAGCTGTCTTACTTGCTTCACCATGCAAGGATTGTTTCATAGTCTATTTTATTTTTACAATACTACTAGTAGTCTTCTTGGTCTCCTTCTGGGATGAAGATCCACCCTCAACAGCAGCAGCAGGCCTAGTGCTCCAGGATTCTTCTGAGGGATCCTGGAAAGAAGAGGAGTCACCTTGTGTTAGGACAAATTGGTTGCAGGACTACTTCTGATAATTACTGAGGATATTGAGGATAAATGTGTTGGTGGTGGAGATTGCAGGTGCTGGGATCTAGTTGAGAGAAGGGACCTAGCTAATGCTGGACTGCTTGTTGTTATTTTTTTATCACCAGTTTCTGATGTTATCAAAAACTTGTCATGAGCTCACTGTAAATTATGTCACAGGGTGGAGGTTCCTAGATGCTTAAAAACCCTACCTCTACTTACTGTGGTTCACAAAATCTACAGATGGCTTGACAAATGTTGTCAGGATTTGAGTAAAAATAATTCCACACTTAAGAGGTGGATTTGTTGGTCCTATATCCAGGCATGACAATAGCCATCTGCTTATCTTCCACTGGTGCCTGACTTACACAAACAACATGCTCAACATTGTCATTAGTGTTAGCATAAGCTAAACAAATATCCCGTTCATCCTCTTGAAATTCCACAGTGGCATCCTTAATTCTATGTCATCAGCTATACTTCTGCTACTTATCCCCACTCCTGCAGAAAAGGCAGAATGGTGAAAGGTAACTTCTCTGCAAGTACAGTATCAGAAAGGTCAGGCTCACACATAGCACTCTTGAACACACTTAGACTCTCCTCAGGGATTTGTGACATTTCTGCTTCTGAACACACAATATCTTCTATTGCCTTAGTGGTTTTCAATTTTCTTACATCTCTTCTAGAATCTGAGTGGAAAGGTCTTGCATCATCATGAGAGGCAGAAGAAGATATATAGAAAGAGAAAAACAGCGCTAATAACTCATAAAATTGAACACATTTTAATATATTGGATTCTAAATATATATATAAAATTGTAAAAGGACTTTACATATAAAAAAAATATTTATCAATTAACAAGGAATGGGGATACAAAAGTTCAATTTGGTACTTTTTATCTACCTTAAGACCGTGTTCCTTAATTGAGACAGTTAGTTCACAATTGTGAGCAGGTAAATGTGTGGATGTCCATGATATTAAATTACCAGACTCGTGTTCCTGATAGAGGGATCTGTAGCAATGGTTCCTGATGGCAACGGGACTCCATGCAATGTTAATGGTATCCTGGTCCACAATAGGATATTTTATTTTCATTTTTTTTTTTACTTGCAGCTCCGTTAAAACTGCATGGATAACAAGGCTTATTATTAATGCACGTGAAGAAAATGCACCAAACAGTACAACTACAAACAATAGATACATTTTTTGTTTTTATTTTATAACTTTCAGCTCCATTAAAACTGCATGTATAACAGAGCTTATAGATGCATGTGAACAAAGCACACCAACCAGTATAGATATATTTATATCTATACTGGTTGGTGTGCTTTGTTCACGTGCATCTATAAGCTCTGTGATACATGCAGTTTTAATGGAGCTGAAAGTTATAAAATAAAAACAAAAAATGTATATATTGTTTGTAGTTGTACTGTTTGGTGCATTTTCTTCATGTGTATTAATAATAAGCCTTGTGATCCATGCAGTTTTAACGGAGATACAAGTTAAAAAATGAAAACCAAATATATATTGTTTGTAGTGGAAATTAGTGGAAATGAATGTTATTCAGATCCAAAACCAAAACCCGAAAGGGTGGTTTTGGCAAAACCAATCCAGATCCAAAATACGAACGGAGTTCCAGATCCAAAACCCAAACACAAAACCTGAAAAGTGTCCAGAGCACATCTCTAATATTATGTTGTTCTGGGAATAGAACCACTGGCAAGCTCAACAAGACACCGAGCCCGCTGCATGGTGAGCGCAGCGAGCGTGCAAGGGGCTTTGTTGCGCTCACTCCCCCACTGGCCATCACAAAGCTGGGATTCCTGCCATCGGTATGGTGAGGAGACCGCCGGTCACACAAATCCAACCCCATTAAACATACAGTGGGTGTAATTTTCATAACCTGTTTGATTGATCACCCAAACCTGTTATGAACCATATGTATGACAATTGGAAAGTAAAGAAAAAGGAAGAACACAACTGAGAAACTAATTGTGGAGTTGAAAGTGGAAACAATTTTTAGATTAAAAGTCATATGAATTGAGCTCAGCATCCTCTAAGTCTGTAATATTCTTGGATGTTGGCAGTGAGTACATTTCTCAGCATGGACTTTACAGCAAAAACTCTGAAATATTTTCTCTTGGGGTTATTTCCTTTGCATCAAGCTGTGAATTAACATTATCTAGGAGCAAACATACAATAGAAAAATTGCTTCCTCCTAGACAAATAATTAGATAGTCATCCAAAAGGTCTTCAATCTCCAAAGTAATAATGTTGCAATGTGGATGAACTGACATATATAAGGGACTAGATCACGCTTCTTCATTAAGTTATTCAAAATAGGAATTTCAGAGTTTGAGAGCTACAGTATTTCAAACTTATAAATGCTAGTGATGAGCGGGTTCGGTTTTACTCGGTTTTACTCGGTTCTCAAAACAGAACCTTATGGGCTATCCAAAACACGTGACATCCGTGAGCCAATAAGATGCCGTTTTGAGAACCGAGTAAAACCGAGTAAAACCGAACCCGCTCATCACTAATAAATGCTACTTACTTCAAAAGACTGGGTAACTGAAGGCAAAGTGTACCCAATAGTTATCTTTTTATATCATTAGCTACATTTACTATCTTCTATTACTTAAAACAATGCTTCCGTTTCTGTGTGCAATTTTTGTGACTTTTTATAGAAATTATATGTTATTGGATTAGATAATAATTAATAATATGATATCATGTAGGTTCTGAAGTAGCCACAGCAAAACACACTGTCATGCAAACAAATATAAATGATTTGCTGGTTCTAAGCTCTGTCACCCTTGGAGGAAGTCATTGCTAATTGTCTTTCAACCAAGCTGACATGACTTCGCTCATTGGTCAGCTAAGTAAGTCTAATTGTGTACAAAGTACTCCCAAACAACCATGTTAACTTATAAAAACTAAATAGTTTGCCTTTGATTTTATCATACTCTTTGGTGTCTTGTTCATTTCCCTTCAGAATGAAAAAACAAAACAAAAAAACATCTCTGCCCAATTCTCTATAGCTAACTTCCCAATCTCTGTCCTTTAAATAGCTTTAGTCAGGCCTCATTGTCCTTCCAATTTTTTGTAATTATATCTACTATGCTGTGGGCAGCACCATTCCATATATTTGGGAGTTATCCATATTTCATGTTGAGCCTACAGTTTTTCTGCTGCTACTGTTTTTCTGAGGCTGCTCTACTTGTATTGATGTCTCTCATACTAAGTAGTTTTATCTGTGGCTATCTACTGGAAGATTTTTCGTAGCACTCAGATGCAGACCTGTCTACCTAAAGTGCAAATTGTTACACTTAACAATTAGTCAAGTAAAAGTTGGTTTAACACTTCTGAAGTTCTCAATAATTCACTAGTTATTTTCTATCTTGATTGAACTCTCATTTCAAGGTTTCTGTCTGCTTCAGTGGTTATGGTTTGAACTTAAAGGTAAGTGCACCTCTCCTCAGACAAGAGTTATTAATCTACAAAAAGAATACATGTAGTTACAGGGGAGTAAGTTCATCCCAGTTGGCTGGAGACAAGTTTGAGTGTGGTGCCTCCCTCTTAAAAAAATGGGAAAACAAATATGGTGTGTTAGTGTGTGTGTGTGTATGTGTATATATATATATATATATATGGCGTATAGGACCGGCACTCACCTCTCACAGTATGTTCGCTCCGGTGCCCTCTGAAAACGATTAATATTCCAAACACATCATACAAGCAGCGGCACTCGGAGGCTTTCACAGGTGAAAAAATAATTATGTGAATTTATTCCATATTACAATATGTTCAGGCCAACGTTTCGGGGCACACACGCCCCTTTGTCAAGGTGAACCAAAAGTTCAAAATACAAACAAACACAGTACCTTATAGTGCAGAGAAGACCCATTGGCGGGAAGTTACGCGACCATGGACTGACTGTGCGTCTCGCCCGGCCGTCTCAAGTGTAGTGACGTCATCAGTGCGCCGTGGAGTCCTCCGTCTCAGCGCCGCCGACCTCCTGTGTTGCCTAGGGAACCTGGATGCAACCGTAGCCCCTGCTTCCGGTGTAATGCGTCTCCATGGAAACCCGGCTTCCACAGGTGCCCGGCTATTGGACTATGACTCTATTCTCGCCGCACTGGAGACCCTGTGTGAATAAACATGTACAAACTTACCTAGCACTGGTAGAGACTACTAAAATTATTAAATCAACCAACCGTTATGTATTCCTAAATATTATATCTATACATAATATTATCTTCCGCTACAGTACCATTACTTCTAATATTGAAAGCGCCCATGTTAACCTAGCATACTCATACTTGTAATGGCCCGTGGTCCTGTACTGTCGTTCATAATAAAATGTCAGCATACTAATAAGAATTGCCCCCGATACCCACATTTCGGCAAAGGAAACCGATGGCATGCTACACCAGGAGCAAGAACATCAAAGACATGGTGGTACATGCGGACATTACGGGGTTCGGTAAAGTAACAGCGTCCACGTTTTTATCCAAGCCCCCAGGCTGCTATAGGTGCCTGGGATGTGACACATGTAAATTTATGAATCCAGGCAACACGTTCACGTCTTGTGTCACAGGCAGATCCTTCAAGATCAATCACATCCTCTCTTGCACCACAACGTTTGTTATATATGTAATAACCTGCCCATGTCAGCTCCAATATGTGGGCAAGACTATACGCACCTTTAGGGAACGTTTTGCCATGCACAAATCTTCTATCAAAGCTGCGTTATCTGGTAAATCTACAGATCATCCTGTGGCTAAGCACTTCGTTGAGAGAGGACACGACCTGAAAGAATTGAGTTTTTGCATTATTGATCATGTCCCCAAGAGGATAAGAGGAGGTGACCGACATGGACAGCTACTGCGCATGGAGACCAGGTGGATGTTCATGCTGGACACTATTAGACCGAAGGGCTTGAACGACAAGATACAGTGGAATGTATTTTAGAGGGTATCGGGGGCAATTCTTATTAGTATGCTGACATTTTATTATGAACGACAGTACAGGACCATGGGCCATTACAAGTATGTGTATGCTAGGTTAACATGGGCGCTTTCAATATTAGAAGTAATGGTACTGTAGCGGAAGATAATATTATGCATAGATATAATATTTAGGAATACATAATGGTTGGTTGATTTAATAATTTTAGTAGTCTCTACCAGTGCTAGGTAAGTTTGTACACGTTTATTCACACAGGGTCTCCAGTGCGGCGAGAATAGAGTCATAGTCCAATAGCCGGGCACCTGTGGAAGCCGGGTTTCCATGGAGACACATTACACCGGAAGCGGGAGCTACGGTTGCGTCCAGGTTCCCTAGGCAACACAGGAGGTCGGCGGCGCTGAGACGGAGGACTCCCCGGCGCACTGATGACGTCACTACACTTGAGACGGCCGGGCGAGACGCACAGTCAGTCCATGGTCGCGTAACTTCCCGCCAATGGGTCTTCTCTGCACTATAAGGTACTGTGTTTGTTTGTATTTTGCACTTTTGGTTCACCTTGACAAAGGGGCGTGTGTGCCCCGAAACGTTGGCCTGAACATATTGTAATATGGAATAAATTCACATAATTATTTTTTCACCTGTGAAAGCCTCTGAGTGCCGCTGCTTGTATGATGTGTTTGGTATATATATATATATATATATATATATATATAGCTGGGGTTCAGCACTCCATGTTTAAACATGCAGCTTTTGTCAGTGCCCTCACAGCCAACGGAAATAGAAAAATGCAGAGGTGCAGCACTCGATCCAAAAAAAGAAAATACAGCCAGATAGCTTTAAGTCATCTACGTTTCAATGTTTCTCATCACATTGTCATCAGGATAAATAACATAGTTACAGTACATACCTTATATACAAGTGCATCTCACCAGAGGAAGGTAGCGTCTGAGCCGGAACTGCACACCCGTTCCGGCGCCATCCACAATGCTGACGTCATCAAATACAGATGAACCAGTGGCAAAAACCATGTGAACAATCACCATAGTAACCATAATCAATTTGTGAGTTAAAAACAGACCCAGCTGAAACAATACAGAACAGTTAGCATTAAATATATGAAACACAGTCATAGAAAATGTATATATATACATTGTTACCACTACATTATAACCAAACAGAAAAAAAGACACTGGTGACAGTAATACATTATAACTAGTCACGTGTATCTAAAAAATGAATACGCTATATTTTCATTCAGCCCATTAGGTTGTAATGTATTGAGCCAGTGTACCCAACCAGCTTCAAATTCTAATAATCGACGAGCACAGTCATCACCTCTCAGGCTTGGACTGGCTCACAGTGGAATCTGCCGGTGGGCCCCACTGCCTGGGGGCCCGCCTCCTGCTCTAAAGATCAGATTTCAGACTGTGCACTTGAATCATACATTATATATATGTTACATTATACTGGACTATGGTGTATTTTCTACAGTGCACTGCTGTTATGAATCTGTTATTAATCTGGTACATTATCATGCATGCAGCAGCTGAATTTACTGTACATATTTATGAAGGGACCCAGACATTGCACTCTCTAATGGTTAGTCAAACCAATGAGGTGGCAAGCCACACCCCCTCTGCAGACTGGCCACACCGCTAACATGGGCCCCTACCACTGCATTCCGCCGGTGGGCCCTACATGCCCCAGTCTGACACTGTCACCTCTTATGCTAAGTGGCACGGTGTCTATCATTCTGTAACGTAAACTGTTGAGTGGTTGCTTAAATTCTACAAAGTGGCGGGCGACAGGTTGGTCACTGACCCCTGACGCAATGGCTGCTTTAATAGCAGCTCGATGATTACCCATTCTTTCTTTAAATTTTGTTTCAGTTTTCCCAATGTAGCTTTTGCTGCAAGAGCATAAAATTTGACACACTACAAATGTAGAATTGCAAGTGAAGTAGTGATGTATTTTATATGTTTTGCTACTACATGGATGAAAGAAACTGTTCCCTACTAACAGAAATTGACATGTGGTGCATGTACATTTAAAGCAACCTATTCTTACTTTACTCAAAAATGTGGAACTAATCTTTTTTGGTTGGGAGACATCTGTCTTAACCAAGATGTCTTTTTAGTTCCACCCCGTAGAATAGGAGGACAGTATCTCACAATTATTAAGGTTTAATTTAGGGTCACTTGGTACTAAAGGCCAGAGGTTTTTAACAGTTTTATTAATTACTGGATATTAACTATTATACCTATTGACCGCGGTAATTTAGGTTTAATTTGAGAAGATTGTTTGCTTCTAAAATGGAATGTCTATCTAATGGTAGAACTAATTTTTTTACAATCTAATAGGCTATTCTTATTGTAACCTCATAAAATTAATTTCTTAGTTAGTGCATTAATCTGGAGTTCAGCCACTGCTCTATCACTGTTAATGCGATAAATCCTAGTCATCTATGAAAATGGGAGACCATTAATTAATGGTTTTGGATGACAACTCTAAGCTTTTAGTAAAGTATTCCTATCTGTGGTTTTAGTAAACACACTGGTATTAATGGTACCGTTCACCACAGAAACATAGACATCCCAAAAATTAATGGAGGTTTGGCTATAAGTTAATGTGAACTTGATAGGGCTATCAGACTTATTATGAACCTTTATCAACTGGCAAAGTTGAGTAATATCACCTTTCCATATCACAAATAAATCATCTATGTACCTTGAAAAAGACAAAATTTGGGATGAAATAGTCCTATCAGAAAACAACAACCCATATTCAATTAGAAACATCACAATATTTGCGTAAATCGGAGCCATAGAGCAACCCATGGCACACCCCTGGGTTTATAACAAGAACATCCCATCATATATGAAAAAATTGTTATTCAAAATTAATTCAAACATATATAATATCACCTCAATCTTGTCACCAGAGAAATCACTTCTAGTAAGCAAAACTTGTTTCAAATAATGCAAACCAGACTATGGGGGATTGATGTGTACAGATCATCTACATCAATGTCAACTAACCAACCATCAGCCAGAATGTTAGATAACATTTGAAGTTTTCTTAAAAATGCAGTCGTGTCTAACAAAAAAGTAGATTCCCTTTGTACCAGGGGGTGTAAAATGGAATCTAGAAATGTGGCTAATGGTTAGAATAGCAAGCCTTGTGAAGAAACTATAGGGCGTCCAGGTGGGGAACCTAATCCCTTATGCATTTTAGGGGTAGTGTAAAAATTAGGTTTTACAGGAGATGCAGGAAAAAGTATATCTTTAGTTTTTTCATTAATTAAATCTGTATCACATGCCAAGGTTAGTAATTCATGCAATTGCTTTTTACACATAACAGTGGGGTCACCAGGAAGTCTATGGTAGATGTTTTTATCCTATTATTGGTGCATAACCTCTTTGTTGTAGTCCTGGAAGTCCTGCAATACGATTGCGCCCCCTTTGTCTGCCTGTCTTATAATTAACTGTTTATTCTGGGACAAGGTTTTTAATGCATACCTCTCTATAGGAGTTAAATTAGGATGAACCATTCTCTGCTTACATATATTGTCTTGTACCTCTGATTCCAAGATACAATTAAAGGTTTTCAAGTTATAATTATTAGATACAGGGTCAAATTTAGATTTAGGGCAGAATTTCTTCAATTGAGGATGAAAGTCAGTCTTGTTGTCAATAGATTCACCAAAATATACTCTCAGTTTAATACTTCTCACTAATTCATTTCTTTCTTTTCCCCAAATTCATTAAACTTTACTGTGGGCACAAAGGATAAACCCTTTGACAACAAACTGACCTCTCCATCTGATAATTCATAAGATGAAAGGTTGCAAATTAAGTCCTTCGCGCTAGTGGTGGTCTGCCTACTCGACATCTGCCTCTTACACTGCTGGCCACATCTTGTGAATTTCCTCTTATATTTACAGTAGCTCCTGTCTTGGGCACATATGGATGAAATTCTAAAGGGCCTGCTGAGGACCCAGCTCTATCAGTTACACTGAGAGAACTGACTTGTTCTAGTGACGAATCTGTGTCAAAGTAAGATGGTTTGTGAGACCCAGGGCGTTGATTGCATCTTAAAAATGGACATTTTGTGTCCTGTGACGAATTTCCCGATAAGCATGTATATACCATGTGTTTTTCATAGTCAGTTTCTACTTTTGCCAATTTCTCTTTTTTGAAATGCAACAAATCTTGTAGGTGGTTAATTGTTGTTTAAATCTATCCAACCAATTGTTACTTTCATCTACTGTTAGAATTGGTAAATTAGACTGAAGTTCCTTAGTAGATTGTTCAATGACAAGCACCATAAGATCAAAAGAACAACGATTAAGGATTCCAAATCAGCGTTTACAGAAATGGTGGTCCTAGTGCCCATTAGTGGGGCAATTTTGAATCCTAAATCCACAAGGAAGTTTTTTTAGACTTAAAATAGTCACTGAGGGATAAGCCGTGTAGGTAAAAATCTATCTCTTTTTTCTCTAAACATAACAAATCTCTGTTTATAATATCCAGTGCCGTAGCCTCCTTTTCATCCTTCATCCCTGTGTTGTACATAGAAAATGTACATAAATACATTGTTACCACTATATTATAACCAAACATTCGTAGAATTTAAGCATCCCCTCAACAGTTTACCTTACAGAATGATAGACACGGTGCCACTTAGCATAAGAGGTGGTGACCATGCTCGTCGATTATTCGAATGTGAAGCCCGCTGGATATACTTGCTCAATATATTACAACCTAATGAGCTGAATGAAAATATAGCGTATTTATGTTTTAGATAAACATCACTAGTTATAATGTATTAATGTCACCAGTGCCTTTCTTTTTCTGTTTGGTTATAATGTAGTGGTAACAATGTATATACAGGTTGATTATCCCATATCCAAATATCCGAAATACGGAATATTCAGAAATACGGACTTTTTGAGTGAGAGTGAAATAATGAAACTTTTGTTTTTTGATGGCTCACTGTACACAAACTTTGTTTAATACACACAGTTATTAAAAATATTGTATTAAATGACCTTCAGGCTGTGTGTATAAGGTGTATATGAAACATAAATGAATTGTGTGAATGTAGATACACTTTGTTTAATGCACAAAGTTATAAAAATATTGGCTAAAATTACCTTCAGGCTGTGTGTATAAGGTGTATATAAAACATAAATGCATTCTGTGCTTAGATTTAGGTCCCATCGCCAGGATATATCATTATGTTATGCAATTATTCCAAAATACGGAAAAATCTGATATCCAAAATACCTCTTGTCCCAAGCATTTTGTATAAGGGATACTCAACCTGTATCTAAATTTTCTATGATTGTGTTTCATATATTTAATGCTGACTGCTCGGTATTGTTTCAGCTGGGTCTGTTTTTAACTCACTGTTTATTACGGTTACTATGGTGATTGTTCACACGGTTTTTGCCGCTGGTTCTTCTGTTTGATGATGTCAGCGTTGTGGATGACACCGGAACAGATGTGCAGTCCTGACTCAGATGCTACCTTCCTCTGGTGAGATGCACTTGTATATAAGGTATGTTCTGTAGCTATGTTATTTATCCTGATAACAATGTGATGAGAAACATTGAAACATTGATGACTTAAAGCTATCTGGCTGTATTTTCTTTTTTTGGATTGAGTGCCACACCTTTACATTTATTTATCTATCTATCTGTCTATCTATCTATCTATCTATCTATCTATCTATCTATCTATCTATCTATCTATATTTATATATATATATATATATATATATATATATATACATACACACACAACTTACAAATTTATATACAGTAGATAGATCTCTCGGCCAGTCTACAGAGAATGGAGCTCGCAGTGAATTGGCAGGTGGTCAAAATCAATATATTCAGCCATCTGCAGCATGCAGGATCAGCGTTCACCAGTGGCTCCCATCTCACAGTCCAGCAGCAGCAACAAGTGTACGCAGAGATAGTGAAAGACTCTCTAGAAGAATGTGACAGCAACAGCAGTATTGCATATTAGTCAGTGTGAGACTGTATGCACAGTCCCTGAGATAAAATAATAAGTTGCTGTATTTAGATGTTTTTAGTGTAAATATCCATTTAGAATTTTTATTTTATTTTTTAATGTGAAAATCAATATTTTGTAATCAATATTTTTGCTTAGTAATTATTAATCAATGTCGCAAAAATCTATATTTTCATTTTGATTCCCATCTCTACTCTTCAGTGATTCCAGTTTCTTCTTCGTGTCACTGTGTCATGATGTCATCATGCTCATCCTCTCATCACATCTGGAATTGCACATACTGTACACAGTTCAGAAAAAAAATGAAAAATCACCTACAGTACCCCCTAAAATTTTCCATTGTTCTAGAAGTCTCACAGACAATCAGGGATGGTAGGAGGCTATAGATCATGTTTGCATGTATAACATTATGACCTCTCAGAATTGGTTACTTTTCTAATATTCAAACTTTTTGGAGTTCCAGTTAAGTGAGTTTTTCAACCTTGCAATGGGTTTTATGTTTGTTTGGTATAAGTGTCATGACATGGTTGAGAATGAAATTTGTATGTATTTGTTATTTTTGTGTTTTTTCATTTTTTTTATTTCGTATTTTCCTTTCATACTACACATAGTTATTTGCCCTCAGAATACTGTATGTAGTTATTGATCCATGAGTAGCTGGCAGTTCTTTAAGTACATATTGTATTTTAATATTTTTCAAATATTGTGTACAGTCAACATTGTACTTTTGTATGGGGAAAAGACAAACATTGTTTTGCTTTGTGTGGTTTTTTTCTGTATGATAGACTGTACGGAAAGTAATATATCAGTGTATTGTTCAGGCAATCTGAAATAATAATAAAAAAGTAAAAATATATTGATATCAAATGTTAGATGTGTCTTTTCTAACTATGAAAAATAGAATTGCTCAAGAATTGCTTCTCGAAACTAATCTCTTCTATAATACATGTTTAGACATTGAAAGCTACCATTTATGACTTGTGCACTCCATGTTGTTTCTTTTGAAAATCTGAAAGTACTTATAGTGGTGATGAAGGGGATAATGGAATACATTTTCTGAATGTGAAATAGAACAGCCATAGCTTATTTCTGAGACTTGGAAAAGAAACCAAAAGTTTTATAGTTGTCTCATATTTAATTAGCTAACAATACTAGTAGATTTAGCTTTACTGAGTATAATAATTTTGTTTTATAATTAAAAAAGTTTTTATATTTATATGTCTGAAGCAACATTACTAAATCTTAAAACTAAAAATAAATGTTCATTTAAATAATACCATGGGGCAGATGTATGAATCAGTGAAAAGAGTGGAGAAGTGGACTAGTTGATAAGTTGCCCGTAGCAACCAATCAGCTTTGAAGTAAAATTTATCAAGTGCATTCTATAAAATTACACTGGGGGACAAAAAACATATATTTATGTGGTGCTGGAATTCTAAACCTGATTCTGAGTATTTGTATGCTGCTGATTCCGAAAATACCATTCATTTCATTCTCTAGTTTCTAGCACTAGTTATGAGATATTGCTGACGTCATTACCTATTGTTCTTATAATTACTTTAGATATTCTCCTGATTTTGCTGATGTCCTGTTGATGTTTGCGTGTGTACTTTACATGTTCAGATGTGTTGTATTTCTGATACAGGCCTTGACATGGCTTTATCAAGAGGAAATGTGTAGCTCATCCTGATGTTTTTTGTTTCGTTTGCGGGAGTACATGTTCCCTCAGCATAAAAAAAAAAACTATAACTGACTATGTGAAAAGATCTTATTTTGCCTATTTCAAATTAAAACTGGGGAGACCAAGATAAGCTTTGGGAACCTCATGTTGTATAAAAAAAACATGTGCAGATCATCTGCGACAGTGGGCATATGGGAATAGGACGTGCATGAAATTTGGTACAGTGGTGACTGTTACTTTAGTTTGGTGATTATAAAAGACATCAATGGGAAGAACCAGAGTAAATGGACATGATTTACACTACGCTAGATGCCCTGTTCCACATTCGGATGAGATACCTATCCCAACATGTAGCAGTTTTCCAGAGCTTTCTGAAGACGCGGATGAATCAGCTGGTGAGAACAAAAGCTATGCTGAGCAAATTATGAAGCAATTGATGATCCTTGTAAAGGCCGACCAAAGAAAATAATTGGGCATCTAGCATTACAAATTTGAGAATCAGTCCAAGTCTAACCTATTAACACTTTAGGACTATCATTTTATAAATTTAAGTTTTTCCATGTGTCTGCAAAAATACAGCTCAGCTTAAGTTATTTACTATATGCCTTAAATTAATTGGGAAAACATGGGTGCATTGAACTGTCTTTTCTAAAAGTTTCACTGTTGTAAACTGTACTTCAATTTTGTCATTAGATTGGTCAAATTGCTCCTTCAGATGAACTTTCCAGCAGAAGTGCAAATGGAATGTGCAGAATGAGTCATGTTAAAAGAATAGTGCAGCTGATTCAGAGTTGGGAGCAAAGCAAACAAAATGAATAGGTGCACCTTGGCAAACACATGCTGCAATGGCCATCTATTCCCAGTTACAGTAATTCATTGATACTTGCATTTGGACAGCAGTAGTTCAAAATATTCCCATTAAACTTTTAAAGGGGAAGATGATGACTGTATTTAATTGAATTACATTTTTAAATTTGTATTTATGTCTGTATTAGTATTTAATTGTATTTTACATGCCAATTCCTTAATAATACTGGCCCTCATTGAGATGTAGTTGGAGTTGCTGTAGTTGCTATTTACTTAGAAGCAGCAGTGATAGGTCTAATATGGCAAGCTGGTAGAATAATGCAAGCATCACTGATCCGAACTGCATCCTCATCATCTCCGTCAGCCAACTGCATGATCCATGGTGCCGCGCAAGCCAAGCTCTGCATTTGCTACACAGAGGTCAGGAAATCTCTGTTCTCTGATGGAGATCCTGGCCTTTTCCCTCACCAGCAATGCCAGCTACACCACTCCACCACCACCTCCCTGCCCTCAAACGGCCTATGACTGTCATTCACAGAGAGACTGATGCCGTCTTGCGTCCGCCATCATACTGAACATGCGCAGTACGGGTCTGGGGCATGCACAAAGTACCGAAAATAGGTACTCTGCAGCATGCTGTATGCCGGAGATCCTTTGGGATGTGAATAAGGGCCACTGTCCAGATACTTTTATATGATGTGTACATATAGGGCCTTATTCAAAATCGCACGTAATTGAGCTATTCATGATGAGCGATTGTGCACTAATGTGCTCTTGCAATTAGGATGGAACAGTTTTATTAGAAATGTTTTGGAAAAGTGCTGGGTGTTCTTGGACAGTGAGAGGAAGGTGACAAACAGGATCCATGTCTTATGGGCATGTTATAGCACTGTCACTACAATATGCATACAAAGACACTTCAGATGGTAAATCTTCACCTACCAATCTGCCATAGGGCTGGTAAAAGTTTTGTTTGTGCGACCAATGGTGGTGTCTATAGAAGCAACTGACAGTATTAGAGCATCTACAGATGCTCAGTGTGAGCACCACAGTCCTTGCACATTCATACACACTGATGTAAATCAGGGAAGTGTTATGATTCCAGCACTCTGGTCAGAGGAGCTCTTATGGCAAGGACCGGAGCACTGGAACGGAATGCTGGGGAAGGGAGCAGGACAGGAAAATAGCCCCTGGCGCCCTAACTCTGTTGTCTCACCCGTGTTGTCAGAAATCCCCTGCGAGACTATGGTTTCTTGAGCCCTTGGCAGCTGCGTTTGAAGGGCGGATTATGTCTGCCCAACTTCGATGCCCCCCGGTCTTAATGAGAGACAAAGGGAAACCCGAGACAGGGTGATAACAAGAGGCCCTCTAACTAAACAACCAGGCCAGGGGCTAAGCAAACTCAAAACTATAATATGTGCGGAGAAACCGCCAGGGAAAAGGACAACCAAAATATCCACTTGTCCAATTCTCCTACCCGGCACCGCTGAGTACCAGAGAGGACTTGTGGAAGCGGAACCCTCCGCAAATGCTCCAAACACAAAATATAAAAGGTAAAGCGGCTGAGCCGCAACACACGGCAGAGCCGCAACTCATGAACACCACTGGATATAAAACGGTGATCAGTCAGGACTCCAGGGAACCAAACGACCTCTTGAGATGAGATGACAACTCCCGAATACCGGACTTCTGAGGACTGGAATGACCGGATACAGCAGGACTGGAAACAGACTCTCAGCAAATAAAGGCAGCATGCAGGAAGCTATTACCGGCGTCTGTGAGAAGCCCTGGGAGTGTATTTAACAAGGAGTCCTCCAATCAGCTGCTAAAGGCTGATTAGAATAAATGCCGTGCAGTTGCCTTGCTGCACGGCCAGAGAGCAGGTGAATATCTTAATTTCCTAAAGCCTAGCAACGGGGAACGCGGTCCGCCAGTGGCGTCCCCGTTGCTAGGGTTCGTGCGGCTCAGCGCGCCCGGCGTCTAGCGTTGCTAGGGAGCCGGCGGCTGTACGCGCACAGGGCGTCTCTAGTTGCTAGGTGCCGGGCCGCGCAGACAAGCGGACCCCGGTGCCTAACAGGAAGGCATGTGTAGTGGCATTTGCATAAAGTCGCACAGGGGCAACTGCTTAAAGATGTAGCCACAACTGCGGCTGCATCCATCTCCGATCAGGAGAATAATGTGCACAAATTGGGTAATGTATTTCTAGTATTAGCAACTTACACTGTCAAGTTACACAAATTATTTTTTGCTCCTTGCCAGGGGTGTAAGCTCATACAAAGATCCTGGAGGTGAGATAGTCAGTGCCCCCCTCCAATCGCATTTACCACCAACACCCCATCCCAGCAGCACCCACATTCTCTCCAGTGTTACTGTGATGGGAGAGTGCTAATTATCATTCTCCGCATTCACTGTCACCTACCCTGCAGCACCCAGACAGGGAGAGGAAGGACCACAACATGTTCCTCTTGGGCATCCTGCTTATTCCTGCTCTGGGGCACATAAAGTAGAACCTGGAGCAATGGAGGAGGTCAGTGTGCCGCCTTCCATTGTCTCCTGCATTTACACCCTGCTCCTTGAATAAATGCTGTAGCAAGATGTGATCCAAATTGAGCTGTATACGTTTCAGCATACAAGCTTACTGAACATACATACAGTATGTATGTATACAGTACAGTATTAAAAGGAAAAATGGGCACTTAATTTAAAAAAATAAAGTATTAAATTGAAAACTCAGGACCAAATGTATTAAGCCTTTAAAAGTGATAAAGTGGAGATGGATAAAGAGTGATTAAGTAGCAGCTAACCAGGTCAAACACATCCTCTTCCATGACAGCTAGGAAGCTGATTGGCTGGTACTGGAAAAAAAACATTTAAGAATTGTTACCTTCCAGATTAAATTAATACTGTTTCTAGCATTTGCATTTATGCCAATGATTTAACCAAGTCCATTGCGAAGAAATGCGTAGGTTTGGAAATTCAACATTCACATCACTAACTGACATCATCTACAGTATCTACAAAATTACACAATAAAAAAACTCATTGGAATCAGTGTTATGTTGTGAAAACATTTAAAAATATGCACTGTTTGATTTAAAAACGTTTTATGTAATCCAATGCTTTAAATGCAAATTATAAGTATGTGAATTTTAAATACCATAGTTTTTAATTGTTCTGAGTGGTAGAGCCTTGGTATTTTAACAGGCAATTCAGCCAAATTAATTGGTGTATTAGCGTCCTCTGATTGTATTTGTTGTATTGGGTTTTGAACTTTGACTAAAAGAAGGTCCATTGGCCCTCATTCCGAGTTGATTGCTCACTAACTGCTTTTAGCCTGCAGTGCAAACGCTAAGCCACCGTCCTCTGTGAGTGTATCTTAGCTTAGCAGAAGTGTGACCGAAAGATTTGCAGCATTGCTACAAAAAAAGAGTGTGCAGTTTCCGAGTAGCTCGAGACTTAATCCTAGCTAGCGATCAGTTCAGACTGTTTAGTTCCTGTTTTGACGTCACAAATACGCCCTGCGTTCGGCCAGCCACACCTACGTTTCCACAGCCATTCCTGCGTTTTTATCCGACACACCTGCGTTTTTACACACACTCACCGATCAGCAGTGCGACTGAAAAGCGTTGCTAGACCTTGTGTGAAACTGCATCGGCTTTTGTGAAAGTACGTCGCGCGTGCGCACTGCGCCCCATATGCTTGCGCAGAAGTGCCGCTTTTTTACCTAATCACTGCACTGCGAACGAAAGCAGCTACCGATCAACTCATAATGAGGGCCTTTGAGAGGTGTTGCTGTCATTATTCTAGTGCATTTTAGAAGCATTTCATTTGGTTTGATTTATATTTTCATGTCTGAAATAAATAAAAAATACTAATTAAAAATAACTGTGCATGAAGGATGAAAAAAAAGTTATGTCCCCATGCTTTGTTTTGTACAGTACAAAATACAGTAACTCACTAATGCCTGCCAATGTGTTCAACTACCAAACTAGAGTATTACTAACAATGTACGATTTTGTTATATTTACTCATATGTTAAGTCTAACTATGTATCATAGCATGTAATAACAGTTTTGTTTGTAACGTATGTTTACCTGTCAAATGTTGCTAGAATGTCTCAATGTCTTCATTATTTGTTAGTAACCCAAGGCATTCCTGGCAACTAAATAAATAATTTGTTATATACTGTATCTTTATTATGTGATGATACTGTTGTGCCTGGGGCTCTTATTTTGGTATATTTACAACAACAAACTATTCAGGATCATACACATGATTCACAGCTTAGTTTTTTTGACATTATACATAATTGATCATGCACATTGTCTGTCACTTGACATTTTCTAACAGTGATAGTATAATACTGACAATTTTTTTTGTAGGCATTCAACTAAAAGAACTTTTCTGTGACCCTCTCTTGTGCTATGCTACACTTACTTGGGGTTCCAGGATGTGGTATGGATCACCCAATCATGTCAACTTTATTTTGCTCTATCTGTAGCATGGATAGGGAATCTGTGACCAAAAGAGCTCAAAAATACTCAATGCTTTGCACATGAAACCTGGTGTAGTGTACATGTGTACAACAGGTGCAGTGAATATTAAATAATATTGGGCAGTGTCAAGACAGGGTAGCAGTGCACCCTGTGCAGTCCTTACCCCCTACATCCACAAGATCATGATGTCCAGTGATGGATTACCAAATAGGCACAGTAGGCACAGGCCTATGGGACCGCAACTTTTAGGGACCACGTGACAATGGATCAAAGTAATATTGATTTGATCTTGAAAGAAAATTACAATCAAGCTTTCTTGAATTGTTTAGAAAAGATAGAAAAAAATAATTAACTCAAAGAAATGAAAACTGTACATTAAAGACTCCATGCAGAAAATACTGTATTAATGTAATTTAACAACTTAAAGTACATAAACCAGATACACATTACAGTTTCCAGTCTGTAGACTGTTGGTTGATAACGTTTAAAATGTATTAGCAAATAATTTGCGACGATGGGGGGGGAGCCCGCAATTTCGACTCTACAGATTATAATCCGGCACTGATAATGCCACACCTTGTGGCTGGAGCTTCTAGCTCTGGAAAGTAGAGCACTGGTTTAGGATGCTTGGGGCAGCTCCACATGCTGCAGGGTGCCTGCCCAGAGTATCCTTTGGACACTCCAGGTGGATCTGTAGTGACATTACTGGCTGAAGTTTGCTATTCCAGGCACCCTGTAAGCTACTTACAGGTACCATGGGGTGGTGACAGTGCTGCTGCCCTGTGTGACTGCTCAGCTCAACACCCCAAGTTATGACCCTGATGTTGGGCTCCAAATTATCACATGGTAAGCAGATTCAATTTTATTTGTATTTCTTTCTACTGCAGTTAGCATGTTTGCAAGTTTAGCTCCACCAAGATCCTCGTCACAATACTTGCATTTGATATTAAAAAACAAAACAAAAACAAACAATTGTCTCCTTTCAACAGAAAGTGTTTTAACATTTTTACTTTAAATGAACATTTCAAGTAGAGTCTTAAGCATAATGTCACAACAGTGAATATAAAGCTCTCACCAGATTGTTACAGCAATGAAGACTCCACTTTCAATATGAGGTCGGTTATCAGAGACATTTTCCCAGGGATTCTGTTACTGGTGGAGTCTCTCACCTGTACATTCAGATACCCTTACCATGAGGACTTTCCTATAACCATTCTACCATCTTGCATTCCCTACCTCTCACTATGGGAAACACTTAAAAGTCACAATCCAACAGGATTTCTCCATATGTAATATAAATGCAGTCACTCTCACAACATGAGTGTCTGTTCCTCTTTTCTCTTCACAGGAGTTCTCTCTCTGAACTTCCACTTCTTTTATTGTGCTCAGCAGGAGTCTTTAGTATGCACAGGCTATCTATACTCCCTATAGCATGGTTAAGACTCCCCCTCCTCACAGCAGTTTCTTTATGTCAAGGCATTACTCTCCCTCTGTTTTAGCAACACTTTCTAGGAGGTCTTAACTCAAAGGGGAACTTTACAGCCAACAAAATGCCACCTATTGACTCCTGCCCACATCACTGATGCCAGGTTTACATTACAGTACATTACATTACATTACAACCTAATATTCAATAGTCTGTATATGGGCCTTAGAGTGTGCCATATTTTGCTAGGAATTATGTCTTTATATGGTAGTTTATAATTAGTTGTTTCCAATGGCAGAAATGTTGGACTGCAGTTGTTCTATTTTCCTGAGATATTAAAATGTATTCATTTGGAAATCATTTTAAGCCCACT
Organism: Pseudophryne corroboree; assembly: GCF_028390025.1. Classification (NCBI taxonomy): domain Eukaryota; kingdom Metazoa; phylum Chordata; class Amphibia; order Anura; family Myobatrachidae; genus Pseudophryne; species Pseudophryne corroboree. Next base: position 457,947,011 of record NC_086447.1, on the reverse strand, counting down.
TTTTCTTTAATTATGGTATTTGTAAGTGCCCTATAAGTTGCTGATTTCTAATAGCAGGAACACTTTTGGTGAGAAAAGTTACTGTTATGTACAGAGGGTGAGTCTAGGCACACAAGTATTTGCAAGTCTAGATAAAAGCTGAGTAATGAATCTCTCTTTCTAATATGAATACCAAGTACCCTATGACTGCCGGGGTGAAATATGTGAGAGGTAAGATCCTAAGATCTTTCAGCTGTACCACTTGACATAGTACTGAAGTTAACGCGTGACTTTGTGGGAGTCCAAGATAGCTTTCATAACATATTCAAGATATCCCTGGACTGTAGTGAAGTTATCAGTGAATAGTTGTTGTAAGATTTGGTAAGGTCCAATATAGCATGCTACTATGTCAAATAGGTCAACATAAATGTAGCTTTTTGTGGAGAACCATGGTTCTCTGTCTTCTTGGTAGGGATATGGGTGGTCATTCCGACCTGATCACATGCTGCAGTTGTTCACAGCGTAGCGATTGGGTCAGAACTGCAAATGCGCCGGCGAATGTTAGATGGTCGGACAGGAGAGGGCAGCACGGTGGTGTTTAGCTGCTGTTTTCGGGGTGCCGTCCGGCCAACACAGGCATGGCTGGACTGTGCGGGCCGCATTGGCTGCATGACATCACACGCAGCCACTGCGGCCCGGGGCAACGACGAGTAACTCCCGGCCAGCCGCAGGAGCTGCGCTGGCCGGGAGTTACTCTTCAAGTACAAAAGCATCGCCGCTGTGTGATGCTTTTGTACTTGTGTGTGGGGGGGCTGGACTGACATGCGGGGTGGACAAGCCCTGTGCTGGGCGTTCCCCCGCATGTCTGGGAAGATGATCATAGCTGTGCTAAATTTATCACAGCTACGGTCAACTCGGAATGACCTCCATGGTGCAGAATGAGTCTTATCTGCTTGGTGTTTTAGGACCATTAAGCCATCTGTAGAGCTTGGAGTAAATCTCAAGGAGTGATACAGTATGGATAGTTTCATAATATTTCAATAACTACTTGAAGAGAGAATCGAGGAACAAACTTGAACCTTTGTAACCACTGGGAGAGATACAGTACCATATCTGGCTGATGGATTGACTGAGAACATTATGGTATGCAAACTATGCTAGCTACAGCATCTTGCTTCAACGTCTGGTTCACTCATTTAGTTTTTCTGTTAGACTGTGGATGATAGGCAGTAGATGTATCTCCTGTGTGTCTCTGTAGCCTAATGCCCCTCCCCTTGTCTGCCCAGTCTTATTACCCCATGTTTCTCCAGCCCTATGTTCCCACTGTGTCTCTCCAGCCTCATGCTCCCTGTCTCTAAAGCTTCATATCCCCTTATGACTATTTCATCTCTGCCCCCCACCCACCAATGGTTTTCTGTCTTACTTCCCTTCTTTCTCTCTCATATACAGTATGTCTCCCTTCCCCTGTGTTCTCTGTTTATGATCTGTCAGTAGGGGTTGTGTTTGAGGCTGCAGCAGGGGAGCTCATTCATGTGGGTTGTTCTACTAGTGGTTCTGCCAGCTTCAATCCCTGACAGATGCTTTCCCAACTTCCCATCTCTGTCCCTAACACCCATAAAACACTTGTATCTCTCTCAGTTCTTTGTCTTCTGTTCCCCTCACCCTTTCTATAACCTTTGCCCCATTACTCCTCTCTGTTATAACTGTCCCCTCCTTCTCACCTTACTTTGTATCATCAGTGCCCCCTCCTCTCCTTCAATCTCTCTCACTTCTGATTGATTCCCAAACACATAGTATGTTCACTTGTTACTGATGAAAATGTGTTTCAAGCTCTTTCATATCAAGGGGAATAAAAGGCTCTTCACTAGCATTAGCAGATGTCCTGAACAACTTTGCTTCCTGCTATGCTTACAGGTCTTGGTTTTGTGATGTTAGAAAGCTCCAGAACAACCAACTACCCATTGGTGCTGTTTGCTATATTTGTGGTCCCAGCCGGTCCAGGCTCCTGGTCACACCAAGTCCAGTCACCCAGTTCCAGAAACTTTAGTCTCTTGGTCCCAACTTGTCTACTGATACTCCTGGATCCAGCAAGTCCAGCGATACTCTGGTTCCAGCCAGTCCAGTGATACTCCCAGTTCCACGGACACTCCCAGTTTCTCAGAGGTCCTGGCTTCAGAGTTGCGTCACTTTCACTATGTGCACAGTAAGTTATGCACTAACAGGACTCTGGTGAATTGTATTGGACTTGTTATAGATTCTTTAAAAAGTAAAGAAGGGCAGTCACAAGCCACATGAAACCCACGTAAAAGCTAACCCAAAAGCGTACAAATGTGGCTCTCTGGCATCTCCTACTGGGCATCTGCTGGCACTGACCATCACTGCAGAAGGAGGTTGTGGATTTTGGAACTGCACCTGCCATTACCCCAATACCATCTGTGGGACTCTGTGTGATGTACAGTATGAAGTGTTCCTGATTTTGCCTGTGCTATTCTTGATGTTGCCTATGCTATTATGCTATTTTATCCATCTTTTTATTGTAAGAGTATTTTTTTATTAAATCAGTGTTCCTGGTTTTGCCTAGGTTATTATGCTGTTTTAACCATCTTTTTATTGTAAGAGCAATTTGTAATTAAATCATCTCTCCTGTCAAAAGGTTGCTGCATTACTGCCTGTTTCTGTTTTTGTGCTCTCCCTGCCATTGCCCCAAATGGATGTGTGATGGGGACACAGCTGTTGTTGCAGATTCTCATCGGAGGATACATTAAACACCAATCGGACTTTCCATCTAAATATATCCAGGGGTTGGAAGTGCTATCCTAGATCAAAAGTTCAGTATTTGTTTGTTACCCCTTGGTTGATTGGTCCAATATTGTGTGTATTTATCACTTCACTGTGGTGAATTATATGTACACATGATTAAATAAGGAAGCTCTGGTTCTCTGCATAAATATTTTTTATTAATTATCTGTACTCCCGGTTCAAGCTGGTCCAGCAATACTCCTGTGCCAGCCGGTCCAGCAATACTCCAGTGCCAGCCAGTCCAGCGATACTCCTGGTTCCAGCCGGAATAGTAATACTCACAGTCCAGCCAGTCCAGTGATACTCACAGTTCCAGCCAGTCCAGCAATACTCCAGTTCCAGATGGTCCAGTGATACTCCTGGTTCCAGCAAGTCCAGCGATACTCTGGTGCCAGCCGGTACAGTGATACTCCAGTGCCAGCCGGCCCAGCAATACTTTGGTGCCAGCTGGTCCAGCGATACCCTTAGTTCCAGCTTTACCAGTGATACTCCTGCTTCCAGCCGGTTCAGGGATACTCCCGGTCTGGCAATACTCTGGTACTAGCCTGTCCAGTAATACTCCAGTGCCAGCTGGTCCAGCAATACTCCAGTGCCAGCTGGTCCAGCAATACTCCTGGTTTGAGCCAGTCCAGTGATACTCTGTTGCCAGTCAATCCAATTATACTCCTGTGCCAGCTGTTCCAGAGATATTCCTGGTGTCTGCCAGTCCAGCAATACTCCCGGTACCAAGCAGTTCAGTATTATTTTGTGCCTGGCACCATTGCAATCCAGTAAGGTTCCAAGACCACCTTCTTGCATTCCAGTACAATTCCAAGACCAGTTATACTGCAGTCAAGTCTGGTTTCTGCCCGGTCAGCGCTCCAGTTTGGTTCTTGTCCAGGAAATTTAATCATTCCTGTGCCAGGCCTGTCAGCACTCCAGTCTGGTTGCAGTCCAGTCAGCACTCTAGTCTGGTTCCAGCCTATTTAGCAATCCAGTTCAGTTCCTGTCCCAGATGTGTTAAGGTTCTGGTTCCAGCCCGGTCAGCACTCCAGTCTGGTTCCAGTCTGCTTCTACGTCAGTTCAGTTCCAGTCTATGCAAAAAATTACATCATCCTGGTTCCAGTCCTTTCAGCATATTAGTCCAGATTTCAGTTCGTTATACCAATTCTGCCTTCCCCAGTACCAGCTAATACAGTACTACTCAAGTCTACCTGTAGTTCTATTATTAATAAGGTTTCATCCAAAGTGTCAGTCGCCTCAGACTTTACACAAGTATTCTAATTCTACAATTCAGTTCCATCTCTACTCCTAAAGAACCTCTGGAAACATCAAAACCCAGTCTCATGGCACTCAGGTTCATAAGCTGAGATCTTCCGAGATAAAAGCTCAACTTTGTATTTTCTTATCTACTGTTGAGCACTAGCCTTGGGTGATTCTGTCAGTGAAGATGCCGACTTGGTGAACAAACACCTAAATTGTGGTTGTTTTACTCTTGAGGGCAATTTTTTCTGCTTCTTCCAAAATGTAATTGATTACATCATCTGTGTTTTAAATTAGTGCATCTCCAGCAACTTTTGGGTAAAGAAAATAAGCAGCTGCTGCAAGTGGAGAGAACTTTGCCTCACTGGGGAATAGGAAGCAGCTGAAGCATTGGTCTCTGTAGTCTCTGTGAGTAAATACAAGATAGAACTGAGGGAGGTGAGTAATTAAGTTAAGTAAGGCTGACGCTATCAAAGACAAAGACTTTGTATTACTTTTAAGTATTTTTGTCTGGTCAGCAAAGGTCAGCAAGAGACCTCAGAAGCAGTTAACTTCATCCACTCACTTGGTAGGAGACAATCCCAATCCATCTTATCTGCAACTTAGATGACAGAATTCTTTACCTGAAGAAGGTATGAAACCATCTGCAATATGCTAGACCATCTTGTTACATAACCTTTAATTAGAGTAAGTTTACAGAGCTGGTAAAGTTTCCCTATTGCAACTAAAGGCCTACAAAACTGACAACTGCTTTCACCTTTTCCAAGAGATGTGCAACAGAGACATCTTTGTGGACCATATTGATGACCAACTGCAATGTGTGAACAAAACAGGGTGTCTGCTCCATAATGCCTCCATATCTAAGAAATAGACAGAGAACAAAGGACTTAATTATTCTTTTATTGAAAATATTTTTTTAAATGTGTTTTTCTTTGAAATGTAATAGCTCCTTTAGTATTACTTTGCCTCCTCACTTTTATCCACCCCACACACTCTCCTCAGCATTTTCTGAATCTGTAGAGCAAAATTCATCTTTTGCCAGCCTGAATATAGCAACCATGTTGCTCCTATTATCTGTGATAGCTGTAAGAATCTTGTTTTCTGATATTTCCCACATTTCAGTGCACTGGTCAACGCAAGCTTTGATGGACTGAGCAGTATGTGGATAGGAGATCTCTTTGAGACTGAGTAACGTGTTCAGGTTGGGTCTACACAGTGCAAAAGTAACTATAGCTAGGCAGAAAGCAGTAAGTCCCTTGGTTGTCCAAATGTCTAGACCAAACATTATTTTCCATGCAATGGATAGTCTATCTTTACATTTCTTTCTTTCATCCTTGTAAATGCTATCAATGTAGTTGGTAATTTAGCTTTTCTGAGGGATGGTCAGTATTCGGTCAACCACCTCCATCATGTGAATAAAGTCTTTGTCCACCACTGTCAGGGCTGGCAGGCCAGTATGACCTATCCACAGTTTGTTGTTCTTTTGCATCTGGATGGTACTTTGAAGCTAAAGCAATCTCATTCAGAAGAGTTTTCTGATGTTTATCTTTTTCCCTGCTTGTTTTCTGTACAGCAATAGTCTCTGTAATCTGGGGGATTGAAAAATTGTTTTATATTATTTGTATAGTCTATTGAATTGTTTCATAATTAGTCTATGTGGGCACTTTTCCTTCCCAGATTTATTATAACCATCTGTATTGGTCCATGTCACTAAATGCCTGAATTGAACTGTTGTTAACACTCTACAATAACCCCCACAAGCTAAATGCATAGGTGGTGTTATCCTTGACTTTCTGAACTATCCTCTTATTCCCCACATGCAATATGTTTCTACTTAAAATCATATTAGTCTGTCACAGATTAGATTACATCTAAAACTTTAAACATATCCAAAATACAGCCATTTTTCAAGATATTGCAAAAAAAAAAAAAAAAAAATGCCATCCACACTCATAATAAGACTCTCCTACTAGTCTCCAACTCCAAACCTTCAAATTAAAGCATTTCATGAAAACTCACCTTTTCCCTTAAGCTTATCAAATTTCTGAACCACTGACAAGCTTTTTAGGCCATTTAAGCACATACCTAGCCTACACAATCCACACAAAACCACACGTTTTCTCTTTCTTCACTTCCACAGTCTCTTTGAGACTGAGTAACGTGTTCAGGTTGGGTCTACACAGTGCAAAAGTAACTATAGCTAGGCAGAAAGCAGTAAGTCCCTTGGTTGTCCAAATGTCTAGACCAAACATTATTTTCCATGCAATGGATAGTCTATCTTTACATTTCTTTCTTTCATCCTTGTAAATGCTATCAAAAATATATATAATTTATTGAGTCCCAATGTGCTAAAAATGATACACTAAAACATGACATATATATATATATATATATACACTTTACATTTATTAGAATTGAGTATATATTTTTTTAATAGTGCTTAGTGTTTGACTGTCATTGTGGCTGCACCTGCATTTCCAGCATTTTCTTCCTTTGTGGTACTACACGTCTCAGGCTTTGCAGGGTATCCCCTCCCCCAACATAGATGCTCAATTTGGACATAAATTTAAACTGGACAACCCCAGTTCACTTACTGCCACACTGTATATATATATCCAGGATGTGGTATGGATCACCCAATCATGGCAACTTTAATTTGCTCTATCTGTAGCATGGATAGGGCATCTGTGACCAAAAGAGCTCTATAATACTCAATGCTTTGCCCATGAAACCTGGTGTAGTGTACATGTGTACAACAGGTGCAGTGTATATTAAATAATATTGGGCAGTGTCAAGACAGGGTAGCAGTGCACCATGTGCAGTCCTTACCCCCTACATCCACAAGATCATGATGTCCAGTGATGGATTACCAAATAGGCACAGTAGGCACAGGCCTATGGGACCGCACCTTTTAGGGACCACGTGACAATGGATCAAAGTAATATTGATTTGATCTTGAAAGAAAATTACAATCAAGCTTTCTTGAATTGTTTAGAAAAGATAGAAAAAAATAATTAACTCAAAGAAATTAAAACTGTACATTAAAGACTCCATGCAGAAAATACTGTATTAATGTAATTTAACAATTTAAAGTACATAAACCAGATACACATTACAGTTTCCAGTCTGTAGACTGTTGGATGATAACGTTTAAAATGTATTAGCAAATAATTTGCGACGATGGGGGGGGGGGGGGGGGGGGAGCCCGCAATTTCGACTCTACAGATTATAATCCGGCACTGATAATGCCACACCTTGTGGCTGGAGCTTTTAGCTCTGGAAAGTAGAGCACTGGTTTAGGATGCTTGGGGCAGCTCCACATGCTGCAGGGTGCCTGCCCAGAGTATCATTTGGACACTCCAGGTGGATCTGTAGTGACATTACTGGCTGAAGTTTGCTGTTCCAGGCACCCTGTAAGCTACTTACAGGTACCATGGGGTGGTGACAGTGCTGCTGCCCTGTGTGACTGCTCAGCTCAACACCCCTAGTTATGACCCTGATGTTGGGCTCCAAATTATCACATGGTAAGCAGATTCAATTTTATTTGTATTTCTTTCTACTGCAGTTAGCATGTTTGCAAGTTTAGCTCCACCAAGATCCTCGTCACAATACTTGCATTTGATATTAAAAAACAAAACAAAAACAAACAATTGTCTCCTTTCAACAGAAAGTGTTTTAACATTTTTACTTTAAATGAACATTTCAAGTAGAGTCTTAAGCATAATGTCACAACAGTGAATGTAAAGCTCTCACCAGATTGTTACAGCAATGAAGACTCCACTTTCAATATGAGGTCGGTTATCAGAGACATTTTCCCAGGGATTCTGTTACTGGTGGAGTCTCTCACCTGTACATTCAGATACCCTTACCATGAGGACTTTCCTATAACCATTCTACCATCTTGCATTCCCTACGTCTCACTATGGGAAACACTTAAAAGTCACAATCCAACAGGATTTCTCCATATGTAATATAAATGCAGTCACTCTCACAACATGAGTGTCTGTTCCTCTTTGCTCTTCACAGGAGTTCTCTCTCTGAACTTCCACTTCTTTTATTGTGCTCAGCAGGAGTCTTTAGTATGCACAGGCTATCTATACTCCCTATAGCATGGGTAAGACTCCCCCTCCTCCATAGCAGTTTTTTTATGTCAAGGCATTACTCTCCCTCTGTTTTAGCAACACTTTCTAGGAGGTCTTAACTCAAAGGGGAACTTTACAGCCAACAAAATGCCACCTATTGACTCCTGCCCACATCACTGATGCCAGGTTTACATTACAGTACATTACATTACATTACAACCTAATATTCAATAGTCTGTATATGGGCCTTAGAGTGTGCCATATTTTGCTAGGAATTATGTCTTTATATGGTAGTTTATAATTAGTTATTTCCAATGGCAGAAATGTTGGACTGCAGTTGTTCTATTTTCCTGAGATATTAAAATGTATTCATTTGGAAATCATTTTAAGCCCACATTTTCTTTAATTATGGTATTTGTAAGAGCCCTATAAGTTGCTGATTTCTAATAGCAGGAACACTTTTGGTGAGAAAAGTTACTGTTATGTACAGAGGGTGAGTCTAGGCACACAAGTATTTGCAAGTCTACATAAAAGATGAGTAATGAATCTCTCTTTCTAATATGAATACCAAGTACCTTATGACTGCCGGGGTGAAATATGTGAGAGGTAAGATCCTAAGATCTTTCAGCTGTATCAAATCCACTTGACATAGTACTGAAGTTAACGTGTGACTTTGTGGGAGTCCAAGATAGCTTTCATAACATATTCAAGATATCCCTGGACTGTAGTGAAGTTATCAGTGAATAGTTGTTGTAAGATTTGGTAAGGTCCAATATAGCATGCTACTATGTCAAGAAGGTCAACATAAATGTAGCTTTTTGTGGAGAACCATGGTTCTCTGTCTTCTTGGTAGGGATATGGGGGGTCATTCCGACCTGATCGCATGCTGCAGTTGTTCACAGCGTAGCGATCGGGTCAGAACTGCACATGCGCCGTCGCATGTCAGATGGTCGGACGGGAGAGGGCAGCACGGTGGTGTTTAGCTGCTGTTTTCGGGGTGCCGTCCGGCCAACACAGGCATGGCTGGACTGTGCGGGCCACGTTGGCTGCATGACATCACACGCAGCCACTGCGACCCGGGGCAACGACGAGTAACTCCCGGCCAGCCGCAGGAGCTGCGCTGGCCGGGAGTTACTCTTCAAGTACAAAAGCATCGCCACTGTGTGATGCTTTTGTACTTGTGTGTGGGGGGGCTGGACTGACATGCGGGGTGGACAAGCCCTGTGCTGGGCGTTCCCCCGCATGTCTGGGAAGATGATCATAGCTGTGCTAAGTTTATCACAGCTACGGTCAACTCGGAATGACCTCCATGGTGCAGACTGAGTCTTATCTGCTTGGTGTTTTAGGACCATTAAGCCATCTGTAGAGCTTGGAGTAAATCTCAAGGAGTGATACAGTATGGATAGTTCCATAATATTTCAATAACTACTTGAAGAGAGAATTGAGGAACAAGTTTGAACCTTTGTAACCACTGGGAGAGATACAGTACCATATCTGGCTGATGGATTGACTGAGAACATTATGGTATGCAAACTATGCTAGCTACAGCATCTTGCTTCAACGTCTGGTTCACTCATTTAGTTTTTCTGTTAGACTGTGGATGATAGGCAGTAGATGTATCTCCTGTGTGTCTCTGTAGCCTAATGCCCCTCCCCTTGTCTGCCCAGTCTTATTACCCTATGTTTCTCCAGCCCTATGTTCCCACTGTGTCTCTCCAGCCTCATGCCCCCTGTCTCTAAAGCTTCATATGCCCTTATGACTATTTCTTCTCTGCCCCCCACCCTCCAATGGTTTTCTGTCTTACTTCCCTTCTTTCTCTCTCATATACAGTATGTCTCCCTTCCCCTGTGTTCTCTGTTTCTCATCTGTCAGTAGGGGTTGTGTTTGAGGCTGCAGCAGGGGAGCTCATTCATGTGGGTTGTTCTACTAGTGGTTCTGCCAGTTTCAATCCCTGACAGATGCTTTCCCAACTTCCTATCTCTGTCCCTAACACCCATAAAACACTTGTATCTTTCTCAGTTATTTGCCTTCTGTTCCCCTCACCCTTTCTATAACCTTTGCCCCATTACTCCTCTCTGTTATAACTGTCCCCTCCTTCTCACCTTACTTTGTATCATCAGTGCCCCCTCCTCTCCTTCAATCTCTCTCAATTCTGATTGATTCCCAAACACATAGTATGTTCACTTGTTACTGATGAAAATGTGTTTCAAGCTCTTTCATATCAAGGGGAATAAAAGGCTCTTCACAAGCCTTAGCAGATGTCCTGAACAACTTTGCTTCCTGCTATGCTTACATGTCTTGGTTTTGTGATGTTAGAAAACTCCAAAACAACCAACTACCCATTGGTTCTTTTTGCTATATTTGTGGTCCCAGCCGGTCCAGGCTCCTGGTCACACCAAGTCCAGTCACCCAGTTCCAGCAACTTTAGTCTCTTGGTCCCAACTGGTCTACTGATACTCCTGGTTCTAGCAAGTCCAGCGATACTCTGGTTCCAGACAGTCCAGTGATACTCCCAGTTCCACGGACACTCCCAGTTTCTCAGAGGTCCTGGCTTCAGAGTTGCGTCACTTTCACTATGTGTTCAGTAAGTTATGCACTAACAGGACTCTGGTGAATTGTATTGGACTTGTTACAGATTCTTTAAAAAGTAAAGAAGGGCAGTCACAAGCCACATGAAACCCACTTAAAAGCTAACCCAAAAGCATACAAATGTGGCTCTCTGGCATCTCCTACTGGGCATCTGCTGGCACTGACCATCACTGCAGAAGGAGGTTGTGGATTTTGGAACTGCACCTGCCATTACCCCAATACCATCTGTGGGACTCTGTGTGATGTACAGTATGAAGTGTTCCTGATTTTGCCTATGCTATTCTTGATGTTGCCTATGCTATTATGCTATTTTTTTCCATCTTTTTATTGTAAGAGTATTTTTTTATTAAATCAGTGTTCCTGGTTTTGCCTAGGTTATTATGCTGTTTTAACCATCTTTTTATTGTAAGAGCAATTTGTAATTAAATCGTCTCTCCTGTCAAAAGGTTGCTGCATTACTGCCTGTTTCTGTTTTTGTGCTCTCCCTGCCATTGCCCCAAATGGATGTGTGGGGAGGAAACAGCTGTTGTTGCAGATTCTCATCGGAGGATACATTAAACACCAATCGGACTTTCCATCTAAATATATCCAGGGGTTGGAAGTGCTATCCTAGATCAAAAGTTCAGTATTTGTTTGTTACCCTTTGGTTGATTGGTCCAATATTGTGTGCATTTATCACTTCTATGTGGTGAATTATATGTACACATGATTAAATAAGGAAGCTCTGGTTCTCTGCATAAATATTTTTTATTAATTATCTGTACTCCCGGTTCCAACTGGTCCAGCAATACTCCTGTGCCAGCCTGTCCAGCAATACTCCAGTGCCAGCCAGTCCAGCAATACTCCTGGTTCCAGCCGGAATAGTAATACTCACAGTCCAGCCAGTCCAGTGATACTCACAGTTCCAGCCAGTCCAGCAATACTCCAGTTCCAGATGGTCCAGTGATACTCCTGGTTGCAGCCAGTCCAGCGATACTCTGGTGCCAGCCGGTACACTGATACTCCAGTGCCAGCCGGCCCAGCAATACTTTGGTGCCAGCTGGTCCAGCGATACCCTTAGTTCCAGCTTTACCAGTGATACTCCTGCTTCCAGCCGGTTCAGGGATACTCCCGGTCTGGCGATACTCTGGTACTAGCCTGTCCAGTAATACTCCAGTGCCAGCTGGTCCAGCAATACTCCGGTGCCAGCTGGTCCAGCGATACTCCTGGTTTGAGCCAGTCCAGTGATACTCTGTTGCCAGTCAATCCAATTATACTCCTGTGCCAGCTGTTCCAGAAATATTCCTGGTGTCTGCCAGTCCAGCAATACTCCCGGTACCAAGCAGTTCAGTATTATTTTGTGCCTGGCGCCATTGCAATCCAGTAAGGTTCCAAGACCACCTTCTTGCATTCCAGTACAATTCCAAGACCAGTTATACTGCAGTCAAGTCTGGTTTCTGCCCGGTCAGCGCTCCAGTTTGGTTCTTGTCCAGGAAATTTAATCATTCCTGTGCCAGGCCTGTCAGCACTCCAGTCTGGTTGCAGTCCAGTCAGCACTCCAGTCTGGTTCCAGCCTTTTTAGCAATCCAGTTCAGTTCCTGTCCCAGATGTGTTAAGGTTCTGGTTCCAGCCCGGTCAGCACTCCAGTCTGGTTCCAGTCTGCTTCTACGTCAGTTTAATTCCAGTCTATGCAAAAAATTACATCATCCTGGTTCCAGTCCTTTCAGCATATTAGTCCAGATTTCAGTTCGTTATATCAATTCTGCCTTTCCCAGTACCAGCTAATAAAGTACTACTCAAGTCTACCTGTAGTTCTATTATTAATAAAGTTTCATCCAAAGTGTCAGTCGCCTCAGACTTCACACAAGTATTCTAATTCTACAATTCAGTTCCATCTCTTCTCCTAAAGAACCTCTGGAAACATCAAAACCCAGTCTCATGACACTCAGGTTCATAAGCTGAGATCTTCCGAGATGAAAGCTCATCTTTGTATTTCCTTATCTACTGTTGAGCACTAGCCTTGGGTGACTCTGTCAGTGAAGATGCCGACTTGGTGGACAAACACCTAAATTGTGGTTGTTTTACTCTTGAGGGCAATTTTTTCTGCTTCTTCCAAAATGTAATTGATTACATCATTTGTGTTCTAAATTAGTGCATCTCCAGCAACTTTTGGGTAAAGAAAATAAGCAGCTGCTGCAAGTGGAGAGAACTTTGCCTCACTGGGGAATAGGAAGCAGCTGAAGCATTGATCTCTGTAGTCTCTGTGAGTAAATACAAGATAGAACTGAGGGAGGTGAGTAATTAAGTTAAGTAAGGCTGACACTATCAAAGACAGAGACTTTGTATTACTTTTAAGTATTTTTGTCTGGTCAGCAAAGGTCAGCAAGAGACCTCAGAAGCAGTTAACTTCATCCACTCACTTGGTAGGAGACAATCCCAATCCATCTCATCTGCAACTTATATGACAGAATTATTCACCTGAAGAAGGTATGAAACCTTCTGCAATATGCTAGACCATCTTGTTACATAACCTTTAATTAGAGTAAGTTTACAGAGCTGGTAAAGTTTCCCTATTGCAACTAAAGGCCTGCAAAACTGACAACTGCTTTCACCTTTTCCAAGAGATGTGCAACAGAGACTTCTTTGTGGACCATATTGATGACCAACTGCAATGTGTGAACAAAACAGGGTGTCTGCTCCATAATGCCTCCATATCTAAGAAATAGACAGAGAACAAAGGACTTAATTATTCTTTTATTGAAAATATTTTTTTAAATGTGTTTCTCTTTGAAATGTAATAGCTCCTTTAGTATTACTTTGCCTCCTCACTTTTATCTACCCCCCCCCCCCCCCACACACTCTCCTCAGCATTTTCTGAATCTGTAGAGCAAAATTCATCTTTTGCCAGCCTGAATATAGCAACCATGTTGCTCCTATTATCTGTGATAGCTGTAAGAATCTTGTTTTCTGATATTTCCCACATTTCAGTGCACTGGTCAACGCAAGCTTTGATGGACTGAGCAGTATGTGGATAGGAGATCTCTTTGAGACTGAGTAACGTGTTCAGGTTGGGTCTACAAAGTGCAAAAGTAACTATAGCTAGGCAGAAAGCAGTAAGTCCCTTGGTTGTCCAAATGTCTAGACCAAACATTATTTTCCATGCAATGGATAGTCTATCTTTACATTTCTTTCTTTCATCCTTGTAAATGCTATCAATGTAGTTGGTAATTTAGCTTTTCTTAGGGATGGTCAGTATTCGGTCAACCACCTCCATCATGTGAATAAAGTCTTTGTCCACCACTGTCCGGGCTGGCAGGCCAGTATGACCTATCCACAGTTTGTTGTTCTTTTGCATCTGGATGGTACTTTGAAGCTAAAGCAATCTCATTCAGAAGAGTTTTCTGATGTTTATCTTTTTCCCTGCTTGTTTTCTGTACAGCAATAGTCTCTGTAATCTGGGGGATTGAAAAATTGTTTTATATTATTTGTATAGTCTATTGAATTGTTTCATAATTAGTCTATGTGGGCACTTTTCCTTCCCAGATTTATTATAACCATCTGTATTGGTCCATGTCACTAAATGCCTGAATTGAACTGTTGTTAATGCTCTACAATAACCCCCACAAGCTAAAAGCATAGGTGGTGTTATCCTTGACTTTCTGAACTATCCTCTTATTCCCCACATGCAATATGTTTCTACTTAAAATCATATTAGTCTGTCACAGATTAGATTACATCTAAAACTTTAAACATATCCAAAATACAGCCATTTTTCAAGATATTGCAAAAAAAAAAAAAATGCAATCCACACTCATAATAAGACTCTCCTACTAGTCTCCAACTCCAAACCTTCAAATTAAAGCATTTCATGAAAACTCACCTTTTCCCTCAAGCTTATCAAATTTCTGAACCACTGACATAAGCTTTTTAAGCCATTTAAGCACATACCTAGCCTACACAATCCACACAAAACCACACGTTTTCTCTTTCTTCACTTCCACATCCTCCTTCTGACCCCCGAACAACAGTGCTGTGCCATTGGAAAGGATGATAGTACATGCAGCCCAACTTTGCCAATATGGCAGTTTCCTTTGTTCAATGTTATGTTATTGAATCAATCAGCACACACATGTCATATTTATCTTAGAAAACACTGCAGGATGGCATGTCTTCAAGTGTCTCTTCAAATTAGTAGTGCTTTCACGATCATTCAACATTAATTTGCACGTTAAACTGCTTCTGACGGTGACCAGGTTATTCCCATCAACTAGTCCCAACTTTGCCAACACTCAAAAGAACAAAAAAAAAAACATACTAAACATTGCCAATGGTAATGGTGGGTGATATATGACAAACAACATTGTATATATGTAAAAAAAAATATATAATTTATTGAGTTCCAATGTGCTAAACAACATACACTAAAACATGACATATATATATATATTTATATATATACACTTTACATTTATTAGAATTTAGTATATTTGTTTGTAATAATGCTTAGTGTTTGACTGTCATTGTGGCTGCACCTGCATTTCCAGCATTTTCTTCCTTTGTGGTACTACACGTCTCAGGCTTTGCAGGGTATCCCCTCCCCCAACATAGATGCTCAATTTGGACATAAATTTAAACTGGACAACCCCAGTTCACTTACTGCCACACTGTATATATATATATATATATATATATATATATATTTATATATATACATATATATATATATATATATATATATATATAAAAGAAGAAATATCTCTATGGAGCGCT
Organism: Pseudophryne corroboree; assembly: GCF_028390025.1. NCBI lineage: Eukaryota > Metazoa > Chordata > Amphibia > Anura > Myobatrachidae > Pseudophryne > Pseudophryne corroboree. The sequence goes on along the minus strand of NC_086447.1, from coordinate 457,931,571 downwards.
CTTATTCTATAATCTGATATAATTAGATGACTGTTGGTGGATGTTATATAAAGAGAGGATGACCTTACACATTTATACACCCATATTAGAATCACATATATCTCTTTATTAAAAGATTTTGATTTAAAACTTATCATAAAACTTTTCCTTTTCTTTTACATTGGAGATACAATTGTATATTTCAACATTATTTGTATAAGGGAAAAAACAACAACAATATAATGAGCTTTCACCCAACGCGTTTCGTCTATATCGACTTCCTCAGGGGTGTTTTTCTAAATAACAGCTCTCTGTTTATATTGGAATAACTGTAGTATTCAAAAGGTATGAAGTTCTAATTGAACCAAAGTTGTACTGAAAAATATTTATTACCAAGTTGAAAAAACTTGAAGAAAATTATTCCCAGAATATGATAGCATTTATTGGGATTCCTTATTATAGGCCACCTAATGAATTATATTCTTCTCCAGCATGTAGATATATATTTCATTAATTTTTCTTGGCTCATTGGGTTGGCATTTCCTCTGTTTTTCAAAGTATCAGTGAAGTCCAACAGTAGGGATCCACTTGTAAACTTAGGATAAAAATATCCCTTTAATTTTCCAGCAGTTGTCCTATAGGTCTGCCTGCATACCAATATTGGATACCTATGCAGGCAGACCTATAGGACAACTGCTGGAAAATTAAAGGGATATTTTTATCCTAAGTTTACAAGTGGATCCCTTCTGTTGGACTTCACTGATACTTTGAAAAACTGAGGAAATGCCAACCCAATGAGCCAAGAAAAATGAATGAAATATATATCTACATGCTGGAGAAGAATATAATTCATTAGGTGGCCTATAATAAGGAATCCCAATAAATGCTATCATATTCTGGGAATAATTTTTTTCAAGTTTTTTCAACTTGGTAATAAATATTTTTCAGTACAACTTTGGTTCAATTAGAACTTCATACCTTTTGAATACTACAGTTATTCCAATATAAACAGAGAGCTGTTATTTAGAAAACACCCCTGAGGAAGTCGATATAGACGAAACGCGTTGGGTGAAAGCTCATTATATTGTTTTTTTTTCCCCTTATACAAATAATGTTGAAATATACAATTGTATCTCCAATGTAAAAGAAAAGGAAAAGTTTTATGATAAGTTTTGAATCAAAATCTTTTAATAAAGAGATATATGTGATTCTAATATGGGTGTATAAATGTGTAAGGTCATCCTCTCTTTATATAACATCCACCAACAGTCATCTAATTATATCAGATTATAGAATAAGAGCGCTCCATAGAGATATTTCTTTTTTTATCTATTTTTGATCCTTACCGACAAAGGATTCTCTCTGTGTTGAAGCTTGCTTTCCCGTTTGGAAATATAATAGTATTTATGTTAGTAAACTCAGACACTAACTGACATAAAGTAATTAGACATTTCAGTAGTGTATAATAAGAGCGCACTAAGGGAACATACTAATATATATCTATATATCTATATATATATATATAATGTAGATAGAGTCCGCACAAATACCAAACCAGTCCCAGGTGTTCAAGTCTCCACATGCAGTGCAAGCTCATCCACTCCAGCCTGGAGATAAAGATTCTAAAAGTATGCAAATAGGAGAGCGCACTCGTGAATTAATAATAAAGAGACTTTTACTGATAAAAATATCCACGTACATGTAAGATTAAAAAGGCACACTTAGCCAGCTCCACTGACACGTCCAACAAGATATCGTTATTAACGAACACTGGTGTCCATAGAGGGGAAGCCTGCCGTCTGTCTGGTCACAGCCCGGAATCAGCAAAAAGCCGTCTACGAAGGTGAGTCAAGCCCAGCCGTCTACGAAGGTGATTAACCTTCGTAGATGGCTTTTTAGATGGCTTCGTAGATGGCGCCTTTGGGCTGCTATAACACCCCTAATTATACAATAGAGTGACACAATGTCCAAATATAATCTTATTTAAAAAAATCATTCAGTAGGTTCCAATATACAAATTTATTAAAATTGATAAAAAAAAACATCTGAAACTGTAATGGTATAAATGTTCATAAAATGTTTCATCCACCACTAACATCCAGTGGTGGTCCACATAAGAGCAAGTGTACAGATATTTATTTCATGAACTCCTCCTGCTAAGATTGTAGACTGGAGGTCACATCACAACCAGACTGATAACCCAATGCATTTCGTCTCTCACAGAGACTTCATCAAGGATATATCTATAACATTAGAACATAACTTTAGGAACATATGCTCACATAATTATTAACCACAAATTACAATAGAAATAATAATTGGAACACAACTGCTATATACAGGCCAATGGAACAAAAAAATAAAAAGAAAAATAATGATAACATAAAAATGACAAAACAATTTGCATAGCATGGTATACAGACACATACCTCATTTGAGTAGTTAACCTCAAAAATCATTAGATACGATTGTTCTGGGACACTTACATTGGTTAAAAATGAATCACCCATTATAAACTCATAGCCGAAAATGCCTATTGGGGAGACATTCTTATTTGCACATATTTTTCAAAAATTGACATTAACTTGAGGCCAATCGTTTAATATATATGAAAGCACATACCTGGCCAGTCATGGAAGATAAGCATGTGATATTTATGGAATCAGAATCGACAGATGATTCCTATAATTTCCAACCTATGGAATTTGTTATTAAATAGAATTAGTGTCAGCTTTACACCATTGTGCATATAGAGGAAGGGGGGAAAGGGCTACATAGCCATAGCAGTAATAGATACCAAAACAGGTGGGGTCCAAACTTGCCTACAATAAACCATGTCTATTGAACAGACTTACTCATTTACAAAAAATATTTAGAGAATAATACTCCATCAATCTTCCACAGGGCCATTTAATGTTAACAAAAGCACATACCTGGTCAATTTCAAAAATTGGCGTGTAATACTTGGGGAGTCAAATTCAATAGATGGACTTTATGGTATTGTACCTCAGGGATTTATTATTAAGTAAAATTAGTATCAATCATTTACCATTGAATGTAAGCAGAAAAAAGGAAAATGCCTACTGGTATAAAAATATAAAAAAATATACGTATAGGAGCCATACCATGACCGAAAATAAGAGTTTAGTACCATTATCTCATATTAATACAAACATATTCTCACATATACAGAAATAAGGTAAAATATACCCAAAGGTATACGGGCGCTGTGAGACGAGATGGTTAGCTAAGCAGCAGCCAATGTTACAGGGGAGTCACTACCAGGTAGAAAATACAAGAAAGAAAGGAAGCTGCGCTAGTGGATGAAAGAACAATGTAAACAACTCAATGTGTAATTATAAAAATGTATTAAAAAAACATTAATTCTTTAAAAAGCAGTAGTTCTGTGCAAGATAATGTGCCAAATATATGCAGAAAAAATAGAATTTGCCAATGCTATGCAAAAATTGGAATTTACCCAGGGTGTTGGTACAGGATTAGTGGAAATAATTCTCTAGAGTCCGTTCCTTATTTTGCCCATCAATATGGTGTCCAGTTATGATCCGGTAAGGAGAGTCCCTTTTAGATGTTACTGAGGAGAGTCCATGGAAAGTTTCCATATACCGCTAGAGGATTGGTGCAATGTCTCATAGATGTAGAGTACCTCATGCAATGCGGAAATAGGCTGGTGCCTCTCTCGGGCTCCTCCGGATAACTGGTCGGCAGAATGGGCTGGTTCGGGTCCAATTCAGAGATATCCTGTTCCAACGGGTAAGTACCTTTTTCATGTTCCACAATATTATCTGCACTGTTTCATTATATTGAGTGTCATATTTGATACATGTGAAAGTAAAACACACCTTTATATAAGCATCCATTTGCATCATTTCACGAGTACTCAAACTGTAGGGGATGAGCGCAGTCAGGTGAAAATCAGATATCCATATTGAACCAAAGGGCAAGGACACCCTTTTGACTAGCCGCACATCCCATACAGTAAAACCACCCCAGTGCGCAGATTACCTCCCTTTTTGTTACTTTGTAGCTCACACATCCCCAAAACATCAGCGATCCACCTCCGTGTTTCACAGTAGGAATGGTATACCTTTCATCATAGGCCTTGTTGACGCCTCTCCAAATGTAACATTTATGGTTGTGTCCAAAAAGTTAAATTTTGGTCTCATCACTCCAAATGACTTTGTTCCAGAAGTTTTGAGGCTTGTCTCTGTGCTATTTGGAGTATTGTAAGCGGGATGCTTTGTGGCATTTGCATGGTAATGGCTTTCTTCTGGCGACTCGACCATGCAGTCCATTTTTCTTCAAATGGCTCCTTTTTGTGCATCTTGAAACAACCACACCACTTTTTTTCAAAGAGTCCTGTATTTCAGCTGAAGTTATTTGTGGATTTTTCTTTGCATCCCAAACTATTTTCATGGCAGTTGTGGCTGAAATTTTTGTTGGTCTATCTGACCGTGATTTGGTTTCCACAGAATCCCTCATTTTCCACTTCTTAATTAGAGTTTGAACACAGCTGATTGGCATTCTCAATTGCTTGGATATCTTTTTATATCCCTTTCCTGTTTTATACAGTTCAATTACCATTTCCCGCAGATCCTTTGACAATTCTTTTGCTTTTCCCATGTCTCAGAATCCAGACACGTCAGTGCAGCACTGAATGAAAGATGCAAGGGTCTTTCAGGAGTCCAGAAACTCACTGACCTTTTATTCACACACACTGATTACAAGCAAACAGATCACAGGTGAGGATGGTTACTTTTAGTAGCCATTCAAACCCGTTTGTGTCAACTTGTGTGCATGTTATCAGGCCAAAATCTCCAGGGTATGTAAACTTTTGATCAGGGTCATTTGGGTAGTTTCTGTTGTCATTATGATTTAAAAAGAGTAAACACAGTTGTTTGACAATAAATGGCTTCACCCAACCACTAATCATGAGTGAAAAAAAGTTTGTGAGTTATCATTCATATTCTCTGACAAATGGCCAGAAAAGCACAAATTCTGCTAGGGTATGTAAACTTATGAGCACAACTGTATGTGGATTTATTGCATACAAAACAAAGAGATTACATCAATCTATGGTTACAGGGACAAAAACCCTATTAATGTGTTTATTAATTGTGATACTACTTATTTATCTACGTACTGCAGTGCCCACGTGGCCTACAGTATGTAGGGAGAACCTCTCGTTCTTTAAAGAATAGATTTTGGGAACATAGGTTAAATATTTTGAAAGGATTTCAGTGTCACAGTGTATCTGCACATTTTGCTAAAATACATAATTGCAATCCTGAGGGGTGGCTGTTGTTTGGTGTTGAGCACATAGGACTTATACGGAGTAGGTGGACAGACAGAAACTGGTTTGTTCTAAAGATGCACTTTGGATGTTTAAATTGAACATTCTATTTCCACAGGGGTTTAATGAAAACATAGAATTCGAGTCCTTAACCATTGTATGACTATTAACATCTTTTCTATGAGCTCAGTTGAGTTTGTTTTTTCTATGAGTAGAAATATGCTGGGCTATCTGCAGGGACGTCTTAAGCGAGTAGGGGGCCCATGTGCACTGCAGACTCCGGGTGGGCCCCCTTCTCTCCATGGCGCCGTAGGCTCAAACATTGTGCTGAACCTACTGCGCATGCATAGGTCTCCAGAAACATTGCACCCACCATGTTCCGCAGACAAAATTCAAACTGCACATGTGCTGCGGCCATTTTGCAGCAAGTAGCAATCTTGATATCTCAAAGCTACCATAACATTTGGTGAGTATCAATACCTGTTTTCTTACAAACTAAAGTAATACCAAAGTAATTTTAGGTCCTACACTACAAGTCACAATTCCATCAACATGCATAAGAACTTTCAAACTTGTTTTGCTTCCATTTTTAAAATAATAAGCATGCCAAACTTACAAAGAAGCCTCTTCATTAATCCCTTCTCATAATGATATTCATGTTGAAACGTCTGTTTCAGTTACTTATCAACACTGCTGTACCATCATAAAATCAATGGTAAATTCTCCCAAAGCTATGGGGGACATTTACTAAGCAGTTATAAGAGCGGAGAAGTGAGCCAGTGGAGAAGTTGCCCATGGCAACCAATCAGCACTGAAGTAAGATCTATAATTTGAATACTATAAAAAGATACAGAGCTTCTGATTGGTTGATGGGGACACTTCTCCACTGGCTTACTTCTCCACCCTTATCACTGCTTAGTAAATGTCCCCCTCAATCTCTTATCGCTGTGAATAGCAACAATAAGCAATGTAAGTTAAGGGCAAAAGCTGTGAAATGTCTTAAATACACCCATAGTTTGATTAATATTCCTATTGTTTACCTTATAATTACATAGGCATTTTGACAGAATGTAAGGTAACAGTTACTAGATATAGACTATGAATGCTGACATTTTTTATTCTGACCATAGATACTGTATGTATGTTGTAAGCTAACAGTTACTAGATATAGACTATGAATGCTGACATTTTTTATTCTGACCATAGATACTGTATGTATGTTGTAAGGTAACAGTTAATAGATATAGACTATGAATGCTGACATTTTTTATTCTGATCATAGATACTGTATGTATGTTTTTGTCACACAGTTAAATGTTATCATGAGTATTAATGGTGATATGTAATTGCTCACACACTTTTTTTAATCAGCTTTGAAATGTGATGGATTTATTTATATAATTTCTTACAAGCATTGCTTATCCTGCTATTAAGAAATATGAGAGATCGTATAAGATATGGGCATTGCCTAGAGCAGTGAATTAAAAGGCAATTCAAATACTGTGCACATTAATAAGTAATACAAAGTCAAAAAGTAGGTTAAAAATGTCTACAGAATTAACCAGAAATTTGTACTTATCTCTTTTCTGATTCTTTAGTAAATTGGAGGCAAATTTTTTTTGTAAAAGTAAAGAAACTTTAAAGCTTTATATCAAAAAGACAGTAATTCAATAATTTGGAATCTACTAAAGTTTGATTTTTTTATTCTAACCATTTTAAATCAGTTAAAATATGTATAATTCTCTTACCGTAAAAATGAGTAAACACTTACAAAATATGTTCATTTTAAAATAACTTTTATTAAATGAAAGATTGCCCAAATCGATTTTCCATTATCTGTGTGGGATTTGTATGTTTAACCTTGTTTGGTTGTATTTGTTCCAGGTGCTTTTAGTACCTCCACATGCAAAAGGTTCATTAGATTCTGACTGTATACCCTATGTCATTGATTCAGTTGCTTCCTTACGCCTTATCTCAGAATCCACTTATCCCAGTAATTGCTTTCCTTTGATATAATTACTTTTAATCATTTATTTTTTTTATGAGTCAGACAGGCAGTTGCTCTGTTACAGTAAGGCAATACCACGGTTGCAACATATATCATATATCCTACTTGATAGAATGTGTGTTAATTAATCAAATTTTTGTTAATACTTTTAAGTAGTATTAATACTGATTTGCCAGTCTAAGCAACAATCATCCATACTGATTTTTCATTTGATTGAATGGGACATATATGTAGAAAGAGTTTTCAGGTTTAGGGAATCATGTGACCAAGACCAGAAGGCAAATGTGCATAATTTCTGGTCACTTTCCTCAGGAGATGGATGCCTGTAGCTGAACTGCTACCTTCACTGAATTTCACAAGGTCTCTCTGGCATGCTCTCCATGAGATACAGATGCTTCAACTGTCCTTTCACCCTCACTGAACTCTATCAGGTGTTTCTTTTACTTTTCCATGCACGTTCTCTCACCTAGGTTGCATGGTGGTTCTCTTGCTATGCCCATGGTAATAATGGTAATAAAGACTGTACAGGCACCCAATTGGACAGCAGAAGCACAACTACTTTTACTCAGCTTATAATTGTGTCCTTGTAACTCTTTCATTCACTGTCTATTTCATGACAGCAAACAGTGAACAGGAGAAGTGACAGAACACTGATCCCTGGCACTGCAGTATTTCCTTTTACTTTCATTTATTCCAGATATCTAACCACTTTATTTATGAATGTTAACACATGCTATACACAGCAAAATACTGTGACTTAGCAGTGGCTATTATATCACTCATAGCAGTATACAATTTGTCAAATTATTATTAACCATGTCAATTACACTATAAACAATGTATGTTGTCATTTCTGACTTAATGATTATGCATGCATCCACAATTTATCATTGTAATTACAACCTATATGTTTATACACATTTAAGGTGCTATTGAAGTAAACAAATTTTTGACAGCAAACTAATTGTTATAATTAATGTCTATATACACCTTATTAAATATTTTGCATGCAGAAATTGGTATGTGGGGACTTATTATAGCATGCAGTGTAGTGATACATCATGAGAGATTGCTATTTAAGAATTTATTTGATGTGCCATTGAACAGAGTTTGCTAATTTTTTAAAATTACTTATTTATTTTTTGCAATATAAATGATGCATGAAAGTGATATCTTTACACGAGTGACTAATTGTGTCAAAACTTTCTACTGTTTTAGGATAACTGGTGTTGTTCTTTGAGAATTATATACCTGAATTATTGACTTATTGAACAGTGACACTGGTATACTCTAAGCATTAATTGGTATTCACTAAGAGGTCTTCGCTACCCACGTATTTTATGGTAAAATATTATGATTATATTGTATGATGAATTGAACCTGTGAAGAGGAAACTTAGGGTTAAATTTACTAAGAATCATGTCTAGTCTGAGTTTAAACATTCTGGGGTTCAATGCGACACAAGGTCAAACACTCAAATTCACTAAGAATCATATTTAACATAATTGTGGTTTCCAATGGTCTATGCAATTGTGTGTGAGTTCAGTCATCTTGTGCTCAAATTCAATAGACCTGCCTGTTTTGCAGAAACCTGCACAGATCAGTATTATTTGTACAGTGCCTTCAAGTGAAGTTGAAGTGCTGTGCTAAACATGGTCTCCTTCCTCTGGAACTGGTACAAGTGATTCATTTTTTCCACTATTATCCTTACTTCTGGTGCAGGTATTAATACCTGAACTTAAAACTATTGTTTCTTAGTGGTATTCTTTACTATTTATATGTATGAGTGGAATACATCAATGATGCTATAGCAGTGTTTTATCATAATCATTTATGTCAGATTTTTGATTCTTTATATTTATTAGGGATGAGCAGGTTCATTTCTTGGTGAACCAAACCCACCTGTACATTGTGATGCAAGGTGGTATCCGAGTCCAGCTCAGGACTTCTCGCCTTACCCAGATCGCAAAGTGGGGGCGAACGTCATCTTCCCGCTGTCAGATTCTCACTGGTTTTGGATTCTATATAAGGCCTCGTGCATCGGCTCCATCTTCACTTCGGCTGTGGAGAGTGTACTGATGGACATGTCTGACTCCAGTACTGTGCTGTCTGGTGTGGCATAGGGCAGGTGCTCTGCCTGCTGTATCTAAAAGGGGTGCTGTCTCTGTCTGCTCTATCTGAAAGGGGTGTTCTCTCTGCTGTATCTGTAAGGGGTGCTCTCTCGGTTTGCTGTATCTGAAAAAGTGGTGCTCTCTTCTGTATCTGAAAAAGGGCTGCTCTCACTGTCTGATGTGTCTAAAAAAGGAGTGTGATCTGCTGTATCTGAAAAGGGGTGCTCTCTCTGTCTGCTGTATCTGAAAAAGGAGTTAAGAATGCCAAATTGATTTCTCACAAATATTTAAAATGCCCGCTCTAATACATATTGTAAATGCCTGCACATCTTATTACCAAATCCCATAAATGTGCGCTGTACATCGCACAACACTGCATCCCATAAGAGAAAACAATACACCCACACATTATCTGAGTTCCAAAGCTCATTGATGTATATATTTGTTGGTAAAAGGGTATGGATTCAATATATATTACAAAGTACAGTATACCTATAGTTACAACTCATACAGTAAGCAGTTAATACATAGTTACATACAATTATATACAATTACATTAGCGCCTTGGGTCCTATTGGAGAAAGAGCGCTATATAAATAAAATTATTATTATTATTATTATTATTACATACAATTTCAGTTACATGCCAGCGATACAATTACCATTCCCTCCATATGACTCTCTCTCTCTCTTACCTCTGTAAAATCATGCAAGACCTCCATCTCCCTCTAAGACCAAAAAGCAAGTAACTCTGACCTCCTGTGTAATCAGCCTAGTATTATCTAGTTTCTGGGGGAGGGGTTCATGGTGAGTCACTATTCTCTTTGTATATGGTAATCAGATTCAGCCTTGAAGACATCCAAAGGGCTGGCCTGAGTTCCCTGTCCTCTACCTCTAAGAATATCTATTGTTCTAATAAGAGCGATTTTAGCTTTTATACATGTAATCATAATTCTGTGTTGCAATGTACTACAACTTAATAACAAGTATCAAATTAATCTACACATTAAGCTGGTTGCTTCAATAGTAAACATGACAGGTGTATCTGTTTCCATTCAAATAATACACATTCATGACATTAATTCATTAGGTAATTTTAAATCATCATGATGTCTGGCGCCTGATATTATTATAATTATGTACTGTATGAAATAAGTGTTGAATCCATCTCTGTGGCATGTCCGTGTAAATGCGTGTGTTACCATATATTGCTGTGCTCGCTGCGCATATTTGCAAGTATAGCAACTTAAGTGTGTAGTTTGTATGTTCTCTCTATGTAATATTTTTGACTTTGACAGTCCACCCTTTGGCAGTAAACAATAACTGCCATCAATTATTAACATAAGAAAAAAATATTTCATACCATAATCGGTGACCTAGACGCAAGTATGTATGCATTTCGCAAATCAGACACTTGACTATATTTGGGGAAGACAGGGAGGAGGACGAGACATCCTCTATATGCACTCGGCGGTCACGGGACCACTGGTTGGGTGTGGGACAACATTCAACCTATAGAGCATGCTGGGACAGTGCTTTGGCCTATAATGTCTGATTTGCGACGAACATTTCACACATACATGTACACTGGATTCGATTGAGGTTCTGCTGGGTAGATGAAGAAGACACAAATAAATCATGAAAGTGACATATAAAATTTTCATGTTCTATATATTCCTATCATTTTCTGAACATTGTTTCCATTTCTGGAATGTATGCTAGGTCTGTTTAATCATTGAACAAGGGTTATAAGTAGTGTCCTTCCTAAATAACATAAACCTTCGGAGTTCGGGGAGAGCCACTCATAAACCTTTCTTCCACATATATTAATGACCTCTGTATCTGCAATGTGTGAATAGCCATTGTCTGACTGTTCCTGATTGCCTCTGAACTCCATAACTACTAGAACTTTGATTTTTCTCCGACTTTAACAAACTGATCGGCTAATTCTGGGATCCTATAAGGAGATCACTCCTTCCTACAGAACCAGTTCCAATCCCACACTCGACTCCTCATAAAAAAAACCTTGCAAAAATAGAATATCCTGAAAGAAAATGTTTGTCAGCGGGAAAGAGAGAAAAGAGAAATAGAACAAAACAACTCTTGTTCATAGCAAATCAATTACAATGACTGGTCTTTCTGCAGTCCTTTAGTATGCTCAGGTAGTGTCCAACAGTGCCGCCTCTCAGTCTTAACAGAACAGAATCTCTGGTGATACTTTTGCGATCTCTTTGCCTTGCTCTTTGAATTCACTTGGAACACACAGTTCACTTTGCTCTTCACCTTGCTCTTTGAACACACAGTTCACTTGGAACACACAGTTCACTTCAAACACACAGTTCATAAACTCGATGAATGTGAGCAATAAACTACTTTGTCATGAGCTCTCTCCGGATCAGTGACCTTCTTGCAGTGGGACGAGTGGACCCAAGTCTTTCTTTCGGCGACTTTTAGTGCTGTCAACAAATCTTGTTATGGTCCTTCCCACCTGTCTATTAGGCAACCTGAGCGTAAGGGCAATCACACAGTCTCTTGGTTCATAATCAATACAGTTAGCATTTGGCATACCAGCAATCAACAGTTTCAAGTTCTTTTGTCAAGTTCTCAAATGCTGGCTCATCTCAACAAGGTACTGTACTGTCACCTCATTGGTGTATTTCTGATCATTGTGCGGATCAATCATGACATGAGGTTGTCTTCCAAAAATAACCAAAAAGATACCAAAACCAAAACAAATTTCGAAGAGGGTGATTCGTCGAGTAAAGATCTGGGAGTGATTCCGAAGCTACATAATACTAGTGGCAGTATCTATGATCACAATAGTACAATTTCAAGCTTTGCTACACCTTTAGGGGTAGCATTATCTACACACAAATTTCTGCACAATTTTTCTTTGTGGTAAACACAGCAGCATCTGTGGCGGCAGGAAATGCCTCTACCCAGTTTGAGAAAACATCAGTGCACACCAATACATAACAATGATTCCTAAAGGGTGTTGACTGTACGAAGTTGATTTGTATTTCCTGAAAAGATCCGTCTGCAGGAGGGATATGGGATGGTTCTGTTGGTATTGCTTTACCAATATTCTTCCTCAAGCAAGTAAGACAGGTCATTGCTCTCTTACCTGCATGAGAATAGAATCCTGGTGCACACCAGTAGGCTCTCATCAGCCTGCACCTACCCTCTTTGCCTAGATGAGTCAGACCATGTGCCACCTCAGCTAGACTTGGAAAGTATGCTCTGGGGGCTACTGGCTTACCATGTCCACCTGCCCACAGTCCTGAGGACTCCTGGCCATACCCCTTTGTCCTCCAGACTGCCTCTTCCTGCAGGGAACACAAATTTTTGTATCTTAATTTAACTATCATGTGTTTGCAATGTAGAGTACCATGAGCATAACTCAAAAAAAAAATATCTCTAGAGGAGAGAAAGAAGAAGAAAATGAAAAAGAAAATGTCAGGTTTGCCATTCACCAACAGGCATATCAATGTCTATACAAAATTTCCCTTCACCAGTATTCCCATTCTCCACCCTTTGTGCATGACAAGGCACACTGCAGTAATACTGGTGTCATCGTGCTGTTGAGATATACTGGGTTTGGGCAGAACTCTGAAGGACCTAGGCATGTGGAGTTTGAACTGTACTTGGGTCCATGTATTGTACCACCCTGTGTGAATGCAAAAGATGAAGAGGAAACTGTAGAGAAACAGAATAGAGGTTGGTGACAGATGAGTTTATAGAGGTGGAGAAGATTTTATAAAAATTTGACAACTGGATTGGGCACTACGGGGAAGTGATTCTCTACTTGGTCTACTCCCCCAAAAAAAAATTCTGTGTGTCTTATCTCTACTGGGACTATCCCAGCCATCAATCCAGTGTCCTGTCCATCCTAAGTTCATAGGGAACCCAGTATCTGTGAAATAATTTCCTCTACCTGTGATGGACATGCATCTAGAACAGTGAAATGTAACATTAGTAAGTTGCATTTATTTTGTTCTTCCCATTAGCCGAATCTGTGTATTCTATATGGCTTATGATTCTTTACTATCTGTCCCTAGGTCCCGTCTATGTGTTTAATAATGTGGCTTGTGTTTTCTGTCTAGGGGATCTTTATTGACTATGTGTCCTACTACTCCTACAATCTCTGGCAAAATGCCCTTCCTTCCTACAAGTGTAACATATTATTGACCATTAGGGATCTGGGGTTTGTTAGTCATACATACCCACTCATTGCATAAAACTTCTGTGTGTGAACCATATTTTTCACACATGATAAACCTTGCTGAGCCTTTTGGCCACAATTCTACCTGAACCCTGTCTAAACGTCTCTTACTTGAGCAACTTGCTCCCATATTTGTGGGTCTCTTCTAATATCTTTAAAAAATTCCCACAAACATCCAAAATACTCAATATAAGTAGACGGTCAAAGTATACCTGAGCGCCTTCCACTCACTCTCGCCCACGCTGGCCAGTACAACGATACACTGTTGGTAGCGGATCGCAATGTACCCAACTTAGGGCTCCTATCAGACCTTACACCATAATTTCTTTCGGTGGAAGTTCTGTTTGGAATATTTTCCTGAGAGAGGCAGTGAAAATTTCCTTTTCGGTATCTTTCAACTGGAATTGTTTGTAGGGTGAAAAATTAGACACAGAGAAATTAGATAACTATCTTTCACCCTTTCCAGTGAAGCCCACCAGGGAGATTTCCAGAAGTTATCAAAGAAAAACCCCTTTGTCTATACAATCACGTCTGCGTATGCCCTTCCACAGCGCATATGACACAATAATATCACGTTGCGCTGTGCAGAACAAACGGACATGTGATGCAATAGCACAGCCTATAGATACTAGTTATCTATATTCCCTACGATTGCTGTAGACCACCTAGCTTAGACCACCTAGACCACCAAGAGTTGTATAGGATACCACTCAGTCCACCAAGACCACCTAGTTAATAACGCAGGGTTGCGAACCCTATGCCACCGGGCCTCTACTAACCCAGTGTGTCCACCTTGACCACCTAGCTTAGACCACCTAGACCACTTCAGTTCTTGGGTTCAGTATCCACTCACTCCTGCATTCGCTCACTCAAATACACATTATTTTTCTGTACAGAAAATTGGGATTCATTCAAGTTGGCAGCTTTACCCCCAGAGGCAATTTAAAAAAAATTATAAATACTAAATTTTGTTTTTATACTAAATTTCGGGTAGTTTGGTGCTATTGTAGCGTGGCTACTCTCCAGCCTTTAAACTAAACGAACTATTGTGTAATTTGTACTTAGCGACCGTATTTCTTACGCAATTTGCGTAAGCACGCTACCGTGCGTGTCTCTTAAGCTGCGTGCGTAGTCCTGTACATTGTCTGAGACATGTGTACAAAACCGTACGTCTGCAATTAAACAAATTCCACAACTTCTAAAAAATGTGAGCAATACCAACTATAATTGCTCACTTAACACAACACACATTCTTTCTATATAAACCCTCTTACTACTGGGCCAGAAATGCATTTTGTGATTTTACTCTTACTTCCTTAAATACTTATTTTATTTTTAACTATATAGCAACAAATATCTCTGGTTTCGTACAGATCTATAATGACTCTAGCAATAATAAATAATTTAAATGATATGATTCAGATTGGATAGCTATCTTGCAGAACATACACTGATATAAATATACACATAATTATAATAATTATATATATGTACCATTCACTGGTCTCCTGAGACTCATTTACCCATTCAGTGCTTCTAATTTGCATATCAACAAAGGTTCATATGCCTGTTCAAGAGGGTAGTGGGACAGGTTAATTAACATTTCAATGGCTATCCTAAACTAGCAAGCAGATTTAACTGAATCCTAGATGTAAAAGAAAAAAAAAACTTTGTTTATATCTGTGTGTAATTCTTACATCAAGTATTCATCTCACTATTAACTTTCACTAGGCCCAGCTGAAACTATTTGTAATTGACTATGGCATGGGTTAAATAAATGCATTGGTAACTCATAAATAGTGATTGATGTGACGAAGGAGAGCTGATTATCCTGGGCAGTGAAAATCAGCCATTTAGAAAAATGACCTTCCCAAAATGGCCGCTGCTCCTCCCCCTTCCACATCCATGAGGGTTACACAAAATGGTGGACAGGCCATGTGGTTAGTCCAAAATGGAGGACAGACCATGCGGCTTCCTTTGTCACAAAGAAATCACACATCATACAAGCACCTGAAGTTATGTTAGGCCTGAGTTAAAAAAATATTATATCAACGCTATGCAGCAACTTTTAAATATACTTTTAAACCTACTTAAACATATAAACTATCCAATCTGAATCAAACACAATATGACTTATTTGAACCTTGTTTTGCAACAATAAAAATACATTTTAGCATCTTAAATATTATGAGAAACGCATTGTCCCTTGAATTTCAAATCATTGGCTTACTGATAACACAAAAATACATTAACGTGAATGTTATTTTCATCAACTTCTCAATGCGTCCATTGGAGCCGGTCAATTACAGCCACATTTGTAATGTACAGTGCATCATTAAGACCCTGATATCCCGTAAGAGCCCTCAACTAAGAATGCCAAATTGATTTCTCACAAATATTTAAAATGCCTGCTCTAATATATATTGTAAATGCCTGCACATCTTATTACCAAATCCCAAAAATGTGCGCTGTACATCGCACAACACTGCATCCCATAAGAGAAAACAATATACCCACACATTATCTGAGTTCCAAAGCTCATTGATGTATATATTTGTTGGTAAAAGTGTATGGATTCAATATATATTACAAAGTACAGTATACCTATAGTTACAACTCATACAGTAAGCAGTTAATACATAGTTACATACAATTACATACAACTTCAGTTACATGCCAGCGATACAATTACCATTCCCTCCATATGACTCTCTCTCTTTCCTCTGTAAAATCATGCAAGACCTCCATCTCCCTCTAAGACCAAAAAGCAAGTAACTCTGAACTCCTGTGTGGTCAGCTTAGTATTTTCTAGTTTCTGGGGGAGGGGTTCATGGTGAGTCACTATTCTCTTTGTATATGGTAATCAGATTCAGCCTTGAAGACATCCAAAGGGCTGGCCTGAGTTCCCTGTCCTCTACCTCTAAGAATATCTATTGTTCCAATAAGAGCAATTTTAGCTTTTATACATGTAATCATAATTCCGTGTTGCAATGTACTACAACTTAATAACAAGTATCAAATTAATCTACACATTAAGCTGGTTGCTTCAATAGTAAACATGACAGGTGTATCTGGTTCCATTCAAATAATACACATTCATGACATTAATTCATTAGGTAATTTTAAATCATCATGATGTCTGGTGCTTGATATTATTATAATTATGTACTGTAAGAAATAAGAGTCGAATCCATCTCTGTGGCATGTCCGTGTAAATACATGTGTTACCATATATTGCTGTGCTCACCGCGCGTATTTGCAAGTATAGCAAATTAGTGTGTAGTTTGTATGTTCTCTCTATATAATATTTTTTTACTTTTACAGGGTGCTCTCGGCCTTCTGTATCTGAAAGGGGTGGTCTGTCTGTCCATCCAGGGGCTCCACCCCAGTATTAAATTAAAATAACAGCTAAAAAAAAAAGCCTAAAATTATAATGATAAAAAAATACATATTTTTTTTTGTTTGGGCTGTACCTCAGTGTACTATACAATTTTTTTTTCAAAAGTACTGTGGCACTGCCAGTCAGGCTGCAGTATATTATTTCCTACTCATACACGTATTGTGTGACGCTGTTGGTGAAGGTCAACCACAGTGTGTAATTATATATATATTTCTGACTCATTTGTGTGACACTGTAACCATTAGTGTGTGATATAAAAAATACTTACTACATCCCCCACACACATATGGTCAACACAAGGTTTTTGTGGGTATTTACATATCTTTCAACTTTTGCTTGATTTACCATCTATGTGGTCTACTATTGGGAATAGTAACTGTGGGCAGCACAGCGGTATTGGAGCCATTTTGTTTTGTATTAATTTGACTTTGACATTTATTTATAGTAAGATAAATAACTACAGTACACACTTGTATTGTAAAAGTGTGGAGAACAGTATAAAATACTTTTGAAATAATATGAAAGAAAAATATGATTATGAAATGCAATGATTCTATTATTATATAGTGTGCTGGCTGTGACAATAGTTGGTATTTTGAAATGTCTGCTGTCCGTCACCTCCTGCAGATCTCACTTTGTGCAACAATAAATCCCTAAATGTATGAACTGATTGGCTGGAGGTCAATGCTGTTGTATATTGACATAAACTGTTGACATAAGAGACATCCAAGTTCAAACTATTGTTGTTAGTTGTACAAATAGAAACATTGGTAACATTGGTACAACTAATTATAAAAGTATTCTTATCTCTCCATAAAGAAAAGGGTTATTAAAGTATTTATAATTAATTAATTAATTAATCAATCAATCAACTAACTTCTAGAGACTTTTTTCAAATGGTATAAAAACACTTTGCCGTATGCCTATTCTTAGCTCTTCAAGATCATTTTAAGACAATAATTATAAGGTGTTGCAACCAAATGTGCATTCTGTTCTTGAATCTATAGCGTTATAATTCAGACAGAATGGTATGTCACATCTGTTATTTGAAATGAAAACATCTTTTTCTTCTAAAGATTTCAGCTGTCTTTAGCAAGGATAGAAGTTAAATTCCCTGAGACTACCTGGAATGTGCTAATTGACAGGTACCATTATTGCCTGAAGGAGCAGAGCATGAGGTCATAAGGAATTCAAGATAACGGTTAGCTGTAATAAAGTAAACATCTAAATTACACTGACTGTCCCTATAAGGGGGAATGGGTGAGACCCTTACAGATCACATAGAACTAAATAAAGTGTTGGAAAAATAGGAGTGCATCATTGTATTTTCTTTTTATAATTGGTGCAGAAAGTAGCCTTATGATTTCCCAATGTGAATTCATTACACATAATACACAACAGCTTTAAATTTGAATATAAATGCAAGTACCAAATAACCATGTCTACTATCTAAATTGGTCGACAATAGGCAATTAACCCTGACAGAGCCTAATCACCACCTACACAACTACACTGACATCTACACAATGAGAGACATTTATGAAAATGCCTGTTGTGAAAAATATCTATATTTGGAAACTTGCTATAAGCAACACTTCCCTTTCTTTTCATTTGCACCAGTTTTCATAAAATGTTTCCAAACATGTCTCTGCTGTCATAGCCAGATTAAGGGGAAGGCGTGCACAGGGCATACTGTCGCCCGGACCTCCCCCTGTCAGGGGCCCCCCAACCAGAGAACTCTGGTATCACTAGCTCTCCCTCTTGTGCACTAGCAGAACCAGGCTGCAGAATGCAAACAGGACAGTATGTAGTGCCAGTAGGGACAAATGAGTATCAGGGAGAGAAACACACACAGAGCGCCATGTCCCTGTATGTAAGTTTTACAGAGGCTGCTGCTATTCTTGCATGTAACAAGATAAATCAAAGATTTTCTATTTGTATTTTAAGGTTGCTTAAATTGTATATGTTCCATTACAAGAAAACTTTATAAAATACTTGTCTCTCAAGTAGGTGGAGCTTATTAAAATACAGTATTAGTTTAAATCTACTATACACCATTGGTTTAAATTTAATATACACAGTCAATACCTCCCAACATAATCCAGTCCAGGAAGAACCAAATGCCCTCTGGAGTTAACTCTTAATTTATGATTGCAATCACTTGTGTTGAAATACCTTCCTTATCAATTAAGTAGCTCAACACAGGCAACGTATATTAAGAGGGAAGTCTAGGAGCAGAGCATTTTGTCCTCCGTGAATGGGTCATGTTGGGAGGCATGCACAATCCAATATACACCCCCTTCCCCCGGGCCCCCAGTGTTAATTGCCCCAAGCTACCCAACGCTTAGTCCAACCCTGTCTACTGTACCTAACGTGTGTATATCTGTTTGGGCACCTCTTTAAAGAAGTGTAAAATTTAATAGGCAAAGTCATGTTTGGAGCTATTGTGCACATTGATCTATGCAGGTTTCTGAGGCAAGAAGGTGGATTTTGTGAAAGAGAAATTTGCATGAGTCGGTAGAAGAAGTTGTACAAAGTATGGAGTAAAGTAGAGATGTGTGGCGGGCACTTTTCGTGTTTTGTGTTTTGGTTTTGGTTCTAATTCAATTTTCGTGTTTTGGTTTTGGCTTGGTTTTGCCAAAACCACCTTTTCGTGTTTTGGTTTTGGATCCGAATGATTTTTGTAAAAACCCATAAAAACGGCTAAAATCATAGAATTTGGGGGTAATTTTGATCCTACAGTATTACTAACCTCAGTAACATTAATTTCCAGTCATTTCCAGTCTGTTCTGAACACCTCACACCTCACAATATTGTTTTTAGGCCAAAAGGTTGCACCGAGGTGGCTGGATGACTAAGCTAAGTGACACAAGTGTGCGGCACAAACACCTGGCCCATCTAGGAGTGGCACTGCAGTGTCAGACAGGAGGGCAAATATAAAAAAAGGCCCCAAACAGTACATGATGCAAAGAAGTAAAAGAGGTGCACCCAGATTGCTGTATGACTAAGCTAAGCGACGCAAGTGTGCGGCACAAACACCTGGCCCATCTAGGAGTGGCACTGCAGTGTCAGACAGGATGGCACTTTTCAAAAACTAGGCCCCAAACAGCACATGATGCAAAGAAGAAAAAAAGGTGCCCCGAGGCTGCTGTATGACTAAGCTAAGCGACACAACCAGCTGGCCCATCTAGCAGTGTCACACAGTGGCTGAATGTCAAGAGTGGGCCACAATTGTTTGGTCCACTGACAGCATCTCCAGCACGCCCCTGTCATTTTTTTTTAAAAATCTGCAATTGGTGGACATATACGGCAGTACCCCAGGACTAATACAGCAGTACCCCATGACTCATATGGCAGTGTCAGACAGGATGGCACTTTTAAAAAAACTAGGCCCCAAACAGCACCTCATGCAAAGATGTAGAAGAGGTGCAATGAGGTAGCTGTATGACTAAGCCAAGTGACAAAAACAATTGGCCCATCTAGGAGTGGTACTGCAGTGGCAGACAGGAGGGCAGATATCCAAAAAAAGGCCCCAAACAGCACCTCATGCAAAGATTTCGAAGAGGTGCAATGAGGTAGCTGTATGACTCAGCCAAGCGACACAAACAATTCCAACTGGAATTATATGTCTAAATCACTGGAATTATATGTCCAAATCACTGGAATTAATTGGCAAAATGACTGTAATTATACATCCAAATCACTGTAATTAATTGGCAAAATCACTGTAATTAATATTTATATGTCCAAATCACTGGAATTAATTGGCAAAATCAATGTAATTAATAATTATACGTCCAAATCACTGGAATTAATTGGCAAAATCACTGTAATTATACGTCCAAATCACTGTAACTAATTGGCAAAAATACCTGTAATTATACGTCCAAATCACTGGAATTAATTGGCAAAATCAATGTAATTAATAATTATACGTCCAAATCACTGGAATTAATTGGCAAAATCACTGTAATTATACGTCCAAATCACTTGAAATAATTGGCAAAATCACTGTAATTAATAATTATACGTCCAAATCACTGTAATTATTTGGTAAAATCACTGTAATTATATGTCCAAATCACTGTAACTAATTGACAAAATCACTATAATTATACGTCCAAATCACTGGAATTAATTGGCAAAATCACTGGAATTAATTATACGTAAAAATCACTGTAATTAATTGGCAAAATCACTGTAATTATACGTCCAACTCACTGGAATTGATTGGCAAAATCACTGGACTTAATAATTTTACGTCCAAATTACTGGAATTAAATGGCAAAATCTCAGTATCGCCTTCCTAGGGAAGTGGAATCTAGATGGGATTTGGTACCAGGGACACAATACCTCCATCAATTGTCTAAATCCCACTGCACTAATGACAGATACCGGATGCACGTCTAACACCAACATAAGTGTCAAGGCCTCAGTTATGAGGGCTTCCATCATCATGTGAAACCGAACCACTAGTCATGAACATAGGCCAGGGCCTCAGCCATTCCTTGCCACTCTGTGTTGTAAATGGCATATTGGCAAGTTTACGTTACTCCTCAGACCATTTAAATTTCTTTTATTGTGTCTTTTTACTGAACTTTGGCTTTTTGGATTTTACATGCCCTCTACTATCACAATGGGCATCTGCCTTGGCAGACGACGTTGATGGCATTTCGTTGTCAATGTCATGGCTAGTGGCAGCAGCTTCAGCACTAGGAGGAAGTGGTTCTTGACCTCTCCCTATTTTATTCTCCAAATGTTTGTTCTCCATTATTTTTCTGGAGTTATATAACACAATATGCGGCACAAGAGAGCGTACCCGTACACCTCACAGGGCAAACCCTGTAAAATTATTTAGATTAAATATTAATAACCCCTTTATTTGGAGTAAATAATGTACAGCACAGGACAGCACCACTGAATTTATATGGCAGCACCACTGGACTAGATTTATACGGAATTAAATGGATTTATATGAAATTATACGGCAGTATCACGGGAATTATACGACAGTATTCCAAGAATTATATGGCAATATCACAGGAATTATACGCCAGTATCACGGGAATTATACGACTGTATTCCGAGAATTATATAGCAGTATCAGAGGAATTATATGCCAGTATCACGGGAATTATATGGCAGTATAACAGGAATTATACACCGGTATTCCAAGAATTATATGGCAATATCACGGGAATTATACGCCAGTATCACGGGAATTATACGCCAGTATTCCGAGAATTATATGGCAGAATCACAGGAATTATACGACAGTATCACAGGAATTATATGGCAGTATCACAGGAATTATACGCCACTTTTCCAAGAATTATATGGCAATATCACTGGAATTATACCCCAGTATCACGGGAATTATATGGCAGTATTCCGAGAATTATATGGCAATATCACAGGAGTTATGAAGCAATATCACAGGACCTATACACCAGTATCACGGGAATTATACGCCAGTATTCCTAGAATTATATGGCAGTATCACAGGAATTATACGCCATATTCCGAGAATTATACGGCAATATCACAGGAATTATACGGCAGTATTATGGGAATTATATGCCAGTATTCTGAGAATTATATGGTAATATCACAGGAATTATATGGCAATATCACAGTAATTATACGCCAGTATCACAGGAATTATATGCCACTAATACGAGAATTATACGGAAATATCACAGGAATTATATGCCAGTATCATGGGAATTATATGGCAATATCACTGGAATTATATGGCAATTTCACAGGGATTATACACCAGTATCATGGGAATTATACGGCAATATCACAGGAATCATACGCCAGTATCACAGGAATTATATGGCAGTAACACTGGATATATGGCAGCAGAGGACACCACCACTGTGACTGTTCACTGGACTGATGCTGCACAAGACACTTCCCCTGGTCTAATGCAGGACAACACAGCACCACTGAAAGGGACTTATACAGCTACACTGGATAAATGGCAGCAGAGGACACCACCACTGTGACTGGTCACTGGACTGATGCTGCACAAGACACTACCCCTGGTTTGATGCAAGACAACACAGCAAAAATGCAAGGGACTTATACAGCAGCCAGCAGCACTGGGGACATATAGCAGCAGAGGACACCAACACTGTGACTGGCTGGACTGATGCAGCATAAGACACTGACTACACTGGACTGGACTGAGCAGCACAACACAGCACTAGACTCGCCACCCCACTTTCCCGCCCCCACACAGACACTGAGGACGGAGACACATCCTCTCACTACAGTCTCTGAGACTGTAGCGAAAATGGCCGTGACGCGCGGCTTCTTATATGGAATCCAAATCCCGCGAGAATACGACAGCGGGATGATGATGTTTTGCCTCATTCGTGTTTCCGAGTTAGGCGGGAAAACCACCACTATAGCTATATAGCAAGTAGAGTTTTTTTGTGAATTTCACACTTTTGCACAATGAACCTCATACAGGTCTGGTTGCTAATGCTTTCCATGTGCTTTTCATGACAATTGGTGCTTTGCACATGTGCAGGACCCATCCACGAATGTGTTCTGCGAGGTAGGAAGCAGGACAGCAGTAGGCTGTCTGTGATTGACAGTCTGCTGTCATTTGGGGAGCAGGGAGGGGGCCACGTCGGCCTCTATTTGTGAAGACTGAGGCATTTCACCACTGTTTGGGGGGCGGGAAGAGGTCATGGATCGCTGTTGTTAGTCTGAGATTTCCTGGCCTCTGCAATGGGCCCAATTCAGTTATCTGGTGCTGCATCCTGGGATATGTAGAAATCAGAAGAAAAAAAGTATTCCCTTTTATGGGCACACTCGAACACTTATGAGGGTTAAATACTATAAGTCAAGTATCATTTATGATAAAGGACCACTTATATAAAATATAACTTTTAATTGGTATAATAAAAAAAGTAAGCGAAATATAGTGCAAGTGAAAAAAATGTGTGAAAAAAAATTACAATAAACAATATGTGAATTAAAATGTTAAACCACCATGGTTCCTACTCATCACTTTCTCAAGTGTTTGACATGTATCAACATTTGTTGCAAATAATAGTTACTTAGTATCCCTGACAGATACAATTGTATCAATTGAACTCAGTATTCCACACTGTGATTCCTCTGATCCAAATCTGCAGGCTGTTAGTAGCTTCAATGTTCCCTTATTTAGTTCCGTGCTGGCAGTGTGCACATCACTGCACTGTCTAGCATCCTTTATTCATGTTTGTCATATCTAGCTTTATATATAGATTTTATAATTAAGTGATTTTGAGGCTTACTTCAAATTAACACTGTATCACGGTAATTGTAAGGTATTCTCCCCCTTCAACACCAAATACTGGTAATGTTGCGGCTATATACAATCACAATATAAAGTTTAATAATACAATGTTTGCTATATTTCACATGTTAGTAATATGCGTTATGATGGTGCCTTTTGGTCTAGAGATATGGGTGGATGGAAATACAAAGGTCCTAATGCCGCTCTGATGAATCCGCTGACCACGGCTACTGGGATGCAAGTCGGATCACTACTGTAGCAGGAGGCGTCTACTTGTAATAGATGCCTCCTGTGGCACTAACATTCAGAGCTATAGTGACCCAAACCACATCTGAATTAGCCCCAATGTGATTTTCAACCTTTTAACATTATAACATTTCCGTCAGTTTTTTTTAGAGGATTTATTTAAAAAAAACTCTGTTAGTATTGTATGATTTTTTTCCCAAACTGTATTTAAGGTATGACATTTTTAATTATTGTTGTCTTTTCTGCTTTTGTTGTGAATTGTGATGGGTTTTGGGGGTATTACTGTACCTTTAATTCTTTCCAGCATTGTTCCCATCCAGCAGTTGAAAAACCCTGCTGTACAAACTTAGAAGGTGATTCACGTCTGATCGCTGGGCTACTAAATTTGTTGTGCTGCGTTCTGATAGTTGCCGCCCAAGGGGAGTGTATATTCGCTGTGCAAGTGTGCGATCACATGTGTACTGTATGCCGAGCTGCAATAAATCCCAGTGAGCAGACAGCTGCAAATCTGTTTGCACCTCACTCACCATTAAATTATTTTTCCACTGTGTGCAGTCTGTGCACAGCCCAGGACTTACTCCTACAGTGCGATGAGAACGGGCTGATCAGGTCCAGAGCTGACGTCACACACCCTCCCTGAAAACGCTTCGGAATGCCTGTGTTTTCCCTGACACTCCCAGAAAATGGTCAGTTACCACCCACAAACGGACTCTTCCTGTCAATCAGCATGCGAATAGCTGTGTGATTGAAATTTTCACACCAGCCTGTCTCTATCCGGCGATGCCTGTTGTCGTGTGCCGACACACGTGCCCATACGCATGCGCAGTCTATCACTGATCAACCACTACAATGTGCAGCAGCGATCAGATCTGAATCACCCCCTTAGCTTCCTCTCGTTACACCTAAGTACTTCTATCAGTTAGCAAAGGAATTTTACAGAGAGTATGCATACACCTTAATGTGTACCAGGTCATTATAAATGATTTCTATTGTTTAATGTCTTCTGTTTACAGGGCAATTTCTAGCCAATCTGGCTCTTTGTGCAAACATTAAAAAATGTGTGCCACACACACACACACACACACACACACACACACACACACACACACACACACACACACACACACACACACACACACACACAATTTGTTGTTGTTTTAAAAAAAAAAGCATTTTCATGCATCTTTAAAAAAAAAGTGGTGTGCAGGAAAAAACTACCTTACACCCCAGTTGTGCTCCTGACACTATATTATGCCCCAAACACTAATGCCCCTTGCATATTGTGCCCCACAGTTATGCCCCTGACACCATAATATGCCCCACATATCAGCTTGACTCAGTGGCGGGCTGGGAAGGGGGGAAGGGTGACACATGCCCCCCGGCCTACTACAATCTTTCCAGTTCATGGCTGGCGGCTGGGCATGCTACATCATGTGCCCAATGATTAGGAGACAGGAAGATGAAGCTCCCTGGCTGCTTAATTGTGCTACAGTAAATAGCCCATACAGCCAGGGTGGTGTCTTCTGTCTCCTAGCCAATATGGGGACAAATGCCACATATGGCGCCACCCCAAGGCACTATCGCTATTAATGTGTGTCACTCACTGGCAGACCGCCAGTGACTGTCAGCAGCCTGCAGCACAGAAAAGAACTCTGAATTGTCCACCGCAGACTGCACTGGCTTTCTTGCAGCCCAGCCCCATAAAGCTGTGTAGTCTTTACACTGTCAGATTGAGTCCTTGAGAGCACAAGCTCCTGGGATGCAGAGCAACCTGCTATGGTGCTGCCAACATTGCCAGCATTGACACCACTGTTATCCAGGTAGCATGCATGTGAGCAATGGAAGGTGTGTGCAAGCTGCTTAGGGTAGCTTGCTGGATTGCAGTCTGCTAGCCACCAATTAAAGTTACATACCAGATTTTGGTTTGATTTTTAATGAGGGAGAAGGGAAGTCTCAGTACTTCCTGCCAGACTCAGATCCCAGAACGAGGTAAAACATCATCATCCCACTGTCGGATTCTCGTGGGGTTTTTGAGTCCATATAAGGAGCTGCGTGTTGCCACCATTTTCACTCTGGACTTGGAAGACAGACCTCTTTCTGTGGGTGGTGGCATTGGATGGGGTCAGTGTGTGCTCTTTAGGGTTGCTTTCCTGTGTGCTGTTAGTGGTGCTGTACAGGAGTGCTGTCGTGTGGTGTCCTGTGGTGTTAGGGGTGCTTTACAGGGTTACTGTCCTGGGGTGTCCTGTTGGGGTGCTGTAAAGAGGTGTTGCTGTCCTGTGCTGTACAGGGGTGTGGTCCTGTGGTGTCCTGTGCTCTTTGGGGTGCTGTACAAGGGTGCTGTTCTGGGGTGTCCTGTGCTGTTAGAGGTGCTGTATAGGGGTGTTGCTGTCCCGTGCTGTACAGGGGTGCGGTCCTAGGGTGCTGTTCTGTGGTGTCCTGTGCTGTTAGGGGTGCTGTACAGGGGTGCTTCTGTCCTGTGCTGTACAGGGTGCTCTCCTATGCTGTAAGGGGCGCTGTCCTATGTGCTGTAAAAATAAATGGGCACTGTCCTGCATGCTGTAAAAATATACGGGTACTGTAAAAATAAAGGAACACTGTGGCCCTGTCCTTTATGCTGTAAAAATATGAGGGTGCTGTAAAAATAAAGGAACGCTGTGGCCATGTCCTGGATGCAGTAAAAATATAGTGGTGCTGTAAAAATAAAGGAATGCTGTGGCACTGTCCTGCATGCTGTAAATATATAGGGGGCTGTAAAAATAAAGGAATGCTGTGCCCAGTCCTGTATGCTGTAAAAATATAGGGGTGCTGTAAAAATAAAGGAATACTGTGGCCCTGTTGGGTGCTGTAAAAATAAAGGAAAGCTGTGGCCCTGTCGAGTATGCTGTCAAAATATAGGAGTGCTGTAAAAATAAAGAAGCACTGTTCTGTTTGCTGTAAAAATAAAGGGGCACTGTTCTGTGTGCTGTAATAATAAAGAGGTACTGTCCTGTGAAATGGAGAACAAAAATTTGGAGGAAAAAATTTGGAAAGATCAGGAATCATTTCCTAGTACTAGTGCTGAAGCTGCTGCCACCAGTCATGACACTGACAATGCAATTCCCTCAACGTCGTCTGCTAAGGCCGATGCCCAATGTCATAGAGGGCATGTAAAATCCAAGAAGTAAAAATGAATAACAAAAAAAAATAATTATCTGATGAGAAAAGTAAAATTGGCAATATGCCATTTACAACACAAAGTGGCAAGGAAAGGCTAAGGCTTTGGCTTATGTTCATGACTGGTGGTTCAGCTTCTCATGAAGATGGAAGCCCTCCTCCCTCTCAAAAAAATAAAAAATAAAGCTTGTTATAGCACAGGAAAAAACAACTGTGCATTCAGAGATATCACAAATCCCCAAGTAGAGTCCAAGTGTGTCCGCAGTTGCAATGTCTAGGCCTGACCTTAAATACACTGTATTGGAAGAGGAGGCCACTGCCAACATTTGCATGCCCTCTGCAAGTGCTGGGAGGAGCACCGCCAGTCCAGTTGCTGATATTGAGATTGAGGATGTCACTTTAGAAGTACACCAGTACGAGGAGGATATTGGTGTAGCTGGCATTGAGGAGGAAGTTGACAATGAGGATTCTGATGCGGTGTGGTTTGTTTGGATAAGGCACCAGTGGAGACAGTTGTTGTCCATGGCATGAAAATGTCATGCCTGGGCAAAATACCAAAAATCCACCTCTTTGGTGTGGAATTATTTCTCTGTGAGGATGTAAACACTGAAGGGGTAAGGAATCGGAGGATGATGACAACATCTTGCCTCTGTAGAACCAGTTTGTGCAAGGAGAGATTAATTGCTTCTTTTTTTGTGGGGGCCCAAACAAACCAATCATTTCAGCCACAGTCGTGTGGCAGACCCTGTCGATGATTGGTTTGTTAAAGTGTGCATGTCCTGTTTATACAACATAAAGGTGAATGCAAGGGCCCAAGTACAATTCCATCTTGCACATCTTTTCTTTGTCTGCCACATTTTTCCAGGGGTGCTGCCCTATATGGGGTGCTGCCCTTTTACCTATCAGTCCAGGGGTGCTGCTGTCTGTTTGCTGTGCTGTGCTGTGTAATTCTCCAGGGGTGTTGTTGCCTATGCTGTATAACTCCAGGGGTGTTTGCCTATCTGCTGTATAAGTACAGAGGCCCTGCTGTATAATACCAAGGGTGCTGATGTACTTGATCCTAGGTTTAAAGTTTAAACTAAAGCCTAGAGCAGAATATGAAACAAGCTTCAATATTACAACCAGATTTGTGAAAACACATACAAAGGTGAAAATTGAAATTTGCAGTTTGATGAAATGTTTTCCAATGACGTGAGTAGAGACCACATTTGTGGTCAAAGTCAGTCAGACTCAGAAAATACAGAATCATAATCCAGCGGAATGTGACATGGCATCATCTCCTACTTCATTTTCTCTGGTAACTGCTGGAGAAAACTAGATTTTCCAAACACACTTAAGTACATATGACTATATGTCTGCCATATAATTCCAGGGGTGCCCTCTCTGAACTTGTTCATCTCTAGTAGATATATCTTCTAGTGTGCACTGTGTAACCAGCATTATAGAGAGGTTCTTCTAAATTATTTCATGTTAGGGACTCAAATGAATGGCTCCAATTAGTCAATATTAATTTTGATTTATTAATGTTCCCCATTTTGGGATTATTTGCAAGATGCACATTTGTTGTACAGGGTTCTTTTCCTTTATTTTGTAAATGTTTTCTCTTAATATTTGTACACCGTAAGTAGGGTAATCGCAAGACCTTGCAGTGTTAGAAGAATAGAGTTTCAGTGATCTTGCGTTGCATCAGCTTTCCATTGCACTGCAGCACTAAATGGGCCAGGAGCTCCTGTGAGGCACAAACAGTTACTGAATAAGGGCCCAGTATGGAGTATTATGGTGGCTTACAGCTAGGAAGCTGTCTGGCTTGCCAGACTGAGTGTTAGTGGCATAGAGGTTAGCATTGCTTCCTTCCACAGTCCTACCTGTAATATGTAATGAGATTGGACTAGAGCGGTAAGCTCCAGTAGGGCAGGGGCTCAATAACAAAAAATTCACTGCACAGTCCTGCTTAGTACTGTACCAAACCCACCCAAACTCAACTTGCCTGATCCAGAGCTGCTGTGGTGGCTCACTAGGAGCAGCTAAAACATCTTAGGGGCTGCTTTATTTAAAAATAAAATATGAATAAACAAGACACACAGGTATGCTCAAATGTGTGTCACTGGGACACACAGGTATGCTCACATGCATGTAACTGGGAGCTGTGAAAAACAAAAATAAGGCATCTGCCACAAAATATGTAAATAAAAATGCAATTAAAAAAATTAAAAAAAGAACCCCACAAAATTATAACAAAATAAGTCTTCAGACTCTGTAGAGGGGGAAATATCCAATCTTGATAATGTGGTCTACACCAGTTTATTTGCATCCCAGCATTAAATCCGAGATTATCATAATCCCTGAAAATGGAGAAGGGGATACAAATTTGGAGGCTTCTTCTCATAATGTGAAAAGTCATCAAATATGGAGGTGGTATATTTGTAGCTAGCTATAATTCAGAGAATTTGGCAAGCTTTTTCCAGTGGGACCATCTGTCGCTGAAATGATGGGTTTATTAAACTGCATGTCCTATTTAAACAACATAAGGGTGGGAGGTAGGGCCGGGTGGGAGGGCCCAAGGACATTTCCATCTTGCACCTCTTTTTTTTCCTATGCATTATGTGCTCTTTGGGGCCTAGTTTTTAAAACTGCCATCCTGTCTGCCACTGCAGTGCCACTCCTAGATGGGCCACGTGTTTGTGCCGCCCACTTGTGTCACTTAGTTAAGTAATCCAACTACCTTGGTGCAACCTTTTGGCCTAAAAACAATATTGTGAGGTGTGAGGTTTTCAAAATAGACTGGAAATGAGTGGAAATGAATGCTATTGAGGTCAATAATACTGTAGGAACAAAATAAATCCCAATTTCTGTGATTTTAGCTGTTATTGTTTTTATTTTCAAAAAAATCCAGATTCAAAACCAAAACCCGAAAGGGAGGTTTTGGCAAAACCAATCCAGATCCAAAACACAAATGGAGATCCAGATCCAAAACCAAAACCCAAAAAGTGTCAGGTGCACATCTCTACATAATATATGTATGCATGGTTTCTAAAGTAGCATGAATGCTCTGGTTCCACCTCCTGACATCTCAGTTCCAAGTGCTCCTCTAGTTTCTACATTCATTATGCCTATTCCTGCACAATCAGTGAGTAACCTCTACATTATTCCACCCTTTT
The DNA here is from genome assembly GCF_028390025.1 of Pseudophryne corroboree. Lineage (NCBI taxonomy): Eukaryota > Metazoa > Chordata > Amphibia > Anura > Myobatrachidae > Pseudophryne > Pseudophryne corroboree. The sequence goes on along the minus strand of NC_086447.1, from coordinate 457,900,683 downwards.
ATTATAGTAGGTATTCACAGTCATGTTGAGTCTTGTAGAGGTTTCCTCAACCAATGCTCACCTATTTTCAACTTCACTTGGATAATCTAATTTCTGATTGTCCTAAAGTAGCCTTTATTATAGTTTTGTTATATAGTATGAAACCCTTGTATATGTCTTTCTTTTGTTTAAAATGAATGTCCATCTACTATTTAACTCTTCTGCCTTTATGTTTACCTTTTTCAAAGTCTTTGATGAACAAGGTTGAATGTCATCTGCATTTGCCAGCTTCTTATATCTCAGACAAGGCACCATAGCCATACAGATGGGCCCACGGTTATCTTGGCTAGTTTGCTGCGCCTAGGCACAAAATGGTTTATTAACATAAACCCTTCATCTATTGTTCTCAGCTGCAATACAATACAGAGAACAATACAGCAGAAGATTAAGTCATTACAGCAGGGGATTAAGTTCGACTGCCCAGTCTAAATTGATCCTATTAAAGATCAAGATAAACATGAACCCATCTGTAGGTCAATATGCCATACATTTTCAGATGCAAGTTTCATAATTGGGCTTAAAAAATAGGTCTTTATTTGCCCATTTTGAAAAAGATTCCCAGGATTAAATATCAGTAATTGTCAATTATTCCCTTTTGGGAATTGAACCCCAAGATGCAAGAACTTGAGGAAACATGCCCTGGTATCTATAACATGTTGGAACGTATTGTGCACCAGGGAGAAAGTTTGTAAAAAAGCACAAGCACTACATTTAAAAAAAACAAAAAAAAATTTATTATAAAAAGAAGACTCTGCAGTGTATCGTACACATCAGAAATTATGAATTTCATGCCCAGTGCATCTCAAGATGTGTACAACTCTGTGTACTAAGCAAATTGTGATTTAATTTTTTATTTTTTTTAAATGTACACCTACAGATGTAGCCACGCTCATTGCACCTGCAGCACAGCCACACGGGCACATGTGGTGTACCATGGGTACGACTTAATAGGCCAGGATGTGACTAGCCACAGCCTCCATGTATCTCTATGGCCATGCGCATGCATACACATTTGCACGTCACAGTCCCAGGAACACTAGTCATGCCAGCTTTGCCGTTAGTAGTGACTACATCTGTAAGTTTCTGGTGTTAATTGTGTTTAACTTTACATAGGCCCATTGATCTCTAATTTATTCTCTCTGATCTCTTAGCTGAGAAAAATACATAAGCAGAATTAATTACTAGGACAGTGCAGGAATTTAAAGCTACCAGCATTGTAGATTACATGTTGTTCAAATACTGGAAGCAAAATATCATTAAGTTCTACAAACATTATACCAGGTGTGGACAAAATGAGGATCCTACAACAGAGATCGGGCACAACTGTTGTTATTTATATTTAAATCTTTACAGGAGAACTTAACTTGTACATTGTAGAACTTGTACTTATAGATTTTATCAGATTTTTTTTATTATTTAAATTATCTTGCCTTAGCTTTCCAATTAGCTCCGACTATGCTAATATATAGTAAAAGGAAGTTATAGTAATCTCTACCATTAAAGAAGAATAAATATTTGCTGGTATTACTACTCTGCATAAAAAGAGCACCGTATTGTATTCAGATACAATTCCTTTGGGTTCAGTATGATTCCCCGGTGGATGGGATGCCGATGGTCACAATACTGACACCTGCATCTTGATGTTTGAAATCCCGACAAGGGCGAGGTAAGTATGTTCCACCCTCTTTCCTCCCCCCTAAACCTAACTCTCCCTTCCCACAGCCTAACCCTAGTCTCTCCCCTTAGTTTGTTACCCTAACCTTCCCCCGGTGGTGCCTAAACTTAACTCCCCCTTCCCCACAGCATAACCCTAAACCTCTCCCCTTAGTGCCTAAGCCTAACCTTCTCCCGGTGGTGCCTATCCCTCCCCCACTCCCCACAGCCTTACCCCCCTCTTTTGCAGACTAGCCCTTACCTCCTGAGTGGCACCTAAACCTAACCCCCCCACCTGCTGCTAACCCTAACATGGCCACTACACTTACGGTCAGGATGCTGCCTGTCGGGATTCTCCTGACCTTGTTGGGACTCCAGCGTTGGCATTCTGATGCATGTTGGGATTCCAGCATTGGTATTACAGGATCCCGACAGCCTGCATCTTAACCGTATCCTATCCTTTCAAATGAAGTGAAACTATTTTATAAGTGATTGCCATTAAATGACTTGAAAATGGTATTATTGCCTTTTGCTCTCTTAAGAACCATCTAGTTTCACAATTCATTTTATAAAATATTTAGAAAGCATTTTTGTAGCTATTGTATTAAATTTATTAAATATAATACATGCACAAATCACATTCTGAAATAGGGGAAGGATGTTTCTTTATCCAGAAATCATTGCCCTCAACTCTCTCTCCAATGTGCTTGTTAATATATATAAAAATATAGCAACACATTTGAAGGTGGACTTTGGGGGTCATTCCGAGTTGATCCCTTGCTAGCTGTTTTTAGCAGCCCTGCAAACGCATAGTCACTGCCCACAGGGGAGTGTGTTTTAGCTGTGCAAGTGTGCGAACACTTGTGCAGCCGAGCAGTACAAAAACAGTTTGTGCAGTTTCTGAGTAGGTCTGAACTTACTCAGCCGCTGCGATCACTTCAGCCTGTCCGGTCCCGGAATTGACATCAGACACCTGCCCTGCAAACGCTTGGACACGCCTGCGTTTTTCCAACCACTCCCAGAAGATGGTCACTTGTCACACGTAAATGCCTTCTTACTGTCAATCTCCTTGCAATTGGCTGTGCAAATGGATTCTTCATTAAATCCATCGCACAGCAACGATCCGCTTTGTACCCGTACGACGCTCCTGCGCATTGCGGTGCATATGCATGCACAGTAGTGACCTGATCTTTGCGCTGCAAAAAACAGCAGTGTGCGATCAGGTAGGAATGAACCCCTTTGTTCTATAGGGTGATGCAATGCAATATTCAGCACAGCAACTATAACACTAAGGGGGGAATTCAATTGTTTGAAAAGTCAGTTGGATGTCTGTTTTTTTCTGTCTATTAGATAGGAAAAAACAGACACCCAACTGACTTTTCAAATAATTGAATACCCCTTAGTGTTATAGTTGCTGAATAATTGAATACCCCCTTAGTGTAATAATAATATAAGTATTATTGAAATCCATTTTTCCCACCTTCATAAATATGTAAGGCAGATGGTTCCCAAACTCTCACAACATTTTTGTTCCTCCAACTGAGGTGTATTTCTGTTATTTCTGAATGCTTTTCTCCTGCACTGGTGATCTGTTGAATTTCCATTCATGCTCCAATGAAAAAGGGACATGTAACATATTTAGGGAATAAAAGAGACCATACAGTAGCTTTCATTTACATGGGCAAATTTGTTGGTGCCCTTACTGCTTATAGTAATAAAGCTTCATTCCTTTTGAAAAGTGATGACTTTGATATGTCACATATTAAAGCAATGAAACAGTGAAAATAGCTAAATTATTGCTTATTGTTCAAAGATATTCTAAAATGAACTAGACAGATTTATTGGTACCCCTTAGAAAAGATAATACATAATTGGATAATATTGACACTTCAAACTAATTGCTTCTTTGAATGAGAATTGCACATCTTCATTATTCTAACCAGTCATTCAGCTAAATTAAATGGAGAAATGTAGCCATTCCTCTGTTTGGTTTCATTGTGTGTACCCCACTGAACTTGGACCACTTTAGAGTTGTCTGAGGACCAGCATGTTAAAGGTAAAGGCTCTAAGACCATATCCAAACAGTTTGATGTTCCTGTGACATTAAGAAGTTTGCAGTCCATGGTACTGTAGTCATACTTCCTGTACATTGCCATAAGAGGAAATTTGACCCCAGATTAAACAGAAGGATAATGAGAATGGTAGAAAAAGAGCTAAGGAAAACTTCAGAAGAGCTACAAGCTGAATTCCAGGGTCAAGTTATGTCAGTATCTGATTAGACCATCTGACATATTTTGAGCAACTGGGCTCTATGACAGAAAACCTAATGTAGGAGGATTTCACTTTTGACATATCAACAAAAACAAGAGTGGAATTTACTAAGATGCAAATTGAGATATAGTGCTTCTGGGAAAACGTCCTTTGGACAGATTAGTCAAAATTGGAGCTTTTTAAAAGTTACATCAGTTCTGTGTTCACAGATGGAAAAATCAAGCTTTCAAAGAGAAGAACACAATGCCTGCTGTGAAATATGGAGGAGGCTTGGCTATGTTTGGGGACTTCTTTGTTGCTTATGCCATGGGGTGCCTTGAATCTGTGCAAGGCACAATGACATCTCACACTATCAAGGCAATCTGGAGCAAATCACACTGGCCAGTGTCAAAAAGCTCTGTTTCATGGGTTCTCCAACAGTATAATGACCCAAAGCACACAGCTGAATCCACCAAAGAAGATCCAAACATTGCAGTATTCTGAAGTGGCCTTCTATGAGCCTTGATCTGAATCCTATCTAGCATCTGTGGAAATAACTGAAACATGCAGTCTGGAAAAGGCACCCATTAAACCAGAGAACTCTGGAACATATTGCTCAAGAGAAGTGGGCCAAACTATCTGTTGACAGCTGCTGAGGTCCAATTGAGAGGTACAGAAATTGTATGATTGCTGTGATTACCTCTAAAGATAGTGCTACAAACATTATATTGAGTACCACCATTTTTGTCTATGCTATTTTCAATTGTTTTATTAGTTAAATATTCTGTTGAATCAAAAATCAATTGCAAATTCTGATTTCTATTAAATATGAAATAAACAATGATAAATGCCAATTACTTTTGCCAGTTTCAAGTTATTTCAGAGAAAATATGGGGTTTTCTTTTTTTCATGGAAGGGTCCTAATCAGTTTGTCTACCACTGTATAACAGGCAGAGCAATTTTATTTCAGCCCACCAGACCTAAAAAAAAAAAATTGGCATAAAACAAGGCTTTAATAATCTTTACATGGTCTAATTACTCCTGGCCAAGCTAAATGTGGCCAAAACTAAGAAAATTGTTGTTTTCTGAAATTTGACCACATTTGCCATATGTACTGTACCAAGCTCCAGAATGAAAAACTTTCCGGAGCTTCCACCCATTAGCCAACACAAACTATATATACAGTAATAGAAGCCTATGGGCTTCTATTCTCACTCTTCTCTGAGAGAGATCCAATTGGATTACTCTCTGTGTCCCCTGCTGTGCGCATGTCATTTGGTACATGCGCAGAAGGAGTCCTGGCTAATAAACTCAAAAGTCCTATTATTACAAAGGACAGCTCCATTGAACAGAGCTGTCCTTTATGATTTAAATCACAATTCTAAGAGCATACCGTCATGAATAAAACCAATATGCACCCGATAAATGGCGGGATGTATTGCATCCAAAATGTGTTACGTATTACTGTACATCCCGCCCTAATTGTTTTGAAACAGATTGTTCACTGCTAATCAAAACATCCACCACCTTTGCTAGTCTCATTTTCTATTTCTTATTTATCCCAACCCCATCCTCACATCCACCATATTTTAATAACTTTTGTCTGCTGTATTACTCTGAATGTATCATCTATATTGTTTTTATAAAAATATAATATATTTTATTAACATTTAAAAATACTTAATTATTTTGAATATAGATTGTAAAAGTTAAATGCTGGTACATGATAAAGTTTTGTTCCCTGGTTGATGATAGTTGCCATATGAATAATATTTCCTACAGCCATAAGTACAGTATATATTCATACACAGATTGATCCATCATTTATTTCATGCTCAGAACAAAGAAGCTGATAATCAATATTTTACATATCTACATCCTAACAAGAATTGCCTTGAAAGGAAAAACTCTTTAATGATTTCTTTCTATGTAGTAGTGATGCAATATGCAATAAGCATGCAATTTGAGAGTCATTTTGAAGGACATGCTTGAAGGTGTTTGATCTTCTGAAGTATGTGCAGGGAATACTAACTATTTGCAATGCACCTATAACTGGTAATACATAATGCAAATTACAAATACAGTAGCTATTTGCATGTACACATTCCATATAATACAAAATTACTTCTCATTTGCTAAATTCATAAATGGTCAATACAATATGATGGATAGGGATGCCGTTACATTGCCGGCAGTCGGGATCCTGGCAGTCAGGTTACCGACACCAGAATCCTGATCACTGACAATGCCGACAGCCGGAATCCCGGCTAACTTTGACTATTCCCACTTGTGTGTGTCCAAGACACCTACAGTATAGAGTGGAAATAGAACCTGTGGCGAGTGCAGCGAGCCACCGAGCCTGCAAGGGGCTTTGTTGCACTCGCCCCCCTGCCAGCATTCTGGCAGCCAGGATCTCGGCGTCGGTATGCTGACCACCGGGATCCCGGCCGCCGGTATGCCAGACCCAATGCGATGGACAATGTGATTGAGAAATAATTGCCTTAAATTAGGTTAAAAAAAAACTAAAAAAACAAAAACTGACGCAGAATGGCATGCAAGCCAAACATAATTGCTCACACATTGCTCGCATGGTATTCAATGTGTATAATTTTCTTAGTGCAGTTTTATGTATCTATGTGGTGCGCCTGCACACTATGGGCCTGCTTCACATTTAGGAATATGAGTAAATAAAAGAGCAATTTGCGCCTTGGTAAAGCCATGTTACAATGTAGGTGGGGCAGAATTAAAATGTGAAGAGGGATCTATAGCTGGAAGAGGTACCATATATAATAAATTATGGGTAAATGTAATACCAGTCTTTATGGTGTAGAAGCGGTATCAGTGCACGTTATGTTTGTTATACTGCTTCTGGCTGTGTGTGTGTATATGTGGCCATCTGTGTATATGTGACTGTGTGTGCATATGTGGCTATGTGTGTGTGTATTTGTGGCTGTCTGTGTATATGTGACTGTGTGTGTGCATATGTGACTGTGTGTGTGTTTAAATGTGGATATGTGTGTGTGTATATGTGGCCATCTGTGTATATGTGACTGTGTGTGTGCATATGTGGCTGTGTGTGTGTGCATATGTGGCTGTGTGTGTGCGCATATGTGACTGTGTGTATGCATATATGGCTGTGTGTGAGTGTGCATATGTGACTGTGTGTGTGTGTGTGTGTGTGCATAAGTGGCTGTGTGTGTGCATATGTGGCTCTGTGTGAACTTGTGGGGGGTACCATCATCTTTTCTGCCATCTGTAAGTAGATTGAACTTACACCACTGCACACTGTGGAACAATGTCGGTGCCATAATACTGGCAAGACAAGCTATTCTCCCTCTGTGGGTGTCCATGATACCCATAGAGGGAGACTATAACCTATGGTGAGCGCAGTGAGCTACCGTGCTCGCAGCATGGCGAGTGCAGGGAGCCTGCAAGGGGCTTTTTAGTGCTCGCCCCTGCTGCCAGCTTACTAGTTGCTGGGATGCCACTGTCGGTACACTGACATCCAGCATCCCAGCCACTGGCCATTCATACTGAACCCCTTGTAAATGCTCTGGTTATGGATTATGCAAGCAGGCTATGTTTCATTCTTTATAAGCCCCTGCCCCTAATCCTTTTTGAAATCATCAGTTCTATCAATGTTGGTCATTTAATTCTTCCTTTACTAAACTTAATGCAACAATTACCAATTACCCCGTCGTCAGGATAACAAATTGTGTACAAAATAGTGTTTAAATACCTTATCATACAGTGGTCTTCTCCCGCCAGCTCAGACGCCGCTGCCCACTGTATGATAAGGTATTTAAACACTATTTTGTACACAATTTGTTATCCTGACGACGGGGCGCAGACCCCGAAATGTTGATGTTCACAATAAAGTCACTGCACTTTATTTGTATTTAAAGAGTCTCCGAGTGCCGCCCTTCTGTTACTTTATATATATATATATATATATATTAACAGCTAAAATAAATTTGATATTTACGTATATTGCATTCTCAATGCTATGTGTTTCAGTTCAAATCATTTTTGTGATGCCCATTAACTATACAGTAAATCAGGGCTGGCCAAACCAGTCCTCGAGATCTACCAACAGTTCACATTTTCCAGACCACCTATCTGGTGCACAGGTGTAGTCATTACTAATTAAGATGTGCTGCATTCATTCCTAACTGACAATTCTACAGATCTCCAGGAGGCCTGGAAAACATGAACTGTTGGTAGATCTCGAGGACCGGTTTGGCCAGCCCTGCAGTAAATGTTCCTCAAGCAATGCAGCAAACATTTTCGCATAAAAGCTACTGGTATTACTGAGATAGTGAACACTCAATTTACACTTTAAAGGCCCATACACTAGGTGATTTGAGCCTTAGAAATAAACAATAATGACATAAAAGTCATTTATTTTTAAGGCTTATAACATCTAGTGTGTATGGGGTAATATTGGTGACCGATGAATGATGTGCGCTCCCGCACACCGTTCAGTGATCACCAATATTGAGCTGACATGCAGCTCAACCCATCAATGTCGGGCTGAGCTGCATGTTTGGGAATACCGGCAGTGATGTCACTGAATGAACGATAACGTTCAGTGTGTACTAGAGATGAGCGCCTGAAATTTTTCGGGTTTTGTGTTTTGGTTTTGGGTTCGGTTCCGCGGCCGTGTTTTGGGTTCGAACGCGTTTTGGCAAAACCTCACCGAATTTTTTTTGTCGGATTCGGGTGTGTTTTGGATTCGGGTGTTTTTTTCAAAAAACACTAAAAAACAGCTTAAATCATAGAATTTGGGGGTAATTTTGATCCCAAAGTATTATTAACCTCAAAAAACATAATTTACACTCATTTTCAGCCTATTCTGAACACATCACACCTCACAATATTATTTTTAGTCCTAAAATTTGCACCGAGGTCGCTGTGTGAGTAAGATAAGCGACCCTAGTGGCCGACACAAACACCGGGCCCATCTAGGAGTGGCACTGCAGTGTCACGCAGGATGGCCCTTCCAAAAAACCCTCCCCAAACAGCACATGACGCAAAGAAAAAAAGAGGCGCAATGAGGTAGCTGACTGTGTGAGTAAGATTAGCGACCCTAGTGGCCGACACAAACACCGGGCACATCTAGGAGTGGCACTGCAGTGTCACGCAGGATGTCCCTTCCAAAAAACCCTCCCCAAACAGCACATGACGCAAAGAAAAAAAGAGGCGCAATGAGGTAGCTGTGTGAGTAAGATTAGCGACCCTAGTGGCCGACACAAACACCGGGCCCATCTAGGAGTGGCACTGCAGTGTCACGCAGGATGTCCCTTCCAAAAAACCCTCCCCAATCAGCACATGATGCAAAGAAAAAGAAAAGAAAAAAGAGGTGCAAGATGGAATTATCCTTGGGCCCTCCCACCCACCCTTATGTTGTATAAACAAAACAGGACATGCACACTTAAACCAACCCATCATTTCAGTGACAGGGTCTGCCACACGACTGTGACTGATATGACGGGTTGGTTTGGACCCCCCCCAAAAAAGAAGCAATTAATCTCTCCTTGCACAAACTGGCTCTACAGAGGCAAGATGTCCACCTCATCTTCACCCTCCGATATATCACCATGTACATCCCCCTCCTCGCAGATTATCAATTCGTCCCCACTGGAATCCACCATCTCAGCTCCCTGTGTACTTTGTGGAGGCAATTGCTGCTGGTCAATGTCTCCGCGGAGGAATTGATTATAATTCATTTTAATGAACATCATCTTCTCCACATTTTCTGGATGTAACCTCGTACGCCGATTGCTGACAAGGTGAGCGGCGGCACTAAACACTCTTTCGGAGTACACACTTGTGGGAGGGCAACTTAGGTAGAATAAAGCCAGTTTGTGCAAGGGCCTCCAAATTGCCTCTTTTTCCTGCCAGTATAAGTACGGACTGTGTGACGTGCCTACTTGGATGCGGTCACTCATATAATCCTCCACCATTCTATCAATGTTGAGAGAATCATATGCAGTGACAGTAGACGACATGTCCGTAATCGTTGTCAGGTCCTTCAGTCCGGACCAGATGTCAGCATCAGCAGTCGCTCCAGACTGCCCTGCATCACCGCCAGCGGGTGGGCTCGGAATTCTGAGCCTTTTCCTCGCACCCCCAGTTGCGGGAGAATGTGAAGGAGGAGATGTTGACAGGTCGCGTTCCGCTTGACTTGACAATTTTCTCACCAGCAGGTCTTTCAACCCCAGCAGACCTGTGTCTGCCGGAAAGAGAGATCCAAGGTAGGCTTTAAATCTAGGATCGAGCACGGTGGCCAAAATGTAGTGCTCTGATTTCAACAGATTGACCACCCGTGAATCCTTGTTAAGCGAATTAAGGGCTGCATCCACAAGTCCCACATGCCTAGCGGAATCGCTCCGTGTTAGCTCCTTCTTCAATGCCTCCAGCTTCTTCTGCAAAAGCCTGATGAGGGGAATGACCTGACTCAGGCTGGCAGTGTCTGAACTGACTTCACGTGTGGCAAGTTCAAAGGGCATCAGAACCTTGCACAACGTTGAAATCATTCTCCACTGCACTTGAGACAGGTGCATTCCATCTCCTATATCGTGCTCAATTGTATAGGCTTGAATGGCCTTTTGCTGCTCCTCCAACCTCTGAAGCATATAGAGGGTTGAATTCCACCTCGTTACCACTTCTTGCTTCAGATGATGGCAGGGCAGGTTCAGTAGTTTTTGGTGGTGCTCCAGTCTTCTGTACGTGGTGCCTGTACGCCGAAAGTGTCCCGCAATTTTTCTGGCCACCGACAGCATCTCTTGCACGCCCCTGTCGTTTTTTAAAAAATTCTGCACCACCAAATTCAAGGTATGTGCAAAACATGGGACGTGCTGGAATTTGCCCATATTTAATGCACACACAATATTGCTGGCGTTGTCCGATGCCACAAATCCACAGGAGAGTCCAATTGGGGTAAGCCATTCCGCGATGATCTTCCTCAGTTGCCGTAAGAGGTTTTCAGCTGTGTGCGTATTCTGGAAAGCGGTGATACAAAGCGTAGCCTGCCTAGGAAAGAGTTGGCGTTTGCGAGATGCTGCTACTGGTGCCGCCGCTGCTGTTCTTGCGGCGGGAGTCCATACATCTACCCAGTGGGCTGTCACAGTCATATAGTCCTGACCCTGCCCTGCTCCACTTGTCCACATGTCCGTGGTTAAGTGGACATTGGGTACAACTGCATTTTTTAGGACACTGGTGAGTCTTTTTCTGACGTCCGTGTACATTCTCGGTATCGCCTGCCTAGAGAAGTGGAACCTAGATGGTATTTGGTAACGGGGGCACACTGCCTCAATAAATTGTCTAGTTCCCTGTGAACTAACGGCGGATACCGGACGCACGTCTAACACCAACATAGTTGTCAAGGACTCAGTTATCCGCTTTGCAGTAGGATGACTGCTGTGATATTTCATCTTCCTCGCAAAGGACTGTTGAACAGTCAATTGCTTACTGGAAGTAGTACAAGTGGGCTTACGACTTCCCCTCTGGGATGACCATCGACTCCCAGCGGCAACAACAGCAGCGCCAGCAGCAGTAGGCGTTACACGCAAGGATGCATCGGAGGAATCCCAGGCAGGAAAGGACTCGTCAGACTTGCCAGTGACATGGCCTGCAGGACTATTGGCATTCCTGGGGAAGGAGGAAATTGACACTGAGGGAGTTGGTGGGGTGGTTTGCGTGAGCTTGGTTACAAGAGGAAGGGATTTACTGGTCAGTGGACTGCTTCCGCTGTCACCCAAAGTTTTTGAACTTGTCACTGACTTATTATGAATGCGCTGCAGGTGACGTATAAGGGAGGATGTTCCGAGGTGGTTAACGTCCTTACCCCTACTTATTACAGCTTGACAAAGGGAACACACGGCTTGACACCTGTTGTCCGCATTTCTGGTGAAATACCTCCACACCGAAGAGCTGATTTTTTTGGTATTTTCACCTGGCATGTCAACGGCCATATTCCTCCCACGGACAACAGGTGTCTCCCCGGGTGCCTGACTTAAACAAACCACCTCACCATCAGAATCCTCCTGGTCAATTTCCTCCCCAGCGCCAGCAACACCCATATCCTCCTCATCCTGGTGTACTTCAACACTGACATCTTCAATCTGACTATCAGGAACTGGACTGCGGGTGCTCCTTCCAGCACTTGCAGGGGGCATGCAAATAGTGGAAGGCGCATGCTCTTCACGTCCAGTGTTGGGAAGGTCAGGCATCGCAAACGACACAATTGGACTCTCCTTGTGGATTTGGGATTTCAAAGAACGCACAGTTCTTTGCGGTGCTTTTGCCAGCTTGAGTCTTTTCAGTTTTCTAGCGAGAGGCTGAGTGCTTCCATCCTCATGTGAAGCTGAACCACTAGCCATGAACATAGGCCAGGGCCTCAGCCGTTCCTTGCCACTCCGTGTGGTAAATGGCATATTGGCAAGTTTACGCTTCTCCTCCGACAATTTTATTTTAGGTTTTGGAGTCCTTTTTTTTCTGATATTTGGTGTTTTGGATTTGACATGCTCTGTACTATGACATTGGGCATCGGCCTTGGCAGACGACGTTGCTGGCATTTCATCGTCTCGGCCATGACTAGTGGCAGCAGCTTCAGCACGAGGTGGAAGTGGATCTTGATCTTTCCCTAGTTTTGGAACCTCAACTTTTTTGTTCTCCATATTTTATAGGCAGAACTAAAAGGCACCTCAGGTAAACAATGGAGATGGATGGATTGGATACTAGTATACAATTATGGACGGACTGCCACGGTTAGGTGGTATAAAAAAACCACGGTTAGGTGGTATATATTATAATAATAATACAATTATGGATGGACGGACTGCCTGCCGACTGCCGACACAGAGGTAGCCACAGCCGTGAACTACCGCACTGTACACTGGTTGATAAAGAGATAGTAGTATACTCGTAACAACTAGTATGACACTATGACGACGGTATAAAGAATGAAAAAAAAACCACGGTTAGGTGGTATATATTATAATAATAATACAATTATGGATGGACGGACTGCCTGCCGACTGCCGACACAGAGGTAGCCACAGCCGTGAACTACCGCACTGTACACTGGTTGATAAAGAGATAGTAGTATACTCGTAACAACTAGTATGACACTATGACGACGGTATAAAGAATGAAAAAAAAACCACGGTTAGGTGGTATATATTATAATAATAATACAATTATGGATGGACGGACTGCCTGCCGACTGCCGACACAGAGGTAGCCACAGCCGTGAACTACCGCACTGTACACTGGTTGATAAAGAGATAGTAGTATACTCGTAACAACTAGTATGACACTATGACGACGGTATAAAGAATGAAAAAAAAACCACGGTTAGGTGGTATATATTATAATAATAATACAATTATGGATGGACGGACTGCCTGCCGACTGCCGACACAGAGGTAGCCACAGCCGTGAACTACCGCACTGTACACTGGTTGATAAAGAGATAGTAGTATACTCGTAACAACTAGTATGACACTATGACGACGGTATAAAGAATGAAAAAAAAACCACGGTTAGGTGGTATATATTATAATAATAATACAATTATGGATGGACGGACTGCCTGCCGACTGCCGACACAGAGGTAGCCACAGCCGTGAACTACCGCACTGTACACTGGTTGATAAAGAGATAGTAGTATACTCGTAACAACTAGTATGACACTATGACGACGGTATAAAGAATGCAAAAAAAACCACAGTTAGGTGGTATATATTATAATAATAATACAATTATGGATGGACGGACTGCCTGCCGACTGCCGACACAGAGGTAGCCACAGCCGTGAACTACCGCACTGTACACTGGTTGATAAAGAGATAGTAGTATACTCGTAACAACTAGTATGACACTATGACGGTATAAAGAATGAAAAAAAAACCACGGTTAGGTGGTATATATTATAATAATAATACAATTATGGATGGACGGACTGCCTGCCGACTGCCGACACAGAGGTAGCCACAGCCGTGAACTACCGCACTGTACACTGGTTGATAAAGAGATAGTAGTATACTCGTAACAATTAGGATGACACTATGACGGTATAAAGAATGAAAAAAAAACCACGGTTAGGTGGTAGGTATATAATAATAAATAATACAATTCTGGTCGGACGGACTGCCTGCCGTGTGCCGACACAGAGGTAGCCACAGCCGTGAACTACCGCACTGTACACTGGTTGATAAAGAGATAGTAGTATACTCGTAACAATTAGGATGACACTATGACGGTATAAAGAATGAAAAAAAAACCACGGTTAGGTGGTAGGTATATAATAATAAATAATACAATTCTGGTCGGACGGACTGCCTGCCGTGTGCCGACACAGAGGTAGCCACAGCCGTGAACTACCGCACTGTACACTGGTTGATAAAGAGATAGTAGTATACTCGTAACAATTAGGATGACACTATGACGGTATAAAGAATGAAAAAAAAACCACGGTTAGGTGGTAGGTATATAATAATAAATAATACAATTCTGGTCGGACGGACTGCCTGCCGTGTGCCGACACAGAGGTAGCCACAGCCGTGAACTACCGCACTGTACACTGGTTGATAAAGAGATAGTAGTATACTCGTAACAATTAGGATGACACTATGACGGTATAAAGAATGAAAAAAAAACCACGGTTAGGTGGTAGGTATATAATAATAAATAATACAATTCTGGTCGGACGGACTGCCTGCCGTGTGCCGACACAGAGGTAGCCACAGCCGTGAACTACCGCACTGTACACTGGTTGATAAAGAGATAGTAGTATACTCGTAACAATTAGGATGACACTATGACGGTATAAAGAATGAAAAAAAAAACACGGTTAGGTGGTAGGTATATAATAATAAATAATACAATTCTGGTCGGACGGACTGCCTGCCGTGTGCCGACACAGAGGTAGCCACAGCCGTGAACTACCGCACTGTACACTGGTTGATAAAGAGATAGTAGTATACTCGTAACAATTAGGATGACACTATGACGGTATAAAGAATGAAAAAAAAACCACGGTTAGGTGGTAGGTATATAATAATAAATAATACAATTCTGGTCGGACGGACTGCCTGCCGTGTGCCGACACAGAGGTAGCCACAGCCGTGAACTACCGCACTGTACTGTGTCTGCTGCTAATATAGACTGGTTGATATTTAAAGAGATATTAGTAGTATACAACAATACTATACTGGTGGTCAGGCACTGGTCACCACTCCTGCAGCAAAAGTGTGCACTGTTAATTAATATAATTGTACTCCTGGCTCCTGCTAACAACCTGCAGTGCTCCCCAGTCTCCCCCACAATTAATTATAAGCTTTTAATTTATACATTGATGACTGTGCAGCACACTGGGCTGAGCTGAGTGCACACAGACTGAGTCACACTGTGTGACTGACTGTGCTGTGTATCGTTTTTTTTTTCAGGCAGAGAACGGATATAGCAGAGAGAAGTGAACGGATATATTATATTAAATAAAAGTTAACTAGCAACTGCACTGGTCACTGACTGTGGTAAACTAACTCTGTCTGCGACTCTGCACAATCTCTCTCTATCTAATCTATCTATCTCTATTCTAATGGAGAGGACGCCAGACACGTCCTCTCCCTATCAATCTCAATGCACGAGTGAAAATGGCGGCGACGCGCGGCTCCTTATATAGAATCCGAGTCTCGCGATAGAATCCGAGCCTCGCGAGAATCCGACAGCGTCATGATGACGTTCGGGCGCGCTCGGGTTAACCGAGCAAGGCGGGAAGATCCGAGTCGCTCGGACCCGTGGAAAAAAAAGTGAAGTTCGTGCGGGTTCGGATTCAAAGAAACCGAACCCGCTCATCTCTAGTGTGTACACACAATATCGTTGAACACTATATTGTTCAACTATATAGTCGGTCATCGCCGGCATTCCACTATCGGGTAGTGTGTACCCGCCTTTACACATTTCTGTAGTGGCTGAATTAATATGTAATACATTTTTTTTAGCTTGCTTGGAAAATATCTGTTCATGTTTCTTGTGACTTACTATGAACCTACAGTACATGTACTATACTTATAGCATCTATCAAATAAGAAATGGAATCTTTATTTTAAGAATCAATAAAGAATTTTATTACAATAAACCGTTCTAGCTTATCATATATACACCAGAAATCATGCAGTAGAATTGCTAAATCAAAGCAGAATTAATATGATTAATTCAGCTGTGACACAATGCTTATTTATAAAACTCTTCTTCAAGAACTAACAAGCCCCATAATGAATACGAAGAGACACAGTTATAATAATAGTGTCCCAAGGCAGATCTTTGATGAACTGTAGTTTAAGGCACCTGGATTATCCCGCTGGTTATACTGTAGATGGATGGTGCCAGATAGAATAATAAAAATCAGTGTTAGAGCTCACTGATCTGTCTTACCCAGCAATTTAGAGAATGTATGAAAATCACCAGTTGTTTTCCTCCGTGGCTACATCAGATGCATGTCGGGTACCTCTTATGCAGCCTTCACTACTCATTTGTTTCAATTTTTAGTGTCTGACATATCTGTATATCTGATGATTCAGTTGATTAAACTAAAATAGTAGACTGCTATTAGTTATTAAAAATTCAATCAACCAGTTATTAAATTAAATAACACAAAAAATATTCATACACATAGAGGTGCAATATCAGGAAGGCTTTCTAGAAACAATTATGTAATTCCCTGGCATCTGGATAGATCCCAGTTTCTAGCTGAAATAAACCAGTTACAATACATTGTAGCTGATGCTAATTTGGACACAATTACAGTATGCCCCAATCACAGTTGTCATATTTCAGTTATAGATGTTGTAAGATCAGTACAGTACAGTTCTACATTAATAGCATATTCACCAGTTTTACCATAGTGATAAGTAATTTACATTTACATCCATGTAATTGTGTATTACATGTGTATAAATGTAAATGACATATTTTTAACTAGCTGTTCTACCTGTTCTTTGCACGAGAGTTTCTGATTTTCATGGTTGTAAATATAAATGAGTGTTAAAAATTTGATAAATCTATAGAGATGTTAAATTTGAGACGTCTTAATGTAAGTAAATATTAATCCATGGTTCTTTGCGTTACCGGAGGAACACCCATAGCAGATACAGTAAAAAGTGACAGGACCATTTTTGTTTCTTTATTAAATTCTACAAGCTGTAGGTGCAATGCAAATATTGATCCGACTGTCCGTTTCGGCATTATTGTTCACGCAACGCAAGCCTCACATCGGTAATGACGTCATTATGTCAACACCATTTTCATCCCCTTGGGGGATGTTTATTAAAATTCTGATTATGTAGTTTTCCTATTTCCCACCTAAATAATACCTATGTTGAATTTCAGCTTCCTAACATATTGGGAAGTAAGAGAATTAGGGATAAGTCAGTCAGTCAGTCAGTGAGTGAGTGAGAGATATGGTAAAAAGTGACAGGGCCATTTTGTAGTTTATGAAATTCTACACACTGGAGGTGCAATCCAAATTTTGATCCGATTGTCCATTTGACATTATCGTTCACATAACGCAGGCCATGCATAAGTAATGATGCCATTATGTCAACCCCATTTTCATCTCTTTAGGGGAGGTTTATTAAAATTCTAATTACGTTGTTTTCCTATTTACCCCTGCAGAATACCTATGTTAAATTTCAGCATCCTAACATATCGGGAAGTAAGAGAATTAGGGATGATTGAGTGAGTGAGTGAGTGAGTGAGTGAGTGAGTGAGTGAGTGAGTGAGGGCTTTCACATTTATATATATAGATAGCAATTGTATATTTTCAAGACAATTTTTAAAAAAAAATACACAACTGTTATTAGACTTCAATAACACTTACATTAAAAATTCTTATCTAACAAGGCTGGTACAAAACCTTTACTGTGTACAAAATACTGTATATTATTAAAAAAACAATCTATTTTTTATAAATGCTGCTAATTATGGTGTTATCCTCCTCTATTAAGGAGTTGCAGGGCATGTTGGGGAAG
Organism: Pseudophryne corroboree; assembly: GCF_028390025.1. Classification (NCBI taxonomy): domain Eukaryota; kingdom Metazoa; phylum Chordata; class Amphibia; order Anura; family Myobatrachidae; genus Pseudophryne; species Pseudophryne corroboree. The sequence continues at coordinate 457,882,705 of NC_086447.1, read as the reverse complement.
TTTTTTTGGGGGAAAGGCAGACCTCGGTTGGCACAAATTGTTTTAATTCAAAGTCGCTCTAGAAGGGGTGTCCAGCTCCCGCATTACACAGATGTGACAAAGCTCATCTTGTATTTTTCCACATGACACATGCGGCGTCCTAATCCTCTGTATATTCTTTTATTGATAACTTCAATATAAACAGATTGCACAAAAAAATACACACAAATGCATAATATATTTACAACTGAAAACAGCACATAACAGTGTAAGTGGAGCCAATCACAAACACTTCACTATTGCTGTTACTACCATGATGATGATGATGACGATGGAGATGATTATTATCATTGTTATTATTATTATTCTTTATATTTATGGCACCACAAGGGTTCCGCAGCGCCTTACAATGTTAGTAAACATTTTAACAAAACAAGATAACAATTACAGATGGAGCCTCCATTATCTTTGCTGGCTGAGGCGTTAGTCGCGATCAGGCATACGCAGCGTGTCTGGGCACAAGGAGGCTTGACTAGTCGTAGGGAGGCACACAGAGCGCTTGGCATTACCTTTGAGTGTAATACCTGCGATCATCCTCCAGGTGTCACTTTTTAAAATCACCATTGTAACATAGTAACTTATCTAAGGTTGAAAAAAGACAATTGTCCATCGAGTTTAACCTATTTGTGGTCTCCTGTGCACGATTATTTTGTATAAAATTTTGAATGAAGTTGATGGCTGCCGTTACGTTTTACCCCTCTTTTTTTATAATAACCATAGTGCGTGACTATTTCCCGTAACCCTGGATATCCTTATCCATTAGGAATTTATCTAACCCATTCTTAAAGGTGTTGACTGAGTCAGCCATTACAACTCCCTCAGGCAGGGAATTCCAAACATATATCGTCCTTACCGTAAAAAATCCTTTACGCCGTATTGTGCGGAATCTCCTCTCCTCTAACCTGAGTGAGTGTCCACGAGTTCTCTGTGTTGATCTAACCAAAAACAGGTACTGTGCAATATCTGTATATTGTCCCCTTATATATTTGTAAATGTTGATCATGTCCCATCTTAATCTCCTCTTTTCCAGTGTAAACATGCCTAGTTTTGCAAGCCTTTCCTCATATTCCAACGTCTCCATACCCTTAATTAGTTTGGTCGCCCGCCTCTGAACCATTTCTAGCTCCAGGATATCCTTTTTGTAGTATGGTGCCCAGAATTGTACACAGTATTCAAGGTGTGGCCTCACAAATGATTTATATAACGGGAGTATAATAATCTCGTCCCTAGCATCAATTCCCCGTTTTATGCATGCTAATATCTTATTAGCCTTCTTTGCTGCAGTCCTACTTTGGGTACTACTGCTTAGTTTGCTATCTATGAGGACACCTAAGTACTTTTCCAGTACAGAATCCCCTAATTTTACCCCATTTAGTAGGTAGGTGTTATTTTTGTTCTTGTTACCACAGTGCATTACCTTACACTTGTCTGTATTGAAGCGCATTCTCCATTTCGCTGCCCAAGCTTCTAATTTAACTAAGTCATTCTGAAGCGACTCAGCATCCCCCTCCGCATTTATAACTTTACACTGTTTGGTATCATCTGCAAAAATTGACACCATGCTCTCTAGACCTTCTGTTAGGTCGTTAATGAAAATATTGAACAATAGCGGTCCTAATACTGAGCCTTGCGGCTGTTATGAGCCACAGCTGTGGCTCATTCCTGTTTTGCATTTTTGTTATGTATTTTATGTTATACTTCTGTTTATGTTCCCCGTGGGTGTCATGGGGTGCTCGGAGCTCACCCTTAAGGAGGGGATACTGTTATGAACCACAGGTAGTGGTTCATTTCTATTTTATGTTTATTTAGTTGTCTTGCATGCCAGGATTTCCCATTGCTCTGTTTTAGATTACTCTTGTCTGCTGCCGCTGGTGAGTCTGTGCAATTGCAGCTTGTTCCCATGTGTTAAGCCTCATCTGGCTGCTAATTGCATCTTGTCAGCTTGGAGTCCTGCAATAGGCCAGCTGCACTGGATTATTAATTAGGCCTCTCTGTTATATGCTGGCTGATTGCAGTTCGCAGATGCTGGTGATATTTCTGGGTTTTCAGTCTGCTTGAGTTCTGAGCTTGGTTCCTGCTAGTTCCTGAGCTTCCTGAATGCTGAATCTGTTTGCTGAAAGTGTTTCCAGTCCTGCTGTATCCGGTCGTTCCTGTTCTCAGTTGTCCTGTACTCGGAAGTCGTCATCTGTTCCTGGAGTCCTGACTGAGCACCTTTGAACATCCAGTGGTGTTCGTGAGTCACGGCGTAGCCGTGTGTTGCGGCTTGGGCCGCTTAATTATTTATCTTTTATTATTTGTGTTCCGGAGCTTTTGCGGAGGATTCCGCTCCCACAGATCCACTCTGGTATCCAGCGGTGCTGGGTAGGAGTACGGACTAGTGGATTTTGGTTGTCCTTTTCCCTGGCGGGTTACCGCACATACCTCAGGTTTAGTCAGTTAGCTTGTAGCCCCTGGCCTGGTTGTTTAGTCAGAGGGCCCCTTGTTATCACCCTGTCTCGGATTTCCCTTTGTCTCCCATTAAGACCTGAGGGGGCATCGGAGTTGGGCAGACATAATCCGCCCTTCAAACGCGGCTGCCATGGGCTCAAGCAACCATAGTCTCGCAGGGGATTTCTGACCACACGGGCGAGACAACGGAGTTAGGGCGCCAGGGGCTATTCCCTTTCCATTACCCTTTCCCAGCATTACGTCCTGGTGCTCTGGACTCGCTTCATAACATCTCCCTTATTCTGAGCACCAGGAACCTAACAGCGGCACACCACTTAGCACTTCAGTCCAATTTGAAAAAGATCCATTCACCACAATGCGCTTCTCCCTATTATCTAACTAGAATTTGACCCAAGTGCATATTGTGCTTCCTAGCCCTGTTTCTTGTAGCTTGTAGATAAGTCTCATGTGTGGTACAGTGTCGAATGCTTTGGTAAAATCTAAAAATATTACATCCACCTCTTTACCCTGATCTAGGTTTGCGCTTACTGTTTCATAAAAGCCAAGTAAGTTGGTTTGACAGGATCTGTCCTTCATAAACCCATGTTGATTCCTTTTAATGACCTTATTGACTTAAAGGAACTTCTGAATACTATCTCTTAGAATACCTTCCAATACTTTCCCCACTATAGATGTAAGACTAACTGGTCTATAATTACCTGGTTCAGCTTAAGTTCCCTTTTTGAATATAGGCACTACTTCCACTATACGCCAGTCTTTGGGAACCATACCTGATATTACTGAATACTTAAAGATCAAAAATAGCGGTTTTGCAAGTTCAGAGTGAAGCTTCATTAGAACCCTTGGGTGAATACCATCGGGACCTGGTGACTTATTAATCTTTAAATGTTTTAATCGGTCACAGACTACTTCCTCGCTTAAATAAGTACCTATCAGTGGGATATTCTCATTATTGAGATTATGTGTTAGTCCCTGAATTGGGTCCTCTCTAGTAAATACTGTTGAAAAAAACTAATTTAGTGTGTCCACTATGTCATTATCATTTTTGCTTAAGACTCCCAAATTGTCTTTTAAAGGGCCTATACTCTCCTTCTTTAATCTCTTGCTATTAATGTATTTAAAGATTTTTTGGGGATTCGCTTTGCTTTCCTTTGCTACTAGTTTTTCAGTTTCTACTTTAGCCGCTCTTATTTCCTTTTTGCATATTTTGTTACATTCCTTATAGTGCTGAAATGACTCTGCTTCCCCGTCAGATTTGTATTTTTTAAATGCTCACCTTTTCTTGCCCATAAGTTCCTTTATCTTTTTGTTAAGCCACATTGGTTTATGATTTTTATTCCTTTTTTTGCTGCTCATAGGAATAAATTTGAGTGTATTTTTAGCTAGCAGGAATTTTAGTACCTCCCATTTCTCCGTAGTATTTTTTCCTAAAAACAAACCTTCCCATTCAATATCCGTGAAAAATTACCCTCATCTTTTCAAAATTCGCTTTGCTAAAGTTTAGAGTCCTATTTGAGCCAGTATAGGTCTGTTTATGAAAACAGATATTGAATGTGACCATATTGTGGTCGCTGTTTCCTATGGGTTCCCCTACTATAATACCTGATACCAAATCCCCATTGTTTTTTCAATACCAGGTCTAAGATTGCATTGTACCTAGTTGGTTCCTCAATTAGTTGAACTAAGTAGTTATCATTCAGTGTTTTTAAAAACATATTGCCCCTAGCAGTATCACATGAATAATTTTTCCAGTTTATCTCTGGATAGTTAAAATCTCCCATCACTACTATGTCTCCTACTCCTGCTGCTCTTTCAACTTGCTTTAGTAACAATTCCTCATCAGATACGTTAATACCAGGCGGCCTATAGCATACACCCAATACTAACTTTTTTATTCCTTTTTCCCGGCATGCAATTTCTACCCATAATGTCTCGACAGTGTCTACAGTCCCCTCCTGAATATTTTCCCATATATCAGGTTTTAAAAATGGCTTTACGTAAAGACACTCCCCTCCACCCTTTTTATTTAGTCTGTCTCTCCTAAACAGTGTATAGCCCTCTAGATTGACTGTCCAATCAAGAGATTCGTCCCACCAAGTTTCAGTAATGCCTATATTATCATACTGTTTGCTTGCTGCAAGTATTTCTAGTTTGCCCTCTTTACCAGTAATGCTTCTAGCGTTTACATACATACAACTAAGATAAGTATTTTCCCTTGCGTTAGGGACATCTTTCACCTTATGTAGCAATGATGACCTGTAATCGTCATTGGTTAGTGCTTTAGTAAAATCTCTTTTAGTACCCATGTTAGTAACCTTACCGCCTGCTCTTACCCTCCCCCAACTTCTCCCCCATTTCGTTTACTACCGCCATCCCCGCTATTCTCACTGCATGACCCGTAGTTTCTAGCTAAACCCTCCCCCCAGGCTCCTAGTTTAAAATCTCCTCCAAACTTCTAACCATCCTTACCCCCAGCACCGCTGCCCCCTCCTCAGGGGGGTGCATGCATGTGGTCTCCATTTAAATACAATACTAAACTACAGCATAAGAACTATTTTACTGGTGCGTCTCATTACATTACAGTATGCTACAGTATGTCAAATACAGTATATAGTACTGTATTTAGTACAGTATATACATACGCAAATAGTACAGTATATACAAATGCAAATGAACGTGATAAAGCCAGAGTATAGTCAATTGACATTACTCCCGCAGACAAATCAACAAATAAAAATAGTAGTGTATACAGATGCAAACGAACGTGTTACAGGTATGGTTTATTGATGTTAGGGATATGTGAGCATCCAAATCCCATAGCCATTACAGCATAATCTAAACCAATGTGTTTATCTATCTGTTATGCCGCAATGTGTCCAAGTGGTGAAGTGTGCTGCTTCCCATGCTTAGAGACCCGGGTTTGATTCCCAAAGTGCAAATGCATGTTAATTTTTTCTGACACTGTATTAATTTTTACTTTTGTATCTATTGTAATATACCTTCACAATCAATAGAAGTGTGCACACAACTTTTACATAAAGCAGGGCAAAGCTGCAGGAGCATATCTAAAATACACAGTGGCTATGAGGATAAGCGAGCTCTATGCAGTGTACAGTACACATACAATACTGTAGCAGGCCAGACTCGATTGACATGGCTACCACCCATGACCCTGCGCCTCTTGGAAACCCTCAGCTATGGAGGGAGTGACAACATTGGTTTTGCAAAAATCAGGACAATGCTTAAGGAGCGTCTCAATACCCTAGTATAAGCGAGCTCTATGCACATACTCCAGACTCGATCGCATAGCAAGATAATAAAATGGCTGCTGCCTGTGACCCCTTGCCTCTTGGAAGCCTTCAGCTATGGAGCGAGTGACCGCATATATTTTGCAAGAGTCAGGGCAATGCCGAAGGAGCATCTCGATACCCTAGCTAAAATACACAAGGATGATAGGGATAAGCAAGAGAGCTCTATGCACATTATGATACACCAGACTCGATCACATAGCAAGTTGACAAAATGGCTGCCACCCATGACCCCTTGCCTCGTGGAAGCCCTCAGCTATGGAGCGAGTGATGGCAAATATTTTGTAATGCTGAAGGAGCGTCTCAATACCCTAGCAAAAAAAAATACACAGTGGCAATGAGGTCCCGTAGAATGAGCAATTAATAAATATAGTGTATACAGATGCAAAACAACAAGTTTAAACTACAGTATGGTCCATTGAAGTTAGGGATACAGTGCAGTACATAACAGTATGTGAGCGGCCTAGTCCCGTAACCATTAGGGTATAATCTAAAACCAATGGCAAGGGATCACTGCTTACATTAAGACATGAGCTTGTGCATCTGTCATGAGGTGTGCGCATGCCTTTTTTCTGACACTTTATTAATTTTTTTCTATTGTAATATACTGTACTGTACTGTACCTTTACAGCTTTCAATAGAAATACTGTATGCACACAGGTTTTACATGAATCAGGGCAATGCTGCATTGACTATGGGTGGGGATAAGTGAGTCCTGTCACCATAAGCTGTCTACTGTACTGTACAGTACAGCAGATTTGCATCTGGGATGCATTTGTGTGTTTGTAATAAAAAAATAATTTACTGTACATTTACTGTATACAGTATTCCTCTAATACACATTTCCTGTGGAAAATAATGTAAAAATGAAATGTACAAGTACAGTACTGTACATGGACCATTTTCTTTACTGATCCTTTTTTTATTTTATTTTTACTTCACAGCAGGGATGGGATACCTTGGCATGCTGGTATATGTAGTTCAACAACAGCTGGAGGACAGAGGGTTCCCCATCCCTGATATGCAGTATTGAACCATGTTTCTTTGGAAACTGACTTACTGTACAGTATATTTACATACCAGCCTAGTGTACACCCAACACGTTTGTTTGCGACAATACAGTAGAATATGTATAAAGTAGAGATGAGCGGGTTCGGTTCCTCGGAATCCGAACCCGCCCGAACTTCAGGTTTTTTTACACGGGTCCGAGCGACTCGGATCTTCCCGCCTTGCTCGGTTAACCCGAGCGCGCCCGAACGTCATCATCCCGCTGTCGAATTCTCGCGAGGCTCGGATTCTATCGCGAGACTCGGATTCTATATAAGGAGCCGCGCGTCGCCGCCATTTTCACACGTGCATTGAGATTCATAGGGAGAGGACGTGGCTGGCGTCCTCTCCGTTTATAGAGAAGAGAGTGAGACTAGAGTAGAGAGAGACACAGTAGTAATTTTGGGGAGCATTAGGAGGAGCACTACTACTTGCTGAAGTGATAGATAGATAGTGTGACTGTATAATGTATATCTGACTTGTGGGGGAGACACTGACAGTGGGGAGCAGTTAGAGTCTGAGAGCAGGACTCAGGAGTACATATAACGTACAGTGCACACTTTTGCTGCCAGAGTGCCACACTGCCATTGTGACCACACTGACCACCAGTATAATATATATTGTGATTGTCTGCTTAGGAGTACTACTTGCAAGTTGCTGATAGTGTGACCAGTGACCTGACCACCAGTTTAATAATCACCACCAGTTTAATATATATATATATATATATATATATATATAATTGTATATAATATATATATAATATTGTATACCACCTACCCGTGGTTTTTTTTTTCTTTCTTCTTTATACATACTACTATAGTAGCTTACTGTAGCAGTCTGCGGTGCTGCTGAGCTGACAGTGTCCAGCAGGTCCGTCATCAGTCATTACATAATAAATATATATACCTGTCCGGCTGCAGTACTAGTGATATTATATATATATATATATATATATATATATATATTGATTTCATCTCATTATCATCCAGTCTATATTAGGAGCAGACACAGTACGGTAGTCCACGGCTGTAGCTACCTCTGTGTCGGCAGTCGCTCGTCCATCCATAATTGTATACCACCTACCCGTGGTTTTTTTTTTCTTTCTTCTTTATGCATACTACTATAGTAGCTTACTGTAGCAGTCTGCGGTGCTGCTGAGCTGACAGTGTCCAGCAGGTCCGTCATCAGTCATTACATAATAAATATATCTACCTGTCCGGCTGCAGTACTAGTGTGATATTATATATATATATATTGATTTCATCTCATTATCATCCAGTCTATATTAGCAGCAGACACAGTACGGTAGTCCACGGCTGTAGCTACCTCTGTGTCGGCAGTCGCTCGTCCATCCATAATTGTATACCACCTACCCGTGGTTTTTTTTTTTCTTTCTTCTTTATACATACTACTATAGTAGCTTACTGTAGCAGTCTGCGGTGCTGCTGAGCTGACAGTGTCCAGCAGGTCCGTCATCAGTCATTACATAATAAATATATCTACCTGTCCGGCTGCAGTACTAGTGTGATATTATATGTATATATATTGATTTCATCTCATTATCATCCAGTCTATATTAGCAGCAGACACAGTACGGTAGTCCACGGCTGTAGCTACCTCTGTGTCGGCAGTCGCTCGTCCATCCATAATTGTATACCACCTACCCGTGGTTTTTTTTTTTCTTTCTTCTTTATACATACTACTATAGTAGCTTACTGTAGCAGTCTGCGGTGCTGCTGAGCTGACAGTGTCCAGCAGGTCCGTCATCAGTCATTACATAATAAATATATCTACCTGTCCGGCTGCAGTACTAGTGTGATATTATATATATATATTGATTTCATCTCATTATCATCCAGTCTATATTAGCAGCAGACACAGTACGGTAGTCCACGGCTGTAGCTACCTCTGTGTCGGCAGTCGCTCGTCCATCCATAATTGTATACCACCTACCCGTGTTTTTTTTTTTCTTTCTTCTTTATACATACTACTATAGTAGCTTACTGTAGCAGTCTGCAGTGCTGCTGAGCTGACAGTGTCCAGCAGGTCCGTCATCAGTCATTACATAATAAATATATATACCTGTCCGGCTGCAGTACTAGTGTGATATTATATATATATATTGATTTCATCTCATTATCATCCAGTCTATATTAGCAGCAGACACAGTACGGTAGTCCACGGCTGTAGCTACCTCTGTGTCGGCAGTCGCTCGTCCATCCATAATTGTAAACCACCTACCCGTGTTTTTTTTTTTTCTTTCTTCTTTATACATACTACTATAGTAGCTTACTGTAGCAGTCTGCGGTGCTGCTGAGCTGACAGTGTCCAGCAGGTCCGTCATCAGTCATTACATAATAAATATATCTACCTGTCCGGCTGCAGTACTAGTGTGATATTATATATATATATATATATATTGATTTCATCTCATTATCATCCAGTCTATATTAGCAGTAGACACAGTACGGTAGTCCACGGCTGTAGCTACCTCTGTGTCGGCAGTCGCTCGTCCATCCATAATTGTATACCACCTACCCGTGGTTTTTTTTTTCTTTCTTCTTTATACATACTACTATAGTAGCTTACTGTAGCAGTCTGCGGTGCTGCTGAGCTGACAGTGTCCAGCAGGTCCGTCATCAGTCATTACATAATAAATATATCTACCTGTCCGGCTGCAGTACTAGTGTGATATTATATATATATATATTGATTTCATCTCATTATCATCCAGTCTATATTAGCAGCAGACACAGTACGGTAGTCCACGGCTGTAGCTACCTCTGTGTCGGCAGTCGCTCGTCCATCCATAATTGTATACCACCTACCCGTGGTTTTTTTTTTCTTTCTTCTTTATACATACTACTATAGTAGCTTACTGTAGCAGTCTGCGGTGCTGCTGAGCTGACAGTGTCCAGCAGGTCCGTCATCAGTCATTACATAATAAATATATATACCTGTCCGGCTGCAGTACTAGTGATATTATATATATATATATTGATTTCATCTCATTATCATCCAGTCTATATTAGCAGCAGGCACAGTACGGTAGTCCACGGCTGTAGCTACCTCTGTGTCGGCAGTCGCTCGTCCATCCATAATTGTATACCACCTACCCGTGGTTTTTTTTTTCTTTCTTCTTTATACATACTACTATAGTAGCTTACTGTAGCAGTCTGCGGTGCTGCTGAGCTGACAGTGTCCAGCAGGTCCGTCATCAGTCATTACATAATAAATATATCTACCTGTCCGGCTGCAGTACTAGTGTGATATTATATATATATATATATATATATATTGATTTCATCTCATTATCATCCAGTCTATATTAGCAGCAGACACAGTACGGTAGTCCACGGCTGTAGCTACCTCTGTGTCGGCAGTCGCTCATCCATCCATAAGTATACTAGTATCCATCCATCTCCATTGTTTACCTGAGGTGCCTTTTAGTTGTGCCTATTAAAATATGGAGAACAAAAATGTTGAGGTTCCAAAATTAGGGAAAGATCAAGATCCACTTCCACCTCGTGCTGAAGCTGCTGCCACTAGTCATGGCCGAGACGATGAAATGCCAGCAACGTCGTCTGCCAAGGCCGATGCCCAATGTCATAGTACAGAGCATGTAAAATCCAAAACACCAAATATCAGTAAAAAAAGGACTCCAAAATCTAAAATAAAATTGTCGGAGGAGAAGCGTAAACTTGCCAATATGCCATTTACCACACGGAGTGGCAAGGAACGGCTGAGGCCCTGGCCTATGTTCATGGCTAGTGGTTCAGCTTCACATGAGGATGGAAGCACTCAGCCTCTCGCTAGAAAAATGAAAAGACTCAAGCTGGCAAAAGCACCGCAAAGAACTGTGCGTTCTTCGAAATCCCAAATCCACAAGGAGAGTCCAATTGTGTCGGTTGCAATGCCTGACCTTCCCAACACTGGACGTGAAGAGCATGCGCCTTCCACCATTTGCACGCCCCCTGCAAGTGCTGGAAGGAGCACCCGCAGTCCAGTTCCTGATAGTCAGATTGAAGATGTCAGTGTTGAAGTACACAAGGATGAGGAGGATATGGGTGTTGCTGGCGCTGGGGAGGAAATTGACAAGGAGGATTCTGATGGTGAGGTGGTTTGTTTAAGTCAGGCACCCGGGGAGACACCTGTTGTCCGTGGGAGGAATATGGCCGTTGACATGCCTGGTGAAAATACCAAAAAAATCAGCTCTTCGGTGTGGAAGTATTTCAACAGAAATGCGGACAACATTTGTCAAGCCGTGTGTTGCCTTTGTCAAGCTGTAATAAGTAGGGGTAAGGACGTTAACCACCTCGGAACATCCTCCCTTATACGTCACCTGCAGCGCATTCATAATAAGTCAGTGACAACTTCAAAAACTTTGGGCGACAGCGGAAGCAGTCCACTGACCAGTAAATCCCTTCCTCTTGTAACCAAGCTCACGCAAACCACCCCACCAACTCCCTCAGTGTCAATTTCCTCCTTCCCCAGGAATGCCAATAGTCCTGCAGGCCATGTCACTGGCAATTCTGACGATTCCTCTCCTGCCTGGGATTCCTCCGATGCATCCTTGCGTGTAACGCCTACTGCTGCTGGCGCTGCTGTTGTTGCTGCTGGGAGTCGATGGTCATCCCAGAGGGGAAATCGTAAGACCACTTTTACTACTTCCACCAAGCAATTGACTGTCCAACAGTCCTTTGCGAGGAAGATGAAATATCACAGCAGTCATCCTGCTGCAAAGCGGATAACTGAGGCCTTGGCATCCTGGGTGGTGAGAAACGTGGTTCCGGTATCCATCATTACTGCAGAGCCAACTAGAGACTTGTTGGAGATACTGTGTCCCCGGTACCAAATACCATCTAGGTTCCATTTCTCTAGGCAGGCGATACCGAAAATGTACACAGACCTCAGAAAAAGAGTCACCAGTGTCCTAAAAAATGCAGCTGTACCCAATGTCCACTTAACCACGGACATGTGGACAAGTGGAGCAGGGCAGGGTCAGGACTATATGACTGTGACAGCCCACTGGGTAGATGTATGGACTCCCGCTGCAAGAACAGCAGCGGCGGCACCAGTAGCAGCTTCTCGCAAACGCCAACTCTTTCCTAGGCAGGCTACGCTTTGTATCACCGGTTTCCAGAATACGCACACAGCTGAAAACCTCTTACGGCAACTGAGGAAGATCATCGCGGAATGGCTTACCCCAATTGGACTCTCCTGTGGATTTGTGGCATCGGACAACGCCAGCAATATTGTGTGTGCATTAAATATGGGCAAATTCCAGCACGTCCCATGTTTTGCACATACCTTGAATTTGGTGGTGCAGAATTTTTTAAAAAACGACAGGGGCGTGCAAGAGATGCTGTCGGTGGCCAGAAGAATTGCGGGACACTTTCGGCGTACAGGCACCACGTACAGAAGACTGGAGCAACACCAAAAACACCTGAACCTGCCCTGCCATCATCTGAAGCAAGAAGTGGTAACGAGGTGGAATTCAACCCTATATATGCTTCAGAGGTTGGAGGAGCAGCAAAAGGCCATTCAAGCCTATACAATTCAGCACGATATAGGAGGTGGAATGCACCTGTCTCAAGCGCAGTGGAGAATGATTTCAACGTTGTGCAAGGTTCTGCTGCCCTTTGAACTTGCCACACGTGAAGTCAGTTCAGACACTGCCAGCCTGAGTCAGGTCATTCCCCTCATCAGGCTTTTGCAGAAGAAGCTGGAGACATTGAAGGAGAAGCTAACATGGAGCGATTCCGCTAGGCATGTGGGACTTGTGGATGGAGCCCTTAATTCGCTTAACAAGGATTCACGGGTGGTCAATCTGTTGAAATCAGAGCACTACATTTTGGCCACCGTGCTCGATCCTAGATTTAAAACCTACCTTGGATCTCTCTTTCCGGCAGACACAAGTCTACTGGGGTTCAAAGACCTGCTGGTGACAAAATTGTCAAGTCAAGCGGAACGCGACCTGTCAATATCTCCTCCTTCACATTCTCCCGCAACTGGGGGTGCGAGGAAAAGGCTCAGAATTCCGAGCCCACCCGCTGGCGGTGATGCAGGGCAGTCTGGAGCGACTGCTGATGCTGACATCTGGTCCGGACTGAAGGACCTGTCAACGATTACGGACATGTCGTCTACTGTCACTGCATATGATTCTCTCCCCATTGAAAGAATGGTGGAGGATTATATGAGTGACCGCATCCAAGTAGGCACGTCACACAGTCCGTACTTATACTGGCAGGAAAAAGAGGCAATTTGGAGGCCCTTGCACAAACTGGCTTTATTCTACCTAAGTTGCCCTCCCACAAGTGTGTACTCCGAAAGAGTGTTTAGTGCCGCCGCTCACCTTGTCAGCAATCGGCGTACGAGGTTACTTCCAGAAAATGTGGAGAAGATGATGTTCATTAAAATGAATTATAATCAATTCCTCCGTGGAGACATTGACCAGCAGCAATTGCCTCCACAAAGTACACAGGGAGCTGAGATGGTGGATTCCAGTGGGGACGAATTGATAATCTGTGAGGAGGGGGATGTACACGGTGATATATCGGAGGATGATGATGAGGTGGACATCTTGCCTCTGTAGAGCCAGTTTGTGCAAGGAGAGATTAATTGCTTCTTTTTTGGTGGGGGTCCAAACCAACCCGTCATTTCAGTCACAGTCGTGTGGCAGACCCTGTCACTGAAATGATGGGTTGGTTAAAGTGTGCATGTCCTGTTTATACAACATAAGGGTGGGTGGGAGGGCCCAAGGACAATTCCATCTTGCACCTCTTTTATCTTAAATTTTTCTTTGCATCATGTGCTGTTTGGGGAGTGTTTTTTGGAAGGGCCATCCTGCGTGACACTGCAGTGCCACTCCTAGATGGGCCCGGTGTTTGTGTCGGCCACTAGGGTCGCTTATCTTACTCACACAGCTACCTCATTGCGCCTCTTTTTTTCTTTGCGTCATGTGCTGTTTGGGGAGTGTTTTTTGGAAGGGCCATCCTGCGTGACACTGCAGTGCCACTCCTAGATGGGCCCGGTGTTTGTGTCGGCCACTAGGGTCGCTTATCTTACTCACACAGCTACCTCATTGCGCCTCTTTTTTTCTTTGCGTCATGTGCTGTTTGGGGAGTGTTTTTTGGAAGGGCCATCCTGCGTGACACTGCAGTGCCACTCCTAGATGGGCCAGGTGTTTGTGTCGGCCACTAGGGTCGCTTATCTTACTCACACAGCTACCTCATTGCGCCTCTTTTTTTCTTTGCGTCATGTGCTGTTTGGGGGGTGTTTTTTGGAAGGGCCATCCTGCGTGACACTGCAGTGCCACTCCTAGATGGGCCCGGTGTTTGTGTCGGCCACTAGGGTCGCTTATCTTACTCACACAGCTACCTCATTGCGCCTCTTTTTTTCTTTACGTCATGTGCTGTTTGGGGAGTGTTTTTTGGAAGGGCCATCCTGCGTGACACTGCAGTGCCACTCCTAGATGGGCCCGGTGTTTGTGTCGGCCACTAGGGTCGCTTAGCTTAGTCATCCAGCGACCTCGGTGCAAATTTTAGGACTAAAAATAATATTGTGAGGTGTGAGGTATTCAGAATAGACTGAAAATGAGGGGAAATTATGGTTTTTGAGGTTAATAATACTTTGGGATCAAAATGACCCCCAAATTCTATGATTTAAGCTGTTTTTTAGTGTTTTTTGAAAAAAACACCCGAATCCAAAACACACCCGAATCCGACAAAAAAAATTCGGTGAGGTTTTGCCAAAACGCGGTCGAACCCAAAACACGGCCGCGGAACCGAACCCAAAACCAAAACACAAAACCCGAAAAATTTCAAGTGCACATCTCTATATAAAGTACCATATTAGAGAAGCACCTTAAGATAAATCACAAAGCATGGCTACTGTACTGTAAATCTTATAGTCTATGAGACTGAAGTACTAAGTGGAGTGCCAGAAGGGTCTGTACTTGGACCACTGTTGTTCAACATTTTCATAAATGATATAGCAGTAGGTCTAGAGAGCATGGGCCCTCATTCCGAGTTCTTCGCTCGCTAGCTGCTTTTAGCAGCATTGCACACACTAAGCCGCCGCCCTCTGGGAGTGTATCTTAGCTTAGCAGAATTGCGAACGAAAGATTTGCAGAATTGCGAATAGAAATTTCTTAGCAGTTTCTGAGTAGCTCCAGACTTACTCAGCCATTGCGATCAGTTCAGTCAGATTAGTTCCTGGCTTGACGTCACAAACACACCCAGCATTGGCCCAGACACTCCCCCGTTTCTTCAGACACTCCCGCGTTTTCCCCAGAAACGCCAGCGTTTTTTCACACACTCCCAGAAAACTGACAGTTTCCGCCCAGAAACACCCACTTCCTGTCAATCACACTACGATCACCAGAACGATGAAAAATCCTTGTTATGCTGTGAGTAAAATACCTAACTTTTGTGTAAAATAACTAACCGCATGCTCTCTGCGAACCTTGCGCATGCGCAGTAAGCGACTAATCGCAATATAGCGAAAATCGGCAACGAGCGAACAACTCGGAATGACCACCCTGGTGTCAATTTTTGCAGACAATAACAAACTGTGTAAGGTTATAAATTCAGAGGGAGATGCTGAGTCTCTTCAGAATGACTTATTTAAACTGGAAGCATGGGCAGCAAAATGGAGAATGAGGTTCAATACAGACAAGTGCAAGGTAATACACTTTGGGAGCAAGGATAAAAATACCACTTACAGTACACACTAAATGGGGTAAAATTAGGGGATTCTGTATTGGAAAAAGACTTAGGCATTCACATACTGTAGATAACAAAATTAGCAGCAGTACCCAAAGTAGGATTGCAGCTATGAAGGCAAATAAGGTATTAGCATGCATTAAGCGGGAAATTGGTGGAACGGATGAGAGTGTTATACTCCCATTATATAAATCCCTAGTGAGGCCACATCTTGAAAACTGTGCACAATTTTAGGCATCATACTACAAAGAGGATAACCTGGAACTAGAAAAGGTTCAGAGGCGGGTGACCAAACTGATAAAGGGGATGGAGATGCTAGAATACAAGGAAAGACTTGCTAGGCTAGTCATATTTACATTGGAAAAGATATTAAGAGGGGACGTGATTAACATTTACAAATATATAAGGGGACAATACATGGAGCTTGTAGAGGATCTGTTTTTTATAAGATCGACACAGAGGAAACGTGGACATCCGCTCAGGTTGGAGGAGAGAAGATTTCACACACAGAGGCAAAAAGGGTTCTTCACAGTACGGACAATACATGTTTTATATTCCCTGCCTGAGAGAGTAGTAAAGGCGGACTTGGTCAATACTTTTAAGAATGGGCTAGATAAATTCCTACTGTACTTACTACACTGGGGCTCCTCCTCCTCCTTCTTTTGGCTCCATGTAAATGATATCTGTGTTGAATATAATTTTTTTTATTATAAACCAAAAACGAAAAGTTAAATTTTACATTGTTATTTACAGTACTCTTGTACTACAGTATTGTACAGTACTTTACAGTAGTACAGCGCTACAGGAAGTAGAGCACAGGAAGCAGAGAGACATTCATAATAGGAGCAGAATGACTGTCCATTGGTAGGGGACATACTGTACAATACTGTACCTGTATTTAAAATACCGGCTGTCGGGATCCCAGCATTCAGAATGCCGCTATCGGTAACGTGAACCAAACCCATTGGTAGAACACAATGTACTGTACAGTACTGTAGATTACAGTACTTACCGAGGTGGGCAGAAGGCTCCCCCTCCTCCTCCACCTCTGTATCGATAACCAGGCGGTCTGTGTGTAAAAGATAACAAGTATTGTATAATAAAAAATAACAGTAATACTGTAGGAAAATAATGTGTTTGTAACAATAATAATGATTACCACTGCCGGAGCTCCCTTCCTCCTGGCCGGCATGCTCCTGGGGGGGTGGGTCACAAGGTACTGTGGAAAAATAACACTGTAATGTAAGCTACAGTACAATGAAATGCAGTACCACAAATAATGAAAAAAAATAAAGCATACAATATCATATGATATCGTCGGCATTTGTGATGCCGGTGCTCAGTACCCCGATGACGGCATCCCGAATGCAAAAATACCAAATGTGAAAATACCAACATGGGTTCATTAAGTACTGTATAGTGTACCCCCTCCCCTCTAGCCCCAAAGATCCCCTCCTTCAGCCTAAACCTACACCTTGGTGCTTAACCCTAAGTGCCCCCTGGTGGTGCCTAAACCTACTGTAACTCTCCCTTCCCTCCCTGTATACTCACTTCATCCGGCATCCTAACAATCAGGATCCTGTCTGTCGGGATCACGGTGCCGGTCTCCCACCCAATTCAAGCCATCGCCGACACCATTGTCCGGGGTGTGTGGACTCCGGCACCAGGATCTCGACCACTGGGATCTCAAGTCATGAAAGTCACAACAGAATTATTGTTAAACAATACAACTGAGAAGCGAGGCAGAAATCAGAGAGTAGTGTGCTTACCAGCAGAGCTGGGGCCTGGCACCTCCTCCTCCACTTCCTGAGCCTGGGGTGGCTGGTGGTGACGGTACTGTGAGGAAAAAAAAATCAGTACTGTAAGTGAAGCTGACAATTTGTAACATGTACTGTACAATATCCAGGACACATGTAATGATGACAGTCGCATCACAATTCTTGTTACACAATACAAGGCAGAAATCAGAGTGTAGAGTGCTTACTGGCTGAGCTGGGGCCTTGCACCTCCTCCTCTTCCTCCTCTTGGGTCTGGGGTGGCTGCGGGTGGCCAGGTGGTGGTGGTACTGTGAAAAAAAATAACAATACCATAAGTGAAGCTGTCAATTTCTAACATGTACTGTACAGTATCCAGGACACATGTACAGTAGTGTAATGATGATAGTCGCACCAGAATTCTTGTTACACAATACCACTTGGAAGTGAGGCAGAAATCAAGGAGTAGAGTGCTTACCGGCTGAGCTGGGGTCTGGCACCTCCTCCACTTCCTCCTTCTGGGGTGGCTGTGGGTGGTCAGGTGGCAGCGGTACTGTGAATATAAAATAACAGTGCCGTAGGTGAAGATGTCAATTTATAACATGTACTGTACAGTATCCAGGACATATGTTCAGAAGTGTAACGATGACAGTCACACCAGAATTCTCGTTACACAATACCACCGGGAAGCGAGGAAGAAATCGGAGAGTAGAGTGCTTACCGGCTGAGCTGGGGCCTGGAAGCTTCCCCTCTTCCTCCTCCTGGGCCTTGGGTATCTGTGGGCGAGCAGGTACTAGCGGTACTGTGGAAAAAAATGACAGTACCGTAAGTGACGCTGTAGTGTATAAATTATACAGTATAAAATATACAGTATGTACAGTATAGTACAATATATATTTGCACAACGGAATTTGTTGTGCTACAGTATATACAGTAAGAAACAAGTAATAAATAAATATATACAAAATACAGTACAGTATATACAGTACTGTATACAGTATATTTTTTATTTATGTTTTCTACAGTATATACTGTACATACAGTACAGTATACAGTAAATACAATACAGTACTGTATGTACATTATCTCTTCTTCCTACCCCACACAGCCCACAGGCTGTTTCATGCATTGCCAGCCCTCCCACACCATTCCAAAGCCCTGTATCCCCCCTCACAAATCCACTATTAGCGCGGGGAGAAACTCACCTATCCTTGCACTCAGTGTCTGACTGGGCCATTAATGGCCTACCAGGGAATGCAGTGGTAGGGGCCCATGCATGGGGCTGTGGCCAGCCACCACATTGGTTTACCTAACCATTAGAGACTGAATGGGCTGAAGCCCTTGATATATATATATACAGTCAATATTGCCAGTTCATGCATGATAATGTAGCAGATTAATAACAGCAATGCATGATAGAAAATACACCATAGTCTTGTGCATTATTATGGAACATACTGTATGCATAATTCAAGGGCACAGTCTGGAACCTCTTCCCTAGAGGAGGAGGTGGGGCCACACTAGGCAGTAGGGCCCACCGGGTGTTTCCCTTGTACCCCGGTGGGCCAGTCTGACCCTGCTTGCACTCCCCAGTATCCAGACCTGAACATGCACAGAAGAGGCCGGCGCAGGCCACAAGAATCCCGCCCAGTGCAGCTGCTGCCATGTCTTGTAACTGCCTGTAACAGAGCTGGACCCGGAAGAGTGGGCACACACCCCTGTCGTTGGACCTGACCACTTTGAAATAGACTCATACAGTAGTACCATACTGTACTATGGGGGTCATTCCGACCCGTTCGCACACTGCGGTTCATCACAGCAGTGCAAATGGGTCAGAACTGTTCATCACAGCGGTGCGAACGGGTCGTTGGCCGCATTGTGCAGGTGCGTCATTGCCTGGTGACGGCCGCAGCAACGCCAGGTACAAAGAAAACGGTCGCAGCGGTGACCGCAAGAAGATTGACAGGAGGAAGGCGTTCCGGGGCGTCAACTCACCATTTTCCGGGCATGGAGCAGCGAACGCAGGCATGTCCAGGTGTTTGGAGGGCGGATGTCTGACGTCAATTCCGGGACCTTCATCGCTGGATCCATCGCACAGGGTAAGTAACTGCAGTGCTAGTCTTGTTTTAAACAAAACTTTTATAGCATAGCAGGGCTGCTATGCTAAAATACATTCCCCCATAGGCGGCGTCTAGTTGATAGCACGAGCAGCAAAAAGTTGCTACGTGCGATCAACTTGGAATGACCGCCTATATTGTTTCTAATAAACATAATGGTACAACTAGGGTGGCCAATACCGGGATCAGGATTGGTAGGATCCTGACCTAAAATTGTCTGGGATTTAATCCTGGGATTAGCCAGCAACCTCGTTTTTTATATGCCAGCCAGCATTGAGCATTTTAAGGAGGCTGAGATGCTGACCGGCTCCTGCTGCTCATCTTCCCCTGGCTCTGGCTGGGTGCACTGCACAGCGTGACATGAAGTCATAGGTGATGCTGCGCAGCCAGCCACCTGCCCTTTTGCCGGACCTCACCACCACCCTGCACCTCCCGGCCGCCGAATCTCACAGGAAGTGTCCCACCCTCCCTCTCATCCAGATTTTATCTCGGCTGGTCAGGACAGAGGGGGGTGGGACACATTGAAAATACTGTATAAATCACAATTGTACAGTACTGTACTTGACAATACAGTACTTACAAGCTTGGCGGCGGCACCTTTGCCACCTTTCCCGTCTTGTACGGCGCTGTTCGGCCACCCCTGTAAAAAAATATATACAGTATATGCATCAATGGAATTGTTCATTCTAGTACCCTGCACCTAATCACTCAGCAGGGCATACAGTAGTGTACTTTACTATCTTAAATACTTAAGGGGCAATTTTTTCAAATGTGACATTACACTATACAGTACACTATACAGAACACTAACAGTATCTCTACAGAACAGTAGTACACTGATTACATTAGATACAGGATATTAGAGAGAACACTACGGTACCTTTTTAGACATTGTGACCCACATTAGAATTGCCCTTATACACATTATGACACACATCAACATGCGGCCCTCATGTGGCCCTCCCACCCTTAACCATCTCAGTACTGTACATTACAGTATGCAGTAAATTGATTTCATGACAGATGATGCAGCACTCACCTGAATCCATCTTACAGTATTCACGGCACGACACAGTAGTGCAGTTTATTCACGTGACGTCACAGTACTGCCCTTGATTCACATTGTGTCACACAGTAGAGCACCTTATTCACGTTACTGTACAGTACGTCACAGTAGTAGTGCAGTATATTCACTTTACGTCACAAAGTAGAGATCTGCCACAGTCATGGACCTTATAACACATTATGAATAGACTGTTCCACTTCGCGCTCACCAACAGTGTTATAAAGTGGGGGCAGCAAAATTGCAAGGGGAGGCTACCTCTACTTCCTCCCTAACAAATGAATAAATAAAGGAAAGTTAGCAATTGCACCTGAAAATAAATTAATGAATGCCTATGTTCAATCAGTAGTATATCAAACTTTACTATAATATATTTAAAATTTCACATCGTTGCTTACAGTATATGGCAAAAGAAAAAAGAAAAAAAGAGAAGAAAAACAGGGAGGGTATTACACAGTGAGGGGAATTAGTAAACAAAATAGGGGGGAGGGGGAGTGATATTAGGAAGGTCGGTACTAAAAGTACTCTTGTTGTATTGGTATTGAATAAAAATAATGTCCACTAGATGGGGGCGTCCCACCTATATGTGCTGATGGTATTGAGGTAAAAGAAAAAATGAGCTCCAAAAACAAAAAATCTCTTAAGATCCAGTGTGCAGTTTGTGCGAAAAATATTTAACCACATATGCTGGAGTAAAACTAATGGATATATCCCACGATGTTAAGGGTTACCCCTGTGTTAGTCTGGGTGGGGGGAATGTTCAGCAATGGTATAAATGATAATAACTCCGGGCAAACTGACCTATCCGGGTTCCAGGAATGAACAGGGTGATGCTCTGCCACAAGCGCCCTACTGGTCCCCAGAACCACTGGGGGTCACTTGCAGTCTTAGGTGGGGGTAAGGTAGCACCAGCTTTGATGCCTGTATATTGTTGTCCCCCGGGCCTAACCCCTTTCCTTACGGAGCCTTACCTTTTATACACTACTGATACCCAGTGTCCACCGACTTCAGTTCTCTACACCTCCTTCACCGGCTGCTGCTGTTCCCTGGTGGCTTCCGGGTGCACGCTCCTGCTCACGTGGTCCCATGGTCACGTGATCATGACTGCTACGAATGCCATGGCTTTGTCCTGTCTTCACACACCGGTGTGTCTGGTGGGGCCTGAAATGGGTATCTTTTCAATGGAGCTCTGTGAAGTACTTGTTCTGCTTGGATGTATATAATGTTTCTCCTACGCGTATCGACCCATATGGGTCTTCGTCAGGGAGACTTGAGTCACCATCTTGAATCTGGGCATTTTATGCCCTGACTTCGTGACATAATTGTGGGTGTGAATAATCTTCTAGAAAGTCTGATTCGATGGGGGAGCGACAGTTCTGCTCGCGTAACACATTAGTGTAAAGCAAGAGTAATGCACCTTATATTACATAAGGCCACTGTAATGTCCCTTAAAATAAATTCTGCCAGAGTAACGTCCCTTAGAAAACAAGCTGCCACAGTAACGCCCTTGGATGTTCATACTCTACAATACACTACAGTGTATCCCTAACATCAATGGACCATAGTTTGTAACACATTCTGTAACTGTACCATGATTTGCATCTGTATACACTATCTGTATACACTGTCTGTAAAATGAGCAGACTCCCAGGGGAAGGGGAAGGGGAAAGGGGGAGGTGGTTCAAAGACACTGCAGATACTGTATTGTCTTTGAACACAGTATTTAGCAACCACCTCCCCCTTACCCCTTCCCCCTTCCCCTAGGAGACTGCTCATTTCACAGACAGGGAGGGAGGTCAGGTTACAATAAATTGTCAACACTACTATACAATATGTAAATGAAGAACTGATAAGAAGTGCAGTCGCTTTGATAGAGACACGAGCTCTTGTATAAATGTTAGCAGCGATCCCTTCTCATACAGTACAGCACAGATTCTCTAATGTCAATGAACTACAGTATTGCTCGAACAGTTCAGTTAGTTGCATCTGCATACACTATTTTATATTTATTGATATGTCTAGGGGACCTCATTGCTGCTATTTTAGATAAAGTATATCCCTAACATCAATGGACCATAGTTTGTAACACATTCTATAGCTGTAGATATAACATGTTCATTTGCGTCTGCATTATTTTAATTAATGGCTCATTCTATGTGACCTCATTGCTGCTGTGTATATTTTAACTAGTGTATTGAGACGCTCCTTCAGCATTGCCTTGATTCTTGCAAAACCGATGCCGTCGCTCGCTCCATAGCTATGGGCTTCCATGAGGTGCTGGGTCACGAGCAGCATCCATTTTGTGAACCCACTCTGTGAATGATTTTGGCCTGCTACTGTACTGTATGTGTACCTTACGCTGCATAGAGCTCGCTTATCCCCATAGCTGCTGTGTATTTTAGATAGCGAAATGAGATGCTCATGAGGCTATGTCTTGATTTATGTAAAACCTGTGTGCACACTTCTATTGAATGTGACGGTACAGTATATTACAATGGATTAAAGAAAATATTTTTTAATAAAGTGTCAGGAAAAAATAAACATGCATTCTATGTGACCTCATTGCTGCTGTGTATATTTTAACTAGTGTATTGAAACGCTCCTTCAGCATTGCCTTGATTCTTGCAAAACTGATGCCATAGCTCGCTCCATAGCTATGGGCTTCCATGAGGTGCTGGGTCACGAGCAGCATCCATTTTGTGAACCCACTCTGTGATTGAGTCTGGCCTGCTACTGTACTGTATGTGTACCTTACGGTGCATAGAGATCGCTTATCCCCATAACTGCTGTGTATTTTAGGTAGCGAAATGAGACGCTCATGAGGCTATGTTTTGATTTTTGTAAAACCTGTGTGCACACTTCTATTGAATGTGACAGTACAGTATATTACAATAGATTAAAGAAAATATTTTTTAATAAAGTGTCAGGAAAAAATAAACATGCATTCTATGTGACCTCATTGCTGCTGTGTATATTTTAACTAGTGTATTGAGACGCTCCTTCAGCATTGCCTTGATTCTTGCAAAACTGATGCCATAGCTATGGGCTTCCATGAGGTGCTGGGTCACGAGCAGCATCCATTTTGTGAACCCACTCTGTGATTGAGTCTGGCCTGCTACTGTACTGTATGTGTACCTTACAGTGCATAGAGATCGCTTATCCCCATAACTGCTGTGTATTTTAGGTAGCAAAATGAGACGCTCATGAGGCTATGTCTTGATTTTTGTAAAACCTGTGTGCACACTTCTATTGAATGTGACAGTACAGTATATTACAATAGATGAAAGAATTTTTTTAAAAAAAGTATCACGAAAAAATAAACATGCATTCGCACTTTGGGAATCGAACCCAGGATTCTTAGCATGGGAAATGGCACACTTCACCACTCAGACACGACGCCTCATGATAGATAAACAAGCTCATGTGTAAATGTACTGTAAGCAGTGATCACTTCTCATGGGAGAGAAGGGATCACTGCTGTTACGGGACTTGGATGCTCATACTGTACAAAACATATACTGTACATACTTTAACGTCAATGAACTACAGTATTGCTTTAACACATTAGTTGCATCTATATACACTATTGGGACTTGGATGCTCAAATACAGTAACACAGCAATGGACAGGTGTTTTAACACATTCATTTGCATCTGTTTAAACTTTTTTTTGACTCTCTCTGTCTGACCATTGATCTGTATTTACAGTATACAGTACGTACATTAACATTACATTCATCACTGACTATTTGCCAGAGCTTGTAGATCAATCTGCCACTATTCACTCTAAAGTACTGGATTAGGGGAGCATTATCCACCTAGTGGTGAAGATGTGTATTGCATGCTGAGCATCTACAGATGGAGCCCTGCTCATCTATCCCTTTAATAGGATTAATTGAGCCAGTGCTGTCGGACTTAATCCCCTGCTATAATGACTTAATCCCCTGCTGTATTGTTCTCTGCAGCTGAGAACAATAAATGAAAGGCTTATGCTAATAAACTTTGGTGCACCAAGTACCTGTGTATAAACATTATATACCGGTAGGGGAAAGGGCCCTGCTAATGATAGCTTACATTCTGAAGGGTAGGGGCAGACAGAAAGGGGTGACACAGATGGGTGGAAGTGAGTATGGATCAGAGGGTTAGGATGAGAGATGTCTGGGTTTGATGAAGAAGTGGGTCTGGAGAGCCTGTTTGAAGTTTTGTAGAGAGGTGTAGGGGTATATGCAATTGCTGGCGAATCGCGGCAATTTTTTGCCCATTTTTTAATTCGACACAATTCGACCATCGAATTCCGGCTAGTGGGTGCCGGAATTCAACATATTCAATAAAAAACGGATTCGACAGTCCCGCTGTCGAAAAACGGCCGATTTGACGGATTTTGTAAAAATGTAAAAAAAACGGGAAAAACCACGAAAAAAATTTGCGTGGGGTCCCCCCTCCTAAGCATAACCAGCCCGAGGCTGTCCCCCCCATCCAAGCGCTGCAGATGGGGGGCTGATAGCCTTGAGTAAAATGATAGAATATTGTTTTTTCCAGAAGAACTACAAGTCCCAGCATGCGGGTGGAAAAACGGGCCCGCTGGTACCTGTAGTTTTACTGGAAAAAAATACCCAAATAAAAACAGGAGACACACACCGTGAAAGTAAAAGTTTATTTCATACATACATACTTACCATTGTTGACCCGCCGACTGCCACACCCCCCTAGTCACTGAAGAATCCGGGGTACCTGTGAATAAAATTATACTCACCTGATCCAGTGTCCGGATCTTTTAAAATAATCCTCGTACTTGGCAAAATAACAAAACGGCAACCCGGACCTAACGGACTGAAAGGGGTCCCATGTTTACACATGGGACCCCTTTCCACGAATGCCGGGACCCCACGTGACTCCTGTCACAGAAAGGTCCCTTCAGCCAATCAGCGAGTGCAACGTCGTGGCACTCTGCTGATTGGCTATGCGCGTCTGAGCTGTCAGACAGCGCATCGCAAAGCCTTACCATTATATTCAATGGTGGGAACTTTGCGGTCAGCGGTGGGGTCACCCGCGGTCAGTGGCTGACCGCGGGTAACCCCACCGCTGACCGCAAAGTTCCTACCATTGAAACTAATCGAGGGAGCTGTGCGATGCGCTGTCTGCCAGCAGACGCGCATACAGCCAATCAGGAGAGTGCCACGAAGTGGCGCTTTCTGATTGGCTGAAGAGACCTTTCTGTGACAGCAGTCACGGGGGGGTCTCTGCATTCGGGGCAAGGGGTCCCATGTGTAAACATGGGACCCCTTTCAGTCCACCTGGTCCGGGTGTTCGTTTTTTTTTTTTGCCAAGTACGTGGATTATAATAAAAGACCACAGGACACTGGATCAGGTGAGTATAATTTTATTTTCAGGTACACCGTGGATTCTACTTGGACAAGTGGACAGAGGTCGGCGTGGGAACATAGGTAAGTATGTGTGTGTCGACATGTGTGAAATAAAGTTTTACTATCACGGTGTGCGTGTCCTGTTTTTATGTAAGTATTTTTTTCCAGTAGAACTACAGGTACCAGCGGGCCCGTTTTTCTCCCGCATGCTGGTTCTTGTGGTTCTCCAAGTACCAGCTTGCGGGGGAGGCTTGCTGGGACTTGTAGTACTACTGGAAAAAACAATATTCTTTCAATTTTCACAAGGCTATCAGCCCCCCATCCGCAGCCCTTGGATGGGAGGGACAGTCTCGGGCTTCACCCCTGGCCCTTGGGTGGCTGGAGGGGGGGACCCCTTGATTGAAGGGGTCCCCACTCCTCCAGGGTACCCCGGCCAGGGGTGACTAGTTGCGTATTAAATGCCACGGCCGCAGGGCACTGTATAAAAGTGACCCCCGGCTGTGGCATTATCTACCCAGCTAGTGGAGCCCGATGCTGGTGTAAAAAATACGGGGGACCAGGACACAACCACATCTATGGTCACACTGATGGTATATGAGCAGAGAATCTAAGAGATAGTTTTGGAGCTGCGGTGCTGAGGAGGTAGTGAAGTGATGTAGAACTCACTGAGCAGCAGTATAGACTGAATATCGATAAAAAGAGACAGTCCATTTGAACCCACAATGAGCAGGCATGTTGTAAAGCAAAAGATTTGCTTGAAGTCACTAAATGGAAGTAGACTGAAGACTTAGTACCTGAAGGCACTGGTAACAATAACTCATGCTAGTAATGGACTGGAATCAGAATGTAGGTTGCAGGTTGGACTGTACTGGGATCAGAATTGAAGACACAGGCTGAAGTTATGCAGCCCTGAATTGGACTTGCACTGGAGGAGATAGTAGTCTGGGCCAAGCTGGAACTGGAGGAGATCAAGTAATAGGTTGAACCAAACTGGAACTGGAGAAGAACAGCAGACAGTACTATAATGGAACCAGAGGGGATAGCAGGCTGGAGCGGACTGGAACCAGCGGAGAAATGCTGCATTGTTGTTATGCACACCAGTGCTAACAGGGGTATACCGGTGTATGAACAGAGAGGGAAGCGAAGCAAATGAACTCACAGACAGTATAACATAACATACACAGAAGGTGATGGAATAACTAATAAACACAAAGTGAACGGAGAAGCCCAAAGGCTCAGGAATTGGGTGTCTCCCTAGTGTCAGGAATGCTCAGATGGAATAGAGCGGACAATGAAGCGATGTGTAGTGATTTAACATGTGGAGCACCTGAAATTATGTTGCTAAGAGCAACAGAAAAAACCCCAAAGGGTTACCAACGGGTGTGGGAATAAACTCCTTGGTCAGAGATAGAAATATAGACACAAGGAGAGTATCCACAATCCTAACCCCCACTTGCAGGGCACAGGTTCAGCTTACTGCCACTAAACTGACACCTGGACGCCCTGCACAGTGAGGGAGGATTAAGCAAGCAGGTCTGAGAGTACAGCCGCAAACCTGCTGGGTTCACAGAATAGCAAAATAACCCCAGCAGGTCAAATAACTGACTCCAGTCTTACTGCTAGGTCCGGATTGGCAGAATGAAGTACCGAATCCCAAGGCTTATTCGCAGTAAGCAACAAGTAAATACAAAGTCACACAGTACTAGCTAACTCTCTGGAACTGACTAACAAACAAAGATTCAGCAGCATTTGCCTAGCCTGAGAGGATGGTTTATATAGCAGGTGCTGTCCACGCCCCACTCAGACCTCACAGACTGTGAGCACAAAACCAGCGCCGGATTCCCTGCCGTGCACAGAGCCTGTAACCACTACACAGTAAAAACCCGGACCGGAGTATCAGCTGCGCTCAGGTAACTTCGCTAACACTTGCCTCCCGGTTGCCATGGCGATGTGGCAGCACAGAGCAGGAGATCCTAACAGTACCCCCCCTCTGACGAGGGGTCAACGAACCCCTACCACCGGGTTTATCGGGGAACTGCGAGAAGAAAGAGCGTATCAGTCTGGGGGCATGAAGATCACAACTGCGCACCCACGACCGCTCCTCCGGGCCATACCCCTTCCAGTGCACCAAAAATGACAGCCGACCCCGAACCATCTTGGAGTCAAGAACCCTTTCAACCACAAACTTCCTCTGACCCCGTATCAGAAGAGGAGAAGGTCTTCCACTGGAAGAAGGATTACTAACCGCCAGTTTTAAAAGGGAACAATTAAATGTTTTATTGATACCCAATGAAAGGGGCAGATCTAACTGAAATGCCACCGGATTGATAACCCTGGTGATCTTATAAGGGCCGATGAACCGGGGGCCAAACTTATGAGATGGCTGTCTCAACTTCAAATTCTTGGTGGACAACCAGACGAAGTCTCCTAATTTGAAGCTGCAGGGTCTTCTCCGCTTATAAAAAACCCTTTTGGTCACTAATGACACAGACACAAGGGCTTTCTTCACTTCCCTCCAAATACCCCTAAGGGCTGAAACAACAGAGGAACCACCAGACGTGGAATCCAGGGGGTCAAAAGAATTGGCCTTAGGATGATGCCCATACACACAAAGGAAGGGAGAGATCCCTGTAGCAGAGTGAGCCGCGTTGTTATAGGCAAACTCCGCCATGGACAGATGAGCAACCCAGTCAGTATGACACTTGGAGACATAACACCTGAGGAACTGCTCCAAGGACTGGTTCACCCTCTCAGTCTGCCCATTAGACTGTGGATGGTAGCCTGACGACAAGCTCACAGAAATCTGGAGATCAGAACAAAATGCCCTCCAGAATTTGGCCACAAACTGGGATCCACGGTCAGAGACCACATCAAGTGGCAACCCGTGGAGGCGCACAACATGCTGCATAAATAACTCAGACAGGCGTCTGGCCGATGGCAACCCAACCAGTGGAACGAAATGCGCCATCTTCGAAAACCTGTCAACGACAACCCAAATGGCTGTCATCCCCGAGTATTTGGGCAAGTCCACCACAAAATCCATGGAAATGTGGGTCCATGGCTTAGACGGAATAGAGAGTGGATGTAATGGGCCGACAGGAACCCCTCTAGGAGTTTTATTTCGGGCACAAACGTCACATGCCCGAACCCACTGATCCACATCCCTAGCCACCGAGGGCCACCACACCGCCCTAGACAGCAACTCCCGAGTTCTGGTAATACCCGGATTCCCTGCCGACCTCTTGGCATGGAATTCCAGGAACACTCGCTGTCTTAACCTAGGAGGCACAAACAAGAGACCTACCGGAAGGTCTGGAGGAGCCTGCTCCTGTGCTCTAAGGACTAATGACAAGAAGTCCTGGGTAATGCCCACTTTAATACATGATGGGGACACAATGGGCAATGGCTCCTCGGTGGTCTCTTGAACTGGAGAAAAACTCAGCGAGAGCGCATCAGCCTTGATGTTTTTTGACCCATGGCGATATGTTATCAAAAAATTAAAGCGAGCAAAAAACAAAGCCCATCGTGCCTGCCTGGCATTGAGCCGCTTCGCTGACTCTAAATATGCCAGATTCTTATGGTCGGTGAGAATTGAGACCACAAACTTAGCCCCCTCAAGTCAGTGTCTCTACTCCCCGAGTGCATCCTTTATAGCCAACAATTCCCGGTTACCCACATCATAATTCATCTCGGCAGACGAAAATTTACGGAAAAAGTAAGCACAGGGATGAAGGCGATTATCAGACACCCCCATCTGAGAGAGCACTGCCCCAATACCTATCTCAGAGGCATCCACTTCTACCACAAAAGGACGCTCTGGATCTGGGTGTCGCAGCACCTTGGCCGAGACAAATGCCCTTTTGAGACGGGCAAAGGCCGCTTTGGCCTCACAAGACCAGTGAGCAACATCCGCCCCTTTCTTAGAGTGCCACCAAGGGGGCCACTATAGACGAAAATCCAGCGATAAACCGTCTATAAAAATTCGCAAAGCCCAGAAAACGCTGAAGCGCCTTCAAACTAGTGGGCTGCACCCAATCCAGGACTGCCTGTACCTTAGAACCCTCCATTTGGAAACCTTCTGAGGAGATAATATACCCTAGAAATGCGATTTGCTGGACTTCAAACTCGCACTTCTCCAGCTTCGCCCCAAGCTGGTGGTCTCTGAGTTTCTGGAGGACTAAGCGTACATGCTTCCGATGTTCCTCCAGGGAATGAGAGAAGATTAGGATGTCATCTAGATAAACAACTAAGAATCTATCCAAATATTCCCTGAGCACATCGTTCATGAATTCCTGGAAGACTGCCGGGGCATTAGAAAGCCCAAAAGGCATCACCAAATATTCATAATGCCCTGAGTGGGTATTAAAGGCAGTCTTCCATTCATCCCCCTCTCTTATTCGGATTAGATTGTAAGCACCGCGTAGGTCAATCTTAGAAAAAATGGTGGCAGTAAGAAGCTGGTCAAACAAAACCGAAATGAGAGGCAGTGGGTACGAGTTTTTAATCGTGATACGGTTCAATTCCCTGAAGTCGATGCAGGGTCGCAACGAACCGTCCTTTTTACCCACGAAAAAGAACCCCGACCCAACTGGGGACTGTGAGGGTCTGATAAATCCCTTAGCCAAGTTCTCCTGAATGTACTCTGCCATAGCCTGAGTCTCAGGACATGACAGGGAGTACAACCTGCTCTTGGGAAGCTTAGCATCCGGCAACAAATCAATGGCACAGTCATAGGGGCGATGGGGAGGTAGTACCTCCGCAACTTTTTTGGAGAACACATCCGCAAAATCTCCATAACATCCTGGCAATCCTTGCAAACTTAGCTGCGAGAGCCTGACTGGAAGGCTCAAGCAACTCCTGAAACAATCAGTACCCCAACTAAGAATCTCCCCAGAGACCCAGTCAAATTGAGGGTTATGGGCCCTTAACCAGGGTAACACCAAAACCAATGGGGCAGAAGAACAGACAGTCACATAAAAAGACAATTTTTCAGAGTGTGTGGCTCCAATAAACAAAGGAATTTGGCTGGTGCAGGAGGTAATTTTACCCTGGGACAATGGTTCCCCGTTTAACCCACAGATCTCAATCTCTGATGCCAAAGGTACTGAGGGAACAGAGTGTTCCAGGGCGAATTGACGGTCCATGAAAACCCCATCGGCCCCACTGTCAACAAAGGCCTCAGTCTTGACAGTTTGACCGATGATCTCCAAAGTCACCGGAATGAGAAAAGTCTTTTTAGGAAATTCTGACTTCTAGCCTGACAGGATATTTCCCATCACCCTCAGGCCCTGAAGTTTTCCGGTTTTTCTGGGCATGATACTACAACATGACCTTTATTCCCACAGTACAAACACAAACCCTGCTGTCTCCTCCGCGTCTTCTCACGCGAGGAGAGGCGGGTAGCCCCAATCTGCATAGGCTCCTCGGAATATTCCTCAGAGTCTGAGGTTCCCTTGGGAAAAAAGGAAACTGCGGTCTCCCTTTCAAGCCTACGCTCTCTCAGCCGTCTATCCACCCGGATGGATAACTGCATGAGCTGATCTAAGCTATCAGGCGAGGGATATTGTACCAGTTGGTCCTTTATCTGGTCAGAAAGGCCCCTTCGGTACTGGTTTCTCAGGGCTGGGTCATTCCACTGGTTATCATGAGCCAACCTCCGAAACTCCGTACTATAAACCTCAGTTGGCCGTCGCCCTTGCTTAAGAACCGTAATCTGAGCCTCGGCTGAAGCCATCTTGTCAGGGTCATCATACAAAATGCCCAGTGCCGTAAAAAAAGCATCAACACTTTTAAGCGACGGACAGTCAGGCTGTAACCCATATGCCCAGACCTGTGGGTCTCCTTGTAGCAAGGAAATCACCATGCCCACCCGCTGAATCTCCGACCCAGAAGACTGGGGCCTAAGCCTGAAATATAGCTTACAGCTCTCCTTGAAACAAAAGAACTGCGAGCGATCTCCAGAAAAACGATCCGGGAGATTTACTTTCGGCTCCTTAACCCCTGTACTTGCCGCTGCTGCTGCGGGAGCTCTGCTAGCGGCCTGCGGGGTGTTCATTTTAATGGACATCTCATTAAATTGTCAAGTCAGGACCTGCACCTGATCGACCAACTGTTGCAAAGTATTTTGAGGGGTATGCTCCATATTCCCACAAAATTTCAACAGGAGTAGGGCTGCTGAATATGTTACGCACACCAGTGCTAACAGGAGTATACCGGTGTATGAACAGAGAGGGAAGTGAAGCAAACGAACTCACAGACAGTATAACATAACATACACAGGAGGTGATGGAATAACTAATAAACACAAAGTGAACGGAGAAGCCCAAAGGCTCAGGAATTGGGTGTCTCCCTAGTGTCAGGAATGCTCAGAAGGAATAGAGCGGACAATGAAGCGATGTGTAGTGATTTAACATGTGGAGCACCTGAAATTATGTTGCTAAGAGCAACAGAAAAAACCCCAAAGGGTTACCAACGGGTGTGGGAATAAACTCCTTGGTCAGAGATAGAAATATAGACACAAGGAGAGTATCCACAATCCTAACCCCCACTTGCAGGGCACAGGTTCAGCTTACTGCCACTAAACTGACACCTGGACGCCCTGCACAGTGAGGGAGGATTAAGCAAGCAGGTCTGAGAGTACAGCCGCAAACCTGCTGGGTTCACAGAATAGCAAAAGAACCCCAGCAGGTCAAACAACTGACTCCAGTCTTACTGCTAGGTCCGGATTGGCAGAATGAAGTACCGAATCCCAAGGCCTATTCGCAGTAAGCAACAAGTAAATACAAAGTCACACAGTACTAGCTAACTCTCTGGAACTGACTAACAAACAAAGATTCAGCAGCATTTGCCTAGCCTGAGAGGATGGTTTATATAGCAGGTGCTGTCCACGCCCCACTCAGACCTCACAGACTGTGAGCACAAAACCAGCGCCGGATTCCCTGCCGTGCACAGAGCCTGTAACCTCTACACAGTAAAAACCCGGACCGGAGTATCAGCTGCGCTCAGGTAACTTCGCTAACACTTGCCTCCCGGTTGCCATGGCGACGTGGCAGCACAGAGCAGGAGATCCTAACAATTGTATACAAGCTGGAATAATGGAGGGTGGATACTGTCAACAGCACTGATCTGCAAGGGGAAGGAAACAGCCTCATATGTATCTGGATGGAATCAGCTTGCACTATTCCCAGGAACAGGAGCATGAGACAGAATGAAAAACACTGTAGAGTGAGCACACCTAGGATCAATGTTTCATGTTGCTCCAATGGTGTTCTAATGACAGGTGCAGCTTTTAATAGTGTGCTCTTGCAGTGAATAGGAGGGAGTAGTACTGTGAGTGCAAGAGACAGACAGTAATTGGATATTGGTGTTAAGCTGCTCAGAATCATCATGGCTGCACCCATGCACCTTAAAGAATCACTTACAACACCCTGAAACAGGATGACTTACCTTAAAGAAACACTATGAATGCTATTGAGTTTAACAAGAACAAAAATTACACCTACCTACTAAATGGGGTAAAATTAGGGGATTCTGTACTGGAAAAGGACTTGGGTGTCCTCATAGATAGCAAGCTAAGCAGTAGTACCCAAAGTAGGACTGCAGCAAAGAAGGCTAATAAGATATTAGCATGCATAAAACGGGGT
This sequence comes from Pseudophryne corroboree, assembly GCF_028390025.1. Classification (NCBI taxonomy): domain Eukaryota; kingdom Metazoa; phylum Chordata; class Amphibia; order Anura; family Myobatrachidae; genus Pseudophryne; species Pseudophryne corroboree. The sequence continues at coordinate 457,849,195 of NC_086447.1, read as the reverse complement.
ATTGATGCTAGGGACGAGAGTATTATACTCCCGTTGTATAAATCACTAGTGAGGCCACACCTTGAATACTGTGTACAATTCTGGGCACCGTACTACAAAAAGGATATCCTGGAGCTTGAAAAGGTACAGAGGAGGGCGACCAAACTAATTAAGGGCATGGAGATGATGGAATACAAGGAAAGGCTTGAAAGACTAGGCAAGTTTACATTGGAAAAGCAGAGACTAAGAGGGGATATGATCAACATCTACAAATATATAAGGGGACAATACACAGAGCTTGCGCGGGACCTGTTTTTGGTTAGATCAACACAGAGGACTTATGGACACTCGCTCAGGTTAGAGGAGAGGAGATTCCGCACAATACGGCGTAAAGGCTTTTTCACGGTAAGGACAATACGTGTTTGGAATTCTCTGCCCGAGGGAGTTGTAATGGCGGAATCTGTCAACACCTTTAAGAATGGGTTAAATAAATTCCTAATGGATAAGGATATCCAGGGGTATGGTGCATAGTCATGCATTATAGTTACTATAAATAGGCATAAAATGCAACGGCTGACAGCAGCATCAGTCAGAAATTTTAGTCAAATCATCATGCATAGGAGACCACAAATAGGTTGAACTCAATGGACAATTGTCTTTTTTCAACCTCAGATACTATGTTACTATGTTACCACTGGACAGAGTATGAGAGAGTAAGTCGCTGATTTGTGACACATTTAGGGAAACACTATGTCAGCCCCCAGCCCCTCCACAATTGGTCACAGTCTATCAATCCAACTACATCTTAGGGGGCTCTGCATCTGATGACACAGAGCCCGTCCTGCACATGCACTGTTCAGTAAATAACACAGATGAAGGTAAACCATTGGTTTGCGCACATCTCTGGATCAGGCCCATAGATTATTTACTAAAACAGTGCTTTTACAGATTATTGTCCTCTCTGACACTGCAGTGCCACTCCTAGATAGGCCAATTGTTTGTGTTGCTTAGCTTATTCATCCAGCTACCTCATTGCACCTCTTTTTCATCTTTGCATGATGTGCTGTTTGGGGCCTAGTTTTTTTAAGTGCCATCCTTGTGCCACTCCTAGATGGGCCAGGTGTTTGTGCCGCACACTTGAGTCGCTTAGCTTAGTCATACAGCAACCTTGGTGCACCTCTTTTTCATCTTTGCATCATGTGCTGTTGGGGGCATGGTTTTATAAAGTGTCATCCTGTCTGACACTGCCGTATAAGTCCAGGGGTACTGCTGTATTAGTCCAGGGATACTGCCGTATATGTCCACCAATTGCATAATTTTTTAAAAATGACAGGGGCGTGCAGGAGATGCTGTCAGTGGACTGAAAAATTGCCGGCCACTTTTGACATTCAGCCACTGCATGCCACTACTAGATGGTCCAGGTGGTTGTGTCACTTAGCTTAGTCACACAGCAACCTTGGTGCACTTCTTTTTCTTCTTTGCATCATGTGCTGTTTGGGGACTAGTTTTTTAAAGTGCCATCCTGTCTGACACTGCAGTGCCACTCCTAGATGGGCCAATTGTTGTGTCGCTTAGCTTAGTCATACAGCTACCTCATTGCACCTCTTTTACATCTTTGCATGATGTGCTGTTTGGGGCCTTTTTTATATCTGAAATCCTGTCTGCAACTGCAGTGCCACTCCTAGATGGGCCAGGTGTTTGTGCCCCACACTTGTGTCGCTTAGCTTAGTCATACAGAAACCTCATTGCATCTCTTTTTCTTCTTTGCATGATGTGCTGTTTGGGGTCTAGTTTTTGTAAGTGCCATCCTGTCTGCAACTGCAGTGCCACTCCTAGATGGGCCAGGTGTTTGTGCCGCACTCTTGTGTCACTTAGTTTAGTCATACAGTCACCTCGGTGCAACCTTTTGGCCTTAAAACAATATTGTGAGGTGTGAATGCTATTGAGGTTAATAATACCGTAGGAGCAAAATTCCCCCAAATTCTGTGATTTTAGCTGTTTTTATGTTTTTTTTCCAAAAATCATCCAGATCCAAAACCAAAACACAAAAGGGTGGTTTTGGCAAAACCAAGCCAAAACCATAACACGAGCGGGGAATTAGAACCAAAACCACAAAACACAAAAAGTGCTTGACGCACATCTCTAATATAAATGCTATCTATTTGCCAAATATTTTACTGTTCAGTTCAAATTCAGTATTGCAAATGTGAAATGTGCTGGATGCATTTGTCTGTTTTTAAATAAACATCCAGATTCAAGCAATGCGGCACTATTCTCATTCATATTTCTGAGTTGATAATTTGTAGAAATGCCACTGAAATTACGAGCCCTGTGCTGCAACATGCTAGCACTCATTCCAGATTTTACCTTGGCTACTTGTACTGGGGTAATGAGGAAAATATGGACCCATGGAGTTGCAATTTTTCACCTCCGGGGAACCTTTTTATTGTTAATGTGTACCTCAGACTTTTGTCCATTAACAATTTAAATAAAAAAAAACTCCCCCTACTTTTGTTTACCACATATTATTGTTATTTTTACTGTTGTTGCTGTTATTCTTTTTCTTATTCTTTTTTTATTTTTCCTACAATGGAATATTTTATTACAGGGGCATTCTTGTACATTTAAGTACAAAAGCAATTATCCTTAATTTGTAATTCAAAGAGTAATCCAGACAGATACTCTTTTAATCCAAAGGCAAAATGTGTTTTAAAAGAGGATGTCTATTAATTTCTAATCTACATGAAAATATCTTTATTTTGGAATCCAAATGAAAATTCTAGACAGATCTTCTCAACATCTTTGCATTAAATGGTTAACAAAAAACAAAATATACACCCATAGAAGGTGCAAACTGTTCAGAGTCCCATCACAGAATGAGAGAAGGATCTATCACCTGCCACAATTATAAGCCATTCAGACATAACTGCTGTTGGAAGGAAAAGTTGGAGGGACACAATTTTTAACAGAGATTAATTCATTAAGTCACTACTAATCGGGGGAGAAAAAATTACCAGTGAAGTGCACTTCCATTGATGTCGATCAGATGATATTATTTACAATATTGACCATTTCAGTGGACATCCTACATTTATTGAAAAAGTTCATTGAAATTAAAGAGACATAAGATTGAATGGTCCATAGCAAAGCTGACTAAATGGCTCATGTTAACACCTTGGGGTACATTTACTAAGATGGGAGTTCTATTTAAGATGTGATGTTGGCCATAGCAACCAATCAGATTCCAGGTATTATCTCCTAGAAGGTGCGAGATAAATGAGAAGTAGAAGCTGATTGGTTGCTATGGGCAACATCCCATCTTAAATAGAACTCCCATCTTAGTAAATTTACCCCCTAGTGAGAAAGCACTCCCGCAAAAACCAATGGAATTTTTAAATTGCATTGAAATGCCGTGAGAAGACTTAATTGAAGCCAGCAATGTCCGAAACAATCATTTCAACTGCACCACAGTACAAATGCACACAGATGTAAAATGAACACAAATGGGTATGGCACATGAGATAAAATAGCTTTTACATGCATACTAGGCAATATGTCATCCAATCTGGCAGATTAGACCCACATACTGTTCATACAATATCGGCACATATCGGGCAGTGTGTATGCCCGATATGCACACCCCCTGCTGCAGGGCCCACATAAGACATTGCTAGCAATGCCATGCTGTGAAATGCGGCATGGCATCCCAAATTGCTCCATCAGCCCTCTGCATTGGCAAGTATGTATGCACTTCTCAATGCAGGGTCCCGTCGCCCCCCCCAGATCAGCTAGGTAGACACGTTGTCTAGTGTGTAACCAGCTTTATAATGCTGGAGTCTATTGTTTAAACTATTGTTTTTCTAAGTTGTTATACATGATAAGAACCAGTGGCGGCTCCAGAGGTGGGGCTGTAGCAAAGTCCAAAATTCAGATAGGGGAGCCACACCAACTGCCATTTCAAACTGACTCATTGACAGATGGTGTGTCTCCCCTATTTGAATTTTGGACTGCACTGCAGCCCCACCTCTGGAGCCGCCACTGATAAGTACAGTGGTAAAATGGCGCTTGAGAGATACACAATATGTAATTATGTTTTTCCATTTTACACTTTCAATTTTTCATTTAAGATTTAAGTAATTCAAATTCAAAACAAAACAAAATCAACAAGTCTGCAATATGCAATTTCATAGCCGGCTCTAGTTTATACATCATTTAACTTGGTAAGATAGTACATGCTTGTCAACTTTGCAATAGCTCAACTCATATTTTTTATACAGGAAAATATGTATACTGTATATATAGTTTTACCCTGAGACACACTGCTAGTGAATTAGTTGTATCTAGTAGCTAAAAGCATAGTCTTCCATTAGGATTTAGGTCACTTAATCAAAACCAGAATCAGATCAAACCATTTGCCCAGAGCACCCCGTCTCATGAAATGTTCATCTTGACTTGTTAGCTGTTATAGAATGACTGACAAAAGAAGTTTTTTTGTAAACTAATTTACTGTTATACCTCAGGAAGGGCATGGGCTGTATGGTTTGCCAGAGGCGAGTAATGAACTTTTTACCTTTCTGTAAAAACTCCTGAAAACTATCTATAGATAATGTTAGAAATGTGTTACTCTTCAGTACATGACTGCATTTTTCAAATATTTTGCACGTATTAATAAAATACTTTTCATGGTATAGATATGTGTAGAAAAAAATAAACACTTAAGTACTGGGGTTATGTCAACTGTAATTGTACCCACTTATCTAAAATAGGTAATTAACTGAATTCAGAGTTGGTCCACCACAATCTGTATTCTTGGTTTCAAAGCTATCATTATCAGTTAGCACTTGCACCATGCTCTATGTATCCCTTATGCAAAGAATCCATCCGAGAACAGGAAAATGTATGCATATGCACAATCTGCATAGCCCATAAATTATTTGACACACTGTCAACATGCCCGTGCTAACTGCTTGGGTACCATCCAATTACACACCTACAGCTGCAAGCAGAACTGCAACTGAGCTAAGTTTGAATCTGAATCAACTATGGAGCATGCACAATGCAAACATATGCAAGATTCAACCACTCAGCAGGCTTGTGTTAAGCCCCTTCATTTCCATAACTCTCTGTTTGTGTTATTTAAACATACAGGGGCCTGATTTAGAGCTGCACACACCACTTTTGAGGTGTACATAGAGGCATGTCCATACTGTGCACCAATATCCAAATGAGCCTGTATCTACAGTATATTTGAGCATATTTTATAATTGTGGACCCATGAGCCAGAAAAGTAGAATAGGGGTAACACTATTTTAGTAGTCATTTGCAAGTAAGTGCTGCTTGCCTACTGGAGATGCAACTTAATAATATTTGCACTATTTAGCTACTTCTGATTGACTGCTTGCATTTTGACCAATTAGGCTGTAGAATTCATTCAGTACTGTTATGTAGTGATAGTTAATTTGTGTCTTTGTTCTTTGATGACTGGTCAGCTAATCAATGGTTTCACCATTAGTGCTCAATGTTAGGTTCCTGGTGCTCAGAACAAGGGAGATGTTATGAAGTGAGTCCAGAGCACCAGGACGTAATACTGGATTTGGTGAAATGGAACGGGAATAGCCCCTGGCACCCTACCTCCGTTGTTTTACCCGTGTTGTCAATTCACGCTTGCAGGACTATGGTTTCTTGGGCCCATGGCAGCCGCGTTTGAAGGGCGGATTAGGTCTGCCCAACTCCGATGCCCCCTCAGGTCTTAAAGAGAGACAAAGCATGAACTGAGACAGGGTAATAACAAGGGGCCCTCTAACTGAAACAACCAAAGCCAGGGGCTACTAACTAGGCTAAAACTAAATGTATGTGCGGCTTGCTGCCAAAGGAAAAGAACAACAAAGGAAATGCTGACCACATGATGACACAATACTTTTGTGTACCGGCGGTGACAGCATAAGCAGAACCCTCTGCAAAACACCAGTGACAGATACAACCAAGGAATACAGCGGCCTAGGCCGACGGACGCGGCAAAGCCGCTACTCACGGAACCGGTACAAATACTGGCAAACGGACAGGAACCCCCAATTCTGCCGACACAGACTCTCAGAACTGGAGGACAGGCAGAATCCCAAACGACAGACCGGTGGACACCAAGAAGCCAGAAACTCGACCAGGCATAGGCAAAGCCACAGGACTTCTGGACAGGAACGCTTCATGGCAGGACACGGGATCAGACACAGGAACCGACACAGGGACTGACACAGGAATCGACACAGGAAGCAGCTAGACAGACACTGCTAGACAGGAGCTCAGGAATTGGCAGGAACAAGCTCAGAACTCAAGCACTCTGGAAGACTGGAAACCTAGAAATATCACCAGCATCTGTGAATTGCACTCAGCCAGCATATAACAGAGAGGCCTAATTAATTATGTCGTGCAGCTGCCCCGTTGCATGACTCCAAACTGACAAGATGCAATTAGCAGACAGGTGAGACCAACCACATGGAAACAGGCTGCAATTACACAGACTCACCACTGACAGCAAACAAAAATCTTCTAAACCAGAGCAAAAGGAAATCCTGGCCTGTAAGAGAACTATAAACATAAAATAGGAATGAACCACTACCTGTGGTTCATAACAGTATCCTCTCCTTAAGGGTGAGCTCCGAGCACCCCATGACACCCACGGGGAACATAAACAGAAGTATAACATAAAATACATAACTAAAATGAAACATAGGAATGAGCCACAGCCGTGGCTCATAACACTCATCACTTTGGCTATGGAAGAATGAAGACATTTACTCAAGTGTACTATCTTTCCAATGACCATTTATACAACTCACAAGACTCTTCTTTATCTAAAAAACTGCTCTGTGCTTTAATCCCTGCCAATCTATGTGGTCATTATTCTGTTCATGCTTTAATCTTCTGCTTTCCTATTGGCCAGTCCATAAGAATCACAAAGCAGATGTACAACCTCAGTCTTTCAATAATTTTGATGTTTAACCTCTTTCAGAATGTAAATATATATTGGATTTCAAAAGCATTCTGGCTATTTCATTTTCTCTAGCCTCCATTCTCCCTCCTGGGAAACTTTGTTTCTTCATTTTAAAAGACTACTTTGGTCTCCTTCCTATTGATTTTTGAAAACACGGCTATTAAGAAGACCCAAGAGTTCATTTCATATAATGATTGTGGCTCATGGTCCAGCAATATGAGAGTTAATTAGTCCCTGTCTGTTCAGTTTGTGGGTCCTTCAATGGCCTATTGTTCTATAGGGTGCAGATTGGCACCTTAACTGCTTGGGGAATTTGGTCCAAGCAATTGGTGGTTTTTGCTACCTTGAAAGGAGAAGAAAATTCCAGAAATTCTACAACTGATTCCAAATGTTAACAATGTCCTTTCTGGCACAGGTTCTCCAAACTGAATAGTCAGTACCACATTAAGTCATTACCAACTCTCTCTTCACACATTACAAATACTGTTACTGTGAATTTCATGTGTTTTTACCTTGTGCATGCCCAGCAGAGGCTAATTTCTGAAGCGTCTCAGTTTCTGATTGCTACACGTGTTTGGACTATTTATCCCTGCCTTCAAACACACATGATGATCATGGTTTCATGTTTTTCTGCCTGCTCTTTGATTCTTGAGCTCAGCCCCTACTGCACTCTTGCCGTGTACATGCATTCCTGGATTATTTAATTAATTTTTATTTCTGGACTTCTTTTTCATCACTGTATCATGAATGTGTGAGCATTATGCAACATCTAAGCATACTAGAGATACTTTTGCATATTTCAGTAACCATTTTATTTTTTCCTGTTGTGTGACTGGGTGTAATATGAAAAGTTGGCATTCAGACAGTTGACATATTCTAAATGTTGGAAGTCCAAATGTCAGCATTGACATTAGGTTAAAAATCAATATTTCGACATTTACAAATGTCAACATGGTTAAAATGTCGACATGACCATGATGTCAGCATTTACCATGTCGACACCAGAATGTTGACATACAGTTTTTTGGATATTTAAGACCAACACTAATCCCTAACAATACACCTTAAAGCAGAGGTTCTCAAACTCGGTCCTCGGGGGCCCACACAGTGCATGTTTTGCAGGTCTCCTCACAGAATCGCAAGTGAAATAATTAGCTCCACCTGTGGACCTTTTAAAATGTGTCAGTGAGTAATTAATACACCTGTGCACCTGCTGGGTTACCTGCAAAACATGCACTGTGTGGGCTCCCGAGGACCGAGTTTGAGAACCTCTGCCTTAAAGTCTAACCCTAACCCTGACACCAAACTCCAGCCAAAAAGGTTCTGACGTTTTACATTCTGAATTTTGATGTTATCATTCTGAACTCTGTTATTTGACATATTATTATTAATTAATTAATTAATTTATTTATTTATTACCAGTTATTTATATAGGGTACACACATTCCGCAGCGCTTTACAGAGAATATTTGGCTTTCTCCCACACATTACATCAATACCAGAACATTTCCTACAAAATACATCAAAATCCCCCTCTTTCCATACATTACACCAATGCATACTCACACACAGGACCAATAGCAATCATTGTGCCTGTAACACCCATTTTTTTTAGGGTACCCCCATGCCCAGGTCCCTGGCAGGTACAGGCCAATTGCTTGAGAGTCTGCTTTACCTACATGTGCTATCTCAGCAATGGGCAACATCTGAAGAAAATGTTCCTCCTTCGCAGATGATGACTTTCTTCAGAATTCACTATTCCTGTAGGAGATCACATGGTTTAGAAGGTGCCTGTTTGCAAAGGAATATAACCAATGTACAGTAATCGTCATATAGCAGAGCATCAATCAGATAATACATAGTAACAGACGTTTTGGTGCAAGGAAAAATATGAATTTCCCTGATCAAACTATTTCATATTATTAAACTGTATTTTCTAACTTGCACCACTTGCATCAGTGTTTAGAATGAAAATTAGTGTCCCTGATCTTTTTACTTGTAGTCCTGCCAGTTGTGGATAATCTCCAGTCACTTCTCCCAAGTTCACTTCAGCCTCATCCCTCTTTGTTTCTTACCACCCCCAGACCCTTTGGTTGTCTCCAGGCCCCACAGTATTACTCCAGCCTCAGCCCCCACAGTGTCCCTCCATCCTCAACAGTGTCCCTTCAGCCCACACAATGACCCCCCCAGACCCCAGTATCTCTCTAGACCCTACAGTATTTCTCCAGCACAGTGTCCCTGCAGTCCCCACACTATCTCTCCAGCCCCAGTCCTCACACTGTCCCTCAGCCCCAGAATCTCTCCATTCCTCCCACTTCTGTCTTCTGATTGTACACCAAATCTCCTTTGCTCTGTATTTCAGCGGCACTGTCTGCTGCACCACAATAAACAAAAACTTGTTTGCACTTGCAACTGCCAGTGTAATTAAGCTACAGTGGCTCCCTGGGCAGACCCCATATATGCCACTTTGCTGCTGATCACTGCAGCAGTGTAGGCAGTCATTAGAGCTAGGCTTAAATGTTGGTCCCTCTGGAGCCCTCTAGAAACCATGCACTCAATATATCTGTGCACATCACTGGGCCTGCACACACACCTAATTAATCACAGGGTTGGTCTTCTACTTCTCTATGTGAAGCTTAGCTGCACACCTGGCTCTGAGTGAAATGGAGCATCAGAGTTCTTTTCCCCTCTGTGCAGGTTCCATGATGTGTCACATTAGGGAACAGCAGAAAATAGTTTTGACTGCTGGCACTGCCAATCTACCTTCACCAAGGGGATAAGGCTGAACTGAGAAGGGGAAGATATAAGGGAAGTGATGAGCAGAAGTGGAAGTCATAGATCAGCCGATGGCTGATCCCTGGGGAAGCATGGAATAAGGTAGCTGAGAAAATGAGGAGAGGCCGGTCACCAATAAGCAGACTAATGCTGGGCCACCATTTATAGGCTATGGCCAACCCTGATCAAAGAAAAAGCAAAAAACAATAATGTATTAAACAGCCATGTCAAGGGTGGCCAACTTGGAAAACACCTGGTTAGGCCTATGGCCAATCCAACCCTGAAATGTCTCTCTCTTGTTATATGTTTCAGTCTTAATACCCAAGATTAACTCAATGCCACTTTCTGTGTGTTTATAAAAACAGAAGAGCTTTTGTATTTGCTTTTTAATTATTTCCAAAATCAATCACAGTTTATTAAATATTGACAAATAGTTATGTGCAAATTGACAATAAGGATTGAAATGATAACATACAATCTCTTAGAAGTGAATCTGGTATAGATATTTTACTGTGGTCTATTAAACTATTGAACTCAACTTTTTTCTTAGCTTTCAGCCTGAATTTCACTCCCAATTGTATGCATTCCACATAAATGGATTTTGTTATTAGATTGTTCTCAGTTTCTTATATTTTTGTAATAACTTCGGAACTTAAAAAGTCAAATGAAGTTTGAGATCATATTTTGTACAGTACTTATATTTGTGCAATTATATTTTAATAGAACAAGATAAGTGTATATTAACACATTAGCTTATATTAAAAATGGATCATTAAAGCGGAAAAATCCACTTATCTTAAATACTTTTGTGTAAGTCACTAGCCAAATAATCCCTTAGTTCAATAGTTTAAAAGTTCACATCCGTAATTCTACAGTGTATCAGGAAACAACAGCCTTTATACTTATGCAAATCCAATTGTCATCTATTTTTGGTAGTTGAACATTAGCTACATTTCTTTGTCAAGAATAAAACCTTTCAGTATGTTTGTGACAGAGGGAGCTGCTGATAGAGATATAGGAATTTAATCAAAGCAGAGCGACTTTGATCACTCTGTTTAGATGTCGTTTATGTGGCATACAGCAATTTGCAAATTGTTACTAAATGCAATGCAGATGACATGTCACGTTATGTCAAGTCAAGGTAGCTACTTATTGAACATTCAGTATTTATGGTTTTTGATGAATATTTATAGCTCTTATTCATGAAATGTTAGTAAATGCTGAAAACTGTTTAATGCAATATGCAAACTTATATTTATACCTATTCATGTAATTAGACAAATAACTGAAAATGCTTATACTGCACATGCATTAATAGCCTACTGTATGTAATGATAACAGCTAAATAATACATACAGACAAGGCTGGTAAGGACTTATTGTTATACTAATTATTTTCTCTTGTCTACAGAGTAAAGTTTCTTGAGAAAAAAATGCAAAGAACACTAAATGAAATGCAAATATAGGGCCAAATTCAGCATGGATCGCTATTCAGATAAATTGCAAATGGAGCAATTATCGAATGTCTGCGCATGCATAACATTTGCATTGCGCACGTGTGAGGGGTAATAGTGACAGAAATTGTGTACAGATTATAATCGCAATGTACAGGGCCGGTGCTAGGGTGTTCGGCACCCCCCTGCAAACTATAAAATTGCGCCCTCCCATATTCCGTTGGCGTGCGCCGGGAAAAGGGGTGTGGTCTCACAACTAAGGGGCATGGCCACACAATAGTACCCCCATTTAAAATTACGCCACAATGTAGCACAATCTTATTAATCTTATACGTAATGCCCCACCCGTAGTAGTAGCGTCCTTATATGTAATGCACCCCAGTAGTAGTAGCACCCTTATACATAATGCACTCACAGTAGTAGTAGCATCCTTATACATAATGCCCCCCAGTAGTAGTAGCATCCTTATACGTAGTGCCCCCCCAGTAGTAGTAGCATCCTTATACATAATGCACCCAGAGTAGTAGTAGCATCCTTATACGTAGTGCACCCCCAGTAGTAGATGCGTCCTTATATACGTAATGCCCCCCCCCCAGTAGTAGAAGCGTCCTTATACGTAGTGCACCCCCAGTAGTAGAAGCGTCCTTGTACGTAATTCCCCCCTAGTAGTAGTAGCGTCCTTATACGTAATGCCCCCCCCCACAGTACTAGTAGCGTCCTTATACGTAATGGCCCCCCCAGTAGTAGCATCTTTACATGTAATGCCCCCCCCCCTGTAGTAGTAGCGTCCTTATGCATAATGCCCCCCCAGTAGTAGCATCCTTATACGTAATGCCCCTCTAGTAGTGGTAGCATTGTTATACGTAATGCCCCCCGAGTAATAGTAGCGTCCTTATATATAATGCCCCCAAGTAGTAGTAGCGTTCTTATACGTAATGCCCCCCCCCCAGCAGTAGTAGCGTCCTTATACGTAGTGCACCCCCAGTAGTAAAAGCGTCCTTATACGTAATTCCCCATAATAGTAGTATCGTCCATATACGTAATGCCCCACAGTAGTAGTAGCGTCCTTATACATAATGCACCCCCAGTAGAAGCCTCCTTATATGTAATTCCCCCGTAGTACTAGTAGCGTCCTTATAAGTAATGCCAGCCCCCAGCAGTAGTAGCGTTGTTATGTGTAATGCCCCCCCTGTAGTAGCGTCCTTATACGTAATGCACCCTCCCAGTAGTAGTAGCGTTGTTACGCGTAAAGCCCCCCTGTAGTAGTAGCATCCTTATACATAGTGCACCCACAGTAGTAGTAACATCCTTATACGTAATTCCCCCCTAGTAGTAGTATCGTCCTTATAAATAATGGCCACCCCAGTAGTAGCGTAGTTTCACGTAATGCCCCCCTGTAGTAGTAGCGTCCTTATACGTAATGCCCCCCAGTAGTAGTAGCGTCCTTGCATGTAATGGCCTCCCCCAGTAGTAGCGTCATTATACGTAATGCCCCCCCCAGTACTAGCATCCATAAAGTGCGCGTACGCAGACATACCTCACACACACAATTCACACATATATACACACACATACACACACACACACACACACACACACACACACACACACCACTTACCTAAGCCAGTCTCCCTCTGTACTGCAGTGCAGCCTGGTCAGTGTAGCTCCGCCCCTTCTGCCCCGTTTAGCCCCGCCCCCTTTCGGCTCGTTAAGCTCCGCCCCCGTCTGTCCCGTACTCAGCCGCTGTCACACGGGGAGGGGAGGCAGGGCCGCAGGAGGTTTTTGATTCTGCAGACGCTGCTGCCAGTGACTGTCATACAGTGACAGACACAGCAGCAGCAGGGGGGACAGGACGGCGCAGCGGTGAAGGGATTCAGAGCAGGGAAAGCGCCTCTCTGTCCCAGCGCCTCCCTGCACTGCATCCCTTCGCTGAGCGGGTAGCGCCGGGCCTGGCAATGTAGCCGCTGTTGACTGACAGGAATCCGGTATTTCTGGACAAAAACCTGCTGTTTTTTGGGTGTGTTAGAAAAAACACAGGCATGCCCATATGTTTTTTGTGAGGGTCTCTGACGTCAGCGCAGACCACTTCTAGGCTGTCTCAGTCACAGATTACTGACAGCCTCAGACCTACTTATATTTGCTCAGATGGCAAAAATCCTTCGATGTTCCGGGAATTGTGTATGCATCTGCAAGTGGATAACGATCTGAGATGTAGTCACAATTTTGCATGGGTAGTTTTTTCTTCCTGTTGGGGTGGCGCCTTTCTACTTGCAAACAATTGCAATTTCTCAGAATACTGTTCCCTGCTAAATTATGCCCATGGGACCTTATTCGGCTTCAGTTGCAGTTTTGCAATTGTGCCCGAAAAGTCATAAAAAATGCATTGGATTAGCAATGCGTACTGAATAAGGCCCATAATCTTTTTAAGTTTTTAGTGTTTTATATCAAAGTTCAACTTTAAAAATCATGCAGTCCATGTTCTAACTGGAGGTTAGGAGGCCAAAAAGGGATTTGCTGTACTTTCTGCCTGCTAGCACTAACAGCAGGCTAAAATATTGCATTGCCATAGGCACCTATGGCAGAGGTAAGTGACTCAGGAGTAAATGAATAAAGCAGTGATTAGAGTGGAGAAGTGTGCCAGTGGAGAAGTAAGCCATGGCAACCAATCAGCTCTGAAGTAAAAGTTATTGGACAAGATTCAAATGTTTAGTACACCAGCAGCCAGTAGATGACGTCCACTAGAGCTATTCAAACGTAGCTCCATTTGGGCGCAATTGGCTAATAGCATCTACATTTCAGCTTGCACCCACCAGGTGCCCAAAGGCCCAAGTGCCACTTTTTCCCAATCGCATCCATTAGTTTAGTTGGGCTTAGCCACTGAACACAGTTAAACCCAACACTGATGGTCGTGATCAGCATGATTGGGGACATCAATTGTATATGGCCCCCTGCGGCGAGATTGGAGATCGGGGGCAATAACATTTGAATTCCCCCCATTAAGTGCATTCTGTAAAATTTTACATAGCAGCTGATTGGTTGCCATGGCACACTTCTCCAGTCTTTTTACTGCTTCATACATTTACCCCTCAGGTGTTACTAATAAGAAATGTCACTTACCTTCAGCTGTCTTCTTCAGCACCTAGTTCATCATCTCTAGCTGACATTATCTACCTTTCCTTACTGGAAGATCAATGTGAAAAGCAGGAACTTTCACTAAATGAGCTCTGTCACTTTTGTCCGGTTTCAATAAAGTTTAGAAAAAAAAGTTTATAAAGTGTCACTGGCTGTTACAGCTCAATGGGAGAGAGGTCAGCTGTGTTGCTGCAGTGGGAGTGACTTAACATTTAGGGGTCTATTTATGTAGAAGGTATAAAAAGAATTGTTACTTATCACTATACATGGCATCAGTTCGATACCATATATAGCTTTCTCTAACGTCCTAGTGGATGCTGGGGACTCCGTCAGGACCATGCTGGGGACTCCGTCAGGACCATGGGGAATAGCGGCTCCGCAGGAGACAGGGCACATCTAAAGAAAGCTTTTAGGATCACATGGTGTGTACTGGCTCCTCCCCCCATGACCCTCCTCCAAGCCTCAGTTAGGTTTTTGTGCCCGTCCGAGCAGGGTGCAATCTAGGTGGCTCTCCTAAAGAGCTGCTTAGAAAAAGTTTTTTTAGGTTTAAATCTCAGTGAGTCCTGCTGGCAACAGGCTCACTGCATCGAGGGACTTAGGGGAGAGATTTTCAACTCACCTGCGTGCAGGATGGATTGGAGTCTTAGGCTACTGGACATAGCTTCAGAGGGAGTCGGAACACAGGTCATCCTGGGGTTCGTCCCGGAGCCGCGCCGCCGACCCCCCTTGCAGATGCTGAAGATCGGAGGTCCGGAAACAGGCGGCAGAAGACTCTTCAGTCTTCATGAAGGTAGCGCACAGCACGGCAGCTGTGCGCCATTGTTGCTACACACTTCTCACTGACCAGTCACGGAGGGTGCAGGGCGCTGCTGGGGGCGCCCTGGGCAGCAATATTAAATACCTTTAGTGGCAAAGAATACATCACATATAGCCATTAAGGCTATATGTATGTATTTAACCCAGGCCAGATTTCTCAAAACCCGGGAGAAAAACCCGCCGAAAAGGGGGCGGAGCTTATTCTCCTCAGCACTCAGCGCCATTTTCCTGCTCAGCTCCGCTGCGAGGAAGGCTCCCAGGACTCTCCCCTGCACTGCACTACAGAAACAGGGTAACAAAGAGAAAGGGGGCATAAATTGGCGATATTTATATATTAAAAGCGCTTATAACAAAAACAACACCTTTTAGGGTTGTTTATATACATTTATAGCGCTTTTGGTGTGTGCTGGCAAACTCTCCCTCTGTCTCCCCAAAGGGCTAAGGGGGTCCTGTCTTCGATTAGAGCATTCCCTGTGTGGCTGCTGTGTGTCGGTACGTGTGTGTCGACATGTATGAGGACGATGTTGGTGTGGAGGCAGAGCAATTGCCGGTAATGGTGATGTCACCCCCTAGGGAGTCGACACCGGAATGGATGGCTTTAGTTATGGAATTACGTGATAATGTTAGTACATTACAAAAGTCAGTAGACGAAATGAGACGGCCGGAAAACCAGTCAGTACCGGCTCAGGCGTCTCAGACACCGTCAGGGGCTGTAAAACGTCCCTTACCTCAGTCAGTCGACACGGGTACCGACACAGATGAATCTAGTGTCGACGGTGAAGAAACAAACGTATTTTCCAACAGGGCCACACGTTATATGATCACGGCAATGAAGGAGGCTTTGCAGATCTCTGATACTGCTGGTACCTCAAAAAGGGGTATTATGTGGGGGGTGAAAAAACTACCTGTAGCTTTTCCAGAATCAGAGGAATTGAATGACGTGTGTGATGAAGCATGGGTTAACCCAGATAGAAAACTGCTAATTTCTAAGAAGTTATTGGCATTATACCCTTTCCCACCAGAGGTTAGGACGCGCTGGGAAACACCCCCTAGGGTGGATAAGGCGCTCACGCGTTTATCAAAGCAAGTGGCGTTGCCGTCTCCTGATACGGCCGCCCTCAAGGATCCAGCGGATAGGAGGCTGGAAACTACCCTGAAAAGTATATACACTCATACTGGTGTTATACTGCGACCGGCAATAGCCTCAGCCTGGATGTGCAGTGCTGGGGTAGTGTGGTTGGATTCCCTGACTGAAAATATTGATACCCTGGATAGGGACAGTATTTTATTGACTCTAGAGCAATTAAAGGATGCGTTTCTTTATATGCGAGATGCTCAGAGGGATATTTGCACTCTGGCATCGAGAGTAAGTGCGATGTCCATATCTGCCAGAAGAAGTTTATGGACGCGACAGTGGTCAGGTGATGCGGATTCCAAAAGGCATATGGAAGTATTACCATATAAAGGAGAGGAATTATTTGGGGTCGGTCTATCGGATCTGGTGGCCACGGCAACTGCCAGCAAATCCACTTTTTTACCTCAGACCCCCTCCCAACAGAAAAAGACACCGTCTTTTCAGCCGCAGTCCTTTCGCTCCTATAAAAACAAGCGAGCAAAAGGACAGTCTTATCTGCCGCGAGGCAGAGGAAAGGGTAAGAGAGGGCAGCAAGCAGCCCCTGCCCAGGACCAGAAGCCCGCCCCGGGTTCTACAAAGCCATCAGCATGACGCTGGGGCTTTACAAGCGGACTCAGGAGCGGTGGGGGGTCGACTAAAGATTTTCAGCAATCAGTGGGCTCGCTCACAGGTGGACCCGTGGATCCTGCAGATAGTATCTCAGGGTTACATGTTGGAGTTCGAAAGGTCTCCCCCTCGCCGGTTCCTAAAGTCTGCTTTACCAACGTCTCCCTCAGAAAGGACGACGGTATTGGAAGCCATTCACAAGCTGTATTCTCAGCAGGTGATAGTCAAGGTACCCCTCCTACAACAGGGAAAGGGGTATTATTCCACACTATTTGTGGTACCGAAGCCGGACGGTTCGGTAAGACCTATTCTAAATCTGAAATCCTTGAACCTGTACATACAGAAATTCAAGTTCAAGATGGAGTCACTCAGAGCAGTGATAGCGAATCTGGAAGAAGGGGACTTCATGGTGTCCCTGGACATAAAAGATGCTTATCTGCATGTCCCAATTTACCCCTCACACCAAGGGTATCTCAGGTTCGTGATACAAGACTGTCATTATCAGTTTCAAACGCTGCCGTTTGGTTTGTCCACGGCCCCTCGGGTCTTTACCAAGGTAATGACCGAAATGATGGTTCTTCTACGAAGAAAAGGCGTATTAATTATCCCTTACTTGGACGATCTCCTGATAAGGGCAAAGTCCAGAGAACAGCTGGAAGTCGGTGTAGCACTAACCCAAGTAGTGCTTCAGCAACACGGGTGGATTCTGAATCTTCCAAAATCTCAATTGACCCCGACAACACGTCTGCTGTTCCTGGGAATGATTCTGGACACGGTTCAGAAAAAGGTGTTTCTCCCGGAGGAGAAAGCAAGGGAGTTATCCGAACTGGTCAGGAACCTCCTAAAACCAGGAACTGTGTCAGTACATCAATGCACAAGAGTCCTGGGAAAGATGGTGGCTTCTTACGAAGCAATTCCATTCGGCAGATTCCATGCACGAACATTTCAGTGGGATCTGCTGGACAAATGGTCCGGATCGCATCTGCACATGCATCAGCGGATAACACTGTCACCAAGAACAAGGTTGTCTCTCCTGTGGTGGTTGCAGAGTGCCCATCTGTTAGAGGGCCGCAGGTTCGGCATACACGACTGGGTCCTGGTGACTACGGATGCCAGCCTACGGGGCTGGGGAGCAGTCACACAGGGAAGAAACTTCCAGGGTGTATGGTCAGACCTGGAGACGTCTCTTCACATAAATATACTGGAGCTAAGAGCGATATACAATGCTCTAAGCTTGGCAAAACCGCTGCTTCAGGGTCAGCCGGTGTTGATCCAGTCGGACAACATCACGGCAGTCGCCCACGTAAACAGACAAGGCGGCACGAGAAGCAGAAGAGCAATGACAGAAGCTGCAAGGATTCTTCGCTGGGCGGAAAATCATGTCATAGCACTGTCAGCAGTGTTCATCCCGGGAGTGGACAACTGGGAAGCAGACTTCCTCAGCAGACACGACCTTCACCCGGGAGAGTGGGGACTTCATCCGGAAGTTTTCCACTTGATTGTGAACCGTTGGGAAAAACCAAAGGTGGATATGATGGCGTCTCGCCTCAACAAAAAACTGGACAGATATTGCGCCAGGTCAAGAGACCCTCAGGCAATAGCTGTGGACGCTCTGGTAACACCATGGGTGTACCAGTCAGTGTATGTGTTTCCTCCTCTGCCTCTCATACCAAAGGTACTGAGAATTATTCGGAAAAGGGGAGTAAGAACAATACTAGTGGCTCCGGATTGGCCAAGAAGAACTTGGTATCCGGAACTTCAAGAGATGCTCACGGAGGATCCGTGGCCTCTACCTCTAAGAAGGGATCTGCTTCAGCAGGGACCTTGTATGTTCCAAGACTTACCGCGACTGCGTTTGACGGCATGGCGGTTGAACGCCGGATTCTAAAAGAAAAGGGCATTCCAGAGGAAGTTATTCCTACCTTGATTAAGGCTAGGAAGGAAGTGACCGCACAACATTATCACCGCATTTGGAGAAAATATGTTGCGTGGTGTGAAGCCAAGAAGGCCCCAACGGAAGAATTTCAATTGGGTCGATTCTTACATTTCCTGCAGGCAGGATTGTCTATGGGCCTCAAATTGGGGTCTATTAAAGTTCAAATTTCGGCCTTATCAATCTTCTTCCAGAAGGAATTGGCTTCAGTGCCTGAAGTACAAACTTTTGTCAAGGGTGTACTACATATACAGCCCCCGATTGTGCCCCCAGTGGCACCGTGGGATCTAAACGTAGTTTTGGATTTTCTCAAATCTCATTGGTTTGAGCCTCTCAAATCTGTAGATTTGAAGTATCTTACATGGAAAGTAACCATGCTACTGGCCCTGGCTTCAGCCAGGAGAGTTTCAGAGTTGGCGGCTTTATCGTACAAAAGCCCATATCTGATTTTCCATTCGGACAGGGCAGAACTGCGGACACGTCCTCATTTTCTCCCTAAGGTGGTTTCGGCTTTTCACTTGAACCAGCCTATTGTGGTGCCTGCGGCTACTAGCGACTTGGAGGACTCCAAGTTACTGGACGTTGTCAGAGCATTAAAAATATATATTTCAAGGACAGCTGGAGTCAGAAAATCTGACTCGTTGTTTATATTGTATGCACCCAACAAGATGGGTGCTCCTGCGTCTAAGCAGACGATTGCGCGTTGGATCTGTAGCACAATCCAACTTGCACATTCTGTGGCAGGCCTGCCACAGCCTAAATCTGTAAAGGCCCACTCCACAAGGAAGGTGGGCTCATCTTGGGCGGCTGCCCGAGGGGTCTCGGCATTACAACTTTGCCGAGCAGCTACGTGGTCAGGGGAGAACACGTTTGTAAAATTTTACAAATTTGATACTCTGGCTAAGGAGGACCTGGAGTTCTCTCATTCGGTGCTGCAGAGTCATCCGCACTCTCCCGCCCGTTTGGGAGCTTTGGTATAATCCCCATGGTCCTGACGGAGTCCCCAGCATCCACTAGGACGTTAGAGAAAATAAGAATTTACTTACCGATAATTCTATTTCTCATAGTCCGTAGTGGATGCTGGGCGCCCATCCCAAGTGCGGATTGTCTGCAATACTTGTACATAGTTATTGTTACAAAAATCGGGTTATTATTATTGTTGTGAGCCATCTTTTCAGAGGCTACTTCGTTTGTTATCATACTGTTAACTGGGTTCAGATCACAAGTTGTACGGTGTGATTGGTGTGGCTGGTATGAGTCTTACCCGGGATTCAAGATCCTTCCTTATTGTGTACGCTCGTCCGGGCACAGTACCTAACTGAGGCTTGGAGGAGGGTCATGGGGGGAGGAGCCAGTACACACCAT
The DNA here is from genome assembly GCF_028390025.1 of Pseudophryne corroboree. Taxonomy (NCBI): domain Eukaryota; kingdom Metazoa; phylum Chordata; class Amphibia; order Anura; family Myobatrachidae; genus Pseudophryne; species Pseudophryne corroboree. The sequence goes on along the minus strand of NC_086447.1, from coordinate 457,829,013 downwards.
GTGATCCTAAAAGCTTTCTTTAGATGTGCCCTGTCTCCTGCGGAGCCGCTATTCCCCATGGTCCTGACGGAGTCCCCAGCATGGTCCTGACGGAGTCCCCAGCATCCACTACGGACTATGAGAAATAGAATTATCGGTAAGTAAATTCTTATTTTGATAAGGAGCAGTCCAGGGTACCATCTCCTATCTTCAAAGATGGCAGTTTCCTTCTGCACAAGCACTGGATTCTGTGCTCCTGGGAAGCTGCAGGAGCTGCTGGGAGGTCAGGGGGCAGGGCCAGCGCCTAGTGCCGGGCACAGAGCAGAGAAACATTGAGTTCAGGATGTGCTGTCCTGAGATAGTGGACCTGAACTCCATGGAGAAGTGTAAAGCGGAGCTTTCCATTCCTTCATTAATCACACTCACCATAATAAAAGTATGGTGTTGCGATTCAGCCACAGAACACGGGTGCTACTGGAGAAGTCAGGAACTTCTCCACGATAACCTGTTCTGTGAATAGCACAAAGCAGAGAAAAGCTCTGTTTTCCACAAAACAGGGCTTTTCTCTGCTACATGAATAAACGACTTCCTCCATAGGGTTAGTCTTAGTAACAATTGCGGCAGCAGGCAAAGCAGGTGCGGCTTTATCTTCATGGTAACTGGAGTTTTAGTACATGGACCCCCCCCCCCATGTTGTTGAAGCAAATGTTGGCACCTATCTCCATCACAATATAATATTTTGCTCTCAAAGGAAAATAGCACTACCTTTTTTGTAAGTTTATTTTTATCTTTTCTCATAATCATCAATATATGTAAATAGAAAATAGAACATTAATCCTCTACAAAGTTGTAATCTATCATGTTATTTCCAGAGTTGGCAGCAAAGATAGTGTAAAGGTTAGCATTACTGTCACACAGTACTGAGGTCTTGGGCTATATTCTCACCATGACTCTAACATTGTGGAGCTTGTATATTCTCTGTGTGCTTGTGAGAATTTCCTACAGTTACTGTGGTTTTCAACCACACTCCAAAATATACTGGTAGGTTAATTGTCTCTCAATAAAAAATTAACCCTAATGTACTGTATGTTTGTACATGTAATAGGGAACATAGATTGTAAGCTCCACTAGATCAGGGACTGACGTGAATGGTTAAATATTTGCCATAAAGCACTGCAAAATATGTGTGTGCTGCAGCATATAAATAACTGGTATTAAATAAATGAGCGTTCATTCATATGGAGTAATTTGTTTAACTTCTGGCCATATCACTGCCTCCTTGTAATCAGCAACATTGCTGATTTATCCTTCTACCCCATAGAGACACAGAGAAAGTCTGCGATGTTGAGCTAGCATGTAATATCCCTTTCAGACCACTTTCACTGGCGGCCCGACCTGGCGCATTGCCTGGTTGGTGGCTCCTGGAGATTAGATGCAGTGCAGTGAATGTGTGCTGGGTTGCATCGACCCAGCTTACCCCTTCACACTACTGCGAGCCAGGTTGAATAATTGTTCAACTCTGCTAGCTACCCAAGCTGAAATACCGGGTTATTTCAGCTGTCCCCTTTCAGTCTGTGCCACACCCCAGGTTGCTGCGTGTTCACGTGCAATATCTCAGGTTATTGGGGGTCATTCCGAGTTGATCGCTAGCTGCCATTGTACGCAGCGATCAGGCTAAAAAGTGGCATTTCTGCGCATGCACCTCAATGCGCAGGTGCGTCGTATTGGTACAATGAGCATCGTGGGTTTGCACAGAGCGTAACGAACATTCCATTCGCACGGTGGAACGCAGGAAGATTGACATGAAGTGGGAGTTTCTGGGTGTCAACTGACCGATTTCAGGGAGTGCTTAGAAAAATGCAGGCGTGGCAGAAAAATTCAGACATGGCTGGGCGTTCGCTGGGTGGGTGTGTGATGTCAAAAGTAGAGATGAGCGCCGGAAATTTTTCGGGTTTTGTGTTTTGGTTTTGGGTTCGGTTCCACGGCCGTGTTTTGGGTTCGACCGCGTTTTGGCAAAACCTCACCGAATTTTTTTTGTCGGATTCGGGTGTGTTTTGGATTCGGGTGTTTTTTTCAAAAAACACTAAAAAACAGCTTAAATCATAGAATTTGGGGGTCATTTTGATCCCAAAGTATTATTAACCTCAAAAACCATAATTTACACTCATTTTCAGTCTATTCTGAATACCTCACACCTCACAATATTATTTTTAGTCCTAAAATTTGCACCTAGGTCGCTGGATGACTAAGCTAAGCGACCCTAGTGGCCGACACAAACACCGGGCCCATCTAGGAGTGTCACTGCAGTGTCACGCAGGATGTCCCTTCCAAAAAACCCTCCCCAAACAGCACATGACGCAAAGAAAAAAAGAGGCGCAATGAGGTAGCTGTGTGAGTAAGATAAGCGACCCTAGTGGCCGACACAAACACCGGGCCCATCTAGGAGTGTCACTGCAGTGTCACGCAGGATGTCCCTTCCAAAAAACCCTCCCCAAACAGCACATGACGCAAAGAAAAAAAGAGGCGCAATGAGGTAGCTGTGTGAGTTAGATAAGCGACCCTAGTGGCCGACACAAACACCGGGCCCATCTAGGAGTGGCACTGCAGTGTCACGCAGGATGGCCCTTCCAAAAAACACTCCCCAAACAGCACATGACGCTGAACCACTAGCCATGAACATAGGCCAGGGCCTCAGCCGTTCCTTGCCACTCCGTGTGGTAAATGGCATATTGGCAAGTTTACGCTTCTCCTCCGACAATTTTATTTTAGATTTTGGAGTCCTTTTTTTACTGATATTTGGTGTTTTGGATTTTACATGCTCTGTACTATGACATTGGGCATCGGCCTTGGCAGACGACGTTGCTGGCATTTCATCGTCTCGGCCATGACTAGTGGCAGCAGCTTCAGCACGAGGTGGAAATGGATCTTGATCTTTCCCTAATTTTGGAACCTCAACATTTTTGTTCTCCATATTTTAATAGGCACAACTAAAAGGCACCTCAGGTATACAATGGAGATGGATGGATACTAGTATACTTATGGATGGACTGCCGAGTGCCGACACAGAGGTAGCTACAGCCGTGGACTACCGTACTGTACTGTGTCTGCTGCTAATATAGACTGGTTGATAATGAGATGTAGTATGTATAAAGAAGAAAGAAAAAAAAAACCACGGGTAGGTGGTATACAATTATGGATGGACTGTCGAGTGCCGACACAGAGGTAGCTACAGCCGTGGACTACCGTACTGTACTGTGTCTGCTGCTAATATAGACTGGATGATAATGAGATGTAGTATGTATAAAGAAGAAAGAAAAAAAAAACCACGGGTAGGTGGTATACAATTATGGATGGACTGCCGAGTGCCGACACAGAGGTAGCTACAGCCGTGGACTACCGTACTGTACTGTGTCTGCTGCTAATATAGACTGGTTGATAATGAGATGTAGTATGTATAAAGAAGAAAGAAAAAAAAAACCACGGGTAGGTGGTATACAATTATGGATGGACTGCCGAGTGCCGACACAGAGGTAGCTACAGCCGTGGACTACCGTACTGTACTGTGTCTGCTGCTAATATAGACTGGATGATAATGAGATGTAGTATGTATAAAGAAGAAAGAAAAAAAAAAACACGGGTAGGTGGTATACAATTATGGATGGACTGCCGAGTGCCGAGTGCCGACACAGAGGTAGCTACAGCCGTGGACTACCGTACTGTACTGTGTCTGCTGCTAATATAGACTGGATGATAATGAGATGTAGTATGTATAAAGAAGAAAGAAAAAAAAAACCACGGGTAGGTGGTATACAATTATGGATGGACTGCCGAGTGCCGACACAGAGGTAGCTACAGCCGTGGACTACCGTACTGTACTGTGTCTGCTGCTAATATAGACTGGTTGATAATGAGATGTAGTATGTATAAAGAAGAAAGAAAAAAAAACCACGGGTAGGTGGTATACAATTATGGATGGACTGCCGAGTGCCGAGTGCCAACACAGAGGTAGCTACAGCCGTGGACTACCATACTGTACTGTGTCTGCTGCTAATATAGACTGGATGATAATGAGATGTAGTATGTATAAAGAAGAAAGAAAAAAAAAACCACGGGTAGGTGGTATACAATTATGGATGGACTGCCGAGTGCCGACACAGAGGTAGCTACAGCCGTGGACTACCGTACTGTACTGTGTCTGCTGCTAATATAGACTGGATGATAATGAGATGTAGTATGTATGTATAAAGAAGAAAGAAAAAAAAAACCACGGGTAGGTGGTATACAATTATGGATGGACTGCCGAGTGCCGACACAGAGGCAGCTACAGCCGTGAACTACCGTACTGTGTCTGCTGCTAATATAGACTGGTTGATAATGAGATGTAGTATGTATAAAGAAGAAAGAAAAAAAAAACCACGGGTAGGTGGTATACAATTATGGATGGACTGCCGAGTGCCGACACAGAGGTAGCTACAGCCGTGGACTACCGTACTGTACTGTGTCTGCTGCTAATATAGACTGGATGATAATGAGATGTAGTATGTATAAAGAAGAAAGAAAGAAAAAACCACGGGTAGGTGGTATACAATTATGGATGGACTGCCGAGTGCCGACACAGAGGTAGCTACAGCCGTGAACTACCGTACTGTGTCTGCTGCTAGTAGACTGGATGATAAATAATGATATAAAAAATATATATATATCACTACTGCAGCCGGACAGGTATATATTATATAATGACGGACCTGCTGGAGTGGACACTGTCTGTCAGCAGAATGAGTTTTTTAATTTTTATAGAATAAAAAAACACCACACAAGTCACACGACGAGTGTACTTTTTCAGGCAGACATTCAATCACAATATACTATACTGGTGGTCAGTGTGGTCAGGTCACTGGTCACAGTGGTCAGTGGTCAGTCACACTGGCAGTGGCACTCTGGCAGCAAAAGTGTGCACTGTTTAATATGTACTCCTGGCTCCTGCTATAACCTATAACTGCTCCCCAGTCTCCCCCACAATTAAGCTGTGTGAGCACAGTCAGATATTATACATAGATGATGCAGCACACTGGGCTGAGCACAGATATGGTATGTGAGTGTGACTGAGTCACTGTGTATCGTTTTTTTTCAGGCAGAGAACAAGAACAGAACGGATTATTAAATAATAATAAATTATAAAACTGCACTGGTGGTCAGGTCACTGGTCATCAGTCACTAGTATAACTCCTCCTAAGCTCCAGTAAGTAAATGAAGTGTCTCACTCTCACTCTCCTATCTATTTTAATTTCTAAACGGAGAGGACGCCAGCCACGTCCTCTCCCTATCAATCTCAATGCACGTGTGAAAATGGCTGCGACGCGCGGCTCCTTATATAGAATCCGAGTCTCGCGATAGAATCCGAGCCTCGCGAGAATCCGACAGCGTGATGATGACGTTCGGGCGCGCTCGGGTTAACCGAGCAAGGCGGGAAGATCCGAGTCGCTCGGACCCGTGTAAAAAAACATGAAGTTCGGGCGGGTTCGGATTCAGAGAAACCGAACCCGCTCATCTCTAGTCAAAAGCCGTCCCTACGTCATTAGAATCAATGCACATGGAGAGTAACTACAAGGCTGGTCTTGTTTTGCACAAAATGATTTTGCAGGTGCTCTGCTGCACAAGTGTTTGCACTTCTGCAAAGAGAAAATACACTCCCCAGTGGGCGGCGACAATGCGTTTGATGGCTGCTAAAAGTAGCCAGCATGCGATCAACTTGGAATGACCCCCATTGCTGGCAGTTTGAAAGGGGTATAAGTGAACATGTGCATAGCCTAATTGAATATAGCATATAAAGTCTAAATGTACTGTTTGATTCTACCACACAAAAAATGCATCTAAATGGAAAATGAATGTTAATGGGGGTCATTCCGACTCGATCGCTCGCTGCAGTTTGTCGCAGCGCAGCAATCAGGTCGGAACTACGCATGCGCTGGTGCCGCAGTGCACCGGCATATGCCAGACGGCCGACGCCCGTTGTTGCCAAGTGATCGCCTCTGCCTGATTGACAGGCAGAAGCGGTCGCTAGGCGGGAGGGGGCTGGAGAGCTGCGTTAAGCTGCCGTTTAGGTGGCGCGGTCTGGCCAATGCAGGCATGGCTGCACCGTTAGGGGGGGCAGGCCGCGGCGGCTGCGTAATGTCACACGCAGCCGCTGCAAACCGGGCAGCGAAGAGGTTCTTCCGGCCAGCCGCAGGAGCTGTGCTGTCCAGGAGTTACTCCTCAAATGCAAAAGCATCGCCGCTGTGCGATGCTTTTGCATTTCTGCGGGGGGGGGGGAAGGGTGTGCCGGGCATCCCCCGCATGTCTGAGTGCCTGATCGTAGCTGTGCTAAATTTAGCACAGCTACGATCAACTCGGAATGACCCCCATTGACTCTATAATATTTCTTGCATCATTTTGCATTGCCTGTGTCTCCAGAGTGGTCCTTATGTTTCGGATATTTTTCTATGTTTTGCTTATGAATTAAAAAAGTTATTCAGATTACAGTGGATAAAGAAATATATTAGATAACATTTAAGTATTTATTTGAGTTAATTTAATTATGAGGCACAAATTATAACTTGGTGTTGGAGACATATTCTAAGGATTTAATTGGAGAAAATATATAGTATAATTTCAATGGGGTAATAAAATATTGCACACTTGTAGAACTATGCACCAAAGTTCATATTGGTGGATACAGTTATACAATGCCAGTATGTAATAATACCCATGTATATGATAATGCTCACAAATATACTATATTTTGACCTTTTACCCTCTTTCTCAACAGCCAGGTATCAAGAAGGACCGAATGAAGTAAGCATTGGACATGTGTTCTAGGTGAGGAAGCTCAACCATTTTATGTGGGTCTACTGGAAGAGAACTTTGACCTTTGCAAGTTAGAGTGATTTCCCAATACCCTTGTATAAAACTGCCTCTCTTGAGTGGCACAGCAGGACAGTTCCCAAACAGTGGGACTGTCCCACCAAATTTGGAACATTTGAGAGGTATGTTGCCTAAATTACATGCAGTTTGACCTAAACTTAATGCAGTATACAATTCTTACCCTCTAAACCGCAAGATGTTAAATCATGCAGTTGGGAGCTTAAAAAAAATCACATCCATTGCTTAGTAATTCTCCCTGTTTTAATATGTTATAATTAAAGATGTGTGGCGGGAACTTTTCATGTTTTGTGTTTTGTATTTGGATCCCCGCTCATGTTTTGGATCTGGATTGGTTATGCCAAAATCACCCTTTCGGGTTTTGGTTTTGGATCTGGATGATTTTTGAAAAAAAGACAAAAACAGCTAAAATCACAGAATTTGGGGGTAATTTTGATCCTATAATATTATTAACCAAAATAACATTCATGTCCACTCATTTACAGTTTATTCTGAACACCACACACCTCACAATATTGTTTTTAGGCCAAAACTTTGCATCAAGGTTGCTGGATGACTAAGCTAAGCGACACAAGTGAGAGGCACAAACACCTGGCCCATCTAGGAGTGGCATTGCAGTGTCAGAAAGGATGGCACTTTTAAAAACTAGCCCCCAAAGAGCACATAATGCAAATTAAAAAATAAGAGGTGCAAGATGGAACTGTCCTTGGGCCCTACCAACCACCCTTATGTTGTATGAATAGGACATGCACACTTTAACAAACCAATCATTTTAGCGACAGGGTCTGCCACACGACTGTGGCTGAAATGATTGTGTTTGTTTGGGCCCCCACAAAAAAAGAAGCAATTAATCTCCCCACCAAAAAAGAAGCAATTAATCTCTCCTTGCACAAAGTGGCTCTACAGAGACAAGATGTCATCCTTGTCCTCCTCCTCATCCTCGGATTCCTCAACCCTTTCAGTGTGTACATCCTCCTCCTCACAGAGTATTAATTCGTCCCCATTGGAATCCACCATCACAGGTCCCAGTGTACTTTTTGGAGCCAATTACTGGTAAATGTCTTCCTGGAGGAATTTATCTTCTCCATATTTTGTGGAAGTAACCTCCTACGCTGATTGCTGACAAGGTTACCGGTTGCACTAAACACTCTTTCGGAGTACACACTGGAGGTGGGGGGGGGGCAATTTAGGTAAAATAAAGCCAGTTTGTGCAAGGGCCTCCAAACTGCCTCTTTATCCTGCCAGTATATATATGGACTGTCTGACATGCCTACTTGGATTCTGTCATCGATATAATCCTCCACCATTCTTTCAATGGTGACAGTATCATATGCAGTGACAGCAGACGTGTCAGTAATCGTTGTCAGGTCCTTCAGTCCGGACCAGATGTCAACACTTGCTCTTGACTGCCCTGCATCACCGCCAGAGAGTGGGCTTGGAAATTGTATCCTTTTCCTCGCAGCACCAGTTGTGGGAGAAAATGAAGGCGGAGCTGTTGATGGGTCACGTTCTGCTTTAGTTGACAATTTTCTCACCAGCAGGTCTTTGCACCTCTGCAGACTTGTGTCAGCCAGAAAGAAGAGAGATACAACATAGGCTTTAGTTCGAAGGGTTGCAGAACCTTGCACAACACGGAAATCATTCTTCACTGCACTTGTGTCAAGTGCATTCCCATCCTTTGCCTATATTGTAGGAGGATGTATAGGCTTGAAAGACCTTTTGCTGCTCCTCCATCCTCTGAGGCATATAGAGTGTTGAATTCTACCTCATTACCACCTCTTGCTTCAGTTGATGGCAGGGCAGGTTCAGGAGTGTTTGCTGGCACTCCAGTCTTCGGCATGCAGTGGCTGAATGCCAAAAGTGGCCCGCAATTTTTCGGGCCACCAACAGCATCTCCTGCACGCCCCTGTCATTTTTCAAAAAATTCTGCACCACCAAATTAATCGTGTGTGCAAAACATGGGACATGCTGGAATTTGACCAGATGTAATGCACACACAATATTGGTGGTGTTGTCCGATATTACAAATTCCTAGGAGGGTCTAAGTGGGATAAGCCATTGTGTGATGATGTCCCTCAGTTTACGTAAGATGTTGTTATGGGTGTGCCTCCTACGGAAACCGGTGATAAACAGCATAGCCTGCCTAGGAATGAGCTGGCATTTGTGAGATGCTGCAACTGGTGCCGCTAATGTTGTTGTTGCTGTGGAGGCAATACATCTACCCAGTGGAATGTCACAGTCATATAGTCCTTAGTTATCCCTACTCCACTTGTCCACATGTCCGTGGTTAAGTGGACACTGGGTACAACTGCATTTTTCAAGACACTGAGGACACTTTTCTTAATGTCCCTGTACAATCTGGGAATTGCTTTCCCAGTGAAGTGGAATCTAGATGGGATTTGTGACCGGGGACACACTACCTTCATTAGTTGTCGAAATCCCACTGCATTAATGGTGGATACCGGATGCACGTCTAACACCAACATAGCTGTCAAGGCCTCAGTTATCTGCTTTGCAACAGGATAACTGCTGTCATATTTAATTTTCCTCGCAAAGGACTGTTGGACAGTCAATTGCTTAGTTGAAGTAGTACAAGTGGTCTTCCAACTTCCCCACTGGGATGACGATCGACTCATAGCAGCAACAACAGAAGCAGCAGCAGCAGTAGGCATACCACTCAAGGATCCTCTGGAGGAATCCCGGTTAGGAGAGGACTCGTCAGTCATGCCAGTGACATGGCCTGCAGGACTATTGATGTACCTGACTGAGGCGGAAATTGACATTGAGGGAGTTGGTGGTGTGGCTTGCAGGAGCTTGGGTACAAGAGGAAGAAGGGATTTACGTGTCAGTGGACTGCTTACGCTCTTACCCAAAGTTTCTGAACTTGACAATGACTTCTGATGAATGCGCTGCAGGTGATGTATAAGGGAGGATGTTCCTAGGTGGTTAACATCCTTACCCCTACTTACTATGGATTGACAAAGGCAACACGTGGCTTAACACCTGTTGTCCGGATTTGTGGAGAAATAATTCCACACCAAGAGGTGGCTTTTTTGGCATTTTGCCCAGGCATGAAAATGGGCTTATTCATCCCACGGACAACAACTTTCTCCCTAGGTGCCTGATTTAAACAAAACAAATCACCTTCAGAATCCTCCTCGTCAACTTCCTCCTCAGCGCCAGCAACACCCATATCCTCATCCGGGTGTAGTACGGTATGTCGGAGGCCGGGCTCCCGGCGACCAGCATTCCGGTGCCAGGAGCCCTACCGGCGGCATACCAACAGTGTGGCGAGCGCAAATGAGCCCCTTGCGGGCACGGTGGCGCGCCACGCTATTTTTTCTCCCTCCAGGGGGGTCGTGGACCCCCACGAGGGAGAATATATGTCGGTATGCCGGGTGTCGGGATTCTGGCGCCAGTATACTGTGCACCGGGATCCCGACATTCGGCATACAGAAGACCACCCCCTCATCCTGGTGTACTTCAACAGTGGCATCTTCAATTTGAATAACAGAAACTGGACTGTGGGTGCTCCTTACAGCACTTGCAGAGGGCGTGCAAATGATGTAAGGAGCCACCTCTTCTCATCAAGTGTAAGGAAGGTCAGGCATCGCAACCGCTGACACACTTGGACTCTCCTTGGGGATTTGTGATACCATCTTAGAACACAGTGCTTTGCTGTGCTTTTGCCAGCTTAACTCTTTTAATTTTTCTAGTGGGAGGATGAGGGCTTCCATCGTCATGTGACGCTGAGCCACTAGTCAACATAGGCCAGGGCCTTAGCCGTTCCTTGCCACTCCATGTCGTAAATGGCATATTGGCAAGTTTGCATTTCTCCTCAGATGATTTAAATTTAATTTTTTGGGTCATTTTACTGTATTTTGGCTTTTTGGATTTTACATGCCCTCTACTATGACATTGGGCATCGGCCTTGGCAGACAACATTGATGGGATTTCATTGTCTTTGTCATGACTAGTGGCAGCAGCTTCAGCACTAGGAGGAAGTGGTTCTTGATCTTTCCCTATTTTATCCTCCAAATTTTTGTTCTCATTATTTTTCTGGAGTTATATAAGAATATGCGTCACAGGAGAGTGTACACCTACACCACACAGGGCAATCCCTGTAAAAATTATTTTGATAATAATAACCCTTTTATTTGGAGTTATTATAATAAAATGCAGCACAGGAGATTGTACCCCTAACCCACACACACAAGGCAAAGCCTGTAAATATTATTTGGATAATAACCCTTTTTTTTAGTTATTATAATAATATGCAGCACAGGAGGGCGTACCCCTACACCACACAGGGCAAATCCTGTAAAAATTATTTGGATTTTAATAACCCTTTTATTTGGAGTTATTATAATAATATGCAGCACAGGAGAGCGTAACCTTAAACCACACACACAGGGCAAAACCTGTAATAATTATTTTGATAATATTAACCCATTTATTTGGGGTTATTATAATAATATGCTGCAAAGCAGAGCGTACCCCTACACCACACAGTGCGTACCCTGTAAAAATTATTTGGATTAAATATTAAATAACCCCTTTATTTTAAGTAAATTATATGCAGCACAGGACAGCACCACTGGACTTATATGGCAGTACCTCTGGAGATATACGACAGTACTGCTGGACTTATACGGCAGTACCCCTGGACTAATACGGCAGTTCCGCAGGACTTATATTACTGTACCACTGGACTTATATGGCAGTACCCCTGGACTTATATGGCAGTACCACTGGACTGGACTTATACGACAGCACCACTGGACTGGACTTATATGGCAGTACCGCTGGACTTATATGGCAGTACCGCTGGACTTATACAGCAGTACCCCTGGACTTATACAGCAGTACCACTGGACTTATACGGCTCTACCGCTGGATTTATACGGATATACCTCTGGACTTATAAGGCAGTACCACTGGACTTATATGGCAGCACGACTGGACTGGACTTATACGGCAGTACCGCTGGACTTAGACGGCAGTACCGCTGGACTTATACAGCAGCACCACTGGACTGGACTTATACAGCAGCGCCACTGGACTGGATTTATATGGCAGAACCACTGGACTGGACTGGACTTATACAGCAGCCCCACTGGACTTATGGCAGCACAGGACACCACCACTGGATTTATGGCTGCACAGGACACCACCACTGGACTGATGCAGCACAAGACAGCACCACTGGACTGGACTTATACAGCAGCACCACTGGATTTATGGCATCACAGGACACCACCACTGGAGTGACTGGACTGTTGCAGCACAAGACACCACCACGGGACTGATGCAGCACAAAACAGCACCACTGTACTGGACATATACAGCAGCACTGGACTTATGGCAGCACAGGACACCACCACTGGACTTATGGCAGCACAGGACACCACTACTGGAGTGACTGGACTGATGCAGCACAAGACACCACCACTGTACTGATGCAGCACAAGGCAGCACCACTGGACTGGACTTATACAGCAGCACTGCACTCATGGCAGCACAGGACACCACCACTGGACACCACCACTGGACTTATGGCAGCACAGGACACCACCACTAGACTGATGCAGCACAAGGCAGCACCACTGGACTGGACTTATACAGCAGCACTGGACTTATGGCAGCACAGGACACCACCACTGGAGTGACTGGACTGATGCAGCACAAGACACCACCACTTGACTAATGCAGCACAAGACAGCACCATGGGAATGATACAAAAGTGTAGGTTGCCACCCCATGCGCCACGCCACTTTCCCGCACAGACTCTGAGGGGACATGTCCTCTTGCTACACTCTCCAGGACTGATGTGAAAATGGCTGCGATGCGTGGCTCCTTATATGGAATCCAAAACCCGCGTGAATCCGACAGCAGGATGATGACGTCTTGCCTCGTTCTGGTTTCCGAGTCTAGCAGGAAAACACAGCCAGACTCGGATCTGGACTCGGAGCATGAAGTTCGGGGGGGTTCAGTTCTCAGGGAACCGAACCCGCTCATTTCTAGTTATAATAGGTTTTTTTTTGTATACTGTATATAAGAAAGCAACTTGAGGTTTGGAACCAATTATCTGAAATATGTGTCATTTGGGAATTTTTACATTAAACTTGCTTATTGCAATTTGTATCATAATGCTAAAAGTACAATAAATGTAAAATATAAAAATAAATAAATAACAATGTGAAATTATATGTGTGAATGATGTTCTTATTTATTAATGTTTTTCTTTGTGATTTTATTAATTTTTTTATTTTACTTTGTAGATGAATGGTACTAGAAAAAAAAAGTTCAATAATTATATATTACTATATGGCATGTACAAATACACTGTAAAATGTGTAGACAAATGTAATATTTAAATTGCCCTCTACCTTTCAAACATTTTACTTTAAAAAAACTTATCTAGGAACCAGATGCTTAGTAATACCCTCTTTCTGAGAGAAATAGACAAATAAATAACAGAATATTACTTACAGTGTCATAATTTCCAACCACCCCTATTATGAAAGAACAGTCACTCGATTAGACCCAAATTCTCTTGTCACTGTGACACTTTATGTGCAAATACTCCTTTTTTGGCTCTGTTAAGTGTCTGCTTTGGAGCAAGTATAAAATAATTTATTCAACTCTATATATATTTTAGGATTGTAGCATTTTCTAAGACTGTTTTTTGTGATACAAACCAACATCCTCAACTCACCAATTACACTATATAATATTTATATACTGTACCATTTTGCCCCCAAAAATTGCACCTTTACTTTTTGCTTTATTAATTTTTATTAGCATGATTTTAAAACACACAATTTAACAAAGACAAAAATAAAACAAAGTAAATACAGATTATCTACAGTATTATACAGGATTACAGTCAGTTCATCATTGACTTTAATACTAACCAGCATTAACCGTAATCATCTATCTGTTCCATAATTTAGTAAATTAGTGTTATCTATCAATTCTCTGCAAGCATCAATTTGCTTTTTTGGGTAAAATTTACTTTTTTATGCATTACAAATTAACTTCAAAAATAGTCATAGATAAACATGGATAGAGTTTGCTCAGTATATGTATAAACATATAATACTTGTCTACCTACAATTTATATTTTTGAAATTGTTTACATCTAAAGTGTTTCACCTATGCCAATAAGAAGCAACACAGCAGTAGCATTTGCAAGGTTAGGATAATAGAGCTGCAGAATAATATACTTCCATGTTAATACCTACAGTATGCCTCAGAGGCTGTCTTTAAAACAGCAGGTATAAGTCTGTGAGATCAGTGTAAGTGGATAAAGGCTAATCTACATGTCTGTCAATAGGCTCTTATCTACATGCCCACAAGTCTTAAATTATGCAATTGTTGTATTTTCTCTAGGAGTTCTGATAGATTGCAAGTCATGGTCATCCCAAAATTATTATTATTTCCTGACTCTTCTGTGTGGAGTATAATAATAATAATAATAATTTTATTTATATAGCGCTCTTTCTCCAACAGGACTCAAGGCGCTTTACAGACATCAAAAACAATACACATGATACAGAGGATTTAAGTAATACAACAATAGATAAGCCACACAGACATAAAAGAAAAGCTTAAGCACACAGAAAGCATAATGCAGGATTGGTGTAGGCATTTTGGGTAATAACTTCCAAGGGTTGTGTATTCCACCCTCACAGGTACCAAGTGCGGCAGCCATCTTGGGCGCTCAGCGTAGGATTACCCAGGGTGGAATAGTCCACCCCTAGAAGAGATGACACAAAATGGGGGTGATTTCGGAGTCCTACAGTTTAGAGTAGGGTTCCAACAAAACCACAAGGTCCATGTATTTTTCATCCCATCCACAAGTGTACCATATGGGGCAGCCATGTTGGGCGCACTTTGAAGGTTACACTGTGGGAGGTGAGCCATACAAGGGCTAAGTTCATATATGGGAAAACTGATGCTTATGTAGTAGTATGATGTACCCTGCATGTAGGGCACAATGGAAAGGTGTGCAATCAGTGGAGGTAAACATTACAGGAAAAACACATGGTGGGGTGGAAGCGAGCTATTGAAGGAAAAAACAAAAAAAACAAAAAAACAAAACAAAAACACACAATAGCAGGTAACTAGTGGCAGAAGTAAAATTGGGATAACATTATTTTGGTAAGATCATAGTATGGGTGGGTAGGAGAATGTGGGGGGCATACTCAGAAGCAATGGGGATGTCCCTGCTGATCCTGGTCCTGGTGCTCTTCCCCCACAGTTCCCTGTTCATCTCGATGGTTAGGCCCAGGGGCAGACTTGATGTTCTCAGCCAGAGAGGTGGTAAGCCTGGTCTTGGTGTTCTCATGTTTGAGGTGAGGAGAGGCCACATAAAGTTCCAGAGTTTTTAGGTTGTAATGCAGTCCGTTTGTTATCTTATTAGTTTGTTTACCTTCTGTTTTCCTTCGGTTTAACACAGGTATAACACTGCTATTGATATTAGCTGCCACTTAATAACTAGCCACTTCATACACTAGCCACTGCAGCGTCCTATAGGACTAGCGTCCTGAGCTATACTGAATAAATAAGTCTACAAAAACATGTTCTTTGTGATTACAAACCCCTCCCCCACACAGCAACCCTCCACCAAAAGGTGTTAATCAACTACCAAATGTGAGGACACTAAACCCCAGTCAATCACAAAGTTTTTGCTGACTACAGATATTAATCCACTTAAACAATTTACCAAATATATCTTTTAGCAAGAAAGAAAAAGTGGTCAGCACTCTGCTGTAATTACCAAATATATCTTTTAGCAAGAAAGAAAAAGTGGTCAGCACTCTGCTGTAATTACCAAATATATCTTTTAGCAAGAAAGAAAAAGTGGTCAGCACTCTGCTGTAATTACCAAATATATCTTTTAGCAAGAAAGAAAAAGTGGTCAGCACTCTGCTGTAATTACCAAATATATCTTTTAGCAAGAAAGAAAAAGTGGTCAGCACTCTGCTGTAATTACCAAATATATCTTTTAGCAAGAAAGAAAAAGTGGTCAGCACTCTGCTGTAATTACCTGTTGGCGAAAAGGAGAGACAGGAGTCAATTCCAAATATCAGCTGTTGGCGAAAAGGAGAGACAGGAGTCAATTCCAAATATCAGCCGAAGATGCAACCAATGAAACATAGGTATAACACTGCTATTGATATTAGCTGCCACTTAATAACTAGCCACTTCATACACTAGCCACTGCAGCGTCCTATAGGACTAGCGTCCTGAGCTATACTGAATGAGTATACTGAGTATAAGCTATTTTATCACTAGGTACTGTGTTTATCTGCATTAGTAAAATCTTGGACATTATCAGTTTCCTTCAACAGAGCAATAACATGACATACTGATTAAATGGATATAGTTTAGTAAGCAATGAAATTCTTTTCACTGTATCTGGTGTGCCACTTTATTTATCACTAGGCATTAGGAGAAGCCTACTGTATTTAACCCAATGTGGTACTGCAGTTGTGACTTTTGACATTCTGGGATATTTCTGATAGATACTGTGGTTTCATTTACACATTAGTTTTCTGTGTATGTGCAATACCAATCAGTTATTCCCATTTATTCATTTCTAGATTTATTTAAATTAGAACTGTAAATATATCAAAACTTGACTTTTGAACTTAAATTTTCATAAAATGGGAATACAATTACGTTTTTCCATATTTAGAAAGTGAAATGTATATACTGTATGATCACAGACCTGCATTTATAGTTAATTTGACTGCATATTAGTCTAATAGGAAACCTAAAAATATTACTTTTACTTGAAGTTAAAGACAAATTTATTGTTTTCCGTATTCAAACCTGTAAGAAACTAACAAAAAACAAAATGTTTCTAAAGTGGATAAATGTGTATAAAGTGTAAGAATATGTAGCATCAGTAATAGAGTGCTCAGAAAATCCCCCTAGCAATAATAGACAAGACTACAACAATTCTAATTGATTCTGAAATGAATCTGTATAAAACAGGGGCTTGAATTCCCAAGTCAACCAAAATGTACAATAACTATGTAATCCTGACAGTTGAGTGATTTAAAAAAAAGAAAGAAAATGTGATAAGCAGCTAATAGTTGGACTTAACCATAAATGGTTTTGATGCTGATGTTTAACACATATCATATATGGAACTCAGTTCATTATTAGTTTTTGCAAATGAGCCAAATTTCCATTCTTTAACAGCTTCTACTTCATAATATATTTATTCAATTCTCCCTCCTTACTCCCAGTAGCTGCAAGGCAGAAAACAAGGATTAGGCTACTGCAGTTCTTTCGATGCTGTCAGTTTGCAGTGCCAAACTTCAAATATGAACTGTTGCATGTACTGTCACAGATATTTCTTCTACATCTTAATTTGCAAATGAGGTACTGACATTTCCCATGCCTCATATTTGCACACATCTCCACCATATTAAAAGCCAGTGCTGTCAGCAGCTGCTATTATGTTTATTGCTTTGCAGATATTAGGTAGTCTATTTGAAAAAAAAATTCATTAGATTTTTATTTATAACCAAGATGGCTATGCAGCAGCAAATCCTCATATTTTATTCAGAAAGGAGATGTGGAGTGTGTGGTTCGTGCATTGCATATGAAAACTGTTTCATGTCAGAAATTTTTTAATATTATTTAATCAGCCTGAGTCCTCTTTTTCCTGTTTAACCTGCTGATGCAGTACATCATGGTCTAATATATTCAAAATAAATATAAATAACTAGGAAAGCACAGATTTGAAAGAATGGTACTAGTTCATTGATGCTTGAACCTAAAAAGTATTTATTTTTTAAAACCTGATGTTCTCAAATGCTGCATAGGAACAGCACAGAATTGGTTCCTCTGAGAGTCAGAGATGAAAATCAACCCTCTGGGAGAAATCTGTATTTGGGAGCTTTTCAGATGAAAAGCAAATGTCGGATTGATTAAGATCTCACCCAGTACTGAAAGCTTACAGAACTGCAAGCTTCATACTAAAATCAAAAATAACAATGTCAAAACATAAAGGGGAAATGGAGAACCAGCAAGCAAAACTTTCTCAAAGAGAATGAAATCACATGATAAAAATGTTATGATCTGTCATATTTTGCACATTAATGTCTACAAAAGGGAAATAAAAATTTAACGTAAAACTGTTACAATTAACCCAATTGTAGTCATGCTTTATTTATTATATACATTTTGAATTTGCAAGATATAAGTTTGGTCTGTTTAAAACAGATATATCAGTAATGTCTGATCTTTTAAAAGAGATTACATTAGTTTGCATTATCAATGTTAGCAACACATATTGATTATCCAAAATGTTATTAGTCTCTTTTATACTTAAAAGATTGTTTAGTTTGGTTAATAATTATAATAATATGTTTTTAAATACATGTCCTATTTATCAGATATAATGAATTAATATGTTTTTAAATCTTCAGTTGGCACATGATAATAAATAAGTGAAACTTTTTTGAACATTATACAGCACGTATTTAAAAGTATTGACATAAGCAAACAAACAAATGTTGAAAATAGAGAATTAGATAAAAATGATGGAGCACTTTAGTTTGCCAAATATTTATAGTGTACTCTGGAATTTAGCATCCATCCCAACAATATTTAAAAAATACCATTTAACACACAAAGTAATTCTCTAGGTAGGGCCGGCATGATGTGGTAAGGTGTGAGGAAGGTACCAGGCTGGAGTGGTGCTTTCCCTGAAGACAGCTATACACTGTCAAAGCCCATCTGCTCCTGTCATACTGTATGACAGACAGGCTGAGGTAGCATCAATGGTGCCTCTGGGCCCCCAGTCTGTGCTCCCTGGTCACCAGACTCCGTTGTTCTGTCCAAGCAGCCTATCCTTTACTACTAACTTAACTGTTAGTTAATCTTAGCCTTCTTACATAACACTTTATGTAATACACTATTTGGATTAGGGAGCCTATACACTTTTATTTGTATTTTTTTTGTTAATACATGTTTTCATTTATAATACTTACTACATGCTTATCACCATTCATTGAATCTTGATTGTCAACCACGTAGGGAGATAGTGCAATCATTACATAATTTACAATCATAATTTTTGCATATAATGCATTAAGATTGTAAATGATGTAATGGTTGCCCTTTTTTCCTGTAAAGTAGTCATATTGTGTTGCTATTAAATAAAGACTGTACTTGTAAAAACTAAACTATACTGCATGAGTTAAAAGGGAGTGGGTTAACATTGACCTTGGGCTATCCCAAAATGTATTTGCAAGTTTCACCTCTCTCACACAGATAGTTTGCTGTCACACAGCATTTGAAGAAGTTGTGTTTTTCCTGTGCATCATAAAAATGCTTAGTTCAAATGTAGAGCAATGTACTGTATTAACTAAAAAAATTTAGTTAAATTGAAAAAAAATTGCCCACTGAATCTTTTTGTATGCTAACCAAGGCTTACGAGACAGATTGTATATCATGTGTACATGTGTTTGAGTGGCACAAAAGATGTAATGATGGTCATTAGGATGTTGAAGACAAACATCCTGGAAGCACTTGCACATCAAACACAAATGAAAATGTGGAAAAAATTGAGCAAAGTTTTCAAATTGAGTGTCAACTCAGCATCTAAATTATAACAGAATCAGTAAACATTGATAAAGTTACTGTTAGGGGAGGTTTGTATCAAGATCTTAACATGACAAAAGGACTAAGATAGTTCCAAGGGTTCTCTTTGCTAAGCATAAAGAAAATAAGTGAATTTATACAGACATTATGGAACAAATTCAAGCATATTCACTTTTTTTTAGATAAAGTTATTATCTATGATGAAACACGGATATTCCAGTATGATCCTGGGCCAAAATGCCAGTCCATGCATTTGAAAACACCATCATCAACAACAATGAAGAAAGCAAATCAAAGCAAATCCAAATTCATTGTTTTCTTTGAGAGGGTGCTATCATACCCACCAACTGTACTTTTTTGGATGGTACAGTACCCTTATTTTATGGTCTACACTGGCAAAAAGGGGCTTATTGATTTATAAAGCAGTGCTGTAGGGACACCCCACCTTTATCAATTGCCACGTCCCCTTTCCTCATTTGTACCAGTTTCTAGTTAGGAGATGTTGGAGGGTATATGTTATTTTGGAATAATGGGGGGGTAATTCCAAGTTGATTGCAGCAGGATTTGTGTTAGCAGTTGGGCAAAACCATGTGCACTGCAGGGGGGGGGGGCAGATATAACATTTGCAGAGAGAGTTAGATTTGGGTGGGTTATTTTGTTTCTGTGCAGGGTAAATACTGGCTGCTTTATTTTGACACTGCAATTTAGATTGCAGATTGAACTCACCATACCCAAATCTAACGCTCTCTGCACATGTTATATCTGCCCCCCCTACAGTGCACATGGTTTTGCCCAACTGCTAAAAAATGTCCCTACTGCGATCAACTTGGAATTACCCCCAATGTGTGTCAGAAGGTGCAACAGTGAATCAGCATTATTAGAAAAATGTTTTAGCAACTTTGCTGGGAAAAAAATCAGAAGGCTAATGTGAAAAAATAGTTTCCTCCTCCACCAGGACAGTGCACCAGTCCGCACAGCTCTCCCAGTGAAGAAGATATTGGCCAAGAAACAGATTGCAGTTCTAGAACACCCTCCATACTCACCAGACCTAGTACCATGTGACATCTTTATCTTCCCTAAAGTCAAATCTATACTCAATGGAACCCATTTTATATCAGTAACTGAGGAAAAGAAGAAAATGATGGAACTGTTGAGACATCTGACAGATAATGATCTACATTATAGCTTTGACCGATGGAAAATAAGAATGCTGAGGTCTGTGGATTCTGGGGTGGGGGGGGGGGTGGGGAGTACATAGAAGGGGAGTGAAGCTAAAATGTAATTAATATTATTAAATATAAATTATTAACATTAGTCTCATTATGCAATAGCCACATCTTGTACAGGAATCAATGAATGCTGATTTGCATATAGCAAGTATTATAAAATAAAAATATATAAATATAGTCTCCCTAATCCTAATAGTGTGTGATATAAAAGATCCCTAGTGTTTAAATGTATCTCCTTTTAATTTCCACCCCATATACCAGATAGCTGTATAAACTTGCTATCTTGCACACTGTGGGGTGGGGTGGTGATGCCAACGGTAGTGTCATAATATTTACATGCTTTTGGTACCATGACTGCACTCTGGCACTTCTGAATTATGTGTAGGGAAAGACTGTCACAGTACTAAGCAAGGATTTATTGAGAGATGGATGTAGAAGGGTGAGTTTATTTTTGTGCAGTGTCAATAAGTTTACAAATTGGTGGCTGGGTAGGAGTTGTAAGTCTGTATGGTGTGCTGACTGCTCACTGTATCTGCCTGCTATTATGAGGGATGTGTTGTAAAATTATTTCATGCCCTGGATGTCCATCAGATGCCAAATATTTGTAGAAAAATTGGATTGGGGGCACCAGCACTCTTTATCGCACAGGGCACCACAATTTCTAGTTATGGCTCTGCCAGCACCCCTTCTGTCTCCCCAGCCTCCTTCTGCCTTCCCAGTCCACATCCTTCTATCTCTCCAGCCAGCACTAACCTATCACCCTTGCAAGTTACATTTCAAAATATGAAACATTGTAAAAAGACATGTCAAGAGGACAAGTTTATAGTTTGCAGGGGGGTGCCAAAAACCCTAGCACTGACTCTGTCTGTAAGGCCCAAACAGCTCACAGAGGAGCTGAAAACAAAGCTTAGTCAGAAGAGAACTCTGTTTATGAGAGAAAAAGAAGATTATGTGGCTGAGGAGGGACCTTACCCATGCAACAACTGTATGTCTGAGATAAAGTCCCAAATGGGGACTAGGTGATGTTTTTTTAAATTTAAGACAATGGGGTATATTTACTAAGCTCCCGATTTTGACCGAGATGCCGTTTTTTCATCAAAGTGTCATCTCGGTAATTTACTAAGCACTAATCACGGCAGTGAT
The DNA here is from genome assembly GCF_028390025.1 of Pseudophryne corroboree. Classification (NCBI taxonomy): domain Eukaryota; kingdom Metazoa; phylum Chordata; class Amphibia; order Anura; family Myobatrachidae; genus Pseudophryne; species Pseudophryne corroboree. Next base: position 457,807,114 of record NC_086447.1, on the reverse strand, counting down.
GAGGGCATTCGTAATTTTTTGCAAGGTCAGGTAAAAAATTACGAATGAATACACCATCGGTCAAAACGCGGCTGTTTAAGTATGAATCTCGGTCATTTACTAAGAAGTGCAAAGCAAAAAAACACAAAACACTGCCGTGAAAAATTACAACTCGTAAAAAAGTCCTAAAAAAAAACAGACCTGCTTTTTTTATCCGTGATTTGAGATGCATGCAGGGATCCATGAGATCCGTGCATGTATATCAGTGGGAAGGGGTGTGAAAGTGCTTATTTTTGCTAAAAAAATTGCGTGGGGTCCCCCCTCCTAAGCATAACCAGCCTCGGGCTCTTTGAGCCGATCCTGGTTGCAGAAATATGGGAAAAAAAATGACAGGGGTTCCCCCATATTTAAGCAACCAGCATCGGGCTCTGCGCCTGGTCCTGGTCCCAAAAATACGGGGGACAAAAAGAGTAGGGGTCCCCCGTATTTTTAAAACCAGCACCGGGCTCCACTAGCTGGACAGATAATGCCACAGCCGGGGGTCACTTTTATATAGTGCCCTGCGGCCGTGGCATCAAAAATCCAACTAGTCACCCCTGGCCGGGGTACCCTGGGGGAGTGGGGACCCCTTCAATCAAGGGGTCCCCCCCCCAGCCACCCAAGGGCCAGGGGTGAAGCCCGAGGCTGTCCCCCCCCATCCAATGGGCTGCGGATGGGAGGGCTGATAGCCTTTGTTGTAAAATAAAAGATATTGTTTTTAGTAGCAGTACTACAAGTCCCAGCAAGCCTCCCCCGCATGCTGGTACTTGGAGAACCACAAGTACCAGCATGCGGCGGAAAAACGGGCCCGCTGGTACCTGTAGTACTACCACTAAAAAAATACCCAAAAAAATACAAGACACACACACCGTGAAAGTATAATTTTATTACTTACATACACACATACATACATACTTACCTATGGCCCCACGCAGGTCGGTCCTCTTGTCCAGTAGAATCCAAGGGTACCTGTTGAATAAATTATACTCACGAGATCCAGGGGTCCAGGCTCCTCGGCAAATCCAGGGTTAATCCACGTACTTGCCAAAAATAAAAAAACGGTGTCCCGACCACGAACTGAAAGGGGCCCCATGTTTTCACATGGGACTCCTTTCACCGAATGCAAGAAACCCACTTTGCCTTCTGGCTAAGTGGGTTTCTTCAGCCAATCAGGGAGTGCCACGTTGTAGCACTTTCCTGATCAGCTGTGTGGTCCTGTCCTCACTGACAGGCAGCACACGGCAGTGTTACAATGTAGCGCCTATGCGCTACATTGTAACCAATGATGGGAACTTTCTGCTCAGCGGTGACGTCACTTTAGGTCAACCGCAGGGCAGAAAGTTCCCATCATTGGTTACAATGTAGCGCATAGGCGCTACATTGTAACACTGCCGTGTGCTGCCTGTCAGTGAGGACAGGACCACACAGCTGATCAGGAAAGTGCTACAACGTGGCACTCCCTGATTGGCTGAAGAAACCCACTTAGCCAGAAGGCAAAGTGGGTTTCTGGCATTCGTGGAAAGGAGTCCCATGTGAAAACATGGGGCCCCTTTCAGTTCGTGGCTCGGCTTTCCGTTTTCTTATTTTATGCAAGTACGTGGATTACCCCTGGATTTCCCGAGGAGCCTGGACCCCTGGATCTCGTGAGTATAATTTCTTCAACAGGTACCCCTTGGATTCTACTGGAGAAGAGGACCGACCTGCGTGGGAACATAAGGTAAGTATGTGTGTATGTATGTAATAAAATTATACTTTCACGGTGTGTGTGTCTTGTGTTTTTTTGGGTATTTTTTTAGTAGTAGTACTACAGGTACCAGCGGGCCCGTTTTTCCGTCGCATGCTGGTACTTGTGGTTCTCCAAGTACCAGCATGCGGGGGAGGCTTGCTGGGCCTTGTAGTACTGCTACTAAAAACAATATCTTTTCTTTTACAACAAAGGCTATCAGCCTCCCCATCCGCAGCCCATTGGATGGGGGGGGACAGCCTCGGGCTTCACTCCTGGCCCTTGGGTGGCTGGGGGGGGGGACCCCTTGATTGAAGGGGTCCCCACTCCCCCAGGGTACCCCGGCCAGGAGTGACTAGTTGGATTTTTGATGCCACGGCCGCAGGGCACTATATAAAAGTGACCCCCGGCTGTGGCATTATCTGTCCAGCTAGTGGAGCCCGGTGCTGGTTTTAAAAATACGGGGGACCCCTACTCTTTTTGTCCCCTGTATTTTTGGGACCAGGACCAGGCGCAGAGCCCGATGCTGGTTGCTTAAATATGGGGGAACCCCTGTCAATTTTTTCCCCATATTTCTGCAACCAGGATCGGCTCAAAGAGCCCGAGGCTGGTTATGCTTAGGAGGGGGGGCCCCACGCATTTTTTGGGGGGATTTTACATTGTTTAATTAAAAAAAAAAAAAAAAAAGAACCCCAGCACGGATCACACAGATCCGGCCGAGATTGATTGTAAAAAAAAACGGCAGTGTTTTGCTAATCACTGCCGTAAAAATAGGTAAAAAAAAACGAATGACATCGACATCGGAAGAAAAGAAAAACCCGAATACGACAGCTTAGTAAATCCATCGTAATCAATTCAAAAAGTTGCAGTTTTACACTGTCGATGTCATTCGTGATTGAACTTTGACCTTTTTTCGGAAATTACGAATCTTAGTAAATTTACCCCAATGTTGTTGTTTTTTGCTGTACTTTATCTGATAGGTACTGTAATTGCCACTGAACAATTAATTGCTTTTATCTTATAACTACATCACATTAGAGATGGCTACTGACTCACTGTCTCAATACAGTGACTCGAATCATCAGGAAGTATGAATGATTCGAGTCACTCACTGTTTAATGAGTCGAGACAGCTGCAGCAGTAGTTTCTCTCAGCCAGAGGGAGGAAACTCAGTGTGTCGTTCAGGCAGTGTGTTCTGCTGAGTGTCTTTAGCTGTGATTGGCCAGTAGCTATACCAGGTGACACCCAGTGGGAGGGGGGAGGAAGCAGTCACGACTCACTAGTCAGTGAGTGCTGTGCTGCTGTGCCTGAGTCATGTCATGAATCATGATTCATCCTGAGTCTGCCAGTGAGTTGAGACAGTTGTACACTGTGTAGACTCAGTGACTCAGTGGATGGATCTGATTCATGCAGCATAAGCCTGCAGGAGGTGGAGCCCCTGTGGTACAGGGCTCTCAACTCACTGTTCCTGCTCAATGTGATTGTGGGTGGCAAACTCCCTGGAGGCTAGATAGTGGATAATATAATAAATACAAGCCCACCTAAAATCATCCAATACGCAAAGTATGCAAAATAAAATAAAAAATGTTTTTATTTGGTTTAGTTACAGACTGAATGATGTGTTTCATGGCTGTTAAGCTTTCTCTCCTCAGCCAGAAGTAATGTGCATATTCTGTAACTAGTATGCAATAAGTGGTTATTAATAATATATCAACATAACAGTGAATCTATGTTAATATATTATTAACAATCAGTGCATAAGCAGCTGCATCCCCCAGATACACTGCACAATCACTGCAGCTGAATAACTCCATGAGTCCAGCACTGATCCTCCAGCACTGGCAACTCACTGATTCATGTGCAGTCTCTGCAATACATTCCAGTACAAATGAGTCATGACTCATGTGCCGAGACACTGACTCGAGACACTTCACTGAACTGAGTCATGTGTCTCAACTCAGTTCAGTGAATCACTTTGTCCATGACTACATCACATAGCTCCATCTGAGTCATCGAGAGATCAGAAGACCCCTTGTGATTAGAGATGTGCACCGGAAATTTTTCGGGTTTTGTGTTTTGTTTATGGGTTCGGTTCCGTGGCCGTGTTTTGGGTTCGAACGCGTTTTGGCAAAACCTCACCGAATTTTTTTTGTCGGGTTCGGGTGTGTTTTGGATTCGGGTGTTTTTTTCAAAAAACACTAAAAAACAGCTTAAATCATAGAATTTGGGGGTCATTTTGATCCCAAAGTATTATTAACCTCAATAACCATAATTTCCACTCATTTTCAGTCTATTCTGAACACCTCACACCTCACAATATTATTTCTAGTCCTAAAATTTGCACCGAGGTCGCTGGATGACTAAGCTCAGCGACCCAAGTGGCTGACACAAACACCTGGCCCATCTAGGAGTGGCACTGCAGTGTCACGCAGGATGGCCCTTCCAAAAAACACCCCCCAAACAGCACATGACGCAAAGAAAAAAAGAGGCGCAATGAGGTAGCTGTGTGAGTAAGCTAAGCGACCCTAGTGGCCGACACAAACACCTGGCCCATCTAGGAGTGGAACTGCAGTGTCAGGCCGGATGGCCCTTCCAAAAAATACTCCCCAAACAGCACATGACGCAAAGAAGAAGAAAAAGAGGCGCAATGAGGTAGCTGTGTGACTAAGATAAGTGACCCTAGTGGCCGACACAAACACCTGGCCCATCTAGGAGTGGCACTGCAGTGTCACGCAGGATGGCCCTTCCAAAAAATACTCCCCAAACAGCACATGACGCAAAGAAGAAAAAAAAGAGGCGCAATGAGGTAGCTGTGTGACTAAGATAAGCGACCCTAGTGGCCGACACAAACACCTGGCCCATCTAGGAGTGGCACTGCAGTTTCACGCAGGATGGCCCTTCCAAAAAACACTCCCCAAACAGCACATGACGCAAAGAAAAATGAAAGAAAAAAGAGGTGCAAGATGGAATTGTCCTTGGGCCCTCCCACCCACCCTTATGTTGTATAAACAGGACATGCACACTTTAACCAACCCATCATTTCAGTGACAGGGTCTGCCACACGACTGTGACTGAAATGACGGGTTGGTTTGGACCCCCACCAAAAAAGAAGCAATTAATCTCTCCTTGCACAAACCGGCTCTACAGAGGCAAGATGTCCACCTCATCATCATCCTCCGATTCATCACCGTGTACAACCCCCTCCTCACAGATTATCAATTCGTCCCCACTGGAATCCACCATTACAGCTCCCTGTGTACTTTGTGGAGGCAATTGCTGCTGGTGAATGTCTCCACGGAGGAATTGATTATAATTCATTTTAATGAACATCATCTTCTCCACATTTTCTGGAAGTAACCTCGTACGCCGATTGCTGACAAGGTGAGCGGCGGCACTAAACACTCTTTCGGAGTACACACTTGTGGGAGGGCAACTTAGGTAGAATAAAGCCAGTTTGTGCAAGGGCCCCCAAATTGCCTCTTTTTCCTGCCAGTATACGTACGGACTGTCTGACGTGCCTACTTGGATGCGGTCACTCATATAATCCTCCACCATTCTTTCAATGGTGAGAGAATCATATGCAGTGACAGTAGACGACATGTCCGTAATCGTTGGCAGGTCCTTCAGTCCGGACCAGATGTCAGCATCAGCAGTCGCTCCAGACTGCCCTGCATCACCGCCAGCGGGTGGGCTCGGAATTCTGAGCCTTTTCCTCGCACCCCCAGTTGCGGGAGAATGTGAAGGAGGAGATGTTGACAGGTCGCGTTCTGCTTGACTTGACAATTTTCTCACCAGCAGTTCTTTGAACCCCAGCAGACTTGTGTCTGCCGGAAAGAGAGATACAACGTAGGTTTTAAATCTAGGATCGAGCACGGTGGCCAAAATGTAGTGCTCTGATTTCAACAGATTGACCACCCGTGAATCCTTGTTAAGCGAATTAAGGGCTCCATCCACAAGTCCCACATGCCTAGCGGAATCGCTCTGTGTTAGCTCCTCCTTCAATGTCTCCAGCTTCTTCTGCAAAAGCCTGATGAGGGGAATGACCTGACTCAGGCTAGCAGTGTCTGAACTGACTTCACGTGTGGCAAGTTCAAAAGGTTGCAGAACCTTGCACAACGTTGAAATCATTCTCCACTGCGCTTGAGACAGGTGCATTCCACCTCCTATATCGTGGTCAGTTGTATAGGCTTGAATAGCCTTTTGCTGCTCCTCCAACCTCTGAAGCATATAGAGGGTTGAATTCCACCTCGTTACCACTTCTTGCTTCAGATGATGGCAGGGCAGGTTCAGGCGTTTTTGGTGTTGCTCCAGTCTTCTGTACATGGTGCCTGTACGCCGAAAGTGTCCCGCTATTCTTCTGGCCACCGACAGCATCTCTTGCACGCCCCTGTCGTTTTTTAAATAATTCTGCACCACCAAATTCAAGGTATGTGCAAAACATGGGACGTGCTGGAATTTGCCCAGATTTAATGCACACACAATATTGCTGGCGTTGTCCGATGCCACAAATCCACAGGAGAGTCCAATTGGGGTAAGCCATTCTGCGATGATCTTCCTCAGTTGCCGTAAGAGGTTTTCAGCTGTGTGCGTATTCTGGAAAGCGGTGATACAAAGCATAGCCTGCCTAGGAAAGAGTTGGCGTTTACGAGATGCTGCTACTGGTGCCGCCGCTGCTGTTCTTGCGGCGGGAGTCAATACATCTACCCAGTGGGCTGTCACAGTCATATAGTCCTGAGTCTGCCCTGCTCCACTTGTCCACATGTCCGTGGTTAAATGGACATTGGGTACAACTGCATTTTTTAGGACACTGGTGAGTCTTTTTCTGAGGTCTGTGTACATTTTCGGTATCGCCTGCCTAGAGAAATGGAACCTAGATGGTATTTGGTACCGGGGACACAGTACCTCAAACAAGTCTATAGTTGGCTCTGCAGTAATGATGGATACCGGAACCACGTTTCTCACCGCCCAGGATGCCAAGGCCTCAGTTATCCGCTTTGCAGCAGGTTGACTGCTGTGATATTTCATCTTCCTCGCAAAGGACTGTTGGACAGTCAATTGCTTGGTGGAAGTAGTAAAAGTGGTCTTACGACTTCCCCTCTGGGATGACCAACGACTCCCAGCAGCAACAACAGCAGCGCCAGCAGCAGTAGGCGTTACACTCAAGGATGCATCGGAGGAATCCCAGGCAGGAGAGGACTCGTCAGAATTGCCAGTGACATAGCCTTCAGGACTATTGGCATTCCTGGGGAAGGAGGAAATTGACACTGAGGGAGTTGGTGGGGTGGTTTGCGTGAGCTTGGTTACAAGAGGAAGTGATTTACTGGTCAGTGGACTGCTTCCGCTGTCGCCCAAAGTTTTTGAACTTGTCAATGACTTATGATGAATGCGCTGCAGGTGACGTATAAGGGAGGATGTTCCAAAGTGGTTAACGTCCTTACCCCTACTTATTACAGCTTGACAAAGGCAACACATGGCTTGACACCTGTTGTCCGCATTTCTGTTGAAATACTTCCACACCGAAGAGCTGATTTTTTTTGGTATTTTCACCAGGCATGTCAATGGCCATATTCCTCCCACGGACAACAGGTGTCTCCCCGGGTGCCTGACTTAAACAAACCACCTCACCATCAGAATCCTCCTTGTCAATTTCCTCCCCAGCGCCAGCAACACCCATATCCTCCTCATCCTGGTGTACTTCAACACTGACATCTTCAATCTGACTATCAGGAACTGGACTGCGGGTGCTCCTTCCAGCACTTGCAGGGGGCGTGCAAATGGTGGAAGGCGCATGCTCTTCACGTCCAGTGTTGGGAAGGTCAGGCATCGCAACCGACACAATTGGACTCTCCTTGTGGATTTGTGATTTCGAAGAACGCACAGTTCTTTGCTGTGCTTTTGCCAGCTTAAGTCTTTTCATTTTTCTAGCGAGAGGCTGAGTGCTTCCATCCTCATGTGAAGCTGAACCACTAGCCATGAACATAGGCCAGGGCCTCAGCCGTTCCTTGCCACTCCGTGTGGTAAATGGCATATTGGCAAGTTTACGCTTCTCCTCCGACGATTTTATTTTAGATTTTTGAGTCCTTTTTTTACTGATATTTTGTGTTTTGGATTTTACATGCTCTGTACTATGACATTGGGCATCGGCCTTGGCAGACGACGTTGATGGAATTTCATTGTCTCGGCCATGACTAGTGGCAGCAGCTTCAGCACGAGGTGGAAGTGGATCTTGATCTTTCCCTATTTTTGGAACCTCAACATTTTTGTTCTCCATATTTTAATAGGCACAACTAAAAGGCACCTCAGGTAAACAATGGAGATGGATGGATACTAGTATACTTATGGATGACGAGTGACTGACGACACAGAGGTAGCTACAGCCGTGGACTACCGTACTGCATCTGCTAGAATAGAGATGATAATGATATAAAATATATATATATATCACTACTGCAGGTATATATAATATAATGACGGACCTGCTGGACACTGTCAGCAGACTCCTACTACTAGTATGAAGAAGATAGAAAAAAAAACCCATCCACAGGTAGGTATACAATTATGGACGAGCACTGACGACACAGAGGTAGCTACAGCCGTGGACTACCGTACTGCGTCTGCTAGTATAGAGATGATAATGATATAAAAAATATATATATATCACTACTGCAGGTATATATAATATAATGACGGACCTGCTGGACACTGTCAGCAGACTCCTAAACTACTAGTATGAAGAAGATAGAAAAAAAAACCCCACCACAGGTAGGTATACAATTATGGACGAGCACTGACGACACAGAGGTAGCTACAGCCGTGGACTACCGTACTGCGTCTGCTAGTATAGAGATGATAATGATATAAAAAATATATATATATCACTACTGCAGGTATATATAATATAATGACGGACCTGCTGGACACTGTCAGCAGACTCCTAAACTACTAGTATGAAGAAGATAGAAAAAAAAACCCCACCACAGGTAGGTATACAATTATGGACGAGCACTGACGACACAGAGGTAGCTACAGCCGTGGACTACCGTACTGCGTCTGCTAGTATAGAGATGATAATGATATAAAAAATATATATATATCACTACTGCAGGTATATATAATATAATGACGGACCTGCTGGACACTGTCAGCAGACTCCTACTACTAGTATGAAGAAGATAGAAAAAAAAAACCCACCACAGGTAGGTATACAATTATGGACGAGCACTGACGACACAGAGGTAGCTACAGCCGTGGACTACCATACTGCGTCTGCTAGTATAGAGATGATAATGATATAAAAAATATATATATCACTACTGCAGGTATATATAATATAATGACGGACCTGCTGGACACTGTCAGCAGACTCCTACTACTAGTATGAAGAAGATAGAAAAAAAAACCCCACCACAGGTAGGTATACAATTATGGACGAGCACTGACGACACAGAGGTAGCTACAGCCGTGGACTACCGTACTGCGTCTGCTAGTATAGAGATGATAATGATATAAAAAATATATATATATATCACTACTTCAGGTATATATAATATAATGACGGACCTGCTGGACACTGTCAGCAGACTCCTAAACTACTAGTATGAAGAAGATAGAAAAAAAAACCCCACCACAGGTAGGTATACAATTATGGACGAGCACTGACGACACAGAGGTAGCTACAGCCGTGGACTACCGTACTGTGTCTGCTAGTATAGAGATGATAATGATATAAAAAATATATATATATCACTACTGCAGGTATATATAATATAATGACGGACCTGCTGGACACTGTCAGCAGACTCCTAAACTACTAGTATGAAGAAGATAGAAAAAAAAACCCCACCACAGGTAGGTATACAATTATGGACGAGCACTGACGACACAGAGGTAACCACAGTGTTATGCACACCAGTGCCTGCAGGAATGTACTGGTGTCAGAACTGTTATGCACTCCAGTGCCTGCAGGAATGTACTGGTGTTTGAACTGTTATGCACACCAGTGCCTGCAGGAATGTACTGGTGTCTGAACGGATAGGTATGCAAAACAAATGAACTCACAGACAGACTGGGGAATATGACATTACGTACACAGAAGGTGATAGGGTAACAAAATACACACAAAGTGAACAGAGAAGCCCAGAGGCTAAGGAACTGGGTGTCTCCCTAGTACTAGTAATGCTCAGATGGGAAAAGCAAGATGTTGTGTTTTAATACGTAGAGAACCCGAAATGCTGTTGCTAAGGGCAACAGCAAAACCCTAAAGGGTTACCAACGGGTGTGGCAGTAAACTCCTTGGTCAGAGATGGAATGATAGACACAAGGAGAGTCTCCACAATCCTAATTCTCACTTGCAGTGCACAGGTTCAGCTTACTGCCACTAAACGGACACCTGACACCTTGCACAGTGAGACAGGATTTAGGCAGGCAAGTCTTAGAATACAGCCGCAAACTTGCTAAGTTCACAGAGTAGTAAAAGAACCCCAGCAAGCTAAACGACTGACTCCAGTCTTACTGCTAGGTCTGAAATGGCAGAGTGTAGTACCCAATCCCCAGGCCTATTTGCAGTAAGCAACAACAAATGCAAAGCTACACAGTACTGGCTAACTTTCAGGAACTGACTAACCAACAAAGATTTAGCAGCATCTGCTTAACCTGAGAAGAGGCCTTATAAAGCAGGTGCTGTCCACGCCCCACTCAGACCTCACAGACTGTGAGCACAAAAACCAGCACCAGATCCCCTGCCATGCACAGAGCCTGTAACCACTGCACAGCAAAAGACCCGAACCGGAGTATCAGCTGCGCTCAGGTTACTACGCTAGCACTTGTCTCCCGGTTGCCATGACGACGTGGCAGCACAGGGCAGGAGACCCTAACACACAGCCGTGGACTACCGTACTGCGTCTGCTAATATAGAGATGATAAAGATGATAGAGATGAACAAAAAATATATAACACTACTGCAGGTAAATATATAATATAATGAATGACGGACCTGCTGGACACTGTCAGCAGAATGCGTTTATAGAATAAAAAAAAAAACACCACAGGAGTGTTTAACTTTTTCAGGCAGACAATATACTGGTGGTCACTGGTCAGTCACACTGGCAGCAAAAGTGTGCACTGTACTCCTGCTATAACTGCACCCCAGTCTCCCCCACAATTCAGCTGTGTGAACAGTGAGCACTCAGCACAGTCAGATATACATAGATGATATTATCATGCAGCACACTGAGGCTGAGCACAGATATGGTATGTGACTGTGTATCGTTTTTTTTCAGGCAGAGAACGGATTATATTAAAGAATAAATAAAACTGGTGGTGGTCACTAGTAACTATCAGCAAAACTCTGCACTCTGAGTACTCCTAATGCTCCCCAAAATTACTAAGTTAGTAGTAAATCAACTCAAGTGTCTCTATCTATTCTAACGGAGAGGACGCCAGCCACGTCCTCTCCCTATCAATCTCAATGCACGTGTGAAAATGGCGGCGACGCGCGGCTCCTTATATAGAATCAGAGTCTCGCGATAGAATCTGAGCCTCGCGAGAATCCGACAGCGGGATGATGACGTTCGGGCGCGCTCGGGTTAACCGAGCAAGGCGGGAAGATCCGAGTCTGCCTCGGACCCGTGTAAAAAGGCTGAAGTTCGGGGGGGTTCGGATTCCGAGGAACCGAACCCGCTCATCTCTACTTGTGATACTAGATAGCCATGCTCCATATTCTGTTCGGATCCTTAGCGCCACAGAGAAAGCGGCATGGCTGAGTCATTCTGTGTATTGTAATTATGTCTCTCCTGAACCCCAAAGAATTCATTTCTACCCATGATTTATCTGCTGCCCTGGTCATCCTGGACCAGATATTATATAGTTTAGTATTCATACAATTGTGTAAACATAAATAGGGTCTGAGAAGTCAGAGATGCAGAAGTTTGTGCAAGAATGCCCATATTTTTAAATCAGTAATCATTTACAAGGCAAAACCAACCTGGTTTTGCTTTGTAAATGATTGCTGCTTTAAAAATACAGTCATTATTGCACAAACTCCTGAACTGCGGCCTCTCGCTCACTATTACATTTACCACAAAGTTAGTTAAAGTCTGCTGCCAAATTTCTCTCTCCTATGTTTACATCCATTAACTTTTGAAATAAAAAGAATGCAATAGCAAGCCTTATTGCCATTTGGACACATGGGTCCATATTTATAAGGAAGAAAGAGGAATAGATCACTTGTGGTTGGGACCCTATACCAGCTGATGTGGAATGGTTTGGGCAAATTGTTAAACCCCTTACATGTCTGAGTGTGGTCCATTCCAGTGCTACATGTAGTTGTGTATGCTGAGAAAATACTAAGCACTAAATCCCCCCCGCCCCCTTGATCCATTTCAGGCCAATTCAATGACTACCCACCATCCCCAGTGTGTTGGGGACAAGACAGTACAATTACTTAGGCCTACTACACTGAAAACTTGTCATGAACTGTGTGAGCATTTACTGCCTTTTCACAGTGTGTTAGGGTGAGGGGTAAAGCAAATTGTATGAAAGTCAGGAAGTCTTTTTTTCATACACAGCACTCCTGTATGAAACACAATGGAATGTGATATTTAATTGATATTTTTCCTATCTAATAGACATGGGAAAAAACAGACACCCAACTGACTTTTCAAACAATTGAATTCCACCCAAAGTGTGCAATTAAGCTGTGGTTGTGGTATTCTAGTGATATATATTGTTATACTGTACCTACATTTTTGTAAAAGAGACAAATGGGTTTTTTCTTTTCTGCAGTAGAGTAGTGGTCCATTATATTGCTTACAAAGATGTATCAAAAAAATTTTTTGCTTGTTGTATTACCACTTTCTATTTGCTCAGCTAAATATTTGACATCAATTTTGATACAGCCTCAGTTCTGCATTATGCACCACTTTTTTTAGAACAGACAAATATGTGAACAGCTGTGTGTTCAGTATTGTAACTTAGCAAGTGTTTATCACCAGTGACACTATATGAACTCAAAGCTGAAATGGAAAAAGTATTGGAAGTGTCATCATGTGCCATAGATGGGTCCCAAACAGATTTAGGTGAGTGCAACACAAAGTATGTTGGGTTAGCACACTGTTAACCCTAGCAATAACAATGATGATGATGATGATGATGATGATGATAACAGATGAGGTATTATGTCAGGTTCCTCATGTGCAGGCTAGTAGAGATTGGGTGTGGTATGACTTGTCAACAGTTATCATGTTGACAGTCATCAGATTGACATGCTGACCATGCATTTGGGACCAGCCTGCCCCAGAGGACACATGATGTCATGGAAAAACCAAAAGTTTAATGAGAAACTCCACATAAGGTCTATGGGTAAACCTTTTTTTATCATTACATAACCAAACATTAACAATATCCAAGAGTTAAGAGGAATGCAGAGACCCAGGAGAGTCCTCTGGTAAAGAAATGCTTTTGTTGAATCATACAAAAAACATAAAGCGTTACACAGTAGGTTACCCTTGGCAAAGTAATGGATACACTTTCAAACTTTATACTGAATAAATAATAATTTAACCTAGAAGTGATAGTAAAAAAAAGTTGTAAGTGTTGTTTTTGAGGATTCTGATGTCATACATAATTATGTACTGGTTATGCAAATACTGGGCAGCACAGTAGTGAATAATTAGCTTGCGGCCTCATAGTACTGAGGTCCTATGGTTAATTATCACCAAGTCTCTATCTGTGTGGAGGAAATATGTTTTCCCTGTTTGCATAGGTTTCCTCCAAGTTATCTATTATCCCCCCAGTCAATTTTTTTTTAAATTTACTTCTGTCAAATTTTTTACTGTGATGCATGTGTGTATGTGTGTGTGTGTGTGTGTGTGTGTGTGTGTGTGTGTGTGTGTGTCTTTAGATGTGGTAAGGAATAATGATTATAAACACCAATGAAGCAGAAATTGGTATAAATGGCTAAGGGGGAGGTGTATCAAAACTTGAAGATAGACAAAGTGGCGAGAGATAAAGTCCCAGTCACTCAGCTTCTTATTATTATTATCCTTTATTTATTTGGCTCCACAAGGGATCCACAGCGCCCATTACACAGTACATAATCAAATGAGCAAACAAGAAAACAGCACTTACAGTTCAAGACAATATAGGACAGGTATAGAAAACCAGGGGTTAGGTGCCATCAAAGGGAGTATGGAGTATAAGATAGTGTAAATAAGAACAGGAGAGGCACATATGGAAGGAAGTCCCTGCTCTTGCAAGCTTACAATCTAAAACGTGAGGGGCTAACAGACCAGGGTGACACAGAAGGGGTAGACAGTGAGCATAGATGAAAGGGTTAGGAGGAGAGTTGGCTGGGTGGAGAGTCATATAGGGAGAGGTAGAGAATTCCAGAAATAGGGAGCAGCACATGCAAAATCTTGTAGGTAGGAATGGGAGGACGTATTCAGTTGGCAGGAGAGATGGGCTGCATTAGCAGAGCGAAGAGGACGAGTGGGAATGTAAAGAGAGATAAGGTCAGAGATGTAAGAGGGAGAAGAGTGGGTGAGGGCTTTGTAGGTGAGTGTGAGAAGCTTGAATTAGATTCTGAATGGGAAGGGGAGCCAGTGAAGGTCCTGCAAGAGAGGGGATTTGGATGTAGTGCATTTGGTGAGGAAGATGAGATGGGCAGCAGCATTGAGGATAGATTGAAGTGGAGAGAGGCATTTTTTGATGGAGGCCAGATAGGAGGAGATTGCAGTAATCCAATCTGGAGATGACCAGTGAGTGGATGAGGGTTTTAGTAGCATCCTGGGTGTCAGAATTCATTTGGATCTCCCAGTGTGAAAACATATTAGCAGGGACTGAGGTTCACGGAATAATAACTAGTTTATTAAAGCAACGTACAACTGTAAACAATAAATATAAAGCAGGAATAACTAGAGAACACAAAGGGAAAAACTGAGGGGACATGGGATGCCAGGAAACTGTGAGTACATGAGAATGATGTAGACTGTGGTAGAGTATGCACGTACCAGGGTTGCAGGATTGCACTGTAACTGGAACACAGGATGACACTGATGATTTGTAAACTTGTGAACGGTGACTAAAGGTGCTGATGAGTTAAGGAACTTGTGAATGATGATTTAAGACACTGGTGATTTGCAGACTTGTAAATGGTGACTGAAGATGCTGATGAGTTAAGGAACTTGTAAATGATGATTGAAGACACTGGTGATTTGCAGACTTGTAAATGGTGACTGAAGATGCTGATGAGTTAAGGAACTTAAGAATAATGGTTAAAGACACTGGTGGTTTACAGAGTAGTAAATGGTGACTGAAGACGCTGATGATTCCAGGAACTTGAGAATGATAACTAAAGACACTGGTAGTTTGCAGAGTAGTAAATGGTGACTGAAGATGCTGATGATTCCAGGAACTTGAGAATAATAATTAAAGACACTGGTGATTTGCAAAGTAGTAAACGGTGACTGAGGACGCTGATGATTCCAGGAACTTGAGAATAATAATTAAAGACACTGGTGGTTTGCAGAGTAGTAAACAGTGACTGGAGACACTGATGATTCTTGGAACTTGAAAATAACAATTAAAGACACTGATGGTTTGCAGAGTAGTAAACGGTGACTGAAGACGCTGATGATTCCAGGAACTTGAAAATAACAATTAAAGACACTGATGGTTTGCAGAGTAGCAAACGGTGACTGGAGACACTGATGATTCTAGGAACTTGAAAATAACAATTAAAGACACTGATGGTTTGCAGAGTAGTACACGGTGACTGAAGACGCTGATGTTTCCAGGAACTTGAAAATAACAATTAAAGACACTGATGGTTTGCAGAGTAGCAAACGGTGACTGGAGACACTGATGATTCTAGGAACTTGAAAATAACAATTAAAGACACTGATGGTTTGCAGAGTAGTACACGGTGACTGGACACTGATGATTCTAGGAACTTGAAAATAATACTTAAAGACTCTGATGCAGACACTGACTCCCAGCACGCTGATGACCGAGACACATTAAAGTCCAGAAGCTGCTTGAGAACGCTGGAAGCTGTGCAGCAGTTAATGCTGGAAGCACCGGAGACACTGGGGTAGACTGTGGAGAAACTCACCGGGAACAAGAGCACTGGCAGTTCTTTGGTCGATTTAGCAGCAGAGATCAGCATGACCAGGACCAGGAGCTGTAACAATCTTGACTTGATGAACTGGCACCAGGGAGCCTGTGTGGCTGGCCTAAGTAGTGAGTACAGGTGCTGCTCACAGCTGTGGTAGCAGCTACTAATCAAGATGCAGATACAGAGCAGAACTCTGAACACCAGAGCAGAGAGCGCCACCCCAGGCATGGAGTAGAAACTACATGGGATTGTGACAGTACCCCCTCCCTAAGAAGCGG
This sequence comes from Pseudophryne corroboree, assembly GCF_028390025.1. NCBI lineage: Eukaryota > Metazoa > Chordata > Amphibia > Anura > Myobatrachidae > Pseudophryne > Pseudophryne corroboree. Next base: position 457,790,982 of record NC_086447.1, on the reverse strand, counting down.
ATTCCAGACGCTCAACACATGTCAGAGTCTGAATCAAAAGGTAGAGGGCATATCACGGTATCCTCATGCTGCAAAGGAAGTCCAACAGAGGCTTTCAACTTAGATTTTCCCTTTTTCTTCTTTCTCCTTTTTGTGGATTTCCCAGTAGGAACAATAGACTGGAGCTGAAGAAAACCAACAGGTAAGCTGATTGCTGGAGTCTCAAAGCTGGCAACAGGATTCTCGGATGAATCAAGATAGATAGGAACCTTGGATGACCCCGGCTGGGCAGGAACCTCATTTGGGACTGAAGACTGGTAAGACCATGAATTGAATTTCTTAATTACCATTTCACTGAAGGCCACAAGATTAAGAAGAACTGGGTCATTGGTCTCAATTAGTGGACTAGCCCAAGCCGCGGCTTCTCCTCTGAAGGTCAGGAATAAAAGTTTAACTATGTTGGATGGATTAATTCCGAGGGAAAGATCTGTCTCCATCATAGAAACATATCGATTAACTAGTGCGTAGTATTGCGTTAAATCTCCATCAAAGTAATCCAAAGATGGAGCGTTGGATGAATTCTGTGAAGTGGAAACTTGATTTTCTGGAAACACTGGAGATGGATCATCAGGACACTGATGAGGGGACAGACTTTCAGAAGACTGGTCAGAAATATATGATGATCCTAACTGAACTTGGATTAGAGGCTTGGATGGTACTTTTTGGATTTGGTCCTTCCTGGAAGTCCTGGGGGACTGGGCTGTACCCAAATCGTGAGCCAACAAGTTAGTAGTAGAATTGGAACCCAGGACTACAACAGTGCCTATGTGTCTAGATATATGGCCTGTGTTGTGAGAAACGAGAGTGCTAGATTCTTCTTCTGAAATTGACATAATGCTCAAAGCCCCCTCGTCACGGGGCTGAACTAAGGCAGAAGCCCCCTTGTCACGAGGCTGAACTACGGCAGAAGCCCCCACTTCACGGGGCTGAACTAAGGCAGAAGCCCCCTCTTCACGGGGCTGAACTAAGGCAGAAGCCCCCTCTTCACGGGGCTGAACTAAGGCAGGAGCCCCCTCTTCACGGGGCTGAACTAAGGCAGGAGCCCCCTCTTCACGGGGCTGAACTAAGGCAGGAGCCCCCTCTTCACGGGGCTGAACTAAGGCAGGAGCCCCCTCTTCACGGGGCTGAACTAATGCATGAGCCCCCTCTTCACGGGGCTGGGCTGAGGCAAGAGCCCCCTCTTCACGGGGCTGGGCTGAGGCAAGAGCCCCCTCTTCACTGGGCTGGGCTGAGGCAAGAGCCCCCTCTTCACGGGGCTGGGCTGAGGCAAGAGCCCCCTCTTCACAGGGCTGGGCTGAGGCAAGAGCCCCCTCTTCACGGGGCTGGGCTGAGGCAAGAGCCCCCTCTTCACGGGGCTGGGCTGAGGCAAGAGCCCCCTCTTCACGGGGCTGGGCTGCGCTCTGAAGGCTCTCTTGCTGGGCAGCGCTCTGAAGGCTCTCTTGCTGGGCAGCGCTCTGAAGGCTCTCTTGCTGGGCAGCGCTCTGAAGGCTCTCTGGCTGGGCAGCGCTCTGAAGGCTCTCTGGCTGGGCAGCGCTCTGAAGGCTCTCTGGCTGGGCAGCGCTCTGAAGGCACTCTGGCTGGGCAGCGCTCTGAAGGCTCTCTGGCTGGGCAGCGCTCTGAAGGCTCTCTGGCTGGGCAGCGCTCTGAAGGCTCTCTGGCTGGGCAGCGCTCTGTAGACCCTCTGGCTGGGCAGCACTCTGTAGACCCTCTGACTGGGCAGCACTCTGTAGACCCTCTGGCTGGGCAGCACTCTGTAGACCCTCTGGCTGGGCAGCACTCTGTAGACCCTCTGGCTGGGCAGCACTCTGTAGACCCTCTGGCTGGGCAGCACTCTGTAGACCCTCTGGCTGGGCAGCCCTCTGTAGACCCTCTGGCTGGGCAGCACTCTGTAGACCCTCTGGCTGGGCAGCACTCTGTAGACACTCTGGCTCTGGACCCTCGGATCCCCTTCCTGGGGCTGGACCCTCGGAACCCCCTCCTGGGGCTGGACCCTCTGAAGAACCCCCTCCTGGGGCTGGACACTCTGAAGAACCCCCTCCTGAGGCTGGATGCGCTGAACCCTTCACTGGGGCTGGACGCTCTGAAGAACCCCCTCTTGGGGCTGGACATTCTGAAAAACCCCTCACTGGGGCTGGACGCTCTGAACCCCTCACTGGGGCTGGACGCTCTGAAGAACCCCCTCTTGGGGCTGGACGCTCTGAAGAACCCCCTCTTGGGGCTGGACGCTCCGAACCCCTCACTGGGGCTGGACACTCTGAAGAACCCCTTCTTGGGGCAAGATACTCTGAAGAACCCCTTCTTGGGGCTGGACACTCTGAAGAACCCCCTCCTGGGGCGACAGGCTTGGAAACTCTAGGTGGAAGACCAGTTTTGTGACAGATGGTATTTAAAGATTGGAGATACACTCTGCCCTCATTTCTTGGTTTTCGAATGGGACAGGTTAAAATAAAATGTCCTTGACCCCCACAATACAGGCAAAGTTTATAGTCTCTTCGATACTGGCGTTCTGTTTCAGAGAGGCTAGGTCGAGGGAAACTTTGGAACTTGCCTCTTGTCTGAGGAGGAGAGGTGCCCCTATCATGCCTAGTCCATGGGTCAGAAGAAAACTCCTTTTCTGGAGCTATTTTACTGGGGTCCACCAGTCACCCCAGGAATTCAGGAAGAACGCATAGAATACCGGACACTAAAGTCTGTAGCTGGTCTAACTGCTCCTTTAAAACCCCCAGTTGTAACAAATCTAAAGAAGGTGATGTCACGGGAGCTGAGGGGTTAACGAGCTGTGAGAAAACTCCCTCAGGCAGACTGCAATTATCTCCCCTGCTGTTTGTTTTTGGCCAGTTCATACTGTCAGAATTCATTTGGATCTCCCAGTGTGAAAACATATTAGCAGGGACTGAGGTTCACGGAATAATAACTAGTTTATTAAAGCAACGTACAACTGTAAACAATAAATATAAAGCAGGAATAACTAGAGAACACAAAGGGAAAAACTGAGGGGACATGGGATGCCAGGAAACTGTGAGTACATGAGAATGATGTAGACTGTGGTAGAGTATGCACGTACCAGGGTTGCAGGATTGCACTGTAACTGGAACACAGGATGACACTGATGATTTGTAAACTTGTGAACGGTGACTAAAGGTGCTGATGAGTTAAGGAACTTGTGAATGATGATTTAAGACACTGGTGATTTGCAGACTTGTAAATGGTGACTGAAGATGCTGATGAGTTAAGGAACTTGTAAATGATGATTGAAGACACTGGTGATTTGCAGACTTGTAAATGGTGACTGAAGATGCTGATGAGTTAAGGAACTTGTAAATGATGATTGAAGACACTGGTGATTTGCAGACTTGTAAATGGTGACTGAAGATGCTGATGAGTTAAGGAACTTAAGAATAATGGTTAAAGACACTGGTGGTTTACAGAGTAGTAAATGGTGACTGGAGACGCTGATGATTCCAGGAACTTGAGAATGATAACTAAAGACACTGGTAGTTTGCAGAGTAGTAAATGGTGACTGAAGACGCTGATGATTCCAGGAACTTAAGAATAATAATTAAAGACACTGGTGGTTTGCAGAGTAGTAAACGGTGACTGGAGACACTGATGATTCTAGGAACTTGAAAATAACAATTAAAGACACTGATGGTTTGCAGAGTAGTAAACGGTGACTGGAGACACTGATGATTCCAGGAACTTGAAAATAACAATTAAAGACACTGATGGTTTGCAGAGTAGCAAACGGTGACTGGAGACACTGATGATTCTAGGAACTTGAAAATAACAATTAAAGACACTGATGGTTTGCAGAGTAGTACACGGTGACTGAAGACGCTGATGTTTCCAGGAACTTGAAAATAACAATTAAAGATGCTGATGGTTTGCAGAGTAGCAAACGGTGACTGGAGACACTGATGATTCTAGGAACTTGAAAATAACAATTAAAGACACTGATGGTTTGCAGAGTAGTACACGGTGACTGAAGACGCTGATGATTCCAGGAACTTGAAAATAACAATTAAAGACACTGATGGTTTGCAGAGTAGTACACGGTGACTGGACACTGATGATTCTAGGAACTTGAAAATAATACTTAAAGACTCTGATGCAGACACTGACTCCCAGCACGCTGATGACCGAGACACATTAAAGTCCAGAAGCTGCTTGAGAACGCTGGAAGCTGTGCAGCAGTTAATGCTGGAAGCACTGGAGACACTGGGGTAGACTGTGGAGAAACTCGCCGGGAACAAGAGCACTGGCAGTTCTTTGGTCGATTTAGCAGCAGAGAACAGCATGACCAGGACCAGGAGCTGTAACAATCTTGACTTGATGAACTGGCACCAGGGAGCCTGTGTGGCTGGCCTAAGTAGTGAGTACAGGTGCTGCTCACAGCTGTGGTAGCAGCTACTAATCAAGATGCAGATACAGAGCAGAACTCTGAACACCAGAGCAGAGAGCGCCACCCCAGGCATGGAGTAGAAACTACATGGGATTGTGACACTGGGTTAGAAAGGGTCTTATCCTGGAGATGTTTTTGAGATGGAAAAGACAGGTTTGTGAGAGGTACTGAATGTGTGGTTTGAAGGAGAGGGAGGAGTCAAGGATTACTCCAAGACATCGCACTTGGGGGCTAGAGGAGATAGTTGTGCAATCAATGGATAAATAAAATTATGGGAGGTGAAGTTATGCAGGAGGGAGGGAAGATGATCAGCTCAGTTTTAGACATGTTAAGTTTAAGAAAGCACTTGGACATCCAGGAGGAGATAACAGAGAGGCAGTTGAAGATACGAGTGAGGAGAGCAGGGGAGAGGTCAGGGGAGGAAAGGTAGATTTGAGTATCGTCAGCATAGAGATGATATTGTAAGTCAAAAGAGCTAATGAGCTCACCTAATGAGGATGTGTAGAGAGAAAAAAGTAGAGGCCTAAGAACAGCACCTTGGGGGACACCTACTGGTAGAGGAAGTTGGGGGAGGTGGAATCATGAAAGGAGACAGAGAAGGAACAGTCCGAAAGGAAGGGGAACAGCCAGAAGAGAGCAGTATCATGCAAACCAAAGGAGTAAAGGATTTGCATGAGGATAGGGTGGTCTACAGTGTCAAAAGCAACAGAGACGTCAAGGAGAATAAGCAGAGAGTAGTGGCCCCTGGATTTAGCAGCAAGGAGGTCATTGCAGACTTTCGTGAGGGCAGTTTCAGTGGAGTGCAGAGGATGGAAACCAGATTGGAAGGGGTCAAGCAGTGAGTGGGAAGAAAGAAAGACAGTGAGGCGGTTGTAGACAATATGCTCAAGGAGTTTGGAAACAAAAGGGAGGAGAGAGATGGGTTGGTAGTTGGAGAGATTGGTTGGATCAAGGGTAGGTTTTTTAAGAATAGGGGAGACAAGTGCATGCTTGAAGGCAGAAAGGACAGTGCCTGATGAGATTGAGAGATTGAGTAGAGGGGCAAGATGGGAACAGACAGAAGAAGAGAGGAAGTGGAGAAGGTGGGAGGGAATAGGGTCAAGTGGTGAGGTGGAGGGGGGTTAGGATTGGATGAAGACCATAAATTCCTCTCCAGATACAGGGTAGAAAGATGTCAGAGTTGATAGGAGGGAGGGAGAGGGGGTTGCTCAGGTTTTGGTGGGATATTATGTCCTGACAAATGGAGTCAATTTTGGATGTGAAGGAGGTGGCAAATTCAAGAGCAGAAAGTGAAGAGGAAAGTTGAGGCAGGGGTGGGCAGAGGAGTGAGTTGACAGTGGCAAAGAGGTGGTTTGAGAATTGGGAGGAGATGAGGTTTTTGAAGTAAGATTGTTTAGAGAGGGTAAGGGCAGCAAAGTAGGTTGAGAGCATAAATTTGTAGTGAAGGAAGTCGGCCTTAGAGCATGATTTCCTCCCCTGTCGCTCAGCGGTATGTGAGCATTTTTGCAGATATATGGTGCATTTGGTGTGCCAGGGTTGAGGTGGCTATCTGCAAGGGTGAATAGTGGTTGGATGGGCAACAGAGTGAAGAGCAGAGGTAAGGGATGCATTGTATAGGGAAGTAGCTTGTTCTGGGCAGGAAAGAGAGAGAATAGGAGAGAGGAGTGAGTCAAACAGGGAGGATATGGAAGTGGTGTCAATAGCCTCAATGTTACACTTAGTGATTATAGTCTTAGCTGGTAGAGATGGAGAAGCAGGTTAAAAGTGAGCAGGTGATGGTCAGAGAGGGGGAACAGGGAGTTGGAGAAATCAGAAAGATCAAAGCGGTGAGTGATGACCAGATCCAGTGAGCTCCCACTCACATGGGAGGGGGAGGAGGTCCGCTGGGAGAGACCAAGAGAAGAGGTGAGGTTAAGGAGTTTAGAGGCAGGTGATTTTCTGGGGTTATCTATAGGGATGTTGAAATCACCTAGGATAATAGAGGGAATGTCAGAAGAGAGGAAGTGAGTAAGCCAGGAAGCAAAGTTGTCAAGGAATTTAGAGGGCATGCCAGGGGTAGCGGTAAATGACAGCTACTCAAAGATGAACAGGTTGGAAGAGGCATATAGCATGGACCTCAAATGTAGAGAATGTTAGGGATGTTCTGGTGGTATCAGTTGGTATGAGTAGCTAGAGGGTAGTAGGAGCCCAACACCACCAACGTGGGGACCCCCAGGTTGGGGGTGTGTGAGAACGTGAGACACTCAGCAGAGAATGTAAAATCTAAATGTAATTTTTCAAACACAGACTATATAAAGGGCATTAGAAGCTGGTTGGTTGGTACTTTATCTGTCTCCACTTTATCTCCTTTCAAGGTTTGATACATCTGTCCCATAATATTTCCTCTAAAGAACTACATGATATGTGTGGACTGTGTAAATATCTTAATACATAAATAAAAAGGAAGAAACTGTAGTGTCCTCCTTTTTACACAAAGCACACAGTGTTCCTACTCAGAATTGAACAAAAATAAAAATATGGCATTAGCTATTGGGAAGCAAACTCTCCAAACCTTCAAGCATTCTCTGAAAACTCACCTCTTCAGAAGAGCTTAACAAATTCCAGAACCACTCACTCAACCTTCACAAGCTTTCCTGTTCAATTGCAACCCCTCTATACAATCCATGCATATCCTCACATATTTTTTCTTTCTTCACTTTCCCATCCTCCTGACCCTGGTTCATCATTGCTGTATGACCATATCATACAGGGGTTCACTACGGCTGGCCGGCGGTCGGGCTCCCGGCGACCAGCATCCCGGCGCCGGGAGCCCGACCGCCGGCTTACCGACAGCTTGGCGAGCGCAAATGAGCCCCTTGCGGGCTCGCTGCGCTCGCCACGCTACGGGCACGGTGGCGCGCTACGCGCGCCACACTATTTTATTCTCCCTCTATGGGGGTCGTGGACCCCCACGAGGGAAAATAATTGTTGGTATTCCGGCTGTCGGGCTCCCGGCGCCGGTATACTGAGCGCCGGGAGCCCGACCGCCGGCAAACAGAAGACCACCCTCATACAGCACACCAAGAACCTTTGCAATCTGGAGGACAAGTATGCAATAGATAACTCCTATCCTCGTGTATCAATGTATTTTTCCATATAGATTGATAAGCTTGCGAGCAGGGCTTTCTTACCTCTATGACTCTCTGTTTTTTACCCAGTTGTGTTTTATCATTGTTGTTCCAATTGTAAAGCGCAACAAAATTTGCTGTGCTATATAAGAAACTGCTAATAAATAATAAATAATAAATAAGCTCCGAAAAGCCAAGCTTTACAGAACTTGACACCTTTGCTATTTTTTGCTGTTCCCATAGAAAACATACAGTATGTGGACTGCATTTGTGATCAGTTCCAAAGGAACCACAGCAAATATCTATGACTGTTTGTTATTACCCAGTTTTGTTTTATCATTGTTGTTTCCAATTGTAAAGTGCAACAGAATATGCTGCGCTATATAAGAAGCTGCTACTAAATAAATAAATAAATAAATAAATAATAAATTATCTCTATATTTGCTGTGGGACAGTTTTAACACGTACACAGGACAACTGATGTGGCAGTACTCCAAAAACATATATTTTCACAGCATTGACCATAAAACTACTTTTATACATGGATCCATAGTGTGTTTTCAAGACACACGGGGTACATTTACTAAAGGTTCTAAAAATTGAAAGTGGTGATATTGCCCATAACAACCAATCAGATTCTGTATATCATTTTCTAGGATGTAATAGAGAAATGATAGACAGAATGTTATTGGCTGCTATGGGCAAAATCACCACTTTTAATTTTTACCTCACAATATGCAAAATTGAGAAACATTATCACATACTTAAATTGTATTAATGTGACCTATAAATGTATCTCCAAGTCACATGTGTAACATCAATTTCCACAATTTATAACTTCATAATTTCTTGTGTTTAGAAAATGCAGCCCAAACATCCAGGATACTTACATGTTAAATCCACAATCTTTATGGTATTCTTTATCAGTTTTCAGATACTGCATCCTAAATGTATTTTAGTTTGAATATGTATTATATCTGCAAATAGAGCACAAAATAATACTATTTATAAATTCTTTCCACATTTTGGTTCATAGCGTTTATATTTTTAAATTAAGTTCACAGTTCATCTGCCTGCCATCATAAAGGCCAACACATGGCCCCATTCAGAGCAAAGGAGAATGGTTTGCTATATCAAGCTAATAGATTGTGGTAATTAGATTTTCAATTGCAATTTAAGTTATGCTTGCTTAAACTGAGCATGTTGTTCACAAATATGTCCTTGTGACTTTTACATTTCATTTTATAGAGCATGAAAAAATTGAAACAGACACAGCAATAAGAAACAATCTTATCAGTTAAAAATTGTTTGTGGTTTAATAGTCTGTTTAAATTTTTGATCTTCTTGGTCTATTGACCATCTGCTAATCTGGACTACGATTTACCAGTTGACCTACTTAAAAGATTTATTTCTTTTTTTAAAGTTTCAACTTTACCTAGAACGCTCTGCTCTTTCTCAGATTACACGTGTTATTATCACTGTGGAAGGTCATGTGAAATCCATTCCATGGATCAAATGATGCTGAAAATCAATAGTACTTCCTAAATACTTCCACACCCTACTTGGCTCAGTAGGCAAACAGTAAAGTTGTTATAGCAATAGTTATTTTTTCTCTCTGCTGAAAGTCACCTTTTAAAGTTCACTACATTGTTCTTTAGTTTTTTTTTTGTTTACATATAACTTGACTTTATTTTAACAATATAAAATAATGAAACTAAAATAAATTAATTGATGCAAATGTTATACAGTACTGTATATAACCAATGTTACCAATGCTGGAGATTTCCAAACACTATGTGCAGCTGTACAGGTTTATGTAAAACTTCTTCAAATAAATTAACTTAGGCTAAATTTACAATGCAGATCTTTTGGACACTTCTGCCATTTTGGAGGTTTTGGCTGCTGAATTTAAGGGGGCAGTTACTGTATATTCAAAGCATAACTGGGAGTGTTTTGTATGGTTATAATGGCCACTTTAAATCAAGTGGCCAAAACCGCCAAAGTGGTGATGGCTTCAATAGCTTTAATATAAAATTTAGCCCTATAATTTTCAAATAGCTAATGGAATTTTCTGCCCAATATAAGAGACTGTTAATAAATAAATAAATAAAATAAACTAATATTACTTGATTTTCCAACTTTGAATAAAAGAAAAAAGTACATGCAGTACTGTTCTATAATCTGAATAGTTATTCGCATCTTTTATTTTGTGTTTAAATTGAAGTAAAATGATCAGCAATTACATTTTATTTATTTATTACATTTACAGTAAAATAACGATAACAAACACCTTGTTTGTTGCCAGCAATGTTTGGACAATTTATAGTTTTATCATTTTCAGTAGATTCCTCCCAGGGCAGGAAAGAGCCTGGCTGGGCCCAGGTACTTTTCAAGGAGTGTTACCTAATCACAGGAAGTGTGGTCATGCATCCTTAGAAAACAATACAGAAAAAATAGTACTTTAATCACCTCCCTGGCCACAATGCAGTCTAGCACAAAGCAGCATGTAATGGGTTGAGGAGAAGAGCTGCATGTAAGAATTTGTAAATAGTATTATTTTGTGCTCTATTTGCATACTATAGATATACATATTCAAATTAGGAAGCAGTATCTGCAAACTGATAAAGAATAAAATAAAGTTTGTGGATTTAACATGTAAGTATCCTGGATGTTTGGGATACATTTTCTAAACACAAGAAATTATGATGCCATAAAATATGGAAATTGATGTCATACATGTGACTTAGCAAGATTATAGATCACATTAAGACAATTTAAGTATGTGATAATGCTCCACAATTTTCTAAACCTCCTCAAACTCAAAGAAACATTAATGTAATTAATTTTCAAGAATTGTCCACCTTCTGCAACAACTGCTCTCACCTATTTCTGCATTTTCTTCTCCCAAGACTGCTGTATCACACCTGAACCAGATGCTAGAAATAACCTTTGACCAAGTGGCTCCAGCTATCCATCACCCTCCACGTAGGCCTAGATGTCAACCATGGCACTCTAAATTAACAAGACACCTACAAAACTCACATGGAAAATTGAATGTCGGTGGCATAAATCTCGTACTCCAAGTGACTTCCTCACATATAAGACTGTCTACCACTCTTATCGTAATGCCCTGGACACTGCCAAACAAGCATATTTCCAAACTTTCATCTCTACTAAAACCCCAAACAACTTTTCAATACATTTTAATCACTTCTGAATCCTCCGCCACCCAACACATCAGCCATTATCAAGGCGCAAGATTTTGCTTCCTATTTCAAGGACAAGATTGATAAAAACAGAGATGAAATGGTACTGTATGCTCTTCCTCAGCCAGTATACCTGAACCCTCTGGCACCCTCTCTTCTTTTGATCCCACAACTGAAGATGAAGTGTCAACACCTCTCTTCTTGAGCGTAGATGCTCACAAGTACTGTAAATAAATCTGTGTCTTCTGTGCTCATCCCAACCTTAAATAACATCTGTAATTTCTCTCTCTCTACTGGTATCTTACCTTCATGGTTCAAACATGCAGTGATTACTCTTATTCGGAATAAACAAAATTCTGACCCTAACTCTCTCTCAAATTAACGTCCCATCTCTCAGCTCCCATGCCTCTTCAAGCTACTTGGGAGACTTGCCTACAGTCGCTTCACACACTTTCTTTATTCACACAACTTATTGGACCCACTTTAGTCAGGCTTTCATTCCCAACATTCCACAGAGACAGCACTGACTAAAGTAGTAAATGATCTAGTCACTGCGAAGTCCAAAGGCCATTACTCACTTCTTATTCTTCTAGATCTCTCTGCTGCTTTTGACACTGTTGACCACTCTCTTCTCATACAAACCCTAGAAATCCATAGGTCTTCGAGACACAGCTCTTTCTTGGTTAGTATCTTACATATCTAATTGATCCTTCAATTTCCACTTCTCTGAATCCACCTCCTCTTCACTACCTCTTTCCATTGAAGTACCGCAAGGCTCAGTCTTAGGTCCTCTGCTTTTCTCAATCTTTACCTCTTCTCTTGGAAAACTAATCAGCTCTTTTGGATTTCAGTATCATCTGTATGCAGATGATACTCAAATGTATATATCCCCCCCCCCAGATTTGTCACCATCTGTATTGGTCCATGTCACTGAATTCCTATCTGCCATTCAGTCAGTCCCTCCATTGGTTACCTGGATTCTACAGTATTTTATATAAAATACTTTTACTCAAACACAAGGCTATTAACTAAACTACACCAATGTACATCTCTTTGCTTATCTCAAAATATCTCCCAACCCGACTTTCTTCGAGCAGCACCCACTCTATGGAATGCCGTGCCATGCACAATAAGACTCTCCCCTAGTCTCCAAACTTTCAAGTCTTCCCTGAAAACTCACCTCTTTAGGCCAGCTTATCACATTCCAGAACTTCTCAGTCAACCGTCATAAGCTACACCAATGTACATCTCTTTGCTTATCTCAAAATATCTCCCAACCCGACTTTCTTCGAGCAGCACCCACTCTATGGAATGCCGTGCCATGCACAATAAGACTCTCCCCTAGTCTCCAAACTTTCAAGTCTTCCCTGAAAACTCACCTCTTTAGGCCAGCTTATCACATTCCAGAACTTCTCAGTCAACCGTCATAAGCTTTCCTATCCAGTTACATCCCCTCTGTACAGCCCACACATATCCTCACATTTTTTCTCTTTCTTCACTTTCCCATCCTCCTGACCCCAGGCCAACATCACTGTGTGACCATATCATACAGCCCATCAAGAACCTTTGCAATCTGGTGAACAATTATGCAATAGGTAGCATTTATCCTTGTGTATCAATGCCTATTTCCTAATAGAGTGTAAGCTTGTGAGCAGAGCCTTCCTACCTCTATGACTGTTTGTTATATTACCCAGTTTTGTATTATCATTGTTGTTTCCAATTGTAAAGCACATTGGAATATGCAGCACTATATAAGAAACTGTTAATAAATAAATAAATACATAAGGAAGGGGGGCAATGGGTCCAAATGGGCCTCAGGTAATTAGCACCCTCTCCCCCTTCCTCTCAATGCCTCTGTTCCCCCCTCTCCTCCTCCTTGGGAGTCATTTGCAATTGAGAAAAAAAACAGGCCTCAGTAAAGCCTTTTTTATTGCTTTGTGCAGACATACAGTATGCCATGTTTTAGTGAACATGCTTTGCTTATCCATTATGTCAATATGGAGTCAATTTATATCAGTAAATCTTATGAGAGATGAAGATGGTGGATGCATTGATTATTTGTTGAAACATTCTTTTTCTAACAACAGCATACAGTTCAATTATTTACTATCCTGTATTAGCACCTCACACTACTTTGATTTTGATCATTATTGTAAATTTGTGACTCCTTTATGTGCATAGATTATATGTAGTTAGTTACATCCAGCTAAATCATATGTCTGGGAATATTATGATTTAGCAAACATTTTACTTTATCTGATAGTACTCCAAAAAACATATACAAAAACCCCCCAAAGATTATTGTGGTGTGGCCTACATATATAGAGTTGTTGTTAACCAAACACCTTTTCTGTAGTTCTGTATCACTTTTTAACAAGAAAAAAAATAGAATACAAAATTTAATTTACTGAAACAATTGTTTTTAGACTGTATGTGATCAATTTCTCAACAAAGCATCTTGTTTCACAATCCTATAATGTTCAGTAACTAAATAAATATATATATATATATATATATATATATATACATTATAAATATATATAATATATAGGTGTGTGTGTCATAACTCTTGCTGGGATATCATGAATGTTGGCAACATTTGTAGAATTTGCATAAACCTATAGCAGAGGTGTATAGCGTATAACATATCTGTTTTCACCAGAGACCCCTATAATATGCAGGTCGAGGTGCTCTGACAGGATTCCAAATGTATGGGTAGGTAGGCAATAAACTGGGCCCCATGAGGCATACTGAAGACTGACCATAAAAATCTATCAGAAACAGATGGGCAATGTGGTACCAGGTAACAAGCAGAAACAGGTCAGTACAAAGCCAAAGTCAGAACCAAGAAGCCACTAGAACCAGTACCAGATGAGCAGGCAAGGATAACTGTCATACACACCAGATCAGAACACAGGTAAGTACACAAGGAGTCCAACAGGAACAGCCTCTGGATATCAGATATTGAGCCTAATACTCTAGCATTGAATAGTGCTCAGAGGCATCCTTAAATAAAGAGAATGGCTGAATTTGACACCAAATGTGATGTCACATTTGACATGCCTAGTCTTTTAAATTTCAAACAGAACATTATGCATGTTCATATGGGTGCTGCAGCAGCCTGAAGCCAAAACTGAACAGAAGTGCCATCCAGGAGTAGTAAGGAGATATTGGTGGTCTCCACAGCAACTGGAAAGAGGGACCATCAGTCAGCATGAAAGATAATTCATCATGGTGGCCAGCAACAGGGCTACCAATGTTCCATGAAAAATCACTGCCGTACATGGTTAGTAAGAGCTAGGCACTGTCAAGCTGTGACAATAAAAAGCTGAAAAGTGTTAAAAATTGTCATCATGTTAGAATTTAATGACCGTTGGTTATTCTCTTCCCCTTCCTACCAGTGTCAGTGATGTTACTTCAAGAGAGTTCTGACATAACAACCATTTACAGTCTGCTATCACTGTTATTTAAAATTTATCAAATACCACTTCATGATGAAAACATAGACTATATGAGAAAATCAGTCAAAAACAACATCGCAACATTATCTAGAAAAATGTATAACAGTATATATGGAAGGAAAAGGGTACATAGGGATGTGCAGACCATATACATATAGAAAAAATGAGGCCATTCCAAAACGTTGAAAATATTTGAGATGATAAGAAAAAAAGTTGGGGACCACATCCAGTTTTTACTATACGTGAGCTTCTAATCAATATAGTGACAAACGACAACAACCTGTCCACCCCAGAACTTGATTTGTGCTCCTGAATGATGCAGTATGAAATAAATTACATATAATCTGGGAAAATTCTTAAAGTTATGCTGTATTCTTATAAACTTGACCATAAAATAGATTATTTTTTTTAAAGCTTTGTAAAGCCGACCATCATAGTGAAAATAACTTCACTGGTTTTTGATACATTTTGATAGTAATACATTCTACAGTACCTTGTCCAGAAAAGTAGATATCCAGATAAATAATAATGTGCATACTTGATATACAACTTGATATGATTATATCAATATACATTTTTATATAAGCTTTTTATTTGTTTTTGAATTGCTAAAGTTTTAATAGTAATTTGAATCAAATTATTTTATTATTCAATTCATTTTGTAATGATTCACATGTTATTAATGGTAATGATATGCTTTTATTTAATATTATTAATAGTTTAACCCAGCGATTCCTAAAAATTTTTTAATTCGTGGCGCAAAGGCCAAAAGTTTCTGAGAAATTTTAAAAGAAATATTAATTGAAGTAAATTGTGTTTACCATATATACTCGAGTATAAGCCGACTTTGTTAGCACTTTTTTTTGTGCTGAAAAAGCCCCCTCGGCATATACTCAAGTCATGTCAGTGGCAGTGCAGTGCAGTGGGAAGGAGGGACATGGAGGGCACAGCGCGCACCTCTCCTGCATCTCCGGTGGCAGCGGCGGGTCTATTAAAGGAAGTACCCGTTTGTGAGCTCTGATTGGCTCACGAACCAGCACTTCATTTAACAGACCCACCGCGGCCGCCGGAGACGCAGGAGGGACACAGGATAGGCATGCACTGTGCCCTCCATGTCCCTCCTTCACAAGACAGCGCGGGAGTGGAAGAAGGTAAGTAACTGGCACTGGGGGAGCATATTTGGCACTTGGGGGCGCATATCTGGCACTGAGGGGGCATATCTGGCATTGAGGGGGCATATCTGGCACTATGAGGGGGCATATCTGGCACTATAAGGGCATATCTGGCACTATGAGGGCATATCTGGCACTGAGGGGGCATATATGGCACTATGAGGGCATATCTGTCACTGAGGGGGCATATCTGGCACTATGAGGGGGCATATCTGGCACTATAAGGGCATATCTGGCACTGAGGGGGGCATATATGGCACTATGAGGGCATATCTGGCACTGAGGGGGCATATCTGGCACTATGAGGGCATATCTGGCACTATGAGGGGGCATATCTGGCACTATGAGGGGGCATATCTGGCACTATGAGGGCATATCTGGCACTATGAGGGGGCATATCTGGCACTATGAGGGCATATCTGGCACTGTGGGGACATATCTGGCAGTGTGAGGGTATATCTGGCACTGTGGGGGGCATATCTGGCAGTGTGAGGGCATATCTGGCAGTGTGAGGGCTGTGTATGGCTAGAGCTGCATTTCCCACCCTAGGCTTATACTCCAGTCAATAAGTTTTCCCAGGTTTTTGTGGTAAAATTAGGTGCCTCGGCTTATATTCGGGTCGACTTATACTCGAGTATATACAGTATGTCATCCTTAGGTTCAGTTGTGTGGTGGGGGAGAAGATTTGCTTCTGTTTGTCCACATATTTTATGATCGACAGCCATCGGCACTGGTTTTGCCTATTACATTGACCATAAATAATTAAAATTGGTCCTGGACCACCAATCCAAGGCACCCTTGCAAGTGTTCTGAGGCACCCCTCTGAGGAACCACTGATTTCACCTTTTTCTGTAGTGCAGTTGCTCTCAACCTCAACTCTCAAGTTTTTCCAGCAGTTCATGTTTTGAAGATTTCTGTTGGTGGAAACCTGTGGGATAATTATTGGCCTGGCAAAATATATTAACTAACCCTTGCATGATTAAAGATATCCAAAAAACATGACCTGTTCATGAACTGTAGTTGATAACCATGGATTTAGTGTGTTATCACACACTCAGGTGATATTTTTTCTCTATAACGCAAGGTAAATTGGCAAATTTATTATTATTTTATTTATTAACAGTTTCTTACATAACGCAGCAAATTCCGTTGCGCTTTACAATTGGAAATAACAATAACAAACTGGGTGATAACAAACAGTCATAGAGGTAGAAAGGCCCTGCTCGCAAGCTTACAATCTTTAGGGAAATAGGCATGTATACACAAGGATATGTGTGGACAGTAAAGAGTGGATTCAATTTGATAGGAAGGCTTATGAAAGTTATGTGGGCGGTTCTGGAATTTGATATGCTTGCCTAAAGAGGTGAGTTTTCAGGGAACGCTTAAAGGTTTGGAGACTAGAGGAGAGTCTTATTGTGCGTGGTAGGACATTCCACAGAGTGGGTGCAGCCCGATGAAAGTCCTGCAATCGTGAGTGGGAGCGAGTAATGAGTGTGGATGAGAGACGCAGGTCTTGTGAGGAGCGAAGAGGTCGGGTTGGGAGATATTTTGAGATAAGCAAAGTGATGTATGTTGGTGTAGTATGGTTAATGGCCTTGTGTGTGAGTAAAAGTATTTTATATTGAATGCGGTAGAGTACAGGTAACCAATGGAGGGACTGACAGAGTGGATCTGCAGACGATGAACATCTAGCGAGGAAGATAAGCCTCCCCGCTGCATTCAGAATGGATTGTAGTGGTGAGAGTCTCGTTTTGGGAAGACCAGTTAGGAGACTATTGCAATAATCAATGCGAGAGATAATGAGAGCGTGGTTTAGAGTTTTAGCGTTGTCTTGTGTAAGGTATGGTCATATTTTGGATATGTTTTTTAGATGCATGTAACATGATCTTGAGACAGATTGAATGTAGGGAACAAAGGACAGATCAGAGTCAAGGATGACACCTAGGGCGCGAGCTTGAGGGATAGGGTAGATAGTCAAGTTTTCAACAGTGATAGAGATATCAGGTTGGTACCTACTATTGGCCGGTGGAAATATAATGAACTCTGTCTTTGAAATATTCAGTTTGAGATGGCGAGATGTCATCCAAGATGAAATGGCAGAAAGGCATTAAGTGACACGGTCCAGTACAAATAGGGACAAGTCAGGGGAGGATAGGTAGATTTGAGTATCATCTGCGTACAGATGATACTGAAATCCAAAAGTGCTGATTAGTTTACCAAGAGATGAGGTATAGATAGAGAAAAGCAGAGGACCCAAGACTGAGCCTTGCAGTACTCCAACTGAAAGAGGTAGCGAAGAGGAGGTAGATTCAGAGAAGCGAACACTGAAGGAGCGATTAGATAGGTAGGATAGGAACCAAGAAAGGTCTGTGTCTTTAAGACCTAGGGATTGTAGTGTCTGTATGAGAAGAGAGTGGTATACAGTGTCAAATGCAGCAGATAGATCTAGAAGAATAAGTAGTGAGTAATGGCCTTTAGAGTTCGTAGTGACCAAATCATTAACCACTTTAGTCAGTGCTGTCTCTGTGGAATGTTGGGAACGGAAGCCTGACTGAAGTGGGTCCAACAAAGTTTATGAGTTAAGAAAGTGTGTGAGTCGAGTGTAGGCAAGTCTCTCAAGTAGCTTAGAGAGACAAGGGAGCTGAGAGATAGGGCGGTAGTTTGAGAAAGCATTAGGGTCAGAATTTTGTTTTTTTTTAAATGGGAGTAATCACTGCATGCTTGAAGAGTGAAGGAAAAATATCAGTAGAGAGAGAGAGAGAGAGAGATTACAGATGTTAGTTAAGGTAGGGATGAGCACCAGAGACAGAGCTTTACTTATTTGTGAGGGTAAAGGATCAAGTGATGATACTTCATCTTCATTTGTGGGATCAAATGACGAAAGAGTGCCAGAGGGTTCAGGTAAGGAACGCAGCAGGTCACTGGCTGCTTAAGAGCATACCATTTCATCTCGGATCTTATCAATCTTCTCCTTGAAGTAGGAAGCAAGATCCTGTGCCTTGATAGTGGCTGGTGGGGTAGATGAGGTAGGATTCAGAAGTGATTTAAATATATTAAAGAGTTGTTTGGGGTTAGAGGCTTGAGCAGAGATAAGAGTTTGGAAATATATTTGTTTGGCAGTGTCCAGGGCATTTCTATAAGAATGGTAGACAGTCTTATATGTGAGGAAGTCAATTGAAATACGAGATTTACGCCACTGACGTTCAAGTTTCCGTCTGAGTTTTTGTAGTTGTCTTGTTAATTTGGAGTGCCATGGTTGACATCTAGGCCTACGTGGAGTGTGATGGGTAGCTGGAGACACTTCATCAAGGGCTAATTCTAGAGTCTCATTCAGGTATGATACAGCCATCTCAGGAGAGGTAAATGCAGAAATAGGTGAAAGCAGTTGTTGGAGTGAAGTGGAAAGTTCTTGAAGATTAATTGAGTTAATATTTCTGCGGGTTTGAGAAAGATTGGAGGACTTCAGCAACACAGGGTTTGAATTAACGGAGGAGAGCATGCAGGTGATAAGGTTGTGATCTGAGAGGGGGAAAGGAGTGTTAGTGAGTTCAGAGATGGAGTATAGTCTGTTGAATACTAGATCAAGGCAGTGGCCCGCCTGATGAGTAGAGGAGTCAGTCCATTGGGAGAGGCCAAGAGAGGAGGTTAGAGAGAGTAGTTTGAAGGCGTGAGCAGCAGATTTTGGACAATCAATAGCAATATTGAAATCGCCCATGATAATGGTGGAGATGTCAGAGGATAGGAAGTGGGGGAGCCAGGCAGGAAAATCCTCCAAAAATTGTTTTGGATGCCCAGGTGGGCGGTAGATAGCTGCAACACGCTGAGAGAAAGGAGTGTAAACCCTAATGGAATGTACTTCAAATGATGTAAATGTGAGTGATGGAACCAGTGTATGTGAAAGATTGGGAAAGTAGAAGTCCAACTCCTCCTCCTTTATAGTTACCAGGCCTGAAGATGTGTGTAAAGTGGAGACCACAATGTGCCAGTGCTGCAGGGGAGGCTGTGCCAGGTTCTGTGAGCCAGGTTTCTGTAATAGCCACCAGATTGATGTTGTTGGATATGAAGAGGTCATGGATGGATGTTAATTTGTTACAAACAGCGCATGCATTCCATAAGGCACATTTTAGAGATCTGGAGGGTGATGGAAGACATGTGATGTTTATGAGGTTAGCTGGATTTCTATGTTGCTGTGAATCAGGTGAATGTGAGCAATGCAAGTGGCTGGGTCCTGGATTTGGTGAAATGTCACCAGCTATCAGAAGCAGAAGAGAGAGATAAATGTGAGTGTCAGAGGTTTGTGAACGCTTTTTATGGTGAGAGGTTGTAGATATTATTGTCAATGAGTATAGGGAAGTTAAAAGCTCATGAGTGCTAATAAGAGAGGAGTGTATAACTGAGGGGGCAACATGTACAGAGGGCTGAGTTGCTGGGAAATCAATGATTTTATTGCTTGTGCTGTCATTATATTTCGCTCCATTATAGAAAATAGTTTTTGCCATTGACCATAATATACATTAAAAAGTTTGAGAACTGTATATGTTCAGGGTGGTCCAAAGCTGGAGTTTGATTTGTACTAGAAAAGAAAATGTGTTTCATCTTCATACTGTATATCTATGAAAAATATATTTTAAATAAAAACATACAAAAAATCCTGAGTTGGAGAGTGTTATGTCATTTAAGTATAACTGTTTCATAAATAAATTCCACTTTGACTATGCCAAATAAATCATAAACATTATAGTTAGAACTATACTAATCTGACCTCCAGTTCACCTCAGGTGTAGAAGTTCTGCGAAGACCATTGAGATTGAATTGGCTAGTGAATTCATAGGCTGGTTTAATTTTTAAGGAAACATGGCTAGAGCATTTTGCACATGATAGTCTATATATTGTTACTCTCCCTCTTGTGATAATGTTGCTTTCTAACATTATACTTTGAAGAATTTTTCAAAGGTACAACTATGTATTAAAGAATCTTTTCATCTAGAAGATCTGTAATCCCAAGGATGGATACAATTCTGTACAGTACACATATGTGAACAAAGGGCATTTTTAATATGTTTTCAGTCAATAACATCTGCTGTTCTTGACAACAAATCACACTCTAATTTTAATATTCCATTTTGCTTTTATAACAATTTTGTCACTGGAATGACCTGTTATATAAAAAAGTGTTAATGGAAAAGTTCTTTGCGGAAATGTGATGAATGATACTTTATATTCAGAAAGTCCTTCCATGGTTATAACATTTACCTAAGCCATAACAAGTGTTTTTACAGAGTCGCAAAATAGTTGGTGGTTTTAAGAACATGCAATTGTACAGAAAATAATGAAATGATTTATATTATTACTTTATGGAAGTATTTAAGATTATCACCATTATAAGAGAGAAATAAATATTCACACTAACAATAAAAACAGAACTGACCTGATATTACAAAACAGTTTACTTTATATAGCATGTGACCCATTTCTGTGGTTTGTCTTGCCTATTCTCCTTTTTTATGGACAGCCCTCTTTTGTACTTAATTTACCCGGTCTATTTTCTCTGCATAAATGTTTTAGAAGTTGATTGGCTCTTGTCAGTTATCGTTTCAACATGATGTGCATTTTCTTAGCTTTCTTAGGTTTTGTTCTTTCTGATATTAATTTCTGTGAATTAGTCTTTATCTGGACCAGGCTCAGCAGGGACATTTCCATTGGACTTACCATGCTTTCCACATTCTTATACCCATCCGTACTGCTCCCATGACTGGGACATTTATGATTTTATCAAAACAATGTTATTATAATTTCCCCTTTCTGTTGCTTACCTGGTAATGTGTTTTTTTCCCCGCTAACAGCGTACTTCCACCCACTGTGTGCTATTCCTGTAATGTGTACCTACACTGATTGTACACCCTGCCAGCAGCTACCTACGCAGTGTACTCACAGTGGTTGTCTTAGATGGTTCCTCCACGGGCAGGATGTACTTCACGTGGATCTTTTCATACAGGGTATATTATATTACTAAACAAGTGTAATTTTTTCCATATATGTATTGGCCCTTGAATGGGTAACCTCCCGCAGTGTACACAGCAAGGCTGCCACATCTGTTATGCTCGTGGAAGGGATGAAACATACATGAACCTGGCAGTTTTGTTGGGACCCAACTCTGAGAGTTAGGGGTCATTTCTTCTAGTGGTAGACTATTCCACCCAGGGAAATCCTACGCAGTTCTGCCATGGCCATCACTGCCTCACCTGGTACCTGTGAGGGTGGAATACACAACCGTAGAAGTTATTAATCAAAATGCCTACACTAATCCTGGATTATGCTTACTGTGTGCTCAAGGTTTTCTTTTTACATCTCTGTGACTTGTCTATTGCAGTATTACTTAAAGCTTCTGCATTATGTGCATTGGTTTTAATGTCTGTAAAGTGCCTTGAGTCCTGTGGGAGAAAAAGTGCTATATAAATAAACTTATTCTTCTTATTATTATTATTATTATTATTAGGTCTTTGTTATTTTTCATGCATAAATGTCGACATTCCGCCTATGTTGACATTATGTTGTTAACATTCTGAATGTCAGCATACTGTAATGACTACATAGTTTACAAATACAAGACAGGGGCATTTTAAGAGAGGAGAGGACCCATGTGCAGCCTCCGTAATGCTTTTAAACTGTTATTTCGACCGCAAATGAAGGGAAAAAAATCAATTAACAATTGCACCAACTCCCCACATCCACAACATAAGAGGCGGCACTCAAAGCTTCCACAGCCAGCAGCTCCCCCTGGACTTTCACTATTTTACTATACAGAGAGCTACATTCTGGAAGCCTAAGAAAGAAGTACCATAGATCTTTAGCATTTGTGACATTGGTTATCTTATCTTACAAAGACTGCAATAATATCTTAGAAGGCTGTTATCTTTGGACATGACCACCAGATATAAAGGAAGGTGCCTGTCTACCTGCAACCCATCCAAAAGAGGAAATGTATTGTATACAGAAATATTTTATTTAATCTGGAGGGCACCATATAAAAACAATAATAAACCTTGTAGGCATTTTCTTCGCCACAGTTATTTACCTTGGACTAATTATTTTCCCAGGGCTATTCAATTACTCCACAAAGTGAGCCCTATGCAGGTGATGCCATCCACAACATCCACCACAAACTTGATTCCCCTAGCCAGCCAAGGAGCGGAGAGGCTTGCATATAGCCCAGGGCAAAATTAGGGATTGTACCAAAGTGGGATGATGGGGAAGGGATGATGAAGTTTAAATCTGCTGGTACATTGAGCCCAGACGTTCCAAATAAATTAACTACTGGATGAGATGATACAGTCAATGGACAGTACCTTGAAGAAATCCCCAGTATAGAGGAAAGAGATGCGAGCTTGAAGAATACTGTAGCGTATCGCCACTAACTGGCAATTCAGCCATACAGCGCATGCACGGCCTGGCCAGAAACTGGAAGCCGCTTGTGTTCCACCTGTGTTCCAGCTGGCGGGGAACCCAAAAGTAGGAAGCCCTTATTATTCCTTTCATGCAAAAGTGATACACTTCAGCTGAACTCCTTATCATCTAGGGTATATATAGGGACATTATGCAAAGCCCTACATGCTTCTGTTGAAGGACCTCAGCTGTCTGAAACGCGTCAATCGGGACTTTGCTTTCAAGTGACTCCAGGTAACTGTCTGGCAGTGAAGGATCCTTTCTGGTGTGCTGGACATCCGAAAGTAAGCCCCTTAACCCACTTCCATTGTTCCATCTGGAAAGGTGAAGGATACCGTGACCGGTTGCTGTTTACCTTAAATGGAGTATTGTACCATGTTTGTTTTCTGTTACGTTTTGTAAGTGCATTTACGTATTAAATCTGTGACGTTTTTAAGGACTACTGCACTATTTCTTCTTTTATGCCTCTCCAACCCCTACACACTGTTGAGTGACCAGGGAAGGAGAGGTACATATCCTCACAGGTCTACTTATGGTTATACAGAGGATGTTGGAAGAAGTCTGTGGTTTGCAGCTGTTTTCCTAATAGGATGATTTCAGCAATGCTTATCACTCTCTTACTATTGTAAGTGCAACTTTTTATTAAACTATCTTATTCACAAGGACTACTACACCATTTGTCTCCTCAATTTGTGTGTCTCTGAGCCATAATTGCTATTGAGTTACAGGGAAAGGCAGACACTTGTCTTTTTCAGAAACATTTAAGTGTATGTTGAATAGGCCATGTGTCTGAATCACCAGCTGTAAAGCTGCATGTGAAACTATTTAAGATATCCAGTTTGATTTTTTTAGGTTTTACTTTTTGTGATCACGTGGGATTATTGTTGATGCATGTGTACTTTGAATGCGCTGAATCAATTTGTGTTTGATTTCTATTATTTACACATATGGAAATTTCTGAAATAAATAGAGAAGCCATAGAAGATTCACTTTAATTGCTAATATTCTAGTGAACCAAGAAATATAATGAGATTGGCATCTGAACAGGTCTGCATGAGATAGACAAAGAAGTTTACATTTAGAAAGGAAATTGTTGTATGGATAACACAGATGGGGTAGAGCATCAAAGAAGTATTATATAGGTTAGTACAGTAAGAAATAATTTCCTCTGTAATATACTTGGGATTGTGGCATATTTGTCCCACTGAGGTTTTAATAAAAATTATATTATACTGAGAGATTTTGGATGGCAATCCAGAGGCAAGCAGCCTATCTTCTTTATCAAACTTTTCATAATAGGACTGATTAAGCCATTTCATGGCATGTTTGGCCCTATTAGTGTGAAAATTTAATATTCTTCTACCAGCAACAGTTGAAAATAGTCGCTTGAGGACCCTGAATACTGGTGAATGAGGTCAAGGGCCCACACCTGTTCTGTAAATTTTCAAATTTGGTGGGCCCAGTTAGAATGGGTCAATGCTCTATTCAAGTTACCTTAAATCACTGCCTTATGGGCCTCCCACATTAATATGAGAGAAATAGTGTAATCAGCATTGGTGGTAAATTAATGTTAATATTTGGTATAATGGGCTTTATTTTGAGGACTGATAAGGATCCTATCATTGAGATGCTGTAGTTTGGGTTTACAATTGGTCTGGGGATCCACAATGTCCACTATCACTGGGCTGTGGTCTGACCATGTTCAAAGCAAAATAGAGGCATCTAGGATGGTCTGTGCTGGTTCCATACTAAGAAATATCATATCAAGCCTGGTGTATACATCACATATAAAGAAATAAAAAGTCTAGACCCTGGCCGAGGGCTTCATGGCACTCCATGCATCAAATTAAAGTCAGAGTGTGAGGAGTGTAGCTAGAGCCACAGATCCACCAGAGAACACTCTTTGAAGGTATTGAGGTTAGAGTTTGGACCTGTCCAGATGGAAATCAACAAAAGTACAGGTTGAGTCTCCAATATACAAAATGCTTGGAACCAGAAGCATTTTATATATCTGATGTTTGTGGATTTTGGAATACTCGGCACCCTGTATTTAGATGCCAGGTCCAGCTGTGTGTGTGTGTGTGTGTGTGTGAGGGGGGTGGTGGTCCTAAAAGGTGCCTTGGGAGGGTTCAGTGGGTGGCGTGGGGGCTCTGGTGGATTGGGAAGGTCAGCAAGTGCCATATGGGAGGTTGTTGGATGCAGAAGGTGGTCAGCGGGTGCAGCAGTGGGTCTGGTGCATGCAGCAGAGGTGAGTGTCCTGTGGGGGGCTTTGGGTACCAGGAGGGTCCCTGTGAGTGCAGTAAATCAGAGTGGCTTCTCTGCCATTCTGACAGCCCCAGCCATAAGCTATTGCTACTAGTTGACATCATGATGTCAGGTCACATCATAGTCACACTCCCTCTATGAAGTAGAGAGTTGTGTTTATCCAGAGCATGGAAGAAGCAAGATTGTCTCTGACTCACACATGACAGCCAGTACCAGTGGGAGGTGATTTATTGCTCTGGGACTGCTACGGAGGGCTGCATTTAATAGAGAGCCACTCCCTGTGTTATCATCAGACCTACCAGGGGGGTGGTGGTCCTAAAAGGTGCCTTGGGAGGGTTCAGTGGGTGGCGTGGGGGCTCTGGTGGATTGGGAAGGTCAGCAAGTGCCATATGGGAGGTTGTTGGATGCAGAAGGTGGTCAGCGGGTGCAGCAGTGGGTCTGGTGCATGCAGCAGAGGTGAGTGTCCTGTGGGGGGCTTTGGGGACCAGGAGGGTCCCTGTGAGTGCAGTAAATCAGAGTGGCTTCTCAGCCATTCTGACAGCCCCAGCCATAAGCTATTGCTACTAGTTGACATCATGATGTCAGGTCACATCATAGTCACACTCCCTCTATGAAGTAGAGAGTTGTGTTTATCCAGAGCATGGAAGAAGCAAGATTGTCTCTGACTCACACATGACAGCCAGTACCAGTGGGAGGTGATTTATTGCTCTGGGACTGCTACGGAGGGCTGCATTTAATAGAGAGCCACTCCCTGTGTTATCATCAGACCTACCCGGCTTCTATGGGCTGTAGCTGATGCAGTTCATAGAAACCAGTGTTTTGCACATTCACAGTCCTCCTGCCACTTGTGTGCATACACTGGCCCCAGCGCCTGCCCAATCCATTGCGCAATTGCCAGGACTCAGCCGGCCAGGAGTCCGGGCAGGGTAGTGGCAGTGGGATGCGGTCGTTAGGTCGACACAGCTTAGGTTGTCATTCATTAGGTCAACCACTGAAGGTTGACATGCATTAGGTCGACATGGTCAATAGGTCAACATGGTCATTAGGTCGACATGTACTAGGTTAACAGGTCAAATGGTCGACATGAGTTTTTCTATTTTTTTTTTATTTTTAGGACTTTTTCATACTTGATGATCCACGTGGACTACAATTGGGAATGGTAACCTGTGCCGTGCACAGTGGTAGTAGAGCAAAGCACTTTGCCCGAAGCATGGCGAGCAAATCGAGCCATGCGAGGGGTCATGGTGCACTAATTAGGGTTCCCCGTCACTTTACAAAGAAAATGACACCAAAAAAGTCCAAAAACCCATGTCGACCTTTTGACCTGTTGACCTAGTACATGTCAACCTAATGACCATGTTGACCTATTGTCCCTGTTGACCTAATGCATGTTGACCTTCCATGGTTGACCTAATGACTGTCGACCTAAGTTGAGTCGATCCAACGATCCATACCCATCGCAGCCCCCCTCCCTTCAAACAGGTATGAGCTGCTGCTGGGTATAAATATTGAATAAAGTATAGGGAATGTTGTTAAGGGCACATTCAAGGATAAAAAAATCTACCTTCTCAGACCCATACAATATTAGAAGGAACACAGGCAAGATGACTAGCAAATAGTACAGACACCTATTTTTTTACGCTTAGTGTCACAGGTGTAGTAGATATTGGGATAATATCTAGTTGTAAGCAGAAACACTACATCATGCCCCAGCTGTGTGTGAGAAATATTCCTATTTTTTATGTAAATTTTGCTCACTTTAGTACAATCTCCCAATGCATATGTACCCCCTGGGGTTGCCAGGTGTCTAAGTGGTTGGAATAGGTATCACAGGTGTTCGATGACTAGGTTATAGACCCTTTCCCTAAGATGTTTTCCCCAATACCATGTTCATTGATCTGGTGCAGAGCGGTAGGACAGAATGATACTCAACAGTGATTCAATGACAGCAATCTCCAGCAGGAAGTTTTTTTTCTATTTAGCAGCAAAGATGTCTTAATTAAAAATGGTAATAAGTGGTATGGCAAGGATTGGATAATTGCAATAATAAACATGGAAGAAAACCATTGCAAAGACGAATATTTCAAGAAAGTCAAATTTAGCTACAGCATAGCTCACAAAACAGCTGGACATTCAGTAATTCATTGATTTCAATCAATCTAATTACAGATATAAGCATATTCAGAGCAGTGCAGAAGGTGAGTAAGAACATGATTTTCAATATCAATTGCTACTCACTCACTCACTCACTCACTCACTCCTGCTTTCCTGTTTCTCCACACTCACAGAAGCACCCTGTTGCTTCAGCTCTGCATCGCTGCTCTCCACTATCCTACGTTTTCTCTCCAACAACCTGCATCACTGCCCTCTTCTTCCCACAAAGTTCTGCTTGCTCTCTCCTTCATCATAGAAGTGTCTGAGGAAGTCGCCGAGAACAGTTTGTAGGCAGAGAAATGTGTTACACGGAGAGCCAGTTTGAGAACACCACTGCCGTGGGAGCCAAAAGTGCACCGTTGTCTGTCCAAACAAGCCGTCAGGACCACATAGTCTAAAGCCCCATTTCCACCACTGCCGCAAGTGCAGACCCAAACAGCGAGTGGGTAAGAGGGAGGAAAATTTGTGTGGGATCCCAATATATTCAAACATCAGTCTTGAGAACTGTGCACTGAATCATATGGTCATGAGGACCATACAGTGAAATATTTGTGGCTTTGAGGATTGTACAGTTTTATTAATCACGGCATATTGGTGACTGACAGAAAACTGTATATTGATTAAACCCACAATAAGTCTAAAAAGACTGAATACATCGGAAGAACTGTATGCTACTGTATAAGCTACAGACAAATATATGAACTGAGATATTTTATGCCTCACTAATAAACAGCCAAATTAACGTTTTGCTATAAAACACATGCAAACAAACGAACTGAGCTATTCTATGCTTCATTAATAAATAACCAGATTCCAGAATTAAGTTTTGGGGGAATATTCAGTTTATTAAAAGCTGATTAAGTGATTATTGTGGCTTCAAATTTAAGATAAATATGTATTCTGTATTTCATATGGTGTTTTTTAGACTGTAAAATTTTATTGTGTATTACATTTTTTTATTATAAGATAAATCCTTATTTCGGTTATGACAATTGCCGCTAACAAAGTATATTGAGATAAGCAATGTAGGTTAATTACCATTAGGAATAGCAACGCTCCCATCTATTTATTCCTTGGTTCATCAAAGAGGCAGCTCTTTTCACCTCATAAACAGGACGCACGACCCGACTCTGGACTGTCCATTAACGCCCGCTGTGCCAGCCAAATGAATGGTCAGGTTTGCAAACACTATCATTTATATTTAAAGGGGTATACACAACTTTATCTGGGGTGCCACACATAGCAACAACAAATGTGTCATAGTGTGCCATATAAATTAAATAAAATAAAATAACATATTTAACCAAAATGTAATAGCTGATGATTTGTGGATACTGCCTCTATTTTACCAATATAGCCACTAGATTTAAAATGGCAATAACTGTAGTTTAAAGCAAAATCAAACTTGTAATGCATTAAAACTAATTGCTGCTTTTACTCTAGCAGCTAACTTGCCAAATTTGTTCTAGCATTGGCAAATCATAGGCTATTACTTTTGGGTCATAACATTTTTTCCAATAGATATGGAGTACTGTATTCAATATTTATAATGCATATCTCACACTATTATTGGTATAGTGAAAAGAATATCTTTGCACGTGATAAACATTTTTGGAAAAAAATGTTTTTTTTTTTTTTCATTTATCCAATATGTTTATAATAAGCAGCAGAATAAAATGTTTTAGATTGTTGCACTACAGTATTATACTATTTAACAAACAAGCACTTTATCCTTGAATATAACTGACATGATTGTGATCTTGGTCAGAAAATCAATTTTGCATTAGAGGATTATACCAAAGCTTTGACAAATTGCATTCTTAGAGCAAATCTCCCTAGCTTCATGTCTCCAAAGAATTGATTCAGTATGTAAAAAGAACTTTAGCAACTGACAGGTAAGTAACAAAGATTCTCTTAATATACCCTCCCCAAGATTAAAGATAACATGTTGAAACTATTTAAATCCACTCCCCATATTTTTTAAGCTATTCTGAGTAAATAAGTTTGCTACAGCATATACCTAGTAACAGTATGTTCCTCATATACTCATAGCTTAAATTAATAATGAGTCAGTGGACAACGGGGACATCTTGATTACATGTAGTAGGACTTGTAGGACTACTGTTTATCTGAAGGATTGTTTTACATTGAACATTAAAGGCCTGCTTCAAAGTTTTTCCAGAAAGAAATGAGAATATCTGCTTGCATCTACAGTATGTAGCAGTTCTGCCCCATCCATCTACGTGTATAAAAAAAGCAGATGTCATCTCTGTCATAGCAGACTTGCACCAGTCCTATTTGTGCACAGGAGTTCTATCTGAATTCAGACTGATATGTGTTTAGACACAACTCTGAGAAGCTGTTACTTCCTGCCACACACCCCATGACATGCCCATGATGCACTAATCCAAAGTGCAAACATTCCAGTTCTGCCAAGTTGCACCCACTCAGTCGCAGTTGGTACTGCAGTGAAGATGTCAGTAAATGCATTTGCACACGCGTAATGGCTTCAAATCATGAGATCCATCCACGATGTGGATTTACTGTATGTGCAGCTCTGAATAAAGTACTATGTGGTTGATACATAATTTAATTCTAACTAGAGATGTGCACCGGAAATTTTTCGGGTTTTGGTTTTGGATTCGGTTCCGCGGGCGTGTTTTGGATATGAACGCGTTTTGGCAAAACCTCCCTTAAAAATGTTTTCAGTTTCGGGTGTGTTTTGGATTCTGGTGTTTTTTTTCCAAAAAACCCTCAAAAACAGTTTAAAACATAGAATTTGGGGGTAATTTTGATCCTATAGGATTATTAACCTCAATAACCATAATTTACACTCATTTCCAGTCTATTCTGAACACCTCACACCTCACAATATTACTTTTAGTACTAAAATTTGCACCAAGGTCGCTGGATGACTAAGCTAAGCGACCCAAGTGGGCGGCACAAACACCTGGCCCATCTAGGAGTGGCACTGCAGTGTCAAACAGTATGGCACTTATAAAAATTGGCCCCAAACATCACATGATACAAAGATAAATAAAAAAAGAGGTGCAAGATGGAATTGTCCTTGGGCCCTCCCACCCACCCTTATGTTGTATAAACAGGACATGCACACTTTAACAAACCCATCATTTCAGCCACAGGGTCTGCCACACAACTGTGGCTGAAATGACTGGTTGGTTTGGGCCTCCACCAAAAAAAGAAGCAATCAATCTCTCCTTGCTCAAACTGGCTCTACAGAGGCAAGATGTCCACCTCATCATCATCCTCCGATTCCTCACCACTTTCACTGTGTACATCCCCCTCCTCACAGAGTATTAATTCGTCCCTACTGGAATCCACCATCACAGGTCCTTGTGTACTTTCTGGAGGCAATTACTAGTAAATGTCTCCACGGAGGAATTTATTATAATTCATTTTGATGAACATCATCTTCTCCACATTTTCTGGAAGTAACCTCGTACGCCGATCGCTGACAAGGTGACCGGCTGCACTAAACAATCTTTCGGAGTACACACTGGAGGGGAGGCAACTTAGGTAAAATAAAGCCAGTTTGTGCAAGGGCCTCCAAATTGTCTCTTTTTCCTGCCAGTATACGTACGGACTGTCTGACGTAACTACTTGGATGCTGTCACTCATATAATCCTCCACCATTCTTTCAATGGTGACAGAATCATATGCAGTGACAGTAAACGACATGTCAGTAATCGTTGGCAGGTCCTTCAGTCCGGACCAGATGTCAGCACTCGCTCCAGACTGCTCTGCATCACCGGCAGTGGGTGGGCTCGGAATTCTTAGCCTTTTCCTCGCAGCCCCAGTTGTGGGAGAATGTGAAGGAGGAGCTGTTGACGGGTCACATTCCGCTTGAGTTGACAAGTGTCTCACCAGCAGGTCTTTGAACCTCTGCAGACTTGTGTCTGCCGGAAAGAGAGATACAATGTAGGCTTTAAACCTAGGATCGAGCACGGTGGCCAAAATGTAATGCTCTGATTTCAACAGATTGACCACCCGTGAATCCTGGTTAAGCGAATGAAGGGCTCCATCCACAAGTCCCACATGCCTAACGGAATCGCTCCATTTTAGCTCCTCCTTCAATCTCTCCAGTTGCTTCTGCAAAAGCCTGATGAGGGGAATGACCTGACTCAGGCTGGCAGTGTCTGAAATGACTTCACGTGTGGCAAGTTCAAAGGGTTGCAGAACCTTGCACAACGTTGAAATCATTCTCCACTGCACTTGGGTCAGGTGCATTCCCCCTCCTTTGCCTATATCATAGGCAGATGTATAGGCTTGAATGACCTTTTGCTGCTCCTCCATACTCTGAAGCATATAAAGGGTTGAATTCCAACTCGTTACCACCTCTTTCATCAGATGATGGCGGGGCAGGCTCAGGAATGTTTGCTGGTGGTCCAGTCTTCGGCACGCGGTGGCTGAATGCTGAAAGTGGCCTGCAATTCTTCGGGCCCCCGATAGCATCTCTTGCATGCTCCTGTCGTTTTAAAAAAAATTCTGCACCACCAAATTCAATGTATGTGCAAAACATGGGACGTGCTGGAATTTGCCCACGTGTAATGCACGCACAAAATTGGTGGCGTTGTCACAAATCCCCAGGAGAGTCCAATTGGGGTAAGCCATTCTGCGATGATGTTCCTCAGTTTCCGTAAGAGGTTGTCAGCTGTGTGCCTCTTATGGAAAGAGCGAGATGCTGCTTCTGGTGCCGCCGCTGCTGTTCTTGCTGCAGGATGCAATACATCTACCCAGTGGGCTGTCACAGTCATATAGTCCTGAGTCTGCCCTGCTCCACTTGTCCACATGTCCGTGGTTAAGTGGACATTGGGTACAACTGCATTTTTTAGGACACTGGTGAGTCTTTTTCTGATGTCTGTGTACATTCTCAGTTCACCTGCCTAGAGAAGTGGAACCTAGATGGCATTTGGTACCGGGGACACACTACCTCAAGAAATTCTCTAAGTCCCTGTGAACTAACGCCGGATACCGGACGCACGTCTAACACCAACACGGCTGGCAAGGCCTGAGTTATCCGCTTTGCAACAGGATGACTGCTGTGATATTTCATCTTCCTTGCAAAGGACTGTTGGACAGTCAATTGCTTACTGGAAGTAGTACAAGTGGTCTTACGACTTCCCCTCTGGGATGATGATCAACTCCCAGCAGCAACAACAGCAGCACCAGCAGCAGTAGGCGTTACACTCAAGGATCCATCGGAGGAATCTCAGTCAGAAGAGGACTCGTCAGACTTGCCAGTGACATGGCCTGCAGGACTATTGGCGTTCCTGTCTAAGGAGGAAATTGACACTGAGGGAGTTGGTGGTGTGATTTGCAGGAGCTTGGGTACAAGAGGAAGGGATTTAGTTGTCAATGGACTGCTTCCGCTGTCACCCAAAGTTTTTGAACTTGTCAATGACTTCTGATGAATGCGCTCCAGGTGACGTATGTCATGTCTAGCAAAGTTTGAGGATCCGGCAGCTGAGATTTGCCCGGGGAGGTAGCAGGCTGTGGATGAACAAGATGAGGGGGTTGGATATAGTTCCTTTGCATGGGACACGGAGCAATGAAGAACGTAGGCAGGGTTTGAGAGTCAATAGAAAGTATTTATTATGTACAGGGCTGAGGTAGAGAACTGAGGCTGGAGCACAATTGTTAAGGAACGTAAAGAACTGCGGGTTGTGGCTTGAAAGATGAGGTTGTGATTAATGAACTGCGGAACTGTGGATAGTGGTTAAAGACGTGGCTGGAGGTGAAGAACTGTGGACTGTGGTTTGAAAGACGAGACTTTAGATGATGAACTGTGGTACTGTGGATGGTGGTTGAAGACGTGGCTGGAGACAAGGATTGTGGACTAATCTGCAGGCTGTGGTCGGTGGTACAAAGGCATGGCTGGTGAATGAGATCTGTGGAGTGTGGCTTGAAAGACGAGGCAGAAGACCCGGGGCTGACTGTGCCCAAAGAGACTTACTGGACCGGGTTTTCCAAGAGCGCTTCCACAGGCAGTAGCAGGCTAGAAATGGCAGGGCTGCAGCATCAACAGAGAACCGACCAAGCAGGATCAGGAGGAACCAGAATACAGCAGGAATCCTGGGAGCACAGGCTAAAGCACCTACAACAGGGTTGTAACTTGAAGCACTGGCGTCCCTGTCCTAAACCAGTCCCCTTTTATAGGGAGAGCTTCCCCTGGTTTGGCTGGAAGAAAGAGGAAACAGTAACTTTGCTTAAAACTTGGTCTCCAACATGGCGGTGCCCAGTAATGCAGACCTTTTTACAAAGCCACATTGCTCACTGCCCCTGGTCTCCTAGCAAGAGTGACCCGCTGTAGCGGTGTCCCGCTGCCACAAGCGGACCCCCTCACCACCGCTACTGCTGCCCACGGATCCGGCGCAGCAGCCCACCTCCGCTGCTGCCCGCACATCACCAAGGAAGCCAGCCCAGCGGCCCCAGCGTACTGGTAAGACTCCAGACGCTGACAGTACCCCCCTTTGCGGGTGGACTCCGGACACCTATGTGGTTTAGTTGGAAACTTGGCATGAAATTTCCGAAGAACTCTTGGAGCATGGACATCCTCTGCATCTACCCAAGATCTCTCCTCTGGCCCATACCACTTCCAATCAACAAGGTACTGGATGCGACCATAATGTCTGCGAGAATCGAGTATTTTGTGAATCTCAAATTCGTCTCCATGTGCTGATTGGATCTTGGGTGATTTAGGCAGAGCGGCTCTGAACCGATTAAGTTCCAATGGTTTTAAGAGAGAAATATGAAATGCATTAGGAATTCTTAACTGCGGAGGTAATTTCACTTTGTAAGCCACAGGATTCAACACTTTTTCGATTGGGTAAGGCCCAATAAATCTGGGAGCAAACTTTCTTGTAGGAACCTTTAATCCTAGGTTACGTGTGGAAACCCAAACCCGATCTCCTACCTTAAGGCTTGGTACAGCTTTTTGTTTCAGATCTGCATAGGTCTTATATCTCTTGGATGTCTTGAGCAAAGTCTTGTGAATTTGTTTCCAGGCTTCAGTAAATTGTCGAAGTGTTGACTCTGCGGCAGGAACCTCGAGCGTAGGCAGAAGTTGGAAGTCAGGAACTCTTGGATGGTAACCATAATTAATGAAGAATGGAGAAGATTTTGTGGCAGAGTGATAAAGACTGTTATGGGCAAATTCTGCGAATGGGAGGAAGTACAGCCAGTCGTCCTGTGAGGAGGACATGAATAAACGTAGAAAATTCTCCAGATCCTGGTTCACTCTCTCTGTTTGACCATCCGTTTGGGGATGATATCCTGAGGAGAAGTTTAATTTCACTCCAAGAGTAGAACATAGGGATCTCCAAAACTTGGCCACAAATTGAGGACCTCTATCAGACACGATTTCCTGTGGTAGACCATGGAGTCGAAAGATCTCTGCTATAAACAATTTTGCCATCTGGGATGCAGATGGAAGATTAGCCAGAGGAACAAAGTGTGCCATTTTAGAGAATCGGTCAACTATGACCCATACGGTGTTCCGCCCACCAGACATAGGTAAATCTGTAATAAAGTCCATTGAAATATGCATCCATGGTCTTAGTGGTACCAGCAAAGGATGGAGTAACCCGGCTGGTGGACCTTTGGGACTTTTATGCTGGGCTTATTTTGGACAGGCAGCTACGAATTCCTGAACATCAGTCCTGAGATGAGACCACCAGTAGGAGCACTGAATGAATTTAAGTGTTTTATGACTGCCCACATGGCCCATGAAGGAGGAAGAGTGAGCCCATGTAAGAAGTTTTTTGCGAATATTTGGTGCAACAAAGAACTTCCCTGGTGGGGGAAGTGGAGAGGTATTAGTTGCAGAAAACGAACGGTCAGAGGGTTCTTCTGAACTTAGGAAGCGAGATAATGCATCTGCCTTTTTGTTGAGGGAACCTGGTCGGTAACTGAGTTTAAAATTAAAACGGGTAAAGAAGAGTGCCCATCTTGCTTGGCATGGGTTCAGACATCAGGATGACTGTAGATACAGGAGGTTCTTGTGATCTGTGGTCACCGAAATTGGATGCTGAGCTCCCTCCAACAAATACCTCCACTCCTCAAAGGCCATCTTAATTGCCAGTAATTTTGTTCCCCAATAGCGTAATTCTGTTCAGTGGGGGAGAATCTTCGCGAGAAGAATGCACAAGGATGAACCTTCTTGTCCTCGAAGAGCTGAGATAATACTGCTCCTACTCCTACAGTAGAGGCATCAACCTCCACCAAAAACGGACGGCTAAGATCGGGTTGTCAAAGAATTGGAGCAGTCATGAAGGCCTCCTTTAAAGACAAAAAAGCTTCCAAAGCCTCTGGAGACCACTTGGCAGGATTGGCTCCCTTCCTAGTTAATGCGGAATAGGAGCTATGACAGAAGAATAATTTTGAATGAATCTTCGGTAGAAGTTAGCGAACCACAGAAAATGTTGAATTCCTTTAAGGGTAGCTGGAAGCGCCCAATCCTGAATCGCCTGGACTTTAATGGGATCCATCTGTAACCTCTGCCCTGAGAAGAGAAGAAGAAGGGAGCTCCAATTGGGTTAATAAGACAGACTCTTTCTTGGTATATAATTCTGAGAATTCACCTAGCTTGACCTCTGTAGCACAAACTAGGAGAAGGCGTTTCACAGACGTAAATTACAAGTTTTAACAAAGTGATCAGATGCACCACAATACAAGCAGAGGTTCCCTTGTTGCCGTCTCTGACGTTCTTCATTGGAGAGGCGGGAGCGATTAATCTGCATGGGTTCCTCCGCAGTTGGTGATGATGGTGTTGGTGGAAGAACAACTCTAGGCTTAGGGCGATCTGACCGCAACCTCTCCTTACAGCGTTCTCTGTACCTCAGGTCTAGCTTATAGCATAAAGAAATTAGTTTATCCAACTTATCAGGTACGTTCTGAGTTGCGAGGTCATCTTTGATCTTTTCGGAGAGACCGCTCCAAAAAGCTGCAATGAGAGCCTCCTCGTTCCAGTTCAGTTCTGTGGAAAGGGTGCGAAACTGGATCACGTACTGACTGACCGTACGCGTGCCCTGACGCAGGTGCAGGATCTCCAATGAGGCGGCAGAAGTCCTGCCCGGTTCGTCGAAGATTCTTCGATAGGTGGCCACGAATTCTGGATAGTTAGATAAGATGGGATCCATCCTCTCCCACAAAGGTGAAGCCCATTCCAACGCTTGCCCAGTAAGTAAAGAAATTATATAGGCTACTGGTTCCTGCTGATGGGAAGTTGGTCGACTGTAGTTCGAACTGGATTTCGCACTGGTTAAGAAACCCGCGGCATTGTTTTGGATTGCCATCGAATTTACAGGGAGATGGCAAATGCAACCGTGGAAGTGGTACTGGTACAGGAGGAAGCGGGACCGGAGGTGCTAATGTGGGAGCAGCTGTAGATACTTGAGGGGCCATCATGGCAACACAGAGAGAATCGAGATGTTTGGACATACTCTGCATGAACTGCATGATTTGAGATTGTGTGGCCTCCTGCTTACTTAAGCGAGAGCAGATATCTGCAGTTGAATCCCCTCCTGAGGCCTGATCACCTGTTGAATCCATTGGGTTAGTGCTTACTGTCACTACTAGCAAAGTTTGAGGATCCGGCAGCTGAGATTTGCCCGAGGAGGTAGCAGGCTGTGGATGAACAAGATGAGGGGGTTGGATATAGTTCCTTCGCATGGGACACGGAGCAATGAAGAATGTAGGCAGGGTTTGAGAGTCAATAGAAAGTATTTATTATGTACAGGGCTGAGGTAGAGAACTGAGGCTGGAGCACAATGGTTAAGGAACGTAATTGCGGATAGGAACTGCGGGTTGTGGCTTGAAAGACGAGGTTGTGATTAATGAACTGCGGAACTGTGGATAGTGGTTAAAGACGTGGCTGGAGGCGAAGAACTGTGGACTGTGGTTTGAAAGACGAGACTGTAGATGATGAACTGTGGAACTGTGGATGGTAGTTGAAGACATGGCTGGAGACAAGGACTGTGGACTGTGGTTTGGAAAACGAAGCTGAAGATAATAATCTGCAGGCTGTGGTCGGTGGTACAAAGGCGTGGCTGGTGAAGGAGATCTGTGGAGTGTGGATTGAAAGACGAGGCAGAAGACCCGGGGCTGACTGTGCCCAAAGAGACTTACTGGACCGGGTTTTCCAAGAGCGCTTCCACAGGCAGTAGCAGGCTAGAAACGTCAGGGCTGCAGCAGCAACAGAGAACCAACCAAGCAGGATCAGGAGGAACCAGAATACAGCAGGAATCCTGGGAGCACAGGCTAAAGCACTTACAACAGGGTTGTAACTTGAAGCACTGGCGTCCCTGTCCTAAACCAGCCCCCTTTTATGGGAGAGCTTCCCCTGGATTGGCTGGAAGCAACAGGAAACAGGAACTATGCTTAAAACTTGGTCTCCAACATGGCGGCGCCCAGTAATGCAGACCTTTTTGCAAAGCCACATTGCTCACTGCCCCTGGTCTCCTAGCAACAGCTCAGCAAGAGCGACCCACTTTAACAGCATCCCGCCACCTCGAGCGGATCCCCTCACCGCCGCTACTCCTGCCCACTGATCCGGCGCAGCAGCCCACCTCTGCTGCTGCCCGCACATCGCCAAGTAAGCCAGCCCCGCGGCCCCAGCGTACTGATAAGACTCCGGACGCTGACAACGTATAAGGGAGGATGTTCCTAGGTGGTTAACGCCCTTACCCCTACTTATTACAGCTTGACAAAGGCAACACACGGCTTGACACCTGTTGTCCGCATTTCTGTTAAAATAATTCCACACCGACGAGGTGATTTTTTAAAAAATTTGACCAGGCATGTCAATGGCCATATTCATCCCACAGACAATAGGTGTCTCCCCGGGTAACTGACTTAAACAAACCACCTCACCATCAGAATCCTCCTGGTCAATTTCCTCCTCAGCACCAGGAACACTCATATCCTCATCTTGGTGTACTTCAACAGTGACATCTTCAATTTGACTATCAGGAACTGGACTGTGGGTGCTCCTTCCAGCACTTCCAGGGGGCGTGCAAATGGTGGAAGGAGCCACCTCTTTTCTTCCAGTGTTGGGAAGGTCAGGCATCGCAACCAACACAGTTGGACTCTCCTTGGGGATTTTTTTATTTAGAAGAACGCACATTTCTTTGCTGTGCTTTTGCCATACTTGCAGTGACACGGAGCTGCAAGATACAGCAATGGCCTACTGTACTGTACAACTATATACTGTTGGTCACCAAAATGCTGCACTGTACTACTATATATACTGCTCACAAAAATGCAGCCCAGATATGGAATGGATACTTGCAGTGACACAGAGCTGCAAGATACAGCAATGGCCTACTGTACTGTACAACTATATACTGTTGGTCACCAAAATGCTGCACTGTACTACTATATATACTGCTCACAAAAATGCAGCACAGATATGGAATGGATACTTGCAGTGACACAGAGCTGCAAGATACAGCAATGACCTACTGTACTGTACAACTATATACTGTTGGTCACCAAAATGCAGCACACTGAGCACAGATATTTGCAGCACACTGAGCACAGATATGGAGCTTTTCAGGCAGAGAACGTAGCCGCGTCCTCTCCGTTCAATCTCCAATGCATGAGTAAAAATGGCGGCGACGCGCGGCTCTTTATATAGAATACGAATCTCGCAAGAATCCGACAGCGGGATGATGACGTTCGGCCGCGTTCTGGTTAACCGAGCAAGGCGGGAAGATCCAAGGCTGCCTCGGAACCGTGTAAAATAGGTGAAGTTCGGGGGAGTTCGGATCTTGATGAACCGAATCCGCTCATCTCTAATTCTAACCTGTATCTCATTGCTACAGTACCTATTTGCAATTGAGAACTGTAACTTTTACACACATGTAAAGCTCTGACATGCACCTTGTGCAAATGTTCTTGTTTTTAAGCTGGATGGATCTAGACAATTACCTGACTGAATTTTTTTTACGTGCTTTAATGAATGTGCACACAGAAACAAAGCATCCATTTCTAAATGTGCCCCTGTTTTTTTATGAAGTCGTTTTTTTGCTCTTAATCATGGCGTATCATAGAGTTTTTGGGGTACTTCTGTAGTTTCTATTATCAATGTTTTCTTACTGTTTACATCTCTATAGCGT
The DNA here is from genome assembly GCF_028390025.1 of Pseudophryne corroboree. Taxonomy (NCBI): domain Eukaryota; kingdom Metazoa; phylum Chordata; class Amphibia; order Anura; family Myobatrachidae; genus Pseudophryne; species Pseudophryne corroboree. The sequence goes on along the minus strand of NC_086447.1, from coordinate 457,751,596 downwards.
CTTGCTGTTTATTGCTGCTCTTCATTGTGTATCTAAAGGGTAAAATACTAAGAAAATGACATCCCTGAAATAAACACCAAAAACATTACTTTGCAGTAAACTCAACCACTGTAATGTTTACTCTGCACTGCCTAGTTGCTGGAATTGGATGAAGAAATTATACATTTGTGGATTACTGCACTGTAACAGGGCAGCAATTTACCCTGTCCTTTTAACTCCTGATGTCACGTTGTCATGCCTAGGGGACAGAGAAGCTAGCTCTGGGAAATAGAGCTTTGCCCTGAGTAACATTTGCAGTATTACTGCTGGCTGCAGGTTGTTATTCCAGGCACCCTGCAAGTCACAATTAGAGATGGTGCCACCTCCATGGACCTGCGCCCTGTTCTGGCACCGATCTGGTGCACTGTCCTTCATAATGTCACAACAGACATTGAAAATTAGCAATTATCTGGCCGGTCAAGCACATCCACAACAGGCAGTGCACCAAACACAAACCTGTTTCTGAGGCATGACATTATCATCGTACACCTTTTCAAGTTGCCAATGAATTTCAGTTGCTGATATGACCTTTAAATGCAGAAATCTGATCACACTACTCTCTTCAATGATTGCACATGTTTCTGTCAGCCCCACCATCCTTCCAATGATGTTGGAACAGTATGACTGATATAAGGCGCAGTTTAATGGCCGTGAGGGGAAGCAGTGATCTACCTGCTATGGCCTGGTGGAAAATTTGAATGAAATAGAGAACATTATACAGGTGAGAGATCTTGTTACCTTACTTATTGAATCACCTTCGGATTTCTGTATTTAATAAAATACTGTACGCATCCAAAATCTTGTCCAGAGTAGGGAAGCTAGTGCTACTATACATCAACCTGTAACTTTAGGTTAATACTTTCACTGTTTTTCTAAATACCAGTACCTACTTTCATAGACAAAAAGACAGACACCAAATTTAATATTATTATTATCATTATTATTATTATTATTATTATTATTATAGAAGTATAAATAATGCATTCATTTTTCTTTTACTGTAGTTTGTGTTCTGGTTAATTTACATATGTTCTGTTAAGATTCCTAATGTAAAAGAGCTTTGAGAAATAAATTACTGAAGTGATTCCTATCTGCTTAATCACAATGAACTAATCACTTTTAATGATAGCAGAATTAGCACTTAATGACTGTAATAAACACAAGAAAATTAAAAGTCTTTTTAAGGTGTTGGTTGAAAGAGTAAACATGATTTCAACAAATTAATTACTGACCTTTCACAAGAAAGAAAAGATATTCTGTTGTCAAACTACATAATTTGAAGGGAATAACAGTAAGAAACTGTATTATTTTGACACGTGTTCTTTTCGTGAACAAATTATGCTCATTCTCTAATTATGCACCCCTAATTGACTGAACCAATTACATTTATGCATTATGTACAGGAAATTAATATCTATCTAAGAATGTAAACAACTTGAAGGCTAAATCCATCAGGAGATAATCTCTGCAATAAAGCTAATATATTTGTTTATTTTCAAATAATTATGATTCCAAAATACCTTTTCTATGAGCTTCTGTAAGTCCCAGTGAGAGTTTTCTGGTTCAGCATCTTTTCAAAGTGCAGTCCTAATGACAGATCTGTTGTAAGATCACAGGTATATGGCAGAAAACTCTGTATACAGTACTATAATAAATTATAAGATGTCAACAGCAACATCTAACATTCTGTAAACCTACTGCAGCCTGATTGGACCATCTGCAGCTTGAATATTGACTGCTTAGAACTGCAAGGTTCAGAGAAAGTAAAGTTAACATTAATGGAGGTTTGGGGTGGGGGGACATGAGAATGCAAAGGATATTAACTGTCTGCTAACTTATGAAGAATTTGAGCAAATAAAAATGTAAGTACATATTTAATGCATGTCACTTTCATACAATGTGGTAGAGGTAAATAAAATCTCCCATTACATATATGACAATGTCATTTTGCATCAAATATTTTGTTTAAAGTATTCAAAATCCAACCACATAATATTGACTGTAAATTATTGCCACTGTGCCCAGGGGCGTCACTGCCCCTGATGACATCCTGTGCAGATGGCTGCAAAATGGGTGTGTGGCCTTGTGGAAGGGGCATGACTTAGCAGGAGTAGTGTGGCCTCATGGACTGTATCCCCATTTTCAGCATTCCAGGGATTTGGGTGATACAGGTTGCCCCCAGGGAGTGCTATAGCTGCAGTGCTTGCTCCTACAAAGTGACAAAAGACAGGTGCTGCACGTAATTTATTTTTGGTGTCACCCCTCGGTGGATGACACCCGAGGGCAGTCCGCACCCCCCTTATGGCGCCACTGACTGCAACACTATTCATTCTTCAAACTGTAAATTTACAAATACTGTACAGGGCCTGATATACAGTCAGCCATGTGCAACTCTTGCATTGAAAACAATGTTGTGTGATACCAAGTATGCACAGCATGCCTGCCAGCAGGCATTGCATAGAGTTGTAGCATGGAGCCATGGCTCCCAGAGCAAGCTCACGTCACGGCGCCCCCCCGCTATATACACACAAACACATAGTTCCCAACAGGGAAAAAAAGCATTGAATCCCACGGGGAAAAACAAACAACACAATAGCCTCCACAGGGGGGAAGAGAAAAGCACTCACACAATGTCCCCTACAGGAAAAAAAGTCACCTATATACTGGTCTATGGCTACAGTGCAATATGTATGAAAGTAGTAAGCTGGGTGTTTGGTGAGATGCGATATGATATACCAGCAGATGGGATGCCAGCTGTCAGTATACCGACAGTGAGTCCGCTCGCCACGCTTCGGGCCCAAGTGAGAATTATGGGCAGGTGTTGGGATTCTGACCACCAGTAAAATGTTGGCTGTCGAGATTCCGGAGTTAGTCTCCTGATCACTGGGATCCTGACAGCTGACATTATAACTGCATCCCATCCGGTGAATGTGGGACACTACAGACCTCTCAGCTATATCTGAATACTAAGTACTGTGCCTGCCTCTAATATGGCCACTCCCTCATCTCCTCCTCCAGCTGGTGTGTGTGAAGGGAGAAGCTTTCTCACTGCAACCAGGTCTCTGCCTCCTCCCAACTGTCATGCTGCATCACCTGCCTCCTATGGAGCTGGAGCCTTCCCCTATGCAGCCGCCTGGGTGACTGGAGCTAAGCAGGTACGGACAGTCAGAACCCTGCTGTGTGTGCGGCTCTGTCTCACTGCTGCTGCCATCCCAGACCATGTCTTGGAAGAGCCAGTGCTGGCCAGGTTGGGCAAGGCTACAAAGGATGTGCGGCATGTATAAGCATGCTCAGCACATTTTATTAGGGGGTGCACCATCATAGAGGTGTTTCTAGCACTGTCTATTAGCATTCCTTTCTATTCCATATACACCTTACCTATATGGTGGTTTCTCACAATGGGGAACCTCTGAAGAAATGTGCTTGGGCAGACAGTGACTTCAGTCAGTATTCACCAGCAACATGCAGTGAGGTAAATGACTCAGGATGCACTGCCTAGAACCAGAGCCAGATTCACACACAATGGGGGTAATTCCAAGTTGATCGCAGCAGGACATTTTTTAGCAATTGGGCAAAACCATGTGCACTGCAGGGGGGGGGGGGGGGGGGGCAGATATAATATTTGCAGAGAGAGTTAGATTTGGGTGGGTTGTTTTGTTTCTGTGCAGGGTAAATACTGGCTGCTTTATTTTTACACTGCAATTTAGATTGCAGATTGAACTCACCACACCCAAATCTAACTCTCTCTGCAAATGTTATATCTGCCTCCCCTGCAGTGCACATGGTTTTGCCCAATTGCTAACAAAGTTCCTGCTGCGATCAACTCAGAATTACCCCCAATATACAGTATGAGCCAAAGGGTACATGTGGGAATTATACACAGTATATACTGCTGGAAATTTGGCAAGTATTGATCAGAGATGTACAGAAAAGATAGGCGGGGGTGTTCACTGCCTCCCCATCATAGACTTTTTTACTCCAGAGTTTTCACTATAAAAAGGCAGGGGTGACAGGAAGATAGTGGGTGACTGAGGCAAGGGTGACAAGGAGTTAATGGGCGACTGGTGAGGCTGAGGGGGCAGGGAGATAGTGGAGGATTGAGGCAGGGGTGACCGGGAAATAGTAGGTAACTAGGGAGGCAGGGGTGACAAGGAGTTAATAGGTGAATAGTGAGGCTGGGGTGGCAGGGATATAGTGGAGGACTGAGGAAAGGGTGACATGGAGAGAGTGGGGGACTGTCATTCCTGGCCGTGTGACCCCCCTTTTTCCTCCCTGGCTCTGTCTGCTCCGAGTATGTCAATTTCTGTCTGACGGCTCAGAGTCCGACTTGTGCTGCATGGACGCAGTGCCCTCACCTGTCCGGTTCCCACCGTGGGTGAAAAAGAGAAGGGTAATGGCAGCTTTGGCAAGTTTATGGATGGAGGGGGGCAGCGTAGAGACCCCTCAATCTGGCATTTGCATGGCCAATAAACTAGTAGTATATATAAGTATGACTATATACTCTATAATAGCAGTAACTCTGTGACTACTGCTACCAATAAATACAACAACAGTGATAGTGCTAACAGCTACTACTATTATTATACACAGTGCCATACAGGCTTCAGAGTAATGACATGTATATTGTACTTTATACTTTGTGCATCCCCCCTTCTCACCTCCAGGGTGCTCACTCACCCAGCACCAGTCAAGCCACACCGGACGGGAGTAGCATGGTGGTACCATCTAGCTGACATCCAGATCGGCCGCTGCACACTCAGCAACAGTCTGAGATCATAATGCTTTCCCAGCAGACTCTGCACTGCAGTTTCCACCAGGGGACAGGGAATCTCTCATTGCACCTCAAACTCACTCCAAGTCACTGTATCCAGGTCCCAGCAGCATACACGTCACTGCATAGGAACCTGGCTAGTCACCACTGTGGCTCATGCTTGAGTTGCGGCAGCTGTAGTTAGCCCACATTGTGGTAACCAAGAAAACAAGGGGTCCCGACCCACCAGCAAACAATTCCAGAGTCCCACAGACCAAACCGCCCCTACGATCACACAGTACATTGAGGCGGGCTAAAAGGCAGTGGCATGCTGTGATTAACCCGGATGGCCACTGGTCGGGGGGTAGTGCAGTCCTGACTGGCAGCCGTGCGGGTGGTGAACAGAAATCAGCAGTTGGCTTGTGTCAGTGGGGGATGCCTGTGCACACCAGGCACCCCTCATGCGTACGCCTATTGAGGCATGGGTAATGGTTCCTGCAGCACTGCCAGGCACCCTCTGAAGTTTCCGACACCTGTAGCTTGAGCTCCACTGGAACCACCCTCCCTACACCTCTGATTGCATATAGCAATAACACTACTCTGATGAGATACAGGCAGAGCAGAGATCACCCTGAGTGAGTTCTCATAATACTTCTCCGGTGAAGAACATCTCAACACTAGCACATGCTATATCATTGCAATAAGCAGTGATGTAATGTAGAAAGTCTCTTAGCCCTGAGGGGCAGGATAATACATTAACTCCTTGGTATTTAGTTTTCAGTGTACAGTCTAAGGGCTAAATGTAATAAGGTTTGATTTTGTAAAATATGCTAGTCTGGGGCTAAACACACACATTTTCTAAACTCAACCAATGTAATAGGGTCTGAGAACATGCAAATTTTAACCCACAACTTGCACAGTTCAAACTCCGAATGGGTCCAGATGTTTTCGTATCAAAAATATAAAACTCAGTCTATGTAATAGGGTCTGAGTTTTAAATTCAGACCTAAAACATGACCAAAAACTCATCTATATATAGACCAAAAACTTGCCTATATATAGAACAGCTTTTTATAGGCGAGTTTGACAGAAGCATGCACAGCATGAGATATGTACATGATTCTGTCTGTAAAAGTTAACAAAAAGTTTAAAAAACAATACTTCTATAGTGAGAATTCTCCATAGAAGCTTATTGTGGGAACCATGTCAATATGTGGTTAACCGCAAGGTTAATAAAAGACAACCTTGTGGTTCCAAAACTACAAGGGTAAACACTGTGGTTCACCTCTATTAACCTTGCAGTTAACCACATAATTCTGCAGTTTTCACAATAGGCTGCTATGGGGAATTCTCACAATAGAAGTCTTTGGGGAAATCGTGATTGACAGCTCAGCAGCAAATGGACAATCATAGGGCAGGCCCTACATGGCCCGCTCTGATTGGATGTTGGATCTCCTAGTGACACAAGTCACATGGAGGCCTGCATTTGGGAGAGGACACACATAGACCTCCTCCATTGATGTGGAATGAGTATATCAGTTGTTGCTTTTTTAACCCTGGGATGCCTACTTTGGACTGAAGAGAACAAATATACACTAGGAAGAGGTTAGTATTTTTTTTACAGGTTACGTGGATTCTACATCGAGAAGAGGACTAAAGGTCTACATGGAATGTAGTTAAGTATGTGAGAGTGTGAGTAGGAGTGTGAGTGTGCAAGGTTGTTTAATAAAATACTATTTTCATGGTGTATGTGTACTGTCTTTTTTATATTTCTTTTTACAGGGGACTACATGTACCAGTGGGACCTTTAATGCCCTGCATGCTGTTATTTGTGGTTCTTCAAGTACCAGCATGTGGGAGAGGTTTGATGGGATCTGTAAAAGGAAAATATGTATGTGTGTGCGTTTCCCTTTATCCACTCTCGTGGTGGAAAAACACACACATACGGGCGCTGACTGAATTTCTCTGTGAGATTCTGTTCTGAGGCAGCTGCAGCTCTAAAAAAAGGGACCACTCAATCCCTTAAAGATACACATATAGACACAAAAATTATTTAAAGCGCTGCTGTCCCAGAATATAAATAATTAAATCCAAAACAATATTAATACACTAAAAACATTTAATTCTCAAATACTAAATACACACGGCTGGTGCTGGGTATTAACACAATCACATTAATAAAATAAGATAAGATAATTACAATAAGCAATAATTACAGTCACTATACAGCACAGCCACTTGTGAGACTCTGGAGTCTTGATTCAGCACAGCTAGTATAGCAGAGTATATCACAGCATACAGCAGCATGCATCATGCCACCTATACCCAATCACTCACTATACAGCACAGCCACTTGTGAGCCTGGACACAGCACAGCCAGTATAGCAGAGTATAGCACAGAGGCCCTCATTCCGAGTTGATCGCTTGCTGACGTTTTTCGCAGCGCAGCGATCAAGTGAAAAAGTGGCAAATCTGCGCATGCGCATGGTACTTAGCACGCATGCGCTAAGTGCTTTCACACAAAACTTTGTAGTTTTACCCAAGCTCGAGAGATGTTTTTCAGTCGCTCGAGTGATCGTAGTATGATTGACAGGAAGTGGGTGTTTCTGGGCGGCAACTTGGCATTTTCAGGGAGTGTGCTGAAAAACGCAGGCATGCCAGGCAAAAACACAGGAGTGGCTGGAGAAATGGGGGAGTGGCTGGCAGAACGCAGGGCATGTTTGTGACGACAAACCAGGAACTAAACAGACTGCAGTCATCGCAAGATAGGAGTAGGTTTGGAGCTACTCAGAAACGGCATGAAATATTTCCTGTGCAGTTCTGCTAATCTTTCGTTCGCACTTCTGCTAAGCTAAGATACACTCCCAGAGGGCGGCGGCTTAGGATTTGCACTGCTGCTAAAGGCCCTCATTCCGGGTTGATCACTCGCTAGCTGCTTTTAGCAGCAGTGCAAACGCTAAGCCGCCGCCCTCTGGGAGTGTAACTTTGCTTAGCAGAAGTGCGAACGAAAGATTAGCAGAACTGCACAGGAAAAATGTAATGCCGTTTCTGAGTTGCTCCAGACCTACTCCTATCTTGCGATGACTGCAGTCTGTTTAGTTCCTGGTTTGACGTCACAAACACGCCCTGCGTTTGGCCAGCCAATCCCCCGTTTCTGCATTTGTATAATAATTCAACATTTTAATATTTTCTTTTTTAACCTCAGATTGACCCCATTTAATGGTCATCTGAGCATCAGATCCTTAGATGTAGAGGCATATCTATCAAGTGGTTTCTTTCTATTTATTTAAGGCTACAGTGCCAGATTAACATTGTTGCAGATGGAGCTACAGCTCCAGGCCTCCAATAAAATAGGCCCAGAATCATTGCAGCGTGGTGATGACCAGTTGCCTAGATGGCTACACAGTTGGCCATGAATCATAGGTATTACAATTCTATTTCTAGTTTTATAACAAAACTATGAATTGTTCTATTTTTATGTAGTTAGACATTGGGGCTCAAACTTATTAAAGCTTGGAGAGAGATAATGTAACATCCAATCAGTCTGCAAACTGACAGGAGCTGATTGGTTGGTACTTTATCTTTCTCAGGTTTATATCTCTCTGAACTTTGACATTTCAGGGCCTGGGGCTGATAGTTGAGGGAATGTACAGTACACACCCACACAGTACTGGGCACACCTCCTCCCCTTCTTAGTATGGGCTCTTCAACATTTTCAGTCCCAGGTCCATATGTGCCTTATTCCGGCCATGGATGGCATTGCTGATATTTCTTTTGTCAGCTGTAGCTATCACTGGGGCACTCTGGTGAAATCATCCCCATTCAAAGCAGATCTGCTATTCACCTATCACTATCTCAGGACTATTAAGCTTAGCTGTAGCACTAGAAAAATGCATTATTCAATATTTTTCTTAAGAATAATAATAACCCCTAAGGAACAGAGCACAAATTTGGGTGAAATTTGACTTTTTATCGCAGTGATAGACAGCAATATACAGTAAAAGTTATACCCCTTTTCCATTGCCATAAATATCCCGGGTTATTGCATGTGAAAACGCAGCATCCCGGGATATTGTTCAGTGTGAATGCACCAGGTTGAAATACGCCTGGTTAGGTGACCAGGTATTTCATTTTCAACCCGGGTAGTGAGCAGAGTTGAACACATGTGCGGTGTGAACGGGTAACTCGGGTTCATGCAACTTGGCACCCGTTCACTGAATAGGAAGAGGCGATTCCTCCGGGACACATCACCGGTGACGTCACTAACCTGGCATATTGCTGGGTCAGGCCGCAGGTCTGAAAAAGATCTCATACTGGATCGCACATGGGAAGGACCATGTACAGGCTCCAGGTGCGACCAGGTATTGCAGTTGAAAAGGGGTATTACATGACTTCCCTGTTTAATACATAAATACCCTTATTCCAACATACTGTATGTGAATGACCTACATTTTGTAAACTTCAGTGCACAAGCACATTTAAATATAACATTCTAACTTCCTTGCATTTTCTTTACATATTGCTTCTGCAGGAGCCACACACTGAGCAAGATATATTCCTGAATGTTTCAAAGATTCACTAGACATCTTGACAGTTGTGATTCCTTTTGTCAGGTGTCTTGTTGACAGGTATACAGGGGTCCAATTCAGACTGAGAATTGTTGTTCCTGAAGTGAGCTCTTATTGCTATGATTTTGTTGTGCCATTACTAGAATGAATGCTGCTATATGCTCTGTTGGTCACAAGGAACATATAATAGTAAGTGGCAGAATCCATTACATGTCAAGTGGCATACCATGAACCAAGTGAATTGTTTGTTAGGCATAGCATGGATAATAGCATCAAGACTGTCCTTCTTACAGACAGAGGTGTGGGACAATATATATATATATATATATATATATGTCTATATAGCAGAAATACTGTTTCTATATAACACTAGTTAAATAAAATATCTGCTTGCTGAAATCAGTATTAAACATTTAATTAATAAAAAAGAATATTTAAATGGTGAGTCAGCATGTATTTTAACCATGTTCCGGAGCTACAGTATGTACAGTACCTTCGCACTTTTAAACTTTCCATGGTCACTATGAATACCATATCAAAAATGGTGTATTGTGCTTTTGTTTTGCTTGTTGTCAGAGGTGTAGCTAGGTGCCATGGTGCTCGGCGCCCCCTACTCTGTACTGGACTGGGGGCATGTTACATGTGAAAAGAAGAACAATATTTAAAAATTCTAAATTAGTGACAGGGCTGGTTCTAGACCTTGTGGAGCTCAGGGCAAGAGTTTCCTTTGGCACCCAAAATGCTTAAAATATTGGGGTTGCTTCATGTGTATAGGGTGTGGCCTCAAAATAGTACCAATTCACATAACACCACAAAGTAGTGTCCGTTATACACATTACACCACACAGTAGTACCCTTGTACATGTTACGTCAAAAACTAGAGCCCCTTATACGCATTACACTGCTGTTGTGCCTCTTATACACGATACACGATAGCCCATTATATATATTATGCCAGGTACAGCCGAAGCATCTCATACCTACCACCCCTACTGTAAATACAGTACCTCCTGCTTTCCCACTTTGTAGCCATAACTCTGTTTGATGCTCTGCCTTGTACTCCACACACTCCATCTGGCCTCCTCTGCTTAGTGGATGCTGCAGCCACTCTGCAGCTGCAGGGATTGGCCAGGCCGGAAGACAGGCTACTGGGCGGATGCATCATGTGGATGTGCTGGTGCTCCTCCATCTGTACTGCCCCATCCCCCACACGCACTACCATGGTCACTATCAGAATGCCCCCAGCATGGTTCTACCAGCATTCTGGGAAAGTGGGAGGGTTGGGAAGACGAGAGCAGCCGCACTGGGATTTTACTAGTAAATAAAATATGGAGATGCATGAGAGCAATCGGGGCAGCAGCAGGTGACTACGGAGCACCCTCTAACCTTTGTGGCACCCGGAGCATGTGCTCCACTGGAGCCATTTTTCCCCCTGCTTCTTGTGTGTTAAATGATTGATGTAATTAAATAAATGCATGTGAAATGTGTCAAAACTGATACAGCCTTAAAGTAGATTGAAAGGACAGGAAAGTCAGGAAAAGTAAAAAAAAAAAAAAAAGTAAAAATAAATGTTTTATGTGCTGTACCCCAGTGTAATATTTCATACAATTACTGTGTTGCCACAGGCTGTACTGCAGTGTAATATTCATACAAGTACTGTGAGGCTGCAAGCCATACCACAGTGTAATATTTCATACAATTACTGTGATGCTGCAGTCCGAACTGAAGGGTAATATTTCAAACAAGTACTGTGATGCTACAGGCTATACCCAAGTGTATACATAACAAGTACTGTTATGCTGCAGGCAATACCGCAGTGTGAAATTCATACAATTATTGTGACACTGCAGGCCATACCGTAGTGTAATATTCATACAAGTACTGTGATGCTGCAGGCCGTACCCATTGTAATATTTCATAAAATTACTGTGATGCTGCAGGCCGTACCACAGTGTAATATTCATAAAAGAACTGTGACGCTACAGGCCGTACCCAAGTGTAATATTCATACAACTGCTGTGATGCTGTAGGCCATACCACAGTGTAACATTTTCATACAATTACTGTGACGCTGCAGGCCATACCGCAGTGTGTTATTCATGGTTGATGATTGTTTTAGTGATAGCATCCAAATAGGCATGTCATACAGTCCGTTTCACTACTGGCAGGACAAAAAAAGGCAATTTGGAGGCTCTTGCACAAACTGGCTTTGCTTTACTTAAGTTACCCATTTTCCAGTGTGTACTCCGAAAGAGTTTTCAGCGTAGCCAGGAACCTTGACATTAATTGGCATAGGAGATGACTTCCTAAAATGAGGAAACAAATTCTGTTCATCAAAATGAATTACAAATTCAATGAGGAAGACATTTACTGGCAATTTAGAGGCACCTGTAATGGTGGATTCCAGTGGGGAAAAATTAATGTTGTGTGCAGAAGATAATTTACACACTGATAGTTGTGAGGAATCGAATGATGATGACAATGATGACATCTTGCCTATGTAGAGCCAGTTTATGTTTGCAATGTTCACTGTCCTTTGGCAGCTTATTTTGTGGGGGCCCAAACAAACCAATCATTTCAGCCACAAGTGGCAGTCTCTGTCGCTGAAGTGATTGGATTGTTAAACTGTGCATGTCCTGTTTAATATATACAACATAAGGGTGGGTGGGTGGATGGGAGGGCCCAGGGACAATTCCATCTTGCACCTCTTTTCTTTGCATTATGTGCTGTTTGGATAACTGCTCACTGTCTTCCTGTGTAGACAACAAACATTTTATAGCTTATTAAACTGCCACCCTGTCTGCCACTGCAGATGTGAAGTGGGTGCCAGGAAAATAGTGACAGGTTCAGGCACTGGGTGACATGGATAGGGTGACAGGGAGGCACTGGGTGACAGGTATAGGCAGTGGGTGATGGGGAGAAGGTGACATCTGTAGGCAATGGGTGATGGGGAGAGAGTGATAGGTATAGGCAGTGGCTGACAGGGGAAGAGTGTCACAGAGAAACACTGGCTGACTTGTATGAGGTGATGGGAAGTGGGTGAAAGGGATAGGGAGTGGGTGTCAGGTAGAGTATGATAAGTATAGGCAGTGGGTGACAAGGAGAGGGTGATGGGCAATGGGAGACAGGTATTAGCAGTAGGTCAAAGAGAAAAGCACTGGGTGACAGGGAGAGGCAATGGGTGACAGGTGTGGGTAATGGGAGATGGGGAGAAGGTGACAGGTATAGGCAGTGGATAACAGGGAGAGGGTCAGAGAGAGGCACATGGTGACAGGTAGAGGGTGATGGGCAGTGGGTGACAGGTATAGGCTATGGGTAACAGGGAGAGGATGATGGGAAATGGTTGACAGGCAGATGGTGACAGGTATAGGCAGTAGGTGACAGGGAGAAGCACTGGGTGACAGGGATAGGCAGTGGGTGATAGGTATAGGCATAGACAGGGCTGGTGCTAGAGTGTTTGGCACACCCCTGCTAATGACAAATTTGCACCCTGCCATCCATAAAAAAGGGACAGCATGCACTGCAAAATGGGGTGTGGTCACACAAGGAAGGGGCATGGCCACAATGGTACCCACAATTTAAATTATACCACACAATATTACAATCTTATTCACATTACCCATAATACCCCTGATTCATATTACACCACATAGTAGTGCCCTTTATTCATGTTACATTACATAGTAGTGCCCCTTATACATGTTATGCCACTTAGTACTACCCCTTTTATACCATGCCCACAGTAGTGCCCCTTTTCAGAGGAGCTCCCTCCTCTGTATTGTATAGGGGGCATGTTACATTTGAAAAGAAAAATATATTTTAAAACTGGTGACAGGGCCAGTTCTAGACCTTGAGGAGCTCAGGGCAAAAAACTATAGGCACATGGACACAGAATAGTACCAATTCACATTACAATGCTCAGTAGTATCCATTAGTCACATTACACCGCACAGTAGTATCTGTTAGGCACATGTACATCGCAAAGTAGTGTCCATTAGTCAAATTACACTTCACAGTAGTGTCTGTTAGTCACATCACACAGCACAGTAGTGTCCGTGAGTCACATTACACCGCACAGTAGTGTCCATTAGTCACATTATACTGCCCAGTAGTGTCCGTGAGTCACATTACACCGCACAGTAGTGTCCATTAGTCACATTATACTGCACAGTAGTAGCCTTATACACAATACATCACAAAGTAGAGCCCTTTATACACATTATTCCACACAAGAGAACTGCTTATACACATCACGCCACAGTAAAAGCCTGTTATACATATTACACCACAGTAGAGCACTTTATACATGTTAAGCCAGGTAGACCAACTTATACACATTTGTCAGGTAGATCCCATTATACATATTATGCCAGGCAGATCCACTTATGCACATTATGCCAGGTAGATCCCATTATACACATTATGCTAGGTAGAGCCCAGTATACACATTATGCCATGTACAGGCCATTATACACATTATGCCAAGTACAGCCCTCATTCCCTCAAAAGCATGGCCCTGGTACCTGCAGAAGGTGCTTACTCGGGTGCTGCTACTCCTATGCCTTCTCCTCCTCTTGTCTCTTGCAGGCTCCATTTCTCCGGCAGCAGCGGCTCTGTAGGATTTAGGCAGTGATGCTGAGAGGGGGGATGGAGTGGGTACTAATTACCCAGGCTCAGGACTGATGAAGGGGCCCAGTGGGGGCCCTGGTCTGCCGCACTCACCCCCACCTCCCTACCTAATGGGCAGCAGCATAAGCTCTCAGCTTAGTAGCACAGCACACGCTGCAGTGTGTTGTGCTGTTCTGCAGTGAGGCAGGGAGGCTGCTGCTTCAACTGAGCCTCTGCCTGTTAATGAAGAGGTAGAGGTGGAGTAATCACACTGATCGTGCAACCCCTTCGAATTGCCCCTGGTTGAGGGGCTCAGTCCCACCCCCCATCCTCCTCACTCAGCACTGCAAAGACTTTTTTTGTACTTTTTCCCTTTTTCCATAAGGGGGTTGGAAGACCTCTCATTAGCACTGGAAGTTAGTGGCAGCAGCACTGTGTGTGAGCTGAGGCTCCGCAGTCTCTCTGGGAAGGAGGAGGGGGAGGGAGCCACTCTACATCCAGTTTGACAGGTGCAGCCAGCAGCTGCATGGTAGCAAAGTGGGAAGAGCGATTCTACAGCTTGTTGCCTCCCTGCTTTGCATACCCTTGCTGAGTATGTAGTGCTAGCTCTGGGGATAGGTATAGGTATAGGCAGGGACCAGACTGCAGATGGCAGTCAGTCAGCACTATCGGAATCAGCAATACATTACTGGGGATTCAGACAGGTGGCGGGTTGCTCAGCAGCTGAAGGCGACATATAATGAATCAGTATGACTCATTGTTATGCCACCAGTTGTGGGCCCCTTCACTGCGGCTACACCACTGCTAGTTCTGCCACTGAACCACCTGTACTGCAACATGGTTTGACTGAACAGCAAAGTTACTTCTTTTGTTACTTTGCTCCCAACTACAGTATGAATCAGTTCCAAAATATCTGGTTCCTCATTTGGGAAATAAACCACATTAGAAGTTCCCGCTTTTAAATAAGTGATCATATTTTTATGCTTCATCAGACAAAAGAAAACTTATTTTTATAAATAAAAGTATTATTTTCAATAGTTCTTGCTACCTTTTACACTAAGTTAACCCTTTACAAATGTGTGCTATTTTTGTTGGGAGATCTTCAGATATTCAGATAAATATAACAATACATTTTCAACAAATGTCCAACTGTAATTTACTAAACATTTGTGAAATAAGTCTAGTACAGTGTTAGAAAAATAATTAATTATCTAATTATTAAATAATATGTTTCCACCTCTGCCTCCAAAGGCTATCACCACTAAGTGGAACATTGAGGCTATCGACACTGCACCCTTATACTCCCTGCTTGACTCTTTCCACAATTCTCTGTCTCCTTATTTGAACAAGCCACTTCCCTATACAATGCTGCTGTTTTGTCTGCCCTTGACTCGGCTCCAGCAAACACTACTCATCCTCACAATTCCATACCTCAACCCTGGCATTCCAAAGCACCACATACCTGCAAAATTGTTTACAAAACTGAGCAATAGTGGGGGAAATCATGCTCGATTTCAAATTTAAAATGCAGTCCTTTCCCTCTCTAAACAGTCATACAGTACAGTATATCAAGAACCTCACATCCTCTCAGTCCTCAAACCCCTGGTGTCTTTACACCTCTTCTAACTCTTTCCTCTGCCCAACTACTCCTCATCTTTCTTGTTCACTCTATGCTATAGACTTTGCCTCCTACTTCACACCTCCGCACACTGCCCCTTCTTTCACAGCCTACCCCTACCCATCCATCTTACCAACTCTGAATTATGTTCCCATTTTTGATATCAAGTCATTGCCCTCATCCAGTCCTCCTCCTTGATCCTCTCCCCTCCTGTCTCTCCTTCTGCCTTTCCCCATCTTACCAACCTCTTCAGTTTCTCCCTCTCATCAGGCATTGTGTCCTATGTCCTATGCATTTAAGCATGCACTTGTCTCCCTCATTCTCAAAAAACCTACCCTTAATCCTAACACTCTCCCCAACTGTTGATCAATCTCCCTCCTACATTTTGCCTCCAAATTCTTTCAGTCTACAACTGCCTTACCACCTTTCTTTTCTCCCACTCCCTGCTTAACCCATCTCAGTCTGACCTCCATTCTCTCCACTCCACTGAAACTGCCCTTACTAAATTAGCAATGAACACATTTGCTGCCAAATCCAATCGACACTACTCTCTGCTTATTCTACATGACCTCTCTGCTGCATATTACTCTGTGGTCTACCTTATCCTCCTGAAAATCCTTCACTACTTTGGTCTATATGATACTACCCTCTCCTGATTGTCTTCTTACATCTCTTGATTGTTTCTTCTGTGTCTTGACTCTGCTTCCCACCACTTCCACTAACAATTGGTGTCTTCCCAAGGTTTTGTTCTTGTAAATCTCCTAATTGCCATCTTTATGTCCTCGTTAGGTGAACTCATCAGCCCTATGAATGACATAAAGTGTTGGAGGTGGTACTCAAATAGAAAAGAAGAGGAACCACCTCCAACACTTTATGTCATTCATGAACTCTCATCAGTGATTCCAGAAGCAATACTACTAATTTTCTACTATCATACCACACTGGTAACGCCCAAATCCTTCCGATCTTGGAAGCTAAGCAGTGTTGGGCCGAGTCACTACTCGAGTGGGAGACTCTTGAAGAATACTCGGTTTAGTAGAAAATTCTGGGCGGCCAGGCTCAGTGTCTAACACTGGCAGCAGATTCATCTTTTCTTCATTCAATCTGTTTTTTATCTCTATCCTAATGCTAGTTGTAAGGAATACAGCTGACCGTATTAACAATCTTAGCTATTACCGAAGCGCTAAGTGTCTAGCAGTTCGCTTTACTTTAAGATTATACAGCTCAGGCAGGCAGTTGAGACCAATTTATGGATTGACCATATATTTAAAATATTGATGTTACCCAGGCAGCTTGAAACCATTATTGGATATTAATATCAGCATTACCGGTTCCATTGTTTATTTATGTATTTTCCTACTTGTACATTCAACTACTATGTGTTTTATTTTATTATCAATAAATATTCAATTTTAATCTATATCTTTTTTGATACTTCCACAATTACATAAGAGTGCACCCACAAAAGAGTCTTCTTTTCTCCTTTGTCTTGTATCTCCCCTTTAGAATGTAAACTCTAATGAGCAGGACCCTCCTCCCTCATGTGCTTTGCCTTACTTATACTATCATCTATTCCTTACTCCATACAATGGCATCTAACCCTTGGTTTCTGCCGCTATGCTGCTTATTTGAGTGTTATGACTGCTGACGCAGCAATGTTTATAAACAATATACTCATCTTGCATTGTCTTGTACTGTAAGGGGGGTATCCAATTATTTTCAGTAAATTATCGCGGATAATGGATTCACCGAGGATTATCCAATTAGCCCCCATAGCCAGAACTTATCCCGCTTATCGGGGGTATGGTTTTCCCTGCCTCAGGCAGGCAAAGCCAATCCATAGTAAGCAGGCTTTTTTCAGTAATTGTGGGCGTGAAGATACATAGGTCTGCTGCCTTTCACAGACCCTATGTATTTTCACATGAAAAATGGGGGATTTTCATGCATAACAATAGGACTCTGTGAAAAATAAATTGGCAAAAATGTTTTACAAAATGTAAAAAAAATAAAAAAATTTCACCAGTGCAACATTTTCAGCACTAATTGGAAGTTTCACAAAGTCACCATTTTCTAGTTTTGCCCATTTGTTTATGTACCTTGGGCCTAATTCATATCTGATTGCAGCAGCAAATTTGTTAGCAATTGGGTAAATTCATGTGCACTGCGGGGTGGGGGGGGCAGATATAACTTGTGCAGAGAGAGTTAGATGTGGGTGGGGTGTGTTGAGGACCGGAATGGCCATCTGGCACTTAGTTCTGACTCATGCCAGAAGAGCCGATGGGCAGGTGGGCCAGTCCGGTTCCACAGAGAAACAAGAATACCAGAAATAAGACAGCGCTGACTGAGATGGACTTCCATCTCAGTCAGCACTGTCTTATTTCTGGTATTCTTGTTTGTATGTATGATGTTATAGGTGTGACTAGCCTATCGAGACAGTGTTATGCACACCAGTGCCAGCAGGAATGTACTGGTGTCTGAACGGAGAGGGATGCAAATCAAATGAACTCACAGACAGACTGGGGAATATGACATTACATACATAGAAGGTGATAGGGTAACAAAATAAACACAAAGTGAACAGAGAAGCCCAAAGGCTAAGAAACTGGGTGTCTCCCTAGTATTAGGAATGCTCAGATGGAAAGAAGCGAGATGTTGTGATTTAATACACAGAGAACCTGAAATGCTGTTGCTAAGGGCAACAGCAAAACCCTAAAGGGTTACCAACGGGTGTGGCAGTAAACTCCTTGGTCAGAGATGGAATAATAGACACAAGGAGAGTCTCCACAATCCTAGTCCTCACTTGCAGTGCACTGGTTCACCTTACTGCCACTAAACTGACACCTGAACACCTTGCACAGTGAGAAAGGATTTTGGCAGGCAAGTCTGAGAATACAGCCGCAAACTTGCTAGGTTCACAGAGTAGCAAAAGAACCCCAGCAGGTTAAACGACTGACTCCAGTCTTACTGCTAGGTCTGGATTGGCAGAGTGTAATACCAAATCCCAAGGCCTATTTGCAGTAAGCAACAAACAAATACAAAGTTTACACAGTACTAGCTAGCTTTCAGGAACTGACTAACCAACAAAGATTCAGCAGCATCTGCCTAACCTGAGAAGAGGGTTTATATAGCAGGTGCTGTCCACGCCCCACTCAGACCTCACAGACTGTGAGCACAAAAACCAGCACCGGATCCCCTGCCGTGCACAGAGCCTGTAACCACTGCACAGCAAAAGACCCGAACTGGAGTATCAGCTACGCTCAGGTTACTCCGCTAGCACTTGTCTCCCGGTTGCCATGACGACGTGGCAGCACAGAGCAGGAGACCCTAACAGTACCCCCCCTCTGACGAGGGGTCAAAGAACCCCTACCACCGGGTTTATCGGGGAACTGCGAGAAGAAAGAGCGTAACAGTCTGGGGGCATGAAGATCACAACTGCGCACCCACGACCGCTCCTCCGGGCCATACCCCTTCCAGTGCACCAAAAATGACAGCCGACCCCGAACCATCTTGGAGTCAAGAATCCTTTCAACAACAAACTCCCTCTGGCCACGTATCAGAAGAGGGGAAGTGTTAGGCACCGGGGTCCGCTCGTCGGTGCGGCCCGGCGCCTAGCAACCAGGGACGCCGTGCGCGTTCAGCCACCGGCTCCCTGGCAACGCTAGACGCACGGACCCTAGCAACGGGGACGCCACTGGCGGACCGCGTTCCCCGTTGCTGGGTCCATTTAAATTAGTAAGGGCACCTGTTTCCTGGCCGTGCAGCAAGGCAGCTGCACGGCATTCATGCAATCAGCACTGGCAGCAGTTGATTGGAGGGCTTCGGTTTTTATGCTCTTGCAGTGCCTCGCACAGACGCCGGTAATAGCTTCCTGCATGCTGTATCTGTTTGCTGAGAGTGTTTCCAGTCCTGCTGTATCCGGTCATTCCTGTCCTCAGTTGTCCTGCACTCGGAAGTCGTCATCTGTTCCTAGAGTCCTGACTGAGCACCGTTAAACATCCAGTGGTGTTTGTGAGTCGCGGCGTAGCCGTGTGTTGCGGCTTGGCCGCTTTATTACTTATTATTTATTATTTGTGTTTCGGAGCTTTTGCGGAGGATTCCGCTCCCACAGATCCACTCTGGTATCCAGCGGTGCTGGGTAGGAGTAATGGACTAGTGGATTTTGGTTGTCCTTTTATCTGGCGGTTTTTCCGCGCATACTTCAAGTTTGGTTAGTTAGCTTGTTGCCCTTGGCCTGTTGTAGTCAGAGGTCCTCTTGTCATCATCCTGCCTCGGATTTCCCTTTGTCTCTCACTAAGACCGGGGGGCACCGGAGTTGGGCAGACATAATCCGCCTTTCAAACGTGGCTGCCAGGGGCTCAAGAAACCATAGTCTCGCAAGGGATTTCCGATAGCACGGGTGAGACAATAGAGTTAGGGCGCCAGGGGCAACTAGTCTTTCCTGCTCCCGTAACCAGCATTCCCTTCCAGTACTCTGGCCATTGTCATAAGATCTCCTCCGGTCAGGAGTACTGGAATCATAACATTATTACCGGCCAAACCAAAACTTAAAATTAAACAGGGTTTGATTTTTTCCTTATTCAGTTTTGTAAGAGTTATCGGCCTCATGAATCCCATAGGTTTAGGGCCAAATCCTGGTCAGCTCCTAGTCAGCCAGATTCAAGAACTTACTCAGATGGTTCAGGATCTTTCCCTGCGGGTGAAGTCGCAGGAAGATCTTTTACGAACTTCCCCGAGGGTAGTCCCTGAACCAAAAATGCACTTGCCTGACCGTTTTTCTGGTGATAGGAAGGAGTTTTTTAATTTTAAAGAATCCTGTAAACTTTATTTTCGTTTAAGACCGATCTCCTCAGGTACTGAATCTCAGCGGGTTGGAATCATTATTTCTTTGCTCCAGGGGGATCCTCAGACCTGGGCATTTGGTTTAAAAGCAGAGGATCCGGCATTGTTGTCAGTCGACGCTTTTTTGGGGTCTTTAGGGCTTTTGTATGATGACCCTGATAGAGAGGCATCCGCTGAGAGTCAGTTACGCGCTCTCAGACAGGGTAGAAATCCTGCAGAGGTTTATTGTACAGAGTTTCGCCGTTGGTCGAACGACTGTGGCTGGAATGACCCAGCCCTGCGCAGTCAGTTTCGCCTCGGCCTATCTGAGTCTATAAAAGACAGTCTCCTTCAGTATCCCGCTCCTGAGACTCTCGATAAACTCATTGAGCTTTCTATTAAGATTGATCGACGTCTCAGAGAGCGGAGGGCTGAAAAAGGAGCACCAGTCAGGACTACTCCATGTGTATTTTCCATTCCTGAGGACGTAGAGGAGCCCATGCAGATGGGTCTCTCCCGACTGTCTCCAGAAGAAAGAGCCAGAAGGCAAAACTCTGGTCTTTGTTTGTACTGTGGGGGTAAGGGACATTTTGCCCGTAATTGTCCGAACAAGTCGGGAAACGCCTCGACCAAGTGAATTGTGAGGGGGTTCACTTTGGTCTGCAGCTTATCTCCTCGAATAACTCCCTTTTAGTCCCAGCTAAAGTTTCCTTTGGCAGCCTCAGTTCTTCGGTGTCGGCTTTTGTCGACAGTGGAGCTGCAGGGAACTTTATGGACTTAACTTGGGCCAAGGCCTTAGGTATTCCTCAGTTAGCCTTGGGTAGGTGTATCACCATGCATGGTTTAGATGGGAGTCCCTTGTCCAATGGGGTTATTTCCCTCTGTACACCTCCTGTACTACTTACGGTAGGAGCTCTTCATTCCGAAAAGATCGAGTTCTTTCTTACCCATTGCCCAGCAGTTCCAGTGGTTCTGGGTCACCCTTGGCTGGCCTTTCATAATCCCACCATTGATTGGCAGTCGGGGGAGATTTCACAATGGAGTACCATCTGTAATAAGGAATGTATTACGTTTCCCGTTAGAATAGCTGCTGCCATTCCCGAACTCATTCCCGTGGAATACCAGGACTTTGTTGATGTGTTTTCCAAGGGCAATGCGGACATTCTGTCTCCCCATCGGCCTTATGATTGTGCTATTGAGCTAATTTCCGGTGCCACATTGCCAAAGGGAAGGTTATATGCTTTATCCGGGTCAGAAACTGCGGCCATGAATGAGTATGTTAAGGAGAGTCTAGGGAAAGGATTTATCAGGCCATCTAAATCCCCTTTAAGTGCAGGCTTCTTCTTTGTGGAGAAAAAAGATGGATCACTCAGACCTTGCATTGACTTTAGAGCCCTGAATAAGATCTCAGTTAAAAATACTTATCCTCTGCCGCTGATTTCTGTCCTCTTTGATCAGCTGCGTTCGGCTGTGATTTTTTTCTAAAATTGACCTGAGGGGAGCATATAACCTCATCCGAATCAAGTCTGGAGATGAGTGGAAGACGGCTTTCAGTACTCAGTCGGGTCACTACGAGTATCTGGTGATGCCGTTCGGCTTGTCTAACGCTCCGGCAGTTTTCCAGGATCTCGTTAACGATGTGCTCCGTGACTTTCTAGGAAGATTCGTGGTCGTTTACTTAGACGACATCCTGATCTATTCTGACTCAATTGAACAACATGTTACCCAGGTGCATCAGGTTCTTCAAAAATTACGTGAAAATCATCTATATGCCAAGCTGGAGAAGTGTGAGTTTCATGTCACGGAGGTATCCTTTTTAGGGTACATTATTTCCCCTCGGGGATTCTGCATGGAACCTAAGAAGCTCCAAGCCATCCTTAGTTGGGCGCAACCCACCAACTTAGAAGCAATTCAGCGCTTTTTAGGGTTTGCGAATTATTATAGAAGATTTATTCATTCTTTTTCCGACCTGGTTGCTCCCATGGTGGCACTGACTAAGTAGGGAGCGGATCCTACCAACTGGTCACGTGAAGCTGAGTTATCCTTTCAGGCCTTGAAACAAGCTTTTGTCTCAGCTCCAGTCCTCAGACATCCCAACCCAGAATTGCCCTTCCTTGTTGAGGTTGATGCCTCGGAGGTTGGAGTGGGGGCTATCCTATCTCAAAAGGATCCAGAGTCTCTGGAACTACATCCTTGTGCCTTCATGTCCAGGAAATTCTCATCCGCTGAATCCAACTACGATGTTGGTAACCGGGAGTTACTGGCTATTAAATGGGCTTTCGAGGAGTGGAGACATTGGCTTGAGGGAGCAACACATACCATTTCAGTATTGACTGACCACAAAAATCTTCAGTACATCGAATCAGCTAAGCGGCTGAATGCCCGGCAGGCTCGTTGGGCTTTATTTTTTACTCGTTTCAAGTTTATTATCACCTTTAGGCCAGGTTCCAAGAATACCAAGGCGGATGCCCTGTCACGCAGTTTTCTTCCAGTTCATAATAACAGTCCTGTTACTCCCATACTTCCGTCTTCAGTCATTTGGGCAGGCCTCACACAAGATTTATTTACCCAGTTAAAGCAGCTTCAACATCAAGCTCCTGGAAATACTCCTGCTGGTCGTCTTTACGTCCCAGAGTTTTTGAGAGCTACTGTTTTGACTGAATTTCATGATAGCAAAGTTGCCGGGCATCCGGGGATCTCTAAGACTTTGGAATTAGTCTCCCGCTCAGTATGGTGGCCTGGTCTTTCTAAAGACATTAAGGAGTTTGTTTTTTCTTGTCAGGTCTGTGCACAGCATAAGGTTCCCCGTTCCTTGCCTATCGGGCAACTTATGCCCTTAAATGTTCCTCTCAGGCCATGGTCTCATATTTCCATGGATTTTGTGGTAGACCTCCCTCTGTCAGCCGGATTCCGAGTCATATGGGTGGTAGTGGACCGTTTTAGCAAGATGGCTCATTTCATTGCTCTTCCCCGACTGCCATCTGCCCAGGGATTGGTTGTTTTGTTTCTCCGCCATGTTTTCAGACTTCATGGGTTGCCCACTGATATTGTTTCTGATCGGGGTCCACAATTCATTGCACAATTCTGGAAGTCCTTTTGTGCCTCATTAAAGATGAAATTGTCTTTAACATCCGGTTACCATCCCCAATCCAACGGGCAGACCGAGCGAGTTAATCAATCATTAAAACAGTATTTGCGTTTGTACTCAGCCAAACTCCAGAATGATTGGTCCGAGTTTCTTCCTTTGGCGGAGTTTGCTTACAATAATTCTTGTCATTCCTCCACTAATGTGTCTCCATTCTTTTCAGTTTTTGGTTTTCACCCCAGAGCTAATTCTTTTTTTCAACATTCTTCTGTTTCCTCGCTAACCTTAACCTCTCATCTCAGAGTCATTTGGAAAAAAGTGCACCTTGCCCTCAGAAAAGCGGCATTTCGAGAGAAAATTTTTTCGGACAGGCTCCGACGTCCTTGCACTTTTAAGGTGGGAGACAGGGTATGGTTGTCGACTCGTAACATTAGACTTCGACAAACCTCAGCTAGATTGGGCCCCAAATTTATTGGACCATTTCATATTATTAAAAAAATCAACCCAGTTGCTTTCCGGTTACGTTTACCAAGAGCTCTCCGGATCGGAAATACGTTCCATTGCTCCCTGTTGAAACCATACGTTTCTTCCAGTAGATTTCCTCGGAAGATCTATCAGGGGAAATCACCAGTAGATGTACAGGGACAACAGGAGTTCTTGGTGGAGAAGGTTCTCGATTCCAAATTGTCCCGGGGTCGGCTTTATTTTCTGGTGCACTGGAGAGGCTATGGTCCAGAGGAAAGGTCTTTGGTCCTGGATAAGGATCTCCATGCCCCAAGGCTCAAGAGGGCATTTTTTCGGGAATTTCCTCGGAAACCTGGCTTTAGGGGTTCCTTGACCCCTCCTCAAGGGGGGGGTACTGTTAGGCGCCGGGGTCCGCTCGTCGGTGCGGCCCGGCGCCTAGCAACCAGGGACGCCGTGCGCGTACAGCCGCCGGCTCCCTGGCAACGCTAGACGCCGGGCGCACGGAGCCGCACGGACCCTAGCAACGGGGACGCCACTGGCGGACCGCGTTCCCCGTTGCTGGGTCCATTTAAATTAGTAAGGGCACCTGTTTCCTGGCCGTGCAGCAAGGCAGCTGCACGGCATTCATGCAATCAGCACTGGCAGCAGTTGATTGGAGGGCTTCGGTTTTTATGCTCTTGCAGTGCCTCACACAGACGCCGGTAATAGCTTCTTGCATGCTGTATCTGTTTGCTGAGAGTGTTTCCAGTCCTGCTGTATCCGGTCGTTCCTGTCCTCAGTTGTCCTGCACTCGGAAGTCGTCATCTGTTCCTAGAGTCCTGACTGAGCACCGTTAAACATCCAGTGGTGTTCGTGAGTCGCGGCGTAGCCATGTGTTGCGGCTTGGCCGCTTTATTACTTATTATTTATTATTTGTGTTTCGGAGCTTTTGCGGAGGATTCCGCTCCCACAGATCCACTCTGGTATCCAGCGGTGCTGGGTAGGAGTAATGGACTAGTGGATTTTGGTTGTCCTTTTATCTGGCGGTTTTTCCGCGCATACTTCAAGTTTGGTTAGTTAGCTTGTTGCCCTTGGCCTGTTGTAGTCAGAGGTCCTCTTGTCATCATCCTGCCTCGGATTTCCCTTTGTCTCTCACTAAGACCGGGGGGCACCGGAGTCGGGCAGACATAATCCGCCTTTCAAACGTGGCTGCCAGGGGCTCAAGAAACCATAGTCTCGCAAGGGATTTCCGATAGCACGGGTGAGACAATAGAGTTAGGGCGCCAGGGGCAACTAGTCTTTCCTGCTCCCGTAACCAGCATTCCCTTCCAGTACTCTGGCCATTGTCATAAGATCTCCTCCGGTCAGGAGTACTGGAATCATAACATTAAGGTCTTCCACTGGAAGAAGGATTACTAATCGCCCGTTTTAAAAGGGAACAATTAAATGTTTTATTGATACCCAAAGAACGGGGTAGATCTAACTGAAATGCCACCGGATTGATAACCCTAGTGATCTTATAAGGACCGATGAACCGGGGGCCTAACTTATGAGATGGCTGTCTCAACTTCAAATTCTTGGTAGACAACCAGACGAAGTCTCCTAATTTGAAGCTGCAGGGTCTTTTCCGCTTATCTAAAACCCTTTTGGTCACTAATGACACAGACACAAGTGCTTTCTTCACTTTCCTCCAAATACCTCTAAGGACTGAAACCACAGAGGAACCACCAGGCGTGGAGTCCTGGGGGTCAAAAGAATTGGCCTTAGGATGATGCCCATACACACAAAGGAAGGGAGAGATCCCTGTAGCAGAGTGAGCCGCATTGTTATAGGCAAACTCCGCCATGGACAGATGAGCAACCCAGTCAGTTTGACACTTGGAGACATAACACCTGAGGAACTGCTCCAAGGACTGGTTCACCCTTTCAGTCTGCCCATTAGACTGTGGATGGTAGCCTGACGACAAGCTGACAGAAATCTGGAGATCGGAACAAAATGCCCTCCAGAATTTGACCACAAACTGGGATCCGCGGTCAGAGACCACATCAAGTGGCAACCCGTGGAGGCGCACAACATGCAGCATAAATAATTCAGACAGGCGTCTGGCCGATGGCAGCCCAACCAATGGAACGAAGTGCGCCATCTTCGAAAACCTGTCAACGACAACCCAGATGGCTGTCATCCCCGAGGATTTGGGCAAGTCCATCACAAAATCCATTGAAATGTGGGTCCATGGCTTAGATGGAATAGAGAGTGGATGTAATGGGCCAACAGGAACCCCTCTAGGAGTCTTATTTCGGGCACAGATGTCACATGCCCGAACCCACTGATCCACATCCCTAGCCACCGAGGGCCACCACACCGCCCTAGATAGCAACTCCCGAGTTCTGGCAATACCCGGGTGACCTGCCGACTTCTTGGCATGGAATTCCAGGAACACTCGCTGTCTTAACCTAGGAGGCACAAACAAAAGACCTACTGGAAGGTCTGGAGGAGCCTGCTCCTGTGCTCTAAGGACTAATGACAAGAGGTCCTGGGTAATGCCCACTTTAATACATGATGGGGACACAATGGGCAATGGCTCCTCGGTGGTCTCCTGGATTGGAGCAAAACTCAGCGAGAGCGCATCAGCCTTGATGTTTTTTGACCCAGGGCGATATGTTATCAAAAAATTAAAGCGAGCAAAAAACAAAGCCCATCGTGCCTGCCTGGCATTGAGGCGCTTCGCTGACTCTAAATATGCCAAATTCTTATGGTCGGTGAGAATTGAGACCACAAACTTAGCCCCCTCAAGCCAGTGTCTCCACTCCTCGAGTGCATCCTTAATAGCCAACAATTCCCGGTTACCCACATCATAATTCATCTCGGCAGGCGAAAATTTACGGGAAAAGTAAGCACAGGGATGAAGGCGATTATCAGACACCCCCATCTGAGAGAGCACTGCCCCAATACCCATCTCAGAGGCATCCACCTCCACCACAAAAGGACGCTCTGGATCTGGGTGTCGCAGCACCTTGGCCGAGACAAATGCCCTTTTGAGACGGGCAAAAGCCGCTTTGGCCTCACAAGACCAGTGAGCAACATCCGCCCCTTTCTTAGTGAGTGCCACCAAGGGCGCCACTATAGACGAAAATCCAGCGATAAATTGTCTATAAAAATTCGCAAAGCCCAGAAAACGCTGAAGCGCCTTCAAACTAGTGGGCTGCACCCAATCCAGGACTGCCTGTACCTTGGAACCCTCCATTTGGAAACCTTCTGGGGAAATAATATATCCTAGAAATGCGATTTGCTGAACTTCAAATTCGCACTTCTCCAGCTTTGCCCCAAGCCGGTGGTCTCTAAGTTTCTGGAGGACTAAGCGTACATGCTTCCGATGTTCCTCCAGGGAATGGGAGAAGATTAGGATGTCATCTAAGTATACAACTAAGAATCTATCCAAATATTCCCTGAGCACATCGTTCATGAAGTCCTGGAAGACTGCCGGGGCATTACATAGCCCAAAAGGCATCACCAAATATTCATAATGCCCTGAGTGGGTATTAAAGGCAGTCTTCCATTCATCCCCCTCTCTTATTCGGATTAGATTGTACGCACCGCGTAGGTCAATCTTAGAAAAAATGGTGGCAGTACGAAGCTGGTCAAACAAGATCGAAATGAGAGGCAGTGGGTATGAGTTTTTAATCGTGATACGGTTCAATTCCCTGAAGTCGATGCAGGGTTGCAACGAATCGTCCTTTTTACCCACGATGAAGAACCCCGACCCAACTGGAGACTGTGAAGGTCTGATAAATCCCTTAGCCAAGTTCTCCTGAATGTACTCTGCCATAGCCTGAGTCTCAGGACGTGACAGGGAGTACAACCTGCTCTTGGGAAGCTTAGCATTCGGCAACAAATCAACGGCACAGTCATAGGGGCGATGGGGAGGTAGTACCTCTGCAACTCTTTTGGAGAACACGTCCGCAAAATCTGCATAACATCCTGGCAATCCTGGCAAACTTAGCTGCGAAAGCCTGACTGGAAGGCTCATGCAACTCCTGAAACAATCAGTACCCCAACTAAGAATCTCCCCAGAGACCCAGTCAAATTGAGGATTGTGGGCCCTTAACCAGGGTAACCCCAACACCAATGGGGCAAAAGTACAGACAGTCACATAAAAGGACAATTTTTCAGAGTGTATGGCTCCAATAAACAAAGAAATCTGGCTAGTGCAAGAGGTAATTTTACCCTGGGATAATGGTTCCCCATTTAACCCACAAATCTCAATTTCCGATGCCAAGGGTACTAAGGGAACAGAGTGTTTCAGGGCGAATTGGCGGTCCATAAAAACCCCGCCGGCCCCACTGTCCACAAAGACCTCGGTCTTGACAGTTTGACCGAGGATCTTCAAGGTCACCGGAATGATAAAAGTCTTCTTGGGAAATTCTGACTTCTGGCCTGACAGGATATTTCCCATCACCCTCAGGCCCTGAAGTTTTCTGGCTTTTCTGGGCATGATACTACCACATGACCTTTATTCCCACAGTACAAACATAACCCCTGCTGTCTCCTCCGCGTCTTCTCACGCGAGGAGAGGCGGGTAGCCCCAATCTGCATAGGCTCCTCGGAAAATTCCTCAGAGTCTGAGGTTCCCTTGGGAAAGAAGGAAACCTCGTCTCCCTTTCAAGCCTGCGCTCTCTCAGCCGTCTATCCACCCGAATGGATAACTGCATGAGCTGATCCAAGCTATCAGGCAGGGGATATTGTACCAGTTGGTCTTGTAACTGGTTAGAAAGACCTCTTCGGTACTGGTGTCTCAGGGCTGGGTCATTCCACTGGGTATCATGGGCCAACCTCCGAAACTCCGTACAATAAACCTCAACTGGCCTTCGCCCTTGCTTAAGGATCGAAATCTGAGCCTCGGCTGAGGCCGTCTTGTCAGGGTCATCATACAACATGCCCAGTGCCGTAAAAAAAGCATCAACACTTTTAAGCGATGGACAGTCAGGCTGCAACCCATATGCCCAGACCTGTGGGTCTCCTTGTAGCAAGGAAATCACTATGCCCACCCGCTGAATCTCCGACCCAGAAGACTGAGGCCTAAGCTGGAAATATAGCTTGCAGCTCTCCTTGAAACAAAAGAACTGCGAGCGATCTCCAGAAAAACGATCCGGGAGATTTACTTTCGGCTCCTTAACCCCTAAAGGCACTGCTGCTGCGGGAGCTCCGCCAGCGGCCTGCGAGGTGTGCATTTCAATGGACAAATCATTAAATTGTCGAGTCAGGACCTGCACCTGATCGACCACCTGTTGCAAAGTATTTTGAGGGGTATGCTCCATATTCCCACAAAATTTCAACAGGAGCATTTGGCTGCTGAATATGTTATGCACACCAGTGCCAGCAGGAATGTACTGGTGTCTGAACGGAGAGGGATGCAAAACAAATGAACTCACAGACAGACTGGGGAATATGACATTACATACATAGAAGGTGATAGGGTAACAAAATAAACACAAAGTGAACAGAGAAACCCAAAGGCTAAGAAACTGGGTGTCTCCCTAGTATTAGGAATGCTCAGATGGAAAGAAGTGAGATGTTGTGATTTAATACGTAGAGAACCCGAAATGCTGTTGCTAAGGGCAACAGCAAAACCCTAAAGGGTTACCAACGGGTGTGGCAGTAAACTCCTTGGTCAGAGATGGAATAATAGACACAAGGAGAGTCTCCACAATCCTAGTCCTCACTTGCAGTGCACTGGTTCAGCTTACTGCCACTAAACTGACACCTGAACACCTTGCACAGTGAGAAAGGATTTTGGCAGGCAAGTCTGAGAATACAGCCGCAAACTTGCTAGGTTCACAGAGTAGCAAAAGAACCCCAGCAGGTTAAACGACGGACTCCAGTCTTACTGCTAGGTCTGGATTGGCAGAGTGTAATACCAAATCCCAAGGCCTATTTGCAGTAAGCAACAAACAAATACAAAGTTTACACAGTACTAGCTAGCTTTCAGGAACTGACTAACCAACAAAGATTCAGCAGCATCTGCCTAACCTGAGAAGAGGGTTTATATAGCAGGTGCTGTCCACGCCCCACTCAGACCTCACAGACTGTGAGCACAAAAACCAGCACCGGATCCCCTGCCGTGCACAGAGCCTGTAACCACTGCACAGCAAAAGACCCGAACCGGAGTATCAGCTATGCTCAGGTTACTCCGCTAGCACTTGTCTCCTGGTTGCCATGACGACGTGGCAGCACAGAGCAGGAGACCCTAACAAACAGCTGCTAAATACACGTTAATTGGAGCCACAGCTTGAGCGCCCCTTCCAACTTAGTTGGTTATTTCGGTTCCACAGAGAGCTGGGAAGGCCATGCGCAGTGCAGCCTCCAACTCTCTGGTTTAGCCGCCCCTCGGTCTCAATGGAAATGGGGGCATGCCACGAGTCCACGCCCCCCGAACTTGCGGTGCGCCCCAGCAAGCGTTGCCATAGAAATGGGGATGTGCCACGAGTCCACACTCCCTTGACTCGCAGAATGCCCCCATACATTGTGAGGGCACACCCTCATGACATGCGCGCACCACCCGGACTTGCAGTGCCATAGAAATGGGGGCATGCCATGGGTCCACACTCCATTGACTCGTGGCATGCCCGCGTACATTGTGATGGTGCGCCCCTGCAACGTGCACGTGGCCCACCCCCCATGACGCACGTGGCGTGCCTTCACAAATGCCAGGGCCCAAACGGAGGCCCAATCCATCGATGGGTATGTTCAAACTGAAATCTAAATTGCAGTGTAAGGCTAAAGCAGCCAGTTTTTAATCTGCACAGAAACAATGTAACTTACCCAAATCTAACTCTCTCTGCACATGTTATACCTGCCCCACCTGCAGTACACATGGTTTTGCCCATTAGCTGACAATTTTTTTGCTGCAATCAGATCTGAATTACCCTCTTTATTAGGTGCTGTTGAACCCCTGTGGTTCCATATAAATAAAGGATTATAATTATAACAATCATAAGTATACTAATGTAAATAAAGAGTACAATCTTAAATTATTACTCTTGACAAAATTCAGAACCAAATTTTCCTATATATTAATGCATTATATAGTGGAAACATTAAGCTCAAATTAGCTGTACTTTTAGGTAGTCCAAATATGAAGTTTCATAAGAAGTACTTTGAGGTGAAGTTTTCTCTATACTGTTCATTCCAGTAAGGAGAAAATGTTGCACAAAACATCTGTTGAAATAAGCTATTCAATCTGCAATGGGGGCATGAATTTATTAATTCATGCATTATGCTCTCATTTTGTTTTGCCTGATTGCGTAGTGCGTGTTGAACAGAAACTGCATATAAACCTAATATTAAAATATATGATACACTTATTTTTTTTACGTTTTAATTTTTTTTTATCAGCCATACTTTCCATCTGCAGATATATTTACTATTTTTTAGTCACATAATATACTTTATATTATTAACAGTTTGAACATACTATACAAGGAAACTATCAGTCATTATTATGGAAGATGACATGCACAGAACAAGCAGTGGGAAACTGTCATTTTATCTCTCCTGGGCAACTGTGAGATGCTGAATAAGCTTTTACATTTGATCTTGAATCAGTGCTTCCATCAGCATTTCTAAAATTGTGCTATTGTTTTTAAATATTTGAATTTAATTTGCTTTAGCAAATATTAAAATATTAGTTTGTGTCTTTGCAAGATATTTATATCATTAATAGATTTATCAACCCATATAAATCATTATGAAGCACATACGATCTTGCTTTATTTGTAGTATAATAAATACCACCTGATGAGCTTATTGACTCCACATTTCTCATTTTGGCAGTTCTTCACTGCAAACTATTGTACAGTGCCTCACCTAACAGTGGGTATTCATCAGTAGAGATTTGTTCAGAATTCTGTATCATTTGAAATGAGTACTCCGAAGACAAATTCAGCTAGCACATGCTGTTCTAAAGAGACAGTGACATATTGTAGTCAGGCTGCTGAATTGTCTGTTTCACATTTTGTGTATTTTTATTATTATTTTAATGTTTTACATCATTTTTTCCGCATTGTACTTCTTTCTTTTGCAATGGCGTTATAGCTTATTTTATTATATTATTTTATATGGGATGGCACAGTCACTGGAGGATAGCTGCTTATTTTGAGAAACTTGGCATGTATCATTGCTGAATAGCTACAAATGTGTTTTCATTTACTTACAGTATCATTTTTCCACCCCATAACAAGTGATGCATGGCGCGTCTTATACTCACGCCATGACATGCCAAGATGCAATAAAGCATAATAAGATACTATACAGTGTAGAAGCAGTTTTCAAATGGAAAATAGTGACTTTCTGAAACTAAACTTTGTCTGCGATAAACTGCTATTGTTAAATAATTGATGTCTAGGCCCACCCACATTCCTATAAACCGAATACTGTTTACCTGTGCATCACTTTGGATCCTATAAAAATAGTAGTAATAGTAGTAGTAATAGTAATAGTATTATGATTAGTTCACAATATTGCAAACAGTGTATAACAATATACTGTAGAGTATTATTTTGACAAATGTATCATTTGCTTCAGCTCCAAACTAATTGTACGGGACAAAAACCCAAATGTTTAACAAACGTCTTCACTGGTCCTATGTAGTAAACATGTGCAACCCAGTCTTACAGTATGCAAACAACTGTGGTGGAAGCCTGGTTGAATGTTTGCTGACATGAAGACTGTAACACATTGCTTACTGATATGGAGAACTTCATCCTATGCTTGCTGACATAGAGACTGTCACACACAATTTAGTGACAGGGAGACAGTCACAAATAATTTACTCACAGTCATGAGACTCTCAATTTACTGACATGGAGTCTGTAACACAGTGCCTGCTGACATTGAGGAATGATTTGAGCTACAGTATCTTGGACACTATGATATCTACAATATCATGACAGCTTTCAGAAATGCAGTTATAAAGTAGTGTACCAAGTACATGGCCATTGTAAAATGGTTGCATTTTGGATAGAGCCCTGTAGATAGGGGCGGATGTAGGTGTCAGGGCGACCCCAGGGACAACAGTAATGGCCGCCCCTCTGCCTATTTTTATTGCTGTAATTGATTAGTTTTAAGCCCTCATTTGATAATTGCCAGTTTAATATAATTATAAAAAAAGCCATGAACTATGACATTTTATTTTATTTTTATTATGCATACATATTTACTGAGTAGGACAATTTACAGGGGCAGTCTGTGCATGCCCTACACATTTACACTCAACTCTTGATGGCATATGGTACAGTACAGTGGAAATAAGTTGCAGTTACTGGTAAATTTCAGGCTGGCAGTAACAACACAAGCATCTATGTGCCGACCCCCAACAAGTGGCGCCCATAGGCATGTGCCTCACGTGCCTAATGGGAAAATCCCCACTGCCTGTAGATACATATTACATGTTGACCACCATGGTTGCATTAGATGAAACCATGCCAAACAGGGATTGTGATGGCACAGGAGGTGTAGGCAATTTAGATTTGATCACAAATTGCTTTATCCCAGAGATTTTTAATGGGGTTAAGATAGGGGGCCAGATGTAATGACACCCGAGTTCGGCGGCCATGCGGGATGCCGGCCGAACTCAGACTTTTTTTAAAAGGGGCAATCACAAGTTTAAATCAGTAGGTCATGGTCATTCAGCCCACCGGGGCCTGTGGTGCTGTAATGCTGCAGTGACTTCTACCAGAATTCATCTGTGCTGGTGTAATATTCTGTGCCTTATGTACTTATTGCTGTGGATGTGCACTGCAAAACAATCTCATTTTATATTGTCCACCTAACACTTTTTATGAGATTAAACCCCGTTGCACTGAAAGGTGTAAGAGAGGACCTTATACTGTACAAAGTACCTGTGTCTGTGGCCCAAGATCTGCAAAGGAACTTGACTATAACCTCAAATTAGGAAAGAATTCCACCCTTGTTTTTTTTAGAAGACCCACAATGTGATATGGCCATGCCCCTTGGACCAAAGCTCACTTGATCACTTGGCAACCCTCTCTACTCTCCAGTTTCAAAAGACACTTCTGCAAGCTAGTAGTGCTTATAGGTATAAAGTTTATTGAAGCCATCCTACAAAAGTCCAACCTTCTACTGCCATTAACATTACTACCTTCTGCTACCATTACTTTAGTACCATCTCTTCATTAATTCCAATTTATTAAGAGGACA
This sequence comes from Pseudophryne corroboree, assembly GCF_028390025.1. Lineage (NCBI taxonomy): Eukaryota > Metazoa > Chordata > Amphibia > Anura > Myobatrachidae > Pseudophryne > Pseudophryne corroboree. The sequence continues at coordinate 457,717,451 of NC_086447.1, read as the reverse complement.
TTAGAACTGCTTTTATTACATGTGAGATTTTTGTGTTTGATGATTTTTTTATGCATTCTGCAAAGTTTGACTAGATACAGTATGTGCTCCTCTGCAAAACTCAAAAATGTTAATGTGAGTAAAAAAAATATTTAGGGATGCCTCTACAGTATGTTACCACAAAGCAGGGGTTAAAGTGGGGGGGGAACGAGGTGGAACTGAGTTCCACCACCTGTAATGGTAGGGGGAACTAGTTCCACCTCCTTCATTGCCCTGCACAGTAATTCCAACAGAAAAGCCCACCCCATCATCTGCGTCAATCGATGATACAGGCGGCACTAGTGTTGCTGATGAGCTGCAGCCACCTACTCCTTCCTCAGGTCCTGGTGCCTTCATGGTCCTCCTCCAAGAGTTCCAGCACCTCACCAGGACCACTTTAACCCCTGCCACAAAGCACCCACTTTTGAAAGTAGTCATCACTAGCAACACGCTTTAGCACTAGCCCCAAGAAATCTATCCAAAGTCGTACATAGTCAGTTTTGCTTACTTGCCCTTGACACATCCTTGGAACACTTAGCCTATAATAGAGAGTGCCCTGTTGGGCAGACAGAGTACTAACTAGTGCTGGTTTAAAACTGGATGCTTTATATGGAGATTTGCCATCAGTTTTGGCCTGAACTGAATGTAGTTTTAGTTTTTTTTTGCCACTAAATCACAGAATAGTAAGCCCTGGAGTTTGGATGTGAATACTACTAATCTGTATGGCAGTTTATGAACTACACAACAGATTGAGTTTTAACACTGTACATTTGCTAGACTGCGATTCTATTTAGATATGCAATATCTGAAGCTACTCCTGTGGTGGCAATAAACACCACATAGACAATAAGTGTATTGTATTGTATCCATAGTAGTGGTATATACAAGGGATTGGGATCAGGTGACTACAGGTTGGGATCCTGGCAAGCGCAACAAAGCCCCTTGTGGGGTTGCTATGCTCGCCACAGGTTATATTCCCACTCTATGGGTGTTGTGGACACCCACGAGTGGGAATAGTCCCTATTAGTAGGCTTGTTGGGATTTTTAGCGGTTGGGATTCTGTCATCGGTATACTAACCGGCGAGATCCCGACTGCTGGTAACATGATTACATCCCCATACAAAAACCTGTTCATTAGCTAAAGGGAAACAACAAATACACATGCTTTTAAAAATAACTTTCTTTTTTCCTGCATTTTTGTTATTAGTTCTTTTTTAAGAAATTAATAGCAATGGAGCGCATAATTAAAATAGTACATAATATGTTCTTTATAATTTATTATTTGTTTAAAATGTCTTGAATAATAATGATGCATGCAAGTTATATATTCAACATTTAACATAAATTCCCTTTGAGTGATAAAAAAACACAGTCGACAATTTCAGCAAGGATGATTCATTTCTTGGATAACATGCTTAAAATGCACGCTCCGTGGACCATTCGGCCCCCTTCAATCAAAAAGATAAATTGGGTGACAATACTGCAAAACTTGAGTGGCATTGAAAGGTTGCATCTAAAATCAGTCGTTAACAAAGGAAGACACTTTTTTATTTATTTTCCCAACTGACATGTGATAGATTGCTAAACTCCTTCATATTAATTAATTCAGGTACTATAAACTTTGTTTTTATGCATGATTTAAAAAAAATAACACTACATGGTTTATGGTTATTTGATCTATTAATTCACTGTAATATTATTAGTAATTAAAATTTAAAAAAAATGGGTTATAAAATGTGTTAACTTAATACTGTTGAATTAAAATTGTCCTTCTCACTCTTCATGGATTGCAGTCTATGGTTAGTTAAATGCATGTTTTTAATAATCCTATTTTGCTATTAGAATTTACTGTAGTTATCTGTAATTCATCCTCGAAGAATATCAGAACCAATGGAGTCAGATAATAGATACGTGGACTTGGATCTGACTTGAAGTGAAACTATTACTACAGAAGATTAGGATACTGTCAAGATATTGAGCATATGGCTGGAGCAAACTGGATCTTCCGAAGTTCAAGACGATGGTCAAAAGGATTTCTAGGATGCTGGGTCAAGATTAGTTGCAGCTACTGTGATGAATCCTGAACTACAGTAGACCCAGAATTAAGCCAGAACGGGAGTGACTTCAGTGCAGGATGTAGGCTGAGACAGAATAGCTTTAGTACTGTATCCGGACAAGAACCGGAATGACTTAAATACAGGATCTGGCTGAAACCAGAATGACTTGAATGCAGGATCTGACTGAGGCCAGAATGGGTACTAGGATCTGGCATGGTACCACAATGGCTTGGTTCTAAGATCCTGGTTGCAACTGGAATGGCTTGGTACTAGTAACTGGGCTGAAACCACAATGGCTTAGTTCTAAGATCCAGGCTGGAACTAGAATGGGTTGGTACTAGGATATGGGATGGGACTGGAATGGCTTGGTACATGGATCTGAGCTGGGACATGAATGGCTTGGTACAAGAATTTGGGCTGAACTAGAAGGGCTTGGTACTAGCATCTAGGCTAGAACCAAAATGGATTGGTACTAGGATCTGGGCTGGGACTGGAATTGCTTAGTACTAGGATCTGGCTGGGACGTGAGTGGCTTGGTACAAGGATCCAGGCTGGAACTGGAATGGCTTGGTACTAGGATCTAGTCTGTAACCAGCATGGCATGGTACTAGGTTATGAGCTGGAACTGGAATGGCTTGATACTACGATCAAGGATGAAATGGAATGGCTTGGTACCAGAGTCTGGGCTGGGATCAGAATGGTTTGGTTTGAGGCCCTGACTATATAAGATGTGCAGCAAAGGGATAGCAACTACACAGGAAGAACTGGTAACTGGAGACACAAACATTGCTTTGGCACCTTCTAAATATCAGAAGGTGCCTTTTACCCACTTTACTTGCTGACCCACGTGGGGACACCAGGATGGGATACACATAGGAATTCTGCACAGAAGGTTGAGAATTGATCCTGGACTACAGTGGGGACAGAGATCAGGAGTCATGATTCTGGAATACAGAGCCCAGCACCCGCAACCAGTGGGCTGGTAAGTATATTGAGCACTGAATCCTGACAATAACATTTGCCATATTCTACAAAAAATAGCTGTTGATGGTAAAACATGAAAATATATTCTTAAATCATAAACAAAACTGTAATTGTGTAATATTTACTGCAGGTAACTTTTTTTTCTCAGTAGTAGGAGAGGAGTTGGTTTCGCCCACATGTTCAAAGCCTAAAAAATAGTGAATTCTAGAGAGGAGAAAAAGAAAAAATAATTCACATCATATCTTTTGTAACCCTTTTCCACTGCCACTGAAATCCAGGGTTATTGTTGTGATAAAATGTAAAATTAAAATGACTAAAAAAGATAATCAACTTATAGTCATTACCAGTGGCATCTCCAAAGGTGGGACTGCAGCACAGTCCAAAGTTCAAATAGGGGAGCCACACCAACTGTCAGTGAGTCAGTTTGGGATAACAGTTGGTGGCAGTTGGTGTGGCTTTCCTATTTTAAATCTGGACTGCACTCCAGCCACACCTCTGGAGTCAATGCTAGTCATTACTATTAGAGTTGTAGTATAATACAGTACAATGGTAATAAGTTAAATGTGACAATTGTTCAGCCATCACTAAGATCTTCCTTGATTAGATTTAGACAGACAGCATAACAACCTCTACTTTTCAATAATCCAATTAGATGCAATGATCAAAGAATGTGTTTACTATATAGTAGAGGGAATTGATAAAACTGTAACACAAACAACAGCAGAATGCAATGGCAATATGACACTAACATAATGCAATGCAAATGCAACACATAACAAGATTAGAACTGACAGCATACAGATGTAGCCACCTTTATCTTGACGATCCTAGATGGACGTTTAGTCACGCTAAGGCGATAGCTTAGCTTGCTGAGTTTAATCACAGGCAGGCGCGTTGGGGCGATTCTAGATACTCAGCATGCATTACACATCTCCACCACTGGGTGGCTAATGCTCCACTAATCCAGTACTTTCGATCATATAGCGGCGGATTGATCTACAGCTCTGGCAAATGGGAGTGACGACTGTAATGTTAATAGATGGTGACCAATGGTCAGATGGTGAGAGTTCTCAATATAAATAAATTGTTTATACAGACACAAACGAACATGTTAAAACACTTGTGTATGCAGACGCAAGATTGTGTATGGAGACGCAACTAATTGTGTAAAAGGAAGTATGTACAATGCATAAACACCGTGCTTTTGAAATACATGTACAGTATGAGCTTTCGAGTTCCCGTGACATTCACTTTAATATAATTTTTTTTCTTTGTTATACATTCAATGGAAGGGTGCACACAGGTTTCACATAAATCTTGTCTTGTAACCTGATCGGAACTCCCTAACTGTCTACTGCATGAACTGTGCAGGCTCCCAGGGGGAAGGGGAAAGTGGAATGGGGGTAGGGCGAGGCAGTGGAAAATACCGTGTTCAAAGAACGGGCCAATGCTGAAGGAGCGTCAGAATCCCCTAGCTAAAATACACCGCGTCGATAGGGATAAGCGAGGTCTATGCACATAACGATACACCAGACCCCATTGCATCACAAAGTGACAAAATGTCCGAGGCACATGAACCCCCTCCTTGTAGCATTATGTGCATAGACCTCGCTTAACCCTATCACCCCTGTGTATTTTAGCTAGGGGATTCCGACGCTCCTTCAGCACTGCCCCGAAGCCTGCAAAACCTCGCTCCATAGCTGAGTGCTGACACAAGGTGGATGTTCATGTGCCTTGGACATTTTGTCACTTTGTGATGCGATGGGGTCTGGGGTATCGTTAAGTGCATAGACCTCGCTTATCCCTATCGAGACTGTGTATTTTAGCTAGGGGATTCTGACGCTCCTTCAGCATTGCCCGTGACCTACAAAATCTGTGCTGTTACTTGCTCCATAGCCGAGGGTCTTCATGGGGCAAGGAGTCACAGGCGGTAGCCATTTCAATTGAGTCTGCCCTGCTACAGAATTGTGTGTGTACTGTATGTTCTTCTAGTGTACTAATTAGCACGGACAGCTTAGACTATAATGGGCCCGTTAATTCAGACCCACCATGGGTTCCGACGCTTGCCATGAGCTTTGTGGGGGTCACAGAAACTTGGGGTTGGTACCCTCCGGTAGCTAATTGTCTCCTCTTCCAAACCAACCTAGCGATGAAGGCTCCCACCTTCTATGCAGTTTTGAGTCCCAAAGTGCCAACCTTTTTTTTTTATATGTTCCCGTGACATTCGCTTTATTATTTTTTTTCTTTGTTATACATTCAATGAAAGGGTGCACACAGGTTTCACATAAATCAAAGTAAATCTGCAGCAGCGATTCATTCCGCTATATACAAATACACAGCGGTAATGAGTATAAATTAGTGTATTCCGAAGCAACTAACTGAGCAACACAGTACTGTAGATCGTCGGCATTTGTGTATTGTACCTGACCTGAACTCCCTCCCTGTCCACTGCATGACCTGTGCAGGCTCCCAGGGGGGGAAGGGCGATGGGGGTAGGGAGAGGCGGTGGAAAATACAGTGCTTTTGAAATACAAGTATTAGTGTCCGAGCCCCCTAAGGCATAAACAAACACCAATGGGAAGGAAGTGCCAACCTTTTTTTTTAATGTGTTCCTGTAACATTCACTTTATATGTGCACAAAGGTTTCACATAAATCAGAGTGGGCGGGGGATTTTCGTACATACAGTAGTATACTGTTGCACATGTCTTGTAACCTGATCGGAACTCCCTCCCTGTCTACTGCATGTACTTTGCAGGCTCCCAGGGGGGAAGGGGAAAGTGGGATGGGGCTAGGGCGAGGCAATGGAAAATACCGTGTTCAAAGAAAAGGCATAATCAAAACCATGGGGAACTTTGCGGTGTATCGTTAAGTGCATAGACCTCTCTTATCCCTATCACCCCTGTGTATTTTAGCTAGGGGATTCTGACGCTCCTTCAGCATTGCCCAGTGACCTACAAAATCTGTGCTGTTACTTGCTCCATAGCCGAGGGTCTCCATGGGGCAAGGAGTCACAGGCGGTAGCCATTTCAATTGAGTCTGCCCTGCTACATAATTGTATGTGTACCGTATGGTGCATAGAACCTTAACAGTACAACCGCTCCTGCAGCTTTGCCCTGGTTTATGTGAATAACTCCCTCCCTGTCTACTGCATGACCTGTGCAGGCTCCCAGGGGGGAAGGGCGATGGGCTAGCGGGAGTCGGTGGTAAATACCGTGCTTTTGAAATGCAAGTACTGTATGAGTCCGAGTCCCCAGTATGTTCTTCTAGTGTACTAATTAGCACGAACAGCTTGTAATGTACAGTGGCAAGTTTAATCTTTCTATGTATAATGGAGAGATAAAAGCTCCTCCCTAAGTTCCTAGATGCCAAATCACCGTCCTTAGTATCTTTGTACAGTATGTTCTACTAGTGTACTAATTAGCACGAACAGCTTTTAACTGGATGCCAAATCACCGTACTTATTATCTCTGTACAGTATGTTCTATTAGGGTACTAATTAGCATGGACAGCTTGTAACGTACAGTGGCAAGTTTAATCTTTCTATGTATAATGGAGAGAGATAAAAGCTCCTCAGTAAGTTCCTGGATGCCAAGTCACCGTACTTAGTATCTCTGTACAGTATGTTCTATTAGGGTACAATTTAGATGTTCGTGCTAATTAGTACCCTAATAGAAAATACTATACAGAGATACTAAGGATGGAGATTTGACAACCAGGAACTTAGGGAGGAGCTTTTATCTCTATATTATACATAGAAAGATTAAACTTGCCACTGAACGTTACAAGCTGTTCATGCTAATTAGTACACTAGTAGAACATACTGTACAGAGATACTAAGTACAGTGATTTGGCATCCAGGAAGTTAGGGAGGAGCTTTTATCTCTCTCCATTGTAATTTTTTAAAGTATAATGGAGAGAGATAAAAGCTCCTCCCTAACTTCCTGGATGCCAAATCACTGTCCGTAGTATCTCTGTACAGTATGTTCTACTAGTGTACTAATTAGCACGAGCAGCTTGTAACGTACAGTGGCAGGTTCGATCTTTCTATGTATAATGTAGAGAGATAAAAGCTCCTCCATAAGTTCCTGGTTGCCAAATCACCGTCCTTAGTATCTTTGTATAGTATTTTCTATTAGGGTACTAATTAGCATGAACAGCTAAATAGTACCCTAATAGAACATACTGTACAGAGATACTAAGTATGGTGATTTGGCATCCAGGAACTTACTGAGGAGCTTTTATCTCTCTCCATTATACATAGAAAGATTAAACTTGCCACTGTTTGTTACAAGCTGTTTGTGCTAATTAGTACACTAGTAAAACATACTGTACAGAGATACAACGAACAGTGATTTGGCATTCAGGAACTTAGGGAGGAGCTGTTATCTCTCTCCATTATACTTAGAAAGATTACAATGGAGACAGATAAAAACTCCTCCCTAAGTTCCTGTATACTGTTGCACATGTCTTGTAACCTGATCGGAACTCCCTCCCTGTCTACTGCATGTACTTTGCAGGCTCCCAGGGGGGATGGGGAAAGTGGGATGGGGGTAGGGCGAGGCAGTGGAAAATACAGTGTTCAAAGAAAAGGCATAATCAAAACCATGGGGAACTTTGCGGTGTATCGTTAAGTGCATAGACCTCGCTTATCCCTATCACCCCTGTGTATTTTAGCTAGGGGATTCTGACGCTTCTTCAGCATTACCCCTTAGCCTGCAAAACCTATGCCATTGCTCGCTCCATAGCTGAGTGCTGCCACAAGGCAGGGGTTCATGTGCCTCGGACATTTTGTCACTTTGCAATGGGGTCCGGTGTATCATTATGTGCTTAGACCTCGCTTATCCCTATCGCCCCTGTGTATTTTAGCTAGGGGATTCTGACGCTCCTTCAGCATTGCCCCGTAGCCTGCAAAATCTGTGCTGTTTCTTGCTCCATAGCCGAGTGCCTCCATGGAGCTAGGGGTCACAGGCGGTAGCCATTTCAATTGAGTCTGTCCTGCTATAGAATTGTATGTGTACCGTATGGTGCATAGAACCTTGACAGTAGAAACTCTCCTGCAGTTTTGCCCTGCTTTATGTAAAACTTGTGTTTTGTTAGTTTGCTATGCGATCGAGCCCGGTGTAATGTAATGTGCATAGACCTCGCTTATCTTTATCGCCCCTGTGAATTTTGGCTAGGGGATTGTGACGCTCCTTCAGCATTGCCCCGTAGCCTGCAAAACTTATGCCATCTCTCACTCCATATCCGAGCGCTGCCTGCCATGTGGTGGGGGTTCAGGGGCGGCGGCCATTTTGCCAGTGTGCTATGCGATTGAGTCCGGTGTACCGTAATGTGCATAGACCTCGCTTATTCCTATCGCCCCTGTGTATTTTAGCTAGGGGATTGTGACGCTCCTTCAGCATTGCCCCATAGCCTGCAAAATCTGGACTGTTACTTGCTCCATAGCCTAGGGCCTCCATGGGGCAAGGAGTCATAGGTGGTAGCCGTTTCTATTGAGTCTGCCCTGCTACAGAATTGTATGTGTAATGTACGGTGTATAGAACCTTAACAGTAGAACAGCTCCTGCAGCTTTGCCCTGGTTTATGTGAATAAAAATAATAATAAAGTGTCTGGAAAAAACTAACATGCATGCGTACTTTAGGAACCGATCTCGGGACTCTGAGTATAGGAAGCGGAACACTTCACCACTTCGCCGCAGACAGATTAATAAATCCATTGGTTTGATTATGCTGTAATGGCTACAGGATTAGGATGCTAACATACTGTACAAAATTCCTAATCTCAAGAGGCAATAGTGAACTTCTAACACGTCCATTTGCGACAGTGTACACTACTGGTTTTATGTTGTTTTGTCTGCGGGACTTGGACGCTCACATGTTCATAAAGTACTGTAGATGGATCATATACTGCATGCTGTTCTATTTGCGTCTGTACCATATATACTGTATAAAATAATGCAGCGTAATGAGTATTTACTGTATTAAATAATGCAGCGTAATGAGTATTTACTGTATGCAGCGAAATGAGACACCTTAGTAAAGTAGTCCTTATTATATATTTCAGTATTGTCTTTCACGGGAGACCACACGCATGTGCAGTGGTGATTGTAAAAAGCGACATCTGGTGGATGATCGCAGGTATTACACTTAAAGTAACGCCAAACGCTCTGTCTGCCTCCATGCGATTAGGTACGCCTCTCTGTGACTAGGCGCGCCTCCATACGCCCCGGTACGCTGCGTATGCTCGATCGGGACAAACGCCCCAGCCAGTCAAGATAAAGGTGGCTACATCTGTATCTATGGAAACAGATTTAGGTGAAAATCCTTACTGTCAATGCTATGCTGAGGGGAGGGTATATGTCCATCTCTGGCTGAGACCATGTGGGAAGTAATTATGGATGCCTCCAGTGACTTCTACCCAGAATACACTGCAAAGATTACTAAGGCAGCCCATAAGGTTCAAAATTAAGCAAATTCTAGGCTGTCCACCCAAGAGGGAGAAAGGAGATAAATAACAATGCTTACTTAACAAATAAATGAATAAATTAAAAAGCAGATTTCTTTAATAGATACATCAAAAGAGTGCATTACAACAAGGATAAATAAAGTTTATGAGTGATTCATATCAAATCCATATGTTCAGTTTAATGTAGCTCATAATTGTTGTCCCACTTCTAGAAAGATAAGTACTGTAAGGTACAAATTAATAATTCAATTGTTCTGGGTGAATGGCCTGAAGGCTTAAGAGGACAAATGTCCAATTCCTCTGTTTTCATTCTTATGTTTGTAGCAGAAAAAAGGGGGGGGGGGCTGGATTTCACATCCTATTACTAAAGATATTAAGAGGTGCTATCATGCTGAGGCTTATATTACTATGCTGGAAGAAGAGAAATGCTGATGCCCATTATGTTTATAGCACCCAGCGAGATTGTGCTTTCTACTGACCATCTCTAGCAGTGCTCTTCACAAACGAGTCCCTGTTAGTGAAAACTACTCACTGAGCTGTCTTGAGGAGACTCAGAGCTATTTATGCCCCCAGGAACTATGCTTACAGTAGCTTTGTCCGGCACAGCCTTTTGACAGCATTTCCTGCTCCCAAAGCATTCTTCATACCACTAGTACCCAAGCCCTCTCTACATCTGAACAGTGCCTGACATTTTGAGACTAGCCATACCGTGTCATCTCAGGCCAGTGTTCCATGAAAAACTTAATTTGAATACACCCTAGTTCTCAGATACTGCCTCCTGATTGGCCAACCTAGCATCCTGTCTATCCACTTTTAAAAGCTGCAGAAAGCCTTGTGTGCTGTTAGAATGTTGCTCTGTCTGGCACTGCTTTTAGCTTCAACTGATCAACACTTCCATCAGGACCAGTTCTACATACAGTACCTCAGCACTGGAACTATTGTGCCCCATTTTCCACATCTGATCTGTGAGCTTGTGAGGTTTGAAAAGGCAGGTCCTGTCTCCATGGCACATCACCTTGATCTCCTGCTGCATCTGTTAATCATACTCAGCAGCTCTTTGGTCCAGTGTGTGGTTCCCTGTGGACCATGACCTCTGAGACCCTAGCTAGAGTACCCATGCAGGGGCCCCTGCTTGCCTTTCAAAGTAGCTCAAAAACTTACTCAGCAAATGCATAAGCAAAATGCTCAATTGTAAGTATGCAGTTCAACATCCATTCCCTCCATAAAAGAAGCTATATGGCTCACTTTCCAGATGTAGTATATCCCCAATAGAATAAAGAATAAAGCAGATAACTGATCCTGTAGTTTGGCCATAAGGTTCCACCTCCCATGTCTTTTTGGTTTCAGTCCATTCTAATACTGTACTTTTTTTAGAACTCTTGTATCTGCTTGTAATTATCTCATTGTTATTGATTATACTAATGTTCAAAGTTGCTTTAACATTGTAATAGTTTATTATTATTATTATTATTATTATCCTTTATTTATATGGCGCCACAAGGGTTCCGCAGCGCCCAATTACAGAGTACATAAACAAATAATCAAACAGGAAAACAGCAACTTACAGTTGATGACAGTATAGGACAAGTACAGGGTAAATAAACATAGTTACATCAGCAGATGACACTGGAGTAAGTATCAGGTGGCAGAAGACTGCTGGATGTGGTGCAGTTGAAGATTATTAAAGTAAGAAAGGATAAGCACATGAGGGAAGAGGGCCCTGCTCGTGAGAGCTTACATTCTAAAGGTGAGGGGTAGACAGACAGGGGTGACACAGATGGGGTACATAGAGAGCGTAGAACAGAGGGTTAGGATGAGATTTGGCTGGGTTTGGTGAAGAAGTGGGTCTTGAGAGATCGTTTGAAGTTTTGTAGAGAGGTGGAGAGTCTGAGGGGGAGAGGTAGGGAATTCCAAAGAAGTGGTGCAGCACGTGAAAAATCTTGGAGGTAGGAGTGGGAGGAAGTAATCCGTAGGCAGGAGAGTTGGCGTGCATTAGCAGAGCGAAGAGGACGGGTGGGAGTGTAAAGGGAGATAAGGTCAGAGATGTAGATGGGAGAGGAGTGGGTGAGGGCTTTGTAGGCGAGTGTGAGAAGCTTGAAATGGATTCTGAAAGGGAAGGGGAGCCAGTGAAGGTCTAGTAAGAGAGGAGAGGTGGACGTAGTGCGTTTGGTGAGGAAAATTAGCCGGGCAGCAGCATTGAGGATAGATTGGAGTGTAGAGAGGTATTTGTCAGGAATGCCAGTCAGGAGCAGATTACAGTAGTCCAGTCTTGAGATGACCAGTGAGTGTATAAGAGTCTTAGTAGCATCCTGGGTCAGAAAGGGTCTGACCCTGGAAATATTTTTTAGATGAAAATGGCAGGTTTGTGAGAGGTGCTGAATGTGTGGTTTGAAGGAGAGGGAGGAGTCAAGGATTACTCCAAGACAGCGCACTTGGGGGCTAGAAGAGATAGTAGTGCCATCAATAGATAATGAGATTGTAGGAGGTGAGGTTATGCGGGAGGGAGGAAAGATGATCAGCTCAGTCTTAGACATGTTAAGTTTAAGAAAGTGCTGGGACATCCAGGAAGAGGTAGCAGAGAGACAGTTGGAGATACGAGTGAGGAGAGCATGGGAGAGGTCTGGAGAGGAAAGATAGATTTGGGTGTCATCAGCATAGAGATGATATTGGAAACCAAAAGAACTAATGAGCTTACCTAGTGAGGACGTATAGAGAGAGAAGAGAAGAGGACCAAGGACAGAACCTTGGGGTACCCCTACAGTTAGTGGAAGTGAGGGGGAGGTGGAGTTATGAGAGGAGACAGTGAAAGAACGGTCAGAAAGGTAGGAGGACAGCCAAGAGAGGGCAGTGTCACGCAGACCAATGGAGTGAAGAATTTGCAGTAGGAGAGGATGGTCCACAGTGTCAAAAGCAGCAGAGAGATCAAGTAGAATAAGTATAGAGTAGTGTCCCTTAGATTTAGCAGCATGGAGGTCATTGCATACATTTGTAAGAGCAGTTTCAGTGGAGTGGAGAGGACGGAAGCCAGACTGGAATGGGTCAAGCAGTGAGTGTGAGGAAAGAAAGGAAGTAAGGCGGTTGTAGACAATACGCTCAAGGAGTTTGGAGGCAAAAGGGAGGAGAGAGATGGGTCGGTAATTGGAGAGAGTGTTTGGATCAAGTGTAGGTCTTTTAAGAATAGGAGAGATGAGTGCATGCTTGAAGGCAGAGGGGACAGTGCCTGATGATAGGGATAGATTGAGAAGGTGGGAAAGATGGGAACAAGCAGAAGGAGAGAGGTAGCGGAGGAGGCCGGAGGGGATAGGGTCAAGTGGGGAGGTGGTGACGGGACAGGAACGAATGAGGGCCATGACTTCCTCTCCAGATGCATGGGAGAAAGATGTCAGAGTAGGTGCGAGGGATGGGGAGGGTTGGTAAGGGATGGGAGAAAGCTGGTTACTGATGGTCTGGTGTGGTGTGATGTCCTGACGTATGGAGTCAATTTTGGATGTGAAGTAAGTGGCAAAGTCAAGAGCAGAGAGTGAGGAAGGGAGACGAGGTGGAGGTGGGCAGAGGAGTGAGTTGAGAGTGGAAAAGAGGCGACGGGGGTTGGAAGACTGGGAGGAGATGAGGTTCTTGAAGTATGACTGTTTAGCAAGAGAAAGGGCAGCACTGAAGGATGAGAACATAAGTTTGAAATGGAGTAAGTCTGCCTTAGAGCGTGATTTCCTCCAGTGTCGCTCAGCAGTACGTGAGCATTTTTGCAGATATCTGGTGCCTTTGGTGTGCCAGGGTTGAGGTGTTAATTTGCGAGGGTGAATAGTGGTTGGTGGAGCAACAGAGTCAAGAGCAGAAGTAAGGGATGCATTGTATGTGGAAGTGGCTTGTTCAGGGCATGAGAGAGAGAGAATAGGAGAGAGAAGTGAATCAAACAGGAAGGAAAGGAATGTGGTGTCAATAGCTTCAATGTTACGCTTAGTGATGGTAGCCTTAGGAGGTAGAGATGGGGAAGTCGAGAGAGATAGGTTAAAGGAGAGCAGGTGGTGGTCAGAGAGGGGAAATGGGGAGTTGGAAAAATCAGAAATATCACAGCGGTGAGTGAAGACCAGATCCAGTGAGCTCCCATTCACATGGGAGGTGAGGAGGTCCACTGGGAGAGACCAAGTGAAGAGATGAGGTTAAGGAGTAGAGAGGCACGGGATTGTGTGGGGATGTCAATAGGGATGTTGAAATCGCCTAGGATAATGGAGGGAATGTCAGAAGAGAGGAAGTGAGGAAACCAGGAAGCAAAGTTGTCGATGAATTTGGAAGCAGTGCCAGGGGGGCGGTAAATGACAGCTACTCTAAGATGGACTGGTTGGAAGAGGCGTATGGCATGGACCTCAAATGTAGATGTTTATATGTTTAATATATAAAATTTTAGAATTAAGACTACTGGTGGGTAGTGTGTCTAAGATGGCAATATTAGAGCAAGCCTCCATCCCCTCTCTTTATAATATTTTTCCATCCAAGTCATTCCAGTGACTAATTCTCTTCATGATTACCTGGTAAGTGAAGATCACACTATGTTGGGTATTTTGGAGGAGACAAGGCAGTTTATCTTTCTCTGCTAGAAGACTCCCAGACATCCATAAATTGTCTCTGGTTCTTTGATGACCTCTGTCATAGACAGGGTTGAAGTATGGTGGTGACCAATGACTTGTGGATGCTGGTGACCCCTGCCTATCTCTCTGAGCGCCCCAGGTAGCGCAGTGTCTGGAGTAACCTACATCCTATTATTAAAACACCTTTGCTCTTCTGTCTTGGTAGTTGGAAAGCCCTCACTAGGAGTTAAAATGTCATCGCCAATACATAAGTTACTGTTGGCAGTTTAAGCGGCAGCACGAAGGTGTATACTTCAGACCTGTATACAAAGCACACTTTCATCTTTGTCTATGTCCAAACAGAAATTTTATTAAATTTTTACAAAAAATTGGCTTTAAGTACCTTTACAAAGGGACATCAAGTACACAGAAGTTTTTCTCCACATGGGATATATATTTTTTCTCTATTTTATCTCCACACAGTAGAGAGCAACTTATAATTTATTTTAAAAATGCTCTTTGGTATGAGACTACTGTCTATGAAAATTATCCCCCAATTCATTTATGATGAGCTGACATTCTTCTGCTGTGTATTGGTAATATATGCTGCCTTCTTGTTTTCTTCCTTTATTATTTACTAAATTGTATCTGCTATACTCAATGGACATTAACTATTTTGAACTTTTGCATTTGTTCTGAACTTTTCCATTTGTACTCTATTTAATGTTTATGACCATTTTGTTTCACTGTATATTTGTTTTCCAAAACTTTTCAATAAAAACAAATTGATAAACTTTTGAATAAAAAGATTAATACAAATGAAAATGTTATTTTAATCTCCAATGTATGCAAACCATCCTTCAGTCACTGAAAAATAAAATGAGGGTTATTTATCAGTCAAAACTTGGTGAATCCTGAGCACATTCCTTGCAACTATCTGTGCAGATGGCAAGCGTGGATTCACAGATTGCATGTGAACAGCGATAGGAGACGTTCCATAAGCAAAAGAGAAGAGGTGTCATAATTTCTTCCAATATTTGTAAGTGTAGGTTTGCTTGAGGAGGTGTCCCTTAGAATGTTTTGTCAGCCTGGGTAGGACATGGGTTGGAGCAGATAAAGATTATCAATAATCACCCGTTGTTTGACTTGCAACACTTGGGATATCTCCACTGCTCGTGACAGATGAGATTATAAATAATACAGTAGCCAAAATTGGGGAATTTAGAGGCCACCACTCAGCCTAATTCTGACCTTGATCTCCTGTCTGTATCAAGGTCTCCTCCACCCAGTCAAACCTCCAACAATTCTCTGAAGGTTCTTAAAAAAGAGGTCATAACCTGAAATTGAAAGAATTAGTATAGTATACTGTATTTGACAAAATATTCTTCTTGACTCTGTACACCCTCTCCAGCCATAATAATTTCAATGGTTGCCATATAAAGGACCGCTAGGGCCTCTGCATTATGGCTCAAGCATACAAAGGTTTAAAGCAACTGATATACTGTAGTAAAGGTAATTTTACAAATATCCAAATCTCTGGAATACAGTTATTAGAGATGGCTTGCAATGGTAATGAGGAGATCAACTGCAAATAGGGAAAATTGTACTTCACCTCTCAAATCTATATCCCTTTGATGGAGTCACTAGCTCCTACAACATGTCACATAATATATTGTGAAAAATCTAAAATTAAACAGAGAAAGTAGAAAATATTCAGGATAAAGATTACAGTGCTTAAGGCTATAACTTCTGATAACTTTGTGGGCAGCAAAAAATAAGTCCAATCCCATTATTCAATTTATGTAAGAAGTTGTATCAAAAACTTTGTTTTAAAAGTGTATCACCATCCCCACCTCAGAGGTGATTTTCAGAGGAGACCTGTGAATAGTCAATTAGGCTGACTTCGCTTTTTTCAACCTATAAATGCAGTTTTAATCTGAAATATTTAAATGTTGCATATATTTTCTGCTGAATGCCAAACAAACCAAGTTTTAATAATAATCAGCACAGTATAAATGTATCTACACATAGATGTTAGACATCACTATAAAATACAAATTGATTAGGGAGATATTAGTTTATTATGGTTTGTCTTAGAGTCAGATTTTGTGTATTATGTAGTACAGTATATAATCCTTGGTGCCTAATCACACATTGGTATAGAAAGTCTTGCAAATAAGGATTAAATGAATTACTTTAATGTACTTATCTCTGTAACATATTATGAGACTCTAGCCATATCTGCTGAAGACGTGACAATTAAGATTTATCATTGAGAAGTGAAGTCAACATATATTCAGGATATAAAAGTCCCTGCTGGTATGACAATGGCACAGCAGATAATTAGCTATTTTTGTTGTTGTTGATGTCAGCCTAGTGTAGTCAAATTAATAAAACTAAGGGGTCTATTCATGAAACAGTGAAAAAATTGGAGAAGTAAACCAGTGGAGAGGTTGCCCATGGCATTGTATAAAATTATATGTAGCAGCTGATTGGTTGCCATGGGCAACTTCTCCACTGGCTCACTTCTCCATACTTTTCACTGCTTTGTGTATAGAACATTTCTTTTTACATAGTTTGTTAACTTTTTATTACTGTACATCATCACCTCATCATTTAGTGTATGCCACAAACAGGAGACAATTCTAAATTAGCCCCTGTATATGCAAAGGTTTTTGTAAACTACATATGGTCATCCACTACAAGTTTACAAGCAGTGTAGAAGCAATAAACATAATAGACCATGCAGTATACCTCTCATTTGTGAAAAATACACTAAGATATATACATTTGAAGCACATGTTACATCTGCCCCACCTGCAGTGCAACATGGTTTTGCTCAGTTGGATGCTTTTTTTGCTTTGCTTACAAACCAGTATCAGGCCCAGTGTCTGTTTCTCATTGCTACCTACCTACCAATCCACATAGCAACTTACATTGCTATATACTATCACATAAAAAACAAATATATACTATATTAGTAAATATGTATTGACAAATATGTATACTTTAACATAGTTTTTTTTGTACTCGGTGTTACATACCTCTAAACATTGTTTAGATCCAAGTTAAAAAGGGTTTAGGGCCTAAGAAAAAGTGGGTGAGACTTTGCAGGACTACTGCTGTGGTCATGAGCCACATCTCCCATTTTTGTCACTATGGGGGCATGCCCAGCCCCTCTGTGAGCTGCTGGCCATTCTGCCAGCCCCTTTATCTCCTGTGAATAGAAGCTGTGGGCATGCACACAATCTAATAACATCTGCTCTGCTAATCAGAGGAGTGAGTGAGAGAGGGCCTCCGAACACCACCCACCGGGACACTGTGGCCTGTGGTTGGAACAGCGGGACAGTCACAGAAAAATAGGACTGTTCTGTGAAAATCGGGACAGTTTGGGGGTATGGTCTTATGTAGTACCAACACTTTGGGGTTGATGTATCAAACAGTGAAAAGAGTGGAGATGTGGACCAGTGGAGAATTTGCTGTAACAACCAATCAACATCCACTTAGAATTTTATAGAATGTATTAATAAATGTTACCTTGATGCTGATTGGTTGCTATGGGCAACTTCTCCACTGGTCTACTTCTCCTTTCTTTTCACTGCTTGATACATCAATCTATTTTTTGTAATGTCATTTTAAACTCTTGTTCCGGAAACAAGAATAAATCAGTAAAATAATTTCAGAACTTCACAGTAATAAAACACTTAAAGAACACCTGGAGAGACAGAGGCAAAAAAAAACCAATTGGCCTGGTGGGAGAATTCAGTAAGGTTGTATTAACACAAATGCAGAACTAGGGGCTTATGTAATAACCTGAGAGCTGTAGTCTGTGCAGGAATTCCAGTGAGTCTGCCTGTTTCTTTAAAGTGGAAGTCATTTATAAGGCAAAATCAGGATGGTTTCGTCTTGTAAATTATTGGTGCTTTAAAAATATGGTCAGATTCATGGGAATTCCTGCTCAGCCTGCAGCTTACAGGCTATTACATAAGCCCATTAGCCTGTTAGGATATGCAGAGGTGGAGATACTGTAAGTAAAAATGGAGGGGTATCTTTTGCACCTAGTATTGAGCAGGTGTAATTACACACTGATGATAATCACTAGTAGCAAATCAAGTACACAAGCAGATACGGTCACATCTCGAAATGCATGCATCTCTATATATGGGTGAAAATATGCATTTTTATGTGCACACTTCAGTTGAGAAAAATATACCCAATTTACTTCTGCATCAGGCCCAATATGTTTAATAGAAACATTTTGTTTGAAATGTAGATTACCTTTAAACTTAAAGCTCATCGCTAAATATACAGTATATTTATTATTTGTTTGGTTGATTGACCTTGCCTGTACAATATGGATTGTTGGGTATTCTGCTTTCTAGGTTACAATAATATTAAATTAAATCCTGACATATGAGAAATAACTTTTGCCATGATTAAAAAATACAATACATTTTTGTCTTGTATATTGCTCTCTTAGAAAAATAGCTAAAGTTTAGTAGACTAGTTGAATTGTCTGTGTATTATTCACTCCTCTGAAGTACCTTGCTATGCTTCCACCTGGGCAAAATTATTATACTTATTATTAACATGTATTTATGTAATGTTAGTCTATAACGTTTGTGCTTGTACTAACTGTACTAACAATTATTAGTATACTTTATGTTCCAGTATGCTGGCAATAATTATTTTTGTACTGTAATTTGAAGCACAATGCCTAGAAAAAAACATTATCACATTAAATTTATTTTCACTACACTTGGCATTTCTTTTTTAAATTGTTTATCAGAATCCCTCATAGTAACCATAGGAAGAAAATAACTATTATCATGTTTGTTTGTGTGAATTTCCGAACATTGTGGATAATGGGTTTTAAGTTGAGCGATCACATACCTATAATAATATCTAATATACAATAATATAAGAAATGCAATATACTATATAAATAGTTTCATGTGCATTATCAACTTTAGCAACAAACATTGTGTGTCTTATGTTTGCATACAACAATGCTCAAGCAGCCTATAAGAAGGTCAGACAACAGAAAATATTTTTTTCAACTGATCGAACTATACACACTGTGTATACTTTAGCTAGTATTCCATGTCTGAGAACTTTAATATTCTGTTCAACTTCAGTAGCAGTGTTTTCAAAATACAGTAAGAAAGTTTTATTATAAGTTTGCTACTTTGGTTTTCCTATCAAAACACTTAAATATGAAAGTATTATAGTATTCATTCAGATGAGATACTCATAATGAAAAAGATAGCAGATAATTCTAGGATTAACAGACATACTGGATTATTATTATTATTATTATTATTATTATTATTATTGTTGTTATTATTATTACTACAGTTTATCTTTGGGGTTTGCTTTGTTTTTGTTTTGTAGCACTTTTAATTCTTATAACAGGTTAAAGGCTATTTTCTTAAGACTACACCCTGTACCTCTTGTTTATTAAATTATAGTGATCATCGCATTTACAACAACAACAAGCCCTGGTTCAATGCCCAGCTCAGGCAACTTCGTCGAGCCAAAGAGGAGGCCTATAGCAGCGGTGACAGAGCACTATACAACCGTACTAGGAACTCTCTGACTAAAGGAATTAGGCTAGCAAAAAAGCGGTTCTCGGACAAGCTGACAAACGATCTCTCCACCAATGACCCCGTATCTGTATGGAAAGGAATGCAATCCATAACCAACTATAGGAAAACATCAAAGTCCACCGCCATGCACCAAGACCTTGCAGATGAGCTGAACCACTTTTATTGCAGGTTCGCAAAAGAAGTCCCCTGCAACCCAAACAATCACCTCTACGATGCCCCGAACACCGACGGCCAACCCCAGGCACTGCAAGTCACCCAAGAAGAGGTGGAGGCATTGTTCAATAGGACCAAAACCAGGAAAGCTCCGGGTCCTGACGGAGTGTCACCATCTGCCCTAAGAGCATGTGCGGGTCAGCTCGCCCCCATATTCACCAAGATCTTCAATAAATCGCTGGAGCTACAGAAAGTCCCTTCCTGCCTCAAAAGGTCTACTATAGTCCCGGTCCCCAAGAAACCCACTATCACGAACCTGAACGACTACAGGCCGATAGCACTGACGTCTGTGGTCATGAAAACGTTCGAGCGTCTGGTTTTGAATCACCTGAAAACTGTGACTGGCCCCCAACTGGACCCCCTGCAGTTCGCCTATCGCTCGAATCGGTGTGTCGAGGATGCAGTCAACCTGGGCCTGCACTACATTCTACAGCACCTAGACATTCCCGGTACCTACGCGAGGGTCCTGTTTGTCGATTTCAGCTCGGCCTTCAATACAATCGTCCCCAGCATCCTCCACCCCAAATTACTTCGCCTAGGGGTCCCAGAAGCTACCTGTTCCTGGATAATAGACTTCCTGACAGATAGGACACAGGTGGTGAAAGCGGGGGAATTCACCTCTCAAGCGCGGTCCATCAGTACAGGGGCCCCTCAGGGCTGTGTCCTCTCACCCCTGCTCTTCTCCCTGTACACAAATGACTGTACCTCAGAGGCGCAATCAGTAAGGATCATCAAATTCGCCGATGACACCACCGTCATCGGCCTCATCAAGGATGGGGACGAATCGGCCTATAGACAGGAAGTAGACCGGCTGGCCCAGTGGTGCA
Source organism: Pseudophryne corroboree (assembly GCF_028390025.1). NCBI lineage: Eukaryota > Metazoa > Chordata > Amphibia > Anura > Myobatrachidae > Pseudophryne > Pseudophryne corroboree. The sequence continues at coordinate 457,696,715 of NC_086447.1, read as the reverse complement.
TCCACAACAACCTTGACCTCAACCCCCTCAAAACTGTCGAGATGATAGTGGACTTCAGGAAGAAGTCATCTAGTGCACCTCCGCTAACGATTGCTGACAGTGTGGTATCGCTAGTGGACTCCTTCAAGTTTCTAGGGACCACAATCTCCAGGGACCTTAAATGGGGGTCCAACACTGACGCCACTGTTGGGAAAGCGCAGCAGAGGTTGTTCTTCCTCAGGCAACTAAGGAAGTTCAATATCCCACAGAAGCTCCTGCTCCTCTTCTACTCCGCGATTGTGGAGTCGGTACTGTGCTCCTCGATACTCGTATGGTACAGCTCCGCCAGCGCGAGGGACATATGCAGGCTCCAAAAGGTGGTCAGTACCGCAGAGAAGATCATCGGGGCCGACCTTCCCTCAGTCCAGGACCTGTACTTGTCCAGAGCTAAAAAGCGGGCAATGAAGATAGTAAAAGACCAGCTACACCCCGGCCACAGCATGTTTAACTTGCTTCCTTCAGGCAGGCGTTACAGGGCTGTCCCCGCCAGATCCACTAGAAGCCTCAAAAGTTTCTTTCCCCAAGCTGTCCGCCTGCTGAACTCCTGAACATTGACTGACTAGACGTACATGTAACTCACTTGTGTCCCTACGGTATACCTATCTGTGTAACTTTACTTGCCCCCCCCCCCCCCCCACACACACACACACACACACACACACCTGCTTACCTGTTACCTACTTGGCTGTTGTATAGCAAACCGAAGACAAATTCCTAGTATACGTAAGTATACCTGGCCAATAAAGCTGATTCTGATTCTGATCAATAGCTGCTATTAATAATCATTACATTCATGTACAAAGTGTAACTATGTCCAATAGAGTGTTTGACAGAGCCATATTAAAGCAGGGGTGGTCATCCCGCGGGGCCCCACACATTAGTGTCTCCCACATACAGCTGTGTTTAAGTGGAGTTGCAGTCCTCCAGGGACTGAGCTGTGTATCCGCCGAGGAGGTCGTAAATGTCCAGAGCGCTTGTCCTTCTGGCTACTGCTCCTTTGCGATTCCTGCTGGCTGCTGCTCCTCCGTGATGGCCCAGGTGTGTGTGTTTGTGTTTGTTAGTGTTATGCATGGGGGGGTTATAAGCAGTTTTACAGCAGGACACACACACACATCAGCCACGGTCACAGTCATCACTGCCACCAATAATAGACAACATGCCACTGACATTACCACCACAGACCAGACTGGTCTATCAACTTCCCTACTCTATTTACTAAGCCTTGGATGAACTAAAGTGGACACTGATAAAGTAACTGCCATTCAGCTCATGTTATTTTTCAAAAACAGCCTGTGACATGGCAGTTAGGAGCTGATTGGCTGATACTTTATCTCCATTCAAGGCTTAGTAAATAGACCCCATCATTTGCTATTTGTCAGGAGCTCAGCATATATTTTGTCCCACATGACTGAATATGAAAAGATAATTGATTTTCTGAAAATCAGAAGACATAAGTGATCGGTAAAATGTCTCCTACAGTAGATTGATGATAAAAGACTCACTTTAACTGAAGTTGAAAAAACAACATTATGATATACAGTAGATCCATTTTGAATCAAATTCAGAACATACAACATAAAATAATTGCTCTGATACTCTGATAACAAATGGAAGAAGTAGGTATACAATTTCAAGGTAATACATCTTTAAAATATTCTGTCAAGCTTTTAATGTACTAAGCAATGGACTGGGCATCCTTGTAGTTTCTATAACCACTATAATAATCTTGCTAAATATTTTGTATCACTCATACAAAACTAGTTCTAATACACCATTTTCTTCAAAAGTTATAATGAGAAGACATTATCTAATAATGGAATATCAATCTATCTATCCTTATCAGCCATATTAAAACCACTGAGAGGTGAAGTGAATAACAATGATTATCTCATTACATTGACACCTGTTAAGGGAGGTGGGATATAATAGGCAACAAGTGAATAGTAAGATCTTGAAGTTGATGAATTGGAAGCAAGAAAAATGGCAAGCATAAGGATCTGAGTCTTTGACAAGGGCCAAACAGTGTTGGCTAGACAATTGGGTCAGAGCATCTCTATAATGCCAGGTCTTATTAGGGGTTCTTGGTACAGTATGTACTGTTAGTATTTACCAAAAGTGGTCCAAGGAAGGAACTGACTGGGCAAAAATTGTTCAGGATTAGTTGAGGAACATAACATAGAGTTGAAGGTGTTGACTTGGCCTCCAAATTCCCCAAATCTCAATCTGATTAAGCATCTGTGAGAGGTGCTGGAAAAACAAGTGTGAACCATGGAGATGCTAGTTCATAATTTACAGCACTTACAGGACTTAAAGGATCTGTGGACTTGAAGTAATCTTTCATGCTTCCTTTTACCCTAAAAAATGTGTCTTAGTCACAATGTGATGTGATCAGGATGGCGTGGAAAAAATCCATGCCCACTGCATCATAGTACTTTGTATACAGATTCAAACTCAGGGCCTAATTCAGATCTAAACGCAGCAACAAATTTGTTAGCTAATGGGCAAAACCATGTGTACTGAAGGGGGGGCAGATATGACATGTGCAGAGAGAGTTAGATTTGGATGGGGTGTGTTCAAACTGAAATCTAAATTGCAGTGTAAAAATAGAGCAGCCGATATTATCCCTGCACAGAAACAATATAACAATATAACTGCTACTACTCATTAATGTGATGCCTTGGGGTGATTAGCTTGTGCTGACTCACGGGGTCTGGTGCTCTGGACTTGAACCTTAGGAAAGTACTGTTGATGTGCCCATATTTTTTGTGCTAAGTACCTCAATTTTACTCCATGTTAAATTGTAGAGTTTATTATAATTGTTCAGATTGGCAGTAGACTTAGTGTTTAAAGTGTGCACCTGCAGTTTCTTTTTTTTCTGTGTGGCACTATAAGTCCCAGCATAGTAGCACCTCTTATTATGTTTAAAATTAGGGTGTGCAGTCCAGTCTGCCCCTTCACAGATACTGTATATAAGCCTTCTGATATATAAACTTTCATGAGTAGTTAGTAACTGTTTGCCAAAGCTTTATACAGTAATTGACAGAGCACTGGCAAAGCATGTATATAAATGCAAATTGTATTACCTTAACTAAGTGAAAATGTGATTATTAAAACATTAGTAGTATGGTAATAGGACAGAATTGGACATAAATAATAAATGTGTAAACTGTCCAGGTCTGTATTGTTTTGCCAGTAATAAATGGCTAGGAATCAATGTGTATAGCTACAGTTTTTTAATTGTACTTGTACAAAAACAAAATAAGTGACCTTTACTTCATGAAGCATACTGTTCAATGTTAAAATGTGTTAATATGTTATACGTGCCATGTTTTGTCAGTTAATATGTCTGTCTAGGTTAAATTAAGTCCCAAAAGATAATTTACAGTGGCCAGGGATATATTTTTCTTTGAATTAAGATTTAATAAACCAAAGAGATAATTAAAATATAAATATAATAATAATACAGTTAATGTATTTTTACTAAAATACCATGAGCAGCCATTTCCTTAAGGATAATCCCTACTCCTTCACTGATTAATTCACAATTGTTCACAGACCTGTTCCTATTGATTTTATAGTTACCTTGCACCATGCCTGTCTTCTCTCCCAGAATGTCTGAGATTCTCCTGAATCTGGGGTGGTACTTCTGGATTTCAAGAAGAGTGTAAAACTACCAATGCTGCCTGCCCACTTCCAAGCAGTTTATGTAACCACTGATGTCATTTGCAATAGATTGTTTCATCATGGCCCTGCCCCTACTTGAAAATTCCAGCAATTATGGCATTGTATAGCAATATCACAACTTTGTGATTACATTGTCATGTCCACCATGCCACCCACTTTGCTGCGCAATGCCTCATGCAAAGCCAACTTAGCTTCTAGAGGGGGTAGCCAGTAAGACAGCAAGTATGCTTTGCACTAATGAACTAAAAGAGATTCTGCAGATCTATACCTTTTACTATTCCCCAATTGCCCAGTTGTTCAAATATTTATTGTGCTTTGTTCTAATGATCTTACTCTCAGTCTCAGAGGATTAAAGATGGTACAAACTACCCATGATATTACCCAGTGAGGGGGATGCCCACTAGTGATACTTACCTGGCAAGTCTGAACCTAGCTCTCTCATGAATTCACTGGAAAAACCTCTAATATAGGTGCACTTTCATAGGTTACACATGGAAAAGTGCTTCCTGGTGCTTTCTCAGATGTTTTGTTTTGGCAGAAAAATACCACTGATAAGTTGAAAAACAGGAATTTCGGCTTGGTGACTGAATGGTTGGCAAAAAAAGGGGAAAGTGTTGTTATTCAAGTTCATTGGTAAATACTCTCACATACTATATGTGTATATTTTGTTTGGTTACCAAGGTTCTTTAAAGTTAATGTTTCAATTGTAGAGTTTTGTGATTTGTATTGTAACCTTTGGTATCAATGTATGTATTACACATTAAAAATAATTATAAGAGCATGCCAGAAAATACTTCTCACAGTTGAATTATACTTGGAGTCATAATTATCTCTCTGGTTTTACCAATTATTCCATTGCTATAGTCTATTTGATGTAATCTATGATATTTTAATGGGTTTTGTGTGATGTCAGTGATCAGATGTAATAGAAAATGTTTGTAATTTTACATGTGGCACCATCAAAGACGTAATTAATTATGTTGTTTTGCCACTGTATAAGTTAAGTTATATAAAACCCTCAGGGGTGAGGTTAATTAGGTACAAATCATAGCAACAACGTTTTATTTCAATAAGACATTTATTAAAGACCATTTTATTTCATATAGAAAATATTAAACATTTCTAAAAACACAAAATTTATTCTGTGGTCCCATTTTCATGAATGATCGCTACTTTACTCACCAATGTTCCTTTTTGCTGAATACAATGTATCTATCAGGGTACTGTGTCTATTGTACATCACTTTACTGTTGTTGTGTTGTGTTTTTGTTCTTCCTTTGTTACATAGCATAATAGTAAAATACTGATATTTGTAACATGAATGCATTTTATAGCTCTGTTCATGTTTGTATTAATTTCTTTTGCCCGCTATGCATGCTTATTTAAAATTAAAATATAGCATTCAGTTCTATCATCTATGGGGCCAATTCAATTGTTTTATTTGTGACTACCACTAGATGCCTCCCGACAGCAGCAAATCAATTGTTTTGCCGTTCAAGCACCCAGCAGGCGCCCAGCAGTTATGGAGGACATATTTTTTTTCTCACAGCCTCCTAAGGTGCAAGAAAAAAAATGTGTGCTTTGGATGCCCAAAGCAGGAGTGCAGAAAGGTTTAGCTGTTTTAAGTGACTAAACCCAATCTGTCTGAGCGCCCAAACATCAATTGAATATTGACAATTGTTTGGGCATCTAAAACAGTCCAGTTTAAATGGGATTTTTAGACAGCCTAAACAATTGAATCAGCCTCTTTGAGTCTAAAAATATTGCTCCCTTTTTTCTACGTTGTAACTAATGACATTGTGTTACATTAAAATTAGTTTATCAATAATCTATTACTTTTTGTCAAATTATGAACTGCTTTTTTTTAATCAAGTGTCTGATCCAGAGGCAAACAATTAGGTAAATCAATAATGAATTTGTACTTGAAGTCTGGTTAGAACATATCTGGTGACTATTCATATTTATAAATAACCTTTTATTCATTTGGATAGTGGAACACTGACTCCAGGTCTGAGGGCAATTAAACACTTAGATTAAGAAGAATATGGCATGGATGTTAGTTTGCAATGGGGATGGTTTTATTCTCAGGTTTCTGGGTGACAGGTGTAGCAACTTGTGTTAGGGAGGAGTTTTGATTTGAGAGTCTTTATTGTATATGGTTATTATCTAGTCTGAGGTCTGAGGTTATTCGATTGTTGATGTCTTGTAATACTTAGTGCAATGGCTCCCAAGCTCTGCTAAATGATGGTGCACTAGAGAATCAGCATTTTTTCATGGTACCCATAGCTCAAAAATTTCTTATTTAGAAATTCAATAAAGATTATTAAATTAAGTAAATTGTACTTACCTGTTATCCAATTCTGTGGTGGTTCACAGTTCTGTGCTTCTCTTTGTCCATATATTTTATAATAGGCAAAACCAGTGCTAAGGACTGCCAATCACATTGACCATAAATTTGAATTGGTCCTGGACCACCAAACTGTGACACCTCTGCAACTGCCCCACAGTACCCAAGGGTACCACTTCACCCAGAATGTTTACTCTTGTTTGATGTAAAATTACATGTCAGTAGCCATTTTTTTGGTGCAATATCTCCTTCAGATTAATGTAGAGAAGCAACCAAATGGAAATAGTCCTACCAATGTGGAAATAGGAGCCACAGGTGTAAAAAGGTGTAAGGTTGTAAGGCTTGATTCCCAAATTAGCATTCCACTCGATCAGACCATCCATCACTTGTTGTTGGCACTGGAGGGCACCGCTGATGCATTTCGGGATGCTTAGATTTCTTTTTCAAGGCTGTATCATCCTTGAAATAGGCTGTTCACTCCAGTGACAAGAAGAAGTGATGGATGGTCTGATTGAATGAACTGCCAATTTGGGAATCAAGCCTTTAGGAGCCAGATGCAGGTTATTTCCCAGGATTACTTTGCACCTTTTTACACCTGCGGCTCCTATTTCTACATTGGTAGGACTATTTCCATTTGGTTGCCTCTCTATCTATACCACCATATTTTATTGCCAAGTTTTTAATGTTTAATTTTATGGCAGTATTATTTATTGTGTTGATATTTTTATCTTATATACTGACCCAGAGTCTAGTAATGGACACCTACACATTCACCACCCCCACTTTGTGGTATACAATCTCCTAAACAAAGGAGGTACACATATACATTCAGGACCAGCACCGAGTAGGAGGAGTCACCTCCATCTGTTTATGTTTATGTACTGGGAGCATTCTAGGGGAGCTTCACAACTCTTCTTTGGAGCAGCTGATTGGTCACCATGGGCAACTTCTCCATTGGCTCACTTCTCACTATTTTCACTGCTTCATGAATAAACCACTTAGTAAATAAAGGCCTTGGTGTTGATTTGTGCACATGGGGAGTTCAATATCCCCCCAAATATATTTAAGTTATGTTCACAATGTTATGTGGCGATACTGACAGCTGGCCATTCTGACACTTCTATAATAATACTTCTATAATAATTAAATAAATCTGACCTTTTTCTCAACCAAGCAATGTGTCATGTTTTCTATTATTTAGTTGGTATGGTTGTTTTGTTATGTATTAACATCTGGGTCACAGTCTGCTATCAACCATTAGGGAGCTTAAGATGCTATCAGCACAAACACTAGCAGATAGTTTTATAAGAATAAGGTACAAAGAAAGAATTTTAAGCAGCATGCTTCACACTATTTCCAAATTGTTTGATTTAGTCTACTGCATACTGTAATTGCATTAAAAACATAGGAAAAATGAAATGTAATTAAACAGAGTTAGTTTGATAATCCATGATGTTCAAAACTCAATTTAACTGTTATTTAGTGATTTGTTTAATTATTGGGGTCCACTGTAGTCTCTGACCGTAAAATACATATGTGATATATCATCACTGCAGAGGGCGATGGAAGCCAGAAGATTCATAAGCAGTAAATTGTACTTTATGTAGAAAGATTTCTCCAGGCACCTGTTATGTTAAAAAAAAAAACCCAGCACATACATTGTTCATCTTCATTGCCTTAAGACGTGACGCATTATTTAGATACAGTCTGTCTTGTTCTATGTTTGTATATTGTGTATTTAGAAATAAATAAATAAATACTGTAACAAAACAAGATTTACGAGGAATCTATAAACACAGCACAGAAAATGTCAAAGTTATAACCTTTTGGCTACAAACTCATGGATGAAGCAGAATCATTGAATCTACAAAGTATATTTAAAGCACAATTTTCATAAAGAACGTACTCTGTGCCTTTAATCTTTTCAAAGTAAAAAGTAAGAAAACAAATTACTTACTCAAGAAAAGAAATCAAATCAAAGATAGCTGACTTCATTTCATTTGTTAAATAGACAATTAGTATGCTAAAATCACTTTAACCCAATTGTAAAGACAAAATATATATTTATATATAAATGATCAATTAAGTGAAAGATTTTTAGGACTATTAATATTTATGTAAAGAGATTACACTTGACTAGAATGAGTTGCAACTTTAACTTTAGCATAGAAAGTTTATTGTTAATACCCTCATTGTAAATTAAATTTACTACAGAAACTGAAACAGTACTTCCATATAAATCAGAGACTGATGGCTGATTGTACACATGATATGCAAAACATTGTAACTTAACCACCTTCTCTTGATATCTCTTGATGTACTGATAATTGCATATGTGTACATAGGTATTTTAATGGATACATTTTTTAAATTGGTTAAATGTTAGTGTTTTCGACATAGAATGTTATTTTATAATTTGTCAGCTAAAAAAAGGATGGCATTGAAATTTTTGAGCTATTATGTTGCCGTTTCACATGTTCTGCCAACAACAAAGGAGGTGAAATTGTGTTATTAAATTGTAGTGACCATAGTATATTACGGAGGTGAAGTGAAAGCTCTCTATGCCTGAATGCTTTAAGGTGTTATCATGTGGCCAACCTACTCTTGTAAAAAGCAGATCACATCTCATTGAGGTTAGATAACATAAGGATTACAGAACTGACAGCAAGATTCTTTACCCAGTATCAGCATAAAATGTCTGTGTCACATATTGAGAAACCATCCTTTCACATAGTCAGAATCATACAAAAACCCTGCATAATGAACCATAAATTTTACATTTAATTAAAAAGCTCATAAGACCTTCTTCCAGGCATCCAGTTTTCAGTGGTCCATTGGCTGGATGTCCTCTATAGCATTGGAAAGTCTCTATTTTTTATTATTTTGCCATCTTAGCAATGGCTTTATTACTGTTATTCAGGCTGCAGCTCAAAGTCTTCTTATCACAGTTAGAATTGAGACTTTCTTTCTTCAACCAGTGTTCAGCTGTGCTTGAAGCTTTTGTTCTGTGAGCTGTCTACCACACAAGCTGTTGACTTACAGAACTTGTCTTCTGATTCTGTTATAGCTTTGGGTCTGCCTAGCCTCTTCTTATCAATGTTTCCTCCAGTTTCAAGGGACTTTTGATATTTGGAAACTGTACTCAAACTTTGTCTTTCAACAGACCCAGTTATTAAGTTCACAATTGCTATTTATCTGTATGTACTTTATTATTCTTAAAAAAAGAATATATATTTTATATTAAAATATTAACTATATTTATTTTGACATAATGTATCTTGAATTTGTCCTGCCACAACATTTCCACTTTATTTTTTGATAATTGTTTCATGAGTGTACAGATACACACATTTGGAATCTGCAGCTATAACAATTTTAATATCCAATTTATTTATACTCAATTTTTTAAGTTTATTTATTATTTATTTATTTATCCTATTTTATTATATTATCAGTACCTGGTCACTAAAGTGAACTTTGTGTTTCTTTGCAAATTCTTTAAAGGAAAGACCCTTGCTTTTAAGAGTTAATAGACTGTCTATGTTGCTTTTTTAATTGTCTGCTTCTCACCATTATAATAGCAAATCAGTACAATATTGTCCAAATAATGATGCAGAGGGTGTAATAACTGCTCCAAAACTGCTTATTTACAGAGGAGGTTTGTAAACAAATAATCAACAGATGTCGAGACACCTGTAGGAAATGTTTGCATCAACTTTTAAGGCTTAATTTATTTCTAAAGATCAAGAATAGATGTAAGTTCTTTGCCAATTATTTGCTCACTGAAAAAGGCATTTTTTATAATTATTGAATCTACATTATTTTTGTAAAGTTTTTGTTAACCTAAACTTTTTTTTAACCGTTAGTATCATACTGCTTACCTTTAAATAATATCAGCTTATTCACTACACTTGCATTGCTTACAATTAAATAATAACTGAAGAAATGAAGGTCTTTTATCTGGTAGGTAGGTAGGTAGGTAGGTAGATAGATAGATAGATAGATAGATAGATATCTTGAAATGGTGCACTCAGCAGTCTAGTTTATTGCTAAATTTGTTAAAAAAAGTCAACAAAGGTTGATTAAGTTCTGTGGGGGCCCCTGGGTAATATATATCCTGAGGAAGTCCAGTCAGATTGAGCCACAAGGATGAAAAGCATTGAGTAGGAACCGCTGGGACTACTTACCTGTTCTCCATCAGATAAACCTTGCTTTTTTCAATTTGATGTACGGGTTTTTTTTTATCGTTTGGGGGCCAATAAATTGTGTTAAACTTTATTACATGAGTTTTTGGTCTTTTCTCTCACTTTCTCCTATATTATCTCTAAGAATGAGTATTGGATGGACTGTTTTGCTGCTGAGTTCAGTGTATCAGATGACCTTTAATCAACCAGGAGTTTTTTCCATTTAAACGCGAATAAGAGTGAATGTGTTTCCACTGTATACGGTACTTATTCTATCTGATGGTGCTCTGGCATTTGGTGGAGGTACCTTTGTGAAGGTTGCGTTAATGCACTAGGAGGCGCTGTTCTCACACTTATTTTTCCAGATTGCATTACAAGAACCGTCTGAACAGCGGTACATTGGAGGACAGCTGCTACTCAATGAGAGAGGAGTGCACGAAGAGTCGGGAAATACTGACTGGATTATACCATATTGAATATGTGTGGAACATTTAACTCAGGGTGTAGCGCTTTGTACCACTTTCTTTATTCATATATATATATATATATATATATATATACACACACACACACACACACACACACACACACACACAGATGTAGCCACGCTCATCTCTCCTGCAACATGGCTTGCTGTATGGCATGCAGCCAGCTATCACTCCCCTAATTCCTAATGAAATGAATAAATGAATTAAGCGATCGCCGCATGCTGCATCATAGCAAGATGAGTATAGCAGCACTGGATTCTATATATATATATATATATATATATACTGTATATACACTGTATATATATATATATATATGAAACAGAACACCTGGTCTTGCGCTGCGATATATCTAAGCTGCACCTCTAGAAGAATCCCCTGATAGCATAGGTCCAAGGAATACTATAGAGGTACGAGATGTGAGGGCACTAATGAGTTTTCCTGCTAAAAGTCAGGTTTAACACCTAATGCATAATAGAGTATGTATTGGTCCTGAGAGTAACAATTTTAATTAAATATTTGACAGATTCCAGATCATAAAAAAACTATTCGAATTGTAGAAAAGGAAACTACATACAAATACAGCAAGCGCATAAAACCATCTGTTCTCACTAATACTTTTTAAACATTCACAAGATTTTCCCAAATTGTGTCCACTTGTGATCGGCTCTAGGCCTCCTGAATAAGATGATACAGATGATATACATAAAGTTCCAACGCCTTTCATCAGTATGACATCTTCAGGGGTAGATCAGATGTGTAGAACCAGAAACAAGTATATTCTATGGAGTTATCACAAATGGGTTTACGAGGAGTTTCAAAGTAGAAAATATCTGAAACCATATATTGTAGTATAAAAGGTATGAGTAAAAGTGGGGTGCGAACCCCCTCCAGAGTGGATAGCCTAATCTGAACTTCAAGTGTAGATAAGGAACCTTATTAGGGTATCCGGTTAGGGACCGGATTAAGTCAGTCCAGTGTTCCCAGATGTTTAAACATATAGAGAATTAGATGAATCCACTTTTGATGATACACAAAGCACTGATACAGGGTCAGTTCAGCAGCCTACAGGCACATGTGCATTCTTCACCCTTTACATCCCTACCCAAACATCAAATCCAGACAACTCTTAGCAGGATCACCACGTCCAATGCTCTGCACCATGGTGGGGGAGGGTTGACACCACGGGAGGACCAATCAAGCCAAGCAACTGAGGAGTCTCTGATTCCCACACTCAGCTCTTGTTCTGGCAGCATCACCCAGCTGCGGCTCTGGATAGTCACTGTCTTGCGAGAATTTATGTCATTATTCACTAGACTCTGACTGCAGTGAAGCAAATCCCTAATGTGTGGGGACCTGGGATGACCGCCTCTGTCACCCTTCCTATAATCTGGCCCTGACTGTCAAAGTTCAACCAACATTAGGCTAAGGGGCAAATTTAGCAAAATCTAAATTTTTAATGCAGTGTAATAAATATTTTTTTCGGAAATTCACATAGTAAAAATTTATATTTTTCACGAGAACATACCAAAAAGCTCCTGCAGGAGAAAAGCTCTGATTAGCGCTCATACTGGCAAAGAGCTAGAAGTTGCATAATAGTGTATCGCTATCACACTGATTCCTGGGGGTATACAGATGTAGCTACGCTCACTGGGGCTACATCTGCACTAAATGAGCACTCTCAGTGCGGCTAGGTCGAGCTGCAGCATTTGCCGCTCCCATTCATGCGAATGGGAAGCGTGCACATCTGAGGTGCACGTGCGGGGGGGTGACCTCACACATGCTGGGCAGCCTTGCCCTATGCTGGGCTGCCCCAGCATGTGCATGATGACTGCAGATCTAGCGGTGTATGCAGCAATCTGCATTAATCTCTGAATAACCCCCTATGTGAGCACAAAAAGTAGAAGACAGATTAGGGTTGCACTTATTCCAACTATTTCAGTGAGTATTTTTATTTTTTACAATAAAAAAACAAAAAAATTATATTCTACAGTTATGTTTTCCCATATAAAACAGTGTAAAGACAGAGTTTTTGGTTACATATGTTCTAAATTTGTATGGGCCAAAAATAATCACTTTTACTGTATATCCTTATCTAAAATTAAACAACAAACATTAGTTTTGTATGAAAACAAAATATTGTAAGTCCCTTTCACATTCACTTTCAGTTTTCTAGATTGTGCACAAGTGTTTCCAATTTTTCCCATTAATTAGTGTGCATGTGAAACATTTAGCCCAATAGGAAGGGATAAGGAAGTTGAGTTCGATTTTGTATTCGATTTGGCAGGAAATCCAAAACTGAACACAAAATCCCTTGTTAAAATCAACTAAAATCAAATTTGATTTGAAAATCAAATGCAAAATAGACTATTAGTAAACGAGGAATTTTTTTAAGGGATTTTGCAGTTTGATTAGAATTGATTTCAGATTATTTTGTTGCTTCCTAAAATTGAATCCCAAAATCGAAATTTACTAAATTTACCCTCTGATTTCGGACCCTGGCACCTACTACTCATGCATGGCACTAGGCCAGTATATGCATTCCTAGGGGGCAACTGAGAAATGTGAATTAGCCCATAGTCTACTATAGGGTAATACCATCTAGTGATGGTGTTACCCTATTAGGGCCAAGCACCAGAATGCTTTGCATTCCAGAACTTTGTAAATCTGACAGTTTTGCAATCACACATACAATCTAAGTTGTTGTCGGAGATGAAGGGACAGCAGCCAATATCAGAGATATCTACTGTGATCCCTCCATTTTACATTTGGGGGCTCTTTAATATTGTATTTGCAGGTATCCCACAAAAATGTCTGTTTTGGGGAATATCCCGCATATATTATTTCATAAATAGGGCACTATGCAGGGGCATATTGGGATGTAAAACAAGCACAGGAAATGTATTGAAGTAGCCCTAATGGGAAGGGGTCTGTTGAGGGAGTGGGGGTCTATTGAATGGGGTCAGGATCCCTCTTCATAAGGCCTGATTCTGAGATGGACCAAGTTGCGGCCTTCCTTGCTGCAGTTGCGTCTGCATCTTTATTTTTATACTACTACAATCACAATGCCCTTCCTTGGTGTACATCTATTCATCCGAATGCGCAAGAACTGAGACACCCACTGTCAGTGACTACAGATGCTGCATCTTTATATGCCACGATCAGTCACACCATTGAAACTTTCACCAGCCCTATGCTAGGTGCAGCTCATCAGTCTGAGTATAATAATAATAATAATAATAATAATAATAATAATAATCATCATCATCATCATCATCATTTTATTTATATAGTGCTCTTTCTCCAACAGGACTCAAGGACTCCAAAGTGATTGATTCAGCATCTCTGTACACAACCACTTTCAGCAATACTCCTGTGTCACTCCAATATTACACTCATACTACACTACATCTGATAAACTAACCCCCTGTAACTTCCCAGAAATGTACAACACAAGGAAGAGTACCCTAAACCTAAAATACATATGTATATCCAACAGAAACACAGTACTGTCAAAGACAGACAGATGGGAGAAAGAGACAGACTGATAGAGTATGTGAGAGGAAAGTGGGAAGAGAGACCAAGAGGAAAGAGACAGTCAGGAAGAAGGAAGAGACAGAGGAAAGAGACAGAGGGCAGATTGACAGAGGTACTGTAGGAGACACAGATGGACAGGAAAGAGACATAGAAAAGAAACAGAGGGCAGAGTGACAGAAGGAGGAGATACAGACGGACACAGAAGGAGGAGAGATAGATAGAAGGAAGAAACAGTCGGACAGAAAAAAGATACAGATAGAGGCAAGAGAAAGAGCAATGCTCAACCATATCACTCTTCCAGTGTTGGAAATAAGGAAAGAGCACCTTGAAGTTCTGCATTAAGTGGCAGTGCCAGCTGGGATGGGCACAGGTTCCCCTGCAGTACCTCCACTCTGTGCATACTGTATAATTATAATAACAGTATTGCATGGATTTTCTATTATGCCAGCAGTGCACTGCATTAATGAACATAACTGTTAACATCATTAACCCCCTTACCCTTATGATCATAGTGGCATACACCATCATACAGTGATATTAGTGATGTGTATACAATTATACAATGAAATACACCATACAGTGATATTACACCATCATACAGTAATATTCATCATACAATGACATAAACCATCACACAGTGACATGCACCAATATATAGCTTTGATCATGGTAGCAGCCATCCTGACTAGGAAATGGTTGGGTGGCACCCTAGACGGCTTAACTAGATACTATACAACAGAGCTCATCCACTTGCTACATATATATATACAGTATATATATATATATATACAGTATATATGTGTGTGTGGATCAACCCCTGAGGAAGTCCCACAAATTGTGTAAAGGGATGAAACGCGTTGGATAACCTACTGCCACCTCTCCAGTGATGCATTACATCAGATAAGCATACTTTTATTACTGAAATTGTATGAGTCAATATTTTTGTTTCTGTAAAGTTGTGAATAAATCCTGTAATAGCTCTATTAAACTATCAGAGTTTTTTGCCTATTGTCTAAGAGACAGCTCAAACCCTCTGAGTGAAACATCGATTGATGAGTACAGTTGTACTGAGAAGGAGCACAGAGGAAGGGCCTTGAAAAAAGACACTGCCACAAACTTGTGATATATCTGTTTTTGGTATGCATATAGAGTATATTGTCACTTTAAGGATATGTTCACAAAGCACCTATTATTTTGAAGGACTGAGGAGTTTTACCACTTATGAACATGTGTGTGTGTGTATATATATATAAAAGCTGTTCCCACCCCTGGATTCCACTGTACCTCCCATTCGCGGGTCTTTTCTTTTATAAAGGTATGTTTTTCACTATATTCACTTTGTATCACCTTGACAATGGGGAGCTATGGCCTCAAAATGCTGGGATTTCTGTGATGTATTAAAAACACTTTTTGTTCACTAGCAACTGTACATGGGGAGTCATTCCGAGTTGTTTGCTAGCTGTTTTCGTTCACAGTGCAGCGTTTAATAAAAAAAGCGGCACTTCTGCGCATGCGTAAGTGGCGCAATGCGCACACGCGATGTACTTTCACAACAGCCGAAGTAGTTTCACACAAGGTCTAGCGACGCTTTTCAGTCACACTGCTTGCTGCAGAGTGATTGACATGAAGTGGGTGTTTCTGGGAGGTAACTGACCATTTTAGGGGAGTGTGTGGAAAAATGCAGGCGTGTCAGATACAAATGCTGGCGTGCCAGGGGAAATGCAGGCATGGCTGGCCGAATGCAGGGCATGTTTGTGACATCAAAACAGGAACTAAATAGTCTGAAGGGATCGCAAGGTAGGAGTAGGTCTGGAGCTGCTCAGAAACTACACAATCTTTTTTCGTAGTCGCGCTGTGATCCTTTCGGTCGCACTTCTGCTAAGCTAAAATACACTCCCAGAGGGCGGCGGCTTAGCGTTTGCACGGCTGCTAAAAGCAGCTAGCGAGCGAACAACTCGGAATGAGGTACATAGTCTCTGAGTGACGCTGCCTGTTGGACTAACTGTGTTTATATATATATATATATATATTGATACAAATCACTGTAGGCCTCAGCACAGCAGATCTGCAGAGAATGGTGGTTGTCTAATCATTTGGCATTGTGACAGTCATTTGTACTGACTCTTTGTAAAAACAATCTTGCCCAATTCTGGGATTTAATTGTTTTATGAGCTTTTGAATAAGTGAAGTGATAATCCATGAGGTGAATTTTATCCAATACCGTTCTGATAATGTGTCTACTTATTGAAGATGTATTATGCTGATTATCTGTATTGAAGTCTCTTGATTGTAAAGCCCCTGATGAAGTCCGCTGGACGAAACGCGTTGGGTTTTGAGACAACAATTGCGTTCTTCAATTGAAGAGTCACTGCTATACGATTAGAATGGAACATTGTTTTCATTCATCTCATGTATAAAGTATCATTGAATGTAGTCGAACAATTTTATGTATTGTATTTTTAAAGAAAATAAATTATTTTTTAAGAATAATAATAAGGGTACTATTTATACTGTTATATACCAGAGTACTAGTACAAGCTCCTTTGGGAAACCTTTTTTCTTCTATCTCTGTACTGTACCCCACCTAACAGGGGGTGATCCCGAGGTTGTAGCTCATCCACATAGCGCGTTAACTAGGTCTAAACCCGATATTGTGTATATATATATATATATATATATATATAAACATTTTTGTTCATAATCATTTCATATATATTGTCTTCTACATACTCTTTTTACATTCTGCTCTGGATTATTGTATATTTGTATATAAATAACACCTGTGGAAAGTGAATGTTGCGGTAATATATTCTAATGTAATAGATTTTAAATGACTTTATTCATTTTTTTATCTTGTTGGGAAACCACTGTGACACTATAAAATTGGTCTGTATTCCTGTATACTTATAATAATGCATATTGATATCTAATGTTAGATGTTCTGTTTATCTTACAGATAAACCCCTGAAGAAGTCTCTGTGGAAGCTAAATGCATAGGGTACTGTTACTGTGTTTTGAAACTGTGAATGTCCATACTCCTATGAAGGACAAAACTGTATGTATTTAAAAGTGAAACTCTGTGAATTAACTTATTTATACAGAACTGTAACAACACTATGAATTATTTTTTATTGTAATAAATTGCATTATGTTTTTATAAGGAGTGTCAATACGATTGCTATATATTTTAATTGAAAGGCACATACACTAAGCTCCTCCCAGTATAAATTATCAGACCACCCTAAACATGTGAGTCTCATACAGAAAGCTTCCCATATCTATTTTCTAGTGCTTCTAACAGTGGATTTTGCTGGAGTAGCAGCTAATTCCGTTGTGGTTCATAGGTTCGACCACACTTAGGTCAACAGTGTCTAGGTCAACCACTATTGGTCGGCAGTAACTTAGCTCACACCCAAAATAGGTCGACATGAGTTTTTTTTTTATTTTAAGTGTAGTTTTCTTCGTAGAGTGACCAGGAACCCCAATTAGTGCACCATGTCCCCTTGCATGGCTTGCTTCACTCACCATGCTTCGTGCAAGGTGCCTCGCTCCGGTACCACTGTGCACGGCACATTTTATGTTAGTTCTATTTGTTCTACTGCTAGTTTTGCACCTTATAGAATGAATATATCTTACATGGCAACACTAATATTTACTTCACTGAGCTAAGAAAAAGGAAAAACAACACAATGTTTGACATCTATTACATACTTCTATTGTTTTGGCTCAGTTCAAATGTAAAGGTTTCTTATTACTTGTAATACAAATCATGAAGGACCTTGGGATGTTTAGATAATCAGATCATTCAGTTGACTGAGCAATGCAGCTCTTGTTAGTTTTGGTACAGTGGATATATACAAAATGGGAACAGATCTTTCCACTCTGCTTCACTGTTGCACAAATACAGTATAGTGGATACAATTAAACACAGTTTTCTAACACAAGAAACTTTAAATTTTTTTCACACCGAAATTCTATGACTCTAAAAAAAGGAAGCTATTTTTTTAAAAGACAGTCGATTTAGGGGATTGTTCAGCGTTCGTCTCAGTTTTTTCTATCACAGCAAAATCTCTGACCACTAAAATCACATGCTGAGGGCCGCCCAGCACAGTGCAAGGCCACCCAGCATGTGTAGCTCCACCCCTTGATGTGATCGCAATTCAATTGTGATCACATCAAACAGAGGTAGACCCCTGCCTACGCCATTTGGCTGCATATGATGCCTCCACTCGCAAAAAACGCAAGGTGACATCATTGGGCCACCCTGAAAATGGCCATGACATGCCTATGTTTCTTGCTCACCTCCCCCAATGTTGTGTTGCCGCCCCCGGATGGCCAGCATTTTGCAATCATCACACGATCACATTCCTCTGGGATGCTATTGCTTCATTAAAGCAGTGCAGCTGCTGGTAGTCATTACATTTGGAGTTATTTAATAAAACAAAGTCATAGCCCATAAAATCTTATGATTAGATGTTATTGGCTACATATAATTTGACGGCAGATAAGAACCACTAGGCCCATCTAGTCTGCCCCTTTTTTTTTTACCAAATGTTTACCTCAAACCTAATTTGATACTTATTTCTTTATAAGGATATCCTATTTATCCCATGCATGTTTAAATTGCTCTACCTTCTTAACCTCTACTACTTCTGATAGGAGGCTATTTTACTTGTCCACAACCCTTTCTGCAAAGTAATTTTCCCTCAAATTTCCCTGAAACTACCTCCCTCAATACATATTGAGATGTTTTAGGTTTTCTGGGTTAGTTTTGTGATGTAGACCATTCACCATTTTAGTTGCCCTATAGTTGCCTACACTGTTGTATATCAGTGGTTTCCAAACTCAGTCCTCAAGGAGCACTTACAGTCCAGGTTTACAGGTCACCCAGCAGGTGCACTGTGAATCACCAACTGTCCCATTTTTAAAATCCACAGGTGACCTGAAACACATGAACTGTTAGTGCTCCTTGAGGATGAAGTTTGGGAACCATTGTTCTAGATCACAGGTTCTCAAAATTCAGGGGTCTATTTACTAAGCTTTGGATGGAGATAAAGTCGCTGGAGATAAAGTACCAGCCAATCGGCTTCTAACTGTCATTTTCCAAACACAGCCTGTGACATGTCAGTTAGGAGCCAATTGGCTGGTGCTTTATCTCCAGCAACTTTATCTCTGTCCAAGGCTAAGTAAATAGACCCCTCAGTCCTCAGTACCCCACACGGTTCATGATTTGCAGGTCACCTGTATATTTTAAAATGTGAAAGTTGGTGATACACAGTGCACCTGCTGGGTGACCTGGAAAACATGCATCCGTGTGGGGTCCTGAGACCGAGTTTGAGAACCACTGTTGTAGATAATCAAAGCTAATTGCAAATTAAATTTATGGTGTACTGCAGATTTAGATTTTGATATGTCAGTTACTTTCTTGTGTATTTCTACATCAAGGTAGGTAATGGTGCTAAAGAAAGATAAGTTCAAATAATAATAATGTTTATGTACCAGTCAACGCATTATGACAAATACTGTTTACTGTACCAAGTGATAAGCTTTTTATCACAATGAATTCCCTGTGATTGTATACATCTATAGTGAGACCTATACCAGTTTGCATAGCATCAGGGCTGGCTCCAGGCCTACTAGCACCCTGAGCAAGAAATTTTGAAGCACCCCCCTTTCAATGCGCATGCTCCTGGGAAAGTGGGCGTGGCCATGCAACTTTATATTATGATATCAAACTATAAATATATATATTTTTGCCCCCTCTACACAAACAATTACCATCCTCATACATAACTTCCACAGTAGTGCTCCTTACACATAACGTTCCATTATAGTGCCAGATACACATAATGACCCAAGTAGATTGCCAGATGCGCATAATGAGCCCAGTAGAGTGCCAGATATGCATAATGACCTGAGTAGAGTGCCAGATACACATAATAACCCCAGTAGTACAGTGCCAGATGCACATAATGACCCCAGTTGTGCAGTCCCAGATACACATAATGACCCCAGTAGTGCCAGATACACATATTTGAAAATATCAGACCAGGATATTGCTTAATGTCAGATCCTTGTTAAATATCTCTCTTATATGCAATCCCAGTTCTCAAATATAGTCTACAGTGGGGACCTATTTTTCAAATCCACACAGCAGATGACAATTTAAGTATTGTTCTATTGGTCTCCACACAGTAATGCCCCTTGCACCGTATCATTCCCCACACAGTAATGCTCCTTGCACATTAATATACCCACATAGTAATGGCTTTTACACCTTAGTATTCCCCACAAAGTAATGCCCCTTTTACATGTTACACCACAGTACAGCCGCTTATACTGTACATGTTATGCCACATCATAACCCTTAGACACATTATACCAAATTAGATCCGCTTACACACATTATGCAATAGTAGAGCTCCTTATACATATTACACAACAGTAGAGTCGCTATGGAAGTAGCTGTGAATTGTGGACAAGAAAGAGAGAGGACAAGAGAAAGAGAGAGATAGAGAGAGAGAAAGAAAGAGAGAGGTGAGGCAAGAGAGAGAGAGGGGTAAGGACAAGAGAAGGAGGGGGTGAGGAAAAGAAAAGAGACAGGAGGCTGGTGAGGACAAAGGGACAGAGAGAGTTGGTGAGAACAGAGAAAGAGAGGAAAGGGAGAGTGAGGGAGTCAGCCTGGGCATGAATACATCTGGAAGATAAGAGAGAGAAAGACATGAGGACAAGAGAGAGGTGAGGATGAGTGAAAGAGAGATAGAGAGAGTTGAGGACAAAAAAGAGAGAGGGGGTGAGGACAAAAGCGCGAGAGGGGGTGAAGACAAAAGAGAGAGAGGGATTGAGAACAAAAGAGAGAGAGGCAGTGAAGACAAAAGAGAGGGAGTAAGGACAAAAGAGAGAGGGGGTAAGTACAAAATAAAGAGAAAGGTGGTGAGTACAAAAGAGAGAGAGGTTAGGAAAAGAGAGAGAAAAGAGGGGGTGAGGACAAAATACAGAGAGGGGGTGAAGACAAAAGAGAGAGAGAGAGGGAGTGAGGACACAAGAGAGGGAGTGAGGATAAAAAAGAGAGGGAGTGAGGACAAAAGAGAGAGAGAGGGAGCGAGGACAAGAGAGAGAGAGGAAGCAAGGACAAAATAGAGAGAAAAGGGTGGTGAGTACAAAAGAGAGAGAGGTTAGGAAAAGAGAGAAGAGAGGGGGTGAGGACAAAAATAGAGAGGTGAGGACAACAGAGAGAAGGGTGAGGACAAGAGAGAGAGGTGAGGACAAGAGGGAGAAGAGAGGGGGTGAGGACAAGAGAAGGAGGGGGGTGAGGAAAAGTAAAGAGAGAAGGGGCTGCTGAGGACAAAGCGACAGAGAGAGTGGGGTGAGGACAGAGAGAGAGAGAGAGAGAGAGAGAGAGAGGACATAGAGAATGAGAGAGTCAGCCAGGGCATGTATACAATAAATAAAATATGTTTATAGAACTAAACAATTAAGGAGCGCATATAAAATATTAAATTTTATTTTACACAGATAAAAATAATAAATACTTTTGTACACATTCAGTTAATATTATATCATTCTAAACACTGGCAGTGAACAAGCACAACATTATAAATATATTCATCTATATTAGATGGATATTTTTAGAAACAAAGGTCCAGGTCCATTTGTATTTGAATGCTGATGTAACAAGAGTAGGTATGCTTATATCCTGTGCAAATAGTCCCAATTAGGGAGATGAACTGGGAATAGTTGTTTCATTTATGCTCACCCCTGATTAGTTGTGATGACCCTCGCTTCATCAATGATGGATGCTCTGGTTCCCATCAATAGCAAGGCAGAGGAGGTGCTCTACATAGCGGCTGTAATTTCTCCTTCTTTTGATGTCTCAGGGGAGAAGGGAGCACAACACGTCCTCAATATCGCGTCTGCTGATGGAACCTTTGAGAGAGGGGTAACGAAAAAAAGAAAAAGAGAGGTAGCAACAGAGATGGGGTAACGACAAAGAGAGAGGGGGTAATGACAAAGAGAGGAGGCAACGACAAAGAGAGAGAGGGTGTAATGACAATAGAGAGAGGGGGTAACAACAAAAGAGAGAGGGGGGTTAGTACAAGAGAGAGAGGGTCTGAGTACAAAAGAGAGAGAGCAGCTGAGTACAAAAAAGAGAGAGGTGAGGACAAAAGAGAGAGGGGAGTGAATACAAAAGGGAGAGGGGATGAGGACAAGAAAAGAGAGGGGGGTGAGGACAGAGAAAGAGGACAGAGAGAGTGAGTCAGCCAGGGCATGTATACATCAGCACTCACCCTGGGGGCAGCAATCTCCCTGAAGCACTCATGCTGGCCGTGTGCTGTGCTGCTGCTGGTGCAAGAATCCTGTACTGGCAGGATGCCTCCACCGGGTCAGGGGCTCAGGCAGGCAGACGCAGACCTGCTTGTGCTTGTAGGTGGATGGGCGGGTGCATGTAGTACAGGACACGCTGTTGCTGGGGCTGCCGCTGTTTCTCGATCTTTCCCGCTCCTCTGTCTTCTTTTCTCCCACCAGCACTTCCGCTCCCAGAATGCCGTGCGCAATGACGTTGCACCCGCACCGGCAATCTGGGGAGATGAGGGAGACGAGGAGAGCACAGTGGCTGGAGATAAGTGGTGGGTGTGTCGAGAGGGAGGCGGTGCTGATCAGACAGGCAAGGCGCCACACACAAATTCACTGAGCCTGGCCTTGGCCCGCACACAACACTCCCCCATGATTGCGACCACTGCATCGAGCCGGGGCAGACAGCTGTGATCAGGGTCAAGGCCGACTCCAGGTATGTGAACATGGGGGCCCACTATACATAGATAAGCAATGCAAAAAAGTGTTTTGTGTCCGTGTGTTGCAGTGAGGGTATAATGAGTAATGAAATGTGTTAAAAAAGGGGGAGAGTACTTAGCTAGGTAATGCTGAAGTTCTGTTTAGTTCTTATCATCACTGCTACTTAGCAGCAGCATATTTTATAGTGATAGTGAATATTGATATAATTTGGGAGGTAAATATGTGGCACCCTGGAACTTAGTGTCTGTGCCCCTTTAAAAATGTTTGCTATAGCTCCGCAGTAGCAGGAGAATCGCTGGGGCAGGAGGAGTTAACTGCAGCCCTAGGCATAAGAAGGAGGGAGAGCGAGGTGTGAGCTGGAAACAGGGGAACGCGGAGCAGAGCAGGAGCTGTGTGTTGCAGACAGCTGCAGATGCTGAGTGGTGAGAGCAGATCTGCTAAGGAAGATCAGTGGAGTGTTGCCAGGGAGTGCTGCCGGAGTGTAGGTGTTGAGATTCCGCCAGACCTGTTGAGAGTCGCGGACGCTGCGGCCATCTTGAGAGAGAGTGAAGAGCCATTACAGCAGGCAGAGGCGGCCCTAACCAATATGATGCCCTAGGCAAGATTTTGGCTGGTGCCCCTAGCACCACCACTAGTTCCGCCTCTGACCTTGCACCTCTTTCCCAGCACCATCACCCCTCACCCATAGCAGTCCTTATTTTGGTGTTTGTACCCCCTATATTTTAAATAGGAACAGTTCGCACATTTGGCGCTCAGCCGAAAAAGGGGTGTGTTTTTGCTGGCAAGGGGCATCGCCACACAATAGTAACCCCAATTCCAATTACGCCACACAGTACTGCAACTTTGTTCACATTTGATCATGCGATAGTGTCCATAATTCATATTACATCCCACAGTAGTATCACTTTACCTTATAAACGTTACTCCTCACAGTAGTGCCCCTTATTCACATTACATCACACTGAATTGCTCCTTATTCACATTACACCATACCCTATTGCTCTATATTCACATTAGACGACACAGTAGTGCCCTTTCTATGTTCAACGCCACATAGTAGAGCAACTTATACACATAATCCACAGAGTAATAATGCCCCTTACACATATGAGACACATTATTAATGTCCTTATAAGCATAATGCACCTTACACATTATGACAACCTTTATTAATGCCCTTTTACACATAATGGGGGTAATTCTGAGTTGATCGCAGCAGCAAGTTTGTTAGCAATTGGGCAAAACCATGTGCACTGCAGGGGGGTCAGATATAACATGTGCAGAGAGAGTTAGAGTTGGGAGGGTTATTTTGTTTCTGTGCAGGGTAAATACTGGCTGCTTTATTTTTACACTGCAATTTAGATTGCAGATTGAACACACCCCACCCAAATCTAACTCTCTCTGCACATGTTATATCTGCCTCCCCTGCAGTGCACATGGTTTTGCCCAACTGCAAACAAAGTTCCTGCTGCGATCAACTCGGAATTACCCCCAATGTCCCTTACACATATGTCGCACATTATTAATGCCCTTTAACACATAATAACACATAGTGCCCTTTACACATATGTTGCACATTATTAATGCATTTTTACATGACACACATAATGCGCTTTACACATATTCCGAACACTACTTCACAACCAACCCACCCGCACACAGCACTCACACTGCCACTAACACTTTGACCTCTGGATACAGATGTGTCCTCATAAATATTGCCTCAATGCTAACATTGGGTACCTTTCTTTTATGAAAATGCATCTTATTTGTATTGCTATGTGGCTAGGATGCACAAGCAGCTTCTGCTGATTAAAATGATATGCAGCATGCCTATATACTGTGTGGGACTGTGGCTGTATCTGCATATGAAATGCTACACACAGAATATAGGCATGCCGCATATCGTTTTAATCAGCAGAAGCTGCCTAGTTTGCCTATGCCTATGGCCGGCTGACAGCAGGTGCAGTCAGCTTGAACCTCTGTTCCCTGTGTTTGAGTACTGTTTGAAACTGACAGCCAACCACAAGCAAGAGTGTCCTTCAGCCTCCACCATCTGTGTTACAGACCAGAAAGTGTTTAAAAAGGGTGCAGCCAGCAGCACCATTTTGTGCTAGTTAAGACCCATATAAAGAAAGCTGAAACAGACTGAGATTATTACAGGATAAACAAAATATTTGTTTAAAAAGACTTTGGGGCTAATTCAGACCTGATCGCTGCTGTGTATTTTCGCACAGCGGGTGATCAGGTCTGAACTGCGCATGCGTATGCACTGTAATGCACAAGCGCGACGGGGAGTGCCAGGCAGCAACGGGATGGTGCGAAAAATCCGATTACATCAGCAAAGATTGACAGGAAGATGGCGTTTGTGGGTGGCAACTTACCATTTCTTCGGAGTGTCCGGAAAAATGCAGGAGGGACCCAGCGTTTTTTGAGAGGATTTGTGACGTCTGGCCCCGATCATCGCAGCAGCTGAGTAAGTCCTGGGCTGTGCAGAGACTTCACAAACTGCTGTTTTCCTGCACAAATGATTGCACACCTGCACAGCGAATTGCCCCTCCCCCTGTAGGCAGCAACTACCTGATCACAGCGATGCAAACTACACACCCTAGCAATCAGGTCTGAATTACCCCCTGAGTTTTGTTAAACACAGATGGATAGTGATTGATGGAAGGACTGAGCTGATTATGCAAGTGTTAATCAAGCAATGCAACTGAAATAGATTGAGTTTGTTCTACTCAAAATACCCTTTTTGTGACATAAGTGCTGTTGTCAGGAGACCCTGCTATTCCTTCAGTAGTTACATCATCTCTGAAATAAAGAACAGAGTAACATTGACATTGTCCATTCCATTCCTTTGTAACTGTGGGCCAATTTCCAATTGGCACACTGCGGCACCTCAGACGTCAACCAGAGCTCCAATGTTTTTTGCGGTGAAGATATTGTTACCTTGGCTACGGAGAGCTAGAAAGTTAGTATTTAGAAGTACTGAACCTATTGTCATTTTTCCTGTATGCCAAAAGTCTTTTTTTCTGTGACTTACAACCAAAGCAATGTCCCTTAATCAACCAGTCATTCCAAATCCAGAGTTCATTGCAGATCAATAAAATGTTTTTGTTTTGCAATTTCTGACACACTTCTGATTTGTTTAAATCTATCCTACCTCTCTGAGCACAGTACTACGAGTCAAGGTAAGGGGAGAAATATTTCATGGGAAACGTCCACAACATAGCCACCCAACACCTGTGATACCTTTCTCAACCACATAGACATACCCTGCCAAACCTGAGGGTGTTACAAATATCTACCATTGATAATAGAATAATGTAAAAATGCACTTTTTTGTCATGAAATGATCTTATTTTTTTCAGCTTTGAGGTTTTCTGAAGAAGGTAGATATGTTGTCAATGATTTAGCAAGAGTTTTGACAATTCTTGGGAATCAAATGGCCCGATTCAGAGATATATGTACAGTAGTTATTTATTATTTTATTTATTATCAGTTATTTATATAGTGCACACATATCCTGCAGTGCTTTACAGATATTTGGCCATTCACATCAGTTCTTGCCCCAGTGGAGCTTACAGTCTATATTCCCTACCACATGTACACACATACATTCATGCTAGTGTTCATTTTTGTAGGGAGCCAAGTAACCTACCAGCATATTTTTGGATTGTGGGAGGAAACCGGAGTGCCCAGAGGAAACCTACGCAAGAACGTGGAGAATATAGATACCCCACACAAATAGGGCCATGGTGGGAATCAAGCCCATTGCATAAGCGCCATGAGGCAGTAATGCTAACCATTACAACATCCGTACTGTTGTATGCAGTGGTGGTACTAAAATAAGAAAAGCCACAGGAGGCATTTTGGGACAAAAACACACACTGCATGCTTCTCTAATCCACTGCTTCGTCACTTCCCGAGCCCGGATCCGAGTCTGGCTCAGCACTTCCCACCAGACTCAGAAACCAGAACGAGACAAAACATCATCATCCTGATGTCGATTCTCATGGGTTTTGGATTCCATATAAGGAGCCATGCGTTGCCGCCATTTTCACTCCAGTCCTGGAGAGTGTAGCAAGAGGACATGTCTCTCTCCTCAGTGTCTGTCAGGGTCTATCTGTGCGGGAGAGTGGTGTGATGACCTGCTCTGTTTTATGTGTGTCATTCCAGTGCTGTGTTGTGCTGCATCAGTCCAGTGGTGGTGTCTTGTGCTGCATCAGTCCAGTCACAGTGGTGGTGTCCTCTGCTGCCATATGTTTAGTGCTGCTGTATAAGTCCAGTCCATTGCAGTGGTGCTGTGTTGTCCTGCATCAGTCCAGTGGTGGTTTCCCTGTGCTGCTCTATAAGCCCAGTGGTACTGCCATATAATTCCAGTGATACTGCTGTATATGTCCAGTGTTACTGCCGTATAAGTCTAGTGATACTGCCATATAAGTCCACTGGTTCTGCCATATAATTCCAGTGATACTGCCGTATATGTCCAGTGATACTGCCATATAAATCCAGTGGTACTGCCGTATAAATCCTGTTCAGTGATACTGCCGTATATGTCCACTGATACTGCCATATATGTCCAGTGGTACAGCCGTATAAATCCAGTCCAGTAGTACTGCCGCGTAAGGCCAGTGGTACTGCCATATAATTCCAGTGATACTGCTGTATATGTCCAGTGGTACTGCCATATAAGTCCAGTGATACTGCCATATAAGTCCAGTCGTAATGCCATATAATTCCAGTGATGCTGCAAATATGTCCAGTGGTACTGCCATAAAAATCCAGTGGTACTGCCATATAAATCCAGTCCAGAGATACTACTGTATATGTCTAGTGATACTGCCGTATATGTTCAGTGGTACTGCCGTATAAATCCAATTCAGTTGTACTGCCGTATAAGTCCAGTGGTACTGCCATATAATTCCAGTGATACTGCCGTATATGTCCAGTGGTACTGCCATATAAGTCCAGTGATAGTGCCGTATAAGTCTAGTGATACTGCCATATAAGTCCACTGGTTCTGCCATATAATTCCAGTGATACTGCCGTATATGTCCAGTGGAATTGCCGTATAAATCCTGTGGTACTGCCGTATAAATCCAGTCCAGTGATACTGCCATATATGTCCAGTAATACTGTCGTATATGTCCAGTGGTACTGCCATATAAATCCAGTCCAGTGGTACTGCCGTATAAATCCAGCGGTACTGCCATATAATTCCAGTGATACTGCCGTATATGTCCAGTGGTGCTGGCGTATAAGTCCAGTGATACTGGCATATAAGTCCAGTGATACTACCGTATAAATCCAGTGGTACTGCCATATAATTCTAGTGATACTGCCGTATATGTCCAGTCATACTGCCATATAAATCCAATGGTACTGCCGTATAAATCCAATTCAGTGATACCGCCGTATAAGTCCAGTGATACTGCTGTACATGTCCAGTGGTACTGCTGAATAAATCCAGTCCAGTGGTACTGACATATAAGTTCAGTGATGTTGTCCTGTGCTGTATATTATTTAATCCAAATAAGGGGGTTATTAATATTTAATCCACATCATTTTTACAGGGTTTGCCCTGTGTGGTATAGAGGTATGCTCTCCTGTGCTGCATATTGTTATATAACTCCAGAAAAATAATGGAGACAAAAATTTGGAGGATAAAATAGGGAAAGAGCAAGAACCACTTCCTCCTACTGCTGCTGCTGCCACTGCTGTTGTTGCTGCTGGGAGTCGATCATCATCCCAGAGGGGTAGTTGGAAGACCACTTGTACTACTTCAACTAAGCAAATGACTGTCCAACATTCCTTTGCGAGGACGATGAAATATGCCAGCTATGTTGGTGTTAGACGTGCATCTGGTATCTGCCATTAGTGCAGTGGGACTGCAGTGCCAACCCTAGATGGGCCAGGTGTTTGTGCAGCACACTTGTGTTGCTTAGCTTAGTCATACAGCTACCTCATTGCACCTCTTTTACTTTTTGCATACTGTGCTGTTTGGGGACTAGTTTTTTAATTGCTATCCTGTCTGCCACTGCAGTGCCACTCCTAGATAGGCCAGATCACATCAGCCTGTTTGGGACCGGATTTGATGTCAGACACCCTCCCTTCAAATGCTTGGTCATGCCTGTATTTTTCCAGACACTCCCTGAAAATGGTCAGTTGCCACCCACAAACACCCTCTTCCTGTCAATCTTCTTGTGAACGCCCGTGTGAATGGATCCTTTACACAAACCCGTCGCTGATCCCCTCTGCAGCCATCTGTCGCGCCTGCATATTGCGGTGCATATGCAGTTCGGATCTGATCGCCCGCTGTGCGAAAATGCACAGCAGTGATCATATCTGAATGACCCCCTAAGTTACAATAAAACCAAATTGAAAGGTATAGAAAACAAATTGAAATGTAACAAAAATACATTGAGCTGCAGTGACAATTTCTAATAGTATGTATGTAGGAAACAACAAAAGCAACAGGGGAAGGTTGCTATGTGTTAAAAAAAAGAGACATTAAAATATGTTTAAAAGAGTTATGCTGAAGATACAAATCACACCTGTGATTGTTCAGCTAGTGTAATGTGTTTGTGTTGTAGTTTACAGTGTTAGTGAACTTGTTCAGAAAAATAAATGTCATTATATTACTTGACTCTCTAATGTTGTATCCTAATAAACAGCACAAAAAATATCTTAGTACAGGAAAATCACTGTTTATTTTTCAAAACTTACTGTAAAAAAAAAAAATCCTGGTGAGTTTCACAGGATTGTAGCCACAAGATAAAAAGTGTCAGCACAAAACTCAAACACACTGCTAATCATATTTCCCTTGTTAGATAGTAATATTACAATATAAAGAAATTATATGTTGGCAAAACACAACAGAGGGATTACAATATGGGGAATACAAAAGTCATTGCCAATATAATATTTAGTAAAAATCAAACACCCAATTATCACTCATATAGGAGCATATGTATCAATTATGGGGTTTCAGATTCGATAACTGTAATTTTTTATTGCTGCTATTTATGGCAGTAACACATTAAGTACTGCCCAGATGTATCTTTCTTCACATGCAGGAGCTACGAAAGGAGCACATCCTTGTGATGTGTTTGTTGTGAAGCAACCACATCAGTGGTCTGTTCAATCCTCTATTGGAATTCCTGTGCATGCAAGGTCTACTGACCACACATGTGAAGGGCCCATTGCACGAGGAGTCCTATTTTTGTGAAATGCAGCCCATAGGCTACAAGAACTAATGCTTAATGCTAACACATTGTCAAGCTTGGTAAATCTGTCAACTTCTCATCTCCATAGAAACCTATGGGGACTGTGGCTGCTGTCAGAAATGGACGGTCCACTGTAGATATTCTTATTGGCGTGATATACAGGACACCAGGGCAGAATGAGGAACTGGACAAGAACCTATTGCAGGACATAACTAAAATGACATAAAAAGAGGTAATAATCATTGGGAGACTTTAATCTTCCTGATGTAAACTGGGAGGTGTCTGTTGCTATTTCAATTAGAAGTAGGGACATTTTAAATTCCCTTCAGGGAGCATCCCTCCACCAATTGGTGAAGGAACCCACTCATAAAGATGCAATATTAGACCTAATACTTACAAATGGAGACAGAATATCAGATGTAAAAGTGGGTGAAAACCTGGGATCCAGTGATCATCAAGTGGTATGATTTAGCATAAAGACAGAGACTGACTCACCCCATAGAAAAACAAAGGTGTTGGATTTTAGGATGCTGATTTTGTAGGCACGGGAAAATCTTTAAGTGATTCTTTTGCAGAGTGGAGGAACTTGGAAGCAGTGCAGGAGAGGTAGCAAACATTAAAAAGTGCAATATTAAAGGCAACAGACCTTTGTTTCAAAAGTGTTAGGAAAAACACAAGGAAAAGGAAGCCAGTGTGGTTTGCAAAAGAAGTAGCAAATATTGTGAAAGCAAAAAGGATGGCTTTTAAAAAATATAAGCAGACACAAAATAATGAAGACAAAGAGATATATCTTATTTGACAGAAGGAGACTAAGAAGGCAATTAGATGTGCAAAGGCACAAGCTGAGGAGAAAATGTCCCAGTCAGTGGGTAAAGGAGGCAACAAAATTTTTAGGTTTATAAGCGAAAGGAGAAAAATAAAAGGCAGAATAATAAAACTAAACACAGAGACTGGGAGTCGTGTTGAGAGAGACAATTTAATAGCAGATCATCTTAATAATTATTTTTGCTCAGTATTCACTACTGAAAGAGAGGGGAAGGGGCCACAGTTAAGTTGCAAGAATATTCAGGAAAATGAAACAAGTATATTTACAGAGCAGACAGTCCTAACAGAACTCTCAAAGCTGAAAGTGGACAAATCTATGTGGCCAGATGGGAAACATCAAAGGATACCAAAAGAACTTAAATAGGTGCTGGTAGCACCATGGACAGAATAATTCAACCAGTCATTAGCTACAGGAGAAATTCCAGAGGACTGGAAAAGAGCGAACATAGACCCATTGCACAAAAGTGGAAGCAAGGAAGAGGCAAAAAACTACAGACCAGTCAGTCTTACATCAGTAGTAGGGAAATTGTTGAAAACACTCTTAAAAGAAAGAATTGTAGACTATCTCAAATCCAGCAATTTACAGGATCCCAAACAGTATGGTTTCACTGGGGGAAGATCATGTCAAACAAATCTTACTGACTCTTTTGACTGTGTGACTAAAGTGATGGATAAAGGTGGAGCCATGGATATAACTTATCTAGACTTTAGTAAGGCTTTCGTAACTGTTCCACATTGCAGACTGCTAAATAAACTTGATCGTTTGGGATTGGATAATAGGATTATTGAATGGATAAGATCTTGGTTGCAGGATAGAAAACAGAGTTGTGGTAAATTGAGTGCATTCAGAGGAGGGAAAAGTTACAAGTGGAGTGCCCCAGGGGACTGTACTTGGACCAGTGATTTTTATTATCTTTATTGGTGACATTGCAAATGGCTTTAAAGGGAAAGTATGCCTTTTTACAGATGACACAAAGGTATGCAACAGGGTAGACACACCAAGTGGGGTAAAACAAATGATTGTAGGTAGACTAGAGGAATGGTCAAGAGTGTGGCAATTTCAGTTTGATGCCAAAAATTTTTAAATCATGCACTTGGGTCTCAAAAATCTAAAGACTAAATATAGTATTAATGGCACTATACTGGAAACTACTGAGGAGGAAAGGGATCTATAAGTCACTATTTCAGGTGACTTAAAGACAGGTAAGCAATGTAACAAAGCAATGAGGAATGCTAGTCAGATGCTTTGTTGCATGGGGAGAGGGATCAGAGAAAGAAAGAAAGAAAGAAAGAAAGAAAGAAAGAAAGAAAGAAAGAAAGAAAGAAAGAAAGAAAGAAAGAAAGAAAGAAAGAAAGAAAGAAAGAAAGAAAGAAAGAAAGAAAGAAGTAATAATGCCATGAATACTGTGTTCAATTCTGGAGGCCATATCTTCAAAAAGATATTAATACATTAGAGACTGTACAAAGAAGGTCAACTAACATGATGCATGGTCTACATCACAAAACATAGCCAGAAAGACTAAGAAATCTCAATATGTATAGTTTGGAGCAGAGAAAGGAAAGGGGGAACATGATAGAAACTTTCAAATATATCAAAGGTTTTAACAAAGTCCAGGAGGGGAACATTCCCCTAATGAAGAGACGCAAGAGGACACGAGAACATGCACTTGGACTGGATGGGGGGGGAGGAGTTCAGGGGAATTTGAGGAAAAATTACTTCACAGAAAGGGTAGTGGACAAGTGGAATAGCCTCCCATCAGAGGTGGTAGAGGCTAAGACAGTAGAGCAATTTAAACATGCGTGGGATAGACCTAAGGATATCCTTACAAAGAAATGAGGATCAGATAAGGCTTGAAATAAAAATCTGGTTAATAAAAAGGGTCAGACTAGATGGGCCAAGTGGTTCTTATCTGCCGTCAAATTCTATGTATCATTGGGGTGATACTTAATATTGGAAACTATGTGCTACAAATATGAATGATAAATACTCCCCTTACTGGTTAAAAATTCAAATATTACTCTCCCTCAGTAAATTGATTTACATGGAAAAATAACAATTGTGAATATACTGTATAATCATAACTTGATATAGTAAATGAAAAATGAACAATGTAATACAAGCTTAAGATGTGAATCCATAAACTCACAATCAAAAGCAGCTACAGTAGCTAGTGCTGCCTATATTTAACATGATCATTACTCAACATTTCACCAGCCGTTCAGTACATACAATGATTACAGTATCTGCTGATGACATAAAAG
Source organism: Pseudophryne corroboree (assembly GCF_028390025.1). NCBI lineage: Eukaryota > Metazoa > Chordata > Amphibia > Anura > Myobatrachidae > Pseudophryne > Pseudophryne corroboree. The sequence goes on along the minus strand of NC_086447.1, from coordinate 457,663,327 downwards.
TATTCTTGAGTTGGAGTTACTTGAATATAATTATACTACACTTAACTTCTTGTCACTTCTCTCTTTTGTTCTGCCGATCTTATAGAGCTGCAAGCATAAGTGAACTTTATGTCTACGTAGTTGTTGTTGGTATACATACTTTGTACAGAAATGTATATATTATGCAAATAAACAGATCTACATTCAATTCTACATGAGCCCCATTAAGTTACTCAATTAGAAAATCAGGTGCGCCTAAACCTTCCTGCCCTATGCTACAATCTTAATAAATTTAGTGGAGACACAACCACTTTGATTTTAGCTGTTAACAAAATGTAAAAAACAACAACAGTGGTTTGGTTTGAGTAATAGATAATCTGTTAAATGTAAAATTATTGAAAAGATTCAAACTAACGTAAAAAAAAACCCAACATGCTAGCAATGACTCAAATCCATTTTACAACACAACCAGCGAGAGCGGTGTTATACAGTGTGATTTAACGTCAAACCAGAAAATTCCACAATGATTAGTCAATGTAAAAAATAATCTGGGAATAATACTCACTACAACTTAATATATATTGTACCCAAGGCAACAAACCTGTGGGTGCCCCCTTCTGTTTATATATAAACTGTGTGGAGTTTGTATATTCTCCCCGTACTTACGTGGGTTTCCTCCGAGGGCTCCGGTTTCCTCCCACAAACCAAAAATATACTGATAGGTCAATTGACACCCAACAAAATTAACACTAGCGTGAATGTTTGTGCATGTAGGGAACATAGATTGTAAGCTCCACTGGGACAGGGACTGATGTGAATGGACAATGAATCTCTCTGTAAAGTGCTGCAGAATATGTGTGCGCTATATAAATAACTGGTAATAAATATATATATATATATTATTTTACAGTCTTATTCCAATATGGAATTCATTTTTGTCCTCAAAATTCTACACACAATACATCATAATGACAACTTGAAAAATGTTTTTTTTGAGATTTTTGCAAATTTATTAAAAATAAAAAACTAAGAAATCACATGTACATAAGTATTCAACAACCGTTTCCATGAAGCTCAAAATTTAGCTCAGGTGCATCCGGTTTCCACGTATATTCCTTGAGATGTTCCTACAGCTTAATTGGAGTCCACTTGTGGTAAATTCAGTTGATTGGACATGATTTGTAAAGGCACACACCTGTCTATATAAGGTCCCACACTTGACAGTGCATGTCTAAGCACAAACCAAGCATGAAGTCAAAGGAAATGTCTGTAGACCTCTGAGAAAGGATTGTCTTGAGGAACAAACCTGGTCTGATGAGACAAAGATTGAACTCTTTGGTGTGAATGCCAGGTATGTTTTGAGAAAACCAGGCACCGCTCATCACCAGGCCAATACCATCCTACAGTGAAGCATGGCAGTGGCCGCATGTGGGGATGTTTTTCAGTGACATAAACTGGAAGACTAGTCAGGATAGAGTGCAATATGAATGCAGCAATGTACAGAGACATCCTGAATTAAAACCTGCTCCAGAGCGCTCTTGACCTCAGACTGGGGCGACGGTTCATCTTTCAGCAGGACAACGACCCTAAGCATACAGCCAAGATATCAAAATAGTGGCTTCAAGACAACTCTGTGAATGTCCTTGAGTGGCCCAGCTAGAGCCCAGACTTGAATCTGATTGAACATCGTTGGAGAGATCTGAAAATGGCTGTGCACCGATGCTTCCCATCCAACCTGATGGATCTTGAGAGGTGCTGCAAAGAGGAATAGGCAAAACTGGCCAAAGATAGGTGTGCCATTGTGGCATAATATTCAAAAATACTTAAGGCTGTAATTGCTGCCAAAGGTGCATCAACGAAGTACTGAGCAAAGGCTGTGAATACTTAGATACATGTGATTTTCTTAGTTTTTTATTTTTAATAAATTTGCAAAAATATATAAAAAAAACTTTTTTCACGTTGTAATTATACAGTATTGTAGGTAGAATTTTGAGGACAAAAATGAATTTATTCCATTTTGGAATAAGGCTGTTATATAATAAAATATGAAAAAATTTAGTGCTGTGAATACTTTTCAGATGCACTATATATATATAAATTATATATATATATATACATATATATCAATAGTAGGGATCTGGCACGCTGCAAATAATCACTTGAATGTGCCCTGGTGCCCTCTTAGTGGGAACAGCATCCCACACATGCAGCAATGGGGTAAGAAGCGGCACTCAGAGTCTTTAGTACATCATGCAAACCAAGCTGTGAAGCTTTATTAGATCAACGTTTCGGGGTTTCCCCCTTCGTCAGGATACATTACAAAACCACAAAACAAGAATTATATACATACCACCAACTATCTGATCCTCCACCAGCTCCCGCCAGCCATCCGTGCACGGGTGCCACCCCCCCACCCCGGCGTCAGTCAGAAACGGAAGTGACCTGCATCTCACAGTGTTGTCTAGGCAACACATAAACAAGCCTGAATACATAAAATAACAGTGCACTGTAGCAGCAATAATGTCATTTAAAACATTTAGCATACGTCAAGACACTGGGAGGCGCTGATTTACATATATTGCAAACTATCGACATATAACATGACACACATTACAAAACATACATATAAAAGCGTGCAGTAATACCTATGAACTGTACAACCAAACAGGGGCTCAACAATAGGTGCCTGAATACATATTAATAAATCAGACTGTGGGTATAAAATTCTACTAACACAGTATAACTACTAGAGATGAGCGGGTTCGGTTTCTTTGAATCCGAACCCGCACGAACTTCACTTTTTTTTTCACGGGTCCGAGCGACTCGGATCTTCCCGCCTTGCTCGGTTAACCCGAGCGCGCCCGAACGTCATCATGACGCTGTCGGATTCTCGCGAGACTCGGATTCTATATAAGGAGCCGCGCGTCGCCGCCATTTTCACACGTGCATTGAGATTGATAGGGAGAGGACGTGGCTGGCGTCCTCTCCATTAGAATAGATTAGAAGAGAGAGAGAGAGAGAGAAATTGTGCAGACAGAGTTTACCACAGTGACCAGTGCAGTTGTTGTTAAGTTAACTTTTATTTAATATATCCGTTCTCTGCTATATCCGTTCTCTGCCTGAAAAAAACGATACACAGCAGTCACACAGTGTGACTCAGTCTGTGTGCACTCAGCTCAGCCCAGTGTGCTGCACATCAATGTATAAAAGCTTATAATAATTGTGGGGGAGACTGGGGAGCACTGCAGGTTGTTATAGCAGGAGCCAGGAGTACATAATATTATATTAATTTAAAATTAAACAGTGCACACTTTTGCTGCAGGAGTGCCACTGCCAGTGTGACTAGTGGTGACCAGTGCCTGACCACCAGTATAGTAGTATATTGTTGTATACTATCTCTTTATCAACCAGTCTATATTAGCAGCAGACACAGTACAGTGCGGTAGTTCACGGCTGTGGCTACCTCTGTGTCGGCAGTCGGCACTCGGCAGGCAGTCCGTCCATCCATAATTGTATAATTATATACCACCTAACCGTGGTATTTTTTTTTCTTTCTTTATACCGTCGTCATAGTCATACTAGTTGTTACGAGTATACTACTATCTCTTTATCAACCAGTGTACAGTGCGGTAGTTCACGGCTGTGGCTACCTCTGTGTCGGAACTCGGCAGGCAGTCCGTCCATCCATAATTGTATTATTATAATATATACCACCTAACCGTGGTTTTTTTTTCATTCTTTATACCGTCATAGTCAGTCATACTAGTTGTTACGAGTATACTACTATCTCTTTATCAACCAGTGTACAGTGCGGTAGTTCACGGCTGTGGCTACCTCTGTGTCGGCAGTCGGCAGGCAGTCCGTCCATCCATAATTGTATTATAATATATACCACCTAACCGTGGTTTTTTTTTCATTCTTTATACCGTCATAGTGTCATACTAGTTGTTACGAGTATACTACTATCTCTTTATCAACCAGTGTACAGTGCGGTAGTTCACGGCTGTGGCTACCTCTGTGTCGGCAGTCGGCAGGCAGTCCGTCCATCCATAATTGTATTATAATATATACCACCTAACCGTGGTTTTTTTTTCATTCTTTATACCGTCATAGTCAGTCATACTAGTTGTTACGAGTATACTACTATCTCTTTATCAACCAGTGTACAGTGCGGTAGTTCACGGCTGTGGCTACCTCTGTGTCGGAACTCGGCAGGCAGTCCGTCCATCCATAATTGTATTATTATAATATATACCACCTAACCGTGGTTTTTTTTTCATTCTTTATACCGTCATAGTCAGTCATACTAGTTGTTACGAGTATACTACTATCTCTTTATCAACCAGTGTACAGTGCGGTAGTTCACGGCTGTGGCTACCTCTGTGTCGGAACTCGGCAGGCAGTCCGTCCATCCATAATTGTATTATAATATATACCACCTAACCGTGGTTTTTTTTTCGTTCTTTATACCGTCGTCATACTAGTTGTTACGAGTATACTACTATCTCTTTATCAACCAGTGTACAGTGCGGTAGTTCACGGCTGTGGCTACCTCTGTGTCGGAACTCGGCAGGCAGTCCGTCCATCCATAATTGTATTATAATATATACCACCTAACCGTGGTTTTTTTTTCGTTCTTTATACCGTCGTCATACTAGTTGTTACGAGTATACTACTATCTCTTTATCAACCAGTGTACAGTGCGGTAGTTCACGGCTGTGGCTACCTCTGTGTCGGCACTCGGCAGGCAGTCCGTCCAACCATAATTGTATTATATACCACCTAACCGTGGTTTTTTTTTCATTCTTTATACCGTCGTCATACTAGTTGTTACGAGTATACTACTATCTCTTTATCAACCAGTGTACAGTGCGGTAGTTCACGGCTGTGGCTACCTCTGTGTCGGCACTCGGCAGGCAGTCCGTCCAACCATAATTGTATTATATACCACCTAACCGTGGTTTTTTTTTCATTCTTTATACCGTCGTCATACTAGTTGTTACGAGTATACTACTATCTCTTTATCAACCAGTGTACAGTGCGGTAGTTCACGGCTGTGGCTACCTCTGTGTCGGCACTCGGCAGCCCGTCCATAATTGTATATACCAGTGACCTAACCGTGGTTTTTTTTTCTTTCTTTATACATACATACTAGTTACGAGTATACTATCTCTTTATCAACCAGTCTATATATTAGCAGCAGACACAGTACAGTGCGGTAGTTCACGGCTGTGGCTACCTCTGTGTCGGCACTCGGCAGCCCGTCCATAATTGTATATACCACCTAACCGTGGTTTTTTTTTCTTTCTTTATACATACATACTGCAGTGCCACTCCTAGATGGGCCCGGTGTTTGTGTCGGCCACTAGGGTCGCTAATCTTACTCACACAGTCAGCTACCTCATTGCGCCTCTTTTTTTCTTTGCGTCATGTGCTGTTTGGGGAGGGTTTTTTGGAAGGGCCATCCTGCGTGACACTGCAGTGCCACTCCTAGATGGGCCCGGTGTTTGTGTCGGCCACTAGGGTCGCTAATCTTACTCACACAGCTACCTCATTGCGCCTCTTTTTTTCTTTGCGTCATGTGCTGTTTGGGGAGGGTTTTTTGGAAGGGACATCCTGCGTGACACTGCAGTGCCACTCCTAGATGGGCCCGGTGTTTGTGTCGGCCACTAGGGTCGCTTATCTTACTCACACAGCGACCTCGGTGCAAATTTTAGGACTAAAAATAATATTGTGAGGTGTGAGGTATTCAGAATAGACTGAAAATGAGTGTAAATTATGGTTTTTGAGGTTAATAATACTTTGGGATCAAAATGACCCCCAAATTCTATGATTTAAGCTGTTTTTTAGTGTTTTTGGAAAAAAACACCCGAATCCAAAACACACCCGAATCCGACAAAAATAATTCGGTGAGGTTTTGCCAAAACGCGTTCGAACCCAAAACACGGCCGCGGAACCGAACCCAAAACCAAAACACAAAACCCGAAAAATTTCAGGCGCTCATCTCTAATAACTACCACATAGCCCTACATACATAAACTTACTCTTTAATCTATAACCAATTTAGTACAAAATAACTATAAAAATAAATAAGCGCACATGTTGAGAGCTGAAAAACAACCTATTTGAAATAAGCATAGACAAAAAATCTATATTATCATAAAAAGCAACTTAACCCCATATGTTCATTTAACCCTTTAGGTTTAATCGTGTCCAATTTAAAAATCCATCTGGCCTCCAACTGAAGAAGCCTCTTATGCCTATTGCCCCTACGTATTGTAAGCGGTACATGATCTATGATTTTGTATCGGATGGAGGCTACCCATGCCCCATGGCCAGAAAATATCAGGCCATGGGTTGATCACTATGCCCTGTAGAGATAGCCGATCTATGTAGAGATGGCCGATCTAAAAGCAGCTCTATGCTGCGCCATCCTCTTCTTGAATTGGCACGTAGTCTTGCCAACATATTGCATCCCGCAAGGGCAAAAGAGTACATAGACTACAAACCTAGAGGTACATGTTAAAGGCCAATTGATTGTAAACCTCTTCCCTGATTGGGCATGCACCACTGTGTCCCCAACTTGGAGATACCCACAAGTAGTGCACTCCAAACAGCGGAAGAAACCATTTTTTTCTACTAATGTTTATGTGTTGCCTAGACAACACTGTGAGACGCAGGTTCACTGTCAGCGTCCCGGCCCTGTCCAGGCGCGAACTCGTCACTTCTGTTTCTGACTGATGCCGGGGCGGGGGGTGTGGAGCCCGTGCACGGACGGCTGGCGGGAGCTGGCAGAGGATCGGATAGGTGGTGGTATGTATATATTTCTTGTTTTGTGGTTTTGTAATGTATCCTGACGAAGGGGGAAACCCCGAAACGTTGATCTAATAAAGCTTCACAGCTTGGTTTGCATCATGTGTACTAAAGACTCTGAGTGCCGCTTCTTACTCCATTGCTATATCTATATATATATATATATATATATATATATATGTATACAGTATATATATCTATACACACAAAATGTGCAGTCCTTGCTGCATTGCCTACTTCACCTTGGTTGCCACAGGATCCCCACTATTCCCCGCTCTGTGCCTGACAGCAGGAGTCCGTCCCCGTAATTTATTCTAGCCGCGATCACTGTAGCAGCAGTGCACAGCTTCACCCCCCCCCCTTCCTCCCGGATACATCCCGCCGGCCGTTTCCTCCTCCTCCGGCCACCTCCTCAGCATTGGCTGCAGCCACTGCTGTATGTGTGTGGGGCCTCTATGTGTGGAGGCCCCAGGACAACTGCCTCTGTCACCCCGCAGTTAATGCAGGTCTGATCGTACCTTCCTAAGCATATGGAAGCATATGGTACTTAAAATACATTGTGTATGATGCTTACTTATATTTACATTTTGTATTTGTATTTGCATTTGCACATTCTTAATTCACAAAAATATTTAAGAAGGAAACTTTAGTTCCTAGTTGCCTATTTAAAAAAAAATCATGATTTTATATTATTGTATGTTCAGTCAGTTCTTAGAAAATAGAAATAGTATTTTCTTGAAGAAAACGAGGCATAACCAATCAAAGTGAACTTAAAAAAATCCCCAGATAGCTGACTTTTGCCCTGTGAAAATAAAGCTGTGCAGTTGTTGCTGTTTCATGGATTTCATGCATGTAAATCAGATTTTCTGGCCACCAGTACTGTTCAGTAAATAAATGATCCATCATTATGTCAAAATAAAGGAGTAGGGAGAAACTTCCTTTTCTAGCTGGGGATACCGTTTATTTGTCTTATTCTACTGAAAATTGTGTTCGCCTGCAATTCTCATGTCTTCATTCAGCATCAAAATACATTTAATCATGCTTTGAAATATTTCCTTTCTATTGTCCATAATATTAGCAAAGTGTTTATAGGGGGTAATTCCAAGTTGATCGCAGCAGGATTTTTGATAGCAATTGGGCAAAACCATGTGCACTGCAGGGGAGGCAGATATAACATGTGCAGAGAGAGTTAGATTTGGGTGGGTTATATTGTTTCTGTGCAGGGTAAATACTGGCTGCTTTATTTTTACACTGCAAATTAGATTGCAGACTGAACACACCCAGCCAAAATCTAACTCTCTCTGCACATGTTACATATGCCTCCCCCTGCAGTGCACATGGTTTTGCCCAATTGCTAACAAAAATCCTGCTGCGATCAACTTGGAATTACCCCCATAGTTTCTTCCTTGAAATAACAATACAGATAAAGAATAACTGTGTGAAGAAAGAAAGAAAGAAAGAAAGAAAGAAAGAAAGAAAGAAAGAAAGAAAGAAAGAAAGAAAGAAAGAAAGAAAGAAAGAAAGAAAGAAATATTATGTTATCATAGATCTGTTTTTAACAATTGTTTAGGTCGCTGGTTTAATTCAATGCATATGGGCTGTGATCAACCCATTTTTTTACTTTTTTTTTAATGCTACAGCACTGACTGATTATAATGGTAACAGCTCCAAGGATAAGCCTGTTGCACGGATGGGTGTCAAAGTGCTGCATCCTTGCTGCAACCTGGGACTAATGATTGTCTGTCATCTGGGTCTGTCTTATTCCCATTCTTGGTACTACTGGCTGCTGTAAACTAGTTGTCATCCATATGATCCAGTTAGCCAAATACTCATGTGCCATTCAGGCTGCTGATTCTAAATACTCATCTGCCATTCAGACTGCTGATTTTGAGTTAGTAGGTTCTTGATCAGCCACCCACTCTTGAACCTCTGGTGCTATTTTATTTAATGATTGTTCCAGCACCTTTTTTTTTGAAGATTTGTTCAGGGGAATACATGCGTTGCTCAAATCTTTCTTAATTTATCAGGCAAATTCAGTGTGGGAGTCACTGTCAGTTTTGGAGTCACAACCACCCCCTCCAGACACACACACAGAATACATACACACATATAAACACACAATTCAGAGTCTGTAATTTGGCCTGATATGATTCAGAGGGGACTTGAAATTTTGCCAGTAGGGCTCCCTTTATCAGTTTGAAGTTTCCCACATCTTCATTTGATAGACATTGATACGCTTGCTTATCTTTGCCCATTAAACTGGGCACCACCAGGGCTGCCATCAGAAATTGTGGGGCCTGGGACTGACAAAATAGGCAGGGCCCCCTCCCGGAATACGCGAAAAAAAGAGAGAGTAAGGAATAGGGGCCGGCGCAAGAGAGAGAAAAGGAATAGGGGCAGACTGGTCAGAGAGAGAAGGAATAGGAGGAGATGGGAAAGAGAAAGGAATGGCTAGATGGGGGAGAGAGGAGGAAAAGGAGGAGATGGGGAGAGAAAGGAGGAATAGGGGACAACCGGAGAGGAGTTATAGGGCAAATTGTCAATGGAGGAATAGGGCAGACGAGAGGGAAGAGGAAGTGGGGAGATTAACCCCCAGTATGTCACACAGAGACCCCCAAATTATGTCCACATGCACCCCAGTATGCCACATGGCATACTAATTCCCACATGGCATATTAATTATGACTCAGTGGCCAGTGGCCCCAATATGCCACACAGAAGCTCACCTCATATTCGGTCAGAGTGCACCACCAGTATACCACACTGAGTTTCCCAATATAAATATTGTCCCAGTGAGCCCACCTTCCAGGGACAAATGCAGGATTTGCTGAGGAGGGTTTCTATACTGTGCATATAAAAGCCAACTGACCAGCACATCACAAAATAATAACACACACACTACTGTATATGACATAAACACACTCACTTAAGATTTTGCTGCAGTACAGGGGCTGATGAGGATGGGGCTTCTGCTGGGAACTCTGCTTCTATGATGCATTAATTAGGCTCCACCCACTCATGGAAAATGCAGCAAATCACTGGTCTATGTGAGGGGGAGAGGCCAAAATGTCATGAGTGTGATATAAGCATATCATATTAGCCTCTCACTCTCCCCCTCACCATAGACCTTTTACATTATGGCATTATGCGTGAGGGGCGGGGTTTAGATCAAAGTGCTGTGGGAAGCTAGTTTGAAGAGCATTGACCTGTTGAGAAGGAGGGGTGTTTCTGATTGCTCAGAAACCTCCACTTCATATGCTAGTATTTCAGGTTACACCTGACCAAACTGTACTGCTAGCGCCAGGACATGTCGTATGGACCGGGGATCTGGAACCACAGGGACCAAGGCCTATCCAGTGCCCAGACTCTGAAGTGAAGCAGTTAGGCTGAGGTCTAGAAAGATGACATGTCCAGGAGAAAGCCAGTGCAGTGTGATCCAGCTGCAGCAGCACAGGATCATGGCAGGAGGCAGAGGAAGGGTATGCTGCAGCATGAACTCAGCAGCAGCACCGCGGCAGCCCTGTACCTGTTCACAGTAATTGAAGACCCTTTGTGGGGGCCCCACCATTAATCTCTCTCTGTCCAGGCCTGGGACTGCAGTACCAGCAGTAGCCCCTTGATGGTGGCCATGGGCACTACACATAGATGTCAGAATAGGTGGGGTCAAGGGAGCAGCTCACCTCCCAAAAAAATATTTGTGAGGTGCCGGTCAATGTACTGGGTTGCAGGACGCTGTGTGGCTGCCATCTAGGTTTACCATAGGCAGTGTCAGGATGGAGGTAATCCTCTTTCCGGTTGCCTCACCTCCTTCCTCCTCATAGCCCTTCTCCACCCATCTCCAGGGTCCTCCTCCACCCTGCACCTAGCTTCAGCCCCTATAGTGTGTGGTTATTTACTGTGGGATGGCCATCTGCTAGGATCAGCCCTATGCCCTTCTCACCTCCCACTTCATATGTTCCATCCCTCTTTCCCCTCAGTAGATATTTACCCAGTCCTGCCCTCTCCCAGGAGGTAGCTCTGTCTCCTAGGGCTCTCATCCACAGCTTCAATGTTTTAGGAGTTGCCTCTGGCCTTGGCATTCTCCCTGTTTTTGTCAACACTTCCCTCAGATTGGCTCTTGCAGCTTCACTTGTCATTCTTCCTGGATAATTCTTGTGTTATGTAACGGGACTGATTTTTTTTTTTTACTATTTTTTGCTAAACCTGTTCCTGTAGAGCTTTGGTGTTTTTGTATACATTTTGCATTTACTACTATATATAAGAAAGCACTTAATAGCCATACTTTGTTATGTGCTGCTGTTTCACAGTAAGCTATTATTAAAGAAGCTTAAGGAAGTTATAATCTTGGAACTATGCAAGATTCAGTAAGTAAAACAATATACAGCAAGGACCCTGAATAAGTGCCTTGAACCCCTAGAATGTTAGGGACTTACCCGACTATAAGGTTACCGTGAAGTGATAGGTAACTCCATAATTTTGGCCAAGATTATGCAACAACCCTCATATTGCTAAATTTATTGCAAAATGTATTATTTGAATTAGTTATGTTTGAATAGTGCACCTGCACTCATTCTCTTTGTGTGTGGTACTACAGGTCTCAGCAAGGTAGCAAGTCTCATTAGTTGCAGATAGGGTGTGTAGTCTAGGGCCCCTTCCCTAAATATACTCTATGTTGTGTATATGCACACTTTAAGGTTTAAAACCCTTTCAGCCTAGATTAGCACCCCTCCCCCACATGTCACTAATTGATCTTAAGTAGGGAACCTAGCAGTAATGGACTGCACATTTTAAACAAGGCACAATGAAGGTAAGAACTATAAGTTTCTATAATATGTCAGTGTGGGATGAGTTTTGAGGCGTGGGTCCCTCTGAATTGCTTTGACTGGGCTGCTCCAGGGCATCACAATATAACACTTACTTTAGCACTCTATAGCACTTTTATTGCTTGTTTTTTATATATGTAACAATATTCGCATATTTATTTTTTACCCCTGTAACACTAACACATACAGTATCTGCTCCTATCTATCCAACTTTCTCACATGCTTCACTTTCCTCACTAGTGTGATGCCTTGGGGTGGTTCTGGCTGGGCTGTTTTTGGGGATATCCCACACCCTAGACTTGAACCCCTAGAATGTTAGGGAATTACCCGACTATGAAGTTAACGTGAAGTGGTGGGTAAGTCCGTAATTTTGGCCAAGATTATGTGAAAAACGTCATATTGCAAAATTTCTTTCAATATGTATTATTATTTGAATTAGTAATGTTTAAATAGTGCATCTGCACTCGTTCTCTTTGCCTGTGGCTAAATGATCTTCAATAGGGAAACTAGCATTATCGCACTGCACATTTTGAACAAGGCACAATGAAGGTAAGACCTAAAAGTCTATATAACATGTCAATTGTAGGGTTAGTTTTGAGGTGTGGGTCCCTCTGAATTGCTATGACTGGGCTGCTCCAGTGCATCACAATATAACACTTACTTTAGCACTTTATTGTTTGTTTTTTATACATGTAACAATTTTCACACATTTATTTTTCACCACTGTAACTCTAACACATGCATTATCTGCTCTTATCTATCTACCTTTCTTACATACTTCACTTTACTCACTATTGTGATGCATTTGGGGTGCTTCTAGCTGTGCTGTTTTTGGTGGTGTCTTACACCCTAGACTAGATCCCCGGGATCAAGTCTAGGGTGTAAGACATCACCTCTTACCCGACTATGAGGTTATGGTGAAGTGGTGGGTGAGACCATTATTTTGGTCAAGATTATGTGAGAAACCTCATATTACAAAATGTATTGCAAAGTGTATTATTATTATTCAAAAGAGTAAGTTTGAATAGTGCACCTGCACTCTTTCTCCTTGTCTGTGGCACAACAGGTCTCAGCAAGGTAGCACCTCTCATAACTTGAATATTTCCCTATCATCCAAAAAGTTTGTTGGTGGAGTAAATTTTAAAAAAACTATGTTTTCTTGAAACTGAGACCCTAGTTTAAGACTCCAGTGTAGAAAATTCAACACCTTAAGTAAACAATGTCTCAACTAACTTGGCAATGTTTTTGGGTTAGCTTGAAGGAAAATTGCCAATGATTTTAACAGAATGAAGCATCACAAAAGTTACATTTTAAATATAATTATCATGTTTACTTTTTTAAAACTTCAGTTCAAACCATTTTTCATAAATCCAAATACACAGAATTGTTACTGAACAGCTACTTATATGAATGCTAAGTGGACATTTACTGTATGTGGACAACCTGGCTGTAGAAATTTCTGCTGAGAAGAATTTCACCATACACTGAAACTGTGACATACAGTATTTATTATTGTATTTTGTACATAGGTTTCAGTACATTATCTAAATAGTAAACAGGTAAGGAAGCAGATAATCCATTTTATCTGTATTCTTTAATTAATATGTAATATCATGCTCATTAGTGTCTAGTCTGAGATCGGCAAAGTAAAGAATACTGTATGATATTGCTGTTTAAAAAGAAAGTTTCAAGGTGAACTGGCTCTAATCATCTAGACAGATGCAGTTAATCAGAATTGCTAATATAGATATAAAACAGTCACTGTCATGCTCAGGGGGTGTGAAGGGTGTGCATCTGTTTATACTGTACATTGTAGTGATGGGACTACTGTACCAGTGACTCCAGAGCAGGCCGCTTTGAGACCAGAGACTCACAGACTTTGGCCCTCATTCCGAGTTGTTCGCTCGCAAGCTGCTTTTAGCAGCTTTGCACACGCTAAGCCGCCGCCTACTGGGAGTGAATCTTAGCTTATCAAAATTGCGAACGAAAGATTAGCAAAATTGCGAATAGACACTTCTTAGCAGTTTCTGAGTAGCTCCACACTTGGCAACTGCGATCAGTTCAGTCAGTTTCGTTCCTGGTTTGACGTCACAAACACACCCAGCGTTCGGCCAGACACTCCTCCATTTCTCCAGCCACTCCCGCGTTTTTCCCAGAAACGGTAGCGTTTTTTCGCACACACCCATAAAACGGCCAGTTTCCGCCCAGAAACACCCACTTCCTGTCAATCACATTACGATCACCAGAACGAAGAAAAAACCTCGTAATGCCGTGAGTAAAAAACCTAACTGCATAGCAAATTTACTTGGCGCAGTCGCACTGCGGACATTGCGCATGCGCATTAGCGACTAATCGCTCCGTTGCGAGAAAAATATAACGAACGAACAACTCGGAATGACCCCCTTTGAGCTTTACTATCTGCTGTGGTCTGTTCATGTTAACTTATGACACTAGATGGGGGGATCGTGGGGTACATGCTGTAGTGACATCATGTTCAGATAGACTCATACCTGATGCAAAGATAGCATCTCAGCCAGTCCACAGTAAGACCAGCAATGGCATGCTACTGTATGCAGCACAAGGCTGGAACATCACAACCACTAAACAAAAACATACTGTAGTTGGTTTACTAAGAAACATTTTCCATCTGGGGAAAATCTTTAGCAGCGTAGAATTAGACAAAACAACACACAGAAGATTAATGCGCTTGGTATGCTCATGATAAAATATATATAAATCAAAAAATGGGCTTGCTTAGAATTATTAATATGCGTCGGAAATTGGGTGGTTTTTCCAGCAGCAGCGTAGAATTAGTTGCATAATCCTGCTGGAAAGTGTTTCCACAGACAAAATATTTTAAAATACAGTTTAAGGGTGTCTAGTATTTAAAATCATGATCCTACAGCCTTCAGCACACCAAACACTCCAGAACAAACAGTAGTAATACATTGACTGGCAGATAATAAAGACTATTGTTAATGTCCTTATTTTGTGCATATAGTTGGAATTGATAACATTTTCTAGTGCAGTGGAGTTATGCATTTGTATTTTGAATTGGGGACATACTGTACAGTACTGTGTAATTTGCATTTGGGGAACAGAAGTGTGGTATATTATCAACAGGGTACATTACTATGTGTCATGAATTTGGGAAACATACAGTATGTGTGATACATTATCAAATGTGGGCATTACTGTCTGTCATATAAATTGGGGCATTGGTGTGTGTCATATGAATTTGGGGCCAGCGCACCACTTATAAAGAACTTATGTACAAGTAAGAAAATAGTACACACAATTAGTAATATATAATAAGTAAATACAAATTATTTGAAGACGTGTCTTCCTTCAACAAGTCACAGGTATAATTATGTATTACTGTTAAATCTTATTAGGTTTTATAATATAAATTAAAATAACAGCTCTATGTGTAAATGCATAGGGTAATGCATCTGCTAATTCAACAATTCTCAACTGTTGTAACCATAAGTCTCTTTTGCAGCAAACATACTTTAAACAAGTTAACCTCTTTGGCCTTGCAAAAATTAGCAGTAATAGTTACAGCACATGGGGTAAAGTATTACACAAATGTATAAAAAAAAAAAAACAGTGCCACTTTGTTTCTCAGAGCTGATCTGATAATATATTGAATAACTGAATAATACAAGGAAATGTTTGCATCTGATGCTAGCCATTCTCAGGGCTTAGAGCGTGTTTCTCATGATACAGGCTGTGTATCCCTTATCCAAAATTCAAAATCCCACATTTTTGGGTCCCCTACTGAGATAATGACACATATCTATCTATCTATCTATCTATCTATCTATCTATCTATCTATCTATCTATCTATCTATCTATATATTATATAACTATATGATGCATTGATATATACACATAATATCTATCTATCTATCTATCTATCTATCTATCTATCTATCTATCTATCTATCTATCTATCTATCTATCTATCTATATATATATATATATATGTGTATACTGTATATATATATATATATATATATATATATATATAGGCAGCAATAAGGCTCGGCACTCCTATTGGGTTAATTGCAGATACTTGCTGCAGTGCCCTCCGTAGATCAATGTAAGGATCCAAATAGTGCATAGAAGACAGCGGCACTCAGCAGACTTCAAAGAAATGTTATGCCTTTATTGTGGACCACAATAAAGGCATAACATTTCTTTTGAAGTCTGCTGAGTGCCGCTGTCTTCTATGCACTATATATATATATATATATATATATATATATATATGTCATTTTTCAGTAGGGGAACCAAAAATGTGGGATATTGAATTTGGGATAAGGGATACTCAACCTGTATACTGTAAAACATAAAGTGAGACCATATCTATACTAAAAACCAGTCCCAGTGCTAAAATGTATAGAGGTTTTTTGGTAACCATGCTTGATGACCTGCAGAACACATCAAATCCCAAGGGTAGCAACAAATCCACATTACTCAAGGGCCGATATGTTATGTATTTTCCACTAAAATTATGCAAGGGTGATGGTTGAAGGAATTTCACACACTTTCTCCAGCATCTAATTAAGGGATAATTCAGACCTGATCGTAGCAGCAAATTTGTTAGCAGTTGGGCAAAACCATGGGGGTCATTCCGAGTTGATCACTAGCTGCCATTGTTTGCAGCGCAGCGATCAGGCTAAAAATCTGCATTTCTGCACATGCATATGCCCCGCAATGCGCACACGCGGCGTACAGGTACAAAGCCCGTTGTTGTTTTACACAGGTTCTAGCGAAGTTTTCAGTTGTAGTGACGGCTGCAAGAAGATTGACAGGAAGGGGGCGTTTCTGGGTGTCAACTGACTGTTTTCAGGGAGTGTTTGCAAAAACGTAGGCGTGTCTGAAAAAACGCAGGCGTGGCTGGGCGTTCGCTGGGCGGATGTATGACGTCAAATCCGGACACGAATTGGTTGAAGTGATCGCAAGCGCTGAGTAGGTTCAGAGCTACTCTGAAACTGCACAAACTGTTTTTTCAGAGCTCGGCTGCACATGCGTTCGCACTTCTGCTAAGCTAAAATACACTCCCCAGTGGGCGGTGGCATAGCGTTTGCATGGCTACCTAAATAGCTAGCGAGCGATCAACTCAGAATGACCTCCCATTTGAACTGCAGGTGTGGCAGATATAAAATGTGCAGAGAGAGATAGATTTCGGTGGGTTATATTGTTTCTGTGCAAAGTAAATACTGGCTGCTTTATTTTTACACTGCAATTTAGATTTCAGTTTGAACACACTCCACCCAAATCTAATTTTCCATGATTCTTGGAACATTTTTTTATTATTTGGATTGGGAGCTTTGATTCTGAAATTTAAGGCACCATGCCTAAAATACATAAGGACTGTATGACCCGTGTCTTTCTTTGCACTTCCCTTGGCATTAATATCTTTGTTAAATTATTTCCAGTACTCCAAACTGTAACTGTAGGAAGAAACATGAGGGTTGTGGTTCTGTGTATAACAAGACCACAGAGTACAGCAAGTGTGGATGTATGTACTTAAACATACTGTATGTGAAAACATAAAGTCTTTGAGTTTATTTAAATGTTCTTTTATGGAAAATATATAATAATATATCTGAATATATGTCTGTATAATATTTAGCATGAACTGATAGTGTCTGTTAAAGAATCAGATCATATATTAATAATACTGTAAAGGTTCTATGGTGGTCATTCAGGTGGGATGGCACCTGCGCTATCATATGCAAAGTTCCAATGTTCAGTACTTGATGCATGCCCAGGACATGTTCTGCACGAATGGGTCATGCAATGTTGGATGACAGCAGCAGACTGTCAGTGAATGACAAACTGTTTCTTTTTTGAGGGCAGAATCAGCCTCTGTTTTTTTTTAAATGGAGGTGTGTCGCTGTCATTTAGAAGGTGAGAAGAGATCAGGGATCTCTGTCATAGGATGGGGATTTCCTGGCCTCTGAGATGGGTGGTGTAGGTGCTGGATCTCTCTCCCAGTGGTGGGAGAGAGATCCAAAGCTGCATCCTTAGACTACAGCTTGGATCACTACTGCAGCAGGAAGCAACTGCTTCTAATAGACGCTCCCTGCTGCATTACTATACAGTGCTATGACAAGCAGCAGTAATAGCAACGCCAGCTGCAACTAAATAAGCCTCAATGTACCAGGTCCAAGTTACATAATTTTAGATGTTTTTATTAATTTCAAAAGAAATCAAGGAACAATTGATTATTTGCACACATATCTAATAAAAAGGGACTCAAACATGTGATTCACGGTGACTATAGGAATTATGGGCCTTACTCAGAATTGGACGCATTACAGCTCCTGCATCTTTGTATTCCCTGCCCCTAAACAGATGACAGGCTGCGGCTTAGGGGGCACTGAGTTGTGCAGTGATGCAGGAACCGTCCAGTGCAGGTGTCTCAGAATCAGATATGTATGTAAACCAGAATTAGAGGGACCACAGCAACTTCGTGCATGTGATATATTTGGAACAATAGGAATACATCAGAATTTTTTTTGGTTTTGTATTTGATTATGAATTCCATTTTATAGGTGATTCTTTACCTGTATACTGTATGGTGTTTTATATATATACTGCATATATAACAGAAATAGAAACCTACATGTACACTAATTTTAATTAAAATGAATATACAATAGAAATTCAATCAATGCTGCTTCCCCAGAGATGGTCATTTATTGGCCGAAGATTCAGTGGAATAGTCAATATAATGTTTCCCCAGGGACACCAAAATTTACCAAAGATTAATGTTTCTTGACAGTGTCCACCATATTCATCAATAAATATCTTATTTAGTTTTGAACTATTGATGGTTTAGTGAGATAAGGACTGAAAATTAGCAATAAGCTTCTCAATTTGTACAATCAAACAATGTATTCATTAAAAATGTTTAAAATTGATCATGGAAATCATCCTTACATGACAGATAAAATTACGCTGATATGACCTCACTTCAGGGTATATACAGCATGTTATCCCTTTAGCTGTCTTTGCCCCTTATGGGGTCCCAGCTCTTGACAGCAAGGTACCTTCCTACTAGAGATCAGCCCAGCACTATGCATCCATGCTTTTCGTTATTAATGACTTCTTCAGGGGTGTGTCTTAAAAATGGAAAAAAAGTTGTCTTATAAAATTCTTCAAATCTAAAAATGTTTTATATTTTTGATACAGTGGGTGCCATCCAACATATATCCCAGTACATAAGGTTTTAGAAACTTTTTTGTTAGGAGGGTTTAATCAAACATCTTAAAGATTATCATCTTTCATCTTAATACATAATATGGGGGCTAATTCAGTAAGGATAGCAAATTCTGCTAATCAGCAGAATTTGCTATCCTTTTGCTCACATGCAGGGGGTCGCCCAGTGCTGGGCAAAGCCGCCCAGCATACTTACCGGCGCCTCCCTCCCTTCGACAAGCAGAAATTGCGATCACTTTGCAATTTCTGCTTGTTAGCAGAAACTAAAGATGACTCCTGCCGGTGCAGCTTAACTGCAGCCGCAGGAGTCCCAGTGCCATTTTACCTGTCATGGCGACTGCGTGTGATGTTACACAGCCACGGTGACCATGCCCATGACACACCTCCATGTCATACACCTCTGCCCATCGATTGGGTCGCTCCACACCCGCAACACTCTATCTCCTCCCCGGAAATGGAGCGTTGCCACCCCCCCGCCCCATGACTGCCTCTGCCTGATTGACAGGCAGAGGCAATCGCATTTTCTTCAGCCCGCCCGCAAAAAGTGCGGGAGCATGCGCAATATGGGCGCTGCGCATGCACCCACGGGCCCACCGCAAAATTCTGGTTGGATTACAATTTACGATCCAACCTGAATTAGCCCCATAGTCTTCATAACCCAGCACATTTTTCCAATAATGGCAATTAATCTCTACATTACATATATTTAGTATCAAGACCATAAACAAACCAATATAATACATAACAATCACAAGATAGGCATATAAATATGGATATACTATAAATATCCTTATAATCTATACTAATATAATACATTGCAATTTAGGTATATTGATATCCTTTTATCACTGGGCAAGGACGCAACTGGACAGACTTACAATAGTTTCCAAATATATCTAATATTTATAACGTATAATATATATATTCTTTAGACAGAAATAAAAAATTTAAATTAGTGTAAAAAAAAGGGTGAAGAGAAATCCAAATAAAAAGATACAGTATGCATTTCAAGAAAGATCCAGGGATGCAAACAGGGAGGAAAAGTATTACTGTACTTATAGACAATAGCTACTTACTTAGGGAATGTAGACATAATACAATCCGCCAAGTACTTTCATAAATTCTAACTGTATTGTTTGAGAGGAATGCAAAACAAGACCACAGTGCAACTCTTTACACAGCATCACAAGAAGAAGAATAGTCATTGGATAAATTGCCTTGATTAATCCTCCCCTTAACATACTATATTATTTTGAAATATATCATGTATGTTGGTTGATGTAAAAAAAGAAAACTTCTTAATATACATATTTTATTTGCATTTCTGCTAAGGATTTTATGAACAATGCAGAGTTTAAGGATTGTGATAGCAATGTATACAGTATCTCCATGAGCCTTGTGTATCAATAAAGTCTAAGATAACCAGTTGCTAAGATGTTATTGAGTGGAGTAATATTAACCTTTTGCTCTCATTCAAAGTAATGTCAACTTTATAATTTCATTGTATTCTGAACATCCATCTTTGTATCTATAGACGGTAAATGATCATGTCTACATAAAGCAACAACATTATACTTATCCTGTGGTTAAAAAAATATATTAAATGTGCTACTGTATTAAGTAGCCTCAAATCAGGGTCATTTATTTCAAGTACATTTTTATATGGGTGTTTGAGCGGAATGGGTTTATTGGGTCAACCCTATTTAGGTCAACACTCATTGGGTCGACCACTATTGATCATCAGGCACCAGGTCGACATATGGAAAAGGTCGACGTGAAAAAAGGTTGACACCAATTTTTTATTTTTTTTGTGTCATTGTGTTCGGAAAATGATCGGGAACCCCAATTAGGGCACCTAGGGGGTCATTCCAAGTTGATCACTTGCTGCCATTTTTGATAGAGTAGCGAACAGGTTACTACTGTGCATGCGTATGCACCGCAATGCGCATGCATGTCGTATGGGTACAAAGCGGATCTCTGCTGGGCGATGGATTTAACAAGGAATCCATTCACACAGCCGATCGCAAGGAGATTGACAGGAAGAGGGCGTTTATGGGTGTCAACTGACCGTTTTCAGGGAGTGTTTGGAAAAATGCAGGCGTGTCCAGGCGTTTGCAGGGTGGGTGTCTGACGTCAATTCTGGGACCAAAAAGACTGATGTGATCGCAAGGGCTGAGTAAGTCCAGAGCTACTAAGAAACTGCAAAAAACATTTTCGTCCCGCTCGGCTACACACGCATTCGCACACTTGCAAAGCGAAAACACACTCCCTAGTGGGCGGCAAGTATGTGTTTGCACGGCTGATAAAAGTACCTAGCGAGCGATCAACTCAGAATGACCCCCCCCCCGTGTCCTCTTGCATGGCTCGCTTTGCTCACCATGCTTCGGGTAAGGTGCCTTACTCTGCTACCGCAGTGCTCGGCACAGGTTACTATTGCCAATCGCAGTCCAAAAGGATCGTAAAGTATACAAAATGTTAAAAAAATGAAAAAATGTGAAAAACTCATGCCGACCTTTTCATGTGTCGACCTTTGCCATGTCCACCTAATGGCAATGTTGACATTTTACATGTGTTGACCTAATGTGTGTCAACCAATAGAGATCAACCTATTGACTGTTGACCTAATGAAGGTCAACCCAAGGACCGTATACTGTTTGAGATTTACATATTGTACCTCGTGACATTAGAATATGTAAGTCTTTTGTGGAAGAAGTCCATAAAGTTTCAGCTTCTCTAACAGTATAAATTTGTATCACATAGAGTTCCATGTACTTTAAAATAATTGCCCCAATGTTTTTTCTGCTATGCTAGTTAGTGAGATATACAGTAGTTACACCTTAAAGCTCCACTACTATTTAAATAAAAGATGTTAAATAAGTTGCAAAATTCCCTAACATAAGCTATATGGTTTTGCTGTTTCTGTAATACACACTGTAATTGTCAAATCAATTTAGTTTTCCCGCTGTAAATGCTGACAGAGAAGCTATTTGAGTTAATGGTTCGATCAAATATTACAATTTATTGGTCATGGTTTGTGATTGGTGCTTCTGCTATCAAACTAGCAGGAGTTTTTTGTGTTTAAAAATGTGTTGCAAATTAGTAAGGTATTAGAGCAATCACCAATAAAAATGTCTATGCAAAAAATAACATCCCCAATGACCCTCAAAAATACAGACCATAATGAAAGGAATGTAGTACTTAATACTAATTTTTCAATTCTTAAGAATGTGTCTCCTTTGCTTGGGATGGAGAATGCTGCCCATATATTTATTAGTGTTGACTTTAAGAAAATGTTATATTTGCATCTTCTTTAATCAGCATTTCTAAATGACTTGGGTACTTATTTTCAGCACTCTCCGGCCATCTACTGTATAGTGTAGGAATTATGTGCTATTTTGTATTCACAGTCAAGCCACATTTCCTAACACCTACTCTTGTTACCTGCACGGAGAGAAGGAGCAGTACATTTGCAACCTATGAATAATTGGTCACATCTTACATTTGCAGCCAATTCAAAATAGGTAGCAAGATGCAACTTTTTCCACTGTTGCATTTTACATTTCTGATTGCGTACAACTCTGAATGAGCTCCTGTATCTTTACAAGAATACATTTTACTACTTTCCATGCTGTCAATACATACTGTATGAAAGAGTAGACTATCTGCAGAGAATGAACACAAAGTTTGTAAAATAATGTGCCTTGCTGAAATTGCTGAATATAATAAACAAATTCTTAAATGAATGAATCCAATGACTACAATAATTGTCTTTAAAAGTCATTGATGCATGAAGTCACTCTTAGCATTGACAGCCTGGAACTGTTCTTTTTTCTAACAACGCACATATATATATATATATATATATATAACAACAGATGCAACAGAAGTTCTCTGCATAACCATTTTTTCAAGGTCAGACTTGCAGATAATGAGAAAAACGAAATTACTTCCCTAATTATTTTGTTTAGATCTAGTCAAAGAAAATGAATATTTGCAATTAGAAAGAGCTTATCTTATGAAATGCATATACAGAAGGATTTCAAATTTCTAGGTCATTCACTAAGGCTTTACATGATTTCATATCTTCCTCAATATTTTTGTACTTGGATGGTCATTCAAAAAGTTGTGAGAATATACTGTTTATTTCTTAACTTCTACAGCAAGAGAGAGACTCTGAGCAAACAGTTGTGTTTATAAAGTTAATTGGATGGAAAATATTGCAGAAAGTCACGGTAAAGCTTCAGTCAGTTTAGATTTTTTTGTTTCAGCTAGAATAAACCCTTTCTTAGAAACCTCTGGAGTGTCTTTATATTATTACTATTGTTTCCAGGCATTAGATTATGTAATATTTTTTAGTTCTGCATCAATAAAATTATTATTTTCTTTTAAAATGTAGACTCTTTGTATAATTAGGTAGAATATCATTCTTACCATGCAGGTTGATAATTGCTACTTTCACACTTATATTTTTTTAATTATGTATAACCAATGCTGTCTTCTTTATCATATTGCCCAAATATGTGAACTACAATCTACTAGATCTTATGAAATCATGCTTATATTGCTTTGGGCATGTACTGTCTGATTAGCTGGTAAAGTAACAATAACATTGTACTTTTGGCAAGGCACGGCTCAATGCTGTCATGTGATCTGTGCTTTTAATTACAAAATCTGTGATCTCTTGCAAATCTTTAATGTTGTGAAATTTTCCACAAATCTGATAATTTGGTTTTTGTTCTAAGCAATCACATCAGAAGTGTACTTTTTTTGTGGTGGAGCAAACAATGGTAATATCAAGTCAGGGCTGACCACATTAAATAGTATATAAATAATGTTTTTGTTTGTAATAGTCTAGAAAAAAGTTAAAATGCCTCTGAGGAAGTTTCAGTACAGTTTATGTATTTTTATTTAAGGCACCACATGGATATATGAATTATTACAAGGTGGTCCAGTGACAGGGGTAAATGACATGGTCCCCACATTTCCTATGAGCACAGCAAGTACAGTTTTAGCAAGGGTGGTTTGGCCAATGTCAATGCCCAGGTCACAATAAATAGAGATATGCAGTTAGACCCAGAAGTATTCAACAGAAATTATATTTCATGTACTTTGTATGCATAAAACAATTGTATTCTATTGACCTAGGTGTGTCCAGTGCGTGAACTGATTTTGTAAAATGTATCAATATGGCTGACAGGTTGTGTCCTGTATATGATCTGTTTGCATGGGTGAAAAATAAATAGTTTTTGGTCCTTTTTGAGGCTCAAGGTAGCAAGATAATGATCTTGGATGGACCACAAAATATTGTGTATTTAAAGAATTAGCTTTCGTCCCAAATAAGCAGAGCTCCTTTTTAGGCCAGATCAAGAAATATAATTCATAAAGAGGTAATGAAAGCATTTAGGGAGGTGTCCCAAGATTCATTGGTTCACCTCTATGTATTCCTTTTTCCATTTGTGCTGTGGCTAACATCCTCTCTTTGTAGAAACCTGAGCTAGAGATAGGAAGATTGGTGCACCTTGGACTGAAATAGTTAACAAAAGAGGGGGCCGAGTAGCAGCAGCTAGAGGGATAAGAATCAGATGCTCCTAGCACAAAGGGGAATTCAATTAAGAGAAGGAAATTTAATAACCCCCAAAGCCAGATAGTTTGCCTATTCAATATGAGACTCAGTGATTTCTATACAAATAGTCATTTCTTTTTTCACACACCTCCAGTCTGAGTTTTCCATAAATGATTATTTTTAGGAAAAAATCATTAGGACTTGCTCTGGGACCCTTGTGGCACCCATGCTAAGGACTATTTAAGCAATTGGAAGTTTACAATTAGCTTAACTAGTCAGTATTTACTCACTTTCCATAGCTTAGTCTTCTCCAGATTTGATATCAATGTATTGTGTGAGTGTGTGTGAGTGCAAGTGATTGTGTGTCTGACACCCAGTGTCTGTGTGTAACCCCTCTGTATATGTGTGATCCCACTGGAGGAAGCAGCTGGGAGAACTACATCTCCCAGCAGCCACCTCCACTTCCAGCAGCACCCTCCCCAGTGCAAATATGGAGGGAAGACCACTTGAAGCTGTGGAGACACTGTGTCATTGAGTATATTTTGTTTTACACATGCCGCTGGGTTTTCAGAGCTGAAAACGCTGTGTGCATGTTTTAAAAATTGGATACCATGGGTGTCAGGAGTACACATACCCATGTTAATCCATTGAATTCCTTCATAGTGTTCATTACCTGAAGAGAAGTAAATTAACTGAGGGGTGTATCAATCTATTCTGTCATCTCTTCCACAGCATAAGTGATCTTAATTTCTGATTTTTTGTAACCAAGCCTTGGAAGTATTTTTTGGGGATTAAACAAATTTAATCTAGCATTGTCTCTGTGATTCTTATTGAATCTGAGAGTCTGTGAGGCCAATGCTACATATCTATGTTAATTAAGTGTGAAATACTGAAAGTTGTGTGGAGAACAAAATAATTCCAAAATATTCCTTCATGGTGGTAGAGAAATTGTATATTTATTGATAGTTGACTGAAGTGCGCACCACCACAACCCAACTGTTCCAGGTTACTTTATCTGAGGGCAGGTGGGGTTCATAACAAGTATATGTACTAAAGATCAATTTTCCTTCCAAGTCAAAACCAATGGAAAACAAACCCCAAATAAAGACTTTCTTACTAAGTTCAATCATCAGACCAACAATCAATTATTTTACATAGACAACTATGGAATTTTTAGTGAGTTTGTAAATGACCTCAAAAATCACCATAAAACCAATGGACAAACTACCCAAATAATAGACTAATAAGTGACAGATATGTTTAATTTCTAACATACATTTTACTGGCTGAAACGTCATTGTGATGCTTATAAAAAGGGAAACAGCCATGTGTTATATTGTAGTTGAAGGATTTATGGTAGCTCAAGGCTATGCAATGCTGTCCACTTTCCTGCAGTATTGAAATGATCACCTGAAAGTGGGTCAAGAGGCCCAGGAGGCTGAATAATAGGAACCACAGCAGATTTTTGAGCTACCACAGAGCCTACAGAATGCCTACATTCTTCTGTGGTTGGTTATACCTCTATCCATTTTATGCTAGCAAGGTTATACAGATGCCTTAGCTATTCCAACATTATGATGTTGTGTGACCTTGTCAGGAATCAGCCTGAGCTAAATACAGTATAGGCATCAACCTATATTTAGCAGACTCAGCTTGAGCCTGCTAAATATAGTATGTGATATGTCCATCCCTTTCCCAGAAACTGCCCAAAGGAGCCAGTGACAAAAAATGCACAGCACACAGCAACTTGTGCAGGCCTGACATGACAGCCCTCATCCCCCTCAACAGTACCTACATATGCTTTCCCAGCCAGGAGTCACAGTGGCATGACATCAGGGTGGTTTCACATGCATGTGTAATACCTAGGAAGCTATAGATTTCCTACATGTAGGGCTGAGACCAGCAAGGAATAGTCTCATTTTTATATTAATAGACATAATGGGCTGGATGTAATAGCACCCGAATTTGGCGGCTGTGCGGGATGCTGGCCAAACTCAGACTTTTTTTAAAGGGGCAATCATGTACAAGGCTTGTACATGATTGTCCCTTTAAAAAAGTCTGAGTTCGGCCAGCATTCCGCACAGCCGCCGAACTCGGACGCTATTACATCCGGCCCCATGTCTATTCTATAAAGGTGCAGGTGGTCTGTAATGTAAAGCAAAAATAAATGATGAGTGTTGTAACAAGCTATCCTGGTTCATGTCACTATACCTATATCCAGGGCCAGTGCTACGATGTTCGGCACCCCCTGCAAACAATAAATGTGTGTCCTCCCTCCCTCTCTTACGTAATAAAGGGACAGTGCACAACTTTAGGAGTGCAGTAAAAAAAGGGTGTGGTCTTACAGTCAATGGGTGTGGCCAGATAATAGTACCCCAATACAAATTACGTCACAAGTAGCACAATCTTATCCACCTTATACTGCACATAGGGGATAATTCTGAGTTGATCGCAGTAGGAACTTTGTTGGCAGTTGGGCAAACCATGTGCATTGCAGGGGAGGCAGATATAACATGTGCAGAGAGAGTTAGATTTGGGTGTGGTGTGTTCAATCTGCAATCTAAATTACAGTGTAAAAATAAAGCAGCCAGTATTTACCATGCACAGAAACAAAATAACACACCCAAATCTAACTCTCTCTGCACATGTTATATCTGCCTCCCCTGCAGTGCACATGGTTTTGCCCAACTGCTAACAAAGTTCCTGCTGCGATCAACTCAGAATTACCCCCAGAGTGCCTCTGATTCATATTGCACCACATGGTAGTGTACCTTATTCATATTATGACACAAAGTAGTGCCCCTAATTCACATTGTGACACACAGTATTGCCCCTAAATCACATTACAACACACAGTAGTGCCCCTTAGTCACAGTAAGCTACTTGGTAGTACTCTTTATACATGTTTTACACTACACTGTAGTGACTCTTATACACAATGCCCATAGTAGTGTCCCTTATACACATAATGTCCACAGTAGTAGTTTCTCTTACACATAACACCCACCATAGTAGTGGCACACGTAATGCCCACAGTTGTAGTGCCCTTTGCATAGAACACCCACAGTCATAATGCCTGTTACACTTAACAACCACAGTAGTAATGCCACACATAATGCCCACAGTAGTAGTGCTCTTTACACATAACCCCCACAGTAGTAGTGCTCTGTACACACAATGCACACAGTAGTGTTGCCCCTTACTCATAATGTCCACAGTAGTTGTGCCACATATAATACTCACAGTAGCAGTGCCCCTTACACATATGTCCAGTTGTCTACAGGAGGGAAGAGGGGGGAGTGTGCAGTACTTACATGGTAGATCAGTTGTCAGCGCCGCTGCCTGTCATAGAGCCTGACAGGTGCAGCGCAGGGCTGGATTAAGCCTTTGGGGGCCTGGGTCACTAAGACAGGAGGGACTGCTCCCACTCTGTCGGTCCTCCACCTCTTGTAAGTGTTGCCCCCACTCAGTGCAATAGGCCAGAGTAAGAGATATACACAAACCTGATGGTTTGCATATATAACTGATGTTTTTAAATGTGCATATACGCAGAATCTGTACTGTGCATGTACGGATCTGTGTCCACGACGACAGTCACAGTACCCCTTAAGCCACAGCAAGACTGATATGCTGCAGCTATTTGGGGGCAGGAAGGGCTCGTGATGACCATGTTCCAGAAAATGGGGTTCTGAAGCTTCCTGCAGAATTAACATATTTCAACACAGCCGCTGTGTTCAAAGAAGCACCATATTCTGTCTAGATTCCACTTCACTAGACAAGCATTTCCCAGCCAGTGTTTGATATAAAAAAATACTTCAACATATTTCTAACTAGTTTGAGTGACGCTGTCGGTGCAGTCAACCACACTGTGTAATTATTATATATATTTCTGATTATTTATGCGACACTCTAACCGCGGATGTGTGATATAAAAAATACTTCTACATATTTTTTACTCATTTTAAAGACACTGCAACTGCCGGTGTGTGATATAAAAAATACTTCTACATATATTTGACTCATTTGTGTGACACTGTCGGTGCAGTCAACCGCAATGTGCAATTATTATATATACTTCTGATTATTTATGCGACACTGTAACCACCAATGTGTGATATAAAAATACTTCTACATATTTTTTACTCATTTGAATGACACTGTAACTGCCGGTGTGTGTTATAACAAATACATCTACATTTTTTGACTCATTTGTGCCACACTGTAACCACCTCTGTGTCAGATAATAAATACTTCTACATATTTTTTACTCATTTGTGCAACACTGTGACCGCCGGTGTGTGATATAAGAAATACTTGTATATATTTTTGACTCATTTGTGAGACACTGTTGGTGCAGGCAACCGCAGTGTGTAATTATTATATATATTTCTGATTAATTTGTGCGACACAGTAACTGCTGGTGTGTGATATAAAAACTAATCTATATATTTTGATTTAAATTAATATTTTGTGCAGTGTCATCCCAGTATACATCCAGGGACTGCAACTGCTCCATCCATTAAGGGGTGTTCTGTCAGTCCACCCAAAATCTTTTGTTTTATATTTTGTGCTGTATCCTTCCAGTATACATCCAGGTGTGCTCCATCCATTTCAGGGTGATGTGTACATACAGTAGCTCATATTCTGATTTTATAACTTATTGTCCTATTTTCATAATTCTTCTTATCACCACATTGTCATTTATTCAAATTAATATTATAAATAATAATGATCAATTAACTAAAATTACATTAAATTAAATTAAATTAATATAAATAAACTCTACACACTTGTATAGCAAACCTTCTGCTTATCAAATATATCTATGAGGAAATGATGAATTTGATCCAATATAATACATTTAAATTATGATTACAGCATCTAAAATACTATCTCTTTTTTATTCTTCTTTACCTTAATCATCTTTTTGTGAACTGAAATCTTGAACCTTGCCTAATGCGTTGTTTTTTTTAAATATAATTTTTTTATTTTTTGTGCTGTGTCCATCCTAACAGTATATACATTCAAGGGCTGCTGCTGCTCCGTCCATCTTGGGGTGTTCTGTCCATCCATCCAGGGGCTTTGGCCCAGTATTAAAAAAATAAATAAAATATTTTGTGTTGTACTCCAGTATACTATACATCCAGGGACTGCTGCTTCGTCTTCCAGTGACAAGGGCTGTTATGTGTTCTGTCCATCTGTCCATCTAGGCTCTGCCCCAGTGTTTAAAAAATTAAAAGTATTTTTACTAATAATATAAAAATATATATATTGTATTTTATGCTGTACCCCAGTATACTGTATATCCAGGTTCCCAGATGCATTGAAAACTCTTTCTGAGTACACAATGGAGGGTGGAAACTTAAGTAAAGCAAAGACAGTTTTTGCAAGAGCCTCCAAATTAGTTTTTTTGTACCTGCCAGTATTGGAACAGACTGTCTGACATGCCTATTTGGAATGCTATTACTAAAATAATATTCAACCATTTTTTTGAATGGTGACCGTATCATATGCAGTCACAGTAGACATGTCAGTAATAATTGTAGGCAGTTCCTTCCAGTATTGGACTGAGGCATGAAGGGCCCACTGAAGGGGGGGGGGCTGTGGTAAGGGCCCATGTTTAGGGGTGTGACCAGTCCACAGAGGGGGTGTGACCAGCAACCACACTTATTTACCTAACCATTAGAGAGTGCATGGGCTGGGCCCCTTTATAAATATATATATATATATATATATATATATATGTAAACAAGAAACTCCGGCACTCCAGTTCTCCCCCTCAGGGTGTACCTCGCTCCGGTGCCTTCCCCAGGGATCCTATCCCTGACATCCTGAAGACGGGGAGGTGGTCCCCGAAACGTTGACCTCACTAATACAGCTTTTCACTGTTTTTCAAGTCTCTGAGTGCCGCCTCTGATTTTTTTTGATGTGTATATATATATATATATATATAAAAAATAAATACTGCTAGTGCATGCATGATAATGTACCAAATTGAAAATTGATAACAGCAATGCATTGTAGAATAAACACAATAGTCTTGTGCAGTGTAAAGTAACATTTAAAGATAGATAAATACAGTAGATATATATATATATATATATATATATATATAGATAGATAGAATGTATAATCCAAGGGCACAGTCTGAAACCAGATCCCTAGAGGAGGAGGCAGGACTACCAGGAAGTGGGGCCCACCGGGGGTATCCCCTATACCCCTTTGGGCCAGTACAAACCTGGTTCCTTCAGTCCAGATCAGATGTCAAAAGTTTTTGCTGAAAGATCTGCATCACTGCCACTTGGTCTCTTAGAAAGATTTGCAGAACTGCAAATATGTCCTGACATTTTCCAGGCTCACAACAAAAAAAAAAAAAGTAATTTGTTTTTGTGTGATTAGGCTGGTCAAGTATTACTTAACACCTGTCAAATAATTTCTAAGATAATCCTTTATTTCTTTCTTTTACAAGCATTACAGGAATTTGGAAATGAAGAATGTTCATTATTTAAGTGTGTAGGGTTTAGTTGCCTCAGCCAGCTTTACTCACAGTATGTGATACATATGTAAGTGTTTGACCAATATACACAACTCATTTTTATATTAATTAAATATATATCCTTTCCACTTTATTGAAGACATCCTGGACAAAGGACAAGACCTTAAGATACGATGCGTGGATGATGACATTTTGTTTTTTATTTGGAATCAGAGTCTGGTGGGAAATTCCAAGCTGTCACATACTTTCTTGACCCTCCTCCCTCATAAATTTGCTTTGGAATAAAAATAGTATTAAATTTACTATAATCAATCCTTCCTTTCTTTACCTGCCTTCCACTACATACATGTTTTAACTCATATGGGCCTCTAATCTAGTTATTATTTATTGATTAATGAAAACTTTCTTGGTTACTTTCTATAAACCTCCACCCTGTCTGCCACTGCAGTGCCACTCTGTTTACTAGATGAGCCATGTTGGATTTTTAATTGTCACATGTTCTGGCTGCCCACTGCTGTCGGTTAATTTAGTCATCCAGCTACCTTGGTGCAACCTTTTGGCCTGAACTGGATAAAAACAGTATTATAAATGTTAGGGTATTCGGAATAGACTGAAAATGAGTGGAAATGAATGTTATTGAGGTTAATAATACTGTAGGATCAAAACACCACCAAATTATGTGATTTTAGCTGTTATTATGATTTTTTTTCAATATTAATTTTTATTATTTTGCGGGTAAACAAGCAAAGCAAAAGGGATAGGGGTACAGAAAAGAAAGGAAGGGGGGGGGGAAGGTTGAAGGGAGTGCACATACCAATCAGCAAAATACAAAATTACAAAAAGAGTATTAAACAAGACATTGTACTAAAGAGAAGCAATGCGAGGTTAAATCCGACCAACAGAACATACAGTACATACTAATATAATATTGAATATACCTAAGCGTCAGGAGGGGGCGTGGGGTTCGGTGAATGATTATGCCAATAGGTAGACACGGATATCAGCAGAGCAGTGGGCATGCTGGGGTAGAGGCATAGGCCACTCCCGCTGTCTCGAATTTGTAGTGCGACTGCACGGCCATTTCTATTGCAGATATATGGGGAGCCTCGGTGGAGCGCCATTGGCGAGCAATTAAAAGTTTTGTTGAGATAAGGATATGGCCTGTTATTATGATTTTAAAAAAAAAATACCGATCCAAAACCAAAACCAATATAGATCCAAAACACAAAGGAGATACAAATCAAAAACCAAAACACAAATCCAGAAAAATGGCCTGGCATACACCCCTAGTTACAAATACTGTAAAGGTTAATTATTGAAATTGATTTTGGACTCAAGAAGCACAGAATTATTTGCTAAAAAATTATTTTTAATTAAACCTTACTTTTGTAAGAATCAATCCTGCATGAAAAGATACCACTTTGGGCAAAAACTATGTCAGTGCACTTTAGTAACAAAAAACATAATGGTGTATGAATAATATAATCCCAGTAAACCATTTATAAAATATATATAGCTAACCAATTTAACTACCGTATATACTCGAGTATAAGTCGACCCGAATATAAGCCGAGGCACCTAATTCTACCACAAAAACCTGGGAAAACTTATTGACTCGAGTATAAGCCTAGGGTGGGAAATGCAGCTCTAGCCGTACACAGCCCTCAGTGCCAGATATGCCCTCATAGTGCCAGATATGCCCCCACAGTGCTGCCAGATATGCCCCCACAGTGCTGCCAGATATGCCCCCACAGTGCTGCCAGTTATGCCCCCACAGTGCTGCCAGATATGCCCCCACAGTGCTGCCAGATATGCCCCCACAGTGCTGCCAGATATGCCCCCACAGTGCTGCCAGATATGCCCCCACAGTGCTGCCAGTTATGCCCCCACAGTGCTGCCAGATATGCCCCCACAGTGCTGCCAGATATGCCCCCACAGTGCTGCCAGTTATGCCCCCACAGTGCTGCCAGTTATGCCCCCACAGTGCTGCCAGATATGCCCCCACAGTGCTGCCAGATATGCCCCCACAGTGCTGCCAGATACGTTCCCTCCCCAAGTGCCAGGTATGCCCCACAGTGCTGTTACTTACCCCTCCGTCGATCCCGCGCTGTCTTCTGGAGGGACACGAAGCACACAGCGTGCGCGGCTCTCCTGTGTCCCTCCTGCATCTTCGGCGGCCGCGGCGGGTCTATTATAGGAAGTGCCGGTTCGTGATCAGAGGTCACGAACGGGTATTTCCTGTAATAGAACCGCCGCTGCTGCCGCCGGAGATGCAGGAGGGACACAGGAGCGCCGCGCGCTGTGCGCTCCATGTCCCTCCTTCACACTGCTCTGCCTCTGCCTGCACTGACTCGAGTATAAGCCGAGGTGGCTTTTTCAGCACAAAAAAAAGTGCTGAAAAAGTCGGCTTATACTCGAGTATATACGGTATGTTGTTTTTTTCACCAGATTGAACCTGCACCCCTGCTACCCCAGACCAGTTGAAACTATAGAAGTGTGGCGGACACTTTTCAGGTTTTGTGTTTTGATTTTGGATCTGGATCCCTGCTTGTGTTTTGGATCTGGATTGGTATTGCCAAAACCACGCTTTCGGGTTTTGGATCTGGATGATTTAAAAAAAAAAAAACAGCTAAAATCACAGATCTTGGGCGTAATTGGGCGTAATTTTGATCCTACGGTATTATTAACCTCAATAACATTAATTTCCACTCATTTCCAGTCTATTCTCAACACCTTACACCTCACAATATTGGTGTTCATTCCGAGTTGTTCGCTCGTTGCTGATTTTCGCTATGCTGCGATTTGTTGCTAAATGCGCATGTGCATGGTACGCAGAACGCATGCGCTAAGTTATTTTACACAAAACTTAGTAGATTTGCTGGTGTTCGTGCGGCGCTTTTCAGTCAGTTTGCTGATCGGTGAATGATTGACAGGAAAGGGGAGTTTCTGGGTGGTAACTGAGCGTTTTCCGGGAGTGTGCTAAAAAACGCAGGCGTGTCAGGGAAAAACGCATCTGGAGAAACGGGGGAGTGGCTGGCCGAACACAGGGCATGTTTGTGACGTCAAACCAGGAACTAAATGGACCGAGCTGATCGCAATCTAGGAGTAGGTCTGGAGCTACTCAGAAACTGCAAGAAAAAATTTAGTAGCAGTTCTGCTAATCTTTCGTTCGCTATTCTGCTAAGCTAAGATACACTCCCAGAGGGAGGCGGGCTAGCGTTTGCAATACTGCTAAAAGCAGCTAGCGAGCGAACAACTCGGAATGAGGGCCATTGTCTTTAAGCCAAAAGGCTACACCGAGGTCGCTGGATGACTAAGCTAACCAATACAAGGGGGCGGCTCAAACACCTGGCCCATCTAGGAGTGGCACTGCAGTGGCAGACATGATGGCAGTTTTAAAACCTAGGCCCCAAAGAGAACATAATGCAAAGAAAAAAAAATAGTTTATTATTATTATTATTATTATTATTAAAATAGTTTATTATTCACTCTTAACTGACTGGTGTACAGTACTGCATAAATAAGGAAGGATTTACCTTGTTTGGATATCTGTGGCCTTGACATTTTTTTGCCATATAATTGTTATATCCAATTTGTATATTTGAGCCTAATTGTCACATGTGTGTCTGTCCCCTTTTCTTGTGGAAAATAAGACCAATTCCATTTCCTATTTAAGGTGACAAACAAAAGGGCTAGCAAAAAATTGCGGATATACCCCACTGGAGATGCCCAATCTCTTCCGATCTTGGAAGCCAAGCAGTGGAGGACCGGACTAGTACTTGGATGGGAGACCACCTTGGAACATCCTGGTACTACAAATAAATTTTGCTGCCTAAATTTATGTCACAGATAGGTACTCGGATCCATATGACCTATGATTTAATTCTCTGCAACCATTTTTCCACTTGGGATTCTTGCAGTATGAATGATGTTCATATACTCTCTATGACGGACACTACTGAGACTAGAAGGTGACATCCTTTTGACTATATAAAAGATTTTCTGGCTTATATTTGTTAGGTGCCGCGGTCCGCGGCGCCGCTCGGTCTGCTTCCGAGCGACGCTCACGGCCGCCGCACCTCCCTCCCTGCCCGGCCGGCGCCTAGCAACACCAGGACGCCGTGCGTACTGTAGCCGCCGGGTCCCTGGCAACGCTAGGACGCCGGGCGTCCTCAGTCGCTCGGTCCATAGCAACTGGGACGCCATTGGCGGACCGCGTTCCCCGTTGCCAGATAAGAATGATTAGTTGCTCGTGCAGCAGGGCAGCTGCACGGCAACTAGTAATTAGGGTCTGGGGGCTGGTCTTGCTGGCCCTCCTGTCATTGGCCAGCAGGGTCTTTTTATGGGAGCCAGCACACTGCAGCCTCACCGGTGATAGCTTCCTGTATGCTGTTCCTGCCTTGCAATGTCTGTTCCTGGTCAGCTGTATCTGGTCGATCCTGCTCCCTGTGTTCCTGAGTCCTGGAGTTCTGAAGCCGGTCCTGGGAATCCTTCCTGTCCAAGTGAACCTGTTGCAGTCATCTGGGGGTTCTCGCTTGTTGGGATTCTCTCCCGGTTTCATGAGTAGCGGCTTCTGCCGCGTGTTGCGGCCTAGGCCGCTTAGTCCTTGTGTTAATTTTGTAATTGGTGGTTATTGCGGAGGTTTCCGCTTTTCACTGTCCTCCCCGGTACGCGGCGGTGCCGTGTGGGGGTGTGTCTTTTGTTGTTCTTTTCCTTTGGTGGCGTGCCGCACATATATTTAGTTTTAGGGTAGTTAGTAGCCCCTAGCTTTCTGTTTGCTTTAGTTAGAGGTCCCCTTGTTATTATCCTGTCTCGGTTCACGCCTTGTCTCACTCTAAGACCTGGGGGCATCGGAGTTGGGCAGACGTAATCCACCCTTCAAATGCGGCTGCCGTGGGCCCAAGAAACCATAGTCACTCAGGCGTGAACTGACCACACAGGTAAAACAATGGAGGTAGGGTGCTAGGGGCTATTCCCGTACCATCCCTTATTTCAGCGTCACATCCTGGTGCTCTGGACTCACTACGCAACATCTCTAGTTTTGAGCATCAGGAACGTAACATTATCACCGGCCCCCTGCCACTGATTTCAGTACTATTTGATCAGCTCCGGACTGCCGTTATCTTTTCCAAGATCGATCTTAGAGGGGCTTACAATCTCATCCGAATAAAATCTGGGGATGAGTGGAAGACGGCTTTCAGCACACAGTCAGGACACTATGAATACCTGGTGATGCCGTTTGGGCTGTCTAATGCTCCTGCTGTATTTCAAGATCTCATTAACGACGTTCTTCGCGACTTTCTAGGAAAGTTCGTAGTTGTTTATTTAGACGACATTTTGATTTACTCTGAGTCTTTTGAACAACATATTACCCATGTGCGACTGGTCCTTCAGAAGTTACGGGAAAATCATTTGTACGCCAAACTAGAGAAATGTGATTTCCACATCACAGAAGTGTCGTTCCTGGGGTATATTATTTCTCCTAAGGGGTTTTTCATGGAACCAAAAAAACTCCAGGCCATCCTAAATTGGGCACAACCCACGAACTTAAAAGCAATTCAGCGCTTTTTAGGGTTTGCAAATTACTATAGGCGTTTTATTCATACCTTCTCAGATTTGGTTGCTCCTATTGTGGCATTGACTAAAAAAGGAGCAGACCCTTCCAATTGGTCGCCTGAAGCCAAGTCTGCCTTCCTGGCCTTAAAGCAGGCCTTTGTCTCAGCTCCAGTACTCAGACACCCTAACCCGGATCTCCCCTTTATTGTCAAGGTAAATGCCTCAGAGGTTGGAGTGGGGGCTATCCTTTCTCAGGAAGACCCGGAGTCTCAGGAATTACACCCATGTGCCTTCATGTCCAGAAAATTCTCCTCCGCAGAATCCAACTATGATGTTGGTAATCGAGAATTGTTGGCAGTTAAATGGGCTTTCGAGGAGTGGAGGCACTGTCTGGAAGGAGCAAGGCATACCATTACAGTGTTTACTGACCACAAGAACCTGCAGTATATTGAGTCAGCTAAACGGCTTAATGCTCGACAGGCACGTTTGGTGCTGTTTTTTACTCATTTCAGGTTTATTATCACCTTCAGGCCCGGTTTCAAGAGTACAAAAGCCGATGCCCTGTCACGTTGTTTTCTTCCGGTTCACAATAACCACCCGGCTACTACCCCCATAGTCCCATCGTCTGTCATCACACAGGATTTATTTACACAGCTAGTCCAGCTTCAGCAGCAGGCTCCCAAAGTCACTCCTGCAGATCGTCTCTTCGTCCCTGAATTTCTGAGAGGCACTGTTCTAGCTGAGTTTCATGATAATAAGGTTTCTGGTCATCCGGGTATCACTAAGACCTTAGAGTTAATCTCTCGCTCAGTGTGGTGGCCTAATCTTTTTAAAGATGTAAGGGAATTTGTCCGTTCCTGTCAGGTTTGTGCTCAGTACAAGGTATCTCGATCGTTGCCGGTCGGGCAACTCATGCCTCTAGCCGTTCCTCTCAGGCCATGGTCATATATATCCATGGATTTCGTGGTGGACCATCCTCTCTCAGCTGGATTTCGAGTAATTTGGGTGGTAGTAGACCGTTTTAGTAAGATGGCCCACTTCATTGCTCTCCCCCGATTACCCTCTGCTCAAGGGTTGGCAGTTTTGTTTCTCCGCCATGTGTTCAGGCTCCATGGTTTACCCAGCGATATTGTCTCTGATCGGGGACCGCAATTCATCGCCCGTTTCTGGTAACGTTTTTGTACCTCATTAAATATGAAACTCTCTTTAACATCTGGGTACCATCCACAGTCTAACGGACAAACTGAACGTGTTAATCGGTCGTTAAAACAGTATTTACGGCTATATTCGGCCAAACTTCAGAATGATTGGTCTGAATTTCTTCCTTTGGCCGAGTTTGCCTATAATAACTCTTGTCATTCTTCCACCAAGGAGTCCCCATTCTTTTCGGTCTTGGGCTTTCATCCTAGAGCCAATTCTTTTACCCTAATTTTCCAGTCTCCTCGTTGACCTTAACTTCCCGTCTCAGAATGATTTGGAAAAAGGTGCACCTTGCCCTTAAGAAGGCTGCCTTCCGAGAAAATTTTTTTTTCGGATAGGTTCCGACGCCCATGCACTTTTAAGGTGGGAGATAAGGTGTGGTTGTCAACCCGCAACATCAAGCTCCGACAACCTTTGGCTATATTGGGACCCAAATTTATTGGACCGTTCCTTATCATTAAGAAGGTCAACCCAGTTGCTTTCCGGCTACGCTTGCCTAAATCACTCAAAATTGGCAATACTTTTCACTGTTCCCTTTTGAAGCAGTATTTTTCTTCCAGGAGATTCCCTCGGAAGACTTCCCAGGGTAGACCTCCGGTGGATGTTCAGGGGCTACAAGAGTTCTTGGTGGAGAAGGTTTTAGATTCCAAAGTTTCTCGGGCCGGCTTTATTTTTTGGTTCACTGGAAAGGCTATGGCCCGGAAGAAAGGTCTTGGGTCCTGGATAACAATTTACATGCCCCTAAATTTAAGAGATTATTCTTTCAGGAATTTCCTCAGAAACCCGGCTTTAGGAGTTCTTTAACCCCTCCTCAAGGGGGGGTACTGTTAGGTGCCGCGGTCCGCGGCGCTGCTCGGTCTGCTTCCGAGCGACGCTCACGGCCGCCGCACCTCCCTTCCTGCCCGCCCGGCGCCTAGCAACGCCAGGACGCCGTGCGTACTGTAGCCGCCGGGTCCCTGGCAACGCTAGGACGCCGGGCGTCCACAGCCGCTGGATCCATAGCAACGGGGACACCATTGACGGACCGCGTTCCCCGTTGCCAGATAAGAATGATTAGTTGCTCGTGCAGCTTCCTGTATGCTGTTCCTGCCTTGCAACGTCTGTTCCTGGTCAGCTGTATCTGGTCGATCCTGCTCCCTGTGCTCCTGAGTCCTGGAGTTCTGAAGCCGGTCCTGGGAATCCTTCCTGTCCAAGTGAACCTGTTGCAGTCATCTGGGGGTTCTCACTTGTTGGGATTATCTTCCGGTTTTGTGAGTAGCGGCTTCTGCCGCGTGTTGCGGCCTAGGCCGCTTAGTCCTTGTGTTAATTTTGCATTGTTGGTTTTTGCGGAGGTTTCCGCTTTTCACTGTCCTCCCCGGTACGTGGCGGTGCCGTGTGGGGGTGTGGACAGTGGTATCTTTTGTTATTCTTTACCTTTGGCGGCGTGCCGCACATATATTTAGTTTTAGGGTAGTTAGTAGCCCCTAGCTTTCTGTTTGCTTTAGTTAGAGGTCCCCTTGTTATTATCCTGTCTTGATTCACGCCTTGTCTCACTCTAAGACCTGGGGGCATTGGAGTAGGGCAGACCTAATCCGCCTTTCAAACGCGGCTGCCGTGGGCCCAAGAAACCATAGTCACTCAGGCGTGAACTGACCACATGGGTAAAACAATGGAGGTAGGGTGCTAGGGGCTATTCCCGTACCATCCCTTATTTCAGCGTCACGTCCTGGTGCTCTGGACTCACTACGCAACATCTCTCTAGTTTTGAGCATCAGGAACGTAACAATATTATATTATAGCAATTTTTGCTAATTATCTACTCTAATCTATATAAATATTTTTGCTTAATAGTATTGAATCACATTTTTATTGAACTCCGATAATTCTACATATTTTACTAAGAAAATATTAAAATTATGATTTTATCAGCATAAGACATTAAAACACTTCAGTCCTTCTGAGGTTGAGTGCTCCCAAACAAGAGTCTACTTCTTTTCCATTTCCCCTTATTTGGTATTTTTTCTCTAATACTTTTTTGACTCATGGGAGCACCACTGAATGGTAACAAAATTCAGTGCACTTGAAAAGATACAGTATCTTTCTATATGCACAGTTACCTTAATCCGAAGTATTTCTAAAACAAAAATTTCAGTTTCTCAGAGGACAGTATTCAAATTTCTATTTATACAAAAACCATTGATAGACCGTTGCGGTTCCCACAAACCCCTTTCTATGCTACTCAGAAACTGCAAGAAAAAATTTAGTAGCAGTTCTGCTACTCTTTCGTTCGCTATTCTGCTAAGCTAAGATACACTCCCAGAGGGCGGCGGCCTAGCATTTGCAATGCTGCTAAAAGCAGCTAGCGAGCGAACAACTCGGAATGAGGGCCATTGTCTTTAGGCCAAAAGGCTACACCGAGGTCGCTGGATGACTAAGCTAACCAAAACAAGGGGGCGGCTCAAACACCTGGCCCATCTAGGAGTGGCACTGCAGTGGCAGACATGATGGCAGTTTTAAAACCTAGGCCCCAAAGAGAACATAATGCAAAGAAAAAAAATAGATGCAAGATGGAATTGTCTTGGGCCCTCCCACCCAGCCATATGTTGTTTAAACAGGACATGCACAGTTTAATAATCCCATCATTTCAGCGACAGTTGGTCACCCTGGAAAAAGCTTGCCAGGTTCTCCGAATCATAGCTAGCTACAGACATACCACCTCCTTGTTTGATGACTCTTCACATTATGAGTAGAGGCAACAGGAAGAGGACAGTGTCAAGAAGGTGATTCAAAATTAGAGAGGCACACACAATCAGGAACAACACACAGGCTTTTACCTCCACTATAATCTCAGAATTAATGCTGGGATGCAAATAAACTGGTGTATACCACACGATCAAGATTGGATATTTTCCCCTCCATGGAGTCTGGAGACTTATTTTGTGAAAATCTAGTGGGTTTCTTTTTTCCATTTTTTTATTGCATTTTTATTGACATATTTTGTGGCAGATGCCTTATTTTGGTTTTTCACAGCTCCCAGTTACACGCATGTGAGCATACCTGTGTGTCCCAGTTACACGCATGTGAGCATACCTGTGTGTCTTGTTTATTTTATTCATTTTTTATTTTTAAATAAAGCAGCCCCTTAGATGTTTTAGCAGCCCCTCCTGAGCCCCCACAGCAGCCCCAGATGGGGCAAGTTGAGTTCAGGTGTGTTCGGTAAAGTACTAAGCACGACTGTGCAGTAAATTTTTATTTGTTATTGAGCCCCTGCCCTAGTGGAGCTTACTACTCAACAGTCCAACCTCATTTCATACTATAAGTAGGGCTATGGGAGGAAGCAATCAATGCTAACCTCTTTGCCCACAGCATGCCTCAGCCTGGCAAGACAGACTTCTTCCTGGCTGTTAACTACCATGAGACTCCATACTGGGCCTTATTCAGTAACTGTTTGTGCCTCACAGGAGCTACTGGCCCATCTAGTGCTGCTGAAACTCTGTTCTTCTAAAACTGCAAGGTCTTGCGATAACCCTATGCAGCCCTTAGGAAAATAAGATCCCTGTACAACAAATGCACATCTTCTAAATAAATAATCCCAAAATGTGGAACATCAATAAAAAATCAAACTTAAGGTTGACTAATTGGAGCCATTCATTTGAGTGAGTGTTAGGGTCTCCTGCCCTGTGCTGCCACGTCGTCATGGCAACCGGGAGACAAGTGCTAGCGGAGTAACCTGAGCGCAGCTGATACTCCGGTTCGGGTCTTTTGCTGTGCAGTGGTTATAGGCTCTGTGCATGGCAGGGAATCCGGTGCTGGTTTTTGTGCTCACAGTCTGTGAGGTCTGAGTGGGGCGTGGACAGCACCTGCTTTATAAGGCCTCTTTTCAGGGTAAGCAGATGCTGCTGAATCTTTGTTGGTTAGTCAGTTTCTGAAAGTTAGCCAGTACTGTGTAGCTTTGTATTTGTTTGTTGCTTACTGCAAATAGGCCTGGGGATTTGGTATTACACTCTGCCAATCCAGACCTAGCAGTAAGACTGGAGTCAGTCGTTTAGCTTGCTGGGGTTCTGTTACTACTCTGTGAACTTAGCAAGTTTGCGGCTGTATTCTAAGACTTGCCTGTCTAATCCTGTCTCACTGTGCTAGGTGTCAGGGGTCAGTTTAGTGGCAGTAAACCGAACCTGTGCACTGCAAGTGAGAATTAGGATTGTGGAGAATCTCCTTGTGTCTATCATTCCATCTCTGACCAAGGAGTTTACTGCCACACCCGTTGGTAACCCTTTAGGGTTTTGCTGTTGCCCTTAGCAACAGCATTTCGGGTTTTCTATGTATTAAAACACAACATCTTGCTTTTCACATCTGAGCAGTTCTAATACAAGGGAGATACCCAGTTCCTTAGCCTCTGGGCTTCTCTGTTCACGTTGTGTGTATTTTGTTACCCTACCACCTTCTGTGTACGTTATGTCATATTCCCTAGTCTGTCTGTGAGTCCATTTGTTTTGCATAACAGTTCAAACACCAGTACATTCCTGCAGGCACTGGAGTGCATAACAGTCCTGACACCAGTACTTTCCTGCAGGCACTGGTGTGCATAACATATTCAGCAGCCCAATACTCCTGTTGAAATTTTGTGGGAATATGGAGCATACCCCTCAAAATACGTTGCAACAGGTGGTTGATCAGGTGCAGGTCCTGACTCAAAAATGTAATGATTTGTCCATTAAAATGCACACCTCCCAGGCTGCTGGCGGAGCTCCCGCAGCAGCAGCACCTGCAGGGGTTAAGGAGCCGAAAGTAAATCTCCCGGATCGTTTTTCTGGAGATCGCTCGCAGTTCTTTTGTTTCAAGGAGAGCTGCAAGCTATACTTCCGGCTTAGGCCTCAGTCTTCTGGGTCGGAGATTCAGCGGGTGGGCATAGTGATTTCCTTGCTACAAGGAGACCCACAGGTCTGGGCATATGGGTTGCAGCCTGACTGTCCGTCGCTTAAAAGTGTTGATGCTTTTTTTACGGCACTGGGCATGTTGTATGATGACCCTGACAAGACGGCCTCAGCCGAGGCTCAGATTTCGATCCTTAAGCAAGGGCGAAGGCCAGTTGAGGTTTACTGTACGGAGTTTCGGAGGTTGGCCCATGATACCCAGTGGAATGACCCAGCCCTGAGACACCAGTACCGAAGAGGTCTTTCTAACCAGATAAAGGACCAACTGGTACAACATCCCTTGCCTGATAGCTTGGATCAGCTCATGCAGTTATCCATCCGGGTGGATAGACGGCTGAGAGAGCGTAGGCTTGAAAGGGAGACTGAGATTTCCTTCCTTCCCAAGGGAACCTCAGACTCTGAGGAATTTTCCGAGGAGCCTATGCAGATTGGGGCTACCCGCCTCTCCTCACGTGAGAAGATGCGGAGGAGACAGCAGGGGTTGTGTTTGTACTGTGGGAATAAAGGTCATGTGGTAGTATCATGCCCAGAAAAGCCGGAAAACTTCAGGGCCTGAGGGTGATGGGAAATATCCTGTCAGGCCAGAAGTCAGAATTTCCCAAGAAGACTTTTATCATTCCGGTGACTTTGAAGATCCTCGGTCAAACTGTCAAGACTGAGGCCTTTGTGGACAGTGGGGCCGACGGGGTTTTTATGGACCGCCAATTCGCCCTGAAACACTCTGTTCCCTTAGTACCCTTGGCATCGGAAATTGAGATTTGTGGGTTAAACGGGGAACCATTATCCCAAGGTAAAATTACCTCTTGCACTAGCCAGATTTCTTTGTTTATTGGAGCCACACACTCTGAAAAATTGTCCTTTTATGTGACTGTCTGTACTTTTGCCCCATTGGTGTTGGGGTTACCCTGGTTAAGGGCCCACAATCCTCAATTTGACTGGGTCTCTGGGGAGATTCTTAGTTGGAGTACTGATTGTTTCAGGAGTTGCTTGAGCCTTCCAGTCAGGTTCTCGCAGCTAAGTTTGCCAGGATTGCCAGGGTGTTATGCAGATTTTGCGGACGTGTTCTCCAAAAAAGTTGCAGAGGTACTACCTCCCCATCGCTCCTAAGACTGTGCCATTGATTTGTTGCCAAATGCTAAGCTTCCCAAGAGCAGGTTGTACTCCCTGTCACGTCCTGAGACTCAGGCTATGGCAGAGTACATTCAGGAGAACTTGGCTAAGGGATTTATCAGACCTTCACAGTCTCCAGTTGGGTCGGGGTTCTTCTTCGTGGGTAAAAAGGACGGTTCGTTGCGACCCTGCATCGACTTCAGGGAAATTGAACCGTATCACGATTAAAAACTCATACCCACTGCCTCTCATTTCGGTCTTGTTTGACCAGCTTCGTACTGCCACCATTTTTTCTAAGATTGACCTACGCGGTGCGTACAATCTAATCCGAATAAGAGAGGGGGATGAATGGAAGACTGCCTTTAATACCCACTCGGGGCATTATGAATATTTGGTGATGCCTTTTGGGCTCTGTAATGCCCCGGCAGTCTTCCAGGATTTCATGAATGATGTGCTCAGGGAATATTTGGATAGATTCTTAGTTGTATACTTAGATGACATCCTAATCTTCTCCCATTCCCTGGAGGAACATCGGAAGCATGTACGCTTAGTCCTCCAGAAACTCAGAGACCACCGGCTTGGGGCGAAGCTGGAGAAGTGCGAATTTGAAGTTCAGCAAATCGCATTTCTAGGATATATTATCTCCCCAGAAGGTTTCCAAATGGAGGGTTCCAAGGTACAGGCAGTCCTGGATTGGGTGCAGCCCACTAGTTTGAAGGCGCTTCAGCGTTTCCTGGGCTTTGCGAATTTTTATAGACGATTTATCGCTGGATTTTCGTCTATAGTGGCGCCCTTGGTGGCACTCACTAAGAAAGGGGCGGATGTTGCTCACTGGTCTTGTGAGGCTAAAGCGGCTTTTGCCCGTCTCAAAAGGGCATTTGTTTCGGCCAAGGTGCTGCGACACCCAGATCCAGAGCGTCCTTTTGTGGTGGAGGTGGATGCCTCTGAGATGGGTATTGGGGCAGTGCTTTCTCAGATGGGAGTGTCAGATAATCGCCTTCATCCCTGTGCTTACTTTTCCCGTAAATTTTCGTCTGCCGAGATGAATTATGACGTGGGTAACCGGGAATTGTTGGCTATTAAGGATGCACTCGAGGAGTGGAGACACTGGCTTGAGGGGG
Source organism: Pseudophryne corroboree (assembly GCF_028390025.1). Classification (NCBI taxonomy): domain Eukaryota; kingdom Metazoa; phylum Chordata; class Amphibia; order Anura; family Myobatrachidae; genus Pseudophryne; species Pseudophryne corroboree. Next base: position 457,618,516 of record NC_086447.1, on the reverse strand, counting down.
CTAAGTTTGTGGTCTCAATTCTCACTGACCTTAAGAATCTGGCATATTTAGAGTCAGCGAAGCGTCTCAATGCCAGGCAGGCACGATGGGCTTTGTTTTTTGCTCGCTTTAATTTTTTGATAACATATCGCCCTGGGTCAAAAAACATCAAGGCTGATGCGCTCTCGCGGAGTTTTGCTCCAATCCAGGAGACCACCGAGGAGCCGTTGCCCATTGTTTCCCCATCATGTATTAAAGTGGGCATTACCCAGGACCTCTTATCATTAGTCCTTAGAGCACAGGAGCAGGCTCCTCCAGACCTTCCGGTAGGTCTTTTGTTTGTGCCTCCTAGGTTAAGACAGCGAGTGTTCCTGGAATTCCATGCCAAGAAGTCTGCAGGTCACCCGGGTATTGCCAGAACTCGGGAGTTGCTATCTAGGGCGGTGTGGTGGCCCTCGGTGGCTAAGGATGTGGATCAGTGGGTTCGGGCATGTGACATCTGTGCCCGAAATAAGACTCCTAGAGGGGTTCCTGTTGGCCCACTACATCCACTCTCTATCCCATCTAAGCCATTGACCCACATTTCAATGGATTTTGTGGTGGACTTGCCCAAATCCTCGGGGATGACAGCCATCTGGGTTGTCGTTGACAGGTTTTCGAAGATGGTGCACTTCGTTCCACTGGTTGGGCTGCCATCGGCCAGACGCCTGTCTGAATTATTTATGCTGCATGTTGTGCGTCTCCACGGGTTGCCACTTGATGTGGTCTCTGACCGCGGATCCCAGTTTGTGGCCAAATTCTGGAGGGCATTTTGTTCCGATCTCCAGATTTCTGTCAGCTTGTCGTCGGGCTACCATCCGCAGTCTAATGGGCAGACTGAAAGGGTGAACCAGTCCTTGGAGCAGTTCCTCAGGTGTTATGTCTCCAAGTGTCAGACTGACTGGGTTGCTCATCTGTCCATGGCGGAGTTTGCCTATAACAACGCGGCTCACTCTGCTACAGGGATCTCTCCCTTCCTTTGTGTGTATGGGCATCATCCTAAGGCCAATTCTTTTGACCCCCTGGACTCCACGCCTGGTGGTTCCTCTGTGGTTTCGGTCCTTAGAGGTATTTGGCGGAAAGTGAAGAAAGCCCTTGTGTCTGTGTCATTAGTGACCAAAAGGGTTTTTGATAAGCGGAAAAGACCCTGCAGCTTCAAATTAGGAGACTTCGTCTGGTTGTCTACCAAGAATTTGAAGTTGAGACAGCCATCTCATAAGTTAGGCCCCCGGTTCATCGGCCCTTATAAGATCACCAGGGTTATCAATCCGGTGGCATTTCAGTTAGATCTGCCCCGTTCTTTGGGTATCAATAAAACATTTAATTGTTCCCTTTTAAAACGGGCGATTAGTAATCCTTCTTCCAGTGGAAGACCTTCCCCTCTTCTGATACGTGGCCAGAGGGAGTTTGTTGTTGAAAGGATTCTTGACTCCAAGGTGGTTAGGGGTCGGCTGTCATTTTTGGTGCACTGGAAGGGGTATGGCCCGGAGGAGCGGTCGTGGGTGCGCAGTTGTGATCTTCATGCCCCCAGACTGATACGCTCTTTCTTCTCGCAGTTCCCCGATAAACCCGGTGGTAGGGGTTCTTTGACCCCTCGTCAGAGGGGGGGTACTGTTAGGGTCTCCTGCCCTGTGCTGCCACGTCGTCATGGCAACCGGGAGACAAGTGCTAGCGGAGTAACCTGAGCGCAGCTGATACTCCGGTTCGGGTCTTTTGCTGTGCAGTGGTTATAGGCTCTGTGCATGGCAGGGGATCCGGTGCTGGTTTTTGTGCTCACAGTCTGTGAGGTCTGAGTGGGGCGTGGACAGCACCTGCTTTATAAGGCCTCTTTTCAGGGTAAGCAGATGCTGCTGAATCTTTGTTGGTTAGTCAGTTTCTGAAAGTTAGCCAGTACTGTGTAGCTTTGTATTTGTTTGTTGCTTACTGCAAATAGGCCTGGGGATTTGGTATTACACTCTGCCAATCCAGACCTAGCAGTAAGACTGGAGTCAGTCGTTTAGCTTGCTGGGGTTCTGTTACTACTCTGTGAACTTAGCAAGTTTGCGGCTGTATTCTAAGACTTGCCTGTCTAATCCTGTCTCACTGTGCTAGGTGTCAGGGGTCAGTTTAGTGGCAGTAAACCGAACCTGTGCACTGCAAGTGAGAATTAGGATTGTGGAGAATCTCCTTGTGTCTATCATTCCATCTCTGACCAAGGAGTTTACTGCCACACCCGTTGGTAACCCTTTAGGGTTTTGCTGTTGCCCTTAGCAACAGCATTTCGGGTTTTCTATGTATTAAAACACAACATCTTGCTTTTCACATCTGAGCAGTTCTAATACAAGGGAGATACCCAGTTCCTTAGCCTCTGGGCTTCTCTGTTCACGTTGTGTGTATTTTGTTACCCTACCACCTTCTGTGTACGTTATGTCATATTCCCTAGTCTGTCTGTGAGTCCATTTGTTTTGCATAACAGTTCAAACACCAGTACATTCCTGCAGGCACTGGAGTGCATAACAGTCCTGACACCAGTACTTTCCTGCAGGCACTGGTGTGCATAACAGTGAGTCCCTAACATGAAATAATTGAGAATAGCCTCTCCCTAATGCTCAGGCAGAAAATATTACTTTTTCCTCTCCGGCAGTTGCGCTGGATTATGATTCAGTCTCTTCTCAGTCACAATGACTTTGGCCACAAATGTGGTCTCTCCCCACTTTATTTAAAAACACTTTGTCAAAATAGCCATTTTCATTTCCACCTTTGTGGCTATGGTTTCACAAATCTGCTTGTGATGTTGAAGTTTGTTTCATATCTGCTCTAGGCTTTCATTTAAACCTAGGATCAAGTACAGCAGCACCCCTGGAATTATATGGCAGCACCCCTGGATTTATACAGCATAGACAGCACTCCTGGAGAATTACACAGCAAAGCAGACAGGCAACAGCACCCATGGACCTAAATGGCAGTGGGCCAGCACCCTTGTACTGATAGGTCAGAGGGGCAGTACTCCATATAGGGCAGCACCCCTGGAATGATGAAGCAAAGAAAAGATGTGCAAGATGGAATTGTCCTTGGGCCCTTTCACCCACCCTTATTTTGTATAAACAGGACATGCACACTTTAACTGACCAATCATTTCAGCAATAGGGTCTGCCACACGACTGTGGCTGAAATAATTGGTTTGTTTAGGCCCCCACCAAAAAAAGCAATTAATCTCTCCTTGCACAAACTGGATCTACAGTAGCAAGATGTCATCCTCATCCTCAGATCCCACCCCTTCAGTGATTATATCTTCATCCTCACAGAGAAATAATATTCAAACAAAACATAATTTATTATTATTACTACCACCAGTTATTTATAGCGCACACATATTCCATTGCACTTTACAAAGAATATTTGGCCATTCATATCAGTCCCTGCCCCAGTGGAGTTTACAATCTATATTCCCTATCTCATACACATGCTGTCACATTCACACTAGGGTTAATTTTATTGGTAGCCAATTAACCTACCAGTATATTTTTGGATTGTGGTAGGATAATGGAGTACCTGGAGGAAACCCAGCAAGTATGGGGAGAATATACAAACTCCACACATTAGAGCCATGGTGGGATTCGAAACCCATAACCTCAGTGCTGTGAGGCAGTAATGCTAACCATTACACCATCCGTACTGCCCTAAATCTTTTAGGTGTCAGTGAACTGCTTTTTCTATTACCCAAAGTTTCTTAACTTGACAATAACTTATGATGAATGTGCTGCAGGTGACATATAAGGGAAAATGTTCCTATGTGGTTAACGTCCTTACCCCTACTTATTATGGATTGAAATAGGCAACAGATGGCTTGACACCTGTTATCCGGATTTTTGAAGAAATAATCCACACCGAAGAGGTGGCTTTTTTGGTATTTTGCCTAGGCATTACAATGGGCTTTTTGATCCCATGGCCATCCCATCCCAACTGTCTCCACTGGTGCATTATTCAAACAAACCACATCATGATCAGAACCCTCATCGTCAACTTCCTCTGCAGCACCAGCTACACCCATATCCTCCTCATCCTGGTGTACTTCTACAGTGAAATCCTCAATTGCGGTATCAGCAACTGGACTGGTGTTGCTCCTCCCAGCACTTGCAGAGGGCGTGCAAATGGTGGTAGGAGCCTCCTCTTCCCATACAGTGTTGTGAAGGTTAGGCCTAGGCATCACAACTGCAGACAGTGTCAGCACCCCTGTATTTTTACTCACCTCTGTAGTTTTACAGCATACAAGACAAGGCCAGTGTACATTAATTTTTACTGCACCCCTGTATTTTTACAGCATACAGGACCAGTGTAATTTTTTTTAACAACAGCACCCCTGTATTCTTACAGCATACAGTACCAGTTTACTTTTATTTTAACAGCAGCACCCCTGTATTTTTACAGCATTCAGGACCAGCGTACTTTCATTTTAACAACAGCACCCCAGTATTTTTACAGCATACAGGACAAGTGTACTTTTATTTTAACAACAGTACCCTTGTATTGTAACAGAATACAGGACCAGTGTACTTGCATTTTAACAGCAGCACCCCTGTATTTTTACAGCATACAGTCCAGTATATATTGATTTTCACTGCACCACATATTTTTTTACAGGATACAAGATAGGGCCAGTGTATATTGATTTATACTGCACCCCTGAATTATTACAGCATAAAAGATAGGGCCAGTGTACATTTATTTTACTGCACCCTAGAATTATTACAGCATACAATACAGGGCCAGTGTACATTTATGTTACTGCACCCCTGAATTTTTACAGCATACAAGACAGGGCCAGTGTACATTTATTTTACTGCAATGCTGAATTTTGACAGCATACAAGACAGGGCCAGTAATTTTACTGCAACCCTGAATTTGTGCAGCATACAAGACAGGGCCAGTGTACATTTATTTTAACACCAGCACTCCAGAATCTTTACAGCATACAAGACAGGGCCAGCACCCCTGTATTTTCACTGTATACAGGAGGACAGTGCCCCTGCCCCCTGTACAACACAGTGACAGCCAGGACAGCAACAACACCCAGGTACAGCTGCAGCACCCCTAACAGCACATGAAACACCAGTGACAGCCAGGACAGCACCCCTAATATCACAGTGACAGGACAGCACCCCTAACAGCACCCCTAGAGAGCACACGCTGACCCCACCCAACACTACCACCCATAGACAGAGACAGAGGTCTGTCTCCCTCACTCTCCAAGTCTGGAGTGAAAATGGCAGTGATGTGCAGCTCTGCATATTGAATGCAAAACCCATGAGAATCCGACCGTAGGATTATGACGGTTTGCCTTGTTCTGGTTTCCGAGTCTGGCGGGAAGTCCCGAGCCGGACTCAGAAACTAGCTCAGAATGGGATGTTCGGGAGATTAGTTGTCAGTATGCCAGCTGTCAGTATGCCAGCTGTCGTTATCCAGGCACTGGTATGCTGAGAGCCGGGATCCTAACAGCCCGCATATCAAATGCCTCCTGCTGTAAAGGTGCTTGTACATGGGAATAGTTGATGAGCTGTGGCTGTAGCTGTACACAGGCATAGCAGACTGCTGTAACTGGAGCTCTCCACAGGAATGGCAGGTGGCTGTGACTGGAGCTGTACACAGGAAAAGCAGATGTCTGTTAATTCAGAACTGGAGCAGGTAGGCATGCATATTGCTGTAGTACTACTTGACTACTGGAAACAGAAGCAGCAGGTTATGCTGCAAACAAATGGTAAATTCCAGCAAACTTGAAACAACTAAATGGCTGAGGCTGGATTATAACTTGTAGTGCAGAACCAGGCAGACATGACTTATGCTGATAGATAACTTGAACATTGGAAACACAGGCAGCTTCGATTTGCTGCAATGGAAGGTTATTTAGCAGCAGACTTGGAACAGGTAATGGCAAGATTGATTAGTAACACACAGGCTTAGTATTATTCTGCAAGTCTTGCTTAAAGGGGTTAAACAGTAACAGTGTAGAATACTTTGGAGACAATACATGGAGAAATGCTCTTTAGGCATACTATACATAAACTAGAAATTATCCCGTGCCAGACTAAAATATAGAAATTACTTAGAAAAAACCAACTAGTACAAAATATACCCCAATGGATAGCTATCCGTTATGTTGGAGGTGCTCCAGGAATAATGTAACAAGTACACAATTAATCGACGAGTGTGGTAGGACCCACAGCTCACCGATAAAAGAAAATTCCTTTGTTTGGAGCACTCTTTTTAGGTAATATATATGTGATGATGAAATATTTGTTCAAAATTAAAACGTAACCTTTATTTTTCAACATTAGACTATAAAATACATGGGGTAATACAATTCAAATAATATTTAAAGAATTCCTCTAGAAATATAATGTTGGACGTGGAATTTTTGCCACAAGGACAAATTCCACGTCCAACATTATATTTCTAGGGGAATTCTTTAAATATTATTTGAATTGTATTACCCCATGTATTTTATAGTCTAATGTTGAAAATAAAGGTTACATTTAATTTTGAACAAATATTTCATCATCACATATATATTACCTAAAAAGAGTGCTCCAAACAAAGGAATTTTCTTTTATCGGTGAGCTGTGGGTCCTACCACACACGTCGATTAATTGTGTACCGGCATACTGTACATGCAGGAAACACAGAAGTTGCACTGGCAATGGATGATGTACCTGGCGGACTTTAAATGGGAAGCCATAGCTGCTGATTGGCATCAGCATTCATGTGCAGTGAAGCTGGACTTGGACTGGAGGAATCCTAGTCAGCTGACTCAGAGCAAGGTGCTCCACAATGCAAAGTATAACAGGAAAACTTGTCCTGCAGGACAGGTAAGTGATGAATTGCTACGAAGTGGCTTCATTTATTGTATGAAATGAGTTTTGGAGGTCTTGTTTGTGACATGTATACTGTATGTCTAGTTGCTAATCTGTATGTATTCACAATTGATGACACTGATTCATACCTCCCAACATAACACATTCCAGGAAAGACAAAATGCTCTGGCCAGGAGTTCCCTTTTAATTTATGATTTTTCTCACTTGTGTTGAACTGGTTATTTGATAAGAATTGTGTTTCACTACAGGTGAGAGCAATCATAAATTAAGAGGGAGGTCCAGGAGCAGAGCATTTTATACCTAGAATGGGTCATGTTGGGAGGTATGCTGTGCTTTACCTATTGTACTTTTAGACCACATTTCCCACATTCTGTTTCTCATGTCACAAGCGCCAGAATTATTTAAGTATGTATTTGTGCATTGGCGGGCATTCTTTTTCTGGGCATGTGCCAGCAATTTCACACAATAGATGCCACACAAGCTGGTGTAGTGTTCCCTTTGCATCAATCACAAAGTGTATTTCTGTTTCCAGCATGTAGACATTTTCTGACTAAAGAAAAAAAGCCTTGATTTATTTGTTTACAATGCAAAACTGTATTTTTAAGTTATCAAAGTTTTAAATGATCTGCTTACAGTATATATGTTTTGCTACACTCTTTAATTAACAACACTTTGCAAATCAGCACACCTGATTACTTCTTGTACATTTTATAGCTTCTGTAAAAGTAAAAATATTTCAGTAACTCATCAGTTTTTTTCTGCTGAGATATGTACGTTTGTTAAGATTTGAATACATTTAGAATATTTTAAACTCTTTAATTACGTACAAGTAAACATTCTTTCTCAGAAATATATTTTACCAAATAATGCATATATCAATAGAACTAATGTTTATTATATATCTTAGAAGAAATCCTAACTACTTGAAAAATCACTGTGAACTGTGAATTGACATCATATTGACACGGCCTCACTAATAGCATTTTACAGCTCTTAACTAAGCTTTGTGGATTTTTTTCTGAGACATCTGTTCTTTTCAGTATTTGAGATGCAGTTTTTGTACAGATTGGAGATCACAATGATGTCTTAATTTAGAAATCCCTTGAAAATAATTTTTTCATGTGTCTAAGTAGAATAAAACATTTATGCAGAAAATTCAGAGTGAATCCATAATAAACACGGTTAAAGGAGAATATGAAATTACTATGGGCTCTGAACTTCACAGAACATCGGGACCAGTCAGGTTTCAGCGCATATGAAGTATTTGGCAGTGTATGTTTGCAATAGAATTTAGTGCAATTCATTGGAATTCCACATAAATCTAATTAAATGGTTTTCAGATTTACAGTGATTACATTTTTGAAACCCGTTTGGCTCTGCATGTTTGCAGAATAATATTTCTCTGCATTACTTGTAATTTACATTCTGCATTTTGCAGTGCAAGTTGAGTCTCTCATATCCAAAATGCTTGGGACCCAGAGGCATAACTGTGGAAGGCAACCGAGTCGGCTGCTACCGGGCTCCTGCTCTGTAGGGGGACACCTCTCCATGTGTTCAGCAACAACATTCAGTTAAATGAATTAATAGCAGCTGCTATCTCTTCCTGCCTGCACCTTACAAGTCACACCCTCTTTATTACAGATACACATTATGCAAGTGTCATACCCAGGATTAGAACCTATTACACAGGAAGCAGACACCTTACTGATGAAGCTATTTCCTCCTGTATAGGAAGCATGAGAACTCTAACTATATGAAGTCACTTCTCAAACAATTACAACTAACTTCATATAAGAAGAATCTGAAGGCTTGCTAAAATAGATCCATCAGTAAGGTGCCTGTTTCAAGTGTAATAGATTCTGGGTTCTAATCCTGGGTATGACACTTGTAAAATAATTGTAAGACTAATAATCAGCATTGTGAGTGACTAGATCTGCCGAGTTGCAATGGACAATTCTAGCTTCATATAGTTAGAATCTGCAGGAGCACATAGCTATATCAGTAAGGTGTCTTGCTTCAGTGTAACATGGGTTCTAATCCTGGGTATGACTGCTAAAGAAGATGTGATTTAAAATAAATGACATTGAAATGTATATATATATATATATATATATATGGAGTTAAAGGGATAGGGGTGTCAGCGACCCACGGTATCTGATTAGCTATAACTGAAGAAATAATATTTTTAAGCAGTCAAAAAAAAGGAGAGGTAGTTATGATTATAGTAAAAGGTTTAACAAGTTTATTCCTAGAAATACATAACATGGAGCAGGGTAAAAAAAATCAATACAAGTGGTGAGGAGACAGAGGAGGCAGGAGGGCGATAGAGGAGGGAGAATAGAAAAAGAAAAACGGGAGCAAAAGAGGTAGAAGATAGACAGAATGCAGGTGAAAAAGGTGAGGAAGAGAGAAGTTGAGTAAGATGGGAAAATATGATGACAAAAAGAGGTGGAGGAGGTGCTATCATGAGAAAGAAGTAAAGTAAGAGGGGGAAAGAGGAGGAAAGCAAGAAGGAGACAAAAACCAAGGTGGTGCAGCAATGACAGAACTAGTATATACATATAGCTGATACAGCCATTATGTCAATGGATTATGTGGCCTGGTTGGGGTTATGGTAAGAAGTTACCTATACTACCATTTAGGTACAATTCCTATGCAGATAAACACATTTTCAGGTTCATATGCAGGATGAGGCAACAATCCACTGATTTATATCTCCATTGATATACAGTAAATAAAAGAGCTCTTCATTTCTAAGTAAGAATGTGACAAACATATTAACATTTCTTCAATAATCTGAAATATATTTTCAGTTGATTATTGCAGTACACCATAAAAAAATATTCAAATGTAGTTCCACTCATATACAATTCATCATTGAATGATAGTTTTGCACCACTTGCAACAACAATATCATTGTGTTGCGTCCACATATTATACTTTGTCTCGCTGGATTTATGTTAACATTATCTTGTTTTACTGTACAACTAGTACTTTAAAACCACAAAAACATTAATTAAGCACTTTACTAAAAAAAATGTGCTAATTGCATTGCGGAATCAATTGACCCCTTAAAAGTGCATAGTTTCATATAATTACATGGTATAGCTTCACATTGGATAGATGAGAGAGTGCTACTGGTCTTTTGACAACCTATCCTTACTAAAAAAAGATTCAAAGAAAATAGGTGTTTAACGCTGTATAACTCTGTTGACATACACTGGAATTTCTATTGAAACAAACTTTATTGGTTGAGAGATGATACTGTACATCTTCACATTTTAGGATAGATGTAATAGCGGCTGAGTTTGTCAGAGATGCGGGATGCTGGCCAAACTCAGACTTTTTTTTAAAGGGGCAATCATTTACGAGGCTTGGTTTTGCCTTGTAAATGATTGCCCACTAAAAAAAACATCCAAGTCTACCGGCATCCCGCACCTCTGGCAAACTTACCCGTTATTACATCTGGCCCTATATGTTTATGTACATAACTGTACTCTAAAACCAAATTGTCATAACCTATTAATATTCTTAAATAGTTTTGAAATAGCAAGAAAACTGTTACAGGATTATAGATATGAATAGTCCCATCTATTCAGTGGTTGCCATAGTATAGAACACAGGTTCTCAAACTTGATCCTTAGGACCCCACACCTTTTCATGTTTTCTAAGGCACCTTTGGATTTTTAAAGTGTGACATATGGTGATACACAGTGTACCTGCCAGGTGACCAGTAAAATGTGACCTTTTTGGGATCCAAGAACGGAGTTTAAGAACCACAGGTATAGAACATTATAAAAGGTTGGATTGGTCTTCTTGATTGATTGATTGATTGATTGATTGATTAAATAAATAAAATAAATTGTCAAGACATGGAATTTTCAAGATAACTATATTATATTACAATTTTGACATATAGGGGTCCATGTGCTAAACGAAGATAAGCCTCCACAACGAAAAATTCAGTGAAAATGCTTGTACATATCGCTTCTCTGCATGTACTAAAGCATTTTCACTGCCTGTTATCTGCCTGCGCTAAGTACTGTGCCTAATATCGCACTGCCATAGGCTACTATGGCGGCGATATTCCCCTCTGCTATTACCAAAACCTCTGATGGCTCACCGCTGCCCCTTTCCTCCTGTGCCCGCTTCGTCAGGTTTAGCTGCCGTTAACAGCCCTCCGGGCAGCACAGAGCCGTTGTCTGCTGACCTGCAGTGTTCGTTTTTTGTTTTCTGATTAAAGTTTTTCTTGTTTGTAAAAAAAAAAATCCTGCTGGAGCAGGTCACCTGACGTCACGTGCTTCACTCTGTGTCCTCGAGGCAGGCTGCTGCAGCTGTGCAGTGTTTTTCTGGATCCTGGACTGTTTATGTATTTGAGTTCTCTCTTGTTTAGCCCTGGTCAGGATACTCAGTGTAAATTGTGAGTTTTTATTTAATAAAGGCTTTGACTTACTGTGACTGTGCCTGTTGTGTGGGTGGGCTCTGGGTGATGTCTTTGTGTTGGCAGCAGCAGAACCATATGTAGACATGACAGGATGATGACCTCTTGTCAGCTATATATCTTTACTATTGTACTGCAGTGTCAGTAAAGGGGTTTCTGTCATTGCACCACACCAAGACCACATACATCAGACAGGTCTGACTACTGCTACATATATCTTCAGAAAAAGTTTCATTATATGTCCTTTCTCTTGTCTCATGTCACCTACATCTCCCAAACCCACATATCTCTCTTTCCCTACTCCCCTTCTCTCTCCCTCTAGGTATACCTCTTCGGTAGATGCTAGAATCAAGTGGGCTAAGGGACCTTTTCCGTAAGGGGGAGGAGTTATGACACAAGGGGGAGGAGCTAGGCCAGCGGGATAGTTCCTCTACTATCCACGCCACCAACTATTACCTTTAGTAATCAGGTGGCGAGCGAAGTGAGCCCGCGAGGGTACTTTTCGGGTACCCTGTTCACCCGTAGCTCCTCCCCCTGGTGACGTGTCTCCTCCCCTAGATACGTCAGAAGGTCCCTTCTCCCACTCCGAAATAGAATCAACCATACCTCTTCCCATAACCCCTGTTACACTGTTTGCTCCCCTCTGTCTTTCTGCCTTGTGAGCGTTCACCACGCTGCCTGCACTTTGTCAGCCAGCATCCCACTGCCTGTAATCAGACCAGTGGGATGCTGGACGCTGGGCTCCTGATCCCAACTCCTACCCACCCCCCATCTCTTTCTCTTCCACTCCCCTTTAATGTTTCCTTTCAAATCCTAATTGGCCATACACACTGGCAGATACGCCACCGAGCTGCCCAACGGCGGATACAGCTGACGGACGACCCGGTGACGGGGCAGTGAAGTTTCTTCACTCCCCACGTCACCCGGCTCCATAGCATTGCATGCTAATATGGACGAGATTGTCCATATTGGCCTGCATGCATAAGCGACGGGGCACCAACGATTAACGAGCGCAGGGCCGCACATCGTTAGTCGTTGGTGCCTACACACTGCACGATATGAACGAGTTCTCGTTCATTAATGAATGAGAACGTTCATATCGTGCATTTTATCTGCCAGTCGTTTGTACTTTTAGCCTCCATGGGGGTCATTCCGCGTTGTTCACTAGCTGCCGTTGTTCACAGCGCAGCGATCAGGCTAAAAATCTCCATTTCTGCGCATGCGTATGGGCCGCAGTGCGCACACGCGAAGTACTTTCACACAAAACGATGCATTTTTACACAAGGTCGAGCGACGCTTTTCAGTCGCCCTGCTGATCGGTGAGTGATTGACAGGAAGTGGGTGTTTCTGGGTGGTAACTGAGCGTTTTCCGGGAGTGTGCTAAAAAACTCAGGCGTGCCTGGGGAAACGGGGGAGTGGCTGGAGAAACGGGGGAGTGGCGGCCGAACACAGGGTGTGTTTGTGATGTCAAAGCAGGAACTAAATAGACTGAAAATTATCACAAGGTAGGAGTAGGTCTGCAGCTACTCAGAAACTGCTTGAAAATATTTTTGCATCAGCGCTACGATCCTTTCGTTCGCACTTCTGCTAAGCTAAGATACACTCCCAGAGGGCGGCGGCCTAGTGTGTGCACTGCTGCTAAAAGCAGCTAGCGAGCGAACAACTCGGAATGACCCCCCATGTCTCTCGGTCCTGCTTCCCTACAAGCCTGTCTCTCAAACTCTTTTTCACTACAGGTATATCTTTATCCTTTCCCTCTGTATCTCTCATACTCTTTTTCCCTACAGGATTACCTTTCTCCTCACCCTCGGTGTCTCTCTTTCTTACCCCCTACAGGTTTATCTTTCTCCCCACCCTCTGTCTCTCTCTCTACCCCTTTGGCTCTCTCCCTACACCTCTATATCTGTCTCCTTATGCCCCATGTGTCTCTCTCCCAACCAGTGGCGTGCGGTGAGGTCAGTGGCTGGTGAGGCACTACAGCCATAATGTCCGCCGAATCTGCCGATGACCCCTACCGCCACCGAGCCAATGCCCGCTACTGCCCCTGAGTCGATGCCCGCTGCCACCGCCACCGGCTTACAAACTCGGCCACCATAAACTGACCCATCCCTCCGCCACTAATTTGCATCTAACTCCGATGCCGCCAATGCCTGCTGCCTGTCTGTTCATCATACTTGTGATATATTGTACATTTTTATAGAAAAAAAATGAGTGTTTGGTACTGGGAAGGGAGTGGGAGGAGGACATGAATGCAATTCTGTTGTCCATGGCTTCCATTAACTTAATGGAGAAGGGTCTGAATGGGTTAAAAAATTAAAAAAAAAATGTGTGAGGTCCCCCCTCCTAAGTATAACCAGCCTCGGGCTCTTTGAGCCGGTCCTGGTTGTTTAAATACTGGGGAAAAATTGGACAGGGGTTCCCCGTATTTAGACATCCAGCACCGGGCTCTTAGTCCGGTCCTGGTTCCAAAAATACGGGGGACAAAAGATGTAGGGGTCCCCCGTATTTTTAAAACCAGCACCAGGATCCACTAGCCAGGGACATAATGCCACAGCCAGGTAACACATTTACGTAGGTCCCTGCGGCCGTGGCATTACCCCCCCAACTAGTCACCCCTGGCCGGGGTTCCCTGGAGGAGTGGGAACCCCTTAAATCAAGGGGTCCCCCCCTCCAGGCACCCAAGGGCCAGGGGTGAAGCCCGAGGCTGTCCCCAGCACCCCTGGGCGGTGGGTGCCAGGCTGATAGTCATGAGTGTTAAAAAAAGAATATTGTTTTTTGTCGTGGAACTACAAGGCCCAGAAAGCCTCCCCCGCTTGCTGGTACTTGGAGAACCTCAAGTACCAGCATTCGGGGAAATAACGGGCTCACTGGTACTTGTAGTTCTACAACAAAAAAAATACCCAAATAAAAACACAACACACACACCGTGAAAGTAAAATTTTATTATAACACACTTACACACTCACACATACTTACCTACATCCCACGCCGAGAATCACGTCCACTTGTCCAGTAGAATCCTATAGCGGACCTGTAAAAATGAGAGATTACTTACCTACATCCCACGCCGAGAATCACGTCCACTTGTCCAGTAGAATCCAATAGTGGGACCTGTAAAAGTGAATGAAAATAAGGAGTTACAGAGGGGGAGAAGGAGAGGGAGAGGGAGAGAGAGAGAGAGAGAGAGAAAATACCTGCGTGCTGTTGTATGCGGACGGAGCAGCCGCCCGGAGAGAGCCGCACAGAGTACAAGCAGTCAGCGGGAGGGGAGGACGGAGCCGCCGGACTCTGGCAGCTGTCAGCTGCCCACAGGAAAGACGTCTGGTGCCTGTGTGCAGGAGGGGGGGACGGAGCCAGCGGAGCATGACGGGAGAGCAGCAGTCACTGCAGACCCACCGCTGCTGCTGCTGCTCCCGTCCCAACTTCTGCCTCCCGCCGCGTCTTGGTGATTGGACAGCGGATCCAGTGCTGGATCCGCAGTCCAAGCACAGCTGCCTCGCTGACATGGGGGTGGTGTCCCTGTCAGCGAGGCACTTTTTTCAGTGCCGCTTTGCCACTGTATTTCAATGGGCTTTTACAGCCCGGTGCTAGGCTCCTCCCCCCGCTCTATCCCCGTTCCTATTCTGTATGGGAGGCACTGCTAACAGTGCCTCCCAAAGTAATGTCACCCAAAAAAAAATATGCCATTACATAAGGAAGATACTTATGACATAGAATATGTGTCATAAGTATCTTGTATGTATTCTTTTACTAATTAATCACAGGGGATGCCTCCCCTGACTGCAGGTCCCTGCTCCCAACCCTGGCCCTCATTCCGAGTTGTTCGCTCGCAAGGCGATTTTAGCTGATTTTTCCCAGAAACGGTAGCGTTTTTTCCCACACGCCCATAAAACGGCCTGTTTCCGCCCAGAAACACCCACTTCCTGTCAATCACACTACGATCGCCTGAGCGATGAAAAAGCCGTGAGTAAAAATCCTAACTTCTTAGCAAATTTACTTGGCCCAGTCGCAGTGCGGACATTGCGCATGCGCACTAAGCGGAAAACCGCTGCGATGCGAAGAAATTTACCGAGCGAACGACTCGGAATGACCTCCCCTATCTCCACCAGGTCTGTTCCTCACTGCACACCCTTTTTTCTTCTCATCGCAGGGGTTGGACGTGAACCAAATTAGAGGCTTTTAAATTATGTCCCGTGTTTTTCTCCCAATATCCTGGTAATAAGAAATTAATTTCCAGGGCTATTTTTCCATATTATCCTGCAGGGACAGCAGCTCCAATAAGATCCCGTCACTGTGCAGACTAGAATGAAAAATATTTTACATGAGTACAGTAGTTTACATTCTCTATGTGGACTAAGCAGAGCTACTGAGCTCCTCATATCCAAACTGTGTAAATGGAACCCAATGGCTGTGTTGGCGAATGTCATCTACATATGGATGAGCTTTTCGGAGCACCACAAATTTGGCCCTTTTCCCGCCAACTTGGATTCATATGAGGTCTAAAGGTGCAATCAATATTGGCCAGGACCGTGGTCTCTATTTACTAAGCCATGGAGAGAGATAAAGTGGTTAGTGATAAACTACCAGTCAATCAGCTCGTAACTGTCACAGTTTTTTTTTTTTTTTATGTCAGGAGCTGGTTGCTTGGTACTTATCTCCTTCCAAGGCTTAGTAAATACACCCCTGTATGCGCTGTGCTTCTCTTTTTATGTCCTCAGGGAAATCTTAAATTCTGCCGAGTTCCTCTGAATACTCATGTTTTAAAATAAATCTGTTTTACAAATATACCACTTGAAATCAGTAAGAGTTTGGGCTTTGATGATACACATGCATGTTAGACATGGCATCTCCTCCTTTCCATCTCTGCACACTCTGGTCCAATCAGAGTGTGGAGGGGTTTCGTGAAAGCTGATGTGTTATGCGCCGGCTGGATGCCTTGATCGAGAGCCAGTAGGCTAAGCGCTGCCCACCCAGTGTACTGTGTAACCTGGGCCTAACGTGAGCAGGACAGGTTCTCTGTATGTGATCCTAGTCCCCAAGAGCTGGGAGACTTGCCCTGTACGAGGGGACATTTGGATTATCAGTACATCACAATTTGTTCACAAAACATGAGGTTAATAGAGGCATTTGTCAAGGATCGCATATTGCATGCATGTGATCTGGGTGGGGTCTTAACGCCTCAGGATCGCATTGCAATTTGCGATCCTATCAGCCATGCAGCACATACAGGGGTATATGCAATTGCCGGCGAATTGCCGGAAAAGTCGAAAAACGGGCCGTTTTCGACACATAAAACATGTCGAATTGGATTCGACAATGCAATACAGGACTTTTCGACAAAAAAAACAGACGTTTGAAATTCGACTTTTTCAAATTCGACATTTCTCAAAATCAACATGTCAGCGGCTGACCACGGGTAACCCCACCGCTGACCGCAAAGTTCCCACCATTGAAAGTAATGGAGGGAGCTGTGCGATGCGCTGTCTGACAGCTCAGACGCGCAAAGCCAATCAGGAGAGTGCCACGACGTGGCACTTCCTGATTGGCTGAAGGGACTCTCTGTGACAGTAGTCACAGGGGGTCTCTGCATTTGGGGAAAGGGGTCCCATGTGTAAACATGGGACCCCTTTCAGTCCGGCTGGATCGGGTATTCGGTTTTTTTTTGCTGCCAAGTACGAGGATTACAAAAACCGGACACTGGATCAGGTGAGTATAAATTTTATTTGCAGGTACCCCGGACGTCGGCATTGGAGACGTGGACACAGTCGGCGTGTCAACATAGGTAAGTATGTATGTGTCGGCATGTATGTAATAAAGTTGTACTTTCAAGGTGTCTGTGTCCTGTTTTTATTTGGGTATTTTTTTTACAGAAGAACTACAGGTTCTATATACACAAGTAGTATTCCACTCTGGCGCTTCACTAGGTTTACATGTATAGGAGTATCTTCATATCCTTTAGAACCTATATATATATCTTACATCCAATTTTTCAAGGATGTAAGTGAAGAAAAAGGAGAACAATATAGTGCAGAGACCTTTTTTAAAATGGTATATTTACAATGACGAATATACACTCACAAGCCGACTTTTAAACATAAGCCCATCAGAATTTCTCTCTCTTGTGTTGGTTCCAAATGGGATTTTATTCTTCATTCTCCATAGCATCAACCTGAGTAAAGTGTGTATGTGTCTCCCACAATGGAAATACACAATGGCTCACACACATAAGACAAAGAAAGGCTTATAGTGCAGACGTCCTTAAAAGTATAACAAGGTTTTATTCTGACAAATTTGCACTTACATAACATAAAAGAATAACAGGCATATAGAATCTCTATATCACTTCCCACAAGTGCCAAGATGATCCACACCGGAGCGCAGAGATCACAATAAACTGCTGGTTGGCTACGGTCCCGGGAACCGTGTAGCTCACCTATTCCAGGGGACAGCGATGGTGTTTCAGGCAGATAGTGGTATCGTGATGCAGACCCGCTTAACGCGTTTCGGTTTCCCTTTTTCAAAAGCGGATACTGTTAAACTGCAAACCCCTTCCTTATAAACCCCAAGATCCTCCCACTTAATAATGGACAGCTGTAAGGAGTTCAAAGAGTTCATTAGCGTAATTCGGCTGTTCGTGACTTCCGGTCACGTGATTCTGCGTTCCACCGCCGGATGTCAGATTTCACTTCCTGCTTATGCGGTTCACGTGCGTTCCAGATGCCGTGAAAGCGGAAGTTCATCGGGTATCGTTCTATTTTCATAAAATTCACATATATAGCAGCATTTTTGAAGCGGCAAGAACTCCATTCATTGATCATAAGGCAAGGTGCTCAGATACATAAAAAGATATAAAATTAAAAACAACAAATTATAATATGAAATATATAAATTATTAATCATTTAAAAATGATTAATAATTTAATGCTGCTATATATGTGAATTTTATGAAAATAGAACGATACCCGATGAACTTCCGCTTTCACGGCATCTGGAACGCACGTGAACCGCATAAGCAGGAAGTGAAATCTGACATCCGGCGGTGGAACGCAGAATCACGTGACCGGAAGTCACGAACAGCCGAATTACGCTAATGAACTCTTTGAACTCCTTACAGCTGTCCATTATTAAGTGGGAGGATCTTGGGGTTTATAAGGAAGGGGTTTGCAGTTTAACAGTATCCGCTTTTGAAAAAGGGAAACCGAAACGCGTTAAGCGGGTCTGCATCACGATACCACTATCTGCCTGAAACACCATCGCTGTCCCCTGGAATAGGTGAGCTACACGGTTCCCGGGACCGTAGCCAACCAGCAGTTTATTGTGATCTCTGCGCTCCGGTGTGGATCATCTTGGCACTTGTGGGAAGTGATATAGAGATTCTATATGCCTTTTATTCTTTTATGTTATGTAAGTGCAAATTTGTCAGAATAAAACCTTGTTATACTTTTAAGGACGTCTGCACTATAAGCCTTTCTTTGTCTTATGTGTGTGAGCCATTGTGTATTTCCATTGTGGGAGACACATACACACTTTACTCAGGTTGATGCTATGGAGAATGAAGAATAAAATCCCATTTGGAACCAACACAAGAGAGAGAAATTCTGATGGGCTTATGTTTAAAAGTCGGCTTGTGAGTGTATATTCGTCATTGTAAATATACCATTTTAAAAAAGGTCTCTGCACTATATTGTTCTCCTTTTTCTTCACTTACATCCTTGAAAAATTGGATGTAAGATATATATATAGGTTCTAAAGGATATGAAGATACTCCTTTACATGTAAACCTAGTGAAGCGCCAGAGTGGAATACTACTTGTGTATATAGAAATTGTCTTGGAAGCAGGTGAAACTTCCTTTGTATTTTTCACTGGGTCGATTCACTTGGTCTGATTGCGCACTCTGTCTCCACCAAAGCCTTGGTTTTAGAAGAACTACAGGTACCAGTGGGCCCGTTTCCCCCCCGCATGCTGGTACTTTCGGTTCTCCAAGTACCAGCTTGCGGGGGAGGCTTGCTGGGACTTGTAGTTCTTCTGCAAAAAAACAATATTCTTTCATTTTCATCAAGGCTATCAGCCCCCCATCCGCAGCCCTTGGATGGGGGGGGCAGCCTCGGGCTTCACCCCTGGCCCTTGGGTGGCTGGGGGGGGGGAGCCCTTGATTGAAGGGGTCCCAACTCCTCCAGGGTACCACGGCCAGGGGTGACTAGTTGGGTATTTAATGCCACGGCCGCAGGGAGCGGTATAAAAGTGTCCCCCGGCTGTGGCATTATCTGTCCAGCTAGTGCAGCCCGGTGCTGGTACAAAAAATACGGGGGACCCCTACGCTTTCTGTCCCCCGTATTTTTTGCACCAGGACCAGGCGCAGAGCCCGGTGCTGGTTGTTAAAATACGGGGGATCCCCTGAAATTTTTTCCCCATATTTTGGCAACCAGGACCGGCTCAAAGAGGCCGAGGCTGGTTATGCTTAGGAGGGGGGACCCCACGCATTTCCCCCCCCCTGTTTTTTAACCCTTTTTGTACCGTCGGAAAAGTCGAATCAAGGGCGCACTTATCCGTCAATTCCGACGTTTTTCGACAGCGTGACTGTCGAATCCGCTTTTTATTGAATATGTCGAATTCCGGCGCCGGCGGCCGGAATTCGACAGTCGAAATGTGTCGAATTTAAAAACGGTCGAATTCCAGCCGGAATTCTACCGCAATTGCATATACCCCACAGTGTCAAGTGCTCCAAAAGCAGTCCGTTCCTGCAATGTGCCTGTGTGGGGGGTGCCGATGATCGGGAAGAGGAACCACAGCTGGGCCCGAGCAGGGATGGCCGGATGTAGGTTTTCCTCATGCAGAACTCAGTTGTTGCAACCGACGTACAAATGCTAAAGAATTAGTTGTGGCCAAGGCTTGGGGCGATGCTGAAGCACACAGAACAATGAAGAACTTGTGAGCGATGTTGTAGATATGAATGAGGACTTGAGAACGACGTTGAAGCACACAGAAGAATGAAGAACTTGTGAGCGATGTTGAAGAAATGAAAGAGGATTTGAGAACGATGTTGAAGCACACAGAAGAATGGAGAACTTGTGAGCGATGCTGAAGAAATGAATGAAGATTTGAGAACGATGTTGAAACACACAGAAGACTGAAGAACTTCTGAGCGCTGCTGAAGAAATTAATGAAGATTTGAGAACGATGTTGAAACACACAGAAGACTGGAGAACTTCTGAGTGATGCTGAAGAAATAAATGAGGATTTGAGATTCAGTGTAGCTCTGGAAGTATGGGAGGCGTTCCACTTAGGGATACCCTGTAATACTGGAAGCACAGGAGATGTCCCTCTGGGAGATACACTGTAACGCTGGTAGCACAGAGAATGTCTCACTGAGTGACACACTGTAACACTGGTAGCACAGGGAATGTCTCACTGAAAGATACACTGTAACGCTGGTATTACAGGGAATGTCTCACTGAAAGATACTCTGCAACGCTGGAAAACAGGAGACGTTCAGCTTGGGAACACGCTGAACGCTGCTAGCACTGGTGATCATTGGAAAGACGATACTCAGGCGCCGGGGCTCTGTATGGTGTCTGCCTTTGAACTTCCCGCCCTCTCCTGATTGGCGGAAGGGGCCGACGACGTCACCCGCTCACCACGCTCCCGTGGACACCGGGCGCAATGGCGGCGCACACACCCAGGGAACCCGCCGGAGGCAGCGTCAGCAAGACGCAACGACCCGGAGCCCACCGGGGGCGACGAACGGTGAGAGACACAGCGCACCCGGAACGGTAAGTGCAGCAGCCGCAGCGCCGCGAGTGTGACAACACGCAGCCGCTGCAACCCGGACAGTGACGAGTAGCTCTAGGAGCTGCGCTGGTAAAGAGCTACTCTTCAAGTATAAAAGCATCACCGCTATGCAATGCTTTTGCACTTGTGTGGCGGGGTAGGGCCTGACATGCGGAGCGAAGTAGCCCTGTGCTG
Organism: Pseudophryne corroboree; assembly: GCF_028390025.1. Lineage (NCBI taxonomy): Eukaryota > Metazoa > Chordata > Amphibia > Anura > Myobatrachidae > Pseudophryne > Pseudophryne corroboree. Next base: position 457,597,245 of record NC_086447.1, on the reverse strand, counting down.
GGCGTCCCTACGCATGTCAGGGAAGCTGATCGTAGATGTGCTAAATTTAGCACATATACGATCAGGTCTGAATCAGCCCCATGTGAATATTCGAGATCATATATATCCCAACTCATTGCAAAAGACAGGTCTTGTGCCCATGCAGTCTCAGAAACATACATGTCCCAGGTCATAGCAAGTGACAGGTCCTTGTGCCCATGCAGTCTCCTATTCATACATGGCCAAGCTCAGAGTGACAGGTCTTGTGCCCATGCAGTCTTCATACATGGCCAAGCTCAGAGTGACAGGTCTTGTGCCCATGCAGTCTGCTATTCATACCTCACATGACTATCACCAGCTAAATAACGACATATACATCACATGTACATCCCCAAATTAAGATACATCCCCACACATTAGGGGGTCTATTCATACAGAAAACGAAAACAGAATTGCTACTTATCACTATACATCGCATCTCTTCGATGCGATGTATTGCTGTAATAAGTAGCAATTCATGTATACTTACCCTTCCGACGATGCGCTGCGGTGTCTGGGGCTCCTGCGGTGAGGTCATCTCCAGCGGTCCTTCCCAGCGATGCGCGGGGTCCAGCGGCGGATCCCTTTGTGCATGCGCAGGGTGTTGACCTTCCGGCAGGCCGCAGTGGTTGCTGGGAGGTAGGGGGGCGGAGCCAGCACGAGGTGCCGAGTAGCGATCAGGGAAGCATTGAGCTTCCCTGACGTCTCCGCACTGCAGTTCAGGTTACGCCGTCCTGAGATGGCGAATCTGAACACCATGGAGAAGCGGAAAGCAGAGCTTTCCGCACCTTCATGAATCGCACTCACCATACAAAGGTATGGTGATGCGATTCAGGCACAGAGCGGAGGTACCGCTGGAGAAGTCAGACACTTCTCCACGGTAACCCGCTCTGTGAATTGCAGTAGGCAGAGAAAAGCCCTGTTTAACGCAAAACAGGGCTTTTCTCTGCTGCATGAATAGACCCCTAGGTACCCACATATACAACTAACATATCCCTATACAGCATGTACACATATCACTATACAGCACATTTAACCCTATGCTTACATGGTATACATCACACTACATACAGTACATACAGCCCTGTATGAACCTGGTATACAGCACATATATCCCTACATACAGCAGGTAAACAGCACACAGATCCCTGTATATACAGAGCAGGTAGAGCACTAAATACAGCACATATAGATTCCTATATACTGCAGGTATATAGATATATATACAGGGATCTGTGGACAATAAATTGAGCTGTAAATTACAGTCACCGAGGAGAGAGACAGAAGTCAGATATAGGGAAGTGGGGAGAGACAGGAGGAGGGAGAGGGACCGTGAAAGAGAGAGAGTGAAAATCACACTCACGGACAGGAGCTCTGGCAGGAGAGGGGGGAGGAGGCGGGGGGAAGATAAGGAAGGCACTCCTCGGCAGACACACGGAGCTCTGCTCCACAGAGGCACAGGCAGCAGCACCTGGTAGTTGGCAGCGCTGAGCTATATGTAGTGTGAGAAGGAAGCGCAGGCAGTATAAGCAAGGACACTGGTCTCCAGGAGCTGTCATCTCAGCACATGTAGCGCAGCATGTGAGGATGTACAATGTCTGACTCTAACTGGGCAAAAAGTTCCCAGGAGTCTGTGCGTGAGGAGCGTTTCTCAACCAATCACAGCAGGCCCGTCTGGGATTGGCCAAAGGAGGCTGCACATGCGCAGTATACAAGCGCTATGAACTAGGACAGTCATCGCAGAGAGGGTGAGTTACCGTTCAGCCGCTTCGTCTAGCAGAATCTTAGTAATAGAAGCGGTAACTGCACCCAGAAACACAGCGTTAAGCAGGCGAAGCAGGAGGAGGATTAGCGCAGGGAGCAGAGTACTGTTAGTAACTGGACCCCATACTCTCATTCAAATGTATTTATCTGATTTCAGTGAGGTACAGTATTCATAAGCAATTTACAAATCTGTTTATTGTCCAAAACCTGTAAAATAATAACTATATTATCAGTTAATCTAATTTAAAAAGCAGTGATGACTAGAGATAATCGATCGATGGAATACCGCTGCCAGCCAACTCCAATAGACTTTTGTTGTTCACATTAAGCCAACTACTTGGCCCATCTAGTCTGCCCCATTTTTTTACCACATTTTTACCTCAAACTTTACCTCAAACTTATTTGATCCTTATTTCTTTGTAAGGATAACCTTATGTCTATCCCATGCATGTTTAAATTGCTCTAATTGTATACTACCCTCTCTGTGAAGTAATTTTCCTCAAATGTCCTCAAAGTACATTACTCTTGGACAAGGAAAGAAGTAGTGAGGTCACCTTCCACCAGTTGGAGGCATGGGTACCACTCTAAGCAGCCATTTTTTGGGGGGGAACTTCTCTTACAGGACAAGCAGAAAACTGTTGAATAGGATTACCAATAACAATTTGCTGGTGAAAAGTTCGCTGGATGGAAGTGTGGAGCAGTCCTGCACTACCAAGTTTTCTCAGTTGGTAATGAAACATTATGGCTACAACTGAAGTTTCTAGTTCAGCTGTTTCGTGCAGCCTTTGTAGATAAAGGGCCTTATCTGAGTCACACACTTCTGCAGCTGATTTTACCTACGGGCACGGCATTGTACTTACTTTCATATGCTAATGCGGCAATCATCAGAACTGCCATTTTTCAAACACATCCTGTAACATGGCAGTAAGGAGCTGATTAACCAGTACTTTATTTCTTTCTTATCACTCTCCAAGGCTTATTATATCTGTTCCTCTGTGTCTAAATACTCACTGACAAGTAATGCCTATTATACTTAAGTCTGCTCTCCCACAATATGCAACATATATACAACTACTTGCAATTTCACACATAGTGGGGGTCATTCCGAGTTGTTCGCTCGCTAGCTGCTTTTAGCAGCATTGCACACGCTAAGCCGCCGCCCTCTGGGAGTGTATCTTAGCATAGCAGAATTGCAAATGAAAGATTAGGAGAATTGCGAATAGAAATTTCTTAGCAGTTTGTGAGTAGCTCCAGACTTACTACTACATTGTGATCAGTTCAGTCAGTTTCATTCCTGGTTTAACGTCACAAACACACCCAGCGTTCACCCAGACACTCCCCCGTTTCTTCAGACACTCCCGAATTTTTCCCAGAAACGCCAGCGTTTTTTCGCACACTCCCAGAAAACGGCCAGTTTCCGCCCAGAAACACCCACTTCCTGTCAATCACACTACGATCACAAGAACGATGAAAAAGCTTCGTTATGCCGGGAGTAAAATTCCTAACTTTTGTGTAAAATAACTAAGCGCATGCGTCCTGCAAACCTTGCGCATGCGCAGTAAGCGACTAATCGCAGTGTAGTGAAAATCGACAACGAGCGAACAACTCGGAATGACCCCCAGTGTGTGGTGCATGCTCACATGATGATTTGTGATTCAGAAGCATGTGCAGCCTGCCCAAATTTGGAAGATGTAACCATTTTCACCCCCAAAGCCTCTGATGGTATAACCTCCCCTCCTGAGATAATCTGTAGCTTGTCATAAAAATAGCAAAGGTGAGGAAATAGTTGTCCAGAAAACTAAGTATAAAGTTAAATAGAACTATTGTACATTATAATGATGATAGATGATGCTACTGTTTTAAAGAGGTGCTGACAATTTCCTTTTTGTCAAGGAATATTAATTTAGCAAAAAACATGAACATCTTCTACAGTTTTTAAGCATTTTGTGACTATCCACTCCCCTCCTGGGAATGGCCACTAAAAAACATATTCTCTGCATCAAATTTGTTCTGTTTATTGCTGCAGTAACAATTGTGATACATACGCAGTCTGAGTGAGGTGCATTTGCGGTACTTAACATATCGGTCAACTGCAATGATATCGGCTTAGCATGCAACTGCTTCTGAGTTGTGTGTAGAGCAAATGTGACCAAGTAACTTCACACCTCGGTCAATCCATGTTGAGAGGGGTTTGCCCAAACTGATGTCTAAATTGCAGTGTAAAAATAAAGATACTCAGTATTTGAGGGCTACATGCAATAGCAGTCATTATTTACCTTTAAGGAGAAGCAAAAAAAAGCTTGTTGTGCAACATGGTTAAGTTACTTGCGTCTTTTCCTTATTCCCAATATAGAATCAACCCCAAAATGTGGAGGAGGAGAGTGAGCAGAAGGGGGAGAGCAGAGAGAGAGAGAGAGAGAGAGAGAACACTGATGGGGGAGAAGAGGTTGAGCAGGTTGAGCAAGGGAGGTGAGTAGGACTTCTAGTACAAAAACAAGGAGAAACATGAAGTTCCCATACAGTATACTGAAAATGTGACACTTGTTTATACTATTGTCCAGTGCTATAACCTCATATTAGACTGTATGGCTACCCAAAGTTCTATGGTGCAAGCACTATTTATGGGGATCAGTGATAAGGGCTGTGAATCTGGTTGGGCTCTTGAAGCCCATTGTAGAAATTGCCCCTGGCTATGTAAAAGCCACATGATGAAAATTATCACCAGGCAGTTTCATGAGTTGACAGAGGAGGGTGAGGATTTGGATGGGTGTTGAAGAGCTTACCTGGAGACATTATGTATGCCATGCCATCAGTCATGTGGGAGGCTACAGGTAAAATCAGCAATGCCACGCCAACAAGTGCTTTATCTGACTTGGTCGTACACAGCATGCAGCCAGTAAGATAGACAGTGTTTACAGCTGCAGGGAAGAGAAACTTCCCTCTACTGCTGCTCTCAGATTGACCAGAATATGTTTAAAATACATATTCACTAACTACTAACAAAAATATATAGCAAGAGTCGATCTATTGAATGTGAGCAACAGGTGCAATATTGCATCTACAGTATCTTCTTCCTCATAATGTAGAACAGTTATGCCCTTGTAAAACTGCCTTAAAACATGACACTTGCAAAGGTAAAATCCCCAAACACATGAAACCATAATTAATAATACATAACTTATTTGTTTAAGCCCATAAATTTAAAATTAGTGTGTATTACTGCAGCATTGACATGCCATCACGACTATCCCTTATTTTTGCTTATGAGCTGGTTTCATTTGATTTTTATTCTCACAGAAATGCTCTGTCACATCTACAGAAGGTAAATAACTTGATGGCTTATCATCTTAAAACGGAAGTCCCAACTGGCTGGGGCTCTAACCTGGAGATGCTTAAAATACTTTGTTGCACAAAATGTTCAATAAATAATTTCAGTCAACTTCATTTTTACAATAACATTTCAAAACCTTACATTCAGATCTAAAAGCATCAAGCTGAGTTTTTACAACAGGTATGACTTAGCAGTTATCGAATATTTTGTGATGCTTACATGATTTTGCAATAATTTTGCTTGTCAACAAAATGGATCAAGGTGTTTGATATGATGAATTTGTTCAAATAATGCTTGTAGCAATTTGTCAGAGTACATTTCCTCAGCCAGAATCAAACTGCTGAACTTATTTTACCTTTTAACAAGAACCGGCCACACAGATGGAGGAAAAGTAAAACTTCAAATCAACAGCAGGGAACATTAAACACAATTTTACACTCTGGTTACTGTTGGAAATAGCAGTGATTAGTGGTCACCATCAACAAAGATTGCCTTGCCACCTGAAGTGTTACTGTTTCACACAGAAAAGGAAGGAAAGAAAATCTATACCACCTTCTAGGTAAAATACTGAAACACTTTACACCAGCACCTTGGTATGGGAATTTCTCTGAAAAGTACAGTATACAGTACAGTTAAATGCTTTTGTTTTTACACTTTGACTGTTTCTATATCATTTTTTTCTAACTACCAATCTGAAGGCACAGTTGGAGCTGCCCTCAGGGAAGAGGTAGAGCGGTATTGTTTTTGAAACAAACATTATAATTGTTTTTTATTTTCTAATTACACATGTTGTATTTAGCAATACATTCACAATGTTAGCCACCAGCAGTGGTTTTCATTAGGCTGCAATTAATTAAAATATGTGCTCAGTGAAAAATACAGTTTGTGCAAATATATTTTTCCTAGAAGAAAAAGACAAAATACTCAAAATGGCAACATATTAAAATATATAGATAGATAGATAGATAGGTAGATAGATAGATAGATAGATAGATAGATAGATGCCAGTCTATAGGGGTGATTCAGACCTGATCGCTGCTGTGCGTTTTTGCACAGCGCGAGATCAGGCACTAACTGAACATGCATATGCACCGCAATGCACACGCACGTCGGACCGTAACAAAGGGCATCGCCGGTCATCGACGGGATGGTGCGAAAAATCAGAGAGCCCGGGTTTTCGCAAGGTGATTGACAAGAGGAAGCTGTTTGTGGGTGGTAACTGACCATTTATTGGGAGTGTCCGGAAAAATGCAGGCGTGCCCAAGCGTTTTCAGGGAGGGTGTCTGACATCAGCTCCGGCCCCGATCAGCCTGTTGTGATTGCACTGTAGGAGTAAGTCCTGGGTGCGCAGAGACCGCACACAGTGGATTTAAGCAGCTCAGTGTAGACATAGGATCACACACTTGAATGGCGAATTTACATTCCCCCTGGAGGCGGCAACTATCTGAACGCAGGACAGCAAAATTAGCATCCCAGCAATCAGGTCTGAATCACTCCCTATGTACAAAGAGCAGCAGAAAACAATCAACCAATTGCCTCTCACAGAAGCAGCTGTGCTAACCAATCACATCATGTTCCCTGGAAGATGTGTTTATAATAATAATTGTTATTATTATTTAATTATTAACAGTTTCTTTTATAGTGCAGCAAATTCCGTTGCGCTTTACAACTTGGACACAATGAGTAGACTAAACTGGGTATAAACAAACAATCATAGAGGTAGGAAGGCCCTGCTCGCAAGCTTACAATCTATGGGGAAATAGGCATCGATACAAAAAGGATAGGTGCTATATATTGTATAGTTATCACATCACAGCAGTGATGAACCAGGGTCAGGAGGAAGAAGGAGTGAAGAAAGAAAATATGTGGAGGATATGTGTGGACTGTACTGTGGGGATATAATTGGATAGGAAAGCTATGATGGTAATGTGAGTGGTTCTGGAATTTGATAAGCTTGTCTGACTAGGTGAGTTTTCAGGGAACGCTTGAAGGTTTGAAGACTAGAGGAGAGTCTTAATGTACATGGTAGGGCATTCCACAGAGTGGGTGCAGCTCGAAGAAAGTCCTGTAATCGTGCATGGGAGCAAGTAATGAGTGTGGATGAGATACATAGATCTTGTGAAGAGCGAAGAAGCCGTATTGGAAGATAATTGTGTCAGGCTGGATTATAAAGTGAGTTCATCTTATATATCAGGGTGGCACTGCATACAATAATGTAGTACCCCTTGTGCACATGCGCAGGATGGGGCCTGTGCATTCTCAGTACTGCAAATATTAGAATTGTATGAAAACCATTGAGTTTGCTTATTACTCTGAATCAGGCCCACAGTCATGCCATCTTAAAAAAGCTTATACTGTTTATTTTGTTTGTTCTGCCACTCCAATACCATGGCTGGCTTGTCTCAACATACCCTCCCTCCCTCATCACTGTGGATCACGAGTATAGCATAAATATATATATATATATATATATATATTAGAGATGAGCAGGTTCAGTTCTCCGAGAAGCGAACCCCCCTGGACTCCACGTGGTTTACACGAGTCCGAGGCAGGCTCGGTTGTTCCCGCCTGACTCGGAAAACCCGAACTAGGCAAAACGTCATCATCCCGCTGTCGGATTCTCACGAGATTCGGATTCCATATAAAGAGCCGCGCGTCGCCGCCATTTTCACTTGTGCATTGTAGAGAGAGCAGAGAGGACGTGGCTACGTTCTCTCAGTGGCAAATCTCAATATCAGTGCTTATTACTGCTCAGTAATACAAGTACAGTGTCTTTCTTGTGCTGCATCTTGCTGCTCAGTGTCAGTTCTCAGTAGTATCATCATCAGTGCTCAGTACTTCTTCTCATTGTCTTGTGCTGCATTGTGGTGCTCAGTAATACTACAGTACATTACTAATATACTAGTCCAGTGTCTTGTGCTGCATCTTGCTGCTTAGTGTCAGTTCTCAGTAGTATCATCATCAGTGCTCAGTACCACTGCTCATTGTCTTGAGCTGCATTGTGGTGCTAAGTAATACTACAGTACATTACTAATATACTAGTCCAGTGTCTTGTGCTGCATCTTGCTGCTTAGTAACTAAAACAAAATCACCAAGTAGGCGCACGGTACCAGTGATGTTGATAAAAACACAATTTATTAACATAAAACCAATAACAAACTGATTAAAAGACACAACACTACACAGAGCATATAACTGAGGTATTATACCTTATAGTTCACACATAAAGTGTATAAATAAGTGAAAGGGACACTAATATGCAGGAGAACCCGTCTCTGTAAGATAGGGTTAATCTCTCACATTAATTCCATATCAGACAGTTTAAATGAAAAGGAAGTCCTGTAAACTGATGTAATTAGCGTTTGTGACCATAAAGGTGTCCAGATTTAAATAGTGTTTCCTTGGAGCAAAATAAACCAGCCGATTAATGTTACTCACTGAGACGTAATGATCTCTTGCTGTACGGGATAAATGGTTAAGAAACCGCTTGTTATCACCCTGTGCATGGGTGAGACATCCGTCAGCGGTATATTCAGATGAAAGCCACTTCTTTCTGTGCAGCACCAGTTGCCTGTATTAGATCACCATACAGATCCTCCAGCTTGCTGAGCGACGCCCGGCCGGGCAGGAGGTAACAATGTTCCAAATGCAAGGAGAGTTAGAGTGGAGTGATTGAATCACAGGCTGGATCATTCACCGGTAACTTGTAACAAACGGCTGAAAGTGATGGATGTCGTGCTCCGTGGGACACTTAATGGTCAAGTGTGGCCCTTACTTCTGTACCCTCAACGCGTTTCTCCGCACCTCAGGCGGCTTCTTCAAGAGGCAGAGTGTTCTTCTCTGAGCACAATTGTGGTTGTTTTATACCTTGTCCCATTAAAATCATTAGAAACAGGTGAGTGTGAAGGCTCAACAGGTGCTCTGAATTCAGAGTCTTCATACACAGATAACGTGTCACAGGGTTTTTAATTAGACATTTAATTCAAAAAATATATATTTTAAAATCAATCCTATGGCTAACAGTTTGTCATAAATAAAAACAACATAAATAAAAATATAAATATATTTCTGTTATGCGGATAGAATCATTTTAATCCCATGAGGCTGCAGCTATATTAAAAGATCTTTCAGCAGCTGCAGCATTTATCCATTAATAGTCTCCCACTTATGAGTGGGGAAAAGGAATATACAAGCATATATACACATATGGTAAATTAAGTGCTATATGTTGTTAATAGCATATTATAGTAGACAATACGTTTATTAGGTCTCAATTTTATTATTTATTTATAAATGTTTATACTAAAAAAGCCTATCATAAATCATGTGAAATACCAAGTGTAAAGAAATATCTACACAACACATCTCTTCATATTGCTATCTTTATAAGCTCAAGTCTTAGTATTATAGCATGGGAAAATGTGAATTAAAGACACTTCACACATATAAACATGTAGAAAAAGAAATATATATAATGTTGTTTTTATAGTTTTATAGCTATATAGTTTTATAGTTTTAGAGGATAGTATCTTCATCATATCAACATCTAAGCTATTGTAATTACACCTGTAATCTATTAACTAAAGTAGGACTGGCTGCATGGGTCAGTGGCCAGACTAGCGTGCAGAAAAAATCTGGCGCGTCACTAGCAGTATAGCGGCAGCGCCAGGTCTGCTCGCAGTCATGGTCTCAGACCCCGCAGATCCTCTCCATCAGTATGGTAGATAGCAATAAATGGGTAACCAATATAATAAATACGAACAACAAAAAAATATATATATATAAAAAATAAAAAATAATGGTAAAAAAAAAAAAAAAATTTAATAAAATAATAAGAGAGAAAGGAATATGGACCAATCTTCATGTATGATTCTTTACTTCAACAGAAAAAGATGAAATAAACTGAACCCGCTAAATATAGCTAAATGAATTCAAGATCTATGGTTTCATTCAACCCTTGGGGTTTCAGAGTCTGTAATTTCCAGATCCATGCAGCTTCCTGACGACATAGAGTTCTAAATCTATCTCCACCTCTAGGGGTGATTTTAATCTGTTCAAGGCCAATGAGTTGGAGGCAAGCTGGATTACTGGAATGAATTTCTGCATAGTGACGTGAAACACTATGATTCATATATCCCTTAAGGATATTCCTTCTATGTTCCATAAAGCGCAGCTTCAGTGCCCTAGTGGTTCGCCCTACATAGTGCATCTGACATGAGCAGCGTAACAAATAAACTACAAAATGTGTATTGCAATTTATGAAGGATTGTATCTTAAAATCTGTACTTGATCCAAACGGAGAAATGTGTTTAATTTTATTGACCACATGAGTACATGTGGTACATCTATTATGATTACATCTAAAGAAGCCCACAACTTTTGGGCCCACTAGTGTGAGTTGTTCACTCCTTTCAATATTAACAGAAGATCTCTTAAAGAAACTCGGAGCTAATATGTTCCTAAGATTTTTAGCTTTTTTAAAAATAATCGTAGGGTTTGCAGGGAGAGTTGTATTTAATATTGGATCGGTCAACAATAGTTTGTAATTACGTTTAATAATGCAAGAAATTTTGTTTGCTTTTACATTAAATTTTGATTTGAAAGCCAGATTATAGTGATTAATTTTTTGAGTTTTATTCTCACTATTATCTTTTTTATTATTATTTTTGTTTTTGTTATTATTGTTGCTAATAGATCTAGATTCCTCAGGAGCTGTTTCAATGACTGAAGGAGGATCACATGCTATAGTAATACGTGAACCTTCTTTCTCATTTGGGTTCATATGAGATAATTGTGTATTAGTAGTTTTAAAGATATTTCTCCTATCTAATGTTTGTGAATAGGCTATGGCCTCTTCTAATATATCCTCAGGATAATCACGTTCTCTCAAGGAGGTAATCAAGTTCTCCGCATGCTCAGCAAAGGTACAATCTAATGTACAGTTACGTCTAATCCTGAACAGTTGACTTTTAGGTACGTTGTTAAGCCAACCTTTCTTATGGTTGCTCGTATACGGAATATAGCTACAGATGTCAACCGATTTTTTATAGGATGATACTATGAGTTTCTCCTCTACCGCCTCCACTGTTACGTCCAAAAAATTGATTCGTGAGGAGTGATGTGTACAAGTGAATGACAAACCATATTCATTAGTGTTTAAAAAATCAACAAAATTCATAACTGTGTTATCATCACCTTTCCAAATAAAAAACAGGTCGTCGATATAGCGACAATAAAGGACCAGGTTCGCAGAGTATGGGCCCTCCCAGATCAGAGCCTGTTCGAGGTCACCCATGTAGATGTTAGCGAAACTCGGTGCGAACCTGGTCCCCATCGCTGTACCGAGGACCTGTAGATAGTGACAGTGATCAAATAAAAAGTGATTGTGTGTCAAAATAAAATAAATAGCCGAAGTGATAAAGTTGTGCTTCATCTCTGAGTCCATTCCAGATTTCCTAAGGGCCCTATCAACGGCTTGTACACCTTTATCATGTGGGATATTGGTGTACAATGCTTTTACATCACAGGTAATCAATTTATAATCATGGGCCCATTTATGCCCTTCTACCCGTTTGATAAATTCCGTCGTATCACGAATATGGGACCTCAGAGATGTCGCGCAAGGTTGTAAAAAGTGATCAACATAGTGGGATAAATTAGACGTAAGGCCTCCTATCCCTGAAATTATAGGGCGCCCCGGGGGTTCGTGAAGTGTCTTGTGAATTTTAGGGAGGTGATAATAAATAGGGACGATAGGGTGGAGGGGGTAGAGGAAATTGAACTCCTCCTGAGCAATCACACCTTCACTTTTGGCAGTTTCTAATAGAGTTTTTAATTCCAGCTGATATTTAGGGGAGGGGTCATGAGCCAACACTTTATAGAATGTTATATCAAGTGGTTGGCGCTTTGCTTCTTTTATGTAATCACAAGTATCTTGAATCACCAACCCCCCCCCCCTTATCAGCAGGTTTAATTGTAATGGTCGTATCAGAGGCCAGCTGTTTGAGGGTCTTCCTTTCTTCACTGGTAAGGTTGTATAAACAAGAGGGTATTTTGCTGTCACATAATACCCGAAAATCATGTAAGGATTTATTATAGAATGTTTCAATAGCACTAGTCTTATGTTGAAGCGGATAAAATTGAGATTTGTTTTTAAATAGTGATTGAGGAGTATCATTGACATTAAACGTGAGGATCTCTGATGTTAATTGGGATTCACTCACTGCACTCTCTATGAGTAACTCATTTAGTATGTTAAGACCTGATTGATCATCTCTATCTAGAATAACCTGTGTTTCAACTCCAGAATTCTTTTTGGTACAAGCAAAAAATCTCTCTCTACATAGACTCCTAACATACCTATTGAGTTCAATAAAAAGTTCAAAAAAATTGGGCTTTGAGGTAGGAGCAAAATTCATTCCTTTAGCTAATATCTTAATCTCTGACTGATTTAGGGGTTTGGAAGAGAGGTTAAAAACTGCATCAGCACCTAGTGGAACCTCTGGTTCTTTCTTCCTCCTCCTCTGTCCCCCTCGTCTTCCTCTTCTTGTTCTCTTGCCCTTTTTGGAGTCCCTGACAGGGGTTCGTAACGGTTGTGATGTTGAAAGTGAGACAGGGGGACATGGTTCCCCGATCTCTGAGTTGGATCTAAAAAAGGCTCCTGATGGGATTTACGCTCGTAATTAGATTTAGTATAATAATTAGGGTATCTTTTCTCCCATTTGGTATGGCGGACTTCCCTCCACCCATGTGATGATGAGGGATATATACGTGGTTTTCTCATCTGATTTCTACCACGGTCAGAATACCGTTCAGTAGACCTAGGTGAATTATATTCATCCCTACCCGTGTCTATACTTCGGACATTAGTTTGAGATTTCCCCTGTTTGGGTTTTAAGGGAGTATAGGATTCATCACGTCTTTTTTTGGAAAAACTTCTCACACAATCTGATTGATAATCCAATAAATCTCTTGTAAATTTCTTTTCCTTTCTCTCAATAATCTCTCGTTCATATTCTTCTATCCTCCTATTAACTATTCCTTCTCTCTCTTCATAATAAGGCTCTTCCTTATATTTTCCTAGTTGTTCTTGTAAAATCTTAATTTCTTTTTCAATTTCAATAAGCTTAGATTCTCTATAATCAATCAATAATTGCATTAGTGCCATGGAACATTTATCTAAAACATTTTCCCACTGTGTTCTAAGTTCTGGATTATCCTGAAATGAGAGGCTCTTAAAGATCCGCAGACCACGAGGAATTTTATTGTTTTCAATATATTTAGTAAGGGAAGTCTTATCCCACCAATGTCTGCATTCTGCTTTTAATAGTTCCTCGAGTCTGCTGGAATCCTGAAAAAACCCATCATAAACAGAATCATCTCTTTTCCTAGTAACATTCTCCAGCGTGTATTTCTTTAGTATTTCATGTCTACGATGTATTCTATCCGCATAACAACCAACATTCATATTTGAAACACACCACTGTACTGCTGCCCAAACCTATGGCAATTGAAAAAGCAAACAGAAAAAAGGTTTTTAGGCGCTGAACAGGGTCGTGCAAATATAGCACTGGTAATGGCAGCCACTTGGTAAGGAGGTAGCCGGCCTCCTGAAAGTGAAACAACTAAAACAAAATCACCAAGTAGGCGCACGGTACCAGTGATGTTGATAAAAACACAATTTATTAACATAAAACCAATAACAAACTGATTAAAAGACACAACACTACACAGAGCATATAACTGAGGTATTATACCTTATAGTTCACACATAAAGTGTATAAATAAGTGAAAGGGACACTAATATGCAGGAGAACCCGTCTCTGTAAGATAGGGTTAATCTCTCACATTAATTCCATATCAGACAGTTTAAATGAAAAGGAAGTCCTGTAAACTGATGTAATTAGCGTTTGTGACCATAAAGGTGTCCAGATTTAAATAGTGTTTCCTTGGAGCAAAATAAACCAGCCGATTAATGTTACTCACTGAGACGTAATGATCTCTTGCTGTACGGGATAAATGGTTAAGAAACCGCTTGTTATCACCCTGTGCATGGGTGAGACATCCGTCAGCGGTATATTCAGATGAAAGCCACTTCTTTCTGTGCAGCACCAGTTGCCTGTATTAGATCACCATACAGATCCTCCAGCTTGCTGAGCGACGCCCGGCCGGGCAGGAGGTAACAATGTTCCAAATGCAAGGAGAGTTAGAGTGGAGTGATTGAATCACAGGCTGGATCATTCACCGGTAACTTGTAACAAACGGCTGAAAGTGATGGATGTCGTGCTCCGTGGGACACTTAATGGTCAAGTGTGGCCCTTACTTCTGTACCCTCAACGCGTTTCTCCGCACCTCAGGCGGCTTCTTCAAGAGGCAGAGTGTTCTTCTCTGAGCACAATTGTGGTTGTTTTATACCTTGTCCCATTAAAATCATTAGAAACAGGTGAGTGTGAAGGCTCAACAGGTGCTCTGAATTCAGAGTCTTCATACACAGATAACGTGTCACAGGGTTTTTAATTAGACATTTAATTCAAAAAATATATATTTTAAAATCAATCCTATGGCTAACAGTTTGTCATAAATAAAAACAACATAAATAAAAATATAAATATATTTCTGTTATGCGGATAGAATCATTTTAATCCCATGAGGCTGCAGCTATATTAAAAGATCTTTCAGCAGCTGCAGCATTTATCCATTAATAGTCTCCCACTTATGAGTGGGGAAAAGGAATATACAAGCATATATACACATATGGTAAATTAAGTGCTATATGTTGTTAATAGCATATTATAGTAGACAATACGTTTATTAGGTCTCAATTTTATTATTTATTTATAAATGTTTATACTAAAAAAGCCTATCATAAATCATGTGAAATACCAAGTGTAAAGAAATATCTACACAACACATCTCTTCATATTGCTATCTTTATAAGCTCAAGTCTTAGTATTATAGCATGGGAAAATGTGAATTAAAGACACTTCACACATATAAACATGTAGAAAAAGAAATATATATAATGTTGTTTTTATAGTTTTATAGCTATATAGTTTTATAGTTTTAGAGGATAGTATCTTCATCATATCAACATCTAAGCTATTGTAATTACACCTGTAATCTATTAACTAAAGTAGGACTGGCTGCATGGGTCAGTGGCCAGACTAGCGTGCAGAAAAAATCTGGCGCGTCACTAGCAGTATAGCGGCAGCGCCAGGTCTGCTCGCAGTCATGGTCTCAGACCCCGCAGATCCTCTCCATCAGTATGGTAGATAGCAATAAATGGGTAACCAATATAATAAATACGAACAACAAAAAAATATATATATATAAAATAAAAAATAATGGTAAAAAAAAAAAAAAAATTTAATAAAATAATAAGAGAGAAAGGAATATGGACCAATCTTCATGTATGATTCTTTACTTCAACAGAAAAAGATGAAATAAACTGAATCTTGCTGCTTAGTGTCAGTTCTAAGTAGTATCATCATCAGTGCTCAGTACCACTGCTCATTGGGGGTGATTCCGAGTTGTTTGCTCGCTAGCTGCTTTTAGCAGCATTGCACACGCTAAGCCGCCGCCCTCTGGGAGTGTATCTAAGCTTAGCAGAATTGCGAATGAAAAATTAGCAGAATTGCGCATAGAAAATGCAGTTTCTGAGTAGCTCGAGATTTACTCACAAATAGCAATCAGTTCAGTCAGTTTCGTTCCTGGTTTGACGTCACACACACGCCCAGCGTTCGGCCAGCCACTCGCCCGTTTCTCCAGACACTCCCGCGTTTTTACCTGGCACGCCAGCATTTTTTCGCACACTCCCAGAAAACGGCCAGTTTCCGCCCAGAAACACCCACTTCCTGTCAATCACACTACGATCACATCAACGATGAAATATCTTCATTCGGCCATGAGTAAATCTTCTAAGTTTTGTGTTAAAATACTAACCGCATGCGCACTGCGAACCATGCGCATGCGCATTTTTGCCTTAATCGCTCCGTTGCGAAAATCGGCAACGAGCGAACAACTCGGAATGACCCCCATTGTCTTGTGCTGCATTGTGGTGCTCGGTAATACTACAGTACATTACTAATATACTAGTCCAGTGTCTTGTGCTGCATCTTGCTGCTCAGTGTCAGTTCTCTGTAGTATCATCATCAGTGCTCAGTACCACTGCTCATTGTCTTGTGCTGCATTGTGGTGCTCGGTAATACTACAGTACATTACTAATATACTAGTCCAGTGTCTTGTGCTGCATCTTGCTGCTGTAGGGTGCTGTGGTAGTGTGCTGTCAATGTGCATAGGTCATCATCATTCCAGTCACAGTGGTATCTGGTATCTATCTAGTGGTATCTAATTCCAGACATTACCGCCATCTAATTCCAGATATATTACTGGCATATAATTCCACACGTTAATAAATGGAGAACAAAAATGTGGTTGGTAAAATAGGGAAAGATCAAGATATACTTCCACCTTGTGCTGAAGCTGCTGCCACTAGTCATGGCAGAGACGATGAAATGCCATCAACGTCATCTGCCAACGCCAATTCCCAATGTCATAGTACAGAGTATGTAAAATCCAAAAAGCAAAAGTTCAGTAAAATGACCCAAAAATCTAAATTAAAATCCTGTGAGGAGAAGCGTAGACTTGGCAATATTGCCATTTACAACACAGAGCGGCAAGGAACGGCTAAGGCCCTCTCCTATGTTCCTCATGACTAGTGGTTCAGCTTCACATGACGATGGAAGCACTCATCCTCCTGCTAGAAAAATTAAAAGAGTTAAGCTGGCAAAAGCACAGCAATGAACTGTGCGTTCTTCTAAATCACAAATCCCCAAGGAGTGTCCAATTGTGTCGGTTGAGATGCCTGACCTTCCCAACACTTTGTACACCCCCTGCAAGTGCTGGAAGGAGCACCTACAGTCCAGTTCCTGATATTCAAATTGAAGATGTCCCTGTTGAAGTACACCAAGATGAGGATATGGGTGTTGCTGGCGCTGAGGAGGAAATTGACAAGGAGTATTCTGATGGTGAGGTGGTTTGTTTAAGTCAGGCACCCGGGGAGACACCTGTTGTCCGTGGGATAAATAAGGCCATTGACATGCCTGGTCAAAATACAAAAAAAATCACTTCTTCGTTGTGGAATTATTTAAACAGAAATGAGGACAACAGGTGTCAAGCCGTGTTTTGCCTTTGTCAAGCTGTAATAAGTAGGGGTAAGGACGTTAACCACCTAGGAACATCTTCCCTTATACGTCACCTGGAGTGCATTCATCAGAAGTCATTGACAAGTTCAAAAACTTTGGGTGACAGCGGAAGCAGTCCACTGACAACTAAATCCCTTCTTCCTCTTGTACCCAAGCTCCTGCAAACCACACCACCAACTCCCTCAATGTCAATTTCCTCCTTAGACAGGAACGCCAATAGTCCTGCAGGCCATGTCACTGGCAAGTCTGATGGGTCCTCTCCTAACTGGGATTCCTCCGATGGATCCTTGAGTGGAACGCCTACTGCTGCTGTTGCTGCTGGCACTGCTGTTGTTGCTGCTGGGAGTCTATCGTCATCCCAGAGGGGAAGTCGGATGACCACTTGTACTACTTCCAGTAAGCAATTGACTGTCCAACAGTTCTTTGCGAGGAAGAAGAAATATCACAGCAGTCATCCTGTTGCAAAGCAGATAACTCAGGCCTTGACAACTATGTTGGTGTTAGACGTGCATCCGGTATCCACCGTTAGTTTACAGGGACTTAGAGAATTGCTTGTGGTAGTGTGACCCCTGTACCAAATCCCATTTAGGTTCCACTTCTCTAGGCAGGCGATACCGAAAATGTACACAGACGTCAGAAAAAGTGTCCTCAGTGTCCTAAAAAATGCAGTTGTACCCACTGTCCACTTAGCCACGGACAAGTGGAGTAGGGCAGACTAAGGACTATATGACTGTGACAGCCCACTGGGTAGATGTATTTCCTCCCACAGCAACAACAGCGGCTCCACCAGTAGCAGCATCTTGCAAATGCCAACTCGTTTCTAGGCAGGCTACGCTTTGTATCACTGCTTTCCATAAGAGGCACACAGCTGACAACCTCTTACGGAAACTGAGGAACATCATCACAGATTGGCTTACCCCAATTGGATACTCCTGGAGATTTGTGATATCGGACAACGCCACCAATATTGTGCGTGCATTACATGTGGGCAAATTCCAGCACGTCCCATGTTTTGCACATACATTGAATTTGGTGGTGCATAATTTTCTGAAAAACGACAGGGGCATGCAAGAGATGCTGTCGGTGGCCAGAAAAATTGCGGGCCACTTTCGGCCTTCAGCCACCGCGTGCCGAAGACTGGAGCGCCAGCAAACACTCCTTAAACATGCCCTGCCATCAGCTGAAGCAAGAGGTGGGAACGAGGTGGAATTCAACCCTCTATATGCTTCAGAGGATGGAGGAGCAGCAAAAGGCCATTCAAGCCTATACATCTGCCTACGATATGGGCAAAGGAGGGGGAATGCATCTGATTCAAGTGCAGTGGAGAATGATTTCCATGTTGTGCAAGGTTCTCCAACCCTTTGAACTTGCCACATGTGAAGTCAGTTCAGACACTGCCAGCCTAAGTCAGGTCATTCCCCTCATCAGGCTTTTGCAGAAGCAGCTGGAGAGATTGAAGGAGGAGCTAAAACAGAGCGATTCCGCTAGGCATGTAGGACTTGTGGATGGAGCCCTTCATTCGCTTAACCAGGATTCATGGGTGGTCAATCTGTTGAAATCAGAGCACTACATTTTGGCCACCGTGCTCGATCCTAGGTTTAAAGCCTACGTTGTATCTCTCTTTCCGGCAGACACAAATCTGCAGATGTTCAAAGACCTGCTGGTGAGACAATTGTCAAGTTAAGCGGTACATGACCCGCCAACAGCTCCTCCTTCATTTTCTACCGCCACTGGAGCTGCCAGGAAAAGGATAACATTTCCAAAACCACCCACTGGCGGTGATGCAGGGCAGTCAGGAACAAGTGCTGACATCTGGTCCGGACTTAAAGGACCTGCCAACGATTACTGACATGTCGTCTACTGTCACTGCATATGATTCTCTCACCATTAAAAGAATGGTGGAGGATTATATGAGTGACAGCATCCAAGTAGGCATGTCAGACAGTCCGTACGTATACTGGCAGGAAAAAGAGGCAATTTGGAGGCCCTTGCACAAACTGGATTTATTTTACCTAAGTTGCCCCCCCTCCAGTGTGTAATCCGAAAGAGTGTTTAGTTCAGCCGGTCACTTGTCAGCGATCGGCGTAGGAGGTTACTTCCAGAAAATGTGGAGAAGATGATGTTCATCAAAATGAATTATAATAAATTCCTCCGTGGAGACATTTACCAGCAATTGCCTCCAGAAAGTACACAGGGACCTGTGATGGTAGATTCCAGTGGGGACAAATTAATACTCTTTGAGGAGGAGGATGTACACCGTGAAAGGGGTGAGGAATCGAGGGATGAGAATGAGGTGGACATCTTGCCTCTGTAGAGCCAGTTTGTGCAAGGAGAGATTGATTGCTTCTTTTTTGGTGGGGGCCCAAACCAACCAGTCATTTCAGCCACAGTCGTGTGGCTGACCCTGTCACTGAAATGATTGGTTTGTTAAAGTGTACATGTCCTGTTTATACAACATAAGGGTGGGTTGGAGGGCCCAAGGTCAATACCATCTTGCACCTCTTTTTTATTTATCTTTGCATCATGTGCTGTTTGGGGACTATTTTTTTAAGTGCCATCCTGTCTGACACTGCAGAGCCACTCCTAGATAGGTCAGGTGTTTGTGCCGCCCACTTGAGTCATGGTGATTCAGCTCCATACATATGCACACAGCATAAACTCCAAAGGACACTTAAAAAGAGATAGGAAATAGTGCAATACCGTCTGTGTATGGGTAAAAGGTATTTAATAAAAAAACACTCACAAACACAGATAGGATAACAGCATAAAACAGAAATTTTGGCATGGACATCAGGAAGGAGGAAAATCAGCCGCCAGCAGCATGGAATATAATCACCACAAGTCCCGGTTTACTCAAGGTGTCCCCACGCTGTTAGTTCCGTTCTCCAGTTCTCCAATCAGTCCAGCACACACAGTCCCCAGCATTCAGTCTATGGGAACTTTTCCCCTTGTGGGATTCCCTATTGTGTAAGCATTTGCTTTGAGTCTCTAGAAGTGGCGCCAGCTTGCCTCACGTTTTTTTCTTGGTGTATATTCTTAAGTGAAACCACGGTGAAGGTTTCTTGTGGGACGAGGGGCTGAAACTTGTTATAAGCGCAAGAAAGGTCTTTTTTCTCTTTGTAGCCCACTTGAGTCGCTTAGTTTAGTCATCCAGCGACCTCGGTGCAAATTTTAGGACTAAAAATAATATTGTGAGGTGTGAGGTGTTCAGAATAGACTGGAAATGAGTGGAAATTATGGTTATTGAGGTTAATAATACTATAGGATCAAAATTACCCCCAAGTTATATGATTTAAGCTGTTTTTGAGGGTTTTAAAAAAAAAAAACACCCAAATCCAAAATGCATCCGAATTCACCAAAAATCCAAAAGGGTGGTTATGCCAAAATGCGCCCGAATCCAAAACACGACCGCGGAACCGAATCCAAAAACAAAACACAAAACACGAAAAATGCCCGCTGCACATCTTTAATATATATATATATATACTGTATATGGGATGTTGTTATGTGACCGGCGGTTGGGAGCCCGCTGGTCACTATACCGATGCAGGGATATCAACTGACTGCCAGCCCAACAGTCGGCTATTCCCAATCATGGGTGTCCAAGACACCCATAGAGTGGGAATAGAACCTGTGGCAACCGCAGCAAACCACTAAGCTCACTGCATGGTGAGCGCAGTGAGCCCACAAGGGGCTTTGTTGCATTCGCCCCCTATGGAAATCTGGATCTCGGTCACCCGAACCCAAATATATATATATATATATGAGTGCATATATGAGTGAAAATATTTCTGCAGTGAAGATTTTAACTGCAACCTTTGAAGTAGCAGTAACTCTGTTGGCATACACATTCCCTGGAGGGTCTCATGTACTTTTTGATCCTCTAAGGGATATTATCCACCTGTGGAATTTTACCAGTGACGTTTTTATCTGTTATCTGTCTCTAATTTTAATTTTATCCTGAAGAAATCTCATAAAAAGGAATACAATGCTTAGCGTATTGGTAAATAGGCTTTTTGGTGCCCTCTTCCAGAGAGAGAATTGGCGCCCCCCCCCCCCCCCCCCTCCTCCCCATTTCTCCAATAGGAACATAAGGCGCATGCCTTGTGGGGAAAGAGCATGACAAGATCTATCCCCAAGAAAGCTCATACTATGATGTCCCTTCCCACATTTTATCTATCTATCTATCTATCTATCTATCTATCTATCTATCTATCTATCTATCTATCTATCTATCTATCTATCTATTACACACACAATTATATACCACTGCAAGAAAATTGATTTGGATACAAATACTCTTTATCTTTATACCACATTCATGCACTAAACTTGAGAGCTCATTGTTTTTCAGTTACCATACACTTTATTAAATAACACATTTAAATATACTGCCATACCCAGAATTCAATCCTATAACCTGTTGAATTCTAATCAAACACCCTACTCATTGAGCTATTTGATCCTGCATAAAAAACTATAAACAGTATATGAAGCTACTGGTACTTTGTAAAAAAAAAAATCAGCATTGCAATTGAGCAGATCTATGTAGTGTGTAGCCACATGTCCAATCCTTTGCAGCCACACGTTACATAGATCTGCTCTGCCGCAATGCTAATCAATCAGTACAAGGTAAGTTTCTAATAGTTAGAATTCCCTAACTTAGAATTCTCTAGCTTTCTATGCAAGGGTAAATAGCTCAACAAATAGATTGTCTGACTGCAATGCCACAGGAAATGGGTACGAATCCCAGGTATGTTAGCATCTTGAGATGTAATAAAGGACAGTGTGACTGAATAACAAAGAAATCTTGATTTGAGTTCATAAATGTTGTATATGTATTAGTGACAGAAGGGGTCAGGGTAGGAGACAGGAGCAATCAGGAGATGCTGGGCTTCAAAAAGGGGGGAAGCTGCAAGTGAAAGTATTTAAAACAGATAATTGACAAGTGCCACCGACATCGCCCACTACCCTGCAGTGCTATGTGCGGTGACCCCTCCACACACACCTATTTATGGCCCTGGTATTGGTGGTCTGACCACTCTGTCTATACCGGGACCCCCACCATAAAGCTCACACCCAGCATCGTGGTCGGTGGGAATCTGGTACATCTGTTCCCGTATGTAGCAATGATTCTGTGTACCACCATTTTATGATGTAAGAAAATACTTTTATATATATTTTATTCTGAATGTTATGACTAAATTTCAGATATTTTACTAATAAGAGGCTATTGGTGCCGTGTTTGTGTCATTTTCTCTGGTGAGAGAGTATATTCCAGGTTACAAAGTTTGAATGCTATTGGTGGTCCAAGTTTCACTGAAGAACATTATAACTCTGAGTTAAAATCAAGTCCTCATGGAACTGCATGCCTAAATAAAAGTTTGAATTCCATTTAAAAAGTATATGGACTTTTATTTGAGCAATTTTATTTAAAGTCCCATATATATATATATATATATATATATATATATAAGTATAAGTATCTGTAGCTAAATGTACTGAGTGAACAAAAATAAACAACACATAAAAATAAATCCTGGCCTGTTTGCACCTAAGTAAACACATCATTTCCTCTCTAAGGATGGAAGGACATGATGTTCAACTCACTCATAACAGAAATTAAATTTACATATAGCAATATCAGTGTCTCTCACCAGATCTGCCACCCTGCTACCCTAGTAGTGAGATACAGTACAAGTAAACTGACATACCTATTACCCAAGTAGTGAGATACAGATTAGGAAACTGACATACCTTTTATTAGGATTTCACAGGTTATCTGATAATTAAGGCTGCTAATTTATTGGATGATTACCAGACAGAAGGTATGAACCTGAGGCAAATATATCTCCCATCATTAACTTCCCCAGTGCATTTCATCAAATGTAGTTGGGGATTTTCAGGAAGGTACTTATACATCATGCAATACCATAAGGGAGGCATATGATTGGCTCCAAATTTATTCTGCAGCAAGACAATGACCAAAAACATACAGCCAATGTCATTAAGAATTATTTTCAGCATAAAGAAGAACAAGGAGTCCTGGAAGTGATGATATGTTCCCCACAGAACCCTGAGACAGAAGGATTTGAGCAAGCCTACATCCACAGAAAATATGTGTTTAGTTTTCCAGGATGTTTGGAATAACCTCCCCGCCGAGTTCCTTCAAAATCTGTGTGCAAGTGTACCTAGAAGAATGTATGCTGTTTTGAAGGCAAAGGGTGATATTGAAATATTAATACTGATTTTAATTTCTCTTCTGTTCATTCACTTTGTATTTTGTTAGTTAATAAAAAGGAACTTTTGCCCTCCACTCACTGCCCACATACTGTAGATCCAAATGCACAGTAGCGCCATACATTGGCAGCACTCAGAGTATATTAAAGATACATGAGAGGACACCCATTTGAGCCAACATTTAAATGCATTTTACTGCTTAAGAAAAATACAGTAAAAGGCATTGAAATGCATCGATGCAAACCATTGTCCTATTGTATATCTTTCATATACAACAATCGGCCATAACATTAAAATCACCTTCCTAAAAGTGTGTATGTCCCCCTAGTGCCACCAAAACAGCTCTTATCCATCCAGGCATTGACTGTAAAAGATCTTTGAAGGAGTCCTATTACATCTGGTGCCAAGACATTAGCAGCTGATCCTTTAAGTTTTTAAGTTGTGAGGTTGGGCCTGGCAGTCCAACACCCTCTGTCTCTCGTGGATATCCTCCCTTAATTACTATTTCCTTACGTGTCAACCCCGCTGGTCTCATCCATATATATGGCACATGCAAAGTTGAAAATGGAGGCTGTATTTAAAACAAGTACAGGTTGAGTATCCCATATCCAAATATCCGAAATACGGAATATTCCGAAATACAGACTTTTTTGAGTGAGAGTGAGATAGTGAAACTTTTGTTTCTTGATGTCTCAATGTACACAAACTTTGTTTAATACACAAATTTATTACAAATATTGTATTAAATGACCTTCAGGCTGTGTGTATAAGGTGTATAAGAAACATAAATGAATTGTGTGAATGTACACACACTTTGTTTAATGCACAAATATATAAAAAATATTGGCTAAAATGACCTTCAGGCTGTGTGTATAAGGTGTATATGTAACATAAATGCATTCTGTGCTTAGACTTGGGTCCCATCACCATGCTATCTCATTATGGTATGCAATTATTCCAAAATACGGAAAAATCCCATATCCAAAATACCTCTGGTCCCAAGCATTTTGGATAAGGGATACTCAACCTGTAATTTATTTTAAAACATAGCAATACCCAACACAGGTTATTTCTAGATAAAAAGCAGCAGTATGTCGGCGGCGATGCACACGTACCCTCTCCTGGAGGAGGCTTTGCTCACGGACTCAGGACTTTCTGGGTGTCCTGGGTGAGATAGATCGGCAGCAGCCTCAAGTAAGGGGAGAGAGGTCAGCATGGTTTTCACTCGTCTGGCTTTGTCCAGCACATCAACGTATTTCAGAGTCACCTCCTTCTTCAGGTGATCCCACTGCCAATAAAGATACCTTTACATGCACGAACCAAGTGCCACCCCACGAACTCCAGCCAATGTCAATCACATTGTGGCCACTTTTTTCTGGGATGCTGTTAGGGTCTCCTGTCCTGTGCTGCCACGTCGTCATGGCAACCGGGAGACAAGTGTTAGCGGAGTGGCCTGAGCGCAGCTGATACTCCGGTTCGGGTCTTTTGCTGTGCAGTGGTTACAGGCTTTGTGCACGGCAGGGGATCCGGTGCTGGTTTTTGTGCTCACAGTCTGTGAGGTCTGAGTGGGGCGTGGACAGCACCTGCTATATAAGGCCTCTTCTCAGGTTAAGCAGATGCTGCTGAATCTTTGTTGGTTAGTCAGTTCCTGAAAGTTAGCCAGTACTGTGTAGCTTTGAATTTGTTGTTGCTTACTGCAAATAGGCCTTGGGGTTTGGTACTACACTCTGCCAATCCAGACCTAGCAGTAAAACTGGAGTCAGTCGTTTAACTTGCTGGGGTTCTTTTGCTACTCTGTGAACTTAGCAAGTTTGCGGCTGTATTCTCAGACTTGCCTGCCTAAATCCTTTCTCACTGTGCAAAGGTGTTCAGGTGTCAGTTTAGTGGCAGTAAACTGAACCAGTGCACTGCAAGTGAGGATTAGGATTGTGGAGACTCTCCTTGTGTCTATCATTCCATCTCTGACCAAGGAGTTTACTGCCACACCCGTTGGTAACCCTTTAGGGTTTTGCTGTTGCCCTTAGCAACAGCATTTCGGGTTCTCTACGTATTAAAACACAACATCTTGCTTTTTCCATCTGAGCATTCCTAATACTAGGGAGACACCCAGTTTCTTAGCCTCTGGGCTTATCTGTTCACTTTGTGTTTATTTTGTTACCCTATCACCTTCTGTGTACGTAATGTCATATTCCCCAGTCTGTCTGTGAGTTCATTTGTTTTGCATCCCTATCCGTTCAGACACCAGTACATTCCTGCAGGCACTGGTGTGCATAACAGTTCAGACACCAATACATTCCTGCAGGCACTGGTGTGCATAACAGTTCAGACACCAGTACATTCCTGCAGGCACTGGTGTGCATAACAGATGCAGCCGAAATGTGTGGGGTCACCAGGGGTGCTGGCAAACTGCGATGTGGGCCACTAATGTGTCCAGCTCTGAATCAGCCCCTGTATGCCAGGCTAGAGACTTGTTCGGACCTGCACTTACAACTTGTGTTTGCCACTTGTGACTGCCAGCAAACATCAGCCTATTTGTCAGTCTCTGTTTCGGAATCATGCATTGACGATTCTGTGGCAATAGCATTCAGGTGTTCTTGCAGGTAGAGAGGTTATCATGCTCCCTGCTGCGTACTTGTGTGATTATTGCAAGTAACCCTTGCTCTGTCCAAATTTTCATTAAGCTGGATGTTTGATTGCCCCCTATTTGGCAATCCAATAGATTTAGTGTCCTCTCAACTTCCCACTTATGAAGATGTCCTTAGATGTTGTTTCCATGAAGAATGAAGTCTGGGTATTGAGAGTGGCAGAAACAAGGAACCACAGTTTTTGGTGATTGCCGACAGTGTAGCAAAGTAATTGATTAGTATTTATGAAAAAGCATGTATTCCTTTTGTCTCTTTCACACATGTTGTACAACTGATTGCAGAGTACCACAATAATTGCAGGATAGTAAAAAGGAGATTGCACAGCAATGAGGTACTTCATTAAAAGATCAGTTTGTCGTGAGGAGATACTCCATAGAGAGGCCAATGTTGCAAGGTGAAAGGATGAAGCTTCATGATTCAAATCCTTATCAATGGACTTGACAGGAATAGAACATTCGGTAATTGAATCATCCAATAGTGACCAGTCGTACCCCATCATCATTAACTCTTAAGGGGTAGTCTTCCATGACTCGTGTGAGTTAACTTAAAGGAGATGGCACTTACAGTACCTGCCAAAGATTTGGTGTGAGTGACAGCAATGATAGCTATTTCTGAGCTTAAACATGTTGGTCTAATATCCATGGATTTTCCCAACCTTGTTACAGAAACTGCAGGCACAATAAAATACTGTTCCACTCAAAAGCCTTATACTTTGATGGTCATAAGAAATTTAGTATCTGCTCAATCCAATTCATAATGTCATACAGGTGCATGAAAGGGAGGTTATTCTAAACAAGAAACAAAAAACAGGTATCCCTCAGCACTCGGGATGACATCAGCAATGAGATTTGAAAACTACATGGTGGTAGATAATACAGTTATCTCAGTTGCATATATTTGCAAAGATAAGGTAAGCCTCCAGACCAACTTACTGGCATCTCTGATACAGGAGGTCATTAATACTAAGTCTAAGTTCTGCCACCCCACAATCCGGTGAGGGCAAGCTACTCCAGGGCAGCACACTAGTATGAAGATAAAGTGTTAGTGAATGTTAATAAGAAAGAAAAAAATCTATGTATTAAAAGTAAATAGACAGGTGAAAGGTGTAACTGAAATGCTTAAAGGAATAGCATTAGTAGAAAAATTATTTGAAAGTGTTAAAAAAGTGCTAAATAAAATATTAGAGTGTGCTACTCCAAAGCAGCCCAGTCCCACTAGTCCAGGGGGCACCATGTCCCAACTCATCCCTAAAACTAATAACTGCACCCTATTTGGGTCATATAAATGCCTAATATAAGGCCACATGATAATAGCACATACACAAATATATCTAAATTGGGAGTAAGTTTGCATGGAGCCACTCCCTATGTTATCCTAATGGCAATACAGAAACCCTCCAAATGCTGGTCCCATGTATGCCTCTCAGAAAAGCAAAAAACAATGTGGTAACTGCTCAATACAATTTGTAATGTAATCCAGGTGAATAAAAGGGAGGAGTTATATTAAATAAGAAACAAAAAGCAGGTATCCCCCAGCACTCAGGATGGTCAAGAGGACAACACTCTTGTGCACTTGAAACAAGGAGCAAAATTCTACCTACGCTCTATCAATATTTACATTTAAATCTGAGCTTGCATCCAAATACATAAGTCATGTGGTACCTAAATCAGGGAATGCACGTGACCTTTGTGACAGCATCCATGAAGTTTTGTTTGAGAAGGAAGTACAGAGAAGCTTGTAGTTGTAGGTTGTAGACAATTGGGAAATCAGGGATTCTATAAGAAACTACCCTGTAATCCAACTAATGTCTTCCAAAAAAAAAACCTAGGATGTATGTTGAGAGAGGCAGAGGTAGTGGGTGTAATATCGAGAGATACTCACAATTTTCTATACCCTCTATACCCCATTATTCCCACTTTTTATTTTCTACCCAAAATCCATAAGTCCATGGAAGCCCCCCTGGGAGACCCGTTATCTCAGGGGTGGGCTCTTTAACAAATAATTTATCTTTTTTTGTAGATAGCTACTTGCAGAAATATGTAAAGGATTTACAATCATACAAAAAAGATACTACTTATTTTATTTATAACATGTGATGTGGAGTCTTTGTACTCCAATATAGATCATGAAATAGGGATTAGATCAGTGGGTCATTACTTGAAAGAAGATCAGACTCTGACTGAAGAGACTAAATAATTCATTATCCAGGTGATTAGATTTATTTTACATCATAATTATTTTTCATTTGATACTCAATTTTATCTACAGACTAGGGGCACTGCCATGGGGACCAGGTTCGCACCAAGCTACGCCAATCTCTTCATGGGCCGTTTTGAGGAGCAGCACATTTGGGGTGGCGGGCTTGGCGCGAGCCTGGTCCTCTATAGTAGATATATTGACGATTTATTTTTCATTTGGGAAGGAGTTAAATAGGAATGAGTTTGGGATAAAAATTATGAGTACTATTAGTGATTGTGAGACCACTTTCCTTGATATTGCACTCACTGCCAAGGTCAATGAGACCATTAAAACAGAAACCTTCATAAAGAAGGTAGACCAGAATCGCTTCTTGAACTATAGAAGCTGTCATCTCAAGTCGTGGAGGGATAACATACCGAAGGGTCAGTTTCTTCGTATCAAACGGAATTGTTCTTCGAATGAATAATTTCTCAAACAGTCGAAAGATCTATATCAAGTGTTTTTGGAACAGGGTTATCCAGACCATGGTTTACAAAAAGCCCTAACAGAGATAATCCATTTACAGAGGGAAGATATTCTAGAGGGAACGGGCAAACAACGGACAATACAAAAAGCAGCACAAACTGAAAGTATAGATAGAACAACATAATTTATAACCAGATATAATACAAGTCATAGATGCATTAAGAAAATTATTAAAAATAATTTTCCTCTACTTCAGTTGGATGATGTATTAAACAGCACAATAAAATTGTCCGATAATGTAATTTTCAGAAAATCGGAAAATTTTAAATTGAAATTAACCTCCAGCACATTTAAAAGGAACAATAGCCAAGAGTGTAAGATGTGGTTACCCCAGAAACCTTAGGGGTTCCACAAATGTGGGAGAATGTCCTGTAACACTTGTAAGTTTTCTGAAAAGAAAAGTACTATCTTTACATCATTTGTAACGAAGGAAGAATACAATATACAACAGTTCATTAACTGTAGATCCACATTCATAGTGTATTTATTACACTGTGGGTGTGGGATACAATATGTAGGGAGGACAATCCATACTATTAATTGTAGATTTATGGAGCATAAAAGAAATATTGAAAAGAAATTAAGAACCAACACTCTATACAGATTTATCACAGAATGTCAAGATTGGAGTATGGCAAATATTAATATCAGAGCCATTGAACAAGTGGGAATAACATCTAGAGGGGGAGATCGCTTCAATAAATTGTGTAAATGGGAAGCATATTGGATTTTCTGCTTAAGGACCATGACTCCGTTTGGATTAAATGATACCATTGAGCTGAATTAATTATAGACCATTTATTACTTTAAGTTTTCAGTAGGAATGGGTAGGGAAGGTCATGGGACAATTAATCATTTATTTGGGGGGAGGGAAAAAGGAAGGGGGGTTCTTTGGGGGATTAGTTATTTATAAAGTGGGATTTGGGTAAGGAGGTCACACATTCATTAGTACATTAACTGTATGATGTTAGAATGGGTTGCACTATAGTTTCATTATAAATCTTATGGTTTTTAGGATGCACAATTACTTTATGTCCCCTTCTTTATTTTATTTTTATTTTCTCTTTATATGTCATACCCTCATTTTTTATATTTTTGTGTATATTGCCATGTTTATATTGACATCTATAGGCGTTTCTATGGTATGATGTTAAAATGAATGTGTATTATGATTATGTTGAAAGTATCCTCTCTGGTACAAATAATTAGAAAAATAAGGTTCTAGATTAATGAGAATTATACACATAATTGAGGAGTTAAGAAATTAAGAATAAGTAGTACTCCTGATTATAAACATATTTGTTTTTGGTTATATTTATGTATTTTTATAATATTGCCTTTAGTGGCATTTATGGGACAAACAGAGTATGAACTGGTGGAGAAATATAATATAAAGATAATAGTAATATAATATAATAAAATATATGAATCATGGTGGAAAATGATATAGTTAATCCATATATGGGTTTGGATATGGTTTAAACTAATTCTTGGATTATATGTATAATAATTTTTCATATGAGAATTCTCTATGTGAGATTTATAATAGTTTTCTATGTGAGATAAAATATAACATTAGCGGTGTCTGTTTTAATATCAGTATATAATTTTTTATTATCATTATTTTTAATTTTTATTTTTATTTTTAGCCATATATATGCATACATTTTTAATGTATGTTATGGAGGTCACAATTAAAATATGGAATATAGTGTGAACTGAACTATGGAATATCAGTATAAGGTATGGAATATATGACGGATGAGGCCGGTTGATAATCTATCTTAATTGTGAAGAGGCTCAGTTAACAAACCAAAAAGATGGCCACCGCAATCCCTGTAAGGTTAATAAGGATAAAAGAAAGCTTAATGAAACAAATGAGGCTTGAACCGCAAAGAGCGGAGGCAGTGATATAAGGGCGGCGCTGGAAATACGGGGCTGCGACCGCTATAAAAGAACATCACTGGCAGCTCTTGAGATGTCTGAGGAAGCCGCCGAGGGAATAGGAAATGCGTAACAGGAGATCACCGGAGTGCCACTGTGCACATCACCGCACACAGTACTGACGTCAGTGAAGAGAACGGGACCACGGAGATTACACGGACTTACATCCTCCTCCCTTGTTGTAAAATGCTGGCAGGTCCAGTAGGAGTTAATAAGAGGAACAGCACCAGTGCCGTGGGACCCAGGTAACCTTTTATAGAAAGACTGTGTGATTAAGGGATCCTCATTTTTATACACCTTAACAAAGGACATTGTATCCAGCTGGTTCCACACTGCTACATTGTGGCATGTGTGGATGAATTTAATTCAAAAGTGTTACTATTCAAAAGTGCTACATCTTCACATATTTTATGCACAAAAATGAAACAATGTTTTCTTCTGGCCAGCAAGAATTAATCATCTGGATTACTTTATGAGACTATGATACTGAGCAGGGGCATTGTGCAATATCATTACAGCCTGTAAAGGACTTTTTTGTTTCAGGTGAATTGGATAAAAATACTCTCTGTCTGATATTTCCATCTCAGCAATATATTTTATCATTTGTTTTATTATCACTGTTTTTTTCTTTTTTTCTTTTTTCTTTGGTTTGTTTTATGGTATAAATTAAAGGTCACTATTTTATTCACACCGCTAATGAGTATTAATTATATCAACGATTAAGGTTTGTTTTTCAGTAATACCAGCAGCGCTCCCATTCTGTTTGTTTTCTTGTTTCTATCCTAATTAAGAGGGGCGCAAAATATCCCTCATTTTGGGTGGTAGCAGCAGCAGTATTACTTTGAAGATACCCCTAAGAAGGGAAGTATTAGAAGTTATTTCTCCACCAGGAGGTCAGCGCATTACCTTTATTTTATTTCTTTGTTAGGTTGTGATGGCACTGTTGTCAACACGCTAGGGAAGGGAAGTGTCATTTGACACTTGGAACTTGGAAGACGCACTTGGTTGATCACTTTAGTGAGTAATATCTCCTCCACGTTAATGAACTTCCATTTTGAATTCTCTTTGAAGTCATGGATGGGGTAACATCTGGCCCAAAGTCATTCACTGGGCCTGTCGGTTCAAAACCTATAGGGTTGTGAACCCTCCCAGTAGTCCATTACAAAGCAATTGATTGTAGCTTACCTGATATTTTGTCTGCAGATCTGAGCAAGGATCAGAAATACTAGTATTTCTGATCCTTGCTCAGATCTGCAGACAAAATAAATCTGTAGGGTGATTCAGTCTGGCACTTGTCCAGCTAATCTGAGCTGTTGTGATCCTGGTAGTCATAACCATGCTCACTTGCTGATGTGTAAAATGTAAAAAAAAATGGAACTCAATGTGCAGCCACCTCTGAGTGGTGGGTTCTTGGCCACTTTGTTACATCAAACAGTGAGCAAAGAGGGTTTGGGTAGGGAGGGTTAAAACACTTACCCCATCCAGTGTCGGGAACTTCAGTGTCAGGGTGCCAATGTTGGTCATGTGACCACCAGCATCCTGACCGCCAGTATTACATACTGGACTGGTTATGGCAGAGGGAGTAAATTCTAACTGATAACATGCATCAGAGTAAGGTGCAATATTGAAAAAAAAACTAGCAAGTGTGGTCTATAGGTAAATTCACAATCACCAGCAGAAGTAAATGGTACAAAATCTTTGTGATGCACAGTTTTAAGTAGCATGGTTTGCAACAGTTAAATTTTCAGTTCATATTTCTACATGAGCTTTTAATGTGGAAGGTTGGGAAAGTGTGAACTGATTTAAATTCAGTTAATACTTTAATTTTGTGTTGCATCAGTAAATACATTTTATTATACAGTATATAAATAAAACTATCACATAAAGTATTAGAGTATATTGCATATTAATTGTTCACTGTATTTTTAGCATCTACTAATAGCACTGTGAAGACATTCCTCCAGTATTAAACTAAGCTCATATACTACTGTTCTCTGTATGAGTAAACCAGGAACATATTCAACAACAACATTCAACTGTGGAAGCTATAAAGCATACACCTTTTTCTGGGTTCGATTTTGTATTTGCGATTTAGGTACAAAACTCAAAACATGAGAACATAGGGGGTAATTCTGAGTTGATCGCAGCTGGAACTTTGTTAGCAGTTGGGCAAAACCATGTGCACTGCAGGGGAGGCAGATATAACATTTGCAGAAAGAATTAGATTTGGGTGGGTTATTTTGTTTCTGTGCAGGGTAAATACTGGCTGCTTTATTTTTACACTGCAATTTAGATTTCAGTTTGAACACCACACCCAAATATAACTCTCTCTGCACATGTTATATCTGCCTCCCCTGCAGTGCACATGGTTTTGCCCAACTGCTAACAAAATTCCTGCTGCGATCAACTCAGAATTACCCCCATTGTGTGGGCTTCAAAGGAAGGTTTATGGTGTAATGTGTAGAAAGTAGGATGCCTACCTCGCCAATTTGTCTTGCTCTGGATCTGTAATTGAGGCTCAGGGAGAGTCCATTTAAGGAAAGATAATTCAAGAACTTTGTGTCAGAGAAAGTAACTCCAATGTTTGTAATGGTAAACTGAGATGGAGTAGAATGAGAAAGTCAGAATGTTGGAATAATTTGTTGGTATGAGACTTGTTTTTGCTTGTGTAAGTCAGTGAGTGAACTTGAGGAAAAAAATAATTGGTGCAGACAAGTGAGGAGATTCATGAGGAAAATGATGATGGAGGAAAAACAAATAGTTTTAAATGACAATTGAGATGAATGTAGATTAGTTTAGGCAGGTATTAAAAAAAATAGGAAGTGGAGAAGTGGAGGCTCCTCTATCTTGCTCCTGGCTGGGATAATGTTGGTGGCAGGCTTTGCTACATGGATACCTGGTCCAAAACATTGTTGAGCTCAGTGGTTCCAGCAGCTGAACCAAAATGGCAGAAAGAAACAGTAGTTGAGCTCAATTAATAAAGCAGCAAAACAGCGATGACATTCAAGCATATCATTAAAGTACAGATCTGTCTTTCTGCATCCTTGCTGCAGTCACGTTAAACAGCCCTTCTGGTCATGCCATGCCGTGGCATGACTCGGTAGCATTCAGCGTCTTTTCCATTAAAATGCTTCTTATTCACATCACTAATAGGATGCACAAGCAGCTTATGCTAATTAAAATATGTGGCATGCCTATATTCTGTGTGTGACTGCAGCTGTATCTACAGTACCTACAAAATGCTACGTTACAGTGTTTTCCTGGAAATCACTGTAATGTAGCATTTCCTATGCAGATACAGCCACAGATGCACAATGAATATAGGCATGACGCATATAATTTTAATCAGCAGAGTATGTGCATTCCTATTTGCATAGTTATGCAAATAAGATGCACTTCCATGAAAAAGGACGCCTGACGCTAATGGAGTTGCATGGGACCTGTCAGCCCACTCATGCTGGGCATCTCCTGCTACATGGCGTATTGAGGCAAGATGTTTGAGGACACATTTGTATTTCTTTTTTTATTTGCTGTTATGTCAGTGGTTCTCAAACTTTTTAAAGTATCAGATTTCTAGCTGTTGTTTTATATAGTAAGATCTGTTAAAACAATAATTTATTTTTTATTCATTATATATATATATATATATATATATATATATATATAAACAGATAGTCCCGGTACTCTTCTGTATAGGTGATGTTACTGCGGTGCCCTCCCAGAGGGATTACCTCATATGTATGTAGAAAGAATGAAGGCGGTACTCACGCAGATTTTTGCAAAAGTAGAAAGGTCAGTTTTAATTTACCGACATGTTTCGGGGACTAGCCCCGTCCTCAGGACGGGGCTAGTCCCCGAAACATGTCGGTAAATTAAAACTGACCTTTCTACTTTTGCAAAAATCTGCGTGAGTGCCGACTTCATTCTTTCTACATATATATATATATATTTATGTATATATATATACATACACTGCTCAAAAAAAAATAAAAGGAACACTAAAATAACACATCCTAGATCAAAATGAATGAAATATTCTTATTAAATACTTTGTTCTTTACATAGTTGAATGTGCTTACAACAAAATCACACAAAACTTATCAATGGAAATAAAATTTATTAACCCATGGAGGTCTGGATTAGGATTCACACTCAAAATTAAAGTGGAAAAACACACTACAGGCTGATCAAACTTTGATGTAATGTCCTTAAAACAAGTCAAAATGAGGCTCAGTAGTTTGTGTGGCCTCCACGTGCCTGTATGACCTCCCTACAATGCCTTGGTATGCTCCTGATGAGGTGGCGGATGGTCTCCTGAGGGATCTCCTCCCAGACCTGGACTAAAGCATCCGCCAACTCCTGGACAGTCTGTGGTGGAGCGAGACATGATGTCCCAGATGTGCTCAATTGGATTCAGGTCTGGGGAATGGGCGGGCCAGTCCATAGCATCAATGACTTCGTCTTGCAGGAACTGCTGACACACTCCAGCCACATGAGGTCTAGCATTGTCTTGCATTAGGATGAGCCCGGGGCCAACTGCACCAGCATATGGTCTCACAAGGGGTCTGAGGATCTAATCTCGGTACCTAATGGCAGTCACGCTACCTCTGGCGAGCACATGGAGGGCTGTGCGGCCCCCCAAAGAAATGCCAACCCACACCATTACTGACCCACTGCCAAACCGGTCATGCTGGAGGATGTTGCAGGCAGCAGAACGTTCTCCTTGGCGTCTCCAGACTCTGTCACGTCTGTCACATGTGCTCAGTGAGAACCTGCTTTCATCTGTGAAGAGCACAGGGTGCCAGTGGTGAATTTGCCAATCTTGGTGTTCTCTGGCAAATGGCAAACGTTCTGCACGGTGTTGGGCTGTAAGCACAACCCCCACCTGTGGATGTCGGGTCCTCATACCACCCTCATGGAGTCTGTTTCTGATCGTTTGAGTAGACACATGCACATTTGTGGCTTGCTGGAGGTCATTTTGCAGGGCTCTGGCAGTGCTCCTCCTGTTCCTCCTTGCACAAAGGCAGAGGTAGCAGTCCTGCTGCTGGGTTGTTGCCCTTCTACGGCCTCCTCCACATCTCCAGATGTACTGGCCTGTCTCCTGGTAGTGCCTCCAGGCTCTGGACACAGCAAACCTTCTTGCCACAGCTCGCATTGATGTGCCATCCTGGATGAGCTGCACTACCTGAGCTACTTGTGTGGGTTGTAGACTCCGTCTCATGCTACCACTAGAGTGAAAGCACCGCCGCTTTCAAAAGTATCAATATCCATATACCTAGATTTGTTCATACAACCATGCATCCAGAGCACTTTTTCCTATCTTAAAGATTCCACGATGTTGCTTAGACATCTGGAGGAGTTACAGATTGTTCCTGTGACTGTCACTATGGTGACACTTGATGTCTCCAGCCTCTATACCTGCATCCCTCACCGGGCAGGTGTGGAGGCAGTGAGACATTTATTGGTCAATAATCCACTGTATAAGGGACCTGATATAGAATTCTTTTTGACCCTTCTCATGTTTACCCTTACGCACAATTATTTTTTATTTGATGGCCAGTTTTACCGCCAGAAAACCGGTTGTGCTATGGGGTCGGCAGTGGCACCGTCACTAGCCAACTCATTCATATGGGAGGTGGAACGTGAATTATTTTTTGAGAATGCTAGTATAGCGGAGGGCATGTTTGTGTACTATAGGTATATTGACGATCTCCTGGTGTTCTGGGACGGGGATTTGCAATATTTACTTACACATATTGACAATCACAATAAGTCTTTCAGTCCAATTAAACTCACATATAACACCAGTTCCACAGAGATTCATTACCTAGACATAAAAATTTTGATTGTCCAGCAACGGATACAAACAACATTGTACACGAAGCCCACGGATAGAAACAGCCTGCTTAGGTATAACAGCTTCCACCCACGGTCCACTGTTAGGGGTCTTCCATATTCTCAGTACTTGAGGGTATGTAGGACCACTAGTGACCCAGAGGATACCGTGAGGCAGTTGGAGATTATGACAAAAAAATTTTTAGACAAGGGCTATCCCATCCTTGAGTTAGAAAAAGCCAAAAATAGGGCAATAGGCCAGACACGTCAAACCCTTTTGTCAGAGACCAGCACAAAGCAGAAAAAGGAGTCTCTACAGAACTCCATTCCGTGGATCACGGAATTTAACACACATAGTGCAGCTAAAAAGAAATATGTTAAATCATGGTGGCCGTTGGTGGCATCTGATCCAGGTTTGAATGGCCTGCATGGCACTCGTCTGCTTGCAGGCCATTCTAGAAGTAAGAACATCAAGGACATTATTGTCCGGACCGACATCACTGGGTTTGGACAAAACAAGATAACTAATTTTCTAACTAGAAAAAACGGATGCTATCGATGTCTGGGATGTACAACATGTGGATACCTCCAGACTGGAGACACCATTGTACATGCCCAGTCTGGTAAGAGATTTAAAATTGGATGGCCCCTTAGCTGTTCCTCTAAATTTGTGATTTATGTGCTGTTCTGTCCATGTGGGCTCCAGTATGTAGGTAAAACGGTGTGCCAATTTAAAGAGAGAATGGCACAGCATAGGGGGGCCATTAGAGCCGCACTTTCTTCAGGGCACAGCGAACAACCGGTGGCACGCCACTTTGCCCGATTGGGACATGGTGTGGCCACCATACGTTATAAAATTATCGATCATGTACCCCTATCACTGCGACGTGGTGATAGACATAAAAGATTACTACAGCTGGAGGCCCGGTGGATCTACCGCCTTGACACCATGGCTCCCAAAGGCCTGAATGAGACCATGGGTCTTAATTGTTTTCTCTGAATATTTCTACATCAGGCTGGTGTGGTACACATGTCTGACACAGGATGACACGATATAAAATGTCTACAGGGGTAACATGTAATTGCAAGTATATTTGATTCAAGTTTAAATTCATACCCTTGCATACATTTGTAGGTAGTGTATATAGAGTTTATTATTACACCCGTATGTATTTATTGAGGCATATGTTTATGTGTCACAAGCTATATATAACTTATTACATGAGAATGTTATTCTTAAAATTTGACCCAGAATTAACAACTGTGTAGCAGCGGATTCTATGGGATGCATATCA
Source organism: Pseudophryne corroboree (assembly GCF_028390025.1). Lineage (NCBI taxonomy): Eukaryota > Metazoa > Chordata > Amphibia > Anura > Myobatrachidae > Pseudophryne > Pseudophryne corroboree. The sequence goes on along the minus strand of NC_086447.1, from coordinate 457,559,246 downwards.
GTTTTATTTGTTTGTAATACTGTCACAGCTTTTGTCATAATTTTTCTGTGTGTATATATGGTTGTAAGATGGATGATCTGACACTGCTGGTAAACGGGATGCGGCTAGCATGGTTTGCTGTCATATGCATTGATATATGCTTTAGTTTAACCATCTAACGGTTCACGGGTTTCCGTGACAACGCTGGCGGCGTCCTGGTATACGAGCGATGCCGCGTCTCCATGGTAATGCACCCAGCAGTCATTTCAGTGGTCCGCGTCACTTCCTCTTCCGGCAACAGCCGTGTATGCAGGGGGGAGTGGCGGAGGACTCCGTGGATGCTGGCGGGAATACTGAAAATTTTCCATTGGTGGGGGTAAGGTATAAAGTTTGTTTTATGCTCACTTGTTGTTATCCTGATGAAGGGGGACAACCCCAAAACGTTGATGATGTGATGATACATTAAAGCTTGATTGCTTTATTTATGCACGAGTTATTACGTCTCTGAGTGCCGCTTCTTGTTCATTGCTATATATTTATGTATATATATATATATACATACACTGCTCAAAAAAAATAAAAGGAACACTAAAATAACACATCCTAGATCAAAATGAATGAAATATTCTTATTAAATACTTTGTTCTTTACATAGTTGAATGTGCTTACAACAAAATCACACAAAACTTATCAATGGAAATAAAATTTATTAACCCATGGAGGTCTGGATTAGGATTCACACTCAAAATTAAAGTGGAAAAACACACTACAGGCTGATCAAACTTTGATGTAATGTCCTTAAAACAAGTCAAAATGAGGCTCAGTAGTTTGTGTGGCCTCCACGTGCCTGTATGACCTCCCTACAATGCCTTGGTATGCTCCTGATGAGGTGGCGGATGGTCTCCTGAGGGATCTCCTCCCAGACCTGGACTAAAGCATCCGCCAACTCCTGGACAGTCTGTGGTGGAGCGAGACATGATGTCCCAGATGTGCTCAATTGGATTCAGGTCTGGGGAATGGGCGGGCCAGTCCATAGCATCAATGACTTCGTCTTGCAGGAACTGCTGACACACTCCAGCCACATGAGGTCTAGCATTGTCTTGCATTAGGAGGAGCCCGGGGCCAACTGCACCAGCATATGGTCTCACAAGGGGTCTGAGGATCTAATCTCGGTACCTAATGGCAGTCACGCTACCTCTGGCGAGCACATGGAGGGCTGTGCGGCCCCCCAAAGAAATGCCACCCCACACCATTACTGACCCACTGCCAAACCGGTCATGCTGGAGGATGTTGCAGGCAGCAGAACGTTCTCCTTGGCGTCTCCAGACTCTGTCACGTCTGTCACATGTGCTCAGTGAGAACCTGCTTTCATCTGTGAAGAGCACAGGGCGCCAGTGGTGAATTTGCCAATCTTGGTGTTCTCTGGCAAATGGCAAACGTTCTGCACGGTGTTGGGCTGTAAGCACAACCCCCACCTGTGGATGTCGGGTCCTCATACCACCCTCATGGAGTCTGTTTCTGATCGTTTGAGTAGACACATGCACATTTGTGGCTTGCTGGAGGTCATTTTGCAGGGCTCTGGCAGTGCTCCTCCTGTTCCTCCTTGCACAAAGGCAGAGGTAGCAGTCCTGCTGCTGGGTTGTTGCCCTTCTACGGCCTCCTCCACATCTCCTGATGTACTGGCCTGTCTCCTGGTAGTGCCTCCAGGCTCTGGACACAGCAAACCTTCTTGCCACAGCTCGCATTGATGTGCCATCCTGGATGAGCTGCACTACCTGAGCTACTTGTGTGGGTTGTAGACTCCGTCTCATGCTACCACTAGAGTGAAAGCACCGCTGCTTTCAAAAGTGACCAAAACATCAGCCAGAAAGCATAGGAGCTGAGAAGTGGTCTGTGGTCACCACCTGCAGAACAACTCCTTTATTGGGGGTGTCTTGCTAATTGCCTATAATTCCCACCTGTTGTCTATTCCATTTGCACAACAGCATATAAAATTGATTGTCAATCAGTGTTGCTTCCTAAGTGGACAGTTTGATTTCACAGAAGTGTGATTGACTTGGAGTTACACTGTGTTGTTTAAGTGTTATTTTTATTTTTTTGAGCAGTGTATATATATATATATATATATATATATATATAGGCAACACATATAGATCTAAATTCTAAAATAAATACTATAGATAACAATAGATACAGTGGGGCAAAAAAGTATTTGGACAGCCACCGATTGTGCAAGTTGACCCACTTAAAAAGATGAAAGAGGTTTGTAATTTCCATCATAGATACACTTCAACTGTGAGAGACAGAATCTGAAAAAAACCCAGGAAATCACATTGTATGATTTTGAAACAATTTACTTGTATATTCTTGTGAAAAATAAATATTTGGACACCTACCAAGCAGCAAGATTTCTGGCTCTCACAGACCTGTTACTTCTTCTTTAAGAAGCTCTTCTATCCTCCACTTGTTACCTGTATTAATGGCACCTGTTTGAACCGGTTATCTGTATAAAAGACACCTGTCCACACCCTCAAACAGTCAGACTGCTACCTCTCCACCAAGGCCAAGACCAGAGAGCTGTCTAAGGACACCAGGGACAAAATTGTAGAGTTGCACAAGGCTGGGATGAGCTACTCGACAATAGGCAAGTAGCTTGGTGAGAAGAGATCAACTGTTGGTGCAATTATTAAAAAAATGGAAGAAATACAAGATCACTGACAATCTCCCTTGACCTGGGGTTCAATGCAAGATCTCACCTCGTGGGGTATCAATGATCTTGAGAACAGTGAGGAATCAACCCAGAACTACACGGTGGGACCTGGTCAATGACCTCAAGAGAGCTGGGACCACAGTTACAAAGGTTACCATAAGTAACACACTACGTCGTCTTGGATTGAAATCCTGCAGTGTCCAAAAGGTCCTCCTGCTTAAGCTAGCACATGTCCAGGCCTGTGTAAAGTTTGCTAGTGACCATCTGGATGATCCAGCGGAGGATTGGGAGATTGTAATTTGGTCAGATGAGAGCATAATCGAACTCTTTGGTATAAACTCCACTCGTCATGTTTGGAGGGAGAAGAATGACGAATGGCATCCCAAGAACACCATACCCACTGTGAAGCATGGGGGTGGAAACATCATGCTTTGGGGCTGCATTTCTGCAAAGGGGACAGGACAACTGATCCGTATTAAGGAGAGGATGAATGGGGCCATGTATCATGAGATTTTGGGCAAAAACCTTCCTTCAGTAAGAGCATTGAAGATGTAACGTGGCTGGGTTCCAGCATGACAATGACCCCAAACACACCGCCCGGGCAACTAAGAAATGGCTCTGTAAGAAGCATTTCAAGGTCCTGGAGTGGCCTAGCCAGTCTACAAAACCTCAACCTAATAGAAAATCTGTGGAGGGAGTTGAAAGTCTGTGTTGCCTGGCGACAGCCCCAAAACATGACAGATCTAGAGAAGATCTGCATGGAAGAGTGGGCCAAAATACCTGCCACAGTGTGTGCAAACCTGGTCAAGAACTGCAGGAAACGTTTCACCTCTGTAATTGCCAACCAAGGTTATAGTACAAAGTATTAAGTTAAACTTTTTGATTGTCCAAATATTTATTTTCCGCAAGAATATACAAATAAATTGTTTAAAAATCATACAATGTGATTTCCTGTTTTTTTGGGGGTTTTTTCAGATTCTGTCTCTCACAGTTGAAGTGTACCTATGATGGAAATTACAGACCTCTCTCAACTTTTTGAGTGGGTCAACTTGCACAATCGGTGGCTCTCCAAATACTTTTTTGCCCCACAGTAAGTAAATAAATAAGACAGATATTTTGTTTTTAAATCCATACATAGAAATCTCCAGTACATTGCAAATGAGAAAGATATCCTGCTCTTGTATGATTTCTAAAACTTCAGTATAAGCAATTAAAATATTTATAGACTGTACAGATACCATATTCTAAGTTAGAAAAGATGATATTATACTACTACTACTACTACTACTACTACTACTACTACTACTACTAGTAGTACTACTACTACTACTAATATTAATAATAATAATAATAATAATAACAACCAAAATAATGAGTATGAGTAATATAAAAAAATAGTGAGTGAACAAAGATTTAACAACAGACATTTTTGTACTGAAAAACAAAGGGTGCAATTAATATAGTATGCAAGAGATCATTTTAGTATGTATCCAAAGACAAAAGAAAAATTGTCCTTCAGAAATGTGCTTCATTGTTCATCAGAGAAGTAATGAGCAATGAATTATAACAGTTTCATAAGCTTCATTCCTTCCTGTTACTAGAGCAATGCATTATTAATAAGCACTATTTTTGAAAACAAATAAACTGTTTGAAAAGCATTAACATAGTCTATTGGCTGTGATTGACACTGACTTCCGTTTTATTTTGCTGTTGGCAACAGACATTTAGGCAGAATTATGTGCATCTGGACATTACTAATAATATTCTTGTTATTCAAGCTGGCCAGGAGTGATATGGAAATTTACTCATATTATATTTGGGAGCTGAAATAGCTGGCAGAGCTTTTCTCAATGTGATCAGTAAGAAAAAGTTATTAAGTAAGAATTGTGAAACTGCAGATTATTTTACATTTGTTCATATTTACATGAGGATGCAAATCCAATTACAATGCAATTAGCATGAAAGTGAGTTATATGTATAAATGACAAATTTCCAAGATTAGACTGGGAACTCAAATATTGTAGACAAGAAAACAGCAAATATGATGCATGCAGGCACAACATTACAAACTATATTTTTTAATTAAGTATGAATAAACATGGTTGTTTGTTAGAATTGTCTATGTTATTACAAAACTCCCAAAATCACAATGCATAAATATGACAATATTTTTTCTTGACCATAAGATATTAGAAACATAAAAATACATGAATTGCCTGATTTAGACATGATTTATTTATATTGTATTAAGTGCAGTAAGACTAAGTGAGCAAGTCTGCAGGAGCTGTACAGGAATACACAGAGCGATCTGGTATTTGCAACTCGGAAGACTCGTAGGGCTCACACAGCAGGACTTGCACACAGGCAACTGCAACACACTGGTGTGAATCTCAGAAAGTCACTGGAATACTTGGTACCACAGCTGGTGGACTGAACAACAGGGAATCAGTATCCTGAAGATGACTACACCCACTGGCACTCCCAGATAACTGGTAGAAAGTTGGCGTTGGAGCAGGGGGATGCACATATGGAGTGGAATATAAGCATGGGAAGCCGTGTCTTTGACCACCAGACTGTGAAATGACATTATATAGATCATAGTAGTGTATGTTCATGGACCCCCCATCCCAGTGTCTCCGACCCTGCCAGGAAAGTATCTTCACCCTTCCCTTCCCCAACCAGCTCACTGCCCCATCTAACTGCCCATCAGCAAGAACCACCCAAGCCAGTCCAGTCAGTGTCCTCCCCTCATTCAGCCCAGTGTACCCCCTTCTCCAGCCTAGTGTTCCCCTCTTCTCCAGTCTAGTGTTTGCCCTCCCTCTACTACATCACTGCCCCCTTCCCATCCAGCCCCCTATATATCACCAATTGCCACTCACATTACCCACTGCCTTTCACCCTGTACCTGGTGTGACCCACTGCCTCTTCCTGTCACCCACTTCTTGTCATCCTCTCCATGGCATCACCCACTGCCATTCCCGCCTTCACCCACTACCTCTCTTCATCACCCTCTTCCTGTCACTCACTGCTTCTCCCCATCATCCTTCCTGTCACCCACTGCCTCTCCATCTCCCATATCTTTACCAGTCACCCCTCTCTCCTGTCACTGACTAACTCTCCCCATCATCCTCTACATCACCAACTAGAATTGTGTGCCCTGGGCAGATGCCCAATGTGCTTATACATTAACATGGCCCTGATTGGATCCCTCTCAGGGAACAATACTGAGAAAAAACTATAGGCTTCTAATAAGGAGCGCCATCTATAACTTTGTTCCAGTCTCCTAAAGGTTTTGCGTTCCAGTGTTTGGTGCATATGGGGAATGTGATAAAGCCTCCGAAAACTGATTTTGATGGACTTTTTGCAGTTGATGCACTGTGCCCAATATGTCTACTATCAGTTAATGGTGGTCAGGGCTTTTTTTTTGCGTAATGCATATTTTTTAAATTCCTTTATTTCAGCATTGCATTTTACAATAGTAACAATACATGCTAATAATAATCATTATCAGCATTTATACAGATGGAGCCACGCTCATTGAGCGTGGCTGCATCAAAGACAGGGGCATGCAACATGTCTAGGCACGCCTGCGCCTCGCTGCCACACATACAGAGACAATCCCATTTAGTTTTAAAGGGGTGCATGCGTGTCTATGACGCATGCATGTCTCATTCGTGCCCGGCGGTGTGCCTTGCCGGGCGCACCTACTCGCAGATGGAGCTACGATTAGCATTGCTCCATTTTTAGTTACTGTATAGAGAAACATAGTATTTGATGGCAAATAAGAACCACTTGGTCCATCTAGTCTGCCCTTTTGTTAGCCTTATGATAACTTCAAAACCTATTTGATCCTTAGTTCTTTGTAAGGCTATCCTTATATAACTCCCAAACATGTTTAAATTGATCTTTTGTATTAGTCTCTACCACCTCTGATGGCGACTATCAAATTTGTCCACTACCATTTCTGTGACATAATGTTTCCTCAAATTTACCCTGAACCACAGTAATCTAGAAGAGTTCATATCAATGACCTATACAGTGGCAATATTACTTATTTCATTCTGCTACTGATTCCCCTCCCTATTATTATTATTATTAATATTATTATTATTACCAGTTATTTATATAGCGCACACATATTACGCAGCCCTGTACAGAGAATATTTGTCCATTCACATCAGTCCCTGCCCTGGTGGAGTTTACAATCTATATTCCCTATCACATGTACACGCACACACATTCACGCTAAGGTTAATTTTTATTGGGAGCCAATTAACCTACCAGTATATTTTTGGATTGTGGGAGGAAACCGGAGTACCCGGAGGAAACCCACGCAAGAACGGGGAGAATTTACAAACTTCGCTCCCTATGCAACCAACCAGAGATGCTCCCTGCAAGGAATACATAATGTCCCTACTTTGAGTGGAACTTGTAACAGACAACTCCCACTTTACAATAGGTAGATTAAAATCTTCCATAATTATTATCTCTCCCAATCATGCCATTTTAGTGACGTCCTAAAATAGGTTCCTGTGAAGTTACTCTTCCTGCCCTGGTGGTATGTAGATCACCCCAATACAAAGATTCTCCATCTCCCCTGTTTCTGTAGTCATCCAAAGGACCTTAGTTTTTTTCTTCAGTACTTTGTATTAAGGTAGTATTTATATTTTTGTTTACATACATTGCTACCCCTCTTCTAATTCTTCCATGACTGTCATTCCTAAATACAGTATAGGACAGCATGTCCTGGTATAGCTACAGATGTATCCTTATTCATTTTATGGGAAATTACTTGCAGCATGCATACTATAATAGCAACTATATCCAGATCATCCCTTGTCATTATTGCAATTTGTTCTGGGATTTTATCCCCTAAGCTTCTAGCGTTTGCACATACTGTAGCTCTATTCATCTCTCTTCCAGTTTTCTTTTTTATTTCGATCTGGATTGTCTTCTGTTACTGTACATATGCTTCCTGTTCCATTTGCCTGCAGAAACAATATCTCTTGGTTCAGGTACCAGATTGCTTTATTCCTATTTGGTTTACTGCCACCCTCTGCTATTTTAAATAGTTCCAAACTGCTCACTTAGTATTCTGGATCCCTTTGGAGATGGGTGAAGGTCTCCACTTTTGTATAAGACCCTATCTTGCCAGATGGCATGAAAATGGTCTATTAATCCAAATCGCTCCTCATTGCACCACTTCTTTAGCCACACATTGATATTTCTGACACAATGAGTTCTGTCTTAATCTCTGTGTAATAGCAATACTGCTTAAAAAAATTACAGTCTTTACAGCCGTCCCTAACTTTCTAAATTCATCTTTTATGGCCATGAATTCAGCATTAGCCAGGTCTGTTGTCCCACATCCCCATCTTTTCTTGCTGTCTTCACAATTTGCTGAAAGTTTAATATATGTTTAAGAACACTTAAACGCAACTTTATTTATGGCCCTAAGAGTAGTGCCTATTTACAAGATACTGGTCCCTTTGTTTAAATATAGCATATTTAGAAATCTTTATTGTAATTTCAGAAATTGTTCCCTACAGTAAGGACTCATGCATTTTTTATTGCTTTGGACAATTATTTTTATTATTTAATCTAAAATACATATAAAATGGTCTGACACTGTTGTTTTAGTGTTACCATATTAGAAACAATGTCACTAGCTCAGTGGTACCCAAACTTTTCTGAATTACGGCATCCTAGAATATATGTACACATTGTATATGTACAGTAGCAGGATTTTTACAAATTTGTATAGTCTGCATGGCCCTCAATGCTGTTTAGCAGATAATTTTATTGTTAGAGAGGAATGTGCACCAGCAATATTTCCTTTCACACTCCCCTATTGAAGCAATCTAGCACCTATACGAAGATGGTCACTGGACATTTTAATGCGCATAAGCACCCGTGCTATCTTTATTGTGTTGAGCGTGGCACTGCTAAATAGATATGTAACCCCTAGCTTCAATTGTGAGTACCTACAAATAGCCTGTATTACCACGGTTACATGACCAGATGGTTCTGCTATAATTATTGCTTATACCTCTGTTACCATTATTACCATTGAGTACTGATGTATTGCTGTATCCTACAATAAACCTGCAGTTCTGGCCAGAACCAGCCCTAGGCATAGCCATATTAGGGAAATGTCAAGGGGCAACTGTAATGTCTATGAGCATCCTAAGCCAAGCCTGGGACAGCAGAGGATTGGGGAACCAAAACGACAGCAGCTCAGTTGCAGTTGGGCAGTAGGCAATGGGCAGCTCATGCACAGAAGCTAATTTTTTTACTACAAGTAAATGGAAGATGGAAGGGCTGCTGCACATGCCCCACTGCAGCAGCTACTCCCATGTGCCTTTGAGGAGTTTGTGAGTCACACATCACAGCTCCACCTCCAGCTAGCTGCACTTCAGCCACCATGACCAAGTGGAGCAAGGAGTCAGGAAACTGCAGGGGCATCTTAAGAGCTTTAAGTAAGGCAGCTCAGCAGGTATGCTGTGCTGTGAGGGGGGGTGCCGGCCGGGTGAGGGGTGATAGATGTTGCTGCTACTGCTGTAAAGTGTGTTGCTGGGTGAGTGGTGCTTGCTCTGCTTGGAGAGGGGTGATGGGTGCTGGTTGATGGTGCTGTTCTAGAAGATAGGTGCTGGGTAAGGAGTACTGACATGCTGTGTTGGTAGAGTGGTGATTGTTGATGTGCTGGAAGATGGGTGCTGGATGAGGGGTGCTAACATGCTGTGCTGGGTGTTGGTTAAGGAGTGATGAGTGCTGTGCTGGGAGAGGGGTGCTGGGTGAGGAGTGATGAGTGCTGTTCTGGTAGAGGGATGTTGTGTGATGGGCGCTGAGCTTTGAGATGGATAGTGAGGAGTGCTGGCATGCCTTTTTGGGAGAGAGGTGTTGAGTGAGGTATACTGTGCTAGGTGAAGGGTGATGGGTGCTGTTCTGGGACATGGTTGTTGGGTAAGGGGTGTTGACATGCTGAGCTTGGAGTGGGATAATGGGTGCTGTGCTGGAAGAGGGATGATGGGTGCTGTGTTGGGTAACGGGTAAGGGGTGCTGACATGTGTTGTATGAGTTTGATTAAGTTTCTGTATAACAGAGCCAACAAGTCTGTGAGTCCACAATTGTAACATAAACCAGGCAGAGCAAACAAGTCTGCAATCCCAGGAAAAGCTTGTAATCCAGTAGCCACAATGATCCCAGGCACATTCCTCAGCACTCTTGTAGGAGACCAGTAGCTTTCAGAAACAAAAACACACACACACTTCAGATCTCTTGCATTCTCTTTTTAAAAAGGGTTCCAATTTCAACCACTAAAGTCCCTCCTGCAAAGGGGGATCTTTGGAAAAGCTTTCCCTGATTGGTAAAGTTCAATGAGGGTGTGTAAAAGAGATGAGTCAAGATAAGATTCCCCTGCTGTTTTCATGCCCCTGTGTCTGACTCAGTTTTTGGGGAGAACAATGAGATCTTGATGCAATTAATCCTTTGGTGATGGTGGATGATAGTCAGTCACTTCCTGTTTTAACTCCTTATAGTCATTTGTGACATCAGAGGGGCTCCAGCTGCTCCCAGCTTTCTGTCCTTAAAGCAGTGCCACATTGGATGATATTGCTCATTTTCACCCTTCTGAGTGACTTTTTTTAAATATCACCCAGTGTGGCCAGTGCGAACGATGAATGATGCGAACTCCCACTAGATATAGCTAGAATTGATCTACAGGGACAGATGACAGACTGTTTACTTAACCACTTAACTGATGATTTTTCCCTTCAAAAGCATTAACAACATTGTTTTTTAAAATGTATTTTATTTAATAAAGTTGAAAAAGTATTTTTTAAAATATTTAAACATTATATTATGCACAACAATAGATGCCGGGGTGCACAGGTGACACTAGAAAATGCACTACCACTGCACGTGGTAAAGGATAAAGATATATTTTATGTGAATTAAAATTAAAATTGACACTCCTCTAAAAACGAGTGGCTGCAACCTTAAACAGTGTAATATGTGCTTGGAGAACACATAAATAGTAAAATTTGAGTAAGTGGAGAAAAGGGTACCTTCTAGTGTCTAAAAAAATGTAAATAGTATATACCCAGTGTGAGTAGGAAGGGGACACTACTTATCTGGTGTGAAACCTTCTTCTGTCATGAGACCAACATTGGAGCATAAAAAAGATAAGAGAAATATATCATAGCGCGTACAGTTTTCATACAATTTTCATACCATTGTGTAACATAAAACCAGTTGCATATAAAAAACCTTGTAGGGATAAGCAAATCCCACAATTTAAAATCCACAGCTAGGGATATTTAAAAGGTTTTTCACAAATTTTAATACAACACATAAAAACAAATGGTAAAAATGCAAGCGTACAGGATAAAGAGTAAATCAAGCGTGAGTAATTAGACTTCATCATGGGTATTAGATTATGCACATCTGCAGAACGGATCTCCTCGTCAAAAACGGGGGGACAGGGTGGGACGGCGCAGTTGCATGAAATCTGACCATGCCAGTTAAGTGGTTAATAAGGTTATTATCATTAGAGATTCACCACATAGGTTATGATTTAATTACACGGACGATGCCCTTATTTTCTGTTACCAAACTTCACACACATTAGTAGCACATTACATTTGTTAACCTGACACTGGTAGCTATTTCACTTCCCTTAGAATCAGAAATAAGGAATTAGGGTACTGTCACGTATGTTCAGATATCATAACGGTGTACACTAATGATATCCCCCATGCACTTCAATTAGGATAATACGTTAATAAGGCACAGTGTATTGCAGCCGACCACTAAGTAGCCCTCTCTTTCTTTGTTTTTTACATGTATTAAGATGCTGACATATGAACAATTGTTACACATATGTTTATTCCATTTTAGATTCTTTGTCACATCCAATAAATAAGGTTATCACACCATATGTTCTAACACATTGAGAAGGGACATATATTACCATTAACACCCATATGATATATATGTTGTCATTTAGCTTTAAACTTGTATATTGTTCAGGGTCCACAACATGGGGAGTAAACCTTACACATATCATATTGCATGAGTATCTGCATTATTGTATCTGCAGGGTACAGAGATATATCCTAATATCTTGACTCCCCATTGTCACAACTGAGGGCTGGTGTCGGTAGCTAGAGGCCTCAGTTGTAGGGGCTATCGGGTACGTGAATTTAGGAGGCAGGAGGGGACTCCTAGACAGGTGTAGTATGGTATGCCGGCGGCCGGGCTCCTGGCGACCAGCATACCGGCGCTGGAAGCCTGACCGCCGGCATACCGACAGCCTGGCAAGCGCAAAGGAGCCCTTTGCGGGCTCGCTGCACCCGCCACGCTGCGGACACGGTGGCGCACTACACACTATTTATTCTCCCTCCAGGGGGGTCGTGGACCCCCACGAGGGAGAATATCTGTCAGTATGCCAGATGTCGGGATTTCGGCGCCAGTATACTGTGCACCGGGATCCCAACATTCGGCATACTGAAGACCACCCCTCCTAGACATGTGCTGAGTTTGTAGTACCAAGTGCCCGAAGGTGTGACCACGACAACAGGAAGTGCCTTTGAGGGTTTTTATTAAATCATAAGAATGTGCAACCAAACAATAACAGTCACAAGTGAGTCTCTGAATCACAACTGGTAATGACCAGTAATCCGGAGTATAAGTGGGAGTGCTTAACACTTGGTAATACAGGTGGAATATAGAGTGATGTTGGGGATCGTAGAAAAAGCGTGAGCGATGCTAGGGATCGCAGGTAAAGCTTGAGTGATGCTAGGGATCGCAGGTAAAGCTTGAGTGATGCTAGGGATCGCAGGTAAAACTTGAGTGATGCTAGGGATCGCAGGTAAATACTCCACTGTTAGAGTGAGTAATGGAGACAGGGGATTACTAGAGAGTGGCTGCTGGAAGCCGGAGTCATACACTCTGCTTGCGCTGGGTGCGGGAACTAGAAAGTCAGGTTGCACCACAGAGCCTCAGCACCGGAGAACTGGAGCTGCACTGCAGAGGGTAACCACCAGGGAGTCAGGCTATACTGCAGGGAGAGTTCACAGGAGAGTCCTTAATGAAGCTGCATACTTGAATGCTGGAGAGACAATGGAAGCACTGACAACCCTCTGGGAGCTGAGACAGGATATTTATACCTGCTCAATAGCAGGGATTGGCTGACAATTAGGTTCAGACTCCAGCAGCACTGTGGATAGGTGAGGAGTGTATCATGTGATTAGATCCAAAATGACTGCGCCCATTGACAGGGATTGAAGGGGAAAAGCACTCTGAGACCATGTGTCAAACAATAATGGTGGCAGAGGCCGCAACAGCATAAACTCAACGCACCCATACGCGCACAGTGGCCACAGGGATGATGGTGGCGGCCGTGGCACACAGAGGACGCACATCCAGCGGGGAACCACAGGCGCGGCAGTGACGGGCACGGCGGGGCTGAGAGCGCCATACCACCGCAAGTGAGTACACTGTGGAGGCCGCTGAACCAGCGCTGCAGGCCAGAAGCAAGAGATGTAAGCCACAACATAGCTATAGCCCGGCCCTGGCTCACTGAGCCAACTCAGGAGACACCTAAAAGGCAAGAAACGGCGTCCAGTTACCCGGACCGTGACACCCATTAGTTCAAGGGTAACATAAAATGTCATTTCTGTCCACTGAGTATTTGTTTGCTTATCTGTAGGTTCCATTTTTAGTATTATTTAAACTAAATCATTATGATTTTAACCTAAAAGCAGCATCCATAGAAGGGACGCTGTCCATTCACAGAGCATGAACTTCCTCCTCTGACCCTCCGCCCTTACTATAGCGAGCGTCTATCTATCCCCATTGATTGGGGATGACTGCTAACTTCCTCCTCCCATGTTGTGCCTCCACGTTAGTGAACGCCCATATACCCATGTCAAATCAGGGCTGACTGACATATTACGTGGTGGGGGTTAGTCATTACCGTAACTGGAAATAGCGCTATAAGTAGCATTCACAAACATATAGGATACCACTGAGTCAGCGCTGTATGGAGGTCAAGATCGATCGTATTCTTATAATCTCTTACTCTTTAGACCAGTAGACCGGAAAAGGAAAGAGAAATATGGAACATAGTGCAGTACCTTACGTTAAAAGGTTTTAATTCACACAATTTACACCACACATTAACATAAAATATCCTAGATAACACTGCTTAGTTATCATTAAAATTACAGCCTATGCTGTTGGGCATTCATTGGTGGACTCAATCCGACATAGATACAGGTAGTGGGTAATTACCAGAACAAGGTAGAAACTGGCAAAGTACAGTTCCACAGGCGTGCCGACGTCAGGCCTTTCCAGCTGCAGCAGGAGAGTCTATCTGATGTCAGTTCAGCCCTCTTGGTCTGGCATTGATGGTACCACGTCCTCCTCTGGTCGGTAAAGTCCACTGGGGCACCCACGCGTTCCGACCCTGCCTGGGTCTTTCTCAAGGTCAGCTCCCTCTGTGAATGCCTCATCTACATCCTGGTCCGGTTTAAAAATCCCCCCTTCTTCTATGATTGGTCCCGGCACAGCTGGTCCCTATACATAGATTACCTAATTGTCTCTGACACTCGTGTGCCGGGTACCTCCTCCCTATGACACTCCCCCTGACTGTTTCCAATCGGGATATCGCAATGTTCTTTCAGTCCGGTCACGTTTTTTCACAGTGACGTATCGTGATTTTGTCCCCGGGTTCCATGTACGGAAACGTTGGTAATCTCCTCCTCTGGTCACGTGAAGATACGTACGTCATTACGTCATCACGTCTTATTGTTTCCCGTTGTCACGGCAACCATTTACTCCCGTAGTCACTATGGCTTCAATGGTTGTCACGGAGACTGGATCTCAGAACAAATATCGGACTGTTTAGATTTGGCGGCCCCGGGTACTCGAACGGCGGCTTGGGGAGGAGAGTATTGCATGCGGTGGGGTATAAGGGGGTATGTTTTGTTCATGTTTTGTGTTTGTTCTGTATTCGTGTGGTCCTGAGGACGGGGCACTGGCCTCGAAAGTACTCGACCTGACTTTTAATACACGTTTGCTACTTTTCTAATATTGATGACTCCAGAGTTCCTTCTTAAATGGATTTGTGTTTAACCTGATGTGGCACCGGAGCAAATTGCACTTTCAGTGGAGTGCCGGCAGTATATGGTTTTATATATATATATATATATATATATAAAGACAGTAAAAAGTTAAAGTTAACAAGATATCATGCAGTTTTCTTGTTTTTTCTGTTCTATTTTACGTTTACATAAGACCTACTGTGCTTAATCTTTCCATACTGGATGTCCACAAAAACATGTTCCTATGACTGTGTTTCATTTCTGCCATAAGATTATGAAAGATATTTCACAACAGATGGGTCTTAAGACCATACAGCATCAAGAAAGAATAAATATATTAGCACTATGTGTGCTCACAAAAATAAGTGACAGTGAAGATATCACATTGCTTTCTTAAACTCTTAATTTTAGGATCACACAGTGTATCATCTTTGTTACTGTAGCAACAGCTAAGAATTAAAAAAAAAAGCATGTAAACCTTGTGTGATTGCTATGTAGTTTATTGCCAGAAATGGATGTAGGTAGACAAAATGTTTCTGTTGACAAATATTTTCTGTATATTTTTCTTCAGTTCGTATGGAAGCACTCTTTTCATTGTTGTGGTGTTGACAATGTTCTTTGCCGTCTTAAGTCTAGGAGATGTACAGAAACTGTAGCCAAATACTGTATGCACTTCAACTTAACACCCACTGAAGGAAAACATAATTGTTATTGTCACGTCTGTTTTCTTATGTGGCCAAGAAATTTACAATCAAAGTGCAGAGAGTATAACTAACAGCTTTCTTCTCAGATGTTCATAGTCACGTGTGATGACCCATCACAGGAAAAGAAATGGAACACAAAATTAGAGATACATTTGGCATTACAGTGTAGAATATTAATAATGCATATTTGGAAGGCAGCACAGTAGTTATGCGTACTTTCTAGGAGTTTAGCCAGTAATTTAGCTCTACATTGATAGTTTAGTTAAGGCAAAATGCAGATACTTACTTCACAGCCTGCATGAGGCTTGTAAATATTCAGTATTTATGATAGAAATACTTGTATCCTTGTTTTAGATTATATTGTTCATTGCTACATAGTATTATTTGTAGTATTTCCAATTGCAATTGCAATATTGTGTGTGCGCTTTGGTTAAGAATATATATGTTCTATGTGTAACAAAAAAGATATTTTTTAAGTGGCATTCCATTACTTTGAACTTTGCGCTATTTATACATCTTTGTCTTTTCTACCGGTTATCTATTATCAGATCTCACAGTGTCTAAGCAGCAGTTTTAATTTAATGTGCTAAAGGTTGCCTCTTAAATTACTTTTAGACATTTGTAGACAGACTGATTAGATAATGCTAAGGGCAGTATCGGACTTGTGCATAAAGGGCCCAACAGGACATGTACTGGTACGGGCCCATACTTATGGGTGTGGCCAGTCTCCAGGGCCTTGGCTAACCATTAAACAATACATGGTCTGAGCCCCTTTATACTATATATATATATATATATATAGAGAGAGAGAGAGAGAGAGAGAGAGAGACTAAATACTACTAGTGATGCATGATAATGTACCAGATTAATAACAGCAATGCACTTTAGAAGATATACCATAGTCCTATGCAATATAATGTAACATATGAATAATTTATAATGTAAGTGCACAGTCTAGAACCTGATCCCTAGAGGAGGGGGTGAACCCTCAGGCAGTCAGGCCCACCAGGACATTTCCGTTCTCCTACGGGCCAGTCCGAACCTGGCTAAGGGTTATGTATCTCCTAAATAATGATAGCCCTTTATTAATACATGTATTGTGCCTTCTCTTATGGTCTCTTATTTTGATTGGTCAGACAGCTTTCTCATTGGGGTATTCTGGCAGTTTTGCCATTTGTCATGGGTTGGTCCCAGAAGTGTGAGAAATGTTATGGTCTTTAAATGTAGGGACCCAGCGCTAGAACATGGAGAACTACAGAGTACAGAGTTGTTGTAATTTTGTAGTTTAAAGCTCCTGCTGGACTAAAAATAGCACTTATGCTTCTACAGAGCTTTATACTAGAGATGGGCAAGTACATTTTGTTTTGGTCCTAAATCTTAATCAAGTTTTGGTTTTGGCAAAATCAACCTCAAATGTTTTGGTTTTTGATTTGGATCTGGATTTATTTAAAAATTGATAAAAACAGCTTCAATCATATAATTTAACAATTTAACTCTTTAATCATTAGGAACCTCAGAGAGCTATTGAAAATGTACTTTCTCAGACAGGTCTTGAAATCCTCTCCTCTTTTGAGCTGCAAACACTAGTGGTTGGTTGGTTGGTTGGTTGGTTGGTTGGTTGGTTGATTGATTGATTAAATTGTTCCTCCAGTGAGTGGGAGCAAATAAGTCACCTTCTTTGTTTGTGTCAAAACCACCCTTAAATGTTTTGGTTTTGGATCTGATATCTTTAAAATTAATATAAAAAAATAATGTATTCACCTTATTGGCTAAAGGCTACATGCAACCAGCTGGCTGGTTAAGCAACAGAGCAGTAGGAAAACACCAACAGGTTGAACTCGATGGACAAATTGCCTTTTTTCGACCTCAGCAACTATGTTACTATGTTACTGACAATTTCAAATAATATGGAATGTCTATGAAACATAATGGCACAGCAGTGGCAGACAGGATAGTAGACAGGATAGTAGTTTAAAAAACTATACAACCCAAGAGAATGTTGTTTTTTATTGTTCAAGAACTAATATCTTAATAATGAAAGAATACAGAAAATATAATAGTGTAAAGGATAGGGCAATTACACCCCACAAGGCATTTTCTTAAGTGTGTATTGTTTTGATTTAGCCTTGTGCTTGATAACTGCTTTTTTCCTGTTCAACAATAAAACCCCTAGAAGGTAGACTATACTTTTTACAAAGCACATATGCACAACAAAGTGGCTAGACAGAATGGAATGGGCACAAAGTGGGTGAAATAAACCAAGTATTTTCATAGAGGCTGAGATATTTTAAAGTGATAAACATAGCTCATTTACAAGAACAATTAATTGTTTAAAGAGTTTTTTTTTATCCCTGTAGAAGAGTACTTATCAATTTACAAAGCAGACTGTTACCATGGGCTGTTCTATGTTCACTTGGCGAACAGGCCAATTCCACGACAAAACACATGTCCAAGGTTGGGGGTTCCAGGTCCCATGCACAGGACCAGAACCAGCACATTACACAAGTCTCTGATAAATATTACTTTACTTTTTATCCGTGAATTACCATATTTACCATTTATCCATCTTATTTGTACCTCATAACTTCAAACTTCAATTCAGGGGGACTCTAATTGGGACTGTGCTGGCACACACCCCCTGCACTGGTTTCTCCACCAGGGTGGGTGACCTGTTTCAGGTCTCAAAAGCAGTTCCTCCGCACTTCATCTATCTTTCACTCTACTACGGCACTGTCTTCTTGTAATCTCACCCATTTATTCACTGTTCATTTGTCACACACGAATGGGCAGTAGATGTAGAGACAAGTGGAAGTTAGTCTTTGATATTTACTACCCACTTAAGAGAAAACTATACTCAATTATCAACTATACACTAAAAGAAGATATGGTATAATACTTAAACAAAAAACTGCAACAAACGAGCGCCTAATCATCAAAATAAAAAGTGAAAACCAATACGTGTTTCATAGAATTAAATAATCACAATTTTATGTTCCTGATAGTCTGCGCTTGCCGGAATACTATGTGTTGTATTGTGGTGATAGCATAGAAAAAGAACAAACGGCTGCGCTGAATATCAGGAACAAAACATAATGTACAGAGAGCCAACGTAAAAAATAACAATGTTTATTAATAAAACATATAAAAAGATTATTTATCAAATAACCGGTGAATAATATATATAAATATATATAAGAACAATCACTAGACGTGAACTAGTGGTATATTATAATAACTCAGCTTATTGGGGTGAAAAGTTCCGTGATTCACTTGTTAGATAGTTGATAATTACCAGGTGTGTTGGTAGGATCCTAATGAATTAAAAGTCCCTCAGTTGAAATTGATATTCAATACCTTTCCAAAATGGGCTGGTAAGAGCCGAGCGTCCTCGGCTTCAATGTCCTGCAATGCCCATATACGCTGTGCAGCGGAAAGGAATGACCCGCCCCTATCCACACTCAGCTCAGGTGAAATCTTCCAGGTGTTCCTTGGTCCCCGCTGCACCATCCGTCTACAGCATCCGACATCAGCGGCTTCAGCGCACACGCCGCCACGACCGGGTTGTGAGAGAGACGGTCCATTCCTTTCCGCTGCACAGCGTATATGGGCATTGCAGGACATTGAAGCCGAGGACGCTCGGCTCTTACCAGCCCATTTTGGAAAGGTATTGAATATCAATTTCAACTGAGGGACTTTTAATTCATTAGGATCCTACCAACACACCTGGTAATTATCAACTATCTAACAAGTGAATCACGGAACTTTTCACCCCAATAAGCTGAGTTATTACAATATACCACTAGTTCACGTCTAGTGATTGTTCTTATATATATTTATATATATTATTCACCGGTTATTTGATAAATAATCTTTTTATATGTTTTATTAATAAACATTGTTATTTTTTACGTTGGCTCTCTGTACATTATGTTTCGTTCCTGATATTCAGCGCAGCCGTTTGTTCTTTTTCTATGGTATAATACTTGTATCTATAAATTATCAGATCACTGTTTATCAGTAATCAAGACTTGCCATATATATATATATATATATATATATAGGATAAAGTATATCTAGGAATTATTGATACTAATAATTATTAAAGCTACTCAAGTATCCGAAACCAAAAGCTGTTTCGCATCATTTTCAAAATTTATGTAATTTTGTCCATTGTTACTATATTTTTTTCTGCACGACCAATAAATACAGCCATAAAAAAGAGTGACTTACACTTTTATTGAGAGTCACCCACAAACTTGGCTGTTGCATACTAAATAATTTGTGTATATCATTATATATCAAAAAGATTGCTTGCTGTGCAACGTTCATGTTTTGTTTATCACAATATGTCTTGTTTTTCTGTACCTGTATAAAGCACCAAGTGTCGTGATGTATAGAAACCACACCTGGTTTTAATGCATAACAATAAAAGATTTTTCTGATGTTTTAACTACATACATTTTTCATTTCTTCCATGCGTGCCCCAACAAAAAGAGTTTTCCTTTTCTTTACTTGTTGACTGTTCTATGCAGTTCAGATTTATCACTAGACAATGCAGGTGGACACTTAGGGCCCCGCAGGTCCCAGCGGGTCTGCTAACAGGGATGTATGTAGGTCATTATTGCTTGCAGAATACTTCTGCCTGCTGAAACCTAGCAGACTGTCAGTGCTTTGATTGCTGCTGGGAGATGGTGACCCAGCTCCTGCACATGCTGCTGTGTCCCCTCTTCCACATCACTCAACTCCACTTCTTTTGCATGCCCCCATATCCTCCATTCCTCTCCTGCACCTGGCTGACACGTGACACACACACAGAGAAGACCGAGCCTAGAAGACAGAAGACTGAGGAGGTAAGATGAGAATAGCATATTAGAAGGTGAGTCAGCGCACTGCTGCCAGAGCCATTCATAGCAGTGGAGGAGGGCTGCCAGTGATAGATTACTATAAAGGGGTGGTCTATGATGTACACTGCCAGTGCCATTAGTGTGAGAGGGATCTATAAATAGTACTGCCAGTGCAATTACTTTGAAGAAGTGAGGTGCGCTGCCAGTGCCATTACTGTGATGGGGATATGAGGATTGCTGCAAGGATAATTACTGCGTGTGGGGGTGGGGGGGGGGGTGATGTGCTGCCAGTGTCATCATTGTAAGGAGGGGTCTATGAGGTACACTGCCAGTACCGTTACTGTGGGGAGGGGGAGGGGTGATGTGTGCTGCCATTGCCATTACTGTGGAGGGAGGGTGAGATGAACTGCCAGTTCTATTACTGTTCGTGGGGTGGTGAGGTGCGCTGCCAGTGTCATTACTGTGTGGAAGGTGAGGTGTGCTGCCAGTGCCATTACTGAGTGGGGGTGGTGAGGTGCACTGCCAGTACCATTACCATGAGGGGGTGAGTTACGATGCCAGTGCTATTACTGTGAGGGATATCTATGAGGAGAGCTGCCAGTGCCATTACTGTGAAGGGGGTGATTTATGAGGCCAGTGCTATTACTGTGAGGGAGATCTATGAGGTGCACTGTCAGTGCCATTACTGTGAGGTGGAATGGGCGTAGAGTGCTTCCAGTTCCATTATGTGAGGGGGTCTATGAAGAGTGCTGCCAGTGCCATTGCTGTGAAGGGGGTTCTAATCAGGTGGTGGTCTAATGTTATGGATTGTTTGAACAAATAGGACCCATAAGGTCTGAATCCACCTCTGGTCTAAATCTACCTCTGGTTCTTTTAAAAAAATGTGCACAGAGTCTTGTGTTTTGGTTTTGGCTCTAATTTCATTGCCATGTTTTCGTTTTCGTTTTAGTTTTGCAAAACCACCCTCTAGTGTTTTGGGTTCGGAATTCGGATTTAAAACCAGAACCTTATGTTTTCGATTTTTTTACAATGGGCAAAAACAGTCACAGTGAAGCCAGTACAGTCTCATGGACTGCATCTGCCTTCACTGACAGTGAGCTGAGTGGTGACTATTACCTGAGGGGGCTGCAATTCCATAAGTAAAAACCAGGACTGGTAAAAACAGCTAAAATCATGTAAATTTTGCAATTCAAAGACCAAAATTCTGATTTTGAATCCAAATTATGAACCATGGACTATCCAAAAGAGACTGGTTCGGATCTCCTAGGTTCGGGATCTGCAAAATTCAGGGATTTATAAAGAATCGAACCACACATCTTTAGCTCAATGTGGCTGTTTTAACTGTCCAAAAATGGAGAAGGGGGGAGGGGAGTGATGTGGGGGAGGACCAATCACAAGTCAAATTCAATAGAACATGGAGGGAAATTTAAAGTGATACTTTTTTCTTTCCACAATTCACATTTCTAGTCAAATACACAATTTAAAAAAAAGGCAGAATGCTTTGTATGGAGCCAGTTGCATAAGATATGCAATGATCTATGTGTAAAGTTCATTAATATATACAAAATAGAATACACTGTGGGGTTTCATTTATTACTGTCTGATATAACCTCAAGGCCACTTGGTTGATGGTCTGAATTATTAATTTTGTAGAATCATCCATAGCAATTTATGCAAATAGCTGTTTCAGTTAGCAGTCACATTGATTTTAATATAAGCAGCAAATACACACACACAAACACACACACACACACACACACACACACACATCTTTTAAATAATCATAAAATTAGAAAATTATATATGAATTTGGATAGAATGTACCCCAAATCTTTTTCTGCGACTAAGCATACAGTTAATCATTAATGATATACACCATAGAGATCTACTGTGCATCATCTCATATGTGTTTTTATGCAAAGATGATAATGTCACAAACTATGCTTAGTTGCACCACCCAGATCCTAAATTATATTAGAAATTCCTTTGACAAGATATAGCAGTGGACCTCCATTACATATTTATATTAGAAACCCCATACATCAAAATAGTAGTTTTCATAATAACTTTTTTTTAAACACTTTTGTATTAGGAATCAGAATGTACATAAAATACCAATTGCTGCAATAAAGGTAAATTACTAGATGTAACCTTGTAAGTATGAGCATACATTTAAAACTGGAAACTTTTGAAATGACTGAAACACTTTATCAATAAATATAGTTTCAAAGTGGGCTCCGTAGTAGTTCACAGAGCAGTATTGGAGAAAGGTGGACTCTTAGGTGAAAGCCCAAATTAACAAAAGGAGGAAAGGGTAAAAAAGAAATGAAGAGAAGAATGAAAGAGAAATAAAGGTAAGTAAGAAGGGATAGTGGATGGGATCAGAGAAATTGGGGGTCTTCTTCATATTACCTTTCTGAGAAGTCTTCTGTATATATTTGTATTTAGGAAACTATTCACACAAAGTAAAATGTATCATCTATAGAGACCCTCCTTAAAGGAGTACAAATACATACGATACAGTATATTCCTGTTTCCTATGCACATCTCTAAAAAAAAAAAATAATCATACTCTGGACATAACTTGATTATGTTCCAAAAGATAAATATCCTAGTTAAATTATTCATTAATTGAAGTGCTTTTGCTCAAAAAGATAAGTCAGTTAAAAAAAACTTAGTCTATCCATACACTTGTTTCAGTGTCTTAAAAGCAGAAATGAACACGGTTGAAAAGGAAGACTATTTAAAAGTAATGGCGTTCCTTTAGATGTTCTTTTGATGTGATTTAATTCCTGTTCATTTTTAAAGTGTTTTGCATTTGCCTTTCTGTATGTAAATTTGTTATGCTATTCAATAAGCATTGGGACTCGTTTTTTTCTTATTAAATATTTAGCATTTTCTGAGGTCGTGTTTAAAAATATTAATTTGGTACACTTTTTTAATAACTCTACACGTACGTAAGATAATTGTATTTTTTACAGTATCTCATTAATATTGGTAATGATTATATTGAGATAAGTTTACAGTACACTAAGAATGGAAGACTTCTTAGCCACTTACCTGGCGTGGTCACATCTTTACAAATAACTCAAAGTTAACAGTTAACATCAAATGTTATTATGAAATGTGTAATTATATAGATATATACAAAGTGTGCACATACATAAATTTGTGTGTGATTTTCTTAGTAACTTTAACTTTAGTACATTTTTTATTTTTAAATTTAACAATATCCTTGGATGTAAAGATGTTTTAACACCAGAAGAGCATCACTGGCTATTTAAAGACCAAGATAGTCTACTTCCTGCAGGGAAACACCAATGATGGCATAACAATCATCTTCAGAATTACAGATAACCCTGGAAGTGCTTGCAGAGAAGCAGAAATTTAGAGCACACTGCTTATGCTCAGCAAACAATGAGATGTCACTGAAATTGATTGTCAATGTGCCGAATGTTCCACAGGGTTGTAGAATATATGCTTGTTGTCCTGGAAGCAGAGGGGTGCCAATATACTGTATATTTTACATCTATATTGTTCAAAAATGAATCATAATTTTATTGGATTAGTATCGCTTCTATGGAAAAAGAAACGTTTGGAAACAAGACAATATAGTCGACAAACACAAGTCCCACTAAAGCTACAAATCATTAGTTGAACATGTGTTCAAATAATTAATTAAACTTCTGTTCACATGTGATTGCCCTGTCTTCTCTCACTAGGTGGTGCTACAGCAATACTACCGGGACATACTAATAATAGTATTTGCTTATAAAGCATCATTATGTGTTTCATGGAAAGGTGTAAATAGATGTCTTTGCTTTTCAAATATGGCAGGCATCTAAACTAAAATCTTGATTTAACAGAAGTCGGCATTCCTAGTTTCAATTGTATGTGGTATTTATATGCTCATTTCATATCATTAAATGCTAGGAAGACAACTAAAATTTGTAAACTCAACTGTTGTGGGAAACTACACTTCGAAGAAAAATAATTTGTGAGTAGAAAGAGAAAAAAAACAGATTAAAAAAACACAAAACAAACAAGGAAATTTTGAGATTAAAAAGATTAATAAAATATCTTAAAATATTAACAATATGGCTGTTTTTTAATTTTATTTAAAAATATGGCTGTTAACTATACATAATTTATTCTGCAGTGCTCTCTTTTTATTTAGTAAACCATAATTTGATTGAATTTCTTTTAACACATACTCATATGTGATCAAACTACCTTTACTGTACATTATAATAGCAAAGGACAGATGGTCCACACTTTTTTGCTATGAATTATCACTGTTTTTGGTATATGTTTATCTGTGCAAAAAAATATAATTTATTGACTTGTATTAATGATTCTACAAGAGTTCTGCATAACTTGTAAATAATATGGATACTGGAAGTCACTGAGCTGTTATGTAAGTGACCATATAAAAAACATAATGCTGTGTTTTTAAAGGTAACAGATATCCAAAGATGACAGCAATTATAGACTAAATCAAGGTCTAGGTGCGTCTATAAAGTGAAAATTACCTGTCACATTTGCAATTACAGTTTCCTTTGTATTATGTTGTATTTGTATTGTAACTAGCTTAGACTCACCATGCAAGTTATAGCATATTAATATTAATTTTATGAATTGTGAGCTTTATTCTGAGATTTTTCTACACAAAATTCGGCTTCTACCTGTTTATCCTATTTACAGTATAAATCTGTGATGTCTTAAGTAATTTTTATTTATACCTACTTTGTATACTGTATGCCATGTAACACATCAAAGTCAATAAAAATATAAAATGTTTTTATAATTGTATGACACTTTTCTTTTTCTCCAAATTACATCAAAAATTTGTCTAACAATTACCTCTCAAGAGAAATCCATTGTTCTAAGTGGAGCTATTACTTAGCATCCTGTGAAATTTCTTTTTTTTCTCTTGTATTAAAAAGGATTTTACTGTGGCAAACAAGGACTCCTTTGTATGATGGACTTTCTTTTGTTAAAAAGCTTTTCAGTATTTTATAAAATGTACTATACTTCTGTTTGATTCAAATTAAAATGCCAAAAATAATTTTGTAATATTATAAATACTTCTAATAACTTAAGAATATAAAATACACCTTAAAGCTAATTTTGTAATAAGTATTAAAATGTATTAATCTGTAAATATTTGTTTTTGCTCATATGAGGGACAGATGCCATATTACTTAATTACTCAAGACTGACATTAATTCAGTATCCTTCTTTTCACTAATCAGAAAATATGGTATCATTTTTACATGACTTTGCCATCTAATACTTGTGCTTCTCCATAATAAGAAATTTTGTGTTTTTTCAGAATGTACAAATGTGAAGAAAACACATTTTTTTGGACAAAAATAATTTTCAATATGCTATTTAAACCACTATACTCCCTTTGTATTATTTTTTTATATAAAGATATGTAAAAGATATTATTGGAAATATTTTTGTTGTTATTTAAGACACATACAATAATATGTTGTTCTACTTATATGTAAATATTGTTTCCCTATTTGGTTTAATCAATATCAGTGAGTTTTGTTGTAATCATTACTCTGCTTAGATGAGATACATTATCATCAAAAGAAAGAAATGTAACAAAGTAGCAAAATGACCCTAATATAGTAAGAACTGTCTAGTTTATTGTCTTTTTACATATGGTACACTTTGATAAAATACACTTTTGGTATCCAAAGTTAAGCCACAAGAAGCCACATTGTGTTCTCTATAGAAAGTGCAATATGTGTTAACTTACAATTGTCACATTACATTTGTAATGTTGGGTTCAGTAGCTTAATCCTCTTTAGCAAATCTAATTCTTAATATGTTTTGAAACTCCGTTTCAAGCCTAACCTTCTAAAAAAACATTTATATAAAACATCAAGAAAGATTAGAAGCATCCATGGAACACAACAAATGGCAGTTGGCAGTCTGGCTTATCAGTGACTCCTTCACAGTGCATGTTTCTGCAGTTGCACTATAGGAATGCTATGGGGTACAAGGGATAATTCTGCCTTTCAACTTCTGAAATGTATTTAATGGCTGAACACTGTCATTATAAGACGACAAGATGAAAAGCATTGTTGTGCAAAGGACATTAAATGAAAACCTTCTTGAGGCAGCAGGATAAGGTATTATGTTTGGTTCAGTAATGATTCCTAGGATAATATATAATCCTTGGAGAAAAAATGTATGAGATGACCACCTAGTATAAGTAGCTTTTTCTTAGGTTAGCAAATTACTATGAGTGACTGATTGTAAGTCATACAATGAAAGTGATTGTCAGTCTCCAAGTAGAAGTAAGACCTTCATCTTTGTCTCCTTTTTTAATAAAAGCTGAATTAGAGTAAAACATGTCTTAAGGAGGCAATCTCCCAAATTAAAGTCAATTCTAAATATAAATACCATACTTTATATATCATTTATGTGTTATGTTTGCTGTATATAGTTTTGTTTAGCTTCTTAGTATAAAGTATTATTTGCATAAATATGTTGTTGTTTTTCTGGGGGGCTTTAAATATAATAACATGCAGTATTATTATACCTCACTGAATATTTTAGACAAACAAATGCAGCAGGTGTATAAGTCCTAGATTGGTGACAAAACAATTAATATGTGTAGAAACTCTTCGATACTGTAAGTCACCTTTTCTCATTCACAAATAAAAGTGTTTATAGGATAATGTTTACAAGATATAAATTTGTTATACACTCATGTGGTTGACAATATACTATAAGAAAAGTATGAATAACAATGTGAATAATACATAGCTAGCAATAAAATGTAAAGAATATACTGCTTAAATTATTTAGACTATGTGTGTGTATACTAATCATATGTACAAAGAAATTGACGTGAATAAACAATGATAGATTACTCTACATAAAGACCTTTATATTTTGTTCCCTGGTTGTGATTTTAGGTATCGGAACTGACTGGCGAGTAAGAATAGATACAGCTTTCTGCAAAGTAAGATCTTGCCTTTAATAAAAAAATGTGCTGCTTGCTTCACAATCTTTTACAATATAGGGGGTAATTGCAATTGGGCAAAACCATGTGCACTGCAGGGGAGGCAGATATAACATGTGCAGAGAGAGTTAGATTTGGGTGTGGTATGTTCAATCTGCAATCTAAATTGCAATGTAAAAATAAAGCAGCCAGTATTTACCCTGCACAGAAACAAAATAACCCACCCAAATCTAACTCTCTCTGCAAATGTTATATCTGCCCCCCCTGCAGTGCACATGGTTTTGCCCAACTGCTAAAAAATTTCCTGCTGCGATCAACTTGGAATTACCCCCATAGTTTTCAAGTGCAAACCATTAAATGTTTGTTTGAGGTTAGCCCAGACTCAAAAGTGAATGGATGTAATGTAAAATAGGTTAAATTAATTCAGCTTTGTACTACAACATTCCCATTTTAGTGCAATTAGGAATATTGGGCCTGATTCAGAAGTACACACAATGCCCATTAAAACGCAGCTTTTAGTACTGCAATTGTGTCTGCAATGGCCTTGCGATAGCAGTCGCAGACAGGATTAAGGGCCTGATTCAGAGAAGCATGCTAATGCAGCTGCAAGTGCAATTTTTTTCTGCAACTCCACTGAAGATAACAACTGTTGCCCAGAAATGAAAAGAGATGCCCACTGGAGCTACCACAACTCATTTGTAATTGTGTATACATACACAGCTTATTCACAAAAACCAGGAACAAAGGGCTGAAGGGTAGACCTATGGCTAAGCAGACTAGACTCAACAGCAGTCACACAGGTGCCATGTTTGTGTACATTAAGGCAAGCAGCTGACATCAGAAACACACCCTGAAAGCGGTCATTACACACCTGCATTTTAACAACCACTTCCCACTAACACCATGTTAACACCCCCAAATGGTCACTTCCTGTCAATCACTTTGCAAGGGAGTCCTCAATGCATGTGGGTTCGCAGTGGCAGCTTGATGCATGTGCAATGTGAACACAGCAGATGCACAGTCTGCTGATAATCAATGCATTGCGTGGAACATCCATTTTGCGTACTTCTGTGAATCAGGCCCTAAGATGCAGAGTGAATGATAGATGGATGCTCTTTGGGGAGGTAAAGGGGAAGGGCGACAAAAATACTGCTGTGTCATAACTGTTTTTGGGGAGTTTATCTGCCAGCAGCTGCATCTTTTGACGCATATTCACTAGTTCATGGTGACAAATGTGTGAATGATGTTTCCGATGTTGAGGAACAAATTTTAAGTATATCCTCACAACATACCATTTGCGTTCATTAAGTTTCTGTACAACCATCATTTTGTACAGCTGATACCAAATGGCATGTTATGAGGATATCCTTCAAAATGTTCCTGTAAATGTTGTTCTGCTCAACAGTGATGAAGTACAGTTTCAGCAATTGACTACAAAAGTGTATGGCAAGATGAAGGCCACCATCTGGATGATATTATATTCAAAACCAATTTAAAATAAACTGTATTCCTTGCACTTTTACATTATGTACTAATAGTTTGAATAGCATTTACCAAGTCTTTTTTGTTAACCTTTAAAATCTGGGAGTTTTTTTGCTCACGCTGTAATACCATTAAATGTAATATCAGCACCACATTATTGGAAAATATATAATACTTTACGTATGGTTTACCATTGGTAAGGAGGTTCTAGATAAATATCTAATCCTTTATCTATTTTTCTCCAAAGCTCTTTCCTGGATTAGCAACTGGATGCAAGGCCGTGACATAACTACATTTGCTGGACCCTATCGCATATTTTTATGTGAGGTCGTGTTATCTTGATGTTCATCAGAAGTGATATGCTGTATCATGAGAAATTGGGATCTCGGTAGTACTTGTTTTAACATCATTTGGCAACATATTCATCACTACATCATAGAGGAATTCCTAAAGATACCATATGAACTTTTATTACAAAAAGCAAGCCAAGGTACTTCCTCTGAGACATGTTTTCCCATTACAAATGCAATCACAAGGCTGGAGTGTTCAATAAATCTGTAAAAAAAATATGTGGCAGCTTATCAGCACTGGCAAGTCACATCAGACAAAAACCACTCCTCAGCTACCTGAGGTTCTAAACATTAAATCTTTGTTAGTTCACACTTTATGAAAAAATGTGTGTGTAAAATATACCTCTGGTGCTGCCCATGTGAGGCCACTTCTACAATTTTTTCCAGGGTCATTTTCAGTTCTCACTCCGCACCTGCCCGACTTTGAAAGAAAGTACAATGGAATATGCTAGCGCTATAGAAATGTTACAAAATAAATGAGTATATAGGTGGTACAGCCAAGAATTATAAAACCTCTTAGCGTCACTGGGCCTTTCAAACATCAGTCAAAATGTGAAGAAATTGTAATACCAAAAGCTATATTATACATTTACTTTTTCATCCCAGTGGGGCCAGGGGCCAATTTGTTTTATATGTTTTCTGTGGGGGCTAATGTGTGTGTTTTTTTCCTGTGGGGGCCAATGTGGTTTGCTTTTTCTTGTGCAATGTTTTATATCTGCACTAGCGAGTGAGTTACACCATGCATGCATGGCATTTGTCCAGAGTTGCAGTACTGAGTCAGACACCCCCACTAAGAAGTGTATTAGAAATGTGTTGGGCATTCCTGTGTGGTTTCAGGGGGTTGGCTAATAAGATGCAGATATAAAATAGTACGGGCTTTTTGCTGAAAGTAGTTACATAGTGAGACATTGAATTGCTTACATTGAAGGCCATACTGAGACAGAAAAACTGCACCTGGCATAGGGCTGGTGAAAATTACAATGGTGCTACTGATGGTAACATCTAAAGACACACAAAGCATGATTGTAGCATCTGTAGACACTGAAAGTGGGCATCACAGTCCTTGCATATTTGGATGTATGGATGTACACCAGGGAAGGGCATTGTAGCGTCATTAGCTTAAATTCATAGATGCAACTGCAGCAAAAGACACAAGGTAGGCCGCAACTGCGCCCAACTCAGAATCAGATCTTATGAGGAGGAATCCTGCCCGCTCAACAGACTCCATCCCCATTAGGGCTGCTTTTACATTTGTTTATTTTTCATAATGTGGAATCTTTTTTAACCTTTACATTTGGGTCTTTAATGTTTGACTGGTGATTCCTTGATCGGTCAATGCCCTTGGACACTGAGCCTGATGCAGATTTAGACAGTGTTGGCATTGCTGTTGCACCCTTGCATACAGAAGCAATGCTATCATATGCTAATGCAACAGGAGGAGTATGGTGTAAATAGATGCCTCCTGCATGCATGTGTGATCCACTGCTGTGTGTGAGGATGCAGCATTGGATGTTCACTTCAAATATTCGCCAAACCTCACTGACTCAGGAAACTATACATTCACTTTCTGCAAAAAACACCTGCAATGCAACTTTTACTCAGACCCTGCAAATACCTGGAAAACAAATGTTTCAATGAGAAGCATAGTTAATTAAGGAACACTGACTTGCTGTTTGCTTACACTGTGTAATTTTCCATTAAACTTCAGCAAAACATCTGCCTTACTGTTAACCCATAGACATTAGCTACATTTTAAATTCTATCTAATCATATTTATTTCTTCAATTTCACTGCTCTCTCATCCAGCCACCACTCTTCCTCCCTTCCTCCTATTCTCGTTTCAGTACCACTATTTACCCCATCCACACTATGGCCAGGCTGGCAACATCCCACACTAATCCTTGTTTTCCTAATCCTTTATTCTGTCCCCTGGAACCACCTCTATCCTTCTCTCCCAGTCTCCTACATCTCATCCTCTCTCCTCTCCTCTGTCTCCCATCTTCCCCTCTGCCTCCCATCCCCTCCTCTTCTGTTTCCCCGTTACAATTTACTTCTGCCCCTTCACAGGCTCTCTACCCCACCACTCAACCCTGCTCTCTCCCTCCTCTGCCTGTCACCTCACCTCTCCTCCACCACTATCATACTGTACTCCCTCCCTGCCTCACTCCAGCAGTCTCTCTTCCTAGCCAAGGACCCAGCACCATCATTACACCCTCTATTCCAAATTAATCTTACCTCAATGCTACAGCAATCCTGATAAGCTCATTCACATCTATCCCACAAACTCCTACCCCCTATCCTGTGCCCTCTGGAATGCCAGATCTGTTTGCAACATACTGGCCCCCCACTCATGACCTTTTAATTTCCAACTCCCTGCATCTCCTGGCCATTACAGAAATATGGAGTACTCCCTATGACACAACTTCTCCTGCTGCTCTCTCTGGGGGCCTCACATTCTCTCTCTGCTGGGGGCATCACATTCTCACACACACCCCAACCCTGGGGTCGCCACGGTGGTGGTGTTGGGATCCTTTTACCCTCTAGCTACACATACCAACTTATACCTCCAGAACCATCCCTTACATTCTCTACATTTGAGGTCCATGCGATACGCCTCTACCAATCTATTAATCTTCGAGTTGCTGTCATTTACCATCCACCTGGCATTTCCTCCAAATTCCTCAACAACTTGCTTCCTGGCTACCTCACTTCTTCTCTTCTGACATTCCCTCCATTTTCCTAGATGATTTCAACATCCCTATCGATAACCCCACAAAATCACCTGCCTCTAGACTCCTTAACCTCACCTCTTCATTTGGTCTCTCCCAGTGGACCACCTCACCCTCCCATGTGAATGGGAGCTCACTGGATCTGGTTTTCACTCACTGCTGTGATATTTCTGATTCTCCAATTCCCCTTTTCTCCTCTCTGACCACCACCTACTCTCTTTCAACTTATCTGTCTCTGCTTCCCCATCTCTCCCTCCTAAGCTACCATCACTAAGCGTAACATTGAGGCTATTGACACCTCATCCCTATCCCTACCTGTTCAACTCACTTCTCTCTCATCTTCTCTCTCACATTCCCCGAACAAGCCACATCCCTATACAATGCATCTCTTACTTCTGCTCTTGACTCTGTTGCTCCACCAACCACTATTCACCCTTGCAGATCAACACCTCAACCCTGGCACACTAAATGCACCAGATATCTTCAAAGATGCTCACATACTGCTGAGCGACAGTGAGCGAAATCATGCTCTAAGCCAAACTTCCTCCATTTCAAATTTATGCTCTCATTCTTAAGTGCTACCCTTTCCCTCGCTAAACAATCATACTTCAAAATTCTCATCTCTACCTAGTCTTCCAACCCCCGGCACCTCTTTGCTACTGTTATCTCCCTCCTCTGCCCACCACCACCACCTCCTCTCCCTTCCTCATTGTCTGCTCTTGACTTTGCCACTTATTTCACATCCAAGATTGACTCCATACGTCAGGACATCACATACCACCAGAGCAGCAACCAACCATCACCCATCTCTTGCCACCCTTCCCCTTCCCTCTCACCAACTCTGACATCTTTCTCCCATGTATCTGGTGAGGAAGTCATAGCCCTCATCCATTTCTACCTCCTCCACCTCCCCACTTGTCCCTATCCCCTCCCACCTCCTCCACTAACGCTCTCCTATCTGTTCCCATCTTGCCCACCTTCTCAATTTCTCCCTCTCATCAGGCACTGTCCCCTCTGCCTTCAAGCATGCTCTTGTCTCCCCTATTCTTAAAAAACCTACCTTTGATCCAAACACCCTCTCCAACTATCAACCCACTTCTCTCCTCCCTTTTGCCTCCAAACTCCTTGAGCATATTGTCTATAATCGCCTCACTGCCTTTCTTTCCTCTCACTCACTGCTTGATCCATTCCAATCTGGAATCCTTTCTCTCCACTCCATTGAAACTGCCCTCACAAAAGTCTGCAATGACCTCCATGCAGCCAAATCTAAGGGCCATTACTCTCTGCTTATTCTTATTGACCTCTCTGCTGCTTTTGACACTGTGGACCACCCTCTCCTTCTGCAAATCCTTCACTCTCTTGATCTGCGTGATTCTGCCCTCTCCTGGCTGTCCTCCTATCTCTCTGATCGTTCCTTCTCTGTCTCCTCTCATGACAATACCTCCCCCCCACTTCCACTAACTGTTGGTGTCCCCCAAGGCTCTGTTCTTGGTCCTCTCCTTTTCTCTCTCTATACATCCTCTTTAGGTGAACTCATTAGTTCTCCTAACTTCCAATATCACCTCTATGCTGATAACACTCAAATCTACCTTTCCTCCCCTGATCTCTCTCCTCACTGGTACCTCCAACTGTCTCTCTATTATCTCTTCATGGATGTCCCAGCGCTTTCTTAAACTCAACATGTCTAAGACTGAGCTGATCACCTTCCCACCCTCCCGCACAACCTCACCTCCCACAATCTCATTATCCATTGATGGCACTACTATCTCCTCTAGCCACAATGTATGCTGTCTTGGCGTAATCCCTCTCCTTCAAACCACACATTCAGCAACACTCACAAACTTGTAATTTTCATCTTAAAAACATTTCCAGGATCGGACTTCCAGTTCTGGCATGGGAGAGTGAGCAGCTTCTCCCAGCAGCTCCGCTCCCAATGCCAGCTCACCCTGCATTAAACCTGTCAGAGACACGCAAACACCTCTCCCAGTCTCCTCGACATCTGGACAAGGAGATAAACAAGTATTTGGAAGCTCCTGGTCCGGCCAAGCAGGCTCCCTCCCCACAACAACAACGCCAAGAGAAGCGCAGCGGGGAGCACAATATGGTGCTGGGCTCAGACAGTGCCCAGGGAACGCCAGCGGCAAAGAAACCAATCTCAGACCCAGAAAGTGATTTTAACAGCAGCGCTGACCGCAAAGGTAATTCTTCTCTCTCCTATAATGACCTAGTCACAGCTATACAAACTACTATGGCACCTTTACTCCAGAAAGCTGTCACAGACATTACTGCACAAATTGGACATCTCACTGAACATATGACTGTAGCTGAGACACATATAGGGAGAAACATGGATGATATCCATGCTATACAGAAAACTGCGCACATTGGAACTTAACAACAGATGCCTCTCAGAAAAGTTAGATAATATTGAAAATAGGACCAGGCAAAACAATTTGCAGATCACCGGCTTGCCTGAGACCATTAAGGGGCAGCAATTAGACCATTTTATTCATAACACACTCCCTAAGTTGCTCCATATTGATTCAGCCTGCGCAGACAAGGTAATAGAGAGAGTTCACAGACTTGGTGAACTGAAACATAAAACCCCGCAGAAACCTAGAGTGGTTATATTCAAAACATTGAATTATTTACACAAGATAGCTTTGTGGGCTGCATCTCAGAAAATTAACCCTAATAACAGGGATGGCAATTCCTTACGCATGTTTCAGGACTTCTCTGTGTAACTTCCTAGGGCTCGTCATTCGTTCTCGTCTGTGTGTACAGCCTTGGTTCAAGCAAACCATAAATTGTATATGATGTTTCCTGCACGACTCAGAATTTTTACAGAATTGGGCTTCATAGATTTCACTAATGCTGCAGATGCTGAAGCCTATATAAATGAAGAAGCTGATGAGACTGGTTCGAGAGACATTACAGAAACTCCTACGGTATAACTCTTTGTATTTCTCCTTTACTTGGGATGTTCAATCTATTATTGTCTGCTGTTTCCACAAATTTGCTCTCTTGAATTGTTTTCTACGTGCAAGGTGTTCTAAGTAATAAGTATTCATAAATATGCATTACAGCTAATAATCAGTGTGTTAGAGTGAGAGGCATGGCTGACTTTTCTCCTCATACTATACTTGCCTAGCTATATCTAATTGCATTTTCTTTGTATGTTTGTTGGTGTTACTAATTTAGTGAGTTTGGCAGGGGTTCCGGAGCCAGGCCATCTTTCAGATTCATGACTGTTTTGATATATTGCCTGTTATTTGATGTCCTGGTGATGCAAATACCAGGTTCTTTCAGGAAGTCTTTAATTTTCTAATTTACTGCTCCTCTTTTATGCTTTGGGTTTTTGTCTTGTGTTTAACCCCCCTTCCCCTCATGTTTTCTCCTACCCCCTTCCTTCCCCTTTTTGTATGGCAGTCTACAATTATTTATCATCTCTTGCTATGTATTGATGTCTCTTAAAATAGGTTCACTTAATGTAAGGGGCATACATACCCCAGCTAAGCATAGAAGATTATTGACAAACTTTAAAAAAAAAAAAAAAAAGGTTGATATTATATGTTTGCAGGAAACACATTTTATGCAAAATGAAGTGCAAAAATTGCAAATCATGAACTGGTGTCTGTTAGGATCTGCTTCATTTAATACTAAATCGTGTGGTGTGGCGATCCTAGCAAAAAAATCTTTGAATGTTCTAGTGGATTCTACTTATGTTGATCCTCAGTGTAGATACATTGTCTTAGGAATAACTGTGATTGGTTTCGCTTTTATTATTTGTAATGTTTATGCACCTACTCAGTATAAAAAAGCCTTTTTTATTGAATTCATAACAAAGTTGCATGATTATGATCAAGCTAAACTGATAGTTTGTGGTGATCTAAATTTAGTGTCCTCTCAATTTTTGGATATATCCCCTCCACCTAAAAGATTACTTTCCTTACCAAAAATAGTAGTTCTTTTTCTTAGTAAAACCTTCAATCTGGTTGACAAGTAGCGAGCGCTTAACCCCACAGAAAAGGATTTTACCTGTTTGTTGTTAACACATAATACCTGGTCAAGGATTGATTATATATTGATGACAAATCATATTTTCCCAAAAGTTGTCTCAACTTCCATTGATCCCCCACTTTTGGCTGATCATGGCCTAGTAAGTGTAGTATTGGATTTTAGTAAGTCTAGTGCATCCAACCCCATGTGGAAATTTCCTTCTCATTTATATCAGTCTCAAAGCCTGTGTGACAAACTTTTGTCAGTGTGGAATAATTGTAGCTCTTTAAATGCTGAAATGTCTGTCTCTAACCCCCCTATTTTCTGGCAATCTGCAAAGACAGTGATTCGTGAAGAAGTAATAGCATTTTTATCAAATAATAAGAAACAGCAGAAACATATTTACTTGGATTTGCAAAATAGGTTGTCTGATGCATTCCAATTGTTTAAATTACACCCTTCTACTGAGAATAAATCTAAGTATCAGGATGCCAAACTGTATTATATCGAATTTCTTCAACTTAACGGGGACAAATACCTCTTCAATGTCCACTCTAAAATTTATAAATTTGGGAATAAGGTAAGAAGACTTCTCATCACCTTGTTACAGGGGTCTCGGCCACAAATGGTTGTACATCCTCTTTTGAAACCAGATGGTTCGCTGACTGAATCTGATGTCCAAATTGTAGAGGTGATGAGAAATTTCTTTGATAATCTTTATTCATCCCCAGAAATGGTCCAAAGCGAGTCAATTCGAGATTCTTCTTCTAATTCTTCACTTCCTTCCTCTACTATTTCCTCTCATACTTCATCTTATTGGGATTCGTTACCTCTACCTCAACTTTCTGACTTGTTAGCTCAACCATTGATAGAACCCATCTCCATTAAAGATGTATCTTGGGCTATTGGGAAATTAAAATTAGCTAAAGCACCAGGTCCGGGTGGTTTCTCAAATTAATTTTACAAATTACTGGGCCCACATATCGAAAAATCGTTAACGGACTGTTATAATACTATTATTAATCAAGGTTCCATTCCCTTGTATTTTTCGGATGCTTTTATTAAAGTGTTATCAAAACCGGGCTGTAATTTAGCTTTACTAGGTTCGTATAGACCAATCTCTCTGCTAAATATTGATTATAAAATATTTACAAAATATTAACAGAGAGATTGAAGCCTATTTTGCCTATTCTGATTCATAAGGATCAGACAGGATTTGTTTCTGGAAGATACTCTGTAGTAAATGAAATGTACGAAGAGTGCTAGCAGCTATACAACACGTTTCTTCTTCTTCTTCCTCTTCTTCTTTTTATTCTTCTTCTTCCTCTTCTTCTTCTTCTTCCTCTTTGGCTAACTCCTCTATTAATATGGTACTCACATTAGACGCAGAAAAAGCCTTTGATTTAGTTTTATGGCCACATCTTTTTAAAACTCTACAAAACTTTGGTTTTCCATCTCATTTTATCAATATACTTCAAACTTTATACACTTCCCCTAAGTCATATGTAGCTTGTAATGGTCATCTTTCTTCTCCTTTCACATTAGAGAGGGGAACCCATCAGGGATGCCCCTTATCACCCCTCCTCTTTGATATTGCTATAGAACCTTTAGCTGTGGCAAGTCGCACCTCTCCTCTTATACATGGGATTACTATTAATTCTGAGGAATTAAAAATTGCTTTGTTTGCAGATGATACTCTTATATTTCTGTCTAATCCTTTTCACTCTTTGCCAGCTTTACTGCATCTCATTGACTCTTTTGGGCTGATTTGGGGGTATAAGATTAATTTATCGAAATCTGAAATTTTACTATTAGGAAATGCTAGTCCAGAATTTTTGAATTCTCTTCATGTTTTGCTTACTTTGGCCCCTGGCTATTTTAAATATCTTGGTGTACAGATCTGCTCCAATTTATCCCAACTTTACACACTGAATTTTTCACCCATCATTATGAAAATAGCTACTAAATTAGATTCCTGTTTCATTGTTAGGTAGACTTGCTATTATTCAGTCAATTATTTTCCCAATATTTTTTTATTGTATGCAGATGTTGCCTATTGCTATTCAGAAATCAGATATTGCTAGACAAGACACCCTATTTTCAAAATTCATTTGGCAAAATATGAGGCCAAGGATTGCTAGAGCCAAACTAAAAACCCCTAAAATGTCTATAGGACTGGGTTGGCCTGATCTGCTATCTTATTCATCAGCAATATTTTTTAGATACAGATGTGTCCACTTACATCTTTGCTTTTTTACCAATTTGGCACAACATGCAAAACACGGCTAAGCTGTTTTTCACGAGCAGCGAGTGGATGAATTTTAAAAATTTTGTTTGCCATGATAGAATATGAATAAAGTAACATATTAAAGAAGCAAATTAAGAAAAATCACAAGGCATGGTTAAATCTGAGTCTATGGCATGCAAAACCATGCCATACATGGCGGG
The DNA here is from genome assembly GCF_028390025.1 of Pseudophryne corroboree. NCBI lineage: Eukaryota > Metazoa > Chordata > Amphibia > Anura > Myobatrachidae > Pseudophryne > Pseudophryne corroboree. The sequence continues at coordinate 457,520,906 of NC_086447.1, read as the reverse complement.
ATATAGTAAAGATGTATGTGGACACATCTGTATGTTGCTGATTGGATTTTGAATACAGCTACCTACACTGACACTGTTTTAGAGCAAGCTGTTTTCTCACCATTTGCTCCTGGAGCATTGATCCAGACCAAATTATCTAATATACCGGTAGAGATTAAGACCCACATCTTATTCAGGGATACATATGCTGCCTGGATTCATATTAATAAGCGTTGTTGTAGAAACCCTTATGTTTCGCAATTTTTACCACTCTGGGGTAACCCTTCTTTCCCCCCACATTATCAAATTCTAGGTTTAGCCTTTGGAAAGTTAAAAGTTTAGATTCTTCCCATAAAGTCTTTGACCCAGGTGGGTTTATTCTCACCTTTTTGGATTTATCACAACGTTATTTATTACCTCACTCACATAGGTATATGTATTTTCAAATGAGACACTAAACTTCCATAAAAGCACCTGGCCAACAGCTAGTTCTCCTTCTATCGCCCTGTCTCAGGTTGTCAATGTTGATACTTTATTAAATTATGTGTTGCATAAACAATACAAAGTGAAATATTTGTACTTAATACTTATGAACACATATTATACTGATCATCCGCAATGGGGACTATTATTCCATAAATGGAAATGCGACATCCCGGCTATCTCTAAGTTAAATGATATTATATGCCACCAACATTTTCTTTGAAAGCTTTACAATCTAGCTACCTACAGGAAGTTTATATCCGAACTTTGCACAGAGCTTTTATTACCCCACAACAAAGACAACATATGGTAAAAGACGAAGATGGATGTTGTCTTAAATGTGGAAAGGTGAAAGCTGATTTCTCTCATTATATGTGGGATTGTTTTAAGATAAAGAGATTTTGGTGTAAAGTTATTTCTTTTATTAATCTAATTTTTCACATCAACTTCATTCCTGATCCAATAGCCTGTATGGGACTCAGTTTTCATGTTTGGTCAATGAGTACTATCCGAAAAAATACACTTCCACTTCTTATTTTGATTCTTGCAGTAGCTAGAAAGTGTATACTGATCCACTGGACATAAATATCTGCTCCACAATTAGCTGAAGTAAAACAGAAACTTCTACAAATATTATACTTTGATAGAAAGTATGCGAGGTTAGATATGCATTCAGGTACATGTAAATTTTACCAAAAATGGTCTTTCTTTATTGCAGTACAAGATATACATACAAAATTACATATATCAACAGTATTTAATTGATCTTATACTACGCAAGTTTACTTTGCTTCATATTTGTGAACTTTATATAATATGGTATATATACAAATGTATGTGTCGTCTTATCTTGGTAGACTTGCCAGAAATCCTCCTTCCCCTCTCTCTATCCTTCCCCTCTTCCCTACTTACCTTCTGTATAGTGTCTTTAATTTGATTTCAATCTATGTTAGTATAATTGTTTTAACTGTTATACTTACCGTATATACTCGAGTATAAGTTGACCCGAATATAAGCCGAGGCACCTAATTTTACCACAAAAACCTGGGAAAACTCATTGACTCGAGTATAAGCCTAGAGTGGGAAATGCAGCTCTAGCCGTACACAGCCCTCAAAGTGCCAGATATGCCTTCATACTGCCAGATATGCCCCCACAGTGCCAGATGTGCCAGATATGCCCCACAGTGCCAGATATGCCCTCATGCTGCCAGATATGCCCCGCAGTGCCAGATATGCCCTCATTCTGCCAGATATGCCACACAGTGCCAGGTATGCCCTCATGCTGCCAAATATGCCCCACAGTGCCAGATATGCCCCACAGTGCCAGATATGCCCTCATGCTGCCAGATATGCCCCACAGTGCCAGATATGCCCTCATGCTGCCAGATATGCCCCGCAGTGCCAGATATGCCCCACAGTGCCAGATGTGCCAGATATGCCCTCATGCTGCCAGATATGCCAGATATGCCCCACAGTGCCAGATGTGGCCTCATGCTGCCAGATATGCCCCACAGTGCCAAATATGCCCTCATGCTGCCAGATATTCCCCACAGTGCCAAATATGCCCTCATGCTGCCAGATATGCCCCACAGTGCCAGATGTGCCCTCATGCTGCCAGATATGCCAGATGTGCCCTCATGCTGCCAGATATGCCGCACAGTGCCAGATGTGCCCTTATGCTGCCAGATATGCCCCACAGTGCCAGTTACGGTACTTACCCTCCATCGCTCCCGCGCTGTCTTCTGAAGGAGGGACATGGAGGGCACAGCGTGCGGCTCTCCTGTGTCCCTCCTGCGTCTCCATCTCCGGCGGCGTGTGTGTGTTAAATGAAGTGCCGGTTCGTGAGCCAATCAGAGCTCACGAACAGGCACTTCATTTAACACACACACGCCGCCGGAGACGGAAACCCAGGAGGGACACAGGAGAAGCCGCGCGCTGTGCCCTCCATGTCCCTCCTTACACTGACTCGAGTATAAGCCGAGGGGGCTTTTTCAGCGCAAAAAAATGTGCTGAAAAAGTCGGCTTATACTCGAGTATATACGGTACCTGTTTGAAATGTTTAATGCTGTGTACACAGGATACAATCAGCAAACTGGATTGTATTCTTCAATATTGCTCCTATTCACATGAATTTACTGTATAACCCTCATGTTCATGGATATCTTACTATCACTGTTTGTGCTTTTCTGTATTTGTTTGTATCTTTCAAAGAAACCTTGAATAAATAGAAATATATAAAAAAAAAATTCCAGTATCAGACCCTTTCTCACCCAGGATGCCACCAAGACCATTATTTACTCACTGATTATTTCCAGACTGGATTATTGTAATCTCCTCCTAACTGGCCTCCCTGAAATTACCTCTCTCCACTCCAATCTATTCTCAATGCTGCAACCCAGCTCATCTTCCTCCCCAAATGCACTACATCCACCTCCCCTCTCCTACAAGCCCTTCACATGGCTTCCCTTCCCTTTCAGAATCCAATTCAAACTCACTTACAAAGCACTCACCCACTCCTCTCCCATTTACATCTCTGATCATATCTCCCTTTACTCTCCCATCCGTTCTCTTCACTCTACTCTTCACTCTACTTCACTTCACTCTACTGCTACTGTACGCCAACTCTCTTGTCTTCTGATTACTTCCTCCCACTCTTATCTCCAAGATTTTCCACATGTTGCTCCCTTTCTCTGGAGTTCTTTACCTCTCCCCCTCAGACTCTCCACGTCCCTACAGAACTTCAAACGGGCTCTTAAGACCCACCTCTTTACCAAACCCAGCCAAATCTCATCCTAACCCTCTGTCCTATGCTCGGTCTACCTCATCTGTGTCACCCCTGTCTGTCTGCTCCACCCCTTTAGAATGTAAGCTCTCATGAGTAGGGCCCTCTTCCCTCATTGGCTTATCCTTTTCTTACTTTAATAATCCTCAACTGCCCAAATCCTGCAGTTTTTTGGCCACCTTGAAATTTATCTCTATGTCGTCTACTGTTGTAGTTATGCTTAGTTACCCTGTACTTGTCCTATATTGTCCACAACTATAAGTCACTGTTTTCCTGTTTTGATTATGTGCATATGTACTCTGTAATTGGGCGCTGCAGAACACCTGTGGCGCCATATAAATAAAGGATAATAATAATAATAATAATAATAATAATAATAATAATAATTGGATCACTATGTGAGTCCATCAGCAGCTGATTAACCTTTGGGATATGCAGACTGGCCGCCATAGCCAGATTAAGGGGGGGGGGCAGCAGGGCATGCTGAACCCCTGGCCCCCATTTGTCAGGGGGCCCCTTGCCGGAGCACACTAAAGTTGCAATCTTTTCCTCTTATGTGGCAGCAGAACCAGGCAGCTAGAATGTGATCAGGACTGTATGCAGTGTAGGCAGAGGCACAGGAGTATCCGGTTTCCTGAGCTAATGATGGAGCTTTTCAACCAGTGGAGAGATAGAAGGGTGGAGCTGTAAGAGGCACAGGGATCCCATGTTCTCCTCCTCCCTGCCTGAGTGTTTGGGTACTTTATAAACTGTTATCTAATAAGATTATAGAGAGAGACACACACACACAGACAAAGTCCTCCTGAGTCCTGTCCCAGAGTGTAAGTAACACAGAGGCTGCTGCTATTGTTGACTGTGACAAGATACATTTTAGATTTTATTTTTTTATGTGTATTTTAAGGTTGTTTAAGTTGTCCTTGTTCCACTACAAGAACATTTTATAAAACAGTTGTCTTCCAGTTAGATGTTGCTATAAACAGTATTCAGGCATTATTAAACTATTAGTTTAAATATTATATACACCACTGATTTAAATTTCATATACACAATATATAAATCCCATCATGACCCATTCCAGGAGGGACAACATGCTCTCTACCTGGATTTCCTTCTTAAGCTATGATTGCAATAACCTGTGTTGAAAAACCTTTCTTATCAATTAAATAGGTGATAGGTGGCATTTTGTCCCTCCTGGAATGGTTTATGTTGGAAGGTATACACAGTCTAATGTATATCCACCTCCTTGTCTTAAGTGGCCCGGGTACCCCCAAGGCTTAATCCAGCCCTGCTTGCTACAACAGCTCCATAAATGAGCCCCCAAAAATCTGCATCTGCAGACATAGACTTTGGTCTCGGCACTACCCAAAAATGGGGATGACAGAAATGCTTGCCGATGTATCTAAAATGGGTGCCAGAGTAGACCATCAGGTTTATGCACTAATCTGAATCAGACCCAATGTACATACACTTTCGGATCACTTATGCTCTCTCCGACTCTGAAGTTACTTTACTGTTTTTTCATTCAGTCAACTATTTATGTGCTGGTTAATGCTGGTTATTATGGTTTAGTGGTTGGCTTGCTCCTTGATTCTTGGTTTATGAACTAATTGATAGAGATGAGTGGGTTCAGTTCTCAGAGAACCGAACCCTACCGGACTTCATGTTCCGAGCCCGGATCCGAGTCAGGCTCGGGTTTTCCCACCTGACTTGGAAACCAGAACGAGGCAAAACTTCATAATCCCGCTGTCAGATTCTCGAGGGTTTGGACTCCATATAAGGAGCCGCGCATCGCCGCTATTTTCACCTCAGCATTGGAGAGTGTACAGAGAGGACGTGTCTCCATTCTCTCAGTGTCCTCATTGTCCGTGTCTTGTGCTGCATCTGTCTAGTCACAGTGGTTGTGTCCTCTGCTGCCATATGTCCAGTGCTGCTGTATAGGGTGCTGTGTTGTGCTGCATCAGATCAGTGGTGTATTGTGCTGCATCAGTCCAGTCACAGTGGTATCCTCTGCTGCCTTATGTCCAGTGCTGCTGTATTATAATAATAATAATAATAATAATAATAATAATAAATAAAAAGTCCCTTACAGTGTTGCTGTGTTGTCCTGCATTAGACCAGTGGTAGTGTCCTGTGCATCAGTCAGTCCAGTGACCAGTCACAGTGGTATCCTCTGCTGCCATATGTCCAGTGCTGCTGTATAGGGTGCTGTGTTGTGCTGCATCAGTTCAGTGGTGGTGTATTGTGCTGCCGCAGTCCAGGCACAGTGGTATCCTCTGCTGCTACATGTACAGTGCTAATGTATAGGGTGCTGTGTTATGCTGCATCAGTGCAGTCACAGTGGTATCCTCTGCTGCCATATGTCCAGTGCTGCTGTATAATAACAAGTCCCTTACAGTGTTGCTGTGTTGTCCTGCATCAGACTAGTGGTTGTGTCCTGTGCATCAGTCAGTCCAGTGACCAGTCACAGTGGTGTCCTCTGCTGCCATATGTCCAGTACTCCTGTGCCGCATATTGTGTTATATAACTCCTGAAAAATAATGGAGAACAAAAATTTGGAGGCTAAAATAGGGAAAAATCAAGAACCACTTTCTCCTAAAGCTGAAGCTGCTGCCACTAGTCATGACATACAGTATATGATGAAATGCCATCAATGTTGTCTGCCAAGGTCGATGCCCAATGTGATAGTAGAGGGCATGTAAAATCCAAAAACCCAAAGTTCAGTAAACAGAAATTTAAATCGTCTGAGGAGAAACGTAAACTTGCCAATATGCCATTTACGACACGGAGTGGCAAGGAATGGCTAAGGCCCTGGCCTATGTTCATGACAAGTGGTTTAGCTTCATATGACAATGGAAGCCCTCATCCTCCCACTAGAAAAATGAAAAGAGTTAAGCTGGAAAAAGCACAGAAAAGAACTGTGCATTCTAAGATGGTATCACAAATCCCCAAGGAAAGTCCAAGTGTGTCGGCGGTTGCGATGCCTGACCTTCCCACACTGAATGGGTAGAGGTCGCTCCTTCCACCATTTGCATGCCCCCTGCAAGCGCTGGAAGGAGCACCCACAGTCCAGTTTCCGATATTCATATTGAAGATGTCACTGTTGAAGTACACCAGGATGAGGATATAGGTGTTGCTGGAGCTGAGGAGGAAGTTGACGATGAGGATTCTGATGGTGATGTGGTTTGTTTAAATGGGGCACCGGGGGAGACACCAGTTGTCTGTGGGATGAAGAAGCCCACTGTGATGCCTGGGAAAAATATAAAAAAAGCCACCTCTTCGGTGGGGAATTATTTCTCCACAAATCCGGACAACAGGTGTAAAGCCATGTGTTGCCTCTGTCAATCTGTACTAAGTAGGGGTAAGGATGTTAACCAACTAGGAACATCCTCCCTTATACATCACCTGCAGCGCATTCATCAGAAGTCAGTGTCAATCAGAAGTTGTGTGGCTCCTGCAAGCCACACCACAAACTCCCTCAATGTCAACTTCATCCTCAGCCATGAACATCAGTAGTCCTGCAGGCCATGTCCCTGGCAAGACTGACGAGTCCTCTGATGGAGGTATTGTGTCCCCGGTACCAAATCCCATCTAGATTCCACTTCAGTAGGCAGGCGATACCGAGAATGTACAGTAATGTCAGAAAAAATGTTGCCAGTGTCCTAAAAAATGCGGTTGTTTCCAGTGTCCACTTAACCACGGACATGTGGACAAGTGGAACAGGGCACACTAAGGACTATATGACTGTGACAGCCCACTGGGTAGATGTATTGCCTCCTGCAGCAGCAACAACAGCAGCAGTGGCACCAGTAGCACCATCTCGCAAATCCAAACTCGTTTCTAGGCAGGATACACTGTGTATCACCGCTTTCCATAAGAGGCACACCACTGACAACCTCTTATGGAATCTGAGGGACATCATCGGGCATTGGATTAGCCCACTTAGACTCTCCTGGGGATTTGTGATATCGGACAATGTCACCAATATTGTGCGTGCATTACAACTGGGCAAATTCCAGCATGTCCCATGTTTTGCACATACAATTAATTTGGCGATGCAGAATTTTTTGAAAAATGACAGAGGTGTACAGGAGATGCTGTCGGTAGCCCGAAAAATTGCGGGCCACTTTCGACATTCTGCCACTGCATGCCGAATACTGGAGCACCAGCAAACACTCCTGAACCTGCCCTGCCATCAACTGAAGCAAGAGGTGGTAACGAGATGGAATTCAACACTCTATATGCTTCAGAGGATGGAGGAGCAGCAAAAGGCCATTCAAGCCTATACATCCACCTACGATATAGGCAAAGGAGGGGGAATTCACCTGACTCAAGCGCAGTGGAGAATGATTTCCGTCTTGTGCAAGGTTCTCCAACCTTTTGAACTTGCCACACGTGAAGTCAGTTCAGACACGGTCATTCCCCTCATCAGGTTTTTGCAGTAGCAGCTGGAGAATTTAAAGGAGGAGCTAAGACGGAGCGATTCCACTAGGCATGTGGGACTTATGGATGGAGCCCTTCATTCGCTTTGCCAGGATTCACGGGTGGTCAATCTGTTGAAATCAGAGCACTGCATTTTGGCCACCGTGCTCGAGCCTAGGTTTAAAGCCTACATTGTATCTCTCTTTCTGGCAGACACAAGTGTGCAGAGTTGCAAAGACCTGCTGGTGAGACAATTGTCAACTCAAGAGGAATGTGACCCGTCAACAGCCCCTCCTTCAATTTCTCCCACCACTGGGGCTGCAAGGAAAATGATAAGATTTCCTAGTCCACCCGCTGGCAGTAATGCAGGGAAGTCCGGAGCAAAAGCTGACATCTGGTTCGGACTGAATGACCTGCCAATGATTACTGACATGTCTAATGTCACTGCGTATGATTCTGTCACCATTGAAAGAATGGTGGAGGATTATATGAGTGACAGCATCCAAGTAGGCATGTCAGACAGTCCGCACGTACGTATACTGGCAGGAAAAAGAGGCAATTTGGATGCTCTTGCACAAACTGGCTTTATTTTACCTAAGTTGCCCCCCATCCAGTGTATACTCCGAAAGAGTGTTTAGTGCAGCCGGTAACCTTGTCAGCAATCGGCGTAGGAGGTTACTTCCACAAAATATGTAGAAGATGATGTTCATCAAAATGAATTATAAATTCCTCCAGGAAGACCTTGACCAGCAATTGTCTCCGGAAAGTACACAGGGACCTGTGATGGTGGATTCCAGTGGGGACGAATTAATACTCTTTGAGGAGGGGGATGTACACAGTGAAAGGGGTGAGTAATCGGAGGATGAGGTTGACATCTTGCCTTTGTAGAGCCAGTTTGTGCAAGTAGAGATTAATTGCTTCTTTTTTGGTGGGTGCCCAAACAAACCACTAATTTCAGCCACAGTCATGTGGCAGACCTTGTCGCTGAATTGATTGGTTTGTTAAAGTGTGCATGTCCTGTTTATACAACATAAGGGTGAGTGGGAGGGCCCAAGGACAATTCCATCTTGCACCTCTTTTTCTTCTTTGCATCATGTGTTGTTTGGGGTCTATTTTTTTAAACTGCCATCCTGTCTGACACTTCCGTATATGTCCATTGGTACTGCCCTATAATTCCAGTAATACTGCCGTATATGTCCAGTGGTACTGCCATATAATTCCAGTGATATTGCCGTTTAATTCCAGTGATATCGCTGTATAGTTCCCGTGGGAATTGTTTGTGTCTCTTGCCTTAGTCATACAGCTACCTCATTTCACCTCTTCTACATCTTTGCATGAGGTACTGTTTGGGGCCTTTTTTATATCTGCCCTCCTGTCTGCCACTGCAGTGCCACTCCTAGATGGGCCAATTGTTTGTGTTGCTTGGCTTAGACATACATCTACCTCATTGCACCTCTTCTACATCTTTGCATGAGGTGCTGTTTGGGGCCTTTTTTTTATCTGCCCTCCTGTCTGACACTGCAGTGCCACTCCTAGATGGGCAAGGTGTTTGTGTTGTCCACTTGTGTCACTTAGCTTAGTCATACAGCAACCTCGGTGCAACCTTTTGGCCTAAAAACAATATTGTGAGGTGTGAGGTGTTCAGAATAGACTAGAAATGAGTGGAAATGATTGTCATTGAGGTTAATAATACCGTAGGATCAAAATTACCCCCAAATTCTGTGATTTTAGCTGTTTTTATGTTTTTTAAAAAAATCATCCAGATCCAAAACCAAAACACGAAAGGGTGGTTTTGGCAAAACCAAGCCAAAACCAAAACACAAAAGTGGAATTAGAACCAAAACACAAAACACGAAAAGTGCCAGCCGCAAATATCTACTAATTGACCTGTGGCTGCTCTTTTTTGTATCATGGATGTACCATAAATTGTTATCTTTATGGCTTGTCTTGATAAATATTCATAGTGATGGTTCAAAATGTCGACTACTAAAAGCCAGAAATAAACCTTTATCTTGAAACGTGTTAAAGAAGATTTCTTCCTGTGGAGAGTGCACCCCCATTCTATTTGACACTGCACATATACGTGGCTCCACCTCCTGCAGGTGGTTCACCACTGGGAGCACCCCCTGTTGTAATATTCTTTGACTATAGAGCAGGACTTGCACAGATATATATATATATATATATATATATATATTTATTTATTTATTCCCTGTTGTTTTTTTATTCATACAAAAGAGTAACCATTTCTTAGATATGTGTATATGTGTGTGTGTGTGTGTGTGTGTGTGTGTGTGTGTGTACTGTTTGTGAAGTAAAACAAAGAAATGGCTAAATCTTGTGTCAGTCTTGAAAATAAGATGTAAATAGGAAAATGTACTGGGTCCTGATGCACACTGTGCAAATAGTATCTCTTAACTTTCTGATGTGACGAAATTGTATGGTATTTTAACGCTGCAGGAAAAGTGCAGAGTATTATAGCATTGCAAAATTCTGTATATGTCAATCAGTCAATACCACTTAATCTCATATGTAACTGAGACATTTATTCAGAACAATGATAACATCTTGCATAATTAATGTGAAATAAAGTAATGCATTAATATTTATAGTTTCATCTAGTGTAGGTTTTGAAACCAAGTTTTGATGTACAGTTTATATTGAGACCTCTAATAGATATCTGTCAAATAAGAACTAGACATGTGTGCCAATCATTGTTTTTTGATTTTGGATCTTTATTAACTTCATGTTTTGGTTTTGCCAGATCCGATCTCGTGTTTTGGTTTTGGATCTGTATTTTCTTAAAACATTGATAAAAACTGCTGAAATCACATAATGTTGGCCTTTTTTGTTCCTACCATATTATTAATCTCAATAATATGAATTTACAGTCAGTTTTGACCACATCACAGTTTACAGCAGGGCCGTAACTATGTGTGTGCCAAGTGGGCTTGGCACACAGCGCAGTTGCCCTGAGGGCGCACAGCCAGCGGCATGTAATGAGTCAAATTGACTCATTACATGCCACCTCTGCAGTGTGCGCCGTGCGCCGCGCTGGAGGGAGAAGAGACCAGCGCCGGGCAGCGGACAAGGAGGAGGAGGGAGGGGGAGCAGGGAGCCGCAGCAGCGCTATTTCATTGGTAGTAAGTGCCGCTGCAGCATCCCCCTCTCCTTCTGTATTGGCTGCCCGGCGCTGCTATGGATGCTGGGATGCGGTTCCTTCATCCCAGCATCCACAGCAGCGCCAGGCAGCCAATACGGAAGGAGAGGGGGATGCTGCAGCGGCGCTTACTACCAATGAAATAGCGCTGCTGCGGCTCTCTGCTCCCCCTCCCTCCTCCTCCTTCTCACCTCACTGCCTGCACCGAGAGGGAGATGCCAGCACGAGGAGCCTGTCAGCGGGGAGAAGGTAAGTATATCCCTCTCTCTTTCTCTCTCTCTCTCTCAGGGGTACACCGTCTGCCGCAATGTGTAAAAAGGGGGCCTGGCTGCCGCAATGTGTAAAAAGGGGTCCTGGCTTCCACAATGTGTAAAAAGGGGTCCTGGCTGCCGCAATGTGTAAAAAGGGGTCCTGGCTGCCGCAATGTGTAAAGAGGGGCCCTGGCTGCCGCAATGTGTAAAAAGGGGGACTGGCTGCCGCAATGTGTAAAAAGGGGGCCTGGCTGCCGCAATGTGTAAAAAGGGGGACTGTCTGCTGTAATGTGTAAAAAGGGGTACGCTGTCTGCTGTAATGTATAAAAGGTGCTCTACCTGGTGTAGTGGCGCTACTGTGCACCGTAGTATGAATTTCTATTATTTTGTGGCCACGCCCCTTCCCCGTGAAGCCACGCCCCTATAAATTTTTCGCTCGCCTACGGCGCGCACTGCCCCTATCTTACATGGGGGGGGGGGCCACTGTCGTTTCTTGCACACAGCGCTAAAATGCCTAGTTACGGCACTGGTTTACAGTATTGTTTTAAAACAGTTTAGGGTGCAGCGAGCTGGCTGGTTACAAAGTGATAGAGCAGCAGCACAAACACACACACATTATGGCACATCTATGAAACATTGCCACACAGCAGTGACACAAAAGAAAAGTGGTGAAAGGTAAACCTGTCCTTTTACCCTACCACAAACCCTTATGTGGAATATTAAAAAGGACATGCACAGTTAACAAACCAAGTACTTCAGTGACAGGGTCTGCCACTTTTGCTTGGTTTGTTTGGGACTCCAAAAGGCTTAAGGCAATGAATCTAACACTGCTGTCAATGATCTCTACAATGGCAAGATGTCATTATCATCCTCATCCTCCTCAATGTTTACATTATCTTCTCACAATATTAATTCATCCCCGCTGGAATCCATCAGTACAGAAGTCTGTACTTTGATATAATGGCTGGTAAAGGTCTTCCTCATAGAATTTGTAGTTCATTTTGAGGAAGATCATCTTTTACACAGTTTGAGGAAGTAGCCTCCTACACCGACTGCTGATAAGGTTACCGGCTGTGCGGTAAACTCTTTTTGAGTACACACTGAAGGGTGGACAGCTTAAGTAATGCAAAGCAAGTTTGTACAAGGTACTACAAATTGCCTTTTTCTCTTTCCTATAGTCAAAGGGACTCTGTGCCAAGCCTATTAGAGATGTGCAGCGAGCACTTTTCGTGTTTTGTATTTTGGTTTTGGATCTGGATCCTCGCCCGTGTTTTGGATCTGGATTGGTTTTGCCAAAACTACCCTTTTGGGTTTTGGATTAGGATCTGGAATTTTTTTGAAAAAAAACAAAAATAGCAAAAATCACATAATTTGGAGGTAATTTTGATCCTACGGTATTATTAATCTCAATTACATTAATTTCCACTCATTTCTAGTCTATTCTGAACACCTCACACCTCATAATATTGTTTTTAGGCCTAAAAGTTGCACAGAGGTAGCTGTATGACTAAGCTAAGCAACGCAAGTGTTCGGCAGAAACACCTGGCCCATCTAGGAGTGGCACTGCAGTGGCAGACAGAGTAGCACATAAAAAGTAGTACTCAAACAGCACATCATGCAAAGAAGTAAAAAAGGTGCAATGAGGTAGCTGTATGACTAAGTTAATCGACACAAATTTGCGGCACAAACACCTGGCCCAACTAGGGTTGGCACTGCAGTCTCACTGCACTAATGGCAGATACTGGATGCACGTCTAACACCAACATAGCTGTCAAGGCCTCAGTTATCCACTTTGCAACAGGATGACTGCTGTCATATTTAATCTTCCTCACAAAGGACTATTGGACAGTCATTTGCTTAGTTGAAGTAGTGCAAGTGGTCTACCAACTTCCCCTCTGGGATGACGATCAACTCCCAGCAGCAACAACAGCAGTGACAGTAGCAGCAGTAGGAAGAAGTGGTTCTTTCACTATTTTTATCCTCCAAATCTTTGTTCTCCATTATTTTTCTGGAGTTATATAACAAAATGCTGCATAGGAGAGCGTACTTCCACACCACACCTGTAAAAATTATTTGGATTAAATATTATTAACCCCTTTATTTGGAGTAAATAATATACAGCACAGAACAGCACCACTGAACTTAAATGGCAGCACCACTGGACTGGACTTATACGCCAGTACCACTGTACTGGATTTATACGCCATACGGCAGTACCACTGGACTTATACGGCAGTATCACTGGATTTATACAGCAGTACCACTGGATATATATGGCAGAATCACTGGATTTATAAGGCAGTATCACTGGACTTATATGGCAGTACCACTGGACTGGACTTATACGGCAGTATCACTGGACTTACACGGCAGACCACTGGAAATATATGGCAGTATCACTGGACTGGACTTATACGGCAGTACCACTGGACATATATGGCAGTATCACTGGATTTATACAGCATATGGAGGTGGTATGTTTGTAGCCAGCTATGATTCAGAGAACTTTGCAAACTTTTTCCTGTCGCTGAAATGATGGGTTTATTAAACTGTGCATGTCCTGTTTAAACAACATAAGGGTGGGTCAGAGGCCCCAAGGACAATTCCATCTTGCATCTCTTTTTTTTTCTTTGCATTTTGTGCTCTTTGGGGCCTAGTTTTTAAAACTGCCATCCTGTCTGCCACTGCAGTGCCCCTCCTAGATGGGCCACGTGTTTGTGCCGCCCACTTGTGTCTTCCAGCTACCTAGGTGCAACCTTTTGACCTAAATTCAATATTGTGGCAATACCTAATCCAGATCCAAACCACGAATGGAGATCCAGATCCAAAACCAAAACACAAAACCAGAAAAGTATCCGGCGCACATCTCTAATTACTTACTCCACCCAATGTGCAGTGGGTGGGTATGATGCAGCCACCACCAGACTCCTTATTCCTCTGGCATCTTTAACCATGGTTCTGCTCAGGCTCCAGCCACTGGCAACTTAATACTGCTTGCTGGTGTGTATGCGTTGATATGCTTTTGCCACCTCTCTTGGTTGCCGTTGGCTGACCTCCACTGGTCACTGACCAGGCCTCTGCACAGTAGTTTGGCAGAAGGTTGAATATTTAGATGCTAGGCTAGTACCCTGTACAGCTGGAGAACAGGAACACATTTGATGCATTCCTGCTGGTCACAAGATGATGGCGGTCATCTTGAGGCAAAAGTTGTTTATTTGCTCAATAATTCTGACAATAACTCTTCCCTTTTGCCAGGAGAAATGGCATACAAAAGATGATATAGCAGTTCAACCTCTCTTGATGACTCAGGGCTCCATTATTATCTCAGATAACCACACAATACCACAGGGAGTAAGCCCGCCGTGTTCTCTTTAACCATCCAATAAAACTGTATTACACAATGTATAATAAATACACATTACATTTCAAAAGGAGATCACAACTGGATTATTTCCTCCTTCCTGTCCCATATAGACAAAGTTCTGGGTCTTTTAAACATAATTGGCATCCTAAAAAGTGCAGCCCATGAAATCTTAATTCAAAGTGTTTTTACACAAACTTACCGGCAAGACACCCTAGTTTGCATTCGTAAAATAAAATTTAATTTAGCATCCTCTTCTGTCTTTCACATTTTTAGGCTGAAACTGGTTGGGCTTATCACACAACAGGAGATTCTGAAAAGACAACAAATAAATCCTTTCACCTGTGTTTCTATAACTGTTAGACAGAGACACATCTCAACATCAAAGAAATGGCTTGTCCACAGACAGGTGCCAGTGTCATCAACAACTCACTTCCTAGGTGAGAAGGTTTCAAGGCAATTTGTCCTCAAATGTCAATGCATTTCAAAACCAAAAACAGCGTACACATTCCTTCTAAGTGCTTGCATTTGCATGCATTTTAAATGTGCAATGCTACAACTATGCCTAGAGCATTAAATATAACAAGGTAAAAACACATTATTAAACATGTATTTACAGTACATGGCACCCAGCACCAATTCATCCATTTAGATAATGGCAAAAATGCCACAAGTTTATCAGGTCAGACATGTCTCCGGCCACATATAGTATAAAAGTAATATTTATTTGCTTGTACTTATTTTTAAAAATGAGCACTCACACTGCTTAGGTGATGGGAACTCAGTGAAAGCAGTGGGGTATAGCACTCACAACTTATACCCAAATAACAAGTATAGTATTATTTATTTACTTGAACTTTAAAAAAAATACAACTCACACTGCTTATGTGATGAAAACAGTGGGATACAGCACACATAAGTTATACACCCTGAAAAACAGTATAATTACATGAACTTTTTTTTTAAATGACCACTCACATCGAGGACTCAGATGTGTCGTGAATTCAGTGGGGTACAGCACACACAAATTGTAAAAAAAACATGATATTTTTATTTATTTTCATTTAAAGAAAATGACCACTCATCACAGACTCACAGTGCTTATATTTACGCAAGCACTGTAGGGTATGGCCTGTAGAGTCACAGTGCTTATATTTAATTATGTAAATGCAGTGGGACACAGTAACTACACCACACACCAGTTGTACAAAAAAATATTAACTTAGCTCTGGGATGCCCTGCAGGCAGTGACAAAAAAAGTTTTTAACACCAGTGTGCTGTGAACCAAGGGTTAATAGTGCCCTACTGTATATGAAGTTTTGGCCAGTAGCTGCAGTGTGCAGTTGCACCAAAGGTTAATGCTCAGCATTATGGTGTAACTTCCTAAGGTCATGAACTATAAAAATAATAAACATTGACTTTCTAACTGCCTGTACAATATATACAACTTGGCCAATATTACACTAAGGGAACTGGAGTGGAAACTCAGATCGGTCACCTCAGCAGTACTGCAGTGGAGGATGGACAGATAGTTCAGCTACACAGCATTGGAGTGGATGAACAGATAGGTCAGCTCAGCCTGGAGAGCACAGATAATTAAGTTCAGCACTGGCGTAGAGTCAGCACATATGTCAGAGGCACACAGCTCTCTCTGGTGTCTGCTGTAAAATGGCATCTGAGTGACACCTTCAGGCACTTACTGTATATCAAAGCTGATGACGGGATGATGACATTTTGCCTCGTTTTTGAATCCCAGCCTGGCAGAAATACCTGATTCGGGGCTTGGATTCCCTTCCCTTTTCTCTCCCTTCCCTGCTAAATCCAAGGTTCACTACTCTTTGCTTATTGTCCTTGACCTCTCTGCTGCTTTTGACACTGTGGACCACGATCTCCTTCAGCAAATCCTTCACTCCCTTGGTCTGTGTGATACTGCATTCTCCTGACTATCCTCCTACCTCTCTGACCATTCCTTCTCTGTCTCCCCTCATGGCTCCACCCCCAACCCCCACTTCCACTAACTGTAGGTTTCCCTTAAGGTTCTATTCTTGGTCCCCTCCTTTTCTCTCTCTATACATCCTCTTTAGGTGAATGCATTAGCTATTTTTACTTACAATATCATCTCTTTGCTGATGATACTCAAATCTACCTTTCCTCCCCTGACTTCTCACCTGCTCTCCTCACTCGTGTATCCCATTGTCTCTCTGCCATCTCTTCTTGGATGTCCCAGCGCATTCTTAAACTTAACATGTCTGAGCTGATCATCTTCCCATCCTCCTGCACAACCTCACCTCCCACAATTTCATTATCTATTGATGGCACTACTATCTCCTCTAGCCCCCAAGTGCATTGTCTTAGAGTAATTCTTTACTCCTCCCCCTCCTTCAAACCCACATATTCAGCAACTCTCACAAACCTGTATTTTTCATCTTAAAATGTTTCCAGGATCAGACTCTTTCTCACCCAGGATGCCACATAGACCCTTATCCACTCACTGGTGATCTCCAGACTGGACTACTGTAATCTCCTCCTCACTGGCATCCCTGACACATACCTCTCTCCACTCCAATCTATCCTCAGTGCTGCTGCCCGGCTAACCTTCCTCACCAAACGTACTGCATCACTCTCCCCTCTCTTACAAGCCCTTCACTGGCTCCCCTTCCCATTCAGAATCAATTTCAAGTTTCTCACACTCACCTACAATGCCCTCACTCACTCCTCTCCCAGTTACATCTCTCACCTTATCTCCTTTTACCCTCCTGCCCATCCTTTTCACTCTGCTAAAGCATGCCAACTCTCCTGCCTACTGATTACCTCCTCCCACTTTTACTTCCAATATTTTACACATGCTGCTCCCTTTTTTCTGAAATTCTCTACCTCTTGCCCTTAGACTCTCCACCTCTCTACAAAACTTCAAACAGGCTCTCAAGACACACTTCTTTACCAAACTCCGCCATTTCTCATCCTAAGCCATCTGTGGCCCATGCTCAATTTCTACCCCATCTGTGTCACCCCTGTCTGCTAGAGGAGTACAACTTACCTTAATATCTGTTCCAGGTCCTTGGATAATACAAACACCACACATCTAGTATCTCAACTTAAATAGTTTAGACAAAAAAAAACAGTATTCTCCATTCTGTTGTGGAATTCATCCTTTGTTAGGCATGACATTGACCCTAGTCTTTGCGTAGTTTGCTACGTATGTACTGTACTTATCTTTTTCTGACCACATGATCATAAAAGACAACTATGTCTTTATTGTAGAAAAACCTTTTCATCTTTCCACTGCCTTCATTAATAAAGTATGAATGGTTCAGAGGAGCCAGAATTGAGACCAGCCAATTTAAAAGTCACTTTATGTGAGGTATTTGCTAACAGAGCTGCATCTAAGGGGTACATTTAATTGCTATTCTAATTCTTCTAATGTGGTTTTGCTATTTGTTTCATACAGGCATTCAAGTGGAGCATAAATGTTGCTAATACTGGTGTCAAGAAATATAATTAGACAAATAGAACACTTTCTCTTATGCTACTTTTAGACATGTGACCTGGGAATTTGCCAGGGTTTAGCAAGCTGGCAAATTTCTGGGTCACAGCTCCATGACCCTGGTCGGGATCAGGGTCATGGAGCTGGGACTTAGAAATAGGTTGTATCTTTTTACACATGATGAAGTCCCAGGTTGGTGCACATTCACATGCAAAAAACCCGGGATATAGCTGCATTTGTGAAAGGGGTATTACTAATTTCAAACAGTTTTACTTTTGTTACTCTGTTAGGGGTTTGCACTAGCATTTACTAGAGATGTGCACCGGAAATTTTTCGGGTTTTGTGTTTGGATTCGGTTCCGAGGCCGTGTTTTGGATTCGGACGCGTTTTGGTAAAACCTCCCTGAAATTTTTTTGTCAGATTCGGGTGTTTTTTTTTAAAAAAATCCTCAAAAAAGCTTAAATCAAAGAATTTGGGGGTAATTTTGATCCTATAGTATTATTAACCTCAAAAACCATAATTTCCACTCATTTCCAGTCTATTCTGAACACCTCACACCTCACAATATTATTTTTAGTACTAAAATTTGCACCGAGGTCGCTGGATGACTAAGCTAAGCGACCCAAGTGAGCGGCACAAACACCTGGCCCTTCTAGGCACTTAAAAATTTGGCCCCAAACATCACATGATGCAAAGATAAATAAAAAAAGAGGTGCAAGATGGAATTGTCCCACCCACCCTTATGTTGTATAAAAAAGACATGCACACTTTAACAAACCCATCATTTCAGGCACAGGGTCTGCCACACGATTGTGGCTGAAATGACTGGTTAGTTTGGGCCCCCACCAAAAAAAGAAGCAATCAATCTCTCCTTGCTCAAACTGGCTCTACAGAGGCAAGATGTCCACCTCATCATCCGATTCCTCACCCCTTTCACTGTGTATATCCCCCTCCTCACAGAGTATTAACTCATCCCCACTGGAATCCACCATCTCAGGTCCCTGTGTACTTTCTGGAGGCAATTGCTGGTAAATGTCTCCACGGAGGAATTGATTATAATTAATTTTGATGAACATCATCTTCTCCACATTTTGTGGAAGTAACCTCATATGCCGATCGCTGACAAGGTGACCGGCTGTACTAAACACTCTTTTGGAGTACACACTGGAGGGGGGGGGGCAACTTAGGTAAAATAAAGCCAGTTTGTGCAAGGGCCTCCAAATTGCCTCTTTTTCCTGCCAGTATACGTACGGACAGTCTGATGTGCCTACTTGGATGCTGTCACTCATATAATCCTCCACCATTCTTTCAATGGTGACAGAATCATACAGTATGCAGTGACAGTAGAAGACATGTCAGTAATCATTGGCAGGTCCTTCAGTCCGGACCAGATGTCAGCACTCGCTCCAGACTGCCCTGCATCACCACCAGTGGGTGGGCTCAGAATTCTTAGCATTTTCCTCGCAGCCCCAGTTGCGGGAGAATGTGAAGGAGGAGCTGTTGACGGGTCACGTTCCGCTTGAGTTGACAAGTGTCTCACCAGCAGGCCTTTGAACATCTGCAGATTTGTGTCTGCTGGAAAGAGAGATACAACACAGGCTTTAAACCTAGGATTGAGCACGGTGATCAAAATGTAGTGCTCTGATTTCAACAGATTGACCACCCGTGAATCCTGGTTAAGTGAATGAAGGGCTCCATCAACAAGTCAAACATGCCTAGCAGAATCGCTCTATTTTAGCTCCTCCTTCAATCTCTCCAGCTGCTTCTGCAAAAGCCTGATGAGGGGAATGACCTGACTCAGGCTGGCAGTGTCTGAACTGACTTCACGTGTGGCAAAATCAAAGGGTTGGAGAACCTTGCACAATGTTGAAATCATTCTCCACTGCGCTTGAGTCAGGTGCATTCCCCCTCCTTTGCCTATATCGTAGGCAGATGTATAGGCTTGAATGGCCTTTTGCTACTCCTCCATCCTCTGAAGCATATAGAGGGTTGAATTCCACCTCGTTACCACCTCTTGCTTCAGATGATGGCGGGGTAGGTACAGGAGTGTTTGCTGGTTCTCCAGTCTTCGGCACACGGTGGATGAATGCCGAAAGTGGCCCGCAATTCTTCGGGCCACCGACAGCATCTCTTGCACGCCCCTGTCGTTTTTTTTTTAATTCTGCACCACCAAATTCAATGTATGTGCAAAACATGGGATGTGCTGGAAATTGCACACATGTAATGCACGCACAATATTGGTGGCATTGTCCGATGCCACAAATCCCAGGAGAGTCGTCCAATTGGGGTAAGCCAATCTGCGATGATGTTTCTCAGTTTCCGTAAGAGGTTGTCAGCTGTGTGCCTCCTATGGAAAGCGGTCATACAAAGCGTAGCCTGCCTAGGAACGAGTTGACATTTGCGAGATGCTGCTACTGGTGCCACCACTGCTGATCTTGCTGCGGGAGGCAATACATCTACCCAGTGGGCTGTCACAGTCATATATTCCTGAGTCTGCCCTGCTCCACTTGTCCCCATGTCCGTGGTTAAGTGGACATTGGGTACAACTGCATTTTTTAGGACACTGGTGACTCTTTTTCTGACGTTTGGGTACTTTCTCGGTATCGCCTGTCTAGAGAAGTGGAACCTAGACGGTATTTGGTACTGGGGACACACTACCTCAAGAAATTCTCTAAGTCCCTGTGAACTAACGCCGGATACCGGACGTATGTCTAACACCAACACAGCTGCCAAGGCCTGAGTTATCCGCTTTGCAGCAGGATGACTGCTGTGATATTTCATCTTCCTCACAAAAGGACTGTTGAACAGTCAATTGCTTACTGGAAGTAGTACAAGTGGTCTTCCGACTTCCCCTCTGGGATGACGATCAACTCCCAGCAGCAACAACAGCAGAGCCAGGAGAAGTAGGCGTTACACTCAAGGATCCATCGGAGGAATCCCAGTCAGGAGAGGACTCATCAGACTTGCTAGTGACATGGTTTGCAGGACTATTTCGTTCCTGTCTAAGGAGGAAATTGATGCTGAGGGAGTTGGTGGTGTGGTTTGCACTGAGAACTTGGGTACAAGAGGAAGAAGGTATTTAGTTGTCAGTGGACTGCTTCCGCAGTCACCCAAAGTTTTTTAACTTGTCAATGACTTCTGATGAATGCGCTCCAGGTGACGTATAAGGGAGAATGGGAAATATATATATATAGTATGCTGCACTGTGTAGAGCTGCCCGGGTTTTCTAAATCAAAAAGATCAATATTGGTAATTGTGACCCAGCAATGTGTGTGTAGTGTACAAATGAATGATACATAAAAATGGAAATAAAAAAAATAAAAAAATTAATAAAATGAAAAATAATAATAATAATAAATAATAATAAATAATAATAAAAATAAAAAATTAATGAAAATTGATGTAGCAACCTGAAAAAAAAAAGAAGAGAAGAGAGAGAGGAGAATATGGGGTAAGAAATAGCGGTAATGGGATAAGGAAAAAATAGAAAAAAAGAAAATTTCTTAGTAAGTGCAAGGGCTAATGTTTACAGCTTCTTTAGTGTTTTTTGGAACTTGTTGACACTTGGATACAGTCAAAATGTACACAGTCTCTGTGGGTAGATACTGTCCCTATCTTACCCTACTTCAAGCGCTATGCTGTGGCGGCTCTCAGCGCCGATTAGCCGGAACCGGAAGTTTGGATGTTTACTTCCGGTTATTTCGGGTGCTGGCGGCGGCGGTGCTAACTTCGTCCTCTGTGTCAAGCTCCTTCACTCTCCAACGCGTTTTGAATCCGGACTGGATTCTTTCTCAAGGAAGTGTGTCTGGTTGTGTAGTTGGGCTCCTTTTTATATGATCACTTTATTTAAAAAACAGGAAGTGGCCGGAACCGGAAGTGAGGTTCCCGGCGGCATCCACATGGTAAAATGGGAATTTCTGTGTGCTAAAATATTCCCAGGGTTAAAAACAATATTACAAAAGCAGTTGCACTTATAGAAATGAAAAAAATAGAAAAATTAGATAAAGTTAGTTGGGTGAAGAACGAGAATGAATAAGTAAAATGAAAAATAGAAGAATATTAATAAAGGTAACATTTCATAGAAAAAATAAATAAAAAATAATTAAAAGATAAAAAAATAAAAAATAAAAAAATGAATTAAAAATAATAATAATAATAATAATAATAATAGAAATAAAGATAAATAAAAATAAATATAAATTTAAATAAATATAAAAATATAAAAAATAATAAAAATAAAAAATAAAATAATAATAAATAATAAAAAAATTATAAAAATAAATAATAAAAAATAAAAAATAAAAATAATCAGTCATGTGGATATAAAGTGAAATACATAAGTATTGTATGTTGTTACAGAATAACATTCAACTCTATGTCAATATTTAGACCATGTTGTTCTAGAGTCTTGGTTTTGTAGATCCATTCAGTTTCTTTTTTCTTTAATGCTTTCACGATATCTTCTCCTCTCCAGTGGGCTTGAACATTCTGGATCCCAATAAATTTCAATCCGGAGGGGTCTTTATTGTATTTTGTAAGGAAATGGGCTGATACACTGTGTGTTTTCAGTCCTCTTTTTTCAGTCCTCCGGATTGAAATTTATTGGGATCCAGAATATGGGGTAAGGAATAGCGGTAATATGATAAGGAAAAGATAGAAAAAAAGAAAATTTCTTAGTAAGTGCAAGGGCTAATGTTTACAGCTTCTTTAGTGTTTTTGGAGCTTGTTGACACTTGGATGCAGTCAAAATGTACACAGTCTCTGTGGGTAGATACTGTCCCTATCTTACCCTACTTCAAGCGCTGTGCTATGGCGGCTCTCTGCGCCGATTAGCCGTAACCGGAAGTTTGGATGTTTACTTCCGGTAATTTCGGGTGCTGGCGGCGATGGTGCTAACTTCGTCCTCTGTGTCAAGCTCCGGCCACTTCCTGTTTTTTAAATAAAGTGATCATATAAAAAGGAGCCCAACTACACAACCAGACACACTTCCTTGAGAAAGACTCCAGTCCGGATTCGAAACGCGTTGGAGAGTGAAGGAGCTTGACACAGAGGACGAAGTTAGCACCGCCGCCGCCAGCACCCGAAATTACCGGAAGTAAACATCCAAACTTCCGGTTACGGCTAATCGGCGCAGAGAGCCGCCACAGCAAAGTGCTTGAAGTAGGGTAAGATAGGGACAGTATCTACCCACAGAGACTGTGTACATTTTGACTGTATCCAAGTGTCAACAAGCTCCAAAAAACACTAAAGAAGCTGTAAACATTTGCCCTTGCACTTACTAAGAAATTTTCTTTTTTTCTATATTTTCCTTATCCCATTACCGCTATTCCTTACCCCATATTCTCCTCTCTCTCTCCTCTTCTTTTTTTTTCAGGTTGCTACATCAATTTTCATTAATTTTTTATTTTTATTATTATTTATTATTATTTATTATTATTATTTTTCATTTTATTATATATTCCCCCCCCCCCATTTTTATGTATTATTCATTTGTACACTACACACACAGCGCTGGGTCACAATTACCAGTATAAGGGAGAATGTTCCTAGGTGGTTAACGTCCTTACCCCTACTTATTACAGTTTGACAAAGGCAACACACTGCTTGACACCTGTTGTCCGCATTTCTGTTAAAATAATTCCACACCGAAGAGGTGATTTTTTTTTGTAATTTGACCAGGCATATCAATGGCCATATTCATCCCACAGACAACAGGTGTCTCCCTGGGTGCCTGACTTAAACAAACCACCTCACCATCAGAATCCTCCTTGTCAATTTCCTCCTCAGCACCAGCAACACCCATATCCTCATCCTGGTGTACTTCAACAGTGACATCTTCAATTTGACTATCAGGAACTGGACTGTGGGTGCTTCTTCCAGCACTTGCAGGGGGGCGTGCAAATGGTGGAAGGCGCAACCTCTTCCCGTCCAGTGTTGGGAAGGTCAGGCATCGCAACCGCCGACACAATTAGACTCTCCTAGGGGATTTGTGATTTTGAAGAACGCACATTTCTTTGCTGTGCTTTTGCCATCTTAACTCTTTTCAGTTTTCTAGCGGGAGGATGCGTGCTTTCATCCTCATGTGAAGCTAAACCACTGGCCATGAACATAGGCCAGGGCCTCAGCCGTTCCTTGCCACTCCGTGCCGTAAATGGCATATTGGCAAGTTTATGCTTCTCCTCAGGCGCTTTTAATTTAGATTTTTGGGTCATTTTACTGAAATTTTGTTTCTTGGATTTTATATGCTCTGTACTATGACATTGTGCATCCGCCTTGGCAGACGACGTTGATGGCATTGAATTGTCTCTGCCATGAGTAGTGGCAGCAGCTTCAGCACTAGGTGGAAGTGGATCTTGATCTTTCCCTCTTTCACCCTCCATATTTTTGTTCTCCATTTTTCAATGTGTGAAATTATATGCCAGTAATATTATTATATCAATAACAATCACCTACTGTACTGTACAACTATATACTGTTGGTCACCAAAATGCTGCACTGTACTACTATATATACTGCTCAAAAAAATGCAGCACAGATATGGAATGGATACTTGCAGTGACACAGAGCTGCAAGATACAGCAATGGCCTACTGTACTGTACAACTATGTACTGTTGGTCACCAAAATGCTATACTGTATTACTATATATATTGCTCACAAAAATGCAGCAATTATATGGAATGGATACTTGCAGTGACACAGAGCTGCAAGATACAGCAATGTCCTACTGTACTGTACAACTATATACTGTTGGTCACCAAAATGCTGCACTGTACTACTATATATACTGCTCACAAAAATGCAGCACATATATGGAATGGATACTTGCAGTGACACGGAACTGCAAGATACAGCAATGGCCTACTGTACTGTACTGTACAACTAAATACTGTTGGTTACCAAAATGGTGCACTGTACTACTATATATACTGCTCACAAAAATGCAGCACAGATATGGAATGGATATTTGCAGTGACACAGAGTTACAAGAAACAGCAATGGCCTACTGTACTGTACAACTATGTACTGTTGGAAACCAAAATGCTGCACTGTACTACTATATATACTGCTCACAAAAATGCAGCACAGATATGGAATGGATACTTGCAGTGACATGGAGCTGCTAGATACAGCAATGGCCTGCTGTACTGTACTGTACAACTATATACTGTTGGTCACCAAAATGGTGCACTGTACTACTATATATACTGCTCACAAAAATGCAGCACAGATATGGAATGGATATTTGCAGTGACACAGAGCTACAAGATACAGCAATGGCCTACTGTACTGTACAACTATGTACTGTTGGAAACCAAAATGCTGCACTGTACTACTATATATACTGCTCACAAAAATGCAGCACAGATATGGAATGGATACTTGCAGTGACACAGAGCTGCAAGATACAGCAATGTCCTACTGTACTGTACAACTATATACTATTGGTCACCAAAATGGTGCCCTGTACTACTACATATACTGCTCATAAAAATGCAGCACAGATATGGAATGGATACTTGCAGTGACATGAAGCTGCAAGATACAGCAATGGCCTACTGTACTGTACAACTATATACTGTTGGTCACCAAAATGCTGCACTGTACTACTATATATACTGCTCACAAAATGCAGCACAGATATGGAATGGATACTTGCAGTGACACAAAGCTGCAAGATTCAGCAATGGCCTACTGTACTGTACAACTATATACTGTTAGTCACCAAAATGCTGCACTGTACTACTATATATACTGCTCAAAAAATGCAGCACAGATATGGAATGGATACTTGCAGTGACAAAGCTGCAAGATTCAGCAATGGCCTACTGTACTGTACAACTATGTACTATTGGTCACCAAAATGCTGAACTGTACTACTATATATATTGCTCACAAAAATGCAGCAATTATATGGAATGGATACTTGCAGTGACACGGAGCTGCAAGATAAAGCAATGTCCTACTGTACTGTACAACTATATACTGTTGGTCACCAAAATTCTGCTCTGTACTACTATATATACTGCTCACAACAATGCAGCACAGATATGGAATGGATACTTGCAGTGACACGGAGCTGCAAGATAAAGTATTGTCCTACTGTACTGTACAACTATATACTGTTGGTCACCAAAATTCTGCACTGTACTACTATATATACTGCACACAAAAACGCAGCACAGATATGGAATGGATACTTGCAGTGACATGGAGCTGCAAGATACAGCAACTGCCTACTGTACTGTACAACTATATACTGTTGGTCACCAAAATGCTGCACTGTGCTACTATATATACTGCTCACAAAAATGCAGCACAGATATGGAATGGATACTTGCAGTGACACAGAGCTACAAGATACAGCAATGGCCTACTGTACTGTACAACTACGTACTGTTGGTCACCAAAATTCTGCACTGTACTACTATATATACTGCTCACAAAAATGCAGCACAGATATGGAATGGATACTTGCAGTGACACAGAGCTGCAAGATACAGCAATGTCCTACTGTACTGTACAACTATATACTTTTGGTCTACAAAATGGTGCACTGTACTACTACTACATATACTGCTCACAAAAATGCAGCACAGATATGGAATGGATACTTGCAGTGACATGAAGCTGCAAGATACAGCAATGGCCTACTGTACTGTACAACTATATACTGTTGGTCACCAAAATGCTGCACTGTACTACTATATATACTGCTTACAAAAATGCAGCACAGATATGGAATGGATACTTGCAGTGACACGGAGCTGCAAGATACAGCAATGGCCTACTGTACTGTACAACTATATACTGTTGGTCACCAAAATGCTGCACTGTACTACTATATATACTGCTTACAAAAATGCAGCACAGATATGGAATGGATACTTGCAGTGACACAGAGCTGCAAGATACAGCAATGTCCTACTGTACTGTACAACTATATACTTTTGGTCACCAAAATGGTGCACTGTACTACTACATATACTGCTCACAAAAATGCAGCACAGATATGGAATGGATACGTGCAGTGATATGAAGCTGCAAAATACAGCAATTGCCTACTGTACTGTACAACTATATACTGTTGGACAACAAAATGTTGCACTGTACTACTATATATACTGCTTACAAAAATGCAGCACATATATGAAATGGATACTTGCAGTGACACGGAGCTGCAAGATACAGCAACAGCCTACTGTACTGTACAACTATATACTGTTGGTCACCAAAATGCTGCACTGTACTACTATATATACTGTTCACAATAATGCAGCACAGATATGGAATGGATACTTGCAGTGACACAGAGCTACAAGATACAGCAATGTCCTACTGTACTGTGCAACTAAATACTGTTGGTCACCAAAATGCTGCACTGTACTACTATATGTACTGCTCACAAAAATGCAGCACAGATATGGAATGGATACTTGCAGTGACACAGAGCTGCAAGTTACTAGCAATGGCCTACTGTACTGTACAACTATATTCTGTTGGTCAACAAAATTCTGCACTGTACTAATATATATACTGCTCACAAAAATGCAGCACAGATATGGAATGAATACTTGCAGTGACACGGAGCTGAAAGATACAGCAATGGCCTACTGTACTATTCAACTATATACTGTTGGTCACCAAAATGCTGCACTGTACTACTATATATACTGCTCACAAAAATGCAGCACAGATATGGAATTGATACTTGCAGTGACACAAAGCTGCAAGATTCAGCAATGGCCTACTGTACTGTACAACTATATACTGTTGGTCACCAAAATGCTGCACTGTACTACTATATATATTGCTTACAAAAATGCAGCACAGATATGGAATGGATACTTGCAGTGACACAGAGCTGTAAGATACAGCAATGGCCTACTGTACTGTACAACTATATACTGTTGGTCACCAAAATGCTGCACTGTACTACTATATATACTGCTCACAAAAATGCAGCACAGATATGGAATTGATACTTGCAGTGAAACAAAGCTGCAAGATTCAGCAATGGCCTACTGTACTGTACAACTATATACTGTTGGTCACCAAAATGCTGCACTGTACTACTATATATACTGCTCACAAAAATGCAGCACATATATAAGGAATGGATACTTGCAGTGACACGGAACTGCAAGATACAGCAATGGCCTACTGTACTGTACTGTACAACTAAATACTGTTGGTTACCAAAATGGTGCACTGTACTACTATATATACTGCTCACAAAAATGCAGCACAGATATGGAATGGATATTTGCAGTGACACAGAGTTACAAGAAACAGCAATGGCCTACTGTACTGTACAACTATGTACTGTTGGAAACCAAAATGCTGCACTGTACTACTATATATACTGCTCACAAAAATGCAGCACAGATATGGAATGGATACTTGCAGTGACATGGAGCTGCTAGATACAGCAATGGCCTGCTGTACTGTACTGTACAACTATATACTGTTGGTCACCAAAATGGTGCACTGTACTACTATATATACTGCTCACAAAAATGCAGCACAGATATGGAATGGATATTTGCAGTGACACAGAGCTACAAGATACAGCAATGGCCTACTGTACTGTACAACTATGTACTGTTGGAAACCAAAATGCTGCACTGTACTACTATATATACTGCTCACAAAAATGCAGCACAGATATGGAATGGATACTTGCAGTGACACAGAGCTGCAAGATACAGCAATGTCCTACTGTACTGTACAACTATATACTATTGGTCACCAAAATGGTGCCCTGTACTACTACATATACTGCTCATAAAAATGCAGCACAGATATGGAATGGATACTTGCAGTGACATGAAGCTGCAAGATACAGCAATGGCCTACTGTACTGTACAACTATATACTGTTGGTCACCAAAATGCTGCACTGTACTACTATATATACTGCTCACAAAATGCAGCACAGATATGGAATGGATACTTGCAGTGACACAAAGCTGCAAGATTCAGCAATGGCCTACTGTACTGTACAACTATATACTGTTAGTCACCAAAATGCTGCACTGTACTACTATATATACTGCTCAAAAAATGCAGCACAGATATGGAATGGATACTTGCAGTGACACAAAGCTGCAAGATTCAGCAATGGCCTACTGTACTGTACAACTATATACTGTTAGTCACCAAAATGCTGCACTGTACTACTATATATACTGCTCACAACAATGCAGCACAGATATGGAATGGATACTTGCAGTGACACGGAGCTGCAAGATAAAGTATTGTCCTACTGTACTGTACAACTATATACTGTTGGTCACCAAAATTCTGCACTGTACTACTATATATACTGCTCACAAAAACGCAGCACAGATATGGAATGGATACTTGCAGTGACATGGAGCTGCAAGATACAGCAATTGCCTACTGTACTGTACAACTATATACTGTTGGTCACCAAAATGCTGCACTGTGCTACTATATATACTGCTCACAAAAATGCAGCACAGATATGGAATGGATACTTGCAGTGACACAGAGCTACAAGATACAGCAATGGCCTACTGTACTGTACAACTACGTACTGTTGGTCACCAAAATTCTGCACTGAACTACTATATATACTGCTCACAAAAAGGCAGCACAGATATGGAATGGATACTTGCAGTGACACAGAGCTGCAATATACAGCAATGTCCTACTGTACTGTACAACTATATACTTTTGGTCTACAAAATGGTGCACTGTACTACTACTACATATACTGCTCACAAAAATGCAGCACAGATATGGAATGGATACTTGCAGTGACATGAAGCTGCAAGATACAGCAATGGCCTACTGTACTGTACAACTATATACTGTTGGTCACCAAAATGCTGCACTGTACTACTATATATACTGCTTACAAAAATGCAGCACAGATATGGAATGGATACTTGCAGTGACACGGAGCTGCAAGATACAGCAATGGCCTACTGTACTGTACAACTATATACTGTTGGTCACCAAAATGCTGCACTGTACTACTATATATACTGCTTACAAAAATGCAGCACAGATATGGAATGGATACTTGCAGTGACACAGAGCTGCAAGATACAGCAATGTCCTACTGTACTGTACAACTATATACTTTTGGTCACCAAAATGGTGCACTGTACTACTACATATACTGCTCACAAAAATGCAGCACAGATATGGAATGGATACGTGCAGTGATATGAAGCTGCAAAATACAGCAATTGCCTACTGTACTGTACAACTATATACTGTTGGACAACAAAATGTTGCACTGTACTACTATATATACTGCTCACAAAAATGCAGCACATATATGAAATGGATACTTGCAGTGACACGGAGCTGCAAGATACAGCAACAGCCTACTGTACTGTACAACTATATACTGTTGGTCACCAAAATGCTGCACTGTACTACTATATATACTGTTCACAATAATGCAGCACAGATTTGGAATGGATACTTGCAGTGACACAGAGCTACAAGATACAGCAATGTCCTACTGTACTGTGCAACTAAATACTGTTGGTCACCAAAATGCTGCACTGTACTACTATATGTACTGCTCACAAAAATGCAGCACAGATATGGAATGGACACTTGCAGTGACACAGAGCTGCAAGTTACTAGCAATGGCCTACTGTACTGTACAACTATATTCTGTTGGTCAACAAAATTCTGCACTGTACTAATATATATACTGCTCACAAAAATGCAGCACAGATATGGAATGAATACTTGCAGTGACACGGAGCTGAAAGATACAGCAATGGCCTACTGTACTATTCAACTATATACTGTTGGTCACCAAAATGCTGCACTGTACTACTATATATACTGCTCACAAAAATGCAGCACAGATATGGAATTGATACTTGCAGTGACACAAAGCTGCAAGATTCAGCAATGGCCTACTGTACTGTACAACTATATACTGTTGGTCACCAAAATGCTGCACTGTACTACTATATATATTGCTTACAAAAATGCAGCACAGATATGGAATGGATACTTGCAGTGACACAGAGCTGTAAGATACAGCAATGGCCTACTGTACTGTACAACTATATACTGTTGGTCACCAGAATGCTGCACTGTACTACTATATATACTGCTCACAAAAATGCAGCACAGATATGGAATTGATACTTGCAGTGAAACAAAGCTGCAAGATTCAGCAATGGCCTACTGTACTATACAACTATATACTGTTGGTCATCAAAATGCTGCACTGTACTACTATATATACTGCTCACAAAAATGCAGCACAGATATGGAATGGATAATTGCAGTGACACGGAGCTGCAAGATACAGCAATGTCCTACTGTACTGTACTGTACTGTACAACTATATACTGCTGTTCACCAAAATGCTGCACTGTACTACTATATATACTGCTCACAAAAATACAGCACAGATATGGAATGTATACTTGCAGTGACATGGAGTTGCAAGATACAGCAATTGCCTACTATACTGTTCAACTGTATACAGTTGGTCACCAAAATGCTTTTCTGTACTACTATATATACTGCTCACAAAAATGCAGCACAGATATGGAATGGATAATTGCAGTGACTCGGAGCTGCAAGATACAGCATTGGCCTACTGTACTGTACAACTATATACTGTTGGTCACCAAAATGCTGCACTGTACTACTACATATATACTGCTCACAAAAATGCAGCACAGATATGGAATGGATACTTGCAGTGACACAGAGCTGCAAGATACAGCAATGTCCTACTGTACTGTACTGTACAACTATATACTGCTGTTCACCAAAATGTTGCACTGTACTACTATATATACTGCTCACAAAAATACAGCACAGATATGGAATGGATACTTGCAGTGACATGGAGTTGCAAGATACAGCAATGGCCTACTATACTGTTCAACTGTATACAGTTGGTCACCAAAATGCTGCGCTGTACTACTATATATACTGCTCACAAAAATGCAGCACAGATATGGAATGGATACTTGCAGTGACACAAAGCTGCAAGATACAGCAATGGCCTACTGCACTGTACAACTATAAACTGTTGGTCACCAAAATGCTGCACTGTACTACTATATAAACTGCTCACAAAAATGCAGCACAGATATGGAATGAATACTTGCAGTGACACTGAGCTGCAAGATACAGCAATGGCCTACTGTACAACTATATACTGTTGGTCACCAAAATGCTGCACTGTACCACTATATATACTTCTCACAAAAATGCAGCACAGATATAGAATGGATACTTGCAGTGACATGGAGCTGCAAGATACAGCAATGGCTTACTGTACAACTATGTACTGTTGAAAACCAAAATGCTGCTATGTACTACTATATATACTACTCACAAAAATGCAGCACAGATATGGAATGGATATGGGCAATGACACAGAGCTGCAAGATACAGCAATGTCCTACTGTACTGTACAACTATATACTGTTGGTCACCAAAATGCTGCACTGTACTACTATATATACTGCTCACAAAAATGCAGCACAGATATGGAATGGATACTTGCAGTGACATGAAGCTGCAAGATACAGCAATTGCCTACTGTACTGTAAAACTATATACTTTTGGTCACCAAAATGCTGCACTGTACTACTATATGTACTGCTCACAAAAATGCAGCACAGATATGGAATGTATACTTGCAGTGACACGGAGCTGCAAGATACAGCAATGACCTACTGTACTGTACAACTATATACTGTTGGTCACCAAAATGCTGCACTGTACTACTATATATACTGCTCACAAAAATGCAGCACAGATATGGAATGGATACTTGCAGTGACATGGAGCTGCAAGATACAGCAATGGCCTACTGTACTGTACAACTATATACTGTTGGTCACCAAAATGCTGCACTGTGCTACTATATATACTGCTCACAAAAATGCACCACAGATATGGAATGGATACTTGCAGTGACACAGAGCTACAAGATACAGCATTGGCCTACTGTACTGTACAACTATGTACTGTTGGGCACCAAAATTCTGCACTGCACTACTTTATATACTGCTCACAAAAATGCAGCACAGATATGGAACGGATACTTGCAGTGATACAGAGCTGCAAGATACCTCAATGTCCTACTGTACTGTACAACTATGTACTGTTGGTCACCAAAATGGTGCACTGTACTACTACATATACTGCTCACAAAAATGCAGCACAGATATGAAATGGATACTTGCAGTGACATGAAGCTGCAAGATACAGCAATGGCATACTGTACTGTACTGTACTGTACAACTATATACTGTTGGTCACCAAAATGCTCCACTGTACTACTATATATACTGCTTACAAAAATGCAGCACAGATATGGAATTGATACTTGCAGTGACACAAAGCAGCAAGATTCAGCAATGGCCTACTGTACTGTACAACTATAAACTGTTGGTCACCAAAATGCTGCATTGTACTACTATATATACTGCTCACAAAAATGCAGCACAGATATGGAATGGATACTTGCAGTGACACAGAGCTGCAAGATACAGCAATGGCATACTGTACTGTACAACTATATACTGTTGGTCACCAAAATGCTGCAATGTACTACTATATATACTGCTCACAAAAATGCAGCACAGATATGGAATGGATACTTGCAGTGACACAGAGCTGCAAGATACAGCAATGACCTACTGTACTGTACTGTACAACTATATACTGTTGGTCACCAAAATGCTGCACTGCACTACTATATATACTGTTCACAAAAATGCAGCACAGATATGGAATGGATACTTGCAGTGACACAGAGCTACAAGATACAGCAATGTCCTACTGTAATGTGCAACTAAAAACTGTTGGTCACCAAAATGTTGCACTGTTCTACTATATGTACTGCTCACAAAAATGCAGCACAGATATGGAATTGATACTTGCAGTGACACAAAGCTGCAAGATTCAGCAATGGCCTACTGTACTGTACAACTATAAACTGTTGGTCACCAAAATGCTGCACTGTACTACTATATATACTGCTCACAAAAATGCAGCACAAATATGGAATGGATACTTGCAGTGACACAGAGCTGCAAGATACAGCAATGGCCTACTGTACTGTACAACTATATACTGTTGGTCACCAAAATGCTGCACTGTACTACTATATATACTGCTCACAAAAATGCAGCACAGATATGGAATGGATACTTGCAGTGACACAGAGCTACAAGATACAGCAATGTCCTACTGTACTGTGCAACTAAAAACTGTTGGTCACCAAAATGTTGCACTGTACTACTATATGTACTGCTCACAAAAATGCAGCACAGATATGGAATGTATACTTGCAGTGATACAGAGCTGCAAGATACAGCAATGGCCTACTGTACTGTACAACTATATTCTGTTGGTCACCAAAATGCTGCAGTGTACTACTATATATACTGCTCACAAAAATGCAGCACAGATATGGAATGAATACGTGCAGTGACACGGAGCTGCAAGATACAGCAATGTCCTACTGTACTGTACAACTATATACTTTTGGTCACCAAAATGCTGCACTGTACTACTATATATACTGCTCACAAAAATGCAGCACAGATATGGAATGGATAATTGCAGTGACATGGAGCTGAAAGATATAGCAATGTCCTACTGTACTGTACAACTATATACTGCTGGTCACCAAAATGCTGCACTGTACTACTATATATACTGCTCACAAAAATGCTGCACAGATATGGAATGGATACTTGCAGTGACATGGAGTTGCAAGATACAGCAATGGCCTACTATACTGTTCAACTGTATACAGTTGGTCACCAAAATACTGTGCTGTACTACTGTATATACTGCTCACAAAAATGCAGCACAGATATGGAATGGATACTTGCAGTGACACAAAGCTGCAAGATACAGCAATGGCCTACTGTACTGTACAACTATATACTGTTGGTCACCAAAATGCTGCACTATACTACTATATAAACTGCTCACAAGAATGCAGCACAGATATGGAATGAATACTTGCAGTGACACGGAGCTGCAAGATACAGCAATGACCTACTGTACAACTATATACTGTTGGTCACCAAAATGCTGCACTGTACCACTTTATATACTTCTTACAAAAATGCAGCACAGATATGGAATGGATACTTGCAGTGATATGGAGCTGCAAGATACAGCAATGTCCTACTGTACTGTACAACTATATACTGTTGGTCACCAAAATGCTGCACTGTACTACTATATATACTGCTCACAAAAATGCAGCACAGATATGGAATGAATACTTGCAGTGACACGGAGCTGTAAGATACAGCAATGGCCTACTGTACAACTATATACTGTTGGTCACCAAAATGCGGCACTGTACCACTATATATACTTCTCACAAAAATGCAGCACAGATATGGATTGGATACTTGCAGTGACATGGAGCTGCAAGATACAGCAATGGCCTACTGTACTGTACAACTATATACTGTTGGTCACCAAAATGCTGCACTGTACTACTATATATACTGCTCACAAAAATGCAGCACAGATATGGAATGAATACTTGCAGTGACACTGAGCTGCAAGATACAGCAATGGCCTACTGTACAACTATATACTATTGGTCACCAAAATGCTGCACTGTACCACTATATATACTTCTCACAAAAATGCAGCACAGATATGGAATGGATACTTACAGTGACATGGAGCTGCAAGATACAGCAATGGCCTACTGTACTGTACAACTATACACTGTTGGAAACCAAAATGCTGCACTGTACTACTATATATACTGCTCACAAAAATGCTGCACAGATATGGAATGGATACTTGCAGTGACACAGATCTTCAAGATACAGCAATTTCCTACTGTACTGTACAACTATATACTATTTGTCACGAAAATGGTGCACTGTACTACTACATATACTGCTCACAAAAATGCAGCACAGATATGGAATGTATACTTGCAGTGACATGAAGCTGCAAGATACAGCAATGGCCTACTGTACTATACAACTATATACTGTTGGTCGCCAAAATGCTGCACTTTACTACTATATATACTACTTACAAAAATGCAGAACAGATATGGAATGAATACTTGCAGTGACACGGAGCTGCAAGAAACAGCAATGGCCTACTGTACTGTACAACTATATACTGTTGGTCACCAAAATGCTGCACTGTACTACTATATATACTGCTCACAAAAATGCAGCACAGATATGGAATGGACACTTGCAGTGACATGGAGCTGCAAGATACAGCAATGCCCTACTGTACTGTACAACTATATACTGTTGGTCACCAACATGCTGCACTGTACTACTATATATACTGCTCACAAAAATGCAGCACAGATATGGAATGAATACTTGCAGTGACACGGAGCTGTAAGATACAGCAATGGCCTACTGTATAACTATATACTGTTGGTCACCAAAATGCGGCACTGTACCACTATATATACTTCTCACAAAAATGCAGCACAGATATGGAATGAATACTTGCAGTGACACGGAGCTGCAAGATACAGCAATGGCCTACTGTACAACTATATACTATTGGTCACCAAAATGCTGCACTGTACCACTATATATACTTCTCACAAAAATGCAGCACAGATATGGAATGGATACTTGCAGTGACATGCAAGATACAGCAATGGCCTACTGTACTGTACAACTATATACTGTTGGTCACCAAAATGCTGCACTGTACTACTATATATACTGCTCACAAAAATGCAGCACAGATATGGAATGAATACTTGCAGTGACACGGAGCTGCAAGATACAGCAATGGCCTACTGTACAACTATATACTATTGGTCACCAAAATGCTGCACTGTACCACTATATATACTTCTCACAAAAATGCAGCACAGATATGGAATGGATACTTACAGTGACATGGAGCTGCAAGATACAGCAATGGCCTACTGTACTGTACAACTATACACTGTTGGAAACCAAAATGCTGCACTGTACTACTATATATACTGCTCACAAAAATGCTGCACAGATATGGAATGGATACTTGCAGTGACACAGATCTTCAAGATACAGCAATTTCCTACTGTACTGTACAACTATATACTATTTGTCACGAAAATGGTGCACTGTACTACTACATATACTGCTCACAAAAATGCAGCACAGATATGGAAAGTATACTTGCAGTGACATGAAGCTGCAAGATACAGCAATGGCCTACTGTACTATACAACTATATACTGTTGGTCGCCAAAATGCTGCACTTTACTACTATATATACTACTTACAAAAATGCAGAACAGATATGGAATGAATACTTGCAGTGACATGGAGCTGCAAGAAACAGCAATGGCCTACTGTACTGTACAACTATATACTGTTGGTCACCAAAATGCTGCACTGTACTACTATATATACTGCTCACAAAAATGCAGCACAGATATGGAAAGTATACTTGCAGTGACACGGAGCTGCAAGAAACAGCAATGGCCTACTGTACTGTACAACTATATACTGTTGGTCACCAAAATGCTGCACTGTACTACTATATATACTGCTCACAAAAATGCAGCACAGATATGGAATGGACACTTGCAGTGACATGGAGCTGCAAGATACAGCAATGCCCTACTGTACTGTACAACTATATACTGTTGGTCACCAACATGCTGCACTGTACTACTATATATACTGCTCACAAAAATGCAGCACAGATATGGAATGGACACTTGCAGTGACATGGAGCTGCAAGATACAGCAATGCCCTACTGTACTGTACAACTATATACTGTTGGTCACCAACATGCTGCACTGTACTACTATATATACTGCTCACAAAAATGCAGCACAGATATGGAATGGACACTTGCAGTGACATGGAGCTGCAAGATACAGCAATGCCCTACTGTACTGTACAACTATATACTGTTGGTCACCAACATGCTGCACTGTACTACTATATATACTGCTCACAAAAATGCAGCACAGATATGGAATGGATACTTGCAGTGACACAGAGCTGCAAGATACAGCAATGTCCTACTGTACTGTACAACTATATACTTTTGGTCACCAAAATGCTGCACTGTACTACTATATATACTGCTCACAAAAATGCAGCACAGATATGGAATGGACACTTGCAGTGACATGGAGCTGCAAGATACAGCAATGGCCTACTGTACTGTACAACTATATACTGTTGGTCACCAAAATGCTGCACTGTACTACTATATGTACTGCTCACAAAAATGCAGCACAGATATGGAATGGATACTTGCAGTGACACAGAGCTGCAAGTTACTAGCAATGGCCTACTGTACTGTACAACTATATTCTGTTGGTCAACAAAATTCTGCACTGTACTAATATATATACTGCTCACAAAAATGCAGCACAGATATGGAATGGATACTTGCAGTGACACAGAGCTGTAAGATACAGCAATGGCCTACTGTACTGTACAACTATATACTGTTGGTCACCAAAATGCTGCACTGTACTACTATATATACTGCTCACAAAAATGCAGCACAGATATGGAATTGATACTTGTAGTGAAACAAAGCTGCAAGATTCAGCAATGGCCTACTGTACTATACAACTATATACTGTTGGTCATCAAAATGCTGCACTGTACTACTATATATACTGCTCACAAAAATGCAGCACAGATATGGAATGGATAATTGCAGTGACACGGAGCTGCAAGATACAGCAATGTCCTACTGTACTGTACTGTACAACTATATACTGCTGTTCACCAAAATGCTGCACTGTACTACTATATATACTGCTCACAAAAATACAGCACAGATATGGAATGTATACTTGCAGTGACATGGAGTTGCAAGATACAGCAATGGCCTACTATACTGTTCAACTGTATACAGTTGGTCACCAAAATGCTTTTCTGTACTACTATATATACTGCTCACAAAAATGCAGCACAGATATGGAATGGATAATTGCAGTGACTCGGAGCTGCAAGATACAGCAATGGCCTACTGTACTGTACAACTATATACTGTTGGTCACCAAAATGCTGCACTGTACTACTACATATATACTGCTCACAAAAATGCAGCACAGATATGGAATGGATACTTGCAGTGACACAGAGCTGCAAGATACAGCAATGTCCTACTGTACTGTACTGTACAACTATATACTGCTGTTCACCAAAATGCTGCACTGTACTACTATATATACTGCTCACAAAAATACAGCACAGATATGGAATGGATACTTGCAGTGACATGGAGTTGCAAGATACAGCAATGGCCTACTATACTGTTCAACTGTATACAGTTGGTCACCAAAATGCTGCGCTGTACTACTATATATACTGCTCACAAAAATGCAGCACAGATATGGAATGGATACTTGCAGTGACACAAAGCTGCAAGATACAGCAATGGCCTACTGCACTGTACAACTATAAACTGTTGGTCACCAAAATGCTGCACTGTACTACTATATAAACTGCTCACAAAAATGCAGCACAGATATGGAATGAATACTTGCAGTGACACTGAGCTGCAAGATACAGCAATGGCCTACTGTACAACTATATACTGTTGGTCACCAAAATGCTGCACTGTACCACTATATATACTTCTCACAAAAATGCAGCACAGATATAGAATGGATACTTGCAGTGACATGGAGCTGCAAGATACAGCAATGGCTTACTGTACAACTATGTACTGTTGAAAACCAAAATGCTGCTATGTACCACTATATATACTACTCACAAAAATGCAGCACAGATATGGAATGGATATGGGCAATGACACAGAGCTGCAAGATACAGCAATGTCCTACTGTACTGTACAACTATATACTGTTGGTCACCAAAATGGTGCACTGTACTACTATATATACTGCTCACAAAAATGCAGCACAGATATGGAATGCATACTTGCAGTGACATGAAGCTGCAAGATACAGCAATTGCCTACTGTACTGTACAACTATATACTTTTGGTCACCAAAATGCTGCACTGTACTACTATATGTACTGCTCACAAAAATGCAGCACAGATATGGAATGTATACTTGCAGTGACACGGAGCTGCAAGATACAGCAATGACCTACTGTACTGTACAACTATATACTGTTGGTCACCAAAATGCTGCACTGTACTACTATATATACTGCTCACAAAAATGCAGCACAGATATGGAATGGATACTTGCAGTGACATGGAGCTGCAAGATACAGCAATGGCCTACTGTACTGTACAACTATATACTGTTGGTCACCAAAATGCTGCACTGTGCTACTATATATACTGCTCACAAAAATGCACCACAGATATGGAATGGATACTTGCAGTGACACAGAGCTACAAGATACAGCATTGGCCTACTGTACTGTACAACTATGTACTGTTGGGCACCAAAATTCTGCACTGTACTACTTTATATACTGCTCACAAAAATGCAGCACAGATATGGAATGGATACTTGCAGTGATACAGAGCTGCAAGATACCTCAATGTCCTACTGTACTGTACAACTATGTACTGTTGGTCACCAAAATGGTGCACTGTACTACTACATATACTGCTCACAAAA
The DNA here is from genome assembly GCF_028390025.1 of Pseudophryne corroboree. NCBI lineage: Eukaryota > Metazoa > Chordata > Amphibia > Anura > Myobatrachidae > Pseudophryne > Pseudophryne corroboree. The sequence goes on along the minus strand of NC_086447.1, from coordinate 457,480,421 downwards.
ATGCAGCACAGATATGAAATGGATACTTGCAGTGACATGAAGCTGCAAGATACAGCAATGGCTTACTGTACTGTACAACTATATACTGTTGGTCACCAAAATGCTCCACTGTACTACTATATATACTGCTTACAAAAATGCAGCACAGAAATGGAATTGATACTTGCAGTGACACAAAGCTGCAAGATTCAGCAATGGCCTACTGTACTGTACAACTATAAACTGTTGGTCACCAAAATGCTGCACTGTACTACTATATATACTGCTCACAAAAATGCAGCACAGATATGGAATGGATACTTGCAGTGACACAGAGCTGCAAGATACAGCAATGGCATACTGTACTGTACAACTATATACTGTTGGTCACCAAAATGCTGCACTGTACTACTATATATACTGCTCACAAAAATGCAGCACATATATGGAATGGATACTTGCAGTGACACAGAGCTGCAAGATACAGCAATGACCTACTGTACTGTACTGTACTGTACAACTATATACTGTTGGTCACCAAAATGCTGCACTGCACTACTATATATACTGTTCACAAAAATGCAGCACAGATATGGAATGGATACTTGCAGTGACACAGAGCTACAAGATACAGCAATGTCCTACTGTAATGTGCAACTAAAAACTGTTGGTCACCAAAATGTTGCACTGTTCTACTATATGTACTGCTCACAAAAATGCAGCACAGATATGGAATTGATACTTGCAGTGACACAAAGCTGCAAGATTCAGCAATGGCCTACTGTACTGTACAACTATAAACTGTTGGTCACCAAAATGCTGCACTGTACTACTATATATACTGCTCACAAAAATGCAGCACAAATATGGAATGGATACTTGCAGTGACACAGAGCTGCAAGATACAGCAATGGCCTACTGGACTGTACAACTATATACTGTTGGTCACCAAAATGCTGCACTGTACTACTATATATACTGCTCACAAAAATGCAGCACAGATATGGAATGGATACTTGCAGTGACACAGAGCTACAAGATACAGCAATGTCCTACTGTACTGTGCAACTAAAAACTGTTGGTCACCAAAATGTTGCACTGTACTACTATATGTACTGCTCACAAAAATGCAGCACAGATATGGAATGTATACTTGCAGTGATACAGAGCTGCAAGATACAGCAATGGCCTACTGTACTGTACAACTATATTCTGTTGGTCACCAAAATGCTGCAGTGTACTACTATATATACTGCTCACAAAAATGCAGCACAGATATGGAATGAATACTTGCAGTGACACGGAGCTGCAAGATACAGCAATGGCCTACTGTACTGTACAACTATATACTGTTGGTCACCAAAATGCTGCACTGTACTACTATATATACTGCTCACAATAATGCAGCTCAGATATGGAATGGATACTAGCAGTGACACAGAGCTGCTAGATACAGCAATGGCCTACTGTACTGTACAACTATATACTGTTGGTCACCAAAATGCTGCACTGTACTACTATATATACTGCTCACAAAAATGCAGCACAGATATGGAATGGATAATTGCAGTGACATGGAGCTGAAAGATATAGCAATGTCCTACTGTACTGTACAACTATATACTGCTGGTCACCAAAATGCTGCACTGTACTACTATATATACTGCTCACAAAAATGCTGCACAGATATGGAATGGATACTTGCAGTGACATGGAGTTGCAAGATACAGCAATGGCCTACCATACTGTTCAACTGTATACAGTTGGTCACCAAAATACTGTGCTGTACTACTGTATATACTGCTCACAAAAATGCAGCACAGATATGGAATGGATACTTGCAGTGACACAAAGCTGCAAGATACAGCAATGGCCTACTGTACTGTACAACTATATACTGTTGGTCACCAAAATGCTGCACTATACTGCTATATAAACTGCTCACAAGAATGCAGCACAGATATGGAATGAATACTTGCAGTGACACGGAGCTGCAAGATACAGCAATGACCTACTGTACAACTATATACTGTTGGTCACCAAAATGCTGCACTGTACCACTTTATATACTTCTTACAAAAATGCAGCACAGATATGGAATGGATACTTGCAGTGATATGGAGCTGCAAGATACAGCAATGTCCTACTGTACTGTACAACTATATACTGTTGGTCACCAAAATGCTGCACTGTACTACTATATATACTGCTCACAAAAATGCAGCACAGATATGGAATGAATACTTGCAGTGACACGGAGCTGTAAGATACAGCAATGGCCTACTGTACAACTATATACTGTTGGTCACCAAAATGCGGCACTGTACCACTATATATACTTCTCACAAAAATGCAGCACAGATATGGATTGGATACTTGCAGTGACATGGAGCTGCAAGATACAGCAATGGCCTACTGTACTGTACAACTATATACTGTTGGTCACCAAAATGCTGCACTGTACTACTATATATACTGCTCACAAAAATGCAGCACAGATATGGAATGAATACTTGCAGTGACACGGAGCTGCAAGATACAGCAATGGCCTACTGTACAACTATATACTATTGGTCACCAAAATGCTGCACTGTACCACTATATATACTTCTCACAAAAATGCAGCACAGATATGGAATGGATACTTACAGTGACATGGAGCTGCAAGATACAGCAATGGCCTACTGTACTGTACAACTATACACTGTTGGAAACCAAAATGCTGCACTGTACTACTATATATACTGCTCACAAAAATGCTGCACAGATATGGAATGGATACTTGCAGTGACACAGATCTTCAAGATACAGCAATTTCCTACTGTACTGTACAACTATATACTATTTGTCACGAAAATGGTGCACTGTACTACTACATATACTGCTCACAAAAATGCAGCACAGATATGGAATGTATACTTGCAGTGACATGAAGCTGCAAGATACAGCAATGGCCTACTGTACTATACAACTATATACTGTTGGTCGCCAAAATGCTGCACTTTACTACTATATATACTACTTACAAAAATGCAGAACAGATATGGAATGAATACTTGCAGTGACACGGAGCTGCAAGAAACAGCAATGGCCTACTGTACTGTACAACTATATACTGTTGGTCACCAAAATGCTGCACTGTACTACTATATATACTGCTCACAAAAATGCAGCACAGATATGGAATGGACACTTGCAGTGACATGGAGCTGCAAGATACAGCAATGCCCTACTGTACTGTACAACTATATACTGTTGGTCACCAACATGCTGCACTGTACTACTATATATACTGCTCACAAAAATGCAGCACAGATATGGAATGAATACTTGCAGTGACACGGAGCTGTAAGATACAGCAATGGCCTACTGTACAACTATATACTGTTGGTCACCAAAATGCGGCACTGTACCACTATATATACTTCTCACAAAAATGCAGCACAGATATGGATTGGATACTTGCAGTGACATGGAGCTGCAAGATACAGCAATGGCCTACTGTACTGTACAACTATATACTGTAGGTCACCAAAATGCTGCACTGTACTACTATATATACTGCTCACAAAAATGCAGCACAGATATGGAATGAATACTTGCAGTGACACGGAGCTGCAAGATACAGCAATGGCCTACTGTACAACTATATACTATTGGTCACCAAAATGCTGCACTGTACCACTATATATACTTCTCACAAAAATGCAGCACAGATATGGAATGGATACTTACAGTGACATGGAGCTGCAAGATACAGCAATGGCCTACTGTACTGTACAACTATACACTGTTGGAAACCAAAATGCTGCACTGTACTACTATATATACTGCTCACAAAAATGCTGCACAGATATGGAATGGATACTTGCAGTGACACAGATCTTCAAGATACAGCAATTTCCTACTGTACTGTACAACTATATACTATTTGTCACGAAAATGGTGCACTGTACTACTACATATACTGCTCACAAAAATGCAGCACAGATATGGAATGTATACTTGCAGTGACATGAAGCTGCAAGATACAGCAATGGCCTACTGTACTATACAACTATATACTGTTGGTCGCCAAAATGCTGCACATTACTACTATATATACTACTTACAAAAATGCAGAACAGATATGGAATGAATACTTGCAGTGACACGGAGCTGCAAGAAACAGCAATGGCCTACTGTACTGTACAACTATATACTGTTGGTCACCAAAATGCTGCACTGTACTACTATATATACTGCTCACAAAAATGCAGCACATATATGGAATGGACACTTGCAGTGACATGGAGCTGCAAGATACAGCAATGCCCTACTGTACTGTACAACTATATACTGTTGGTCACCAACATGCTGCACTGTACTACTATATATACTGCTCACAAAAATGCAGCACAGATATGGAATGGATACTTGCAGTGACACAGAGCTGCAAGATACAGCAATGTCCTACTGTACTGTACAACTATATACTTTTGGTCACCAAAATGCTGCACTGTACTACTATATATACTGCTCACAAAAATGCAGCACAGATATGGAATGGACACTTGCAGTGACATGGAGCTGCAAGATACAGCAATGGCCTACTGTACTGTACAACTATATACTGTTGGTCACCAAAATGCTGCACTATACTACTATATATACTGCTTACAAAAATGCAGCACAGATATGGAATGGATACTTGCAGTGACACGGAGCTGCAAGATACTGCAACGGCCTACTGTACTGTACAACTATCACTTGGGTCTTTTTCAAGGCACCTTGAAAAAGACCCAAGTGGTCGAAACGTCGGTGAAATCAGGCAGTGAGTTTTTATCACCTTTTTATCTAAACATTCTGTTCTTTTCATGGGATACCACTCTGGAAGTGTGCGCAGCATGACAGTTCTGGTGTAAAACCAGATTACATCAGTTTTTTGTCTACTATATCTGACCTGCATGTTTTTGTACAAACTAGTAAGTGGAAGTAACATAGAAAAAATATCAGATTGTTGTTTTATGGATTTTTAAAAAAAACAAACCTATTGAATTATCCTGGATGCCATTCCTGATCCTGGTTTAAAGATACCTTGATACGTGGGAATAATCCCCCTCATAAGTGAGTGGGGTACATTTTTTCTATTAGCCTCCTTTCTACCCTATATCACGTGGGATATAGCATTAAAAGATACCTTTATACATCTGTTCTTACCAATTTTATGTGAGTTTCGGTACGTTCACGAATATAGTGTAGTGGTGGCGAGACACTATCCTCATCTTCTATCAAATCTGGTCCGGCACTTTAGGCTTTCCATTCCTGGACACTTACGGGCTGTTTAATTAGTATTTATGCAATACCACCCATGTATGTGCATTGTCTCCCTTTTTTTCATGTCTAATATCTGGTTGTTGTGAGACGATTTAAAGAGTGACCATTCAGAGAAGGACTTCATAACATGTGACGTATATTCATTATTTTATTGATTTGCTCTGTTATCGCCTTTGATCTATCCTCTCTCTGTTTTTGTTCTATATTGTTTGATCTGTTATTTGGAGGGATCTGTTGAGGATTTAGATTGGGCTGACAACCTGTTGCGCCAGAATTTACACCATTGTGTTATCTTCTGCAGGATACAGCAATGGCCTACTATACTGTTCAACTGTATACTGTTGGTCACCAAAATGCTGCGCTGTACTACTGTATAAACTGCTCACAAAAATGCAGCACAGATATGGAATGGATACTTGCAGTGACACAAAGCTGCAAGATACAGCAATGGCCTACTGTACAACTATATACTGTTGGTCACCAAAATGCTGCACTGTACTACTATATATACTGCTCACAACAATGCAGCACAGATATGGAATTAATACTTGCAGTGACACGGAGCTGCAAGATAGAGCAATGGCCTACTGTACAACTATATACTGTTGGTCACCAAAATGCTGCACTGTACCACTATATATACTTCTTACAAAAATGCAGCACAGATATGGAATGGATACTTGCAGTGACACAAAGCTGCAAGATTCAGCAATGGCCTACTGTACTGTACAACTATAAACTGTTGGTCACCAAAATGCTGCACTGTACTACTATATATACTGCTCACAAAAATGCAGCACAGATATGGAATGGATACTTGCAGTGACACAGAGCTGCAAGATACAGCAATGGCATACTGTACTGTACAACTATATACTGTTGGTCACCAAAATGCTGCACTGTACTACTATATATACTGCTCACAAAAATGCAGCACAGATATGGAATGGATACTTGCAGTGACACAGAGCTGCAAGATACAGCAATGACCTACTGTACTGTACTGTACAACTATATACTGTTGGTCACCAAAATGCTGCACTGCACTACTATATATACTGTTCACAAAAATGCAGCACAGATATGGAATGGATACTTGCAGTGACACAGAGCTACAAGATACAGCAATGTCCTACTGTAATGTGCAACTAAAAACTGTTGGTCACCAAAATGTTGCACTGTTCTACTATATGTACTGCTCACAAAAATGCAGCACAGATATGGAATTGATACTTGCAGTGACACAAAGCTGCAAGATTCAGCAATGGCCTACTGTACTGTACAACTATAAACTGTTGGTCACCAAAATGCTGCACTGTACTACTATATATACTGCTCACAAAAATGCAGCACAAATATGGAATGGATACTTGCAGTGACACAGAGCTGCAAGATACAGCAATGGCCTACTGTACTGTACAACTATATACTGTTGGTCACCAAAATGCTGCACTGTACTACTATATATACTGCTCACAAAAATGCAGCACAGATATGGAATGGATACTTGCAGTGACACAGAGCTACAAGATACAGCAATGTCCTACTGTACTGTGCAACTAAAAACTGTTGGTCACCAAAATGTTGCACTGTACTACTATATGTACTGCTCACAAAAATGCAGCACAGATATGGAATGTATACTTGCAGTGATACAGAGCTGCAAGATACAGCAATGGCCTACTGTACTGTACAACTATATTCTGTTGGTCACCAAAATGCTGCAGTGTACTACTATATATACTGCTCACAAAAATGCAGCACAGATATGGAATGAATACTTGCAGTGACACGGAGCTGCAAGATACAGCAATGGCCTACTGTACTGTACAACTATATACTGTTGGTCACCAAAATGCTGCACTGTACTACTATATATACTGCTCACAATAATGCAGCTCAGATATGGAATGGATACTAGCAGTGACACAGAGCTGCTAGATACAGCAATGGCCTACTGTACTGTACAACTATATACTGTTGGTCACCAAAATGCTGCACTGTACTACTATATATACTGCTCACAAAAATGCAGCACAGATATGGAATGGATAATTGCAGTGACATGGAGCTGAAAGATACAGCAATGTCCTACTGTACTGTACAACTATATACTGCTGGTCACCAAAATGCTGCACTGTACTACTATATATACTGCTCACAAAAATGCTGCACAGATATGGAATGGATACTTGCAGTGACATGGAGTTGCAAGATACAGCAATGGCCTACTATACTGTTCAACTGTATACAGTTGGTCACCAAAATACTGTGCTGTACTACTGTATATACTGCTCACAAAAATGCAGCACAGATATGGAATGGATACTTGCAGTGACACAAAGCTGCAAGATACAGCAATGGTCTACTGTACTGTACAACTATATACTGTTGGTCACCAAAATGCTGCACTATACTACTATATAAACTGCTCACAAGAATGCAGCACAGATATGGAATGAATACTTGCAGTGACACGGAGCTGCAAGATACAGCAATGACCTACTGTACAACTATATACTGTTGGTCACCAAAATGCTGCACTGTACCACTTTATATACTTCTTACAAAAATGCAGCACAGATATGGAATGGATACTTGCAGTGATATGGAGCTGCAAGATACAGCAATGTCCTACTATACTGTACAACTATATACTGTTGGTCACCAAAATGCTGCACTGTACTACTATATATACTGCTCACAAAAATGCAGCACAGATATGGAATGAATACTTGCAGTGACACCGAGCTGTAAGATACAGCAATGGCCTACTGTACAACTATATACTGTTGGTCACCAAAATGCGGCACTGTACCACTATATATACTTCTCACAAAAATGCAGCACAGATATGGATTGGATACTTGCAGTGACATGGAGCTGCAAGATACAGCAATGGCCTACTGTACTGTACAACTATATACTGTTGGTCACCAAAATGCTGCACTGTACTACTATATATACTGCTCACAAAAATGCAGCACAGATATGGAATGAATACTTGCAGTGACACGGAGCTGCAAGATACAGCAATGGCCTACTGTACAAAAGGACACAGGCTTTTCTCCCTGCAAAGATCCACACTGTCATCAGCTGCTGCTACAACTTCTCATCCGTGCAAAGGAGCCCGTTATTTCAGCACCGCTATCAGGAGCACTTTAATTGCAGCTCCAGTCCCCGTGGCCAGAGCCGACAACGCAATCCGGGGAAGCGTATACAGCGGGTGCCGTTCCCTCTCAGCCCGGCGCAGACCGGTAAACTCCGGAAAACCAGCTCAACAGCCTCCTGTCTGCAAGTGCGGAGGTACCGGAGGCATTACTAACCATCTGGAACGGCTCGTTGGGGCTCCCTGCACGGTGCAGCATCAATCGTACCCGCTGAGGCTCTGGTGTATGTCTCTGACTAACCAGTGAGACGACACCAGGGAGCAAGGATAGAACAGGCTCCTGCCCAGCGGAGGTAATTCTTCTATTCACCTTTAAACCATTAATCTACTGCAATGGATTTGTGATGTATGCAGTACCTTCTGACATACTAAGCCGTGAGTGACTCATGTTTAAATACCCTATTTATTAGCAACATACATCTTTTCATCATAACTTTGTGTGTATTAAGTTAATTCAATCCGGTTGAAAATCACCCAGGTGCAGTTACTTAATAAGCATATGCATATAAGTTCATCTATTATTAATGGTTTTCTGAGGAATTGATCATTAAGCTCTAAAACAGTGAATAATTTTATTGTTGTGGAATTTGTATCATTATTTTATTCTCCCGGGAGTTTGTTGTAACTTTTATACACTGTATACCAATAAATGTTTTTTTAATTTATCTGATTGTCAAGCGCCACTTGTTATTTGTTGGTTATGGCCTACTGTACAACTATATACTATTGGTCACCAAAATGCTGCACTGTACCACTATATATACTTCTCACAAAAATGCAGCACAGATATGGAATGGATACTTACAGTGACATGGAGCTGCAAGATACAGCAATGGCCTACTGTACTGTACAACTATACACTGTTGGAAACCAAAATGCTGCACTGTACTACTATATATACTGCTCACAAAAATGCTGCACAGATATGGAATGGATACTTGCAGTGACACAGATCTTCAAGATACAGCAATTTCCTACTGTACTGTACAACTATATACTATTTGTCACGAAAATGGTGCACTGTACTACTACATATACTGCTCACAAAAATGCAGCACAGATATGGAATGTATACTTGCAGTGACATGAAGCTGCAAGATACAGCAATGGCCTACTGTACTATACAACTATATACTGTTGGTCGCCAAAATGCTGCACTTTACTACTATATATACTACTTACAAAAATGCAGAACAGATATGGAATGAATACTTGCAGTGACACGGAGCTGCAAGAAACAGCAATGGCCTACTGTACTTTACAACTATATACTGTTGGTCACCAAAATGCTGCACTGTACTACTATATATACTGCTCACAAAAATGCAGCACAGATATGGAATGGACACTTGCAGTGACATGGAGCTGCAAGATACAGCAATGCCCTACTGTACTGTACAACTATATACTGTTGGTCACCAACATGCTGCACTGTACTACTATATATACTGCTCACAAAAATGCAGCACAGATATGGAATGGATACTTGCAGTGACACAGAGCTGCAAGATACAGCAATGTCCTACTGTACTGTACAACTATATACTTTTGGTCACCAAAATGCTGCACTGTACTACTATATATACTGCTCACAAAAATGCAGCACAGATATGGAATGGACACTTGCAGTGACATGGAGCTGCAAGATACAGCAATGGCCTACTGTACTGTACAACTATATACTGTTGGTCACCAACATGCTGCACTGTACTACTATATATACTGCTCACAAAAATGCAGCACAGATATGGAATGGATACTTGCAGTGACACAGAGCTGCAAGATACAGCAATGTCCTACTGTACTGTACAACTATATACTTTTGGTCACCAAAATGCTGCACTGTACTACTATATATACTGCTCACAAAAATGCAGCACAGATATGGAATGGACACTTGCAGTGACATGGAGCTGCAAGATACAGCAATGGCCTACTGTACTGTACAACTATATACTGTTGTTCACCAAAATGCTGCACTGTACTACTATATATATATATTGCTTACAAAAATGCAGCACAGATATGGAATGGATACTTGCAGTGACACGGAGCTGCAAGATACTGCAACGGCCTACTGTACTGTACAACTAGATACTGTTGGTCACCAAAATTCTGCACTGTAATACTATATATACTGCTCACAAAAATGCAGCACAGATATGGAATTGATACTTGCAGTGACACAAAGCTGCAAGATTCAGCAATGGCCTACTGTACTGTACAACTATCACTTGGGTCTTTTCAAGGCACCTTGAAAAAGACCCAAGTGGTCGAAACGTCGGTGAAATCAGGCAGTGAGTTTTTATCACCTTTTTATCTAAACATTCTGTTCTTTTCATGGGATACCACTCTGGAAGTGTGCGCAGCATGACAGTTCTGGTGTAAAACCAGATTACATCAGTTTTTTGTCTACTATATCTGACCTGCATGTTTTTGTACAAACTAGTAAGTGGAAGTAACATAGAAAAAATATCAGATTGTTGTTTTATGGATTTTTAAAAAAAACAAACCTATTGAATTATCCTGGATGCCATTCCTGATCCTGGTTTAAAGATACCTTGATACGTGGGAATAATCCCCCTCATAAGTGAGTGGGGTACGTTTTTTCTATTAGCCTCCTTTCTACCCTATATCACGTGGGATATAGCATTAAAAGTTACCTTTATACATCTGTTCTTACCAATTTTATGTGAGTTTCGGTACGTTCACGAATATAGTGGAGTGGTGGCGAGACACTATCCTCATCTTCTATCAAATCTGGTCCGGCACTTTAGGCTTTCCATTCCTGGACACTTACGGGCTGTTTAATTAGTATTTATGCAATACCACCCATGTATGTGCATTGTCTCCCTTTTTTTCATGTCTAATATCTGGTTGTTGTGAGACGATTTAAAGAGTGACCATTCAGAGAAGGACTTCATAACATGTGACGTATATTCATTATTTTATTGATTTGCTCTGTTATCGCCTTTGATCTATCCTCTCTCTGTTTTTGTTCTATATTGTTTGATCTGTTATTTGGAGGGATCTGTTGAGGATTTAGATTGGGCTGACAACCTGTTGCGCCAGAATTTACACCATTGTGTTATCTTCTGCAAGATACAGCAATGGCCTACTATACTGTTCAACTGTATACTGTTGGTCACCAAAATGCTGCGCTGTACTACTGTATAAACTGCTCACAAAAATGCAGCACAGATATGGAATGGATACTTGCAGTGACACAAAGCTGCAAGATACAGCAATGGCCTACTGTACAACTATATACTGTTGGTCACCAAAATGCTGCACTGTACTACTATATATACTGCTCACAACAATGCAGCACAGATATGGAATTAATACTTGCAGTGACACGGAGCTGCAAGATACAGCAATGGCCTACTGTACAACTATATACTGTTGGTCACCAAAATGCTGCACTGTACCACTATATATACTTCTTACAAAAATGCAGCACAGATATGGAATGGATACTTGCAGTGACATGGAGCTGCAAGATACAGCAATGGCCTACTGTACTGTACAACTATATACTGTTGGTCACCAAAATGTTGCACTGTACTACTATATATACTGCTCACAAAAATGCAGCACAGATATGGAATAAATACTTGCAGTGACACGGAGCTGCAAGATACAGCAATGGCCTACTGTACAACTATATACTGTTGGTCACCAAAATGCTGCACTGTTCCACTATATATACTTCTTACAAAAATGCAGCACAGATATGGAATGGATACTTGCAGTGACATGGAGCTGCAAGATACAGCAATGGCCTACTGTACTGTACAACTATATACTGTTGGTCACCAAAATGTTGCACTGTACTACTATATATACTGCTCACAAAAATGCAGCACAGATATGGAATGGATACTTGCAGTGACACGGAGCTGCAAAATACAGCAATGTCCTACTGTACTGTACAACTATATACTGTTGGTCACCAAAATGCTGCACTGTACTACTATATATACTGCTCACAAAAATGCAGCACAGATATGGAATGAATACTTGCAGTGACACGGAGCTGCAAGATACAGCAATGGCCTACTGTACAACTATATACTGTTGGTCACCAAAATGCTGCACTGTACCACTATATATACTGCTCTCAAAAATGCAGCACAGATATGGAATGGATACTTGCAGTGACATGGAGCTGCAAGATACAGCAATGGCCTACTGTACTGTACAATTATATACTGTTGGTCACCAAAATGCTGCAATGTACTACTATATATACAGCTAACAAAAATGCAGCACAGATATGGAATGGATACTGGCAGTGACACGGAGCTGCAAGAAACAGCAATGGCCTACTGTACTGTACAACTATATACTGTTGGTTATCAAAATGCTGCATGGTACTACTATATATACTGCTCACAAAAATGCAGCACAGATATGGAATGGATACTTGCAGTGACACAGAGCTACAAGATACAGCAATATCCTACTGTACTGTACAACTATATACTGTTGGTCACCAAAATGTTGCACTGTACTACTATATATACTGCTCACAAAAATGCAGCACAGATATGAAATGAATACTTGCAGTGACACGGAGCTGCAAGATACAGCAATGGCCTACTGTACTGTACAACTATATAATGTTGGTCACCAAAATGCTGCACTGTACTACTATATATACTGATCACAAAAATGCAGCACAGATTTGGAATGGATACTTGCAGTGACATGGAGCTGCAAGATACAGCAATGGCGTACTGTACAACTATATACTGTTAGTCACCAAAATGCTTCACTGTACTACTATATATACTGCTCACAAAAATGCAGCTCAGATATGGAATGGATACTTGCAGAGACACGGAGCTGAAAGATAAAGCAATGGCCTACTGTACTGTACAACTATATACTGTTGGTCACCAAAATGCAGCACACTTAGCACATATATTTGCAGCACACTGAGCACAGATATGGAGCTTTTGAGGCAGAGAACGTAGATACTTGCAGCACACTGAGCACAGATATTTGCTGCACACTCAGCACAGATATGGAGCTTTTCAGGCAGAGAACGTAGCCACGTCCTCTCCGTTCAATCTCCAATGCACAAGTGAAAATGGTGGCGAAGCGCGGCTCTTTATATAGAATATGAATCTCGCGAGAATCCGACAGCAGGATGATGACGTTCGGCCGCGTTCGGGTTAACCGAGCAAGGCGGGAAGATCCGATGCTGCCTCGGACCTGTGTAAAATAGGTGAAGTTCGGGGAGGTTCGGATCTTGACGAACCGAACCCGCTCATCTCAGAAGCTCAAATAGGGAACATAAAGCAAAAATATCATAATTGAAAGACATTGTACAGACATCGATCAATTACCTTTCTTGTTCACATTTTTACTCCTTTACACAGATATTAGATGCTTTATTTCAGTACACATTTTACTTCAATTAACTTTTTCTCAGTTTGTTTCTTGCATATTACATATGGACTTTTTGACCATCTTCATATTACTGTTCTTTGTAATGGGATTGGAATCAGTAAGCTTCCATATATATGGAACCGAAGGGAACCGGTGTATTCACACCTGAGTGTGGGAGCAGATGTGACTCATACACTAGAGCTCCTTCTGTGCATACTGTCTGCACAGCTTCCATCTTATTACCACAGGGAATTGAACATTTCTCTTCACACTCACTGTGTGATCAGTGAGGCTTGCAAGTTAGACCACTAGCTGTTGCTAGGTAGCAAATTTATTCCCTATAAAAAAAGTTTTGTAAATGACACTTTCTCTCAAGTACTTATACTTTACTATTATAAACTTTGCTAATTCACTGCCAACTTTCCACTTTTAAGGTATATGTAGAATTTATTTTCACCTTTTGATCTTGTAGGGTAAAACTTACAGCAATTTCACATACATTTCCTTTAATATTTCCTAATATCTATTTAAATTAATAAAGTTTATATTTCTCTGCACAATTCCAAAATTTCATTGTAAGCAGAAAACAATATTTAAAGTTTTTCTCAAGCCTTTTACCCCATTTACTCCTCAAGATTAGTGACTGAGTGTAATTTCTTGCAAGGTTTTGTGAAATGCCAATTCCTTTTTTGTTTTATGGTTTGCTAAATATAATGGGATCTATTTAATAAAATTGCAGATATGTCGTACCAAAATATTGCCTATTATTCACCCTTTTTCCCTTTGACTTTTACCTGTACTCTATTTTTGTTATTTATTTACTGTAATGCTAAGTTTGGCTCCCTGTACTGTCCTTTGTATGGTGCTGCGAAACACTTGTGGCGCCTTATAAATAAAATGTAATATTAATAATAATAAGCTTTCAAGGACATTCCATAAATTATTGTATTATCCTGGTGAGGAGCTAATGCACCTAAGTAACATATTTTGAAAATGCAAAAGATACATCTTTAATCATACTGTGCACATGCCCAGAACATCTTGCGAAAAGCAGCATCAAACAGTTACTGTGCATGCAAATATCCACGTAGGACACTCTGAGAGAAAGCAAGAAGAGAACTGTCTTTCTTGCTTTTTTTCAGTACAAGTACATACAAATTCCATACAGATATGGCATTATGGGCCTGATTCAGAGAAGTATGCAAATGTATGCATATTTGTAAGCAGCAGCTGCTTGAAAATGTGCCGATGTTGCAGCCACTGGGATTTATACTGAGAAGCCCACTGGAGGCATCTCAGATCTGTTGCTCAGTCATCAGTTCAACTTTGGTCAGTAATTAACTTTCTGAGTTACCCTATGGCCGGGCAAACTGACCTGTGGAACTGAGACACCAGAGCCATTTGACTGAATACACAGGGTCACAGTGGCATGCGCTAAGGGTAGCTTTCTATTGTCTCACAGGCATATCTAATATCCTGGAAGCTATATACTGCACACACAATGGGCTGAGACCACCTAGGAATAGGGCATAAATGTATATATTAATAGGCACCACACCTGTTCTGTACATGTACAGGTGATGCAAAACAAAAAATAGTGAGTGTTGTAGCTTGCTACACTGGCTTGTGCAAGAATTACTTTATCGTCAGTCATCCTGCCATGATGAGTTTGCGGTGGAACAAATCCCAGAGGGAAAGCTGCTGGGTATGTATACATTTGCTTAAAATTAATTCTAAACCCACACACATATACGTAATGTAATATTTCAATCAAAATGTATGTTACTTTAGATGACTATGGCTATTATTGTTAATTCTGGCTTCTAAATCCCTTGTTGCTTTCACAGACTCCTGCTAAAGTATAAAGAGGCACACAAATCCACTTGATAATTGATAAAACACACATTTGGGATAAAATATAGATTTATGTATCTTTACAAATCTGGAAGTGTTTTGTTATATACTTCAGATAAAGTGTCAAAATGATGCTCTGCTGCTGTCTGTTGCATAATCTGTCATTTCCTCAACCTCCTTCTCCAGATTATGCAATGGACAGTGAGCAGGTATGGGGTTTGTTACCAAGTAGTGTCTTTCAAAGCACGGAAAGTAGGAGGCTGTCAGGCAGTCTCTAATCAACAACTTTTTCACTGGTATGTAATCTTCACAATATCAGGGCATGGTATAAATACACATTCTGCTGACATTTTTGGATGTAAAATCTGCAAATACTTTAGTGTATGCATGTTGCTTTTAAATTACTTTTAATTATGGTCTCATTTGTAAAGGTATGCATATCCCATATGTCCAAACTCATCCTGCATAATATGATAGTACAGTATGTGTTACAAATTTACATTTATTTGCAGCAGGTGTTCTGTAGCAACTCTGTTTCATTTTGTAGTTCAGTTGTCATGATCATAATATAGTGTGCTTTGTTTACATTTGTAAACAAACTTCTCTTCCAATATTTGTGATATGTGCTCAATATGAACACAAGATTCTGGTAATCACATACACAATAAAACTATTTAGATATGGGTAGAGAAGTAGGTGTTTTTTATTTTTTAAATCCTGAAATAACAATAGAATGGCATACTGTCTAAAATATCCTATAAAATGAAAGGACTCTTGCCTGGTTTTAACAAGCAAAAATTTGCACACATACATACTCTGTATAAATTGTTTTATATGAGTGATGTTTTTGTATAATGCCCATTTGAGTAAAAAAATATTTTTTTGCCATTACATTGTTCTGTACTTTTATAAAATATTTTCGCATTTTCTTTTGCAACTTCAAAGAACATCATCATATATACAATTACAACAATGATTACAAACTGAGATTTCATTTATCACAATGAAATCTGAAATACATTCTCGACAATAATTCACGTTTATTGCATTAAACGGGAACACAGTTCATGTGATTTAATTTATCTCAATTGAAAAAATCTGTAGAACAACACCAGACGTGACATTTTTGTTCAGCTCCATTAAAGCAAATACCTGTTAAGATATTTAATTATCTTACACAGTTAAATGTCATTTAGGAACATACTCTGTTATTCAGTAAAATGCACTGAAGAACAATGGAGAACATTAGATCTCTTGTATTGCTTAGGTAATGCTTTTCATCTCCTCAAAATGTGGATTATGTGTGTAAATAAACTGTACAGTTTTAACCTGATATGTCACTGGACCTCTGTCAAATAGGAAAGAATGACCACACATATAGGATTTATGTTGGACTGTACCTATTTGTGGGGCATTTCTTACCTGTCTTTGCATAAACCATAATTGAGTGTATGCAAATATGGGCGATGCAAAGTCATTCACATTTCCATTACATCTACACCTACATGTCAACAAAACTGGGCAAATTTGCATGTTTTAAGACTTAACTAGTGCATGGATGATGATGATGGTGATGATGACGATGATGATGATAACTAGTAGCAAACCAGATGATGATAACTGGTAGAAAACCAGGTGAATGGATAGGGGCTGGCACAACATAAGATGTGTAGAACTCTGCTTTCAGCTGCACATATTGTATACCAGTGGTTCCCAAACTTTTCTGAATCACGGCACCCTGGAGGATCAGAATTTTTTTTTCATGATACCCCTAGGCCAAAATTTTCTTACTGAGAATTTTAGCAAGAAATATTAAATTAAGTAAATTGGGTTCATATGTTATCCTTAGGTTCAATTGTGTGGTTAGGAACACGATTTGCTTCTTTTTGTCCACATTTGTTATTATTTGCAGCCACCAGCAATGGTTTTGCCTATTATGACCATAAATAATTTGAATTGGTCCTGTACCACCAACCCAGGGCACCCCTGCAAGTGTTGCAAGGCACCCCAGGATGCCACGGCACACAGTTTGAGAAGCACTGCTGTATACCTTTTTTTCCATACATGCTGCGATGTCCCTTAATTTAACATCACTGGTTCTGGTTATCTTCCGGTGTTTGAGTGTCCCAGATCACAAGGTGCATTTCTGTACAGTAAATCTGCAAATTTTGCCTACTCAGAGAAGCAGCTCCCAGCCTGACAACCTGATGCAAAGGAGTGGACAAAAATATAATGGACACATAAAAAT
Organism: Pseudophryne corroboree; assembly: GCF_028390025.1. Taxonomy (NCBI): domain Eukaryota; kingdom Metazoa; phylum Chordata; class Amphibia; order Anura; family Myobatrachidae; genus Pseudophryne; species Pseudophryne corroboree. The sequence continues at coordinate 457,462,455 of NC_086447.1, read as the reverse complement.
ATGAACACTCCAATCTTCAAGTTTATTGTACAATAACCTTCAATAATAATTCTGTTATAAAAGCTGTAATGCCCTTTTTTATTTATCATAGCTATACAGTATATACAGAAAACAATAGGAAACGTGGGTGCCTCCTGGTGCAATAATGTGTCACAATTCATAGTGAGTGCAATAATCATAAAAGATAGTCCCATACCAATAAAATGAATAGTAAGGTTTATCTGAAATCTCAAATCAGTTTTTTAGAGGATTCTCCTTACATCAATTCATCCTTAATGATTCTCAGAAATAAAACATAAAATAGAACAGAACATCTTCCTATTATAATACAGAAAATATAAGCAGTATACTGTAGTAGGTATCACATAGAAATCAAATAAAAAAGCTTATCTCAGTGATAATTGGAAGACATCAGCCAATAATACCATATTACCAATTGGTTCATCATAGTGCAAGGTTGTGACATCACTCAGACTTATATTAGTAAAGGAATCTGGATCACCTAAGACTGCCCCTACTGTCCAGTGCTGAAGGCATCAGAAACAGGTGTGTGTGTGTGTGTGGGTGGGGGCAAAGGGGGCAGTTACCGCCCATTATGTCTGTTGGGTAGGCAAATGCTGTGTCTTGTCCTCCCCTCCATTAACTTCTACACAAAAGCAAATGGGGATGAATGTAATGAAAATGGGGATGAAGCGATAATGGCTTTATTTGAACTCACCAACTATTGCGGTTTCTGTCTACCAAAAGTGAATTTACTGTCATGTTTCTTCTTTGTACATTTTCTTCTTTTTTTTCTTACTTAGAAGTGCCACTCATTCTGCTATCACAATTTGCAGTACACAGAAGCAGATACACGAGAGAGCGAATGATTGCAGTCTACAGACAGTTTAAACTATTAGCAGCAGTCTCATTGTTGCCCATTCACAGGGTAGACAATGGTTGCCTTTGCAAAGGTGTAGAGCCAAGGCTCATGATACAGCGGTTGTTCCCATACACACTGACACACATGACACATCACAAATCAATTATTGCCATATGAATTCATTACCAATCGCCCCTGAGAATCCATTAAACTTTTAATTTCCATTCCATCATCATTTCGCCCTCCCAGTACCAAATAACATTTTCATCCACTCCATCAGCGCCCATAAAGATGAATAATTTAGTTTATCTTTCTAACAGCTATTGTACTAATTGGTAGTTAATATGAATAATAATATTTATGTAATAAGGTATAAATACATTTTTGTAGTAAAAAAAACAATGAAACTGGAGTGGCCAACACCAGAAACACTGAGAAAATTGAAAACAGTCACTGTTAAAACTTTCATAAAACAAAAGAAGTCCTTGGCCTTTTGGCCCCTCATGAAAATTTTAATTCCATGCCGCTGTCCAGCTCTGACTGCTGCTGATTCTATCCCAACCCCGCAAGCTTATCTTGTCCTTGTTCCTCTGCTGCAGCACTAGGTATGTCCTGTCTCTCCAACAGACACTTGTTTATATGTGTGATAATATGCATATATTACAAAACAGTAAAATAAACACCATACACAATTTTAATGTATATTCCACAACTGAATACAAAATGCATTTATAAAATAACTTCTCTACTGCCTTATTTTAGAAAAATAAAATAAACAAGAAGTACTGTATCCCTATTTGTCTGTTCAAGTGAAATATAGATTGTGTACTCCGTTAGCGCAGAAACTGATGTGGATTCTTAAAAATAAGAAATCTCTGTAAATAACTGCATAAATATATAGACACCATCTGAAAAGTGATAATAAATGAATACTGTAAATATTAAAATTGTATCTAACCAATCTACTTATGATCTAAACATGCCTGGCTACCTGTGGCTCTCCAGCTATTGTGAAACCACACATCACAGTTTGCCCCACCATGATTTTGCTATTAGGGAAAGCTAAAACTGTGGTATGGCATTCTGAGATGTGTAGTTTCACAACAGCTGGAGAGCTACAGGTTGGCTGAGCCTGATCTAGAGTTTTCAGCTGACATGCCCCTGATTCAGTTAAAAGATGTCAATGCTCTCACACTGCTCTTTCTATAAACTACAATATAATTTGACACATAGCCAATATTGCTGTTACCTACAGTTATTATTAAGCTAAGTTTTAAGAGGATGAGTGATGAAAGAAAGAAAATGTATTTAGACTGTAAAATATTCTTTAAAAAAAAGTAAAAACCCATTTGAATTAAGTAAAATAAACTCTGTGCTGAGTCTGTGCGTGGTCATACATTTGCTGCATTATAAAATATTATTTTAGCTGTGAAATTGTGAAAGTTGATTGCTTTCTGTAGTGGAAGGTAAGAAAAAAGCCCAGAACAAAACTGATGGTAACTAAGAGATGTTTAAAGACTGTACATTTTATGTGCTAGAATACCTATTGTTTCTTGATATTTTGCTGCCTACCTACAGTACCTATTCTTCGGCATGGGCAAAATCGGATCAAAAATTGTTGAAAACACCTGTGAATTCGACAAAACATGTGGATTGGTGGCAAATTCGCAGATTCACGTAGTTTTTGCCCGGGAGGGCACAGGCTTTTAATAGGTCGAATGTGAATTTGACCTACAAATGGGCGGAAAGTGCAATTTTTTTGACTATTAAACAAATTGTCTCTAATTGAATACCCCCCTATAGACTGCTCTTACAAGTATATAAACTACAGTATAAACTACTGTATATACTCATTGAGGAAAGAACAGACATACAACATACATTTTTAGTGATGCCTTCAGACCTTCAACTTTACATTGTTGTACAAAAGTATTTGATTCAGTATTTATTTTGATAAATTGGCTAATTATTAAATCACTTTAAATGTCCATATTTATATCTCTTTATCTCTATGTTTTTGTTTTTTTTTTTTTCATTTTTTTCATTTGTATGTGAAAATGTACCTGGCCAATCTGTAAAGCAAGGTACATTTGTGCAGATGTGACCCCTGTGCACACCCAACACCCAATATGTTCTTTGTAATGTTATTTACCTACTGCTTGGATATTCTATATTTGAAATGTATTTAACAACTAAATTTTCATAAATTATTAATAAGTAGAATCATATTAAAGCACTAAACTGATAATAAAACTTTCTTGTTAATAAATTACTTCTGCCTTTTTAATAAATACTTAATATTTCCAGTTGAAATAAGCAATAGATGGAAAAAAAATAATCTAATAATCTACTCCGATTAGGCAGTGTGTGATGTCACAGAGGGGTTTATTTATAACATTGATTTCCAGCATAGCTGTGACTGGATTCAGTATGCTGTTATGATAATTGGTGAAAATTAAGAAAGTACTAAATGTCACACCAAACAATTAGACATTTGTTTTTGTTTAACATACTAAATGAGAAAAAGGACAATGTACAGTAACTTGTTGGTCTTGGTTTTTTTCCCTTTTTTCATGTTCCATGTTTCATAGATGCCCCTACATTTAATCAAAAGTATTTTTTCTTTAGTTTTAGATATTCTGACGCATTTAGAATATTAAATATTTTAAACTTTCAGATGTTAGTATGGTATGTTAGATTACCTTAATCTATTCATATTACAAATAATTATGTAATGCTTGTTTGACAAATCTGGAGATCAAGAATGTCATAGAATATTCTATGCTGATATTCTTGTACTTGTTGGGTTCTTACATCATCAACAGCATTAAATGGTAAAATATAAAAATACAAAGATATGATAGGTAGATATTTTACCTCGTAAATTCTAGGTGATTTTTATAAGAGATGCTAAAACATCTGAAGTTTAGATTAGTTATGATTTGTAAGCAAAGACTACCAAAAATAATATATCTATAATTTAAACCATATTGAAACAAAAGGTGACTGCTATTTATTCAATAGCTTGCAAATTCAGAAAAGTAGTTTGGAAAACGGAAAGAAAATATTTCTTTGTTAAACACTAAAGAAATTTGCTTAGGAATCTATTTAAATGGATATTAATGGGACATTGTAAATATACAAAAGTAAAATGCTTGATTTGTATTTCATTAAAATAAACTCAAACTAATAGTGAAACATTTAGTTAACAATTAGTTAACATGTGAGTAGTAGTTAATATTATTGAATTCCATATCAATGAAATTAAACTGTCAAAAGCATATTAATATGAAAAATACAGCAGTTTATAATTAGATATTATAAAATATTTTGAATTTTTACATTCGGTTTTATGGTACTATACCATTCTTGCTTCCACATCATATTAAAGTCATAGCTAATCTTCTTGCATGGATATATGAGATGGGCTTATACTAGCTCAAATCTAATTTGCACAGTAAAAATAACGCTGTCCAGTATATGTGGGCTACATGCAAAACCAGCCAGTATTAACCTGCATGCAAAAAAAATTATTTGAACCCTTTTATCATAACTTGGTTTGTTCATTTGCAATGTTACTACAGTACTACATGCTCTGAAGTCAGTATCCACCTCATAGAGTTCTGCTGGTTGGGCTGATTTATAAACAACCCCCCCCCCCACACACACACAAAACAAAAAATAAAAAAATAGTGCATATGATTAAGGATCATTTCCCCAAAAATGGCTGATATGATTATATGCTATAATGTAGGCTGTTCTGTATATATTTGCTAAAGGTACAGGTGCATTTTCTCTGGAATCTAAGTTTATGACTCTATAGCTGGTTACACACTATAAGATTATCTGTCCAAAAGTTCTGGTTGGAACAAAAATCTGGTAATATACAGTATGGGAACAAATGACAAATAACCAGTTGCTCCCAAACACCAGAGAACAGGTAAAAGTGGTTATTCAGACAACATGGTTAAATAAATTTGATTTAACCAATTTATAAAAAAATCACATTTTTGTCAGTTATCTGAAATTTGATTGTCACTTGCTCCAAACATTACTGAATTATCTTTCCAACCAGCCAGATTTGACAGATAATATTATAGTGTGTATCCATCTTAAATCAGAATGAATTGCACTCCCTAATCCTGTATTTTTATATAAATTATTTTCGCATGAAATAATGTAATGCAGGAACTGAAAGCCAAGATACTGTACACAAAGTACAGTAGTTTCAAAACTTTTCATTATGTTAGTCTATTTCATTCATAACCCTTTCAATGATTGATTTGTATGTACAGTATGTAGTGCACATGTGTTTAAGACCGTAAACACCAGAGGGCATACCCAAAGGTCAACAAATATTCAGAATGCTGCCTTTCACATCGGATGGTTAATTAGAATTGCATTAAAAAAGCAGTGAATAACACTTAATGCATTATATTGCATTACCTTATAAAAGGATACATATATAGATATTATTTCATATGCTGAAATACACTTTGAGGAATATCTATAGATAGACTAATCTATATTTTTTTCATTGCAATAATCAAACATATAAACTTTCAACAGGATTTGTATTACAATAATTGAATGATGCTGTTTATTTGAGTCAAAGAATATGATGTTTGAGGTATTCAGATTTCTGTTCTTGGTTGTGCTGATCCCTTAATACAATAAGGATGATAATAATAATAATAATAATAATAATAATAATAATTTTATTTATATAGCGCTCTTTCTCCAATAGGACTCAAGGCGCTTAACAGATACGTAGCATAATATAGTAAAGAAACAATGAAGTACAGAAAAGCTTTTCAGAAAAAACAGAAGCAGGTAGATACTAAAGGAACATTATGGAAATGCTTGAGTAAACAGGAAAGTCTTGAGTTTATTTTTTAAGGATTCTGTAGTTGGGGCCTCTCACACTGTGCAGGGAAGTGAGTTCCATAGAGTAAGAGAAGTATGACTAAAAGCTCGACCCTCAGATGAATTAGGGAGGTTTCTAGGTACTGCTAAAAGTTCTTCATCAACAGATCTCAGTAATCTAGTGGGGCAGTATGGAATCAGAAGCTGCTTCAGGTACCTTGGGCCTTGGTCATGTAGTGCTTTGAAACTCAGTAAGCCTATCTTGAAGATGATTCACCATCTTACAGGCAGCCTGTGAAGGAAATAGAGGATGGGTGTTATGTGGATGGAACGGGCTGGTTGGTTAACAGCCTGGCAGCTGTGTTTTGCACCAGCTGTAAGCGGTACAATTCTTTTGCTCGGAGGCCAAGGTAGAGGGCATTACAGTAGTTTAATCGAGATGATACAAATGCATGTATGACTTTTGGCAGATCATCTGAGGGAATTAAGTGCTTGATTCTGGCTATGTTTCTTAGGTGAAAGAATGAGGATTTGATTTTGGCTGATATCTGATGTTTAAGTGTCAGGCCACCATCCAGGACAACGCCAAGATTCCGCACATGATCAGTGGTTTGTAATTCTGAATACTCAAGTGTAAGTCCAAGTGGTTGGCTATGCTGCGGTCTTGTCCTTTGATGTTGCAGTCCTATCATGGGACCTATGTTTTATCCGGGTTCAGTTGCAGCCAACTGGCACTCATCCACTCCTGGAGCTCAGCTAGAGAGCCATTTAGGGTTGCTATTGGGTTATCAGTGCCCGGAGCAAAGGAGAAGTACAGCTGTGTATCATCTGCATAGCAGTGGTAGACCAGGTCATGGCGCCTGATTATTTCACCCAGTAGGAGCATGTATACTGCAAAAAACATGGGGGCTAGTATAGAACCTTGTGGGACACCACATGACAATGGCACTGATGATGATGATGAGTATACTCTAGATGATACTCTCTGTGACCTGCCTGCGAGAAATTATAACATTATCAAATATTTATCTTACATCGTTTTATTGGTACCACTAACTTTTGAGTCAATATAATGGATTCAAATGGATTTTTTTCTCTCCACATGCCATCATTGTTTGATAACCAAAATATATTGGTCTTATTATATTTATTACTTAAACTAATATGCCAGGTCACCTCAGTCCATTACCAGTCTGCTTCCTCTAATACTTACCTATGTCAAGCTTTGGTTACCTCTGCCAACAGGTAGATGCACTGGCAGTGAAGGAAGGGACATCATGTTTAGAATGCACATGTTCATATCAAGACATACCAATCTCGATTATTATATAGATACTTTATCAATTTCTGTGAGAATTGTCAAAAATAAATCGTGCTTTTCATTAACTGTAAATTGGATTGTTTTAGATTAAGTGAGTTTCTTATCTTCTTATAATTCTCTTTTGTTGTAGTTGAGATACCCATGAACTGTATATTAATTCAAACATATACATTTACTTTATTTCCTGACCTGGATATTGAGTTAGCCCTGTAGTGTTTTTGCCTTTAATCAATATGCATGATTCAGTTTATTTTCTTACCCTTGATCTGGGGCTAATTCTCTAGTGTTTATGGCTTAAAATACACATGCATTTAGTGGCATGTTAAAGTTTTTGCCCCTTTTCACTTAATTGCTTTAGATCTGTAAACATAATTGAATACAAAACAAAGACAACCAGAGTAAACATAAACTATAATTCTTAAATTATCATTAAATTTATTGTAAGAAAAATAGTTATCCAGCACTAACTGGCTCTGTGTATAATAGTAATTGACTGCTTTAGTTACTCATTTAACCAATTAACCAAAATTAATTGATAATCAAGTTTAATTAGCCTAGATACAATTAGAGATGTGTGTCGACCTCCCCTGTTTTGGTTTTGAATCTATATTAGCTTTGTGTGTTGGTTTTAGATTCGATATTGGAAGACCGCACTCACTTGTTTTTGTTTTGATTCTGTTTTTTTTTTAAATGTATAAAAACTGCTAAAAACATAATTAGTTACTTTTTTGTTCCTACTGTATTATTAATTTCCATTCATTTCCTGTGAATTTTAACCACCCTGCAGCTCACACTATTCTTCACCAACATATGCCAAAGGTTGGTTTGCTAAACTTAGCAACAAAGCAGCAGCACAAACACACAGCAGTTATTTCTATTTAAAAATGTTTTGCAAATTAGAACTGTAATAACTGCAATGACCATTCGAACCAACTCGCAAGGATTTTCAATAGAAAACAATACAACACAGAGATTTACTAAGAATCATGTGTGGAATATCATTGCCCAAAAGTAGTTGTAGTTAACAAACAGCAAAGAAAAAAATGTAAACCAGGTGTAAAATAGCAACATCAGACAGGGCCGGATTGGGATGGAAAACCAGCCTGTGAAATGTATGAAAACAGCCCAATGGGGGTGCGGTCTGATGAGTGGGTGGTGTCTGTTGATTGGGGCGGGATCCCTCCTCATAAGGCCTGATTGTATGCAAATACGGTCTTCCTTGCATCATTTGCTGCAGACTAGAGGTGTATTGGGAACTAAAAGTGGCACTGTAAAATTGTATAGCTCTCTCCACTCTCCTATCTCTCCTCTGGTTGGCACTGTAAAATTTTGTAGAAGTTGCCCGACATGGGCAGCACAAGAGGTATAACATACAGTGTGGCCATGGCAGCATCACTGGATGGCATATTTGCTGTACTGCAGATAAGATGCAGTGAGTGCAGTGGGCTGCCTGTCATGTGGATGGTGGGGCCACATGACAACACCCAAAACAGACCCAAAACACACATTCGCCTACCAGCAATCTATCTGGTGAGCCCTATGGCCAATCCACCTGCACATGTCTATTCTCAGTGCCCAATCAGTACCTCCATCCTTGGGGCCTTGGGCACCTGATGTCTGACATTCAATGTCCATGTAAAGCCCCAATCAAACAGCATTTTTGTTCAGCAGCTCCTCAAAAACTTCACAACCACAAAAATAGTGTTCTGTACCTGCAGAATACAGTGCAGAATACTTTGGGAAACACCATTAAATTGAATGGGTTACATTGTGGGACACACAGTACCAGTCAGATACAGTGCAGGTAGGACACAGTGTGGGTTACATTGCAGGTTGGATACAGTGTGGGTCAAATACAGTGTGGATTACAGTGCAGGTTGGATACAGTGTGGGTCAGATACAATGTGGGTTACAGTGCAGGCTGGATACAGTGTGGGTCAGATACAGTGCGGATTACAGTGCAGGTTGGATACAGTGCCAGATACAGTGTGGGTCATATACAGTGCTGGTTACAATGCAGGATGGATACAGTGTGGGCTGGATACAGTTCAGGGTATATTGGAGTTTGGATACTGGGCAGTTTGGATACAGTGCTGGTTACAGTGCAGGTTGGATACAGTGTGGGTCAGATTCAGTGCAGGTAACAGTTGGGGTTGGATACAGTGCAGGTTGGATACAGTGCAGGTTGGATACAGTGTAAGTTGGATACAGTGTAGGAAACAGTGCACTTACTGTGAGACTAACCCCAGAAAGCTACATTTGCTGGCACTGGTTCTGCCAAGTGGTGCTGAGATAACATTAAAGTCGGCGAAGGGTGTGTGGAAGGGGGCTGTGACCAGACCTTTCTTGTTGTCCTGTGTTGCCATGTGTTTGTGTCTTTTTCCCTTTCTGGGCCAATGTATGTGATTGTTTTTCCTGTGGGGACCAATGTAACATAGTAACATAGTAACTAAGGTTGAAAAATGACAATTGTCCATCAAGTTCAACCTATTTGTGGTTTCCTATGCAGTCTTATTATAGGACTAGTTATTTTTATGTTAGGACTAGTTATATTAACTATAATGCATGCCTACGCACCATAACCCTGAATATCTTTATCCAATAGGAATGTGGCCTCACTAGTGATTTATATAATTGGAGTATAATACTCTCGTCCCTTGCATCAATTCCCCATTTTATGCATGCTAATATCTTATTAGCCTTCTTTGCTGCACTCCTACTTTGGGTACTGCTGCTTAATTTGTTATCTATGTGAACCCCTAAGTCTTTTTCCAGTACAGAATCCCCTAATATTACCCCATTTAGTATGTAGGTGTTATTTTTGTTCTTGCCCCCACAGTGCATTACCTTACACTTGTCTGTGTTGAATCTCATTCTCCATTTTGCTGTCCATGCTTCCAGTTTAGTTAAGTCATTCTGAAGAGACTCAGCATCCCTCTCCGTATTTATGACTTTACACAATTTGGTATCGTCTGCAAAAATTGACACCATGCTATCTAGGCCTACTGTTAGGTCGTTGATGAAAATGTTGAACAAAAGTGGTCCGAGTACAGACCCTTGTGGCACACCACTTAGTACTTTAGTCCAATTTGAAAATGATCCATTGACCACAACACGCTGCTCCCTATTATCTAACCAATTACTGACCCAAGTGCATATTTTGCTCCCTAGCCCTATTTCTTGTAGCTTATAGATAAGACATATGTGTGGTACAGTGTCGAAAGCTTTGTCAAAGTCTAAAAATATTACATCCACCTCCTTACCCTGATCAAGGTTCACACTTACTGTTTCATAAAAGCCAAGTAAGTTGGTCTGACATGATCTGTCCTTCACAAATCCATGTTGGTTCCTTTTAATGACCTTATTTGCTTCAAGGAACTTTTGAATACTGTCCCTTAGAATACCTTCCGATACTTTCCCCAATATAGATGTAAGACTAACTAGTCTATAATTACGTGGTTCAGCTTTGCTCCCCTTTTTGAATATCGACACTACCTCCGCTATACGCCAGTCTTTGGGAACCATACCCGATTTAACCGAATCCATGAAGATCAAAAATAGAGGTCTTGATAGTTCAGCGTGCAGCTCCATAAGAACCCTCGGGTGATTTCCATGTGTGTGTGTGTTTTTCTGTGTGGGTTAAAGTAATTTTTTTTTCCTTGTGGGGGCCAATGTATTTTTTTCTGCAGGGGCCAATGTGTTTTATTCCTCTGGGTACAAATATGTGTGCTTTTTTTTCTCTGTGGGAGCCAATATCTTTGTTTTTTAATAATGAAAATAAAAGTTTTCATTATGGATATAGTTGGAAGGAGTAGGAGTGTTCCAAAATGTCTTGCACATGGTAACAGTAGAACCTTGGCAGGATGGGAATGTTGTGAGGTGGACATTGAAGGGGCCAGGTGGGTGCTGTGCATTGGTTGTTGAAGGGGCCAATGTGTTTTTTTCCTATTGCTGCCAATGTATTTGCCAATGTATTTGCTTTTATTCCTGTTGGAGCCATTGTGTTTTGTGGGGGACAATATATTTGTTTTCTATTCCTGAAGGGGCCAATGCGTGTGTGGTTTTTGCTGATGGAGCCAATGTGTTTTTTTGTGCGGGCCAATGTGTGTGTTTTAAACCTGTGAGTACAAATGTGTGTGCTTTTTTCTCTGTGGGAGCCAAAATCTTTGTTTTTTAATAATAAAAATAAAAGTACTCATTATGGATATGATGGAGCCAATGGGGTAAATTTACTAAGCTCCCGATTTTGACCGAGATGCCGTTTTTTCATCAAAGTGTCATCTCGGTAATTTACTAAGCAATAATCACGGCAGTGATGAGGGCATTCGTAATATTTTGAAGTCCTAGGAAAAAAATCACGAATGAATACACCATCGGTCAAAACGCGGCTGTTTAAGTATGAATCTCGGTCATTTACTAAGAAGTGCAAAGCAAAAAAAAAACAAACACTGCCGTGAAAAATTACAACTCGTAAAAAAGTGCTAAAAAAAACAGACCTTTTTTTTTTATTCGTGATTGGATAGGCATGCACGGATCCATGAGATCCGTGCATGTATATCAGTGGGAAGGGGTGGGAAAGTGCTTATTTTTTCAAAAAAAATTGCGTGGGGTCCCCCCTCCTAGGCATAACCAGCCTCGGGCTCTTTGAGCCGATCCTGGTTGCAGAAATATGGTGAAAAAATTGACAGGGGTTCCCCCATATTTAAGCAACCAGCATCGGGCTCTGCGCCTGGTCCTGGTTCCAAAAATACGGGGGACAAAAAGAGTAGGGGTCCCCCGTATTTTTAAAACCAGCACCGGGCTCCACTAGCTGGACAGATAATGCCACAGCCGGGGGTCACTTTTATATAGTGCCCTGCGGCCGTGGCATCAAAAATCCAACTAGTCACCCCTGGCCGGGGTACCCTGGGGGAGTGGGGACCCCTTCAATCAAGGGGTCCCCCCCCCAGCCACCCAAGGGCCAGGGGTGAAGCCCGAGGCTGTCCCCCCCCATCCAATGGGCTGCGGATGGGGGGGCTGATAGCCTTTGTTGTAAAAGAAAAGATATTGTTTTTAGTAGCAGTACTACAAGTCCCAGCAAGCCTCCCCCGCATGCTGGTACTTGGAGAACCACAAGTACCAGCATGCGGCGGAAAAACTGTCCCGCTGGTACCTGTAGTACTACTACTAAAAAAATACCCAAAAAAACACAAGACACACACACCGTGAAAGTATAATTTTATTACATACATACACACATACATACATACTTACCTTATGTTCCCACGCAGGTCGGTCCTCTTCTCCAGTAGAATCCAAGGGGTACCTGTTGAAGAAATTATACTCACGAGATCCAGGGGTCCAGGGTCCTCGGGGAATCCAGGTGTAATCCACGTACTTGAAAAAAATAACAAAACGGACACCCGAGCCACGCACTAAAAGGGGACCCATGTTTGCACATGGATCCCCTTTTCCCGACTGCCAGAAACCCAATCTGACTGATGTCTAAGTGGGTTTCTACAGCCAATCAGGGAGTGCCACGTTGTAGCACTCTCCTGATCGGCTGTGTGCTCCTGTACTGAGTGACAGGCGGCACACGGCAGTGTTACAATGTTGCGCCTATGCGCTCCATTGTAACCAATGCTGGAAACTTTCTGCTCAGCGGTGACGTCACTTTAGGTCAACCGCAGGGCAGAAAGTTCCCAGCATTGGTTACAATGGAGCGCATAGGCGCTACATTGTAACACTGCCGTGTGCCGCCTGTCACTCAGTACAGGAGCACACAGCCGATCAGGAGAGTGCTACAACATGGCACTCCCTGATTGGCTGTAGAAACCCACTTAGACATCAGTCAGATTGGGTTTCTGGCAGTCGGGAAAAGGGGATCCATGTGCAAACATGGGTCCCCTTTTAGTGCGTGGCTCGGGTGTCCGTTTTGTTATTTTTTTCAAGTACGTGGATTACACCTGGATTCCCCGAGGACCCTGGACCCCTGGATCTCGTGAGTATAATTTCTTCAACAGGTACCCCTTGGATTCTACTGGAGAAGAGGACCGACCTGCGTGGGAACATAAGGTAAGTATGTATGTATGTGTGTATGTATGTAATAAAATTATACTTTCACGGTGTGTGTGTCTTGTGTTTTTTTGGGTATTTTTTTAGTAGTAGTACTACAGGTACCAGCGGGCCCGTTTTTCCGCCGCATGCTGGTACTTGTGGTTCTCCAAGTACCAGCATGCGGGGGAGGCTTGCTGGGACTTGTAGTACTGCTACTAAAAACAATATCTTTTCTTTTACAACAAAGGCTATCAGCCCCCCCATCCGCAGCCCATTGGATGGGGGGGGACAGCCTCGGGCTTCACCCCTGGCCCTTGGGTGGCTGGGGGGGGGGGACCCCTTGATTGAAGGGGTCCCCACTCCCCCAGGGTACCCCGGCCAGGGGTGACTAGTTGGATTTTTGATGCCACGGCCGCAGGGCACTATATAAAAGTGACCCCCGGCTGTGGCATTATCTGTCCAGCTAGTGGAGCCCGGTGCTGGTTTTAAAAATACGGGGGACCCCTACTCTTTTTGTCCCCCGTATTTTTGGAACCAGGACCAGGCGCAGAGCCCGATGCTGGTTGCTTAAATATGGGGGAACCCCTGTCATTTTTGTTCCCATATTTCGGCAACCAGGATCGGCTCAAAGAGCCCGAGGCTGGTTATGCTTAGGAGGGGGGACCCCACGCAATTTTTTTTTAAATATTTGACAGTGTTTAATTTAAAAAAAACAAAAAAAATGAACCCCAGCACGGATCACACAGATCCGGCCGAGATTCATTGTAAAAAAGTCGGCAGTGTTTTGCTAATCACTGCCGTAAAAATAGAAAAAAAACCACGAATGACATCGACATCGGAACAAAAGAAAAACCCGAATACGACAGCTTAGTAAATTAGTCGTAATCAATTCAAAAAGTTGCAGTTTTACACTTTCGATGTCATTCGTGATTGAACTTTGACCTGAAACGGGAAAATACGAATCTTAGTAAATTTACCCCAATGTGTTTTTTTTTCCTGTGGGGGCAAATGAGTGCATTTTATTTCTGTGGGTATAAATGTGTGTGCTTTATGTTCTCTGTGCAAGCCAAAATTTTCATTTTTTAATAATAAAAATAAAAGTATTAATTGTGGATATAGTTGGAGGAGGTAGGAGTGTTCCAAAATTTCTTGCACATTGTAATAGTAGAACCTTGGAAGGATGGGAGTGTTGTGAGTAGGACATGGGAGGGGCCAGGTGGGTGCTGTGCATTGGTTGTTGAATTGGCCAGCGGGTGCTGTGAGGGGAACAATGAAGGAAAGAGTAGGTGCTTAGAGGAGGACAGGGACAGTGACTGATGTGACAGATGTCAGTGAGGGAGTCAGTGAGTGCTCTGAGGCAGCAAGGGCAGGGCTGGATTAAGCCTTGGGGTGCCTGGGGCACTTTAGACAGGGGGGCCCTGATGGAAAGTGGGGGGGAGCTGTGTATAAGATGGGCATACCTTCCAACATGACCTATTACAGGAGGGACAACATGCTCTTTACATGGACTTCCCTCTTAATATATGATTGTAGTCACCTATGTTAAACTATTTAATCGATAAGAAAGGTATTTCAACAGAGGTGATTACAATCATAACTTAAGAAGGAAGTCCAGGAAGAGATCATTTTGTCCCTCCTGGAATGGGTCATGTTGGAATGTATGGATTGTGTATATTAAATTAAGCCCAATGGTGAATATTAGATATAAACTAATAGTTTAATAATGCCTGGGTACTGTTTATAGCTCCACCTAATTGAAAGACAACTATTATATAAAATGTTCTTGTAGTGAAACAAAGACAACTTAAACAACCTTAATACACATAGAAATATAAAATCTATAATATATCTTGTCACATGCAAAAATAGCAGCAGCCTCTGTACTACTTACGGTCTGGAACAGGACTCAGGAGGACTGTGTGTGCGTCTCTCTCTATAGACCCTGATTAGATAACAAGTTACACAGGGCTCCCACCAAGGTGTGGAGAGAGCTGTAAGTGACACAAGGATCCCACCCTGTGTCATTTATAGCTCTCTCCACCCTCCTATCTCTCCTCTGGTTGGAAAGCTCCATTGATAGTTCATGAAATCTGACACTCCTGTGTATCTGCCTGCACTGCATACTGTCCTGCTTGCATTCTGGCTATCTGATCCTGCTGCTGCATAATAGGGAAAACTAGTGTTGTCAGTGTGCTCTGGCCGGGGGGGGGGGGGGGGGTATTGGCACTGACCAAGGGGGGCCCAGGGTACGGTATGCTCTGAACCCCCCCTTAATCTGGCTATGAGAAAGGGCTGTTAAGGTGCAGTCAGGGGGTCAGTGTGAGCTTTGAGTGGGGCAGGGAGGGACTGAGCTAGTAAGTTGTGAGGGGGTCATTGTGTGCTATGAGGGATTCAGTATTACTCTATATGGAAGGCAGTAAGAGAGAGATATGGAGGAGCTAATGAGAGACAACTATGGAGGGAGCAATCCAGGATATATGCATGGATGACTTGATGAGACAGTAATGAAGGAGGCTTTAAGGAAAATATACAGGGAGGGTTTGATGAGACAGTAATTAATGGGCAATCAAAGTGCTATGCATGTGGCAATGGAGATAGCAATCAGAAAGAAATGTATGAGACAAAATGGAGGGGCTAATGAGTTACTCCATGTCTGCCATTTTTTGCCACATCCATTTTGCTGTTGTCATGCACTAGTAGAAGTCACTTTATTTAATTTGCCCCCTAAATTAAAAGTTGCAAGCCAGCCCCTGCTCAAGGGGCCCTTCTGGATGTTGCTACTTTTTTACAGTTACTTATTTTAAACATGGCAGTGGACTCCTTCCTATAGATCCAGAAGCCTGTCAGTCATTTTAGTGATGATGAATCAGTGCGGGTGCATGGCTTACTGCCAGTTCAGTAATGCCCCATGAGTCATCTGGCACCCAGAAACAGACATAGAGGCAGTAGCTCCCTAGTCTCACCTGATATTATTGGGCAATTGGTATCAGCAGAATAAATTGAATTATCATTCTGATCATAGCCATCCTGGATTTGCCCCTGGCTGAGGGGCTCATGCAACCCCTCGGCAGTGCTACAAATACATTTTTTTCAAAGGGGTGTGGTCATATGTCCTGTGATTAAGGCATGCCCCCAAATTATTACTCAGGCATGGCAGAGCTCTCTGCAGCACTGGCTACTGGTGCGGCCTAGGCTTGGGGCCCTATGAGGAAGTAGCCAGCTCCTCCAAATCTAGAATCCCCAATCTCATATCTGCTTTACTTGGATGCCCAGTTGAAAACTAGTTTACTAACACAGGAAAACAATTGTGACATTTTATTTCAATTTGTAATATTAAACTATTTCTTAACCATGTGCAATTATAACATGGTTCATTTAATCATCTAAGTAACTTTGCACCCAGTGTGGTGATTGCATTCTACACTGGGGGGAGGGCAGAATTGCACAGAGTATCAGCAGCCATGTGCTCATAACCAATAATAACTCATAACTTGGGGGGAATGCAATGCTCTGCAGATTTGCAGGTTTATTAACTAAAGGTTGATTTTCATCAATTTTATCAATCTCAAATCTATGAAAGTCGATCTCACTCAATGTTATGTTTCCAGGGCTAAAACACACATTAACTAACATTTAAAAATTAAAATAAAATAATTAATTTGATAGTAAATAAGTGTTTTAGCCCTGGAATAACAACATAAATATTCATTAATTTTAAATCTTAATAAAAGGATGAAAATTAACCTTTGGAAAATGGGCCTAATTCAGAGTTGATCGCAGCAGCAAATTTGTTAGCAAATGTGCAAAACCATGTGCACTGCAGAGGGGGCAGATATAACATGTGCAGAGAGAGTTAGATTTGAGTGTGGCGTGTTCAAACTGAAATCTAAATTGCAGTGTAAAAATAAAGCAGTCAGTATTTTACCCTGCACAGAAACAAAATAACCCACCCAAATCTAACTCTCTCTGCAAATGTTATATCTGCCACACCTGCAGTGCACATGGTTTTGCCCAACTGCTAACAAATTTGCTGCTATGATCAACTCTGAATTACCCCTAATATACCCCTTGCAGTGCATACTTGTATGTATGAATCACTAACATAGGGCCTTATTCAGCTTCAGTTGCAATTTAGCAAAATTGCAAATCAGGCAATTATTGTCAGACTGCTCATGTGCTGCAAACTCATTGCACATGCGCGAGGGCCAAAATGTGATTGCAGCTTAAGTGAAATGCAATTGCACTTTGATTGACAGGAAGTGACCATTTGTTGGTGTTAACATTACGTTTGTGGGGAGTAGTTGGAAAAAACGTAGATGGGTCATGGCCATTTTCTGGGCATGTAACTAACGTCAGTTGCAATCGCTTACGATTAAAAACATGGCACCAATGCAATTGTACTCTCATTATTCTGAGTAGCCCTGGGTCAACCACAACTGTGATTGGTACTCATTTTCTGCGACTGGATTGCAATTCTGCAGATACGTACGCAGATTTGTGATCACATCGGTGGGTGTCTTTACCCATTCTGGGCAGTTCACATGCAATTTTCAGCAATAGCAATTTTGAGACGATTGCAGTTTCAGTCTTAATAGTGATTCAACCTGAATAAGGTCCATAGGGGGTCATTCCGAGTTGATCGCATGTAACAACTTTTTGCTGCCCATGAGATCAACTAGACGCCGCCTATGGGGAGGGCTTTTTTGCATTGCCACGCTGCAAACGCTTGTGCAGTCC
This sequence comes from Pseudophryne corroboree, assembly GCF_028390025.1. Lineage (NCBI taxonomy): Eukaryota > Metazoa > Chordata > Amphibia > Anura > Myobatrachidae > Pseudophryne > Pseudophryne corroboree. The sequence continues at coordinate 457,444,633 of NC_086447.1, read as the reverse complement.
TGCTATGCAAAAAAAGTTTTGTGCAGAAGTAGACCAGGGTAAGAGTTACTTACCCTGTGCCATCGATCCAGCGATGCAGGTCCTGGAATTGATGTCAGACATCAACCCGCCAAATGCCTGGACACGCCTGCATTCAACGCACCACTCCCAGAAAAGGGTCAGTTGGCGCACCTGGAACGCCTTCTTCCTGTCAATCTTCTTGCGGTTGCAGCTGCGACCACTTTCTTCATTCGCGGCGTTGCTGCCTGGTGACGGCTGTCACCAGGCAATGATGCGCCAGTGCAATGTGGCCACCGCGCATGCACATTTCCAAACCGATCGCACGGCTGTGAAGAAGTGCAGAGTGCAATCAGGTCGGAATGACCCCCATAGTCTGCAATAAAATAATAGCAAAACACTGATATTATTCTCATGACACCAGTAGAGTCAAACTCTAAAGCAAATGAGAGGCTTTTCCCTCATTTTGAGGTTACTATACATAGAAAATCCATTTTTATATGATAAGAAATATTTATGCTATTGAAAGGCAGTTTTTGCCTGCTTAGTGTTTTTTCCTTATTTCGCTCATATTCTTAAAATAATTTAAAAAATTTAACGGTGGGTTCAGACATGTTTTTGTAATTCGTGATTAGTTCTGAAAGGGCAATGCAATTGTCTCCAGAAAACTTACTTGAGTATTGTTATCTGCAAATATTTCCCTTTAATTAAGTTCCCTGTCAGTTGAAGCAGCAAGAATTATGACTGCATCATATTTCTCCTAGATAATAAATATATCACTGTTATTATGGATATTTAGGGCAGGTAATGCCACTAACTGTAGTTCATGTGTACTAGAAGTAGTGCCCCCACCCCACCCTACCTCCACATGTTGCATCACAGTTGTGTACAATTTACCTTGAGTAATTGCAGTAAATCATAAGTAAAATTCCCATGGTAACTATCTTTTCCATTTTTATGTTTTTAACTAAACTGAGGCAGAGATGAGAGGAGACTCCAAAATCTGTCCCTACTGCAGAAGTACAGGTAGTACCTAGGTTGCTGCTTCATGGAGGTGCAGATGGAGGCATACAGTGGGCACAGCCAGGGGTATTGAGCAGACTAGTGGGGGAGTGCCCCCTTTTAGTAAGTGCCCTGGGCCCTCAAAGGCTTAACGAGTACCTGAACACACCAAGATATCTATATTAAACAGTCTCAGCAGGAGTCTGTGGCATAGCACAGAATCCAATAAGTTAATCAAAACAAAATGCAAATGAATCTAAATATACTAATTTAATATACTGTACAAAGACTTTTATAATACTGTACATCTAGGAAAATATTCATTACTAAAATGTTAATAACATATTTAAACATATTGTTATATAACAAAACCTTTTAAGTGAATATGGTTTCTGAATAGCTATACATCTAGAATTCATTAGATATTTGTTTGTGAACTTCGGTGACTCTTTTCAGCAACTGATAATCTATTCCAAGCACGTTATCCCACACACAAATGCCACAATACCAACTTTAAATCCACCTGTTTTAATTTTGACAACAGGCACTTTAAACACAGCATGAACACCCCTGCTAAAGTTCCACGGAAATAAACAACACCCACATACTTCTAAAGACTTCAGACAAGTCGCAAACTTTTCCATTTGTCTATAAAGGTTTCCACCTGAAAGTCTGTATCCCACTGTCTTTCTCCTCCCATTGTTGTTCATTTTTCTCTCCATTTCATTATAATGCATTTGTTTCTGTCACCTACCGCTGACATGCATTGTAACAATATTTTAAAGCAGTTATAGCAGTGTAATTGGCATGTTTCATGCTCACTGAAATGAATTTCTCTGCAAAACTTAACTACAGTATGTATCACTTTCATATGAGCAATGAAGGCAAAGCTGTCATGCAACTATGGTATGTTGCGATATATTTCTGACCAATTAAATTACAACTTTGGCTGGAAACAATATATTAACTATCTTGTTTTCTATATTTGTAATTCTTTTGAAACAAAAGTCACATTTTGTTAGCCCACCAGGATGCCTCAATGCAGACACATACAGTACTAGATATGTACTAAATGGTTTACCTATAAGCTATGCTTTACAACAATTCAACTTGTGAAGGGCCTAGTAAATGAACGAAGTACAGGTTGAGTATCCCTTATACAAAATGCTTGGGACCAGAGGTATTTTGGATATGGGATTTTTCCGTATTTTGGAATAATTGCATACCATAATGAGATATCATGGTGATGGGACCTAAATCTAAGCACAGAATGCATTTATGTTACATATACACCTTATACACACAGCCTGAAGGTAATTTTAGCCAATATTTTTTATAACTTTGTGCATTAAACAAAGTGTCTACATTCACACAATTCATTTATGTTTCATATACACCTTATACACACAGCCTGAAGGTCATTTAATACAATATTTTTAATAACTTTGTGTATTAAACAAAGTTTGTGTACATTGAGCCATCAGAAAACAAAGGTTTCACTATCTCACTCTCAGTCAAAAAAGTCCGTATTTCGGAATATTCCGTATTTCGGAATATTTGGATATGGGATACTCAACCTGTATAAGTATTTTTTGACATTAACATTATTCTGACAAAGGTGAATGTATTTTCTGCACTCTTAGCTATAGGAATTTCTTAAACGGTAAATAACATAGGGGGTCATTCCGAGTTGTTCGCTCGTTGACGATTTTCGCAACGGAGCGATTAAGGCAAAAATGTGCATGCGCATGGTTCGCAGTGCACATGCGTTTATTATTTAGTAGATTTACTCACGTCCGAAACGAAGAATTTTCATTGTTGAAGTGATCGGAGTGTGATTGACAGGAAGTGGGTGTTTCTGGGCGGAAACTGTCCGTTTTCTGGGAGTGTGCAGAAAAACGCAGGCGTGTCAGGGAAAATCGCGGGAGTGTCTGGAGAAATGGGGGAGTGGCTGGCCGAACGCTGGGCGTGTGTTTGACGTCAAACCAGGAACGAAACTGACTGAACTGATCACAATTTGTGAGTAAGTCTCGAGCTACTCAGAAACTGCTAAGAAATTTATTTTCGCAATTCTGCTAATCTTTCATTCGCAATTCTACTAAGCCAAGATACACTCGCAGAGGGCGGCGGCTTAGCGTGTGCAATGCTGCTAAAAGCAGCTAGCGAGCGAACAACTCGGAATCACCCCCACAATTGGAATGCATTATGTCTTATAAAGGGGGTAATTCTGAGTTGATCGCAGCAGCAAGTTTGTTAGCAATTGGGCAAAATCATGTGCACTGCAGGGGAGGCAGATATAACATGTTCAGAGAGAGTTAGATTTGGGTGGGTTATTTTGTTTCTGTGCAGGGTAAATACTGGCTGCTTTATTTTTACACTGCAATTTAGATTTCAGTTTGAATACACCCCACCCAAATCTAACTCTCTCTGCACATGTTATATCTGCCCCTCCTGCAGTGCGCATGGGGCCTAATTCTGAGTTGATCGCAGCAGCAAATATGTTAGCAGTTGGGCAAAGCCATGTGCACTGCAGGGGGGACAGATATAACATGTGCAGAGAAAGTTAGACTTGGGTGGGGTGTGTTCAAACTGAAATCTAACTTGCAGTGTAAAAATAAAGCAGTCAGTATTTACCCTGCACAGAAACAAAATAACCCACCCAAATCTAACTCTCTCTGCAAATGTTATATCTGTTCCCCCTGCAGTACACGTGGTTTTGCCCAATTGCTAACAAACTTGCTGCTGCTATCAACTCAGAATTACCCCCATGGTTTTGCCCAACTGCTAACAAAGTTGCTGATCAACTCAGAATTGGGCCCAAAGTTGCTTGTGCTGTCTAGGCATTATTTGTTCTGTGTGCATTTTATAGTATGTATAGCTTACAGTATTTGCAGTGTGGTAGAATTTTGTATACTACTTCATTTTAGGTGCATGTTCCCTTATGCAAACCCACATAATTTTCTAGTACAGATTTCATTCATATCAAATGTTCAAAAAGGGACACTTACATAGTACTGTTCATGAAAACACTTTTATTACTGACTGACACTCCAATAGCCATATAAATAACCATAAACATAGTACACATCTTACAATATTATATTTTGTGCTCATGAAGTTAACTTTTTGCATTTGTTAACATGTAATGTGCCGTAAGGCTGGATTGCAGCAGCTGAGATGACTTAATATACTGACTTAATATATATGGTATATTATTATAAATAAAATGTCTAGGTTAATTTGCATTAATTGATGGATAGATATATTAATGTAGAGATAAATCAAATTGGACCTTTAAGTGTTCATCTGAAGTAATTAATTGCTCAAGACCAGTCATTGGCATACCTACGCCTTATGATGACACATACTAGGTGATAACAGCAAGCACTTCACTTGCCCCATAGGAGAGCCACCTATGAATGAACCATTGTGTCACCCATGATATCAGAGAGGGACAGAGGGCATACATGGAGGATTTGTCATAGCTGATGAGTCAGAGAGTATGAAGAGCAACAGGGAAGGACATTAATATGGAACCAACTTGCAAGAAATGACTAAGAGAGGGAGAATAAGAAAAATATACCAAACAATGGGAGAATTTCTATAAAATAAGTGTCTATACATAACAGCGAAATATATCACAGTGGATGCACTAAAGGGCCTAATTCAGAGTTGATCGCTGCAGCAAATATATTAGCAGTTGGGCAAAACCATGTGCACTGCAGGGGGGGGGCAGATATAACATTTGCAGAGAGAGTTGGATTTGTGTGGGTTATATTGTTTCTGTGCAGAGTAAATACTGGTTGATTTAATGTTACACTGCAATTTAGATTTCAGTTTGAACATACCCCACTCAAATCTAACTCTCTCTGCACATGTTATATCTGCCCTCCCTGCAGTGCACATGGGGGGTAATTCCAAGTTGATCGCAGCAGGAATTTAGTTAGCAATTTGGCAAAACCATGTGCACTGCAGGGGAGGCAGATATAACATGTGCATAGAGAGTTAGATTTGGGTGGGGTGTGTTCAATCAGCAATCTAATTTGCAGTGTAAAAATAAAGCAGCCAGTATTTACCCTGCACAGAAATAAAATAACCCAACCAAATCTAACTCTCTCTGCACATGTTAAATCTGCTTTCCCTGCAGTGCACATGGTTTTGCCCAATTGCTAACTAAATTCCTGCTGCGATCAACTTGGAATTACCCCCATGGTTTTGCCCAACTGCTAGCAAATTTGCTGCTGTGATCAACTCTGAATTACCCCCCAAGAGACAAAAATAGAGAAATGAACAAGGAAACAAGTGTGAATAAACATAAAAGGGAGAAGGCAGAATGAGCCAGTTAGTAAGAAAGAGCACAGAAGGAGGGATAAAAAGGGAAGAAATAATAACTGATAAAAATAAGGTGTACTTTCTGTGCTCCATTAGTGTGGTACCTGTTATTTTCTTTCTTCACCTTTCAGTGTATGTTTCCGGTTGTAATCTAATCCTGTTTTTCTTTCTGTTTTTATACTGTCCACTCCAACAACCCACTGTCAGGTTGCACCACACCATGGGGGTAATTCTGAGTTGATCGCAGCAGCAAGTTTGTTAGCAATTGGGCAAAACCATGTGCACTGCAGGGGGAGGCAGATATAACATTTGTAGAGAGAGTTAGATTTTGGTGGGTTATTTCGTTTCTGTGCAGGGTAAATACTGGCTGCTTTATTTTAACTCTGCAATTTAGATTTCAGTTTGAATACACCCCACCCAAATCTAACTCTCTCTGCACATGTTATATCTGCCCCCCCCTGCAGTGCACATGGTTTTGCCCAACTGCTAACAAATTTGTTGCTGCGATCAACTTAGAATTAGGCCCCATGTCTTCTGTTTTCCTCTTATCATTCCTATCTTTATTCCAATATATCTTGAAATGATTAGTAAAACCACTATCAGTTTTTACCGATCAGAAGGGACATATGCAAATGCAAAGATGGCAATTGCGTCCAAAGCCACATCATTTAACAGAAGTATAGTAGATAAGCACAATTTTCTGTTTTTCAGAATTTTTAAGGATTATCTCAATAAAAAAACTTTTTAGGGGGTAAGATTCAAACTAAGCATGAGTTTTAACTGCACACACAGGGGGTTTTCATTATAGGAAAAATATTTGTAAATGATTCATTTTCCTGACAGATAACTTTCATTACATACAGATGGAGTCGCGCTCATCTGAGGCGGCTCCATTGCAAACGTGCACTCCAGATCCGGCTATCCGGTCTCCTAGTCACGCTGGGAGTGCACAGAGACACTACCATTCTGAGCGCCTCTGTCCAGGTGCGCAGACGAAAACGCTCTCCATTCAAGTGAATGGGGCATGTGTCCGTCACCAGCATGCGCGTCTGGCAAGAGATGCTCTTGGCGATAGGCGCGCCCTTGTCACTGACGGAGCCACAACTAGCATGGCTCCATCTGTAAAAAAGAAGAGCCAGAGCTGCCAGGGGGAAGGGGGTCTGCCAGGACTGGGCCATTGGTCCCAGATAAAGAGGGGGCCCAGGTGGCAATACTGTGGTTGGTTCTGAGCATTTTAAGACAGGAATCAGCCCGGGTCAAATGGGAGCTTCCTGACAGGCAGGCAATCAGAAATGGCCACAGTGGAGGCTGCAAATTGGCTGCCAGTCAGCAAGCTCTGATTTGCTTGCAGAGGGTGCCAGTTTCAAAATACTGCTGGCACGATCTCCCTATGGCTGCCTACTGGTGCACCAGCTTTAACCAGCTGGCAGATCCTAATCATCCCGTAATGTGTCCCATGTAGTGGAACCAGGACTTGAGACTTCAAGCATGACAGCCAGTGAAAAAGGCAGCAAGGAGAGAGGGAGGAGTAGAGGGCATGGGGAGGGAGCAGTGCCAGGCACTAAAATTTCTGTTGGCAGCCCTGCATAGAGGTGTCACAAAAGTTTCCTGAGACACTAAGGGCCTGTTTATGAGTTGGAAACAAATGCAGTTGTGGCTTGGTCTTTTGTGGCAGTCACACTGGCATCTTGGGCCTAATTCAGATTCCATCAGAGTTTGAGCACATAGTGCAAAGTACTGATGTTTGGTACTTTGCACATGCACAGCACTCGTTATGCATATGTGAGGTAGATTTGGATGCATTATAGCTGGTCACTGGTCATTATGGATGGTCAGCGATAGGAAGTCTGTTCCCATTTTGGGGTGGGGAAGGGGTGGCAAAAACATTTCCCAAAATGGAGGCATGTCACCACTGTTTTGGGGAGTGTCAAGGACAGGATCTCCTTCAGAAGATGGAGATTTCCTGGCCTATCTGTAGGAAGTACAGTGGTCAACTAGCGCGATCCAATGGGTCATGCTTCCAGCTGATGGTGTTGCAGGTGATCTGATGCTGCATCCTAGAATGCAGCACAGATCACTAATGAAAGAAGGAGGCATCTATTTACATCAGATGCCTCCTGCTGTATTACCATATTAGTGCATCACTGCTGCTTTCAAGGAAGCAGCAGTAGTGTCTCCTCCAACTACTTCTGAATCAGGCCCCTTATGCTAATTCTGCAGCCAATTTTCTAAAAACTGAGACTCCAATGTGCAGCATCTTGAGATGGTGTATTTCTGTCTAATAGTGTATTTAGATGCACCATCGGTCACACCATATAAACTTGCACCAGACAAATTGCAAGTGCAGTTTCTCCATCTAAGTATGGACTCCTGCATGAGTGATTCATTGACTTTGGATACAGATACTTTCAGCAACATGCCCCAACACATCCGACTTAGCTTAGCCATCCCCCTTTTCTCTCTCAGGTATGCCCACTGAAACCTACAGTACCTGTGTGCAAATTTCAACTGTGTCTCTAAGTGTTAACAATCTGGAAGCATGCTCTGTGTGACTGGGATGCAGATATAACATAAGCCCACTGTGTGCATTATTGACACTATATACATCTCTGAATCAGGCCCTAAGGTTGAGATGATCTGAGAAAGTTTGGGAGCCTCTAAAACACCCTTTGGAGAAATAAATGTATATGTAGCTCTGGCTCACCTTAAAGATATTGGTTGATGGGGCCAGAAAACTTACAGATGTGTCCACATACGCCCTTTTTAAATCAAGCCACATGGCGACTTTTGGCATTGCATGGACTCTGTGAATTATCCCCACCTTGTGATTTTTCTTAAAATATGATACTTTAATCTGCTACTTGTTAAAATTCTTTTGATACAAAAAAATATGTGAATCCATCCAATCGCTACCTGTGGTGGAGCGTTTTAGTCGTACTAAGCATTTTGTACCATATAACACAAAAAAGGAAAGGTGTATGTGGACATATTGGTATGAGGGATATTTGGTTATTGCTTAAATATTGCATAAGTGCGGTCTCCTTTCTAAGGATTTTAGTGCCTCGACCAAGCCTCTTCACTTTACATGTGAATAAAGATACAGTATATAAAGTAATATCTACATTAATATATTTTCACCCCCAAACTAATTAGCCCAGCCTTGGGATTCCATGGAAAGTGGTTGATTGCTGTAGATGTACAGCCAGCCACTCAAAGCCAATTAGCGGGCTGTTCCCACAGTAGAGGCTGCTGATTGTCTGGAAGCTCTGCAAGTGACAGAACTCATGTGGGTTCTACCACTTGCAGAAGACACACTGTATGTATAGTATGTACATACAGCCCAACTTGTGTCTGGACTGGTTTGGGTGCTTTTTTAACCCCCTGGATGCCTACATGGAAAAGAAGACTGACCTGCACAAGGGAAAGTGAGTATGTATCTTCCCCCCATGAAGTAGGATTCTACTGGACAAGTGGACCGACCGCATCAGGTACAAGGTGAGTATACGTGAGTGAGTGTATCAAACTTGTACAGTCTACGGTGTGTGTCACGTGATTTTTTTAAATATTTATTTTGCTTGTGGTTGTAGGGGAGGCTTGCTGGGACCTGTAGTACTCCCGTAAAAGACAATAGTACTCTTACTTTCACATTAATTGTTATCAACTTGCACCAACCATGCAGGCATGCTAAGGATAGCCTGGGCTTTACCCTAGCCCTGGGGGATTCTCAGGAAGGGAGACCCCTTTATTGGGGTGTCCGCATTTTCTGAGGAATCCCAAGGCTGGGGTGACTAGTTGGGTGGATTAATGCTTTTGCTGGGGAACCCCATCAAGTCTGTCCCCTGGCTGCAGCAATGCCCTCCCTGATAGAAAGAGACCAGTGCTGGTTCATTGAAATATGGGGGACCCCCATGCCATTTTCCCCCAGATTTCCTGAACCAGAAATAAAGCACACAGCTCAGTGTTGGTTCTGCTTTTGGGGGGGACTAAATGCCTTTTTTTGTAATATCAACCCTTTAATTCACTGAAAACACAAAAGTACTGAATGGCTCTTACTGATTTGTGCAGGATTCGCATGAAAATACAATTTTTTAAAGTGTATTGGTGTATCAAATTGAGTTGCGATTTTGATGTGAATTTGTAAAATGCAAATCTTAATAAATTCTTAATTTGCATTGGTACCAATGTTATTTTAAAGATGTTTGGTCCAGTGGTGAGATGCCATGATTTGGTTTTGCGAATTCATGTTTTACATGCGATTTTCATGTGATATCTATGTAATATCCATGTGATTTGGCCTCAGTAAATCTCTGACTTGCAAAATCACGGGGTTGTCACTGGGGGCCGCCCAGCACAGGGCAAGGCCGCCCAACATATTTTACCCCCACCTCCCATTTTTTTTCGAAGCGGCTGTGTATTACATCACGCAGCCCCCCCAAAAACGGTCCCAGCCCACCCCTGTTCGTAATGTCCTTCCCCCCCAATGCCGCAATGACACCACCCCAATGGCCACCACTGTCAATCACACTGCAGCTGCACCCTTCCTGGATGTGGCTGCAATGTGTAAGGTCACACACAATGGCAGGTGCGCATGCTGAATTAAGCCCTTAGACTTGAATGTTGATTCAGATTAAGGCAGTTCTGGAAAAGTTTTTATTGTTACTTCTCTATACTGACTAAAGTGGGACAGTTTGCTGATTCAAGATTTATTCCCTGTTTCATATGCCTGCACAGCTAACATATCTATCGTCCAACTACTGTAGTTCAGAACCCTGGACAGTGCAATTTCAGCTCCTCAACTACAGTAGGCAACCCTGAAATACACAGAATATACACAATATACTGTACCTCTATAGATTGGTATATATATAGAGAGAGAAAAGACAAAAAAATCTTTTAATACTAAAGCAGCATAAATGCAACAGTTGTGCAATAGAGGGCCTTACTCAAATAAAGCAATTAAGGACTAAATGCTAATTTAAGCCAAATGTTGCATTGAATTGAGGCAGTGTATCCATCCTGCCTTTAACTGCAGCAATTTCTGCTCACAAATGCCACCCCTAGTGTCTGTGGCACCTGATCAATTATTTTATATTGTAACATAGTAAGACCATTTTTTATTTCTTCAAAGTATCTTGACACAGGCTGATTGTATTTCCATCATTGAAGGGATAACCTGATAATGGACACCCCTGATAGTGGGGTTACATTTATAAATCATTAACTGCTACAAAAAAAAAAAAAACCTCAAAAGGATGCAAAAAATTAAACTTCATTTTATAATGTGTACTTTTGGTTTGAATAATGCTTTTTTATGTTATCACAGCTATTCATTTTAACATTTGTGCTGTAGATCAATAGAAAACAATTCTCAAGTCTTAATTTTAGATCGCCTCATATAATATTGAGAAATTTGACTCAGAAGTTCTGCCTTTGTCAGCATAATTCAACATAATAACACTGATGACTAAATCTAATTTTGTCTTCAAGCAATACATAACAAAAGTCTATATTTCAGACATTTATTTTCTGCAAAGTTAAACATCAAATAAATAAAAGAACACAATGACATGTACAAATTTTGTTTGAACTGCAAAAATATTTGTTATAATCATTTGTAATTACAAGTCGGGCTATGGACAGTGCCATGATGGATCTGGACAAACATTTGCTATGTAGATAGACTTTATTATATGAAAACTCACAGATTAATGTATGAAAAATCTTTAAATTATTTATTATAAACAACAATCAGTTATATACTGTAAAACTCATACCATGGAATGATAAGAAACCACAAGAATTATAAATCTGTAATCTAGGACCTTATTCAGAATGAGGAGCTTGTAATGCGACAGATATTTTCATTTTGCATAAAAAAATCTCTACATGTGTCCACTTACATCTTTGCTTTTTTACCAGTTTGGCACAATATGCAAAACACGGCTAAGCTGTTTTTCACGAGTAGCGAGTGGATGAATTTTAAAATTTTTGTTTGCCATAATAGAATATGTATAAAGTAACATATTAAAGAAGCAAATTAAGAAAAATCACAAGGCATGGCTAAATCTTTGAGCCTATGGCATGCAAAACCGTGCCATACATGGCGGGATATAGCAAAGATGTATGTGGACACATCTGTATGTACTAAACTTAGCCTATAGTGACAGAAGTAGTGATAACTGCTGTCTGTCATGGGTTCTTGAGATCCAAGACACAGACCCCGCTGCTTACCAGTCTGTGTGCTCTTGAGTCATCTGGGTATCTGCCAGTGATTGGTTTCTCCTGCATCTGCATGGCTGCTGCTATTAGCATCCTGTTTTCCCACAGATTCCTGCATCCTGGGTGTGGGGCTGATGCTGGCATCATCCATGCTGGGTTTTCCTGCCACCTCTGGTACATTGCGCAGCCATCTTCCTCTTTGTCAGCTGACCAGCACAAACAATTATGACCAAGTCCCGGGATCTCCGGTGTTCTCAGCCAAACTATAGTTTCAGCCTACAGAATGAGTCGTGTCTCTGGAGATTTCTTAGATTCTTGTCTTTGCCTTAAACCTAGTACTGCTATTAGCAGCTCCAGCCAAACTCCGACCAATACCAGTCCAGTGTCCAGTCAAGTTTCACTTGTACCAGCCCAGTGTCCAGCCCCAGAAGCATTGGTACCAGTCCGGAGCTAGTGTACAACCCTGAAGTCCTCTTGTCTGTAGTCCATCATATCCTCTACAGCAGGCATTCTAAACCGCAGTCCTCAAAGCACACCAACAGTGTAGGTTTTAGTGATGTCCAGGCTTCAGCACAGATGGTTAAATCAAAATAACTGAGGTACTAATTAAGTAACCTGTGTTCAAGCCTGAATATCACTAAAACCAGGACTGTTAGTGTGCCTTGAGGACTGAGGTTGGGAAACACTGCTCTACAATGTCCACTGTACCATGTCACCCTAAACCAGCTAGACTCCTCTGGTGCTGGAGTCTCCTAGTATACCAGCAGTTCTCCAGACTCCTTCACATGAACAGAAATTTCATCAGTTTTCTTCCCACAGCTTCAACACCAACTCCAAGCTCCAGCCCTAGTCTGTAAACACAAGCAAATCAAGTTCCTATTGTAACACTGTCATTGCTAGTAGTTTCCCCAGAATTTTGGAGGTTTTCCTCTACATTTGTGAAAGACTCCTCCTGGGAATCTGACACAGTGGCACTTGCGGTTCTCCAAGTACCAGCTTGCAGGGGAGGCTTGTTGGGACTTGTAGTTCTATGACAAAAAAACAATATTCTCTTTTTACACAAACAAAGGCTATCAGCCCGGCACCCACTGCCCAGGGGTGCCGGGGACTGCCTCAGGCTTCACCCCTGGCCCTTGTGTACCTGGAGGGGGGACCCCTTGATTTAAGGGGTCCCTAATCCTAAAGGGAACCCCGGCCAGGTGTGACTAGTTGGGAGGGTAATGCCAGGGCCGCAGGGACCTATATAAATGTGTCCCCAGGCTGTGGCCTTATCTCTCTGGTAAGTTAAGCCTGGTGCTGGTTTAAAAAATATGGGGGACCCCTACATCTTTTGTCCCCTGTATTTTTTGAACCAGGACCAGATGAAGAGCCCGGTGCTGGTTGTATAAATAGGGCAGGTCCCTACAGATTTTTACCCCTGTATTTTTACAACCAGGACCGGCTCAAAGAGCCCGAGGATGGTTATGCTTAGGAGGGGGAATGCCATGCAATTTTTTAAACTTTTTTATGCAAACAGACCCTTTCCCACAAATAAGCATGCACGGATCTCACTGATCCGTGCATGACTTTCCAAACACGCCAGGAAAAAGCAGGTCTATTTTTAAGCTGCTTTTTTTTACGATTTCTATGCTTTCCTGGCAGTGTTTGGCTATTATCGGCAGTGATTGAGAATACAAATTCTTAGTAAATTACCGAGTTGTATCGAATAACAGCCGTGTTTGACCGGTGGTCTATTAATTTGTATTTGTGTGTTCAGCAGTGTATCTCAATACGAATAGCCCTAACACTGCCGAGATTTGTGTTTAGTAAATTCCCGAGATGACACTTAGAAAAAACAAACAAACTCGGACAAAATCGGGACTTTAGTAAATATACCCCTATGGGTGTTGTGGAAACCCACAAGTGGGAATAGTCCCTGTTGGTCAGCATGCCAACCACTGGTCTGTTAACAGTCCAGGATCCCAGCATTAGTTTAGTGACCAGTGGTCTGCCGACCACCGATCACATAATCACATCTTATTTATACAAATCATCTTAAACTGCTACTACACTGTTTTAAAAGTGATTTTACACTGCACACACATTTTATACAAATAAAGAATGCTTCATATTCAGTTGGGGAAGTGGAAGTCTGTCATACAGTACATCAGAGGTTCCCAAACTGTGTGCCGTGGCTCCCTGGGGTGCCCTGGGTTGGTGGTCCAGGACCAATTCAAATTATTCCTGGTCAATACAATAGGCAAAACCAGTGCTGGTGGCTGCCAGTCATAAAATATGTGGCCAAACAGAAGCAAATCTTGTCCCTCACCACACAACTGACCCTAAGGATGACATATAAACGCGATCAACATAATGTAATATTTCTTTCTAAATTTCTCAATAAGAAATTTTTGGCCTAGGGGTGTCGTGAAAAAAATTCTGATATTCTAGGGCGCCGTGATTCAAAAAAGTTTGGAAACCACTGCAGTACATTTTTAAGTTTTGCCACTAGATAAATTTCCTATTTGCATCTCTTACACAATTTACAGGATCCAATCCCTTTGGGTGCTTTTTTATCAGTCTGTAATCAAGAGTTACTGTAACAATAACAGCGCTGACATTCATAATGTTGACAGTTACAAAGTCAATTCTGTTAAAGTGCAGACAGATATGTCAATATTCTCAGCATATCAACATTAGGGTTAGGCTGCAGGTGGGGGGATTAGGGTTATGCACTAGGGGTAGGGTTATGGTTAGGGAATAGAGTTAGAAATGGGGCAGAAATACTAACTATAACTCTGTAAGATCGAAGGTCTAACCTGAAAGTGATAGCCACATGACCGCTGGGACATGAAATATGCCGCTGGAGCCGTCAGGAGAAGATAAGTCACCACTGGGCTACCAAGACAAAACGTCAATATTCTAACATGTTGATATTTTATCAATATCTACATGATGAATGTTGACATGGTTAACTTTGATACATTATGAACATGTTGTAATTCTCCTGTTGACATGACTAATGTTGACATTTCATAACCAGCCCCTTTTTATCTGCTCTATGCAAACATTAACTGTGATATCAAGCACTACTTCACTAGGGTAAAATCCATCAAATCAAAGGGTATTATAAAAACTTCAAGTAATAAACATAATTTAATAAATAGTCTTGTAGATTTTAAATGTATAAACAGTCACTCCTGGAAATCATGGTGCTCATCAACTGAATAAAGTTCTCATAAAACGAGTGAATACACTAGTTTCTTTAGATTACACATGAGTCCCCTCTTTTGGGTAGCAATAACACACCTAAATGTTGATTACTGTGCCTCTCCGAAAAGATTTCTCAGCCTTTTTCTTTACCTGTGATTTCTTTATATAATTTGCTACATTGATGTTTTAATAAATTTGAACATTTTTACACTCTGGGATGATTTACGATTTTATTTTTAGGTACTGTTGACACTGAGGGGACACGTGTAATCTGTAGAAACCAGAGTATGCATTTGTTTAATGAGGACTTTATTCAGTTGATGAGGACCTTGATTTACAGGAGTGACTGTGTATATTTGTTTTTTGATGCAAGAGTGACTATTTATTATGTTGTTTATTACTTAGAATTTAATAATACCTTTGATGTGGCTGGATGTTCCCCTAGTGAAGGAGCGCTTGTATCATTTGGCTCTGTAATACACATTTATGTGATTATCACATATATCGAGCTGCACTTTCCTGTGTGGAGTGAAGGAGATACATTGTATTTTAGATTAATGATAATGAGTTTCCATTGTGTACAGCAAATGTTCACATTTTGCCAATGAACGCTTACAGGTATATCCAATCAGGTGTGAGTTTACAAAGAAACTTGCACCTGGTGTGTTTTTCCCACAGGTACGAGATTTTGATATTCAATTTGGTGCAGTGTTTTGATTTTTTTTTTAGGGGCACTCAGGTTTTTTTGAGTGCCTCCAGATTAGGTCTAATTTTTTGTTAAATCCTTATTTTAAGGAAAAATGATCAGGTCTTGCTTCTGGACTCCTGTGGCGCCCCCACCCCTAATGACTAATTAAGCAATGGGAAGTTTCCATTTGGCTTAATTAGTCCTATAATTACTCACTTTCTGTCAGCTGTGTTCTCTTCCTCCACCTCTCTGGCATGCTGAAGTCTGCCCTTTGACATCTGCAGAGTGTATGAGTGATTCCTGCTTGTGTGACCCAGTGGTATAACTTTATTCCAGTCACCTGGAGGTAAGATAGATGTTGGACATCCCCCCCATGTCAGCTTGTAAAACAAATTACATGCCAATGTCCTATGAAAAGGAGTTGTATTGTGTGCAACTCAGTTATCACCATCCAGTAACAGCCAATTTCCAGCTAACCTGTTATTGCTCACTTTCGCCCATGGATGCAGATCAATGCGACTTTGGACTACCAATTTGATGCAATTGCAGAGTGAAATCTTTGCTAATGATGAATATAATGAAGTGTTGCAGTGCCCAATTTAGAACTATAAAATAACAACAAAAAGGAGGCTGCGCTACGAGACAATAGTAAAATGAACAGTGTCAAAGAGCAGTTTAGATTTCTCTAATAGAGCAATTTAATAAAAGAAAAACTTAATTCAAGATTATATGTGTCACATTTAGGCTAAAAAGTATAAATTCATACACTGGATTAAAATATGATTACCATTAATTAACGTTAGGAACAAGATGAAGTTTGGTCTGGAGTAGTCCGTTCCTAGTGTACCCCTGTATCAGAAGCACTGATCCAATAAACAATGTCCCAAAAGCACATGAGAGTCCAGTAAAGAGATGGCAGCAATTCACCATTCGAGTAAGGTTGGCTCCAATAGTCCCTTTATGGTGAGCTCCTCATGCATTACGGTGTGAACAATTTTTGAAAAGGCCGCAAGTTGGATGCAGCAAAACGCATCAGGTGCAGTCATTACCATTCAGGAACACTGGAGCAAAGACCCAGACCATCTCCTGGATACAAACATCCCCTTTTCCTTGAGAGGATTCCACTATTTGCTTTCAAATAAGAGAATTGTTACTCTGACACATATACACAGACAAAGACACATATACAGAGTTACAGACGCATGGAGTTACACAGACACATACACATATACAGAGTTACAGACATATACACGGGTGAATGTAATAGGGTGTGAGAATCAGAGTTGATTTGGCCATAAAAATGATTGCCTTTAAAAAAAAAAAAAAAACAGGAGATCTCTCGCAAAATCTTTCACTTCCTGATTC
This sequence comes from Pseudophryne corroboree, assembly GCF_028390025.1. Taxonomy (NCBI): domain Eukaryota; kingdom Metazoa; phylum Chordata; class Amphibia; order Anura; family Myobatrachidae; genus Pseudophryne; species Pseudophryne corroboree. The sequence goes on along the minus strand of NC_086447.1, from coordinate 457,427,838 downwards.
TCACACCCTATTAGATTCCCCTATAGAGTTACACAGACAAATACATAGACACATATACATATACAGAGACATATAAAAAGTTACAGACACATATAGAGTTACACAGACACATTTACAGAGGTAAAGACACATATAGAGTAACACAGACACATATATACACAGACACAATATAATTTATTGTCCCTCATACCTTACAAACTGGTAATTGTTACTGAATGAGGATTTTTGCTGCTTTGGCAGATCCATCCCTCCTATGTGCCATGATACAGTACTGCTGGGACACTACCACCTCCTTCTACTTGTCATTTCTGATTATTGAGGATGGCCCCTTGAAAGAGGGGGAATCAGCACACACGCCCCAGAGACCACCTTACTGAGCCACTATTCTCACTGCAAGGCAAGCAGCAGCCCATCCTCTTCTTGGAGGTGGATCGTCTGTCTTGGCCTGCTGGGACAGGTACAGTAAGAGTAGCTGGAGGAGGCTGGATGAGGTGGATCTTTGCTGGCTGATAGGGAGCAGGTAGTGCCAGCTGCGGCTAATAATAATACTTGCAGCCATCCCGGGCATCAGCCAACAGCTGCTGCCGATGATCTGGACTGGAAGTTGGGCAGCACAATGGCGTAAACATTTCCACCCCTGGTGAGACCTTTGTCACCCCCTGTTATTGTGTGTGTGTAACCCCCTTTAAGTTACCCCAGTCAGCTGTGTGTGACCTCTCTGTCTTATGCATAACCCCACTGTCATGCATGTGTGACCACATGACCCTCCCCAGTGTGTAGAATATGTGTTCTCAGTGTGCTGTGCAATCACTTACCACAGTATGGGTGGAAGTCCATGCAGCAGTCAGTAACAGCCAGTCTGGAGAGCATGGCTTAGCAGCAGCCGACACAACAGAGACTGGAGTTGCTAGAACAGGTGAGTATTTTTTTTTCTTATCTGCCTGCAGGTTTTTGACCACAAGAAAAACTGCATTTTTTTTAAGTGGATACTGTTGCTATTGGAAATGTGCACAGCTGCGGTAATCTAAAATTGATTGCAAAGTCTGCATCATTTTTTGTGGTCAAAACCTCACAGCCAATTGTAGATGTCTGTTAAACCACGTCCACTGTTAGAATTCTGCGGCAGCAGACCCAGGTTCAACAAGTGGAGGAAGAGGCAGTCAAGGGATGTCATTGGCAACTGGAGACTTGAGTATGCTATTGGCTCTGAATAGGTTGCCAGGATGCCAATTTTTTTTGACGATGCATTTTGCAAGTCAGCATGCATGTGACTCTGAATAAAGACCATAATTTGTAGAAGCTATAAAAGACTCAAACACATTTGAGAATTTAATACACATTCGCAGACCCTAGTAATAGAGCGTTAATGCTCATAAATCAAGTCATGTATGAGAATGGACCTATACAAACACACATTCTGATGAATGATCATTCCACTTTACATCAGTTTGTTATGACCCTGTCTGCAACAATCAAGTTCTTGTATTTGTTATTAGATTTACATTGTTTACTGGCCTGCTGGTCAGGTTTTCTGTTTATCTTGTGAACTGTTTCATGGACATCGCCATCTTGGAATATGTCAGCTGATTGCATGCCTCCAGTCAGAATACTCCTTGCCTCAGCTGACATTATCAAACAACTAGAGACCTGCAATCCCTATGTATATCTTGTCAGCCATTTGTTCTGTGACAGAGCATAAGTCATTCTGACTCCTAACAGGTCACAGCCTGACTCACTGGCTCCTGAGTGTGTTCCATAGTTCCCAGTGTTTGAATCTTACCTTGGCATATTCCTTGTCTGCATTGCCTGCTGTCAACAGTACTTAACTCGGTTCTGCCACAATAAGATTACACAGACTTCAGCCATTAATCTCTTCCTTCAGTAAACCTGTAAGCTTTCTGGTTCTCAGTCTGCATCAATTACAGTTTGGTCAAGTGCCTGTGTTTCTACAGCTAAGCTTAACTACAGGCTAAAGGTCTGTTTGAGACTCTACCTGTGTCTGCAGCCTGCTCTCATATTACAGTACTTATAGATATAGCCATGCTCATCATGGCTACCTCTGTGGCAAGTGGGCATTCTCAGAGTGGTAAGGCACACCAATGCCTTTCCACACTGAGCTGCATCTATTGCCACCTGATTCATGCAAATGGGGCTCATGCACATCTAAGGTGCATGCATGCCTTATATGTACATGCAGTCATACTTAACAAGGTGCGATTGCGCCAAGATGTAGCCATGATGAGCATGGCTACAGCTGTACTACAGCCCTCCTGTTAATGCTGTTTCTGTGATCCTGATCTCTGCCATGTGATTAAGGGGTCTATTTACTAAGCATTGGATGGAGATAAAGTGGATGGAGATAAAGTACCAGCCAATCAGTGTCAAACTGCCATGTCAAAGGCTGGGTTTAAAAAAATGACAGTTGGGAGCTCATTGGCTGGTACTTTATCTCCATCCACTTTATCTCCATCCTGTGCTTAGTACATAGACCCCTAACTCATGTATTCCAGTGAGATAATTTGGTTCTGTGAGCACTATGCCTCCACATCCAGTAATTACACCAGCACCCAGCAGCATAATCTCTCTCCAGTACAGTATTGAACCTTGTCCCATTTAGCTTTGCAGTAACACTCCCTAACAGACCAGTAGGTAATGTGGAATCACAAACAACCACATGACCCTGGACATGCCACCTGCCACAGGAAGCACATACATTGTTTATGTTAATAGTAGTGATGAGCGGGTTCGGATCCTCACGATCCGAACCCGCCCGAACTTCACCTTTTTTTTCACGGGTCCGAGCAACTCGGATCCTCCCACCTTGCTTGGTTAACCCAAGCGTGCCCGAACGTCATCATCCCGTGGTCGGATTCTCGCGAGATTCGTATTCTATATAAGGAGCCGCGCGTCGCTGCCATTTTTCACTCGTGCATTGGAGATGATTGTGAGAGGACGTGGCTGGCGTCCTCTCAGTTTCTATGTTCAGTGGGCTGCAAATTGTGCTGCAAATATCTGTGCTCAGTGTGCTGCAAATATCTGTGCTCAGTGTGCTGCAAGTGCAAATATCTACGTTATCTGCATGAAAAACGCTCCATATCTGACTGTGCTCAGTGTGCTGCAAATATCTGTTCTCAGTGTGCTAATTGCTTTATTGTGGGGACTGGGGACCAGCAGTATTACATAGTAGGAGGACAGTGCAGAGTTTTGCTGACCAGTGACCAGTGACCACCAGTATTATACGTTCTCTGCCTTAAAAACGCTCCATATCTGTGCTGCATTGTAGTATATAGTAGGAGGACAGTGCAGAGTTTTGCTGACCACCAGTATAACCATATATATAGCAGTACGGTACAGTAGGCCACTGCTCTACCTACCTCTGTGTCGTCAAGTATACTATCCATCCATACCTGTGGTGTATTTCAGTTTTGCACAGTTTGCTGTCCACCAGTATATAATATATAGCAGTACTGTACAGTAGGCCACTGCTCTACCTACCTCTGTGTCGTCAAGTACACTATCCATCCATACCTGATGTGCATTTCAGTTTTGCACAGTTTGCTGTCCACCTGTATATAATATATAGTAGTACGGTACAGTAGGCCACTGCTCTACCTACCTCTGTGTCGTCAAGTATACTATCCATCCATACCTGTGGTGCATTTCAGTTGTGTGCAGTATATATAGTAGTAGGCCATTGCTATTGATATATTACTGGCATATAATTCCACACATTAAAAAATGGAGAACAAAAATGTGGAGGGTAAAATAGGGAAAGATCAATATCCACTTCCACCTCGTGCTGAAGCTGCTGCCACTAGTCATGGCCGAGACAATGAAATGCCATCAACGTCGTCTGCCAAGGCCGATGCCCAATGTCATAGTAAAGAGCATGTAAAATCCAAAAAAATAAAGCTCAGTAAAATGACCCAAAAATCTAAATCAAAATCGTCTGAGGAAAAGCGTAAACTTGCCAATGTGCCATTTACGACATGGAGTGGCAAGGAACGGCTGAGGCCCTGGCCTATGTTCAAGGCTAGTGGTTCAGTTTCACCTGAGGATGGAAGCACACATCCTACTGCTAGAAAACTTAAAAGAGTTAAGATGGCAAAAGCACAGCAAAGAATTGTGCGTTCTTCTAAATCACAAATCCCCAAGGAGAGTCCAATTGTGTCGGTTGCGATGCCTGACCTTCCCAACACTGGACGGGAAGAGGTGGCGCCTTCCACCATTTGCACGCCCCCTGCAAGTGCTGGAAGGAGCACCCGCAGTCCAGTTCCTGATAGTCAAATTGAAGATGTCACTGTTGAAGTACACCAGGATGAGGATATGGGTGTTGCTGGCGCTGGGGAGGAAATTGACAAGGACGATTCTGATGGTGAGGTGGTTTGTTTAAGTCAGGCACCCAGGGAGATACCTGTTGTCCGTGGGACGAATATGGCCATTGACATGCCTGGTCAAAATACAAAAAAAATCACCTCTTCGGTGTAGAATTATTTCAACAGAAATGCAGACAACTGGTGTCAAGCCGTGTGTTGCCTTTGTCAAACTGTAATAAGTAGGGGTAAGGACGTTAACCACCTGGGGATTTGTGACATCGGACAACGCCACCAATATTGTGCGTGCATTACATCTGGGAAAATTCCAGCACGTCCCATGTTTTGCACATACATTGAATTTGGTTGTGCAGAATTATTTAAAAAATTACAGGGGCGTTCAAGAGATGCTGTCGGTGGCCCGAAGAATTGCGGGCCACTTTCGGCATTCAGCCACGCGTGTCGAAGACTGGAGCACCAGCAAACAATCCTGAACCTGCCCTGCCATCATCTGAAGCAAGAGCCGTGTGTTGCCTTTGTCAAGCTGTAATAAGTAGGAGTAAGGACGTTAACCACCTAGGAACATCCTCCCTTATACGTCACCTGGACCGCATTCATCAGAAGTCAGTGACAAGTTCAAAAACTTTGGATGACAGTGGAAGCAGTCCACTGACCACTAAATCCCTTCCTCTTGTAACCAAGCTCCCAGTGCAAACCACACCACCAACTCCCTCAGTGTCAATTTCCTCCTTAGATAGAAAAGCCAATAGTCCTGCAGGCCATGTCACTGTCAAGTCTGACGAGTCCTCTCCTGACTGGGATTCCTCCGATGCATCTTTGAGTGTAACGCCTACTGCTGCTGGCGCTGCTGTTGTTGCTGCTGGGAGTCGATCGTCATCCCAGAGGTGAAGTCGGAAGACCACTTGTACTACTTCCAGTAAGCAATTGACTGTCCAACAGTCCTTTGCGGGGAAGATGAAATATCACAGCAGTCATCCTGCTGCAAAGCGGATAACTCAGGCCTTGGCAGCCTGGGTGGTGAGAAACGTGTTTCCGGTATCCACCGTTAATTCACAGGGAACTAGAGACTTGATTGAGGTACTGTGTTCTCGGTACCAAATACCATCTAGGTTCCATTTCTCTAGGCAGGCGATACCGAAAATGTACACAGACCTCAGAAAAAGAGTCACCAGTGTCCTAAAAAATGCAGTTGTACCCAATGTCCACTTAACCACGGACATGTGGACAAGTGGAGCAGGGCAGACTCAGGACTATATGACTGTGACAGCCCACTGGGTAGATGTATTGCCTCCCACAGCAAGTACAGCAGCGGAGGCACCAGTAGCAGCATCTCGCAAATGCCAACTCGTTCCTAGGCAGGCTACGCTTTGTATCACCGCTTTCCATAAGAGGCACACAGCTGACAACCTCTTACGGAAACTGAGGAACATCATCGCAGAATGGCTTACCCCAATTGGACTCTCCTGGGGATTTGTGACATCGGACAACGCCACCAATATTGTGCATGCATTACATCTGGGCAAATTCCAGCACGTCCCATGTTTTGCACATACATTGAATTTGGTGGTGCAGAATTATTTTAAAAATTATAGGGGCGTGCAAGAGATGCTGTCGGTGGCCCGAAGAATTGCGGGCCACTTTCGGCATTCAGCCACCGCGTGTCGAAGACTGGAGCACCAGCAAACAGTCCTGAACCTGCCCTGCCATCATCTGAAGCAAGAGGTAGTAACGAGGTGGAATTTAACCCTCTATATGCTTCAGAGGATGGAGGAGCAGCAAAAGGCCATTCAAGCCTATACATCTGCCTACGATATAGGCAAAGGAGGGGGAATGCACCTGACTCAAGCGCAGTGGAGAATGATTTCAACGTTGTGCAAGGTTCTGCAACCCTTTGAACTTGCCACACATGAAGTAAGTTCAGACACTGCCAGCCTGAGTCAGGTCATTCCCCTCATCAGGCTTTTGCAGAAGAAGCTGGAGACATTGAAGGAGGAGCTAAAACAGAGCGATTCCGCTAGGAATGTGGGACTTGTGGATGGAGCCCTTAATTCGCTTAACCAGGATTCACGGGTGGTCAATCTGTTGAAATCAGAGAACTACATTTTGGCCACCGTGCTCGATCCTAGATTTAAAACCTACGTTGTATCTCTCTTTCCGGCAGACACAAGTCTGCAGAGGTTCAAAGACCTGCTGGTGAGAAAATTGTCAAGTCAAGCGAACGTGACCCGTCAACAGCTCCTCCTTCACATACTCCCGCAACTGGGGCTGCGAGGAAAAGGCTAAGAATTCCGAGCCCACCCACTGGCGGTGATGCAGGGCAGTCTGGAGCGAGTGCTGACATCTGATCCGGACTGAAGGACCTGCCAACGATTACTGACATGTCGTCTACTGTCACTGCATATGATTCTGTCACCATTGAAAGAATGGTGGAGGATTATATGAGTGACCGCATCCAAGTAGGCATGTCAGACAGTCCATACGTATACTGGCAGGAAAAAGAGGCAATTTGGAGGCCCTTTCATAAACTGGATTTATTTTACCTAAGTTTCCCCCCATCCAGTGTGTACTCCGAATGAGTGTTTAGTGCAGCCGCTCACCTTGTCAGCAATCGGCGTACGAGGTTACTTCCAGAAAATGTGGAGAAGATGATGTTCATCAAAATGAATTATAATCAATTCCTCCGTGGAGACATTCACCAGCAATTGCCTCCAGAAAGTACACAGGGACCTGAGATGGTGGATTCCAGTGGGGACGAATTAATAATCTGTGAGGAGGGGGATGTACACAGTGAAAGGGGTGAGGAAACGGACGAAGAGGAGGAGGTGGACATCTTGCCTCTGTAGAGCCAGTTTGTGCAAGTAGAGATTGATTGCTTCTTTTTTGGTGGGGGCCCAAACCAACCAGTCATTTCAGTCACAGTCGTGTGGCAGACCCGGTCGCTGAAATGATGGGTTTGTTAAAGTGTGCATGTCCTGTTTATACAACATAAGGGTGGGTGGGAGGGCCCAAGGACAATTCCATCTTGCACATCTTTTTCTTTCATTTTTCTTTGCATCGTGTGCTGTTTGGGGACTATTTTTTTGAAGTGCCATCCTGCCTGACACTGCAGTGCTACTCCTAGATGGACCAGGTGTTTGTGTCGGCCACTTGTGTCGCTTAGCTTAGCCATCCAGCGACCTTGGTACACCTCTTTTTTTCTTTGCATCATGTGCTGTTTGGGGACTATTTTTTTTATCTGCCATCCTGTCTGACACTGCAGTGCCACTCCTAGGTGGGCCAGGTGTTTGTGTCGGCCACTTGGGTCGCTTAGCTTTGTCATCCAGCGACCTTGGTGAAAATTTTAGGACTAAAAATAATATTGTGAGGTGTGAGGTGTTCAGAATAGACTGAAAGTGAGTGGAAATTATGGTTATTGAGGTTAATAATACTATGGGATCAAAATGACCCCCAAATTCTATGATTTAAGCTGTTTTTGAGGGTTTTTTGTAAAAAAACACCCGAATCCAAAACACCCCCCCGAATCCGACAAAAAAATTTCAGGGAGGTTTTGCCAAAACGCATCCGAATCCAAAACACGGCCGCGGAACCAAATCCAAAACCAAAACACAAAACCCGAAAAATTTCCGGTGCACATCACTAGTTAATAGTAAAACACATGCACACACACATCTGCTCAATACAGTATATATTAAAGTACTTAACTTCACACCCCTAATTAAAAAGCCTACGCCTCCTGCTCATCTCCGTTCTCCTAAATTTATCATCACCAAGTGCAACCTTGATTTCCCTGACCTATTTATTCTTCAGTACTACTCTCTCCAATTACTATATTGGCATGCCTCAACAGACTGACTCCCATTACAAATACAGAGTAATTGTGAGGCTGTACTTGTCCAGACTTGTACAACTATAGCCTTGACCCTTGTGTATTGGTCAACAGTCAGCCTTTAGTGAATAAAACCCAACAGTTTGACTCCAAGGGGTAAATTTACTAAGGTGGGAGATTTTTAGAACTGGTGATGTTGCCCATAGCAACCAATCAGATTATATCTATTATCTGCTAGAAGCAGCTAGATAAATGGTAAGAAGAATCTGATTGGTTGCCATGGGCAACATCACCAGTTCTAAAAATCTCCCACCTTAGTAAATTTACCCCCAGATGTGAAAAACATTTTCTTACACTGCAATCCCTCTGTTAAAAATATTATTTCATTTTATAGCTCTGCTATTTATACATCTGGCTGCAGCATGTTTCCAGGCTCATGTACCGGTGGATATCAAGTTGGAAGCACCAATCATGTGGTGATATATGCTTTTAATGTTTTTTACTATGTGAGTGCAATTGTTTATTAAATGTGTTTTTTTATAAGGCTGTATTGCACTATTTGTATATCTATTTTCTCAAGTTTCCAGCTCTTTGGTGAATCCTCCTGGAGTTTTGAACCACACATTGTATGAGGATGATATGCACAGATTATTCACATCAATGTGAGTGGAACCAATAAAAGAATTCAATAATGTTTATCATCTTGTGTTGCACTATTGTTTCTTCATTTTAATTTTCAGAACTTGGAGAATTCCTTTTAAGAGAAAGGACCTTGTACTTCATTCCTATTATTATTATTATTATTATTATTATTATTATATTTATAAGGCGCCACAAGTGTTTCTCAGCGCCGCACAAAGGACAGTACAGGGAGACAAAACTTAGCATTACAGTAAATAAATAACAGAAATAGAGTACAGGTAACAAGGAGCACCACGGAGTCTCAAGACATAACACAGCTAAGACATAAGTAGTAAGGGAGTGATCATCGTACTATTAGGGGCTGGTGGCCATAGATGGAGATGAGCCTTTAACAGCAGGAGAAAAGGCGGTAAAGATGGTCGCTGAGTAGGGGAGAGATGCAAGTGAAATGTGTCGAGAAGAGGGCTTAGATAACAAGAGGAAAGAGGGCCCTGCTCTGAAGAGCTAACAATCTAGTGGGAAGGGTCGACAGACAGATGACATGAGGTGCAAGCAAGCAGTGGCAGTATGCAAGCAAAGCAAAGCAAAGCTGAGATGTTCAAGGCATGAGGCAGGGGGATGGAGGAGCAGCCTCAGGACTAGGTTAAGCATTGGGAGGGTATGCTTTGATGAATAGGTGGGTTTTTAGTGCCCATTTGAAGCTTTGCAAGGTAGGGTAGTCTAATGGAGCGGGGGAGTGCGTTCCACTGAAGGGGTGCCGCCCGGGCATAGTCTTGAGCTCAAGCATGGGAAGCAGTGACCAGAGTGGTGGAGAGGCGACGGTCATTGGTCGACCATAGGGGGTGGGAGGGAGTATGAAGGGAGAGGATGTTGGAGATGTAGGGAGCAGTGGAATTAGAGATGGCCTTGTATGTGAGGGTGAGTAGTTTGAAGAGGATTCTGAAGGGGAATGGGACAAAGTGTAGATTTTGTCGAAGGGGAGTGGCAGATGTGGAGCGGCGGGAGAGGAAGATAAGCCTAGCTGCGGAGTTCAGGACAGATTGGAGGGGAGCAAGATGGGAGCAAGCGAGGCCAGTGAGGAGAACATTACAGTAGTCAAGTCGGGAGATGACCAGTGAGTGGACGATAAGTTTAGTTGCACTCTGGGAGAGAAATGGTCTAATATGAGCAATGTTGCATAGCTGGAACAGGATTGTGCCAGAGCTTGGATGTGGGGTGCAAAGGAGAGGGAGAAGTCAAGAGTGATGCCCAAGCAGTGGAGTTGGGGAACGGGGGAGATGGTGGTTTTCCTATTAGTCCTCAGACTACTCTGGGAGGCAACGGAGTCAGCTGCCGCCGGGCTCCTGCTTTGAAGGGGGGCACCTCTCCTGTTACATGTGTTCAGCGACATTAATCAATTAAGTTAAATGACAGCAGCTGGTATCTCTTCGGTAGCCGACTTCCCCACTAGTCACTACACCTTACAAATCACACCCTCTTTATTATAGATACACTGGAAGCAGATACCTTACTGATGAAGCTATTTGCCCCTATAAAGGAAGCAAAAGAATTCTAACTATATGAAGTTATTTCTCATACAATTACAAGTAACTTTATATACTGTAGTTAGAATTCTCATACTTCCTATGCAAGAGCAGATATCTCCATCAGTAAGGTGCATGTTTCCAGTGTAATAGGTTGTGGGTTCTAATCCTGGATATGTCACTTGCAAATTAATTGTCAGAGAAATAATCAGCATTGTGAGTGACTGAGCAGATCTTCGTAGTGTATGGCTGGACCCCTACATAGATCTGCCTAGTTGCAATGGTTTTGTAGGCTTGCTATGCAGGAGCAAATATGTGTGTGTGTATATATATATATATATATAATAGAGCATCAGTCCAGCATTGGAGAAAACTTGTATATTAATCACGCCGGTGCCTTCACAGAAAACTTCACATAATCCACATACCAGTGCGGCACTCAGCAATCAGAAAACGGAAACGAACACCAATGTGGTAACAACCTTTCAGTGCTATTTATTCAGCACTATCTTCAGGATACATAAAACAGTAACAGATACAATCTTACCTTATGTACACTTGCACCCATGTGCACTTGCACCCATATGTATCCTGAAGATAGTGCTGAATAAATAGCACTGAAACGTTGTTACCACATTGGTGTTCGTTTCTGTTTTCTGATTGCTGAGTGCCGCACTGGTATGTGGATTATATATATATATATATATATATATATATATATTTATATAGGGGGGCACCAATATTTTTCTTGCCTCCGGGCAACTGGGACAAACTTACGCCACTGTTAGTCCTAATGTGTGAGCATCTCTCTTACCTATATTAGAGGTGTTTTCTTGCTACGGTAGCGCCACGTGTTTCACTTTCTGGTTTGCTGTGATAAGTGATATAGAGTCTTGGTGAAGGCTTTTTCTGTGATAGACAGGCAGCCACCGAAAGCTGTAAGCATGGTATTGGATTATTTGCACTGCTTTGTTTCACTTTCTGTAATTTAACATGTCAAAAATTAAACTTATCTTCCCTTCTTACACAACTCCTCTCCATCATCATTGACAAAACAATTAGATATGTGCACCAAACCCCATCTTTTGGTTCTAATTCATCATCAGCTTTTGGTTTTGCCAAATACACCCTCACATATTTTGGTTTTGGCTTTGGATGTGTATTTTTTTCAAAAATTTATAAAAACAGCTAACATTACATAATTTTTGCATTTGTTTTGTTACTACAGCATTATTAACCTCAATAGCGTTCATTTCCAGTAATTTCCAGTCAATTTTGACGACCTCACAGCTCATAATATTGTTTTCAGCAATATTTGCCAAAGGCTGCAGCGAGCTGGCTGTTTGCTAACTGACACAGCAGTGGCACAAATGCAGTTTATAGCACATCTATGAAAAATTGCCAGACAACAGTGTCAGAAAAGAAAAGTGGTCCAAGATGGAACTGTCCTTAAGCCCTCCCACCCAACCTTATGTTGCATATTAGAAAGGACACACTCACTTTAACAATCCAAACACTACAGCGACAGGGATTGGCACTTTTGTGGCTAAAGTGCTTGGTATGTTTGGGCCCCTACAAACCAATATTTTGGTTAGACAATTCTGATCACTAATGAGGAAGTTGATGACAAGGATGTAGGTGGTTGAGATTGCATGGGCTGGTCCAAAATGTTGGTAGCTAATACTGGACATTTTTGTTGTTGTTTTACAAATAATAATTTTGTAAAAATAATTAATGAATTTAGCGAAAATGATGTAACATGGAGTAGGTGCCTAGATGGTTAATGTCTCTACCTCTACTAACTTTGGCTTCACAAATGGAGCAGATGCCTTCACAAATGTCAGTATTTGGGTAAAAATAATCCCAAACCTAAAAGGTGGTTTGTATGTCCAGGTATCAAAATAAATTTATTTTTATCATGGGCAAGAACTGTTCCACTTGTGACTGACGTACACAAACAACATCAGCATACTCTTCCCCATTAGTTTGAGATAGTACACAGATATCCGCTCAGATGGTAAACTGGAATAAACTTACATATACATATATGGATATATATATATATATATATATATATATATATATAGTCCATAACAGCCGGCACTCCCATCAATATCAGCAGCTTCGCCCCGTGCCTGGATACTAAACAGCATACAAATCCATGAAAAACGGCACTGGAGGCTTGTATATAGCAAAAGAAATTGTATTGAAGGCAGACGTTTCGGAGCTCACGCCCCGTCCTCAGTACCAAATACAGTAACATCACATAATGACAAAACAAACATTTAAATACCTGCACCAGTTCGCGCCGTCCTCGCTGCCACACGCTGAGTCCGCACTTCCGGCCATCACCTCCCATCTCCCCCTGCTCCGTAGACGTCACTGTTGCCATGGACACGCACAGCGTGCGTGTCATTAGCTCCACCGTCGCCCGGACAACACAGGGGATTGGATCCGTGGGTCCTAGAAGGGGCCTCCCACCGTGGTTGCTAAGCAGGACGCGCGATCTATAAACAAAAAAACATAATAAAGACACATCGTTAACATACATATAACAGTGACATAGGTAAATATTAAGTGAAGATTCTATATCTACTGATATGGATACCTATAACCAATATCTATAGGCCTATTACAGCGTTTAGGCGTGGCAGCAATCTTAGGGATCGCTTGGTCAAATCTGATATCACAGGGATGGGCAGCACTGCCACCCCTAATGTTTACTATAAGGCACCAGGGTGCTATAAGTGCCCTAAATGCGCTACATGTAAGCATATGGTGGTGTGTAAAGATTTTAAACATCCACATATTGACAAACGATACACCATCAGACATGTCATCACGTGCAGCACCTTTTTTGTGGTTTACATTGTGGTCTGTCCGTGCGACCTGTTTTACGTGGGACAGACCACACGGAAGCTTAGTGAGAGGATGGCAGCACATAGAGCTGCCATCAAGTTGACCCTCGAGGGTAAATCCATTGACCAACCTGTAGCGCGTCATTTTAAGAGGGCACAACACACCCTGGATGACCTTAGATATTTTGGTATAGATCATGTACCCCTTACCCTTAGGGGAGGAGATAGAGCAAAGGCCCTGTTGGAAAAAGAGTCCCGATGGATAATGAGATTAAATACCTTCTCCCCTGGTGGTCTTAATGATAAGATCAACTGGAATTTGCTATAAGCATACTCCTTTTGTCTAGTATATTTGGCATTTATTGGTATATGGGAAGGGTATTGTGCGCATAAATTATTTCTCATTGGGGCATATGAATGCTTTGTGTATTTTCAGTTTGGCAGGTGATGATCTTCATAGTCTATATCTATACTTTAGCAGTAACCTTTAATACTTTTGAGCTAGTTTAACTCTAGATAGATATTGGTTATAGGTATCCATATGAGTAGATATAGCATCTTCACTTAATATTTACCTATGTCACTGTTATATGTATGTTAACTATGTGTCTTTATTATGTTTTTTTTGTTTATAGTTCACGCGTCCTGCTTAGCAACCACGGTGGGAGGCCCCTTCTAGGACCCACGGATTCAATCCCCTGTGTTGTCCGGACGACGGTGGAGCTAATGACACGCACGCTGTGCGTGTCCATGGCAACAGTGACGTCTACGGAGCAGGGGGAGATGGGAAGTGATGGCCGGAAGTGCGGACTCAGCGTGTGGCAGCGAGGATGGCGCGAACTGGTGCAGGTATTTAAATGTTTGTTTTGTCATTATGTGATGTTACTGTATTTGGTACGGAGGACGGGGCGTGAGCTCCGAAACGTCTGCCTTCAATACAATTTCTTCTTTGCTATACACAAGCCTCCAGTGCCGTTTGTCATGGATTTTTATATATATATATATATATATATATATAAAAGCTACACAGTGTGCTAAATTAAAAATGATAACACTTTTAATAAACACAATTAAAATGTAAATACTTATACAATTAAAAGACATACATATCAAGTAATTGCAGCATGAGTTTTTGTTCCCCCTTCTTTGGAAGGTATCTATATGGTCTAATTTAGGTGGACCTAGTAGATGGTAATGGACAAGATTACTGCTTAAGATCACACCAAGGCTCAGTCCAGAAATAGACAGCAGGTATCTGATAACGTGGATATATTTACCAGTCCAGAGGTATTTTTCGGGGTGAGTTCCAATTAGCATTGGTCCGAGATGTAGCAACGGAAATTCAGCGCAATTTTTTATGGAGTCCCTCTAACCATCCAGAAATTCCACGTGGGTCATGTTTGGAGGATTGGTAAGCTTGTCTTGTAGTTCATTAACCAATAGGGGACTGTTCCCTTATGGATTTATGAACAGTTTGTTCTTCAACCTTAGTTTTATTTGATTTGTCTGTTTTTAATGCAGTGGCACACCACCTACTTAGCTTTCTTGAATGCACAAGTTGTAAAATAATATATATATTTTTTTTTCTGTTTTTCCACCTTCACCAAAAACTTTTGTGGGCACCAGTGTGAACTGTGCCCCAAAAAAAGGGTTAATAAGGCCTTATATTAGGAACTCTGGGATGCACTGCGGGCTTACGGCACCTGTGTGACTGACTGTGCATCAATAAATAAAATAGAGGGTTAAGGTTGTGGTTGAAAAATATAATGTAATTAAAATAAACATAAATAATGCTGCCATTAGGAGCTTTGGGCTGTGTGCAGTGCCCCAGTAAGGAGGATAATATTGTTGATATTTTTCTTGGCAGTCTAGTGGCTGTGCTCTAAGACCAGCATCTGCTGTGAAATGGTGCCCAAATCAGTGCTGGAGCAACTTATATCGAATTTAAAACATGTGAGATCTAACGCTATGAAGATGACGTTTTGGAATCCAAGCCTAGTGGGAAATCCCAAGCCATGGTTTAGATTCCCTCAAATCCTGGAAGTTCAGATGGACTTGATTCTCAGAGAACCAAGCCCACTCATATTTAAAATGATCTGTTTCTCATGTCTAATGCCTGGATGCAAGGGCGACAAAATGTGCTCAGCAAAGTGATGAAATATAGGGAGGCACAAGGCATGAGAGGCGGTCTCCCTGCTACCACTAACCTGCTGCTTTCCATTTTCCTGTCAAACTCTTTGACGGGAAGCAGTGCCAGCAGCAGGCACCCTGAGCAGGTAGCTGCTGGGCTCGCTGATCCCTGTGTACCCTGCTGTAGGCTGCTACTTAGAGCATGATGGAGAGAAATGCCGGGGACAGCTCCAGCACACAGGTGATTGGAGTGAGGAGATGGCTGTACTCAAGGGCGTAGCTATCATAGGTGCAGGGAGTGCAGCTGCTATGGGGCCGAGAGCTGAGAGGGGCCACCTTCTCTGCCACAGTTACATGTGTTATATATAGGGGCATAGCTACCATAGGTGCAGGGAGTGCAGCTGCTATGGGGCCCAGAGCTGAGAGGGGCCACCTTCCCTGTCACAGTTACATGGGTTATATACAAGGGCATAGCTACCATAGGTGCAGGCAGTGCAGCTGCTATGGGGCCCAGAGCAGAGAGGAGCCACCTTCCCTGTCACAGTTACATGTGTTATATACAGGGTGTAGCTACCATAGGTGCAGGGGGTGTAGCTGCTATGGGCCCATATCTAAGAGGAGACATCTTCCCTGTCACAGTTACATGTGTTATATACAGGGTGTAGCTACCATAGGTGCAGGGGGTGTAGCTGCTATGGGCCCATATCTGAGAGGAGACACCTTCCCTGTCACAGTTACATGTGTTATATACAAGGGTGTAGCTACCACAGGTGTAGGGAGTGCAGCCGCTATTTGGCCCAGATATGAGAGGGACCCATCTTGCTTGTCAAAGTTACATATGTTATATACATTTTTAACTATTGGGTAGTACATAAGGGCCCTTACAAACTATTGCCATGGTGTCTACGGTATATCTAGTTATGCTCTTGGACCTGCTCAATGTAATGTGGTTTAAAATTAACCGGAGGGTATTATAATGTTACATAATATGAGCTGGGGCACTGTATGAAGTGGAGGCACTATAGTGTGGCATAATATGAACTAGGGGCACTGCATGTCCTAATGTGGATTAGGTACTGTGTTGTGTAATGTGTACTGATGGCCCTACAATGTGGGGCATAAAGTGAACTAGGGCACTACTATGATTAATAAAATAAACTAGAGCACTATTATGGGGCATAACATTAACAACTGCTGCAGAGAGGTGTCTCTCTAGAAGCAGGGGCCCTACAAAATGTTGCTATGGGGCCCACAAAGTTCTGGCTATACCCCTGGCTGTACTACTAAGGAGGGTAGTGGTGGAGGGGTAGTAAGTGGAGGGCAAAGGCACAAATAGGGGAGGGGGAAGTTTTAGGGTACATAGAAAATAACCCCCCCTGCTGGGTCAATCACCACCATTGCTGCACCAAATATATGGATAGTTTTTTGTTCACTTTTTTTTTGAGAGATAGAAAGAGCTTTGGTCACCCTGCTCAGACCTCCTAACATGTGGAGATAAGTGTTGCAATATGCCCTTTAGCCATGTGGGGAGATGGCTGAGTTCAGGCCAGGGGAGTTGCTGCAGCCCACAGGTCTTTCCAGCTCCCTCATATGAGCCCTTGTCCTTTGAGTGATAGTGATTCATTGGCTTCAGACAGGAACTGACTGTTCAGCCCAGCTCTGTAGCTGGGCCATTTACTGGGAGACATGACATACATTATGGGGAGAAAGTAGCTAGTGCCAGGGAGTATGAGCCTGGGTTGCCTAATGACTGTACTACAGTATTACTACACTGTATTAGGAGACCTGGCATATATGATGAGAGTGCAACTAGTGTTGTGGGGGAGGGGGGTAGGGGTTTGCCTAGGCTGACTAGTGAATATTACTATGATTAATATTACTATAATGTACTGGCAGACCTGACAAGTGGGGAGACCTCAGCAATGAGGGGAGGGGGGGATGACTGGGCTGCATAGTGGCGGCACCAGAGGTGGGGCTCAGTGCAGTATAAAATTCAAATAGGAGAGCCACACAAACTGCCATGTCAAACGCTGCCAAACATCACCACCAGAGGCTGGCACTTGGTGTGGCTCCCCTGTTTGAATTTGGACTGTGCTGCAGCCCCTTCTCTGGAGCCGCTATGTTGTGACTAACACTATTATTACTATTATTACATTGTATTGGCAGACCTGACATATGGGAAGAGAGCAATTAGTTTCTGGTGGGGATGAGCCTATGCTTTATAGTGACTATTACTACAGTGTATTTGGAGAATACAGCTAGTGCTGGGGGTTGTGAGCCTTGGCTGCTTAGTGACTACTACTATTGCTATTATTACTTTGTCATAGGAGACCTGACAGTAAGTTGAGAGTGCAGCTATTGTCATGGGGATGAGTCTGGGCTGGCTAGTGCCTATTAGTACATTGTAGGCCTGGAATACAACTGCTAATACCATCTCCACAGCTGTCTGAGTCACATAATTTAAAAGGTTTTATTGTTTTTCCCTGTAATCAAACATATGGAAACCCTTTCAAAAGCCTGCATTTGCCCCTAGATGGGAAGGTGCCAAGCTCGAGGAGCTGTCGGAGGGTGGTGGAAGCAGGAGCGAAGACTCAGGTAAGTGACTGCAGTGCTGTGTCTATGTTGTATAATGTGTAAGGGCACTACTACTGTGAGCATTATGTGTAAGGGGCACTACAACTGTGGGCATTATGTGTATAAGTTGCACTACTGTGGGCATTATGTGGAAAGGGCACTACTACTGTGAGCATTATGTGTATAAGCAGCACTACTAATGTTGGGCATTACAGTATGTGTAAGGGGTATTACTGTGAGCATTGTCTGTAAGGGAACACCGAACACCCTAGAACCGGCCATTACTCCTTCCTCTCTTTCTTTACCCTAATTTAGTACCTCTCTGAACACTAATACTTCCACATTATCAATATTTCCAGAAACTGACCCTTCACAACCCTTGATACAATAAAACTCTTATTCACTGTCTCATTATCTTTCGCCACAACAATTACAACATCCTCTTTTCTGGCACACCTAGGACCTATAATAATAATAATAATAATAATAACAATCATGCCACAGTATTACATGTGACTTTCTTTTCAGTGTAAGTTATTTGTTTGTGAGTTGTTTGTATTTCAGTTTACCTTATGTATAGTTGTTCAGAATATGTTGTCACTTAAGAAATAAAATAATAATAACACAACTACCACTTGTCCTTGGTTTAGATCATAGGGCAAGCAACCTGTGGAACTCCAGCTGCTGTAAAATTACACATCCCAGTATTACCTACCACAGTTCTGTGTTAAAACATGGAAAAACTGTTGCAGGTCATGCTGGGTGGTGTAGTTCCACTGCAGCTGGTATGCCACAGGCTGCCTACTTCAGGTTTAGGTAGTATCATATAATCAGTAAAGTTCTGAAATTTTTTGAGATGGTCCACAAAGATTACCATCCTCCCTAATCATGCTATTAAATATTTAGCAAAATTCTAAAATTGTATTTATTTCTGGAGCCTAATTGGAGTAAAACACAGATAGTGCAAATATCTCAATTGTATCATGTGGGCTTGGGGAGTTAAAACACATGGTGAAAAGGGTGCTGTAAAAGCAGAAACAAGGAGTGTGTAAAATACATGATCAAACTAAAATGAAAAAATACAGTTACATGTATGCATGTATGATTAAAAAATAGAAAAGGGGACATGTCACATCTGTACAATCATATAGAAAATTTGATCGACCACTAAAAATCTCTGAGATATTTTGTTATAATTGCATTTATGTTCACTGTGGTAACAAAAATGACAGGAATTGAAGTAATAAAAATGAATCACCCAGAAAAGTGTTTTAGGAAGGGATACAATGTTTATCTTCGCCAGATACAGTATGGCATATATAGTACTGCACCTTTACAATGTCGGAACATATATTGATTCTTCTGTTTCTGATAAAGGAAAAACTACGGTACACTTTTGCTCTTTTAAAATCTGTTAAATTAAGATGTGCAGTCAGAGTAAACATTACCTGTTTTGTCTTTGCTTACATTATGATTTGGTTGATAGTCTTCCACCATTACTTTTCATTATGTTTCAACGGTTAACTGAAGTGATAGTTTATGAGAAATTCAGAAATGGATCAGAGACTCTGCAGATATATTTTATTAGGTGGACAAGCAGACAATCTAGATGAATGTTACTTGGCACTAAATGACAATATGTTGCCTTATGCTATTTACTAAATGATGGATGACAAACCTTATTGTTATACAGATGCTTAACTCACTCTTGTGCATTGTAATTTTGAAGAAGCCGTCTGATTTAGACATATTAGTATTCCAAACAGCTACAGACATACTGCAGAGAAAGGGGAAAGCAGAATAGGGTTTTTTCCTGTTATTTGTTGTCTGACAGGTTTGACTCCAAGAGCCATTCATAATGGCAAACATAATTTCTTGAGGTCTGTGCTTTGACTTATCCTATTACAAAAATTCTGGCTTTGATTCAGTGGAATTTACATATCATATTAAAGAACATAAAACAGAAGTACTGTATATTTTACAAAGCACACAATGTTACAGACTGTTTGTTTTAGACATTATGTAGGTTGAGGCACATGAGAATAAGTGATGATGTGCAGAAACCTTCTGACTGGAGTAAACAATATCCAGAAAGACTGTAAATGGTTCTAAAATCACATTGCAATTGGGGGGGAATTTCAAACAATGTATAGAAGAACATCTGCTGATGGGTTTATGTAATTTTCCAGTCAATTTGCTCTGTCAAGAAGATAAAGTGGTTTACTGCTTTCAAGAGACCAATAATATGGGTGAGAAAAAATAAACTGGCTTTTGACCATAATAGAACAACCTGTTTTAACTTTGTATATGCTCTTGCCCCTGACTTATATAGAAAGGATGCATTTGCCTGTTCCTGTGCAAGATATAGAATTTAGTTTCTACATCACATTTTGTGACAGAGGCTGAATGATGATATATGATGATGTCATCTAGGGGTCAGTTCTATTGCAGTTGTAGTTTAATTCAATGCATCCATATATGTGCTGATGCTTTATCTTTGTTAGATTCCATTAACTGCTTGCTATTTTGCAATGTTTGCTTGGTCATGACTTTCCCTGCTCCTGTCTGCATTACCATCTATCTCTTAGTTTATGTCTGTCTCATGATTCCAGAACCTGCCTGTCTCACTGCTTCTCCCTGCTCTGATCTTTCTCAACATCTCTTCCACTGTTGTTCTGATCCATGTGTACCACTTTTCCTATCTATACTAACAGAACGCTCCCATAATATAAATAATAACAGTATATATTATAAATTATCCATTACCACTCTCACTATCTCCAACTGCTATGTCACATAACATTTATTTTAGATCCTGTTTATTTTATACAGTATGTCGCCTCTAATCTGTGACTGACATACCTGACACTACTTTTACCTCCATGTCTTAAAATTAGAGATGTGCACCGGAAATTTTTCGGGTTTTGTGTTTTGGTTTTGGATTTGGTTCCGAGGCCGTGTTTTGGATTTGGACGCATTTTGTCAAAATCTCCCTGAAAATTTTTTGTCTGATTCGGGTGTGTTTTGGATTCGGGTGTTTTTTTTCAAAAACCCCTCAAAAACAGCTTAAATCATAGAATTTGGGGTTCATTTTGATCCTATAGTATTATTAACTTCAATAACCATAATTTCCACTCATTTCCAGTCTTTTCTGAACACCTCATACCTCACAATATTATTTTTAGTCCTAAAATTTGCACCGGGGTCGCTGGATGACTAAGCAAAGCAACCCAAGAGGGCCGCACAAACACCTGGCCAATCTAGGAGTGGCACTGCAGTGGCAGACAGGATGGCACTTAAAAAAATTGGCCCCAAACAGCACATGATGCAAAGAAAAGAGAAAAAGAGGTGCACTGAGGTCGCTGGATGGCTAAGCTAAGTAACACAAACACCTCAATATCACAGGAATTATTCGTTCTAATCAATGGTATTATTGGTCCAAATCACTGGAAGAAAATGACAAAATCACTGGAATTATTTGTTCTAATCAATGGTATTATTGGTCCAAATCACTGGAAGAAAATGACAAAATCACTGGAATTATTCGTTCTAATCAATGGTATTATTGGTCCAAATCACTGGGAAAAAAATGACAAAATCACTGGAATTATTCGTTCTAATCAGTGGTATTATTGGTCCAAATCACTGGAAGAAAATGGAATGGATGGATACTTGCAGTGACACAGAGCTGCAAGATACAGCAATGGCCTACTGTACACAACTATATACTGTTGGGTCACCAAAATGCTGCACTGTAATACTATATACTGCTCACAAAAATGCAGCACAGATATGGATTGGATACTTGTAGTGACACAGAGCTGCAAGATACAGCAATGGCCTACTGTACACAACTATATACTGTTGGGTCACCAAAATGCTGCACTGTAATACTATATACTGCTCACAAAAATGCAGCACAGATATGGAATGGATACTTGCAGTGACACAGAGCTGCAAGATACAGCAATGGCCTACTGTACACAACTATATACTGTTGGGTCACCAAAATGCTGCACTGTAAAATTATATATACTGCTCACAAAAATGCTGCACAGATATGGAATGGATACTTGCAGTGACACAGAGCTGCAAGATACAGCAATGGCCTACTGTACACAACTATATACTGTTGGGTCACCAAAATGCTGCACTGTAATACTATATATACTGCTCAAAAAAATGCTGCACAGATATGGAATGGATACTTGCAGTGACACAGAGCTGCAAGATACAGCAATGGCCTACTATACTGTACTACTATAAGTATAATTAATTATATACTGGTGGTCCCCAGTCCCCACAATAAACACACTGAGCACAGATATTTGCAGCACACTGAGCACAGATATGGAGCGTTTTCAGGTAGAGAACGTACATATTTTCAGCACACTGAGCACAGTCAAATGTGCCGATTGGTAATTCAAAACCAGTGCCTTTACTTTACACTAGGGACCTTATTCAGTAAGGATTGCAGATTCTGCTTTTTAACAGAATCTGCAATGCTTGCAATCGCATGCTGGGGCCGCCCATCGCAGGCAAGGCTGCCCAGCATGCGACCCACCACCCACCCACTGCAATCACACTGTATTTGTGCTCGCACCACAATTACAGCATGGTTGTAAATGCCTCCTACCTCTGCAGCCTGGCTGTAATGGCAGGAGTCCCACCTCCATTCTCTCAATTGGAGTGGCTGCGTGTGACGACACGCAGCCACCCCTAAAATTCTGCAGACAGGCCCCATTCCCTAATGCTGCCATGAAAGCGCTCAGTCTACGCACCCCTCCCACCCCGCGAATGTCTCTGCCTGTCAATCAGGCAGAGGCATTCGCAGTTAATGTGATCCACTAGCATGGGATGAGACCTGCATGTGCGCAGAGTGCACTTTTCTCAAAAACTGTAGTCGCATTGCGATTGCGATGCGACCTGAATAAGGCCCTTCATTTGCTTTTTTTAAACGTTCTGATTCCTGATACTCCATCTTTAAAAATATAGTATTCTTAAACTAAATCTAATTGTGTCCCTCAACACTTCTTGGAAATGAAGATTAAGTTGTTGATTCAGAGTTTGGAGTAAAAGCAAAAAAGGGCATATTTGCAACTTGGAAAACCCATATTGCACTGCAGGTGGGGCAGATTTAAAATGAACCGAGAAATTCAGAATTGGCAGGGGCATGTCCTAGCTGATATGTAAATTGAAGTGTAAAAATAAAGCTGTCTAGTACATGGGCTATATGCGAAAGCATCCTTGGCTGCTGCACCCTTCCTGCAGTCTCAGCCTGCCGCTGCTGTTGCGGGCATGGGACAGTGCAGGTCGCCACAGTTGTCAGGGATTTTGGGCCAAATTCAGACCTGATCATGGGGGTAATTCTGAGTTGATCGCAGCAGGATCTTTGTTTGCAATTGGGCAAAACCATGTACACTCCAGGGGAGGCAGATATAACATGTGCAGAGAGAGTTACATTTGGGTGTGGTGTGTTCAATCTGCAATCTAAATTGCAGTGTAAAAATAAAGCAGCCAGTATTTACCCTGCACAGAAACAAAATAACCCACCCAAATCTAACTCTTTCTGCACATGTTATATCTGCCTCCCCTGCTGTGCACATGGTTTTGCCCAACTGCTAACAAAGTTCCTGCTGCGATCGACTCAGAATTACCCCCCATAGCAGCAAATGCGTTAGCAGATGGGCAAAACCATGTGCACTGCAGTGTGGGGGGGGGGGGCAGATATAACATGTAGGGAGAGAGTTAGATTTGGGTGCGTTATATTGTTTTTGTGAAGGGGTAAATACTGTCTGCTTTATTTTTGCACTGCAATTTATATTTTAGTTTTAACACACCCCACCCAAATCTAACTCTCTCTGCACATGTTATATCTGCTCCCCCTGCAGTGCTCATGGTTTTGCCCATCTGCTAACAAATTTGCTGCTATGATCAGGTCTGAATGAGGCCCTTTGTTTAACCTGCCTGAGGCAGGCAAAATCAAATCCCCAGCCACAGCCTCGTTTTCTTCCCACTTATTCCTGGATACCCATTTTAATAAGTTCCTAACCAATCAGAGGAAAGAGAAGATGCCAAAACATTGTTTTGCCTGCTCATGTTATAAACCATGAAACAGAAGTGTATGTTCTATCTGCTGCTATAAACTGTGATTTATTATCTTGGTATGTGTCTATGTGTCATAAGTGTTGCACTTGATGGTTTTTCTTTTCTTTTTTTTTCTTTATGTTCTATCATCTTCATGAAATGCTGTATGTATATGGTTAAATCAGAGTTGGAGTAAAAAGAAAAGCAGTTGATTAAGCATTGTCTGTTATTCCAGCATAACTTTCACAGAGCACACAACAGTTTTGTAATGAGAAGGAAGTAATTCTGTTTTTAATGAGCAGCAGAAAAGGAAAAGTGTATTGCGTTACAAGAGACAAATCTAGATCAACTAATGATTGCTCTCATTGGACACATATATAAACATGTAATGTAAATGATCCTGGTCCTGACTCATATTCCAAAAGATTGTCATATTTCCTAAAAGCAAAACAAAGACAATCCTCAACAGAAAAATGCAGTGGTATTGACAGTTTGTGAGATTAAAAAAAACTGAGCTCTCATATGCTCACTAAATTCTCCATCTAATCCTCACAATGGGCCTAATTAAGATCTAATCGCAGCAGCAAATTTGTTAGCAAATGGTCAAAACCATGGTGGTCATTCCGAGTTGTTCGCTCGGTAAAAATCTTAGCATCGCAGCGATTTTCCGCTTAATGCGCATGCGCAATGTCCGCACTGCGACTGCGCCAAGTAAATTTGCTAGGCAGTTAGGAATTTTACTCACGGCTTTTTCATCGTTCTGGCGATCGTAATGTGATTGACAGGAAATGGGTGTTACTGGGCGGAAACAGGCCGTTTTATGGGCGTGTGGGAAAAAACGCTACCGTTTCCGGAAAAAACGCAGGAGTGGCCGGAGAAACGGAGGAGTGTCTGGGCGAACGCTGGGTGTGTTTGTGACGTCAAACCAGGAACGACAAGCAGTGAAATGATCGCAGATGCCGAGTAAGTCTGGAGCTACTCAGAAACTGCTACGAGGTGTGTAATCGCAATATTGCGAATACATCGTTCGCAATTTTAAGATGCTAAGATTCACTCCCAGTAGGCGGCGGCTTAGCATGAGCAAATCTGCTAAAATCCGCTTGCGAGCGAACAACTCAGAATGAGGGCCCATGTGCACTGCAGGGGAGGGGGGGGGGGGGCAGATATAGCATGAGCAGAGAGAGTTAGATTTGGGTGTGGTGTGTTAAAACTGAAATCTTAATTGCAGTGTAAAAATAAAGCAACCAGTATTTACCCTGCACAGAAACAATATAACCCACCCAAATCTAACTGTCTTTGCACATGTTATATCTGCCACACCCCCTGCAGTGCACATGGTTTTGGCCATTTGCTAATAAATTTGCTGCTTCGATCAGATCTGAATTAGGCCCATTGTTTTTTAATACCATCTCTGGTTATATATAGATTCTAGGTCTACAATAGGATAGGATCCAAGTGTGACCGCTATTCTTCGAATAGAGCTCTTCAGCACACTCGCTGCTACATAGTTAATCGGCTTAGTCCCATGAGCTCTGCTAACACCTGCAATAAGGGACAGGATGGCTCCCACATAGTTCTGCTCAGCCTGCACTGCAGCATGCAACAGTGCTCCCGCCACTGCTGCTGGACTGTAAAATGCGACCCAACGGTGGGTGGTATAAAATTTAAAAATCCACTTTTCTCCAGCTTTTACAATTTTCCTGCTCTATAGCTTCCTCTTATGTAGTCTGGAATGGTCTATAATTTCATATTTGAGGCTGACAATGCAGTGTTCATGGAGAGCTTGCAAAAGGTTGTTCAATGAATCTTCCTTCCAGCACAGATCTTATAGTTGAACGATGAGTAGCCATATGCTATGCTCTTTAAAATTTCTAGTAATTTGTCTTACATAATAAATGTAGCCTGGCAAAACTATAACATGAATAACAAGTTTGTAGAACTTTAAGTATGTAGCAAATTTCATATATCCTACCCAAATAGGGTGTTTACCGTAGATATGGGTTCCAAATAGTTGCATGTTGTGTAATTTACTGCAAAGAATACAAAGACAAGGTTGCAGGTGTACAATTCAAACACTACCAATTGATTAATAATAATCATTGCAATAAAATTTTGCATTTTGAGCGAGGTTCTTTGCATAGTTATGGCCGTAAATAATGGCTTGCCCAGCACGTCCAGGTGACCTTATTAATCTGGCAAATCCCTAATATCTAAAGAATCCTTAATAAAGGAAAATGGATCAGGCGCCTCAACTATTATAATCCACTCTAATCCCATAGAATTAACCAATTATTTAACAAAAGCTGCTCTCATGGGGTGTTCTGAAAAACCCTAATATACAAAACTAATATTGTATATAAAATATAAACAATTTTAGTGAGCGCATATATAATTAAAAATACAAATTATTGTTATATTAATAAACAATTAAGATACAGTATTAATGCATAATAGATAAGAAGAACCGCACTAATGGAAAACCACTGAAAACCACTGGATAAAAACACTTATAGTCCCATCCTGATAACATAAAACATTCAATTGTTCTCAGATAGAGAAGGAGAGATGATGTTCATTGTCCCACCTGAGTGGAAATGATAATAAGCTTGTGTTGAACAATAGAACCATAGCAGGTCCACTTACTCCTCTCAATAGTGTTGAACAATGTTCCTTAGGATACTCACATATAAATATGAATCCACCTGGAGGTGTTTGAATATCCTCTGTTAGCCTGTAGTTACTGTAGGCTACAACACCCCCACCACTGCCTTATGGAAATGTAGCTCACCGCTGCGGGGATATGTAGCTGCTGGTTCCAGAGCTCCTGGGCAGTACGGCAGTAACAGGTGTGGCGGTCACTGCAGTGAGAGTCCCAGGGGGGAAAAGTAGCGTGGCTAAAGGTGGATGGATGGTATAAAGAATCAGCGCTGTGGCTGTATCATGTAGACAACCAGGTATCCCAAACGTGTGGTTCCGGTCCCTCAAACCTTAACGCGTTTCTCTGACGTAAGGGATGTCGGTTTCATTAGAAGGTAATCTCCAAGCTTAGAGTATTGCAGTATTGCAGTATTTAAGGTGACTGGCAGCCAATCAGCCAAACGTGCAGTTTTAAAAAGCACATAAAACACTTTTATATAGATTCATCACATCAGACTAATTATATAAAAAAATATAAACAAAACAATATATTCAATATAATAAAATATAATAGAGCATCACGGAGAGAGCAAAGTACCTAATATATTGGGGGTACAAGTCCAGGGAATGGGACACCCCAAGCAGCTGAGCGACCCTAGGACAACACTCGAGTGGAAAAAAATATAGTGAAAAAAGTGAAGATACAGATGGAGCCATGCTAATTGTGGCTCCATCTGTACCTGGACATGCCTGCCCGGGCATGCCTGTTGCCGGAGCATCTCCATCCGTGCATCTGTGATGGAGGCGTGCCCCATTCACTACAATGGAAGAGCGTCTCCTTCCGGGGCGCGCACCTGTCCATGACGAGGACGTGCCACATTCACTAGAATGGGAGTGCATCTTTGTGCACTCCAGCTGGGCTGGACGGACAGATCAGCTAGTCACGCCGCGAGTGCAAGCCTGCGATGGAGCCACACTTGATAAGTGCGGCTCTATCTGTAGGTTAGTGAGAGAGGCTACTGAAAAGCAGCAGTGGTAAAATAGTGAGGTAACCTGGAGGGAAATAAAGTAGTGAGAGGTAAATTAGTGAGAAGTGAAGGTGGGAAATGAGTTACATTGAAACAACACATACAGCAGAAATGAAAGGAAATACAAAATTTAGTGTTAACCTGTATTGCTCCAGAGGCCAACCAGACACAGCAGTCCAGGAGAACCTGTGCCCCAGATATCCCCACCCCATCTGACAATCGAATATACATTTGTGCAGGACTCACCTTGCTCTGCATGCAGTCTATGAAATGTCAAGAACCTAATTAAAACCAATATATAAGACAGGTGGGCGTGGGTGCTACCACCAGACAGAAGGGGTCTTTGGCCTTCTATTGTGTATGTAAATACACAGCATTAGGTATACAGGGGAGGGTTCCTGGGGTGCACACCGGTAATGAAAGGTACGACCCTGCAGAGACCTTTCAGTACTGCATACAAAGAGAAGGTTGCAGGTGCACAATTCAAACACTACCAATTAAGCCAAAGCTTACAGTATTTTAGTATTCAAGCTAGGTACATCCCTATCACTAGCAATAATGGAACACAATACCTTTGTGGTGCTTTGAATGACAGTGCTAGCTAATATAAGTGTATTTGTCCATGGGAACACTCTGTAGGTTGTATCTTTTTAGTGGGGTTTAGTACTTGTTATCTTGTTAAGCCTAGTACACTATTTTTATGTTCAAGCAATTGCAATGTACTGTATAACTTCTATTAAGGAAATTATTGACAACCTGGTTCAATTGCATAGGTGGTTTGAGGGGGTCACTAGTGATGTGAGCCACATATAACATCATTGACTTACTGTAGGTAAGCATTTCTTCATGGCTGGCAGGTGATGAATGACTGCTGTCAGCAGAATATTTCGGCCTGTGCTTTTGTTAAATACCAAGGTCATAATTTTATTGCAATAATTTCATCCAAGTGGGTATTGCTGCAGTTGTTGGTGAGTTTTATTGAAGAGTCTTTGCAGTTAATATTATCCATAATTTATGTAAATGTTGTGTCTCTCACCTCCATATAATCAGTAAATCATCTGTATATAAGAAGTACTGTATAAGGTCATATTCTACGCTATATTAGGGACCTTAAGAAACATACATTTTTCATGAATATATTGTAAAATGGGGACCATGTTGAAGCCCATTACAAAACCAGATGTTTGCAGATAAATTTAGTGTCATATATGAAATAGAGTACATGTTCCAAAAGCTCAAGGAACAATTTTTCTTCATCCCACTTATAGGATTGTTGTCTAGGAATTTTTTGAGCACTGTAAATCCATCTTTATGTGGCATTCATGTAAGCTGGATGTAGACATTTACAGTTTTCACATTTCATTTAATCTACATAAACTCAAGAGGGTGGCTGTAGCCTTGAAGGTAAGTAAACACCAGAACAATATCGCTAAGATGCGATATCATCTGTGATGGACCTGCCATCACCAAGTGCATACACACTTGCCGATGTTGGGAGCAACAGTGCGACAGCGGGGGGAGTGGGGGCCATGCTGCATTTGGCAGGATGGCCCTTGCAGGCTATGTCACGCATTACCTTGTGCATACACACTGAACGATATCATGAACGATGTGTCCAAATTGGGCACATCGTGAACAATGTGTCCAAATTGGGCACATAGTGCCGATTTCAATCTGGTGTGTATGCACCATCAGGTACATCAGTGTTTCGTGTTTATTAGATTGCAATAGAGAGCAACACAACAGGTATACCTGTGCAACTAACTGCATCATTGTGCATTTTAGGTACTGTGTATAATATTGGGACTATTTGATGTTTCTGTATAAGTGCCTTCATCACTTTCTTTGGAATAGGACCCATTGATACTATATTTATGAAGATATTATATAATTTCCTCTTTTAAGCTTTAGTAAGATCACTGACCAGCAGGGGATAAAGTAGGCCAGAATGGGATGGAACTGGGAGCTTTGATAAATGATGACAAAATAAAAGTGGAAATACTGAAATATTTTTTTCCTCAGTATTCACCAGGGAGGATCAGATGGTGAGAGTAGTGCATAATGATAGTGAAGATAATGACTCTTGTCTAGATACTCTTTTAAGTGAGGAAGTAGTTCTGGAAAGACTAAGCAAAATAAAGATTAATAAGTCACCAGGCCCAAATGGCATTCATCCGAGGGTTATTATGGAGCTTAGGTCACAGCTAGCAAAACCCCTATACTTGATTTTCTATAGTTCTATTAGATTAGGCATGGTAACAAAGGATTGGCGCATAGCTAAGGTAGTGCCCTTATTTAGAAAGGGAACTAAAGATAATCCAGGTAACTATAGACCTATTAGTTTAACCTCTATAGTTGGAAATTATTGGAAGGAATTTTGAGGGATAGCATAGAGAATTATCTGCATACTACTAAAATTATTAGCAAAAGTCAGCATGGGTTAGTAAGAGGCAGATCATGTCAAACTAACTTAATTAGCTTCTACAAGGAAATGAGCGAGAAGCTTGACCAGGGAAAAGCAGTGAATGTGGTCTATTTAGATTTTGCAAAATCCTTTGATGCAGTGTCTCATGGGAGACTGATTATCAAATTAAGGGAACTTGGCCTAGGATATATTATTTGTACATGGAAAAGTAATTGGCTGGATAACAGAGTACAACGTGTAGTGGTCAATGGGATGTCCTCTAGCTGGGCACCAGTAGTCAGCAGAATACCGCAAGGTTCCGTACTTGGTCTGCTACTGTTCAATATATTTATCAATGATCTAGGAATAGGCCTGGAAAGCACAGTGTCAATCTTTGCAGATGATGCTAAACTGTGTAAGGTAATTAATTCAGAAAGTGATGTGGATTCTCTACAAAATAACTTAATTTAAACTTGAAACCTGGGCGTCTAAATGGAGAATGAAGTTCAATATAGAGAAATGCAAAGTTATGCATTTTGGGATAAAAACACATTTGCATCCTACACTCTAAATGGGGAAAATATAGGTGTAACTGTGGTGGAAAAAGATTTGGGGGTGCACATAGATAATAGGCTTAACAACAGTGCACAATGTCAAAATTCAGCAAATAAGGCAGCTAAAGTGCTTGCGTGCATAAAACGGGGCATTGAGACGAGGGATGAGGATGTCATCCTACCACTGTACAAATCTTTGGTGCATCCCCACCTGGAATATTGTGTTCAATTTTGGGCACCATATTATAAAAAAGATATAGGGGAGCTAGAAAGAGTTCAAAGGTGAGCTACTAAATTGATTAAAGGGTTAGAGACTCTGGAGTATGAGGAAAGGCTTACTAGGTTAAATATGTATACACTAAAAAAGAGGCGTCTAAGAGTAGACATTATTAATATCTTCAAATATGTAAAGGGCCACTATAAGGAGTTAGCAGGGGATTTGTTTATTAAAAGAACTCTGAATAGGACACGTGTGCACTCGCTGAGGCTAGAGGAGAGAAAAGTCTGCAAACAACGTAGGAAATGGTTCTTCACGGTAAGGGCGATAAAGATTTGGAACTCCCTTTCAGAACAGGTAATAATGGTGGACTCTGTAAATACATTTAAAAACAAATTGGACAAATTTCTAACTGGAAAAAGTATCCAGGGCTATAGCTCTTAACATAGTGTCATATATCTGGGAGTGGTAAGAATAATAGTTGTCAATTGATACTAAACCATTACTTCAGCAGGTGCATTATAATATGCACAGCTTAACACAGAATACAAGTTGAACCTGATGGGGATTTTGCCTATTTTCAACCTCACTAACTATGTAACTATGTAACATCAAAAATACCTTATTCTTAAAAGTGTACTCTAGAAAGGGTTTTCAGCAGGCTAATTACATTTACAGACAGAGCCACTGAAAAAAGGCAGATTTTACCTCCATGTACCAATGTTGCCCCCCGGTGGATCATCACAAATATTGTATCAGTTCAAAATGCCGCGAATCCCACTGTCATAAATACACTGTCAAGGTCTCTATCTTTTCTTGATGCATACTTTTCAGCTTAATAAGTACAGTATCTACATTTTAAAAGGAACTGACTTATAAAACTGCCACCATTTAAATTCTAATTGCTGCACACCCTGGTTTTGTGTTGTTTCTAACTATAATTTAAAAGGACATGGCCTTTTTTAAAATGTCCTGATATAGCATAAAACGACATGACTTCTATTTATTTTTATTTTTTTCTATGGGTGTATTATCTAACGTTAAGTTGCTGAGTGTTTGTGTCACTGCTCTGCCACTAGTTTTGTTTCATGCTTTGGACAATATTGGTGAAATATAAGAATATTCACATTTGCCAGTTTGTCATTACAAAATAAACTAAAATTGAGAGAACTAAAAATAAATTACATTATATTACCTGTTTTTGATAATTTTTTTATGAAATCCAAACCTTAAACACAAAAAAGAATTTTGGAAAAAGCCAAAACCAAAGCCAAATATCCATAAAAAACAAAAAAAGGTTTCAAAACCAATATAAAAAAAAAAAACAGGGGGATACCACTCTAGTTTAAACCCATTGTCCCAAATATATTCTCTTGACTTGGGTCAGTAGCATTCATATTTTTAAATAAGAACTAGAGCAAGACAAAACATTACTTAATCCACAGACAACATTGGTTGGGGCTAAAATGCTGGTGTTCGGGATGCCAGCGGTCAGAATACCGACTTTGGCATCAAATTCCAACAGGGATTGATTAAGTATGCTAACCTTCCCACCCTAACCCCCTATCCCTAACCCTCCCTAACCACAATCTAAACCTAACACCCCCCCCCCCTCTTAGCCTAACCTTAACCCTGCCCAGTGGTGCCTAAACCTAAGCCCCCTGTCCCATAGACTACACCTAACCCCCTGCATGGCCTATACCTAACCCCCTCCCCGCAGCCTAAACATAACTCCCCCTTCTCGCAGCCTAACCCTCCCCCTGCAACCTATACCTAACCCCCCCTCCCCATAGCTTACTTCTTTCGTGGCCCAGTAGTCAGTCATTCGGTATATCAGCTGTCAGGTTGCCGGCACTAGGATTGTGATCTCAATCGGAATGCTGGCACAGGCATTCTGAGCAGTTATGGGATCCAAGTGTCAGTATTTTGACGGCCGGGATCCCGACCATCGGGATGCTGACCTGATCCCATAAAAAGCACTAAATAGCAATTGCAAAGAAAAATTAGTGCATGGTATAATATTTAACTATGAGATAAAATAGCTTAAATGGTAGCCAGTCACTTCACCCCATGTTTTCAAATATAGAAAGAGTGCTAGAAATATACTGCAACTAAGAATAATTGTCAGTTGAAACATTGCCTGTTCCTTGATGACACATACTGTGATAGTTCATGAATATGATCCATAAGGCAGATGCTTTTATCAAAGAAATAGATTACTTTAATATCCTATATTTTCATATTTTTTGTTAGTTGTCACCACAGACCTTGAGCCAAGGACATCCCCTGGGGACAACTGCGCAGGATCAGGAGAAATTGCTCAAATTATCTGAATTTTGAAGAACAGGCCTTTGATTTAGAGAAGACATTTAAAGAGAGACATTATTCAAATAAAATACTACAGTATGGCCCATATGAATCCAAGTCTCTATATAGAGACCAGCTTCTATTAACAAAAAATAAAAATAATCTTGATATAAAAAAGAATGGCCTCTATTTCATTTCAAAACTAAATAGGGCATCTATGCAGATCAAGAAAATAATCAAGAGCTTTCTTATATTAAAACTGTATCTCTATAGATGATATCCAAAATAACCCCTTTGCGATTTGAAAAAATTCAGACAACCTAAAAACTATTTTGGCTCACAGTCATTACTCAAATAAGATAAAGAATGGACTTAGCAATGAGAGACATAATGGAGGAAGTTCCGGGTTAATATTAGTGATGAGCGGGTTCGGTTCCTCGGAATCCGAACCCGCCCGAACTTCAGGTTTTTTTACACGGGGCCGAGCGACTCGGATCTTCCCGCCTTGCTCGGTTAACCCGAGCGCGCCCGAACGTCATCATCCCGCTGTCGGATTCTCGCGAGGCTCGGATTCTATCGCGAGACTCGGATTCTATATAAGGAGCCGCGCGTCGCCGCCATTTTCATACGTGCATTGAGATTGATAGGGAGAGGACGTGGCTGGCGTCCTCTCCGTTTAGACTAGAGTACTAGAGAGAGACACAAATTTTGGGGAGCATATTATTAGGAGGAGTACTACTTGCTGCTGATAGTGTGACCAGTGACCACCAGTTTAATTAATCCGTTCTCTGCCTGAAAAAAAACGATACACAGTGTGACACAGTCACATACCATATCTGTGCTCAGCCCAGTGTGCTGCATCATATGTAATACTGTATATCATTATCTGACTGTGCTGAGTGCTCACTGCTCACACAGCTTAATTGTGGGGGAGACTGGGGAGCAGTTATAGCAGGAGTACATATTTTAAGTACAGTGCACACTTTTGCTGCCAGGGTGCCACTGCCAGTGTGACTGACCAGTGACCACTGACCACCAGTATTGTGATTGTCTGCTGACCACCAGTATATTGTGATTGTCTGCCTGAAAAAGTTAAACACTCGTCGTGTGGTGTTTTTATAAACGCATTCTGCAGACAGTGTCCAGCAGGTCCGTCATTACATAATATATACCTGTCCGGCTGCAGTACTAGTGTGATATATATATATTTTAATTTTATCTCATTATCATCCAGTCTATATTAGCAGCAGACACAGTACGGTAGTCCACGGCTGTAGCTACCTCTGTGTCGGCAGTCGCTTGTCCATCCATAATTGTATACCACCTACCCGTGGTTTTTTTTTTCTATCTTCTTGATACTAGTAGCTTACTTTAGGAGTCTGCAGTGCTGACAGACAGTGTCCAGCAGGTCCGTCATTACATAATATATACCTGTCCGGCTGCAGTACTAGTGTGATATATATATATATATTTTAATTTTATCTCATTATCATCCAGTCTATATTAGCAGCAGACACAGTACGGTAGTCCACGGCTGTAGCTACCTCTGTGTCGGCAGTCGCTCGTCCATCCATAATTGTATACCACCTACCCGTGGTTTTTTTTTTTTTCTATCTTCTTGATACTAGTAGCTTACTTTAGGAGTCTGCAGTGCTGACAGACAGTGTCCAGCAGGTCCGTCATTACATAATATATACCTGTCCGGCTGCAGTACTAGTGTGATATATATATATATATATTTTAATTTTATCTCATTATCATCCAGTCTATATTAGCAGCAGACACAGTACGGTAGTCCACGGCTGTAGCTACCTCTGTGTCGGCAGTCGCTCGTCCATCCGTAATTGTATACCACCTACCCGTGGTTTTTTTTTTTTCTATCTTCTTGATACTAGTAGCTTACTTTAGGAGTCTGCAGTGCTGAGTCTGACAGACAGTGTCCAGCAGGTCCGTCATTACATAATATATACCTGTCCGGCTGCAGTACTAGTGTGATATATATATATATATATTTTAATTTTATCTCATTATCATCCAGTCTATATTAGCAGCAGACACAGTACGGTAGTCCACGGCTGTAGCTACCTCTGTGTCGGCAGTCGCTCGTCCATCCATAATTGTATACCACCTACCCGTGGTTTTTTTTTTTCTATCTTCTTGATACTAGTAGCTTACTTTAGGAGTCTGCAGTGCTGAGTCTGACAGACAGTGTCCAGCAGGTCCGTCATTACATAATATATACCTGTCCGGCTGCAGTACTAGTGTGATATATATATATATTTTAATTTTATCTCATTATCATCCAGTCTATATTAGCAGCAGACACAGTATGGTAGTCCACGGCTGTAGCTACCTCTGTGTCGGCAGTCGCTCGTCCATCCATAATTGTATACCACCTACCCGTGTTTTTTTTTTTTTTCTATCTTCTTGATACTAGTAGCTTACTTTAGGAGTCTGCAGTGCTGAGTCTGACAGACAGTGTCCAGCAGGTCCGTCATTACATAATATATACCTGTCCGGCTGCAGTACTAGTGTGATATATATATATATTTTAATTTTATCTCATTATCATCCAGTCTATATTAGCAGCAGACACAGTACGGTAGTCCACGGTTGTAGCTACCTCTGTGTTGGCAGTTGCTCGTCTATCCATAATTGTATACCACCTACCCGTGGTTTTTTTTTTCTATCTTCTTGATACTAGTAGCTTACTTTAGGAGTCTGCAGTGCTGAGTCTGACGACCAGTGTCCAGCAGGTCCGTCATTACATAATATATACCTGTCCGGCTGCAGTACTAGTGTGATATATATATATATTTTAATTTTATCTCATTATCATCCAGTCTATATTAGCAGCAGACACAGTACGGTAGTCCACGGCTGTAGCTACCTCTGTGTCGGCAGTCGCTCGTCATCCATAAGTATACTAGTATCCATCCATCTCCATTGTTTACCTGAGGTGCCTTTTAGTTGTGCCTATTAAAATATGGAGAACAAAAATGTTGAGGTTCCAAAAATAGGGAAAGATCAAGATCGACTTCCACCTCGTGCTAAAGCTGCTGCCACTAGTCATGGCCGAGACGATGAAATGCCATCAACGTCGTCTGCCAAGGCCGATGCCCAATGTCATAGTACAGAGCATGTAAAATCCAAAACACCAAATATCAGTAAAAAAAGGACTCAAAAATCTAAAATAAAAGGAGAAGCGTAAACTTGCCAATATGCCATTTACCACACGGAGTGGCAAGGAACGGCTGAGGCCCTGGCCTATGTTCATGGCTAGTGGTTCAGCTTCACATGAGGATGGAAGCACTCAGCCTCTCGCTAGAAAAATGAAAAGACTCAAGCTGGCAAAAGCACAGCAAAGAACTGTGCGTTCTTCGAAATCCCAAATCCACAAGGAGTGTCCAATTGTGTCGGTTGCGATGCCTGACCTTCCCAACACGGGACGTGAAGAGCATGCGCCTTCCACCATTTGCATGCCCCCTGCAAGTGCTGGAAGGAGCACCCGCAGTCCAGTTCCTGATAGTCAGATTGAAGATGTCAGTGTTGAAGTACACCAGGATGAGGAGGATATGGGTGTTGCTGGCGCTGGGGAGGAAATTGACAAGGAGGATTCTGATGGTGAGGTGGTTTGTTTAAGTCAGGCACCAGGGGAGACACCTGTTGTCCATGGGAGGAATATGGCCATTGACATGCCTGGTGAAAATACCAAAAAAATCAGCTCTTCGGTGTGGAAGTATTTCAACAGAAATGCGGACAACATTTGTCAAGCCGTGTGTTGCCTTTGTCAAGCTGTAATAAGTAGGGGTAAGGACGTTAACCACCTCGGAACATCCTCCCTTATACGTCACCTGCAGCGCATTCATAATAAGTCAGTGACAACTTCAAAAACTTTGGGCGACAGCGGAAGCAGTCCACTGACCAGTAAATCCCTTCCTCTTGTAACCAAGCTCACGCAAACCACCCCACCAACTCCCTCAGTGTCAATTTCCTCCTTCCCCAGGAATGCCAATAGTCCTGCAGGCCATGTCACTGGCAATTATGACGAGTCCTCTCCTGCCTGGGATTCCTCCGATGCATCCTTGCGTGTAACGCCTACTGCTGCTGGCGCTGCTGTTGTTGCTGCTGGGAGTCGATGGTCATCCCAGAGGGGAAGTCGTAAGACCACTTTTACTACTTCCACCAAGCAATTGACTGTCCAACAGTCCTTTGCGAGGAAGATGAAATATCACAGCAGTCATCCTGCTGCAAAGCGGATAACTGAGGCCTTGGCATCCTGGGTGGTGAGAAACGTGGTTCCGGTATCCATCATTACTGCAGAGCCAACTAGAGACTTGTTGGAGGTACTGTGTCCCCGGTACCAAATACCATCTAGGTTCCATTTCTCTAGGCAGGCGATACCGAAAATGTACACAGACCTCAGAAAAAGAGTCACCAGTGTCCTAAAAAATGCAGCTGTACCCAATGTCCACTTAACCACGGACATGTGGACAAGTGGAGCAGGGCAGGGTCAGGACTATATGACTGTGACAGCCCACTGGGTAGATGTATGGACTCCCACCGCAAGAACAGCAGCGGCGGCACCAGTAGCAGCATCTCGCAAACGCCAACTCTTTCCTAGGCAGGCTACGCTTTGTATCACCGGTTTCCAGAATACGCACACAGCTGAAAACCTCTTACAGCAACTGAGGAAGATCATCGCGGAATGGCTTACCCCAATTGGACTCTCCTGTGGATTTGTGGCATCGGACAACGCCAGCAATATTGTGTGTGCATTAAATATGGGCAAATTCCAGCACGTCCCATGTTTTGCACATACCTTGAATTTGGTGGTGCAGAATTATTTAAAAAACGACAGGGGCGTGCAAGAGATGCTGTCGGTGGCCAGAAGAATTGCGGGACACTTTCGGCGTACAGGCACCACGTACAGAAGACTGGAGCACCACCAAAAACGCCTGAACCTGCCCTGCCATCATCTGAAGCAAGAAGTGGTAACGAGGTGGAATTCAACCCTATATATGCTTCAGAGGTTGGAGGAGCAGCAAAAGGCCATTCAAGCCTATACAATTGAGCACGATATAGGAGGTGGAATGCACCTGTCTCAAGCGCAGTGGAGAATGATTTCAACGTTGTGCAAGGTTCTGATGCCCTTTGAACTTGCCACACGTGAAGTCAGTTCAGACACTGCCAGCCTGAGTCAGGTCATTCCCCTCATCAGGCTTTTGCAGAAGAAGCTGGAGACATTGAAGGAGGAGCTAACACAGAGCGATTCCGCTAGGCATGTGGGACTTGTGGATGGAGCCCTTAATTCGCTTAACAAGGATTCACGGGTGGTCAATCTGTTGAAATCAGAGCACTACATTTTGGCCACCGTGCTCGATCCTAGATTTAAAACCTACCTTGGATCTCTCTTTCCGGCACACACAAGTCTGCTGGGGTTGAAAGACCTGCTGGTGAGAAAATTGTCAAGTCAAGCGGAACGCGACCTGTCAACATCTCCTCCTT
Organism: Pseudophryne corroboree; assembly: GCF_028390025.1. Lineage (NCBI taxonomy): Eukaryota > Metazoa > Chordata > Amphibia > Anura > Myobatrachidae > Pseudophryne > Pseudophryne corroboree. The sequence continues at coordinate 457,389,209 of NC_086447.1, read as the reverse complement.
CACATTCTCCCGCAACTGGGGGTGCGAGGAAAAGGCTCAGAATTCTGAGCCCACCCGCTGGCGGTGATGCAGGGCAGTCTGGAGCGACTGCTGATGCTGACATCTGGTCCGGACTGAAGGACCTGCCAACAATTACGGCCATGTCGTCTACTGGCACTGCATATGATTCTCTCCCCATTGAAAGAATGGTGGAGGATTATATGAGTGACCGCATCCAAGTAGGCACGTCAGACAGTCCGTACTTATACTGGCAGGAAAAAGAGGCAATTTGGAGGCCCTTGCACAAACTGGCTTTATTCTACCTAAGTTGCCCTCCCACAAGTGTGTACTCCGAAAGAGTGTTTAGTGCCGCCGCTCACCTTGTCAGCAATCGGCGTACGAGGTTACTTCCAGAAAATGTGGAGAAGATGATGTTCATTAAAATGAATTATAATCAATTCCTCCGTGGAGACATTGACCAGCAGCAATTGCCTCCACAAAGTACACAGGGAGCTGAGATGGTGGATTCCAGTGGGGACGAATTGATAATCTGTGAGGAGCGGGATGTACACGGTGATATATCGGAGGATGATGATGAGGTGGACATCTTGCCTCTGTAGAGCCAGTTTGTGCAATGAGAGATTAATTGCTTCTTTTTCGGTGGGGGTCCAAACCAACCCGTCATTTCAGTCACAGTCATGTGGCAGACCCTGTCACTGAAATGATGGGTTGGTTAAAGTGTGCATGTCCTGTTTATACAACATAAGGGTGGGTGGGAGGGCCCAAGGACAATTCCATCTTGCACCTCTTTTTTCTTTCATTTTTCTTTGCGTCATGTGCTGTTTGGGGAGTGTTTTTTGGAAGGGCCATCCTGCGTGACACTGCAGTGACACTCCTAGATGGGCCAGGTGTTTGTGTCGGCCACTAGGGTCGCTTAGCTTACTCACACAGCTACCTCATTGCGCCTCTTTTTTTCTTTGCGTCATGTGCCGTTTGGGGAGTGTTTTTTGGAAGGGCCATCCTGCGTGACACTGCAGTGCCACTCCTAGATGGGCCAGGTGTTTGTGTCGGCCACTAGGGTCGCTTAGCTTACTCACACAGCTACCTCATTGCGCCTCTTTTTTTCTTTGCATCATGTGCTGTTTGGGGAGTGTTTTTTGGAAGGGCCATCCTGCGTGACACTGCAGTGCCACTACTAGATCGGTCAGGTGTTTGTGTCGGCCACTAGGGTCGCTTAGCTTACTCACACAGCTACCTCATTGCGCCTCTTTTTTTCTTTGCGTCATGTGCTGTTTGGGGAGTGTTTTTTGGAAGGGCCATCCTGCGTGACACTGCAGTGCCACTCCTAGATGGGCCAGGTGTTTGTGTCGGCCACTAGGGTCGCAGAGCTTAGTCATCCAGCGACCTCGGTGCAAATTTTAGGACTAAAAATAATATTGTGAGGTGTGAGGTGTTCAGAATAGACTGAAAATGAGTGGAAATTATGGTTTTTGAGGTTAATAATACTTTGGGATCAAAATGACCCCCAAATTCTATGATTTAAGCTGTTTTTTAAGGTTTTTTGAAAAAAACACCCGAATCCAAAACACACCCGAATCCGACAAAAAAAATTCGGTGAGGTTTTGCCAAAACGCGGTCGAACCCAAAACACGGCCGCGGAACCGAACCCAAAACCAAAACACAAAACCCGAAAAATTTCAAGTGCACATCTCTAGTTAATATGAGTCAACAGGGTGCTACTAATGTGGAACTTTTTTATGTGTGATCTGTGCCTACATCTCAAACAAGTTTTCTAATTTTATATCTTATAAAACATGAGAGGTTTATCAAATAAAATCAGTGATGAACTGCAACACAACCTATACCATCTATCTTTTTTAATCTATTGTAGCTACAATATTCAGTATGTCAGCAAAACTATCATTTGCAGTCACATTTTCTAGAGCTTAAAAAATCAACAATGGAAATTGCCTTCAAAGTACAGTATTTCAAGACATGTCTCTTTGTAACATAACAACATATTTGATATTAGAGTTACTGACATAGAGTATGTTTCATCGACATCAAGAAGAAGGGACCATTACAGGAGATAGTGACTAAGAGTAACTTTCTGTATTCACGCCCTTCGATTTCTGAGCCCAATAGGGGTGAATGAAATTACTATACAGAAATACTGTAGGTGTTTAACATCATGAACATCAAGCTATGTTAGGGCTCAAACGATTCTGTAGAAGTGTAATCTAACAGAGTGCACCTTTTTCAGTGAATGTCAGCCTTTTTCTGTTATATTTGAGCTGTGGTCTAACACAAGTGGTTCCAATGTATGATCCGATTAAAGGCAAATTTTACATAATTATATATTAAGTATAGAGCTTGCAAAGCATGAAGTTAGAGATCCATTCCAAGAACCTGTAGTTTAAAAAAACACCTATCACTATATTCATTAAGAATTTCTATAGAAAGGGCATATTATTTAATTGATAAATTGGTCACTAATTTGGATAGTATGACTATGATCTCTATTAAAAGGAATAGTCTAGATGATTTCTGATTGTAATTACCTACTAATGTGGATAACAGTGTCTCTGCCTGATACTGAAATGTATTGTACAGTATATACTATACTTAAAATATGTCTGACTATGGTTTGAAGCTAAGTGTTAAAACTTCTATTATACGTGTTTTAACCCTATATAATATACTTTAATAAGATGAAAGATGTTAAAAGAATTGTAACATGCATACGATACAAATGAATACAGACTTAAGGGTCCATTTAACAAGCCTGGGAAAGTGATAAATAGCAGAGTGATAAATTATCAGCCAATTGGCTCCTAACTGCCATGTTACAGGCTGTGTGTGAAAAAAATGACAGTGAGGAGCTGATTGGTTTGTACTTTATCACTGTCCTGTTTATCATTCTCCAAGGCTTGATAAATCTGGGCATTGGACTGTGAAATAAGAGTTCCATGCATGGTTTTTTAAAATTTTGGGTATCCTTATGAGATGCTAAAAGCCCCTGGTTTCCTTTATTCCCTTTTCCTTCTTAATGTACTCATGTCTCTGTGGTAGATAAATGCATTTCTTGTTTTTCAGTAAAATCTTAATGTAGCATTCAGTGTGTATCTATTTTCTCATTTGTACTTTCTCTATGATAATGAATATTCATTGCTGACTTATGATTATAGAAGCTTACTACTTTGTTAATATACAGTAAGAAGCTCTACATCTTTCAATCATATAACCATAAGAAATATTATTCTATATTATTTCAAACAATCCTCTTTTTGCAATATTGAAATAATGTACTTGTTATTCTGTACAGTTTAACACCAATTTGTATTTGTTTGTGGAATGTCTCTTTACAGTACTCTCTTGTCCCTAATAATGAAGGTTATCAGTCAGTAAAGCGTGATGTCAATTTACCTAATGAGACATTATTATATGACTTGACAAATTTACTGTACATACGTATTGGACTTCTGCATTATATTTAAAGAATGTATCTATGTGATCAGGATGCTGTTAGGAGCCCAGCAGTCGGGATCCCAGCAGTCAAAATACCGATGACAGAATCCCGAACCCAACATGGAATACCGACATCAGCATCCCGAATTGGGCCACAAACCTTTTTAGGCTGCGGGGGGAGAGTTAGGGTTAGGCTGCGGGGAGGGGTGGTTAGGTTTAGACTGCAGGGAGGAGGTCTTAGGTTTAGGCTCTCCCATGGACGTGTTAAGGTTATGCTGTGGGAAAGGGGGTTTTTAGCTTTAGACACCCTTAGGGAGGGTTAGATTTAGGCTGCTGCAAGGGAAGGTTAGGGTAAGGGGGCCATTGGGGGCAGGTGAGTATACTGACCTTCCCGCTGGAGGGATTCTTAATAGCAGGATACTGTGGTCAGTATTCTGACAGCATCCTGCTCACTGGCATTTCAATCCCAACCAATATGATCTTAGTGATATGCTGCTGTAGTAGAGTTAATTGCTCTTTTCTAATTAAAGATACACACTAGGATTATTACAATGATAAATAATGTGTTACTGATTAGAAAGATTTGATGCATATTTCCAGTTGATCCAGTTACTGATATTGAGATTGAGGATATCACTGTAGAAGTACACCAGGATGAGGAGGATATGGGTGTAGCTGGCGCAGTGGAGGAAGTTGATGATGAGGAGTCTGATGGTGATGTGGTTTGTTTGAATAAGGCAACAGTGGAGACAGTTGTTGGCCATGAGATGAAGAAGCCCATTGTTATGCCTTGGCAAAATACCAAAAAAAGCCAACTCTTCAGTGTGAAATTATTTATTCACAAATCCATACAACAGGTGTGAAGCCATCTGTTGCCTTTGTTAATCCATAATAAGTAGGGGTAAGGACGTTAACCACCTTAGAACATCCTCCCTTATACCTCAACTGCAGCGCATTAATCATAAGCCATTGTCAAGTTCAGAAACATTGGGTAATAGCGTAAGCAGTTCACTGATACCCAAATGATGTGGTTTTGTTTGTTTGAATATTGGGGGTAATTCCAAGTTGATCGCAGCAGGAAACTTTTTAGCAGTTGGGCAAAACCATGCGCACTGCAGGGGGGGGGGCAGATATAACATTTGCAGAGAGAGTTAGATTTGGGTGGGTTATTTTGTTTATGTGCAGGGTAAATTCTGTCTGCTTTATTTTTACACTGCAATTTAGATTGCAGATTGAACTCACCACACCCAAATCTAACTCTCTCTGCACATGTTATATCTGCCTCCCCTGCAGTGCACATGGTTTTGCCCAACTGCTAAAAAGTTTCCTGCTGCGATCAACTCAGAATTACTCCCATTATTTCTCTGTGAGGATGAGGATGTAAACACTGAAGGGGGGAATTTGAGGAGCAGGACAACATCTTGCCACTGTAGAGTCAGTTTGTGCAAGGAGAGATTAGTTTCTTCTTTTTTAGTGCGGGCCCAAACAAACCAATAATTTCAGCAACAGTCCTGTTGCTGAAATGATTGGTTTGTTAAAGTGTGCATGCCCTCTTTATACAACATAAGTTTGGGTGGGAGGGCCAAAGAACAATTCCATCTTGCACCTATTTTTCTTCTTTGCATTATGTGCTCTTTGGGGTCTAGTTTTTAAAAGTGCCATCCTGTCAGACACTGCAGTGCCACTCCTAGATGGGCCAGGTGTTTGTGCCGCCCACCTGGGTCACTTAGCTTAGTCATCAGCTACCTCATTGCACATCTTTTTTTTACTTTGCATTATGTGCTCTTTGGGGCCTAGTTTTTGAAACTGCCATCCTGTCTGACACTGCAGTGCCACTTCTGGATGGGACAGGTGTTTGTGCCGCCTACTTGTGTCGCTTAGCTTAGTCATCCAGCAGCCTCGGTGCAACCTTTTGGCCTAAAAACAATATTGTGAGGTGTTCAGAATAGACTAGAAATGAGTGGAAATGGATGTTATTTAGGTTAATAATACAATAGGATCAAAATTACCCCCAACTTCTGTGATTTTAGCTGTTTTTATGTTTGTTTTAAAAAATCATCCATATACAAAAACCAAAACTCGAAAAGGTGGTTTTGGCAAAATCAATCCAGATCCAAAACACGAGTGGGGATCCATATCCAAAACCAAAACCCAAAATCCAAAAAGTGCCCGCTGCACCTCTCTAATAGAAATACAGTTTATTGGTGCATATAATTGGTGTCAATAAAACATCATGCAATTCCAAAAAATGATAAACAAGAATCAATACTGTACTTACTGTATATGTGAAATTTCATATCTTCTGAGGAGGATCCATCACTACTACTTTGATGTTCAAAATCAGGGACGTGCAGTCAGGGGAGGCAGGGGAGGCAGTGCCTCCCCTGTCATTAATGATTACAATAATACAAAGCAGATACATATGACACATATTCTGTGTCATATGTATCCACTTTATATTATTATAATCATTGTAGGCCATGTAATTAGTTTGGGAGGCACTAATAGCTAGTGCCTCCCGTAGCCAGTGGAAACGGGGACAAAGCGGGGGGCGGGCCATGCGCTGGGCTGTAAAAGCCCATTACAAAAGAAGGGGAATGCGGCACATATACAAGTGCCTCGCTGGCAGGGAAAGCACGCCCCTGCTAGCGAGGCACCAGTGATTGGACAGCGGATCCAGTGCTGGATCCGCTGGTCCAATCACATAGACGCGGCCAGGAGAAGCGACGGGACCCGTCAGGTACTGCTGCGGCGGCGCCCAGACATCGGGATGTGGCGCTGACTTAAGAGCGGCTCCCCCCTCCCTGCCTCCTTACTCACGGCACAGCACTGTCTTTGCTGCCGCTGCCAGACCGGCGCCTGTCACACACAGGCAGAGCGGAAGACACAGAGCAGCAGCAGCAGTACATGGAGGAGGGGGGAGAGTGGAAGACATGGGGAGCACCAGCAGCGGTATAGGGTGGAGGGGGGAGAGCGGAACGGCAGATCTGTCTACTGTCCCCCCCCCACTAACTAAAGTGTGTTCCATGTCCCTCCCTCCTCCTAACTAAAGTGTGTGCCATGTCCCCCCCTCCTAACTAAAGTGTGTTCCATGTCGCCCCCTCCTCCTAACTAAAGTGTGTGCCATGTCCCCCCCCCTCCTAACTAAAGTGTGTCCCATGTGCCCTCCTCCTAACTAAAGTGTGTGCCATGTCCCCCTCCCCCTCCTAACTAAAGTGTGTGCCATGTCCCCCCTAACTAAAGTGTGTGCCATATCCCCCCCTCCCCCTCCTAACTAAAGTGTGTGCCATGTCCCCCCCTCCTAACTAAAGTGTGTGCAGTGTCCCCCCCTCTAACTAAAGTGTGTGCCATGTCCCCCCCCTCCCCCTCCTAACTAAAGTGTGTGCCGTGTCCCCCCTCTAACTAAAGTGTGTGCCGTGTCCCCCCCTCTAACTAAAGTGTGTGCAGTGTCCCCCCTCTAACTAAAGTGTGTGCCATGTCCCCCCCTAGGCACATAAAGATGGGATCCAGACCTAGCCCACAGCCAAGAGCTTTTCCGGTGGTGAGCGGAAACCACACTATCAGCTCCGAGTCCTGTCCTGCACAATCACTGATAGAGACCCACGTGTGACAGACTGAAGAAGTGAGGAGGCACTGCACATATCTGGTAAGTGACGGTTGGGGGGATTTAGAGCATTTGTTTATTCTAATCTATTTTTTAGGCCCCTGTCCTCACCCTCCCTGTAACTCCCTCTTCAGTACTACAGCCCTTACCCTCCCTGTAACTCGCCCCTCATGATCCCTCTAACTCCCTGTCAGCGTCCCTATCCTCACCCTTCCTCTAACTCCCTGTCAGCGTCCATGCACTCACTTTCCCTATAATACCCCATGAGCGTCCCTACCCTCACCCTCCCCGTCAGCATTCCTGCCCTCACCCTCCCTTTATCTCCCCCTCAGAGTCCCTGCCCTCACCCTCCCCGTCAGCATTCCTGCCCTCACCCTCCCTGTATCTCCCCCTCATCGTCCCTGCCCTCACCCTCCCTGTATCTCCCCCTCAGCGTCCCTGCCCTCACCCTTCCTGTATCTCCCCCTCATTGTCCCTGCTCTCACCCTCAACGGATATCTCCCCCTCAGCGTCCCTGCCCTCAGCCTCCCTGTATCTCCCCCTCAGCATCCCTGCCCTCACCCTCCCTGAATCTCCCCCTCAGCATCACTGCCCTCACCCTCCCCGTCAGCTTTCCTGCCCTCACCCTCCCTGTATCTCCCCCTCAGTGTCCCTGCCCTCACCCTCCCCGTCAGCTTTCCTGCCCTCACCCTTCCTGTATCTCTCCCTCAGCGTCCCTGCCCTCACCCTCCCCATCAGCTTTCCTGCCCTCACCCTCCCTGTATCTCCCCCTCAGCGTCCCTGCCCTCACCCTCCCTGTATCTCCCCCTCAGCGTCCCTGCCTGCATACAGTGTAATGTGAATAAGATTGCGCTACAGTGTGGCGTAATTTGAATTTGAGGTATTGTTCTCAGGTGCTATTGTGTCCACGCCCCTTCCTTGGGAGATCACACCCCTCTTTTGTGATGCACGCTGTCCCTTTATGAGTTAAGGGAGGGAGGGCGCCGAACACCCTTGCGCCGACCCTGAGCGGCGCCTACACTCTGTCCTGCACACACATCTGAAGTGAGAGAGGGGGCAGATGGAGATATATATGTGCCTCCCCAGCCAAAGACCTCACTGCACGTCACTGTTCAGAATCGATAATCGGTCACAGTGTAGAAATACCGTACTAAGCAGAGACACATGTTGCATGGCTCTCTGTCTTAGTTGAATCCCAATTACACACAGGGAAGGCTCCCTTCATACAGTATACTGTATTTCTTGCTTACAGGGCTACTCTCTGTAATCTGGTTCTGTTATTTGGACTAGAATGCTCAGCGGCCCCACTCAGTGTTATAAACAACACCAGGACTCTCTGTTTATCCTCAAGGTCTGTTTGCCATTCTGTTACAAAAACAAGATCTGTATAAGGAAAAAAGGAGCGACTGGGCACTGGTATATAATAAATTGTAGCTAATATTGGAAAAACCAAAGGCGGACAGTTACAATTGTAAGAAAGGAAGATACAACCTTTCAATTGAGGTCCCTGTTGGTGGTGCGCCCAGAGCTAGAGAGGACAAGTACTAACAAGGGGAGAGAGAGAAAGCTCTTGTGTGGGCGCACTCTTGGAAAGGAAGAGAAATTCTTCAATTGAAAAAAGATTATGTTAAAACATATATTTATTAATCTAAATTAAAACAATTACCCATCTACGATCAAAAAATATGAGAAAATATTAGGAATGTTCTGGTCTATTAATCATGAGAGAAAGATTAGAAAGGCTGCAGACACTGAATAGTCTGACACCCGTTTCTCCTGACCAGTACAGATGTTCTGTATTAATGGGACCGGAAGTGGAGGTCAGTATACGTATTTTGTCATAGAAAGACCACTTAGATTAGGTCAAAACTATACACTTTACTCATTGCCCGTGAAGCCATATGGCATGAATTCGAAATGTATATCATGATATCCTTACACTAGAGAAAATGTAAGAAGAAAAATAGGAGAAAAAGGCAGAAAAAGATACAGTTAGTGGTGATACTGCTGTTGGTGTACACCCTTCAGAAGAAGGGGAATAGTTCCTACCCTACAACACCGGGTATTCCCAGGGAGTCTCCTCTAAAGGTACTGACCCAGCCCGACGCTGTTTGGCTTCCAAGATCGGACGAGATCGGGCATAAGCAGCGTGGTATGATAGTAGAGAGGATATCTACCAATGAGAGTGCACCTATATACGAAAATGAAAGATTTAGAAAAGATAAACCATACAGTATGTGGATCTGCTTTCCACGTTAGGCAGGGTAGAACAACTGTCACTCAGTGGCGTTGTGTACCCTGGATCGGGGATGCGAGTCCACTGGACAATAGTAAGTTAAGAAAGGAATTAGATATGTAGATTGGAACTTATAGAGTTGGGTGACTATTAGATATCCAAAGAGCAAATGTCAAATGCAGGAGTAAAGTATCGGGTAAGTTCATGAGCAAGATGCAAATTAACTATACATTCTTTATACACAAACAATATGAATATATGGCAAAAAAAGAGATCCTTGCGTAATTATAGGCAAAAATAAGCATGCAGCAGTTGGGTATGGAATGAGAAATGGCATAAGCTGTGCAGGCTACGGGGCGATGCTGAAGGAGCGTCACAATCCCCTAGCCAAAATACACAGAGATACTGTAAGCGAGGTCTATGCACATTACAGTACTGTACGTTACACCGGGCTCGGTCGCATAGCAAACTGACAAAACACAAGTTTTACAGTACATACAGTAAAGCAGGCCAAAGCTGCAGGAGAGTTTCTACTGTAAAGGTTCTATGCACTGTACGGTAATGTACACATACCTGTACAATTCTATAGCAGGGCAGACTCAATTGAAATGGCTACCGCCTGTGACTCCTACAGTAGCTCCTAGGAGGCACTCAGCTATGGAGCAAATAACAGCACAGATTTTGCAGGCTACGGGGCAATGCTGAAGGAGCGTCACAATCCCCTAGCTACAATACACAGGGGTGATAGAGATAATCGAGTGGCTGGAGGGGGGTCCCCTTGATTTAAGTGGCCCCCACTCCTCCAGGGTACTCCGGCCAGGTGTGACTAGTTGGGTATTTAATTCCATGGCCGCAGGGACCGGTATAAAAGTCTCCCCCGGCTGTGCATTATCTGTCCAGCTAGTGGAGCCCAGTGCTGATTCAAAAAATATGGGGAACCCCTACGCTTTTTTTGTCCCCCTTATTTTTTGCACCAGGACCAGGCGCAGAGCCCGGTGCTGGTTCTAAAAAGATGGGGGATCCCGTGTCCATTTTTTCCGTATTCCTTCCGGAATTCGACTGCAATTGCATATACAGTACTGTACCCCTTAATGTCACTGCTTACAGTATACAGTATTTAGACATGAGCTTGTGTACAGTATCTGTCATGAGGTGCTTTTTTCACTGACACTATAACTTTTTTCTATTGTGATATACTGTACAGAGGCGGCAAACTAGCCAAACGGGAATAATCAGCTTCTGCAGAATAAAATGAGATGCTACAGTACATGCCTATATTCTGTGAGTGACTGCGGCTCTATGAAATTAAATCAGAAAATTTAAATATGAAATGCATTACTAATGTGTGGCATTACTGTACTGTATGTGTATAAGGTGTACTACAATATTTTCTGGTGTAACATAAGGAAAGGGCACTACTGCATGGTCTAATGCAGTGGTTCTCAAACTTGGTCCTCAGGACCCCACACAGTGCATGTTTTGCAGGTAAACCAGCAAGTGCACAGATGTATTCATTACTAACTGACACATTTTAGAAGGTCCATACAGTAGGTGGAGCTAATTTTTTCACTTGTGATTCTGTGAGACCTGCAAAACCTGCACTGTGTGGGGTCCTGAGGACTGAGTTTGAGAACCTGTGGTCTAATGTAAATAAAGATGAATGTGGTGGGGTGTAATGTGAATAAGGGGCATTACTGTTAGGAGTAATGTGGTACTATGATATGATGTCATGAGAATAAGAGACACCACTGCATGATATAATGTGAATAAAGTTGCAGTACTGTGTTGTGTCATTTCATCTTCGGGTATTATTGTGTTACCATGCCCCTTCCCAGCAAGAACATACTGTACACTGTTTTGGGCTGGCACTAAATGTGCACATTGTTCTTATTTAGATTATAGGGGGTAGGAGCGCCAAAATGGGTGATGGTGCTGGGAAAGGGGTGCAGGGTTAGAGGCGGAACTACGTAGCATCTGTGCAAGAGGGCATCAGCCAAAATCTAGCCTAGGGCATCATGTTGGTCAGGTTTGGCTCTGATAATACTGTATACTGTACTCTTACTGTACTTTGCATTCAATACAGATACTGTTTGCACACAGGTTTTACATGAATCATTGGCAATGCTGCTAGAGATGAGCGGGTTCGGTTTCTTTGAATCCGAACCCGCACGAACTTCACTTTTTTTTCCACGGGTCCGAGCGACTCGGATCTTCCCGCCTTGCTCGGTTAACCCGAGCGCGCCCGAACGTCATCATGACGCTGTCGGATTCTCGCGAGGCTCGGATTCTATCGCGAGACTCGGATTCTATATAAGGAGCCGCGCGTCGCCGCCATTTTCACTCGTGCATTGAGATTGATAGGGAGAGGACGTGTCTGGCGTCCTCTCCATTAGAATAGAGATAGATAGATTAGATAGAGAGAGATTGTGCAGAGTCGCAGACAGAGTTAGTTTACCACAGTCAGTGACCAGTGCAGTTGCTAGTTAACTTTTATTTAATATAATATATCCGTTCACTTCTCTCTGCTATATCCGTTCTCTGCCTGAAAAAAAAAACGATACACAGCACAGTCAGTCACACAGTGTGACTCAGTCTGTGTGCACTCAGCTCAGCCCAGTGTGCTGCACAGTCATCAATGTATAAATTAAAAGCTTATAATTAATTGTGGGGGAGACTGGGGAGCACTGCAGGTTGTTAGCAGGAGCCAGGAGTACAATTATATTAATTAACAGTGCACACTTTTGCTGCAGGAGTGGTGACCAGTGCCTGACCACCAGTATAGTATTGTTGTATACTACTAATATCTCTTTAAATATCAACCAGTCTATATTAGCAGTAGACACAGTACAGTGCGGTAGTTCACGGCTGTGGCTACCTCTGTGTCGGCACACGGCAGGCAGTCCGTCCGACCAGAATTGTATTATTTATTATTATATACCTACCACCTAACCGTGGTTTTTTTTTCATTCTTTATACCGTCATAGTGTCATCCTAATTGTTACGAGTATACTACTATCTCTTTATCAACCAGTGTACAGTGCGGTAGTTCACGGCTGTGGCTACCTCTGTGTCGGCACACGGCAGGCAGTCCGTCCGACCAGAATTGTATTATTTATTATTATATACCTACCACCTAACCGTGGTTTTTTTTTTCATTCTTTATACCGTCATAGTGTCATCCTAATTGTTACGAGTATACTACTATCTCTTTATCAACCAGTGTACAGTGCGGTAGTTCACGGCTGTGGCTACCTCTGTGTCGGCACACGGCAGGCAGTCCGTCCGACCAGAATTGTATTATTTATTATTATATACCTACCACCTAACCGTGGTTTTTTTTTCATTCTTTATACCGTCATAGTGTCATCCTAATTGTTACGAGTATACTACTATCTCTTTATCAACCAGTGTACAGTGCGGTAGTTCACGGCTGTGGCTACCTCTGTGTCGGCACACGGCAGGCAGTCCGTCCGACCAGAATTGTATTATTTATTATTATATACCTACCACCTAACCGTGGTTTTTTTTTCATTCTTTATACCGTCATAGTGTCATCCTAATTGTTACGAGTATACTACTATCTCTTTATCAACCAGTGTACAGTGCGGTAGTTCACGGCTGTGGCTACCTCTGTGTCGGCACACGGCAGGCAGTCCGTCCGACCAGAATTGTATTATTTATTATTATATACCTACCACCTAACCGTGGTTTTTTTTTCATTCTTTATACCGTCATAGTGTCATCCTAATTGTTACGAGTATACTACTATCTCTTTATCAACCAGTGTACAGTGCGGTAGTTCACGGCTGTGGCTACCTCTGTGTCGGCAGTCGGCAGGCAGTCCGTCCATCCATAATTGTATTATTATTATAATATATACCACCTAACCGTGGTTTTTTTTTCATTCTTTATACCGTCATAGTGTCATACTAGTTGTTACGAGTATACTACTATCTCTTTATCAACCAGTGTACAGTGCGGTAGTTCACGGCTGTGGCTACCTCTGTGTCGGCAGTCGGCAGGCAGTCCGTCCATCCATAATTGTATTATTATTATAATATATACCACCTAACCGTGGTTTTTTTTCATTCTTTATACCGTCGTCATAGTGTCATACTAGTTGTTACGAGTATACTACTATCTCTTTATCAACCAGTGTACAGTGCGGTAGTTCACGGCTGTGGCTACCTCTGTGTCGGCAGTCGGCAGGCAGTCCGTCCATCCATAATTGTATTATTATTATAATATATACCACCTAACCGTGGTTTTTTTTTCATTCTTTATACCGTCGTCATAGTGTCATACTAGTTGTTACGAGTATACTACTATCTCTTTATCAACCAGTGTACAGTGCGGTAGTTCACGGCTGTGGCTACCTCTGTGTCGGCAGTCGGCAGGCAGTCCGTCCATCCATAATTGTATTATTATTATTATAATATATACCACCTAACCGTGGTATTTTTTTTTCTTTCTTTATACCGTCATAGTGTCATACTAGTTGTTACGAGTATACTACTATCTCTTTATCAACCAGTGTACAGTGCGGTAGTTCACGGCTGTGGCTACCTCTGTGTCGGAACTCGGCAGGCAGTCCGTCCATCCATAATTGTATTATTATTATAATATATACCACCTAACCGTGGTTTTTTTATTGCGCCTCATTGCACCTCTTTTTTTCTTTGCGTCATGTGCTGTTTGGGGAGGGTTTTTTGGAAGGGCCATCCTGCGTGACACTGCAGTGCCACTCCTAGATGGGCCCGGTGTTTGTGTCGGCCACTAGGGTCGCTAATCTTACTCACACAGCTACCTCATTGCGCCTCTTTTTTTCTTTGCGTCATGTGCTGTTTGGGGAGGGTTTTTTGGAAGGGACATCCTGCGTGACACTGCAGTGCCACTCCTAGATGGGCCCGGTGTTTGTGTCGGCCACTAGGGTCGCTTATCTTACTCACACAGCGACCTCGGTGCAAATTTTAGGACTAAAAATAATATTGTGAGGTGTGATGTGTTCAGAATAGGCTGAAAATGAGTGTAAATTATGTTTTTTGAGGTTAATAATACTTTGGGATCAAAATTACCCCCAAATTCTATGATTTAAGCTGTTTTTTAGGGTTTTTTGAAAAAAACACCCGAATCCAAAACACACCCGAATCCGACAAAAAAAATTCGGTGAGGTTTTGCCAAAACGCGTTCGAACCCAAAACACGGCCGCGGAACCGAACCCAAAACCAAAACACAAAACCCGAAAAATTTCAGGCGCTCATCTCTAAATGCTGCAGGAGTGTCTCATTAGGCAATCTAAAATATACCACGACTATGGGTGGGGATACAGTAGGGAAGTTCTGTCACCATAAGCTGTCTGCTGTGTATAGCATATTTCCATCTGAGATGCATTTGTGTGTTTGTAATAAGAAAAAAACATTTTACTGTACATTTAGTGGATACAGTATTTCTCCCCCATAATGACGTATCATACTGTACAGGTACCCTCATGTACTGTACCGTACCATACTGTAAAATTGAATATTTATTGGAAAAACATCAATATTAATGTAAAAATAAAGTATTACAACATCCGATTCCATGTACTGCACTGATCAAAATGTACAGTACTCTTATTCAGGACTTATAAAACTGAAAATAACTGTTCATACAGTACACATCAATAACATTACTACTGTATAATATTCTACATTAGTTTATGCAATAATCAGACAAAGGCAATTTTATCATTTTTTTTAATAATGCACCAATTTAAAATTTTAAACAGAAAATACAGAACTACATATTTGTGGCTTGACCATTTCTTTCAACTACAACAGGTAATACTTTATACAGGTGATTTATATAATTATTACAATGTTCAGGTGTGAGTACTTCTAGCCAAAATTTCTTTATCCCATCCACCAGTTGCTGTTTTGTTGTTGGCTTTGCAACACTCCTAACGTACCTCTTCAATTGAGCCCACACTAATTCGATTGGGTTCATGTCTGGTGATCTATATAAAAATAAAAAAAAAGCGTATAGAAAAAATTAATTACATTACAGTAAATAGAGAAAATTAAACATACAATATTGTACTGTTTATTAAACAAAATTTTTTTTTACAGTACTAGAGTGCTATCCAAAATTTTACTTGTACACTGTTGAAAGAATACTCACTCTGGTGGTGTGCGTTCCCAATTCATACCTTTCTCTTCCATAAATTTGGCTGAGGCGGAGTGTTTAGGATCATTGTCTTGGAATATCCTATGGTGAGTTGGGTAATATTTATTCACAAATGGCACCATACATTTCTCTACTATTGTTTCTTGGAAATATTTCTTATCCATGATTCCTACAGAAATCAAAAAATGTTGTTCATTAATAAGCAACTCCTTTTATTGTGCAGTTACACGTACTCTACAGTACAACATGTATTTTTACAGAACACAGGCACAGAATAAAGTATAGTACTGTACCTTCGAAAAATAATAGGGGACCAGCTCCTAATCGTGATATGCCTCCCCATACATGGACTTTCAATGGATGCTTTGGGCGTGGTTTTAAAGAGATATGGTTACGTTTCCTGAATGACATTCTGGAGAACCGCTCAAGGGCAACAGACGATTCATCTGTGAAAATGACATCATCAAATGTTTCACCACTCTCAATCCATCGCCGTGCCTGTTCCACTCTCTTTTCTTTATTCACATCTCTTATCATTGGAGATATCCTGTGAAGAGCCAAAAATAATGAAATCAGATACAGTTATGAAATTACAGATTTACAGATTACTGTATATACAGTAGACTGTATGTGCAGTATACTGTATTATATACCTACTGTATACATTAAACTGTACATACAGTACATTAAGTTACATACAGAGTAATATATATATATACATACCTGTACTGTACATACACACAAACACACACACACAGTATACAGTATGTAATCATCACAATAAGCCGGCAATGCTTCATTGCTGTCTCTGAGTGCCTATACAGTAGGTATCTCTTTTGGGATAGAATATATACAGTATATACACACACACATACTGTATATAGTATAAAGTACACACTCTATATAATGATTTATGGCATTATTATATCACGTATCAAGGGATTATTAACAGTGCATTTACTGTATGGTTTATACTGCTTTCAGTATTTTACCTTGTTGCGCCAAAGGTCCATCCCATTTTCCGTCGCATCCTTCTGATGCTGGTGGCCGATATGTCCAGGTCATACTTGGAATGGAGAATTCGTTTTATTTGCAGAGCAGTACGCTCATCATCCTCACGAGTTAGTTCCTCCACAATTTGTTGCACTCTCCTACAGTACAATACAGTATGAAAAATATGAATTCATGAACAGCACAATCACAGTTACAATTGATGAAGTTTTTATTTTATTTCAAAAAAATTGTTTATGGTATAAAGCAAGTCATTTAAACATTACAGTAGTGTACAGTACGTACCATGTGCATTTTGTAGGAAATACAAATCTGGGCGTTGTTCTCTCGAATGCATGATAGCGCACCGTTTCTAAAGTGACTATAATGCCACTTTCCTTGAGCCATGCATGGATCTCTTTGATGGTTTTATTTTCTTTTTTCATGTTGGCGATTATCTTGCTCATCGTTTTGTTGATAGTTACTGGCATGTTGTCCAACTATAATTCCTGTATGGAGAGAAAACATTTGTGAATACTGTAGTCTAAAATTTACACATCTGAAAATGCATAAGAGTTTTATGATAGAAGTTAATACTGTACATGTTTACTATCCAGTACCTGATGTTCAAATTTAAGTATTGTATACTGTACAGTACTGAAAATACAACTTCAGTGTTATGGACTGCAATTAGTTTCCTGTATGAAACAGATACAGTACAGTAAATAACCCTCCTTGGAAGTGCATGGGCCCTGTGAGACTTACAGTAGTGTACAGCATAAGGGTCGACTGACATGATGTACAAGCATTACATACAGTACATGTCAGTACTGTATGTAAATTCTTCAATTATTGCCTAACAACAATGCTGCTTACTGTATATTAAATACTGTAGGCCTAGAAATGTGCATCTCAATATAGTAGTTAAAAACACAGGGGCCTATGTGGATAAGCGAGTTCTATGCACACTAAAAATGGCCACCGACCGTGAACCCCCAGCACGTGGCAGCGCTCGTATATGTAGTGAGATACAGTATGGCATACATTTCACAGTTCAGGGGGCAATGCTGAAGGAGCGTCACAATCCCCTAGCTCAATTACATTGGGATAAGCGAGGTCTATGCACATTACGGTATACCGAACTGGATCGCTTAGCAACCTGACAAAATGGCCGCCGACCGTGAACTCCCAGCACGTGGCAGCGCTCGGATATGTAGTGAGATACAATATGGCATACATTTCACAGTTCAGGGGGCAATGCTGAAGGAGCGTCACAATCCCCTAGCTCAATTACATTGGGATAAGCGAGGTCTATGCACATTACGGTATACCGAGCTGGATCGCTTAGCAACCTGACAACATGGCCGCCGACCGTGAACTCCCAGCACGTGGCAGCGCTCGGATATGTAGTGAGATACAATATGGCATACATTTCACAGTTCAGGGGGCAATGCTGAAGGAGCGTCACAATCCCCTAGCTCAATTACATTGGGATAAGCGAGGTCTATGCACATTACGGTATACCGAGCTGGATCGCTTAGCAACCTGACAAAATGGCCGCCGACCGTGAACTCCCAGCACGTGGCAGCGCTCGGATATGGAGTGAGAGATGGTATACATTTTAAAATACACCGGGATAAGTTGTATAGGCCATGGAGCAATGCACAGGGACATTCATCATTTACGTACAGTATATAAATAATTGTAAACCGTAAATGAAAGAATTACCGGTCAAATACTGTATGACGAAACTGTGTCAATGAGCTGGAACAGTATGGCCTGTGAAGAAGTTTTCGAAGGCAGAAACGGAGAGCAAATTATCAGGAGATTTCTGAAAGGTCGGAGAAGATCCACACAGCAAGTCTGCTTACGAGGAAACAGCTTTGCAAAGTGGGTAGCGGGGCGGTGACTGAGACGCTCTTTTATTCACATTCACACAAAAGGAATTCTTACCGCTGTGATTGGTGCCAATATAGGCGCATTCATCCTTACACCAATCACAGAGCATACTGTACTTTTGAATGTGAATAAAAGAGCGTCTCAGTCACCGCCCGCTACCCACTTTGCAAATCTGTTTCCTCGTAGGCAGACTTGCTGTGTGGATCTTCTCCGACCTTTCAGAAATCTCCTGATAATTTGCTCTCCGTTTCTGCCTTCGAAAACTTCTTCACAGGCCATACTGTTCCAGCGCATTGACACAGTTTCGTCATACAGTATTTGACCGGTAATTCTTTCATTTACGGTTTACAATTATTTATATACTGTACGTAAATGATGAATGTCCCTGTGCATTGCTCCATGGCCTGTACAACTTATCCCGGTGTATTTTAAAATGTATACCATCTCTCACTCCATATCCGAGCGCTGCCACGTGCTGGGAGTTCACGGTCGGCGGCCATTTTGTCAGGTTGCTAAGCGATCCAGCTCGGTATACCGTAATGTGCATAGACCTCGCTTATCCCAATGTAATTGAGCTAGGGGATTGTGACGCTCCTTCAGCATTGCCCCCTGAACTGTGAAATGTATGCCATATTGTATCTCACTACATATCCGAGCGCTGCCACGTGCTCGGAGTTCACGGTCGGCGGCCATTTTGTCAGGTTGCTAAGCGATCCAGCTCGGTATACCGTAATGTGCATAGACCTCGCTTATCCCAATGTAATTGAGCTAGGGGATTGTGACGCTCCTTCAGCATTGCCCCCTGAACTGTGAAATGTATGCCATATTGTATCTCACTCCATATCCGAGCGCTGCCACGTGCTGGGAGTTCACGGTCGGCGGCCATTTTGTCAGGTTGCTAAGCGATCCAGCTCGGTATACCGTAATGTGCATAGACCTCGCTTATCCCAATGTAATTGAGCTAGGGGATTGTGACGCTCCTTCAGCATTGCCCCCTGAACTGTGAAATGTATGCCATATTGTATCTCACTCCATATCCGAGCGCTGCCACGTGCTGGGAGTTCACGGTCGGCGGCCATTTTGTCAGGTTGCTAAGCGATCCAGCTCGGTATACCATAATGTGCATAGACCTCGCTTATCCCAATGTAATTGAGCTAGGGGATTGTGACGCTCCTTCAGCATTGCCCCCTGAACTGTGAAATGTATGCCATATTGTATCTCACTACATATCCGAGCGCTGCCACGTGCTGGGAGTTCACGGTCGGCGGCCATTTTGTCAGGTTGCTAAGCGATCCAGCTCGGTATACCGTAATGTGCATAGACCTCGCTTATCCCAATGTAATTGAGCTAGGGGATTGTGACGCTCCTTCAGCATTGCCCCCTGAACTGTGAAATGTATGCCATATTGTATCTCACTCCATATCCGAGCGCTGCCACGTGCTGGGAGTTCACGGTCGGCGGCCATTTTGTCAGGTTGCTAAGCGATCCAGCTCGGTATACCGTAATGTGCATAGACCTCGCTTATCCCAATGTAATTGAGCTAGGGGATTGTGACGCTCCTTCAGCATTGCCCCCTGAACTGTGAAATGTATGCCATACTGTATCTCACTACATATACGAGCGCTGCCACGTGCTGGGGGTTCACGGTCGGTGGCCATTTTTAGTGTGCATAGAACTCGCTTATCCACATAGGCCCCTGTGTTTTTAACTACTATATTGAGATGCACATTTCTAGGCCTACAGTATTTAATATACAGTAAGCAGCATTGTTGTTAGGCAATAATTGAAGAATTTACATACAGTACTGACATGTACTGTATGTAATGCTTGTACATCATGTCAGTCGACCCTTATGCTGTACACTACTGTAAGTCTCACAGGGCCCATGCACTTCCAAGGAGGGTTATTTACTGTACTGTATCTGTTTCATACAGGAAACTAATTGCAGTCCATAACACTAATATTAAGCCCACTCCATTATCCACTCCTCCCCTGTGTATTAAACACCCCCTACCACCCTGGAAGTCATGTACCAGGGCCCCTTCATTCAGCACAATGCCCCCTTCTACAGTTTAGTGTTCTCCTTCCTGCCCCATCTGTGCAGTAAAGGAATAATTAGCAGAAATTATTTCTCCAGGTCCTACTGTACATACTGAGCGAAAGATAGAACCCCCCCTATCCCCCGCGGAGCATCAAAGCTGCCGCTGATAGCTCCCCCCACCCCTTCCGCTGGTGAGTGGGTAGGGGCCCCAGTGCATTGCTGTGTCCAGGGGCCCACACTGCTGTTAAGATGGCTCTAGTAATTGAGCTAGGGGATTGTGACGCTCCTTCAGCATTGCCCCTGGACTGTACCATACTGTATCTCACTCCATATCCAAGCGCTGCCACGTGCTGGGAGTTCACGGTCGGTGGCCATTTTGTCAGGTTGCTAAGCGATCCAGCTCGGTATAACGTAATGTACATAGACCTTGCTTATCCCGGTGTACTACAGGTATGTGCAGTAGTACTGAATGATTGCTATCACTTGTGGTGAAACACCTATCTTATCAAATACAGTAACTACTGTACAGTATAGTTGTTCGCACAGGTGATGGTAATCATACTGTATATTTAAACTGAAGTCCGTAACAGAGCATTCTGTCCCTCCTGCAGAGGTTCTTGTTGGGAGGCACAGGGAAAAAAGGCAAATACTGTACAGTATTTGCACTTTACTGTTGTGCACTTTATTTGAAAATGTACAGTTGTTTGCTATTTTTAGCATGCTGTGCTTTACATGTTTTCTTATTGTGGTTTTTATATTTTTAGACAAAAGACAAAGAATGCAGACTACCAGATTTTACGGGAGTGCCAAAACCCACCCATCAGTGGCACAGAAACTTGCTGCATTAGTCCCACAAAAGAAGAAGAAAACTGCCAAGGCGGCTCAGAAAGAAAATGTGGTGAAACCACGAAAAAATGCCAAGGCAAAGAATAATACGTTGGAGATGATATGTGGTGTGGCAAATGATGTAATTGTTCCATCTCCTGCAGATCACAGTGTTCAGCCAATGAATCTGGAAATACCGGTGCTAGAGGACGTGACAAACACGCTGCATCAGGAAGCTTCTTTTTTGGACCATGTAGCCACCCCTGGACAAGAAGACATGACACATTCACCACGAAGAAGGTTGCATTTCACAGATGTGAACACCAAAGTGCAGGACTGCCAGTGTACCTGTCCTGTTTTACTAAAGGAGCTACTCAGTAAGGTGACCAATATGGAGTCAGAAGTTGGTGGACAGGTCAATCAGCTGCAGACCGATGTGGCTGGCCTTAAAGAAGGCATAAAGGAACAGATGGTAGAAGCCATGAAGAAAGTCATTGAACAAACGAGGGAAGAATGGCAAGTTGGAGTTTGCCGCACCATCATTGCAACACACCACCAAGCGGTTCAAGTCAGCGGCCTGGACGACCGAGGCCTGGAGGACCGCAGAGGAGGCCTGGAGGACCGCAGAGGAGGCCTGGAGGACCGCAGAGGAGGCCTGGAGGACCGCAGCGGACTGGACGAAGTCAGCGGCATGGACGACCACAGAGGAGGCCTGGAGGACCGCAGAGGAGGCCTGGAGGACCGCAGAGGAGGCCTGGACGACCGCAGAGGAGGCCTGGACGACCGCAGAGGAGGCCTGGACGACCGCAGAGGAGGCCTGGACGACCGCAGAGGAGGCCTGGACGACCGTAGAGGAGGCCTGGGGGACCGCAGCAGCGGACTGGACGAAGTCAGCGACTTGGACGACCGCAGAGGAGGCCTGGAGGACCGCAGAGGAGGCCTGGAGGACCGCAGAGGAGGCCTGGACGACCGCAGAGGAGGCCTGGACGACCGCAGAGGAGGCCTGGACGACCGCAGAGGAGGCCTGGGGGACCGCAGCAGCGGACTGGACGAAGTCAGCGACTTGGACGACCGCAGAGGAGGCCTGGAGGACCGCAGAAGAGACCTGGATGACCGCAGAGGAGGCCTGGACGACCGCAGAGGAGGCCTGGACGACCGCAGAGGAGGCCTGGACGACCGTAGAGGAGGCCTGGGGGACCGCAGCAGCGGACTGGACGAAGTCAGCGACTTGGACGACCGCAGAGGAGGCCTGGAGGACCGCAGAGGAGGCCTGGAGGACCGCAGAGGAGGCCTGGAGGACCGCAGAGGAGGCCTGGAGGACCGCAGAGGAGGCCTGGACCACAGCAGCGGACTGGACGAAGTCAGCGACTTGGACGACCGCAGAGGAGGCCTGGAGGACCGCAGAAGAGACCTGGAGGACCGCAGAAGAGACCTGGAGGACCGCAGAAGAGACCTGGAGGACCGCAGAGGAGGCCTGGAGGACCGCAGAGGAGGCCTGGAGGACCGCAGAGGAGGCCTGGACGACCGCAGAGGGCTGGACGACCGCAGAGGCCTGGATTCAAGTGTGCTGTTGCCAGGAACACCAATGATGACCAGCACACCTGCTCACAGGCCACTTCGCAATACATTCGGAGGCTCTCTGAACAATATTGCCCTGGCTGTCATCTCAACTTCCCTGGACGACCATCTGTACAGAGCTTCAAATGGACATATTCAGAAATATGCATATTCTCTGTTCCAGCACCATGTACGGTACGACAAATACTTGACGTGGGCCAATCGTGTGAACTTTGATGGTTCCAAGGGCAAACTTCCGCTGCCCAAAAATCTGGTACATGACATCATGGCTAGGTGTGAACGCCGCGTGAGGATTGGTGATCCAGAAAAGAGGAAGATAAGGGATACCATAAACTCTGTGCTGAGAACGAAGAGGAAAATGACTTGGAAGCTCGACTATGATGAAACCAGATCATTACCTACCTCCTAGCTTCAGCACATCAGCTTCACACAGCTGAAGCTAAAAAATTGTGTCAATGTACCTGTATGACCTGTACATTTTCTGGGGCTGCATGCACTGTGCTGAATCCACTTGGAGCAGCTTGGTTACTCAAAGGGGAGTGCATGAACTTGGCTCACCACATTCCTGGTAATGTAAGGGCCTGTTACAAGTTGCCCCTTTTATTCCTGTTGATTTTTTGGGCGCTGCTGTATCTATCCAGTAGCAGCCGAGTCCATTGTGCTGTGTCCATCTGGGGCCTTGGGCTGCGTTTCCATCCAGGGGCTGCTGTTGTCAGTCCTCTATTCTGGTGTCCGTATGCGACAGTGTTAAAAAGCAAAAGACAAAAACGAAAAATAATTCAAAAAAGCAAAACCTAAAAATAAAGTACAAAAACCATTACCCCGCACCACCACCACAAAAAAATAAATTATAAAAATGTTAAAGTTGATATTGTTACTGTATTTGTGCTGTTACCTTTTGATTAAAGTACCGTACAGTATGTGTGATGTTGGCTTTATTACAATACAGTACAGTATGTGTGATGTTACATGTTCCAAATGATTTTGTCCGTAAATAAAGTGTTTCTTAAAATAAACATGACGTGGTTTCCAATGTTTGTATTCCCAACTTCCTGTACTGTATAAATTAGTACTACTGTACTGTATGATGGGAATTCAATTAAGAGTGGTATACTGTATGTAAAACAACTTGGTTAGGCATCTTGCATTTCATATTTTAATAAAAACCACAGGAAACTTCTATTTTTAAAAGTTTATTGAAGAAAAAAAAGGTGTTTTTTTTTAAATAAAGTTTGAAAGTTAATTAAAACAAAAAAGTAGTTTGTTCTTCGTTACATTCTTTTCTTGTGTATATAGATATCTGTGGGGAAAAAAAAAAAAAAGTATTAAAGTAAAGACACTCATGCTGGGCTGTGTGGTTCCACAAAAGGCATGCGGTCCAAAGTGAAATAGTGGTGTCAGTGGTCAGCACTTTGACACGCTAACATTTGTGGAACCACACAGCCCAGCAATAAGTCATGCTGGGCTGTGTGGTTCCACAAAAGGCATGCGGTCCAAAGTGAAATAGTGGTGTCAGTGGTCAGCACTTTGACACGCTAACATTTGTGGAACCACACAGCCCAGCAATAAGTCATGCTGGGCTGTGTGGTTCCACAAAAGGCATGCGGTCCAAAGTGAAATAGTGGTGTCAGTGGTCAGCACTTTGACACACTAACATTTGTGGAACCACACAGCAATGCCTGACACACATAAAATGCCTGACACACACAAAATGCCTGACACACACAAAATGCCTGACACACACATGCTGGAGGGAAAACACATGTTTGCCAAACAGTCGACAGCACATGTCGGCCAGATGGCCGACCAAACTTGCTCCAAATCACCCCAAACTGGACAGAAAGCACGCCAGCACACTCAGGAGGTACACCACAGCTAAATTACGAGAGAATTTCATTACAAACAGCCAGATCTTGCAGATTATCTGCCAGATAATTGTATGGTGTACAGTATGCCTATCTTATACAGTAGAAAAAGATACTATACAATGGAGTACAATAACAAACATTTATTAAAAAAAAAAAAAACATTTAAAATGATCTTAACAACAAATTAAAAAAGTGGTCCACTAAGAGGTGGACCACCACCCGCAGGAGCAGAACGGCACGCTGCAACTGTTCTGTGGGAAAAAAAGGACAGTATTACAAAACAAATACTGAATACTTTACAGTGTAGTAATGGCAATACAGTACTTTACTCTATATTAGACAATCTTGTTATTTACAATGTACAGTACTGTATTGTCAGTACAGTAAATCAAACACTACTGTATGCTGTCGAGGTAATTTAAACATTGCTTTAGTTTACCTCTTGTATAAGTGGGCTGCTGCCTGCCCGCTTCTGGGCCAGCCCACCTATCTTGCCCCTGTCTGGGGCCCCCATAAATCATTGGCACTATATTGGAGAAAAAAAAACATTTAGTCACATTCAAATACTATACAATTATTACTGTATACTGTAGGTACAGTATTATACTGTATTGCTGGTATTCAAAATATAAAGTACTGTACAAGAGTTTAGCTTCAATAGGTCATAAACAAATTGTCAAAGGAATAAAACACCACAGTACAAATACTGTAGACATTTACTGTATGTATTAGCAGTCATGACATTTCATGACCGCTTCAGAAAAAAGAGGGTTACAGTACTGTAGGTGGTGTTGTAGGGAGTACTATCAATAATAGTGGACTGTACTCAGAGCCAGCCATAAATATTATGATTCCCTAGTCAAGTTTTTGGATGCTGCCCCCTTGCACAGACGCTATTTCCGCCTCTGATCCTGTACCCCTTTCCCAGCACCATCACCCCTCAACCATAGCAGTCCTCATTTTGGTGCTCCTCCAACCTACAGTACTGTATGTTTAAAATAGCAACAGTGTGCACATTCGATGTGCATCCCAAAACGGTGCATGTTCTTGCTGGGAAGGGGCATGGACACACAGTAATTCCCCAATCTGAAATGACGCCACACAGTACTGCAACTTTATTCACAACATATCATGCAATAGTGTCTCTTATTCTCGTTATGCTTGCTTCGCTCGCCATGCGGTGGGCACGGTGCCTCGCTACGCTCTGCACACTATTATATCAGTAGTCAGGAAAGGCAGCATGCATTTGTGGAGTGAAGAGGGTGAAAAAAGAGAGAAAGTACAGTATGTACTGTAAGGTTATGTCAGAGGGTGTGAAGATGATCAGCTCAGTGTTATACATGTTACAGTAAGTTAGAATACAGTACAGTGCATTATGTATTTATATTTTATTACCAGGTGTCTCCTCCACTGGTTGGCGACGGACTGTAAAAAGATAAAATACAGTTAGTCATATCAGTTTGACTTAAAATAATGTTGGAGAAAAAAAATACTGTAATTACAGTACCAACTATTGCTACTGTACAGTATATTTACCAAAAATGTATTCTGGCTCGTCGTCTGTGGGTAAAAGAGAAGAATATTATAAGATACAGTATACAGTAAAAAGTATAGTAATAGTACACTAGTGTCCAGGCCCAGTGTCAGGTGGGTAAAAAAAGGTATGCTTGTGACAGGCATGGTGATTCCAAGGGACCCCACCGAGACCATCAGAAAATTTGTGAGTGACCCGTATGCCGGTGATTATGACTAGAATAAGGTAGCAACTCTTTTTTCTTTTGAATTATGTATACTGTACAGTACTGTATGTGCATATTGTACAGTACACTTAAAATATTTAGCAGTTACTGTAGTGGTCATTTTTGGGATGACAGTATTAGCATACTGTAAGCATCCAACTGAGGCCCCCAAACAGATGCCGCCACTAGGTACAGTACGTGCCTCTCGTGCCTAATGGGAAATTCATCACTGACAGTATCTAGAGAGATGAATGGAGAGACAGTGACAAGGGGTGAGAGAGAGAGAGAGAGAGAGAGAGAGAAATTGAGTAAGATGGGTGTTTTTTTTAGAACAGGATGTTGTCCATACAGTAGCAACCAATCAAATATTACCTACTGTACTGTATTATCGTCTGTAAGTGTAACTAGATACTGTAAATGTTAATGTGGGATGTGATCGGTTGCTACTGTATGGGCAATATCACCAGTTCAAACAAAAACAATTTTCATCCGATTTCTACGCATTTGCCAGAAAAATCTGATGAAAAGTGCTACTCTGATGGCATCAGATCAATGTCAGTAATAATTCTTACCACTAAATGCAGCAGCATCATCATCATCATCATCCTCCTCCTCCTCCATGGCCTGTTCCAGTGTAGGGCCTGTGAAAAAAAACATTAATGTGAAAAAAAAAAAGGTTCATTCCAGGAAATACACATACCCTCCAACATGACCCGCCCCACTAGGTACAAAATGCTCTGGTTCTGGACTTCCCTCTTAATTTATTATTGCCATCACCTGTGAAGAAACAGCTTTCTTATCATATAACTAGTTCAACACAGGTGATGGAAATCATAAATTAAGAGGGAAGTCTAGAAACAGAGCAGTGCGGCGGGTCATGTTGGAGGGTCTGCATACAGAAACATAGAATTTGATGACAAATACTGTAAGAACCACTTTGGCCATCTAATCTGCCTCTTTTTTTTAACCTTTTTTTTACATCAAACCTTATTTGATCCTTATTTCTTTGTAAGGATATCCTTATGTATGTCTCTTCCATGCATGTTTAAATACTGTAGCTCTACTGTTTTAGGCTCTATCACCTCTGATGGGAGGCTATTCCACTTGTCCACTGCACTTTCTGTGAAGTAATTTTTCTTAAAATTCCCCCTGAACCTCGCCCCCCTCCAGTCTCCGTGCACATCCTCGTGTCCTATTGTGTTTGCTTTTGGATTCGGACTTGTTTTGGATCCTGGTGCTTTTTTCCAAAAGCCTCTCAAAAACAGCTTAAATCGTAGAATTTGGGGGTATTTTTGATCCTACTGTATAGTGTTATTAACCTCAATGACCATAATTTCCACTCATTTCCAGTCTATTCTGAACACCTCACAATATTATTTGTAGTCCTAAAATTTTCACCGAGGTCACTGGATGACTAAGCTAAGCGACCCAAGTGGCCGGCACAAACACCTGGCCCATTTAGGAGTGGCAGTGCAGTGGCAGACAGGATGTCACTTATAACAATTTTCCCCAAACATCACATGATGCAAAGATAAATAAATAAAAAAAGAGGTGCAAGATGGAATTGTGATTGGGCCCTCCCAACCACCCTTATGTTATATAAACAGGGTCTGCCACACGACTGTGGCTGAAATGACTGGTTGGTTTGGGCCCCCACCAAAAAAAGAAGCAATCAATCTCTCCTTGCTCAAACTGGCTCTACAGAGGCAAGATGTACCGGACTGGACTTACTTAATGGGTGCAGTGAGGTGATGGACATAGAGTCCTCCGCCACCGCCTGTGACAGTGTAGGGCCTGTGAAAGCAAAAATTCCATGAAATATACTTTTGTATTCTGTGTTGAATACAGTAAAGCAAAAATTCAGTCAGGAATTGGAGGAGGAGAGTAGATTTCGCACACAGAGACGAGAATGTCGAGGCCAGAATCAGGGGGTAGTGGAGGAGGGTTAGGATACCGTACCTCACCCTGTTGGGATTGCTGCAATCAGGATGCATCAGGATCACCCTGCTGGTCATGCAAACCCAACCCATTGGTTTAACACAATGTACAGTACAGTACAATACTTTAGTTTACTTACCAAGTTGGGGAGAGGGCTTTTTCTCCCCTTCCTCATCACTGTCAATAATTACTGAGTGGAAAATAAAAAAATATTATAAACAAAATACAGTAGAGTACAGTTACTACAAAATTGCACAGTAGTACAGTGCTACAGGAGGCAGAGATATATTCATAATACAGTAGGAGCAGAATGACTGTCCAGTGGTAGGGGACATACAGTACTGTACTGTGCCTGTATTTAACTCGTGTTGGAGGAGAGGCGATTTCGCACACAGAGGCGAAAAGGGGTCTTCACAGTGAGGGAAATACTGTACAGTACATGTTTGGAATTCCCTGCCTGAAAAGTAATAAAAGTGGACTTGGTCAATACTTTTAAGAATGGGCTTGAGAAAATCCTACTGTACTTACTATACTGTGGCGGCTCCTCCGACGACTCAGAGTCCACGTAAGTGACATCTGTGTTGAATATAAAAAAAACAAAAAGAAAAGTCAATGGGATTTCTGCAATCAGGATACCGCTGTCGGTCACTTGACTGCTGGAATCCTGACCACTGGTCACGCAAACCCAAGCCATTGGTACTGTTAATAAATCAATGAATGTAGAATGTAGAGTACTGTACAGTAGATTACAATTCTTACCAGGCTGGCCTGAAGGCTCCCCCATTTCCTCCTCCTCGGTATCAATAACGAGGCGGTCTGTGTGTACAAGATAACAAGTATTGTAAAATAAAAAAATTACAGTAATACTGTAGGAAACTAGTGTGTCTGTAACAAAAATAATGATTACCACTTCCAGAGCTCTGCTGGTCAGACGGTGTTGGTGGTGGTGGTGGTGGTGGTGGTACTGTGAGAAAAAACAACAGTGCTGTAAGTGAAGCTGTCAATTTGTAACATGTACTATACAGTATCCAGGACACATGTACAGTAGTGTAACAACGATGACAGTCACACCAGAATTCTCGTTACACAATACCTGGCAGCGCAGCAGGTGGTGGTGGTGGTGGTGGTGGTGTTGTTGGTACTGTGGGAAAAAAAATAACAGTACTGTAAGTGAAGCTGTCAATTGGAAACATGTACTGTACAGTATCCAGGACACATGTACAGTAGTGTAACGATGACAGTCACACCAGAATTCTCGTTACACAATACCTGGCAGCGCAGCAGGTGGTGGTGGTGGTGGTGTTGTTGGTACTGTGGGAAAAAAAATAACAGTACTGTAAGTGAAGCTGTCAATTTGAAACATGTACTGTACAGTATCCAGGACACATGTACAGTAGTGTAACGATGACAGTCACACCAGAATTCTCGTTACACAATACCTGGCAGCGCAGCAGGTGGTGGTGGTGGTGGTGGTGGTGGTGGTGTTGGTACTGTGGGAAAAAAAATAACAGTACTGTAAGTGAAGCTGTCAATTGGAAACATGTACTGTACAGTATCCAGGACACATGTACAGTAGTGTAACGATGACAGTCACACCAGAATTCTCGTTACACAATACCTGGCAGCGCAGCAGGTGGTGGTGGTGGTGGTGGTGGTGTTGTTGGTACTGTGGGAAAAAAAATAACAGTACTGTAAGTGAAGCTGTCAATTGGAAACATGTACTGTACAGTATCCAGGACACATGTACAGTAGTGTAACGATGACAGTCACACCAGAATTCTCGTTACACAATACCTGGCAGCGCAGCAGGTGGTGGTGGTGGTGGTGTTGTTGGTACTGTGGGAAAAAAAATAACAGTACTGTAAGTGAAGCTGTCAATTTGAAACATGTACTGTACAGTATCCAGGACACATGTACAGTAGTGTAACAACGATGACAGTAGCACCAGAATTCTCGTTACACAATACCTGGCAGCGCAGCAGGTGGTGGTGGTGGTGGTGGTGGTGGTGGTGTTGGTACTGTGGGAAAAAAAATAACAGTACTGTAAGTGAAGCTGTCAATTGGAAACATGTACTGTACAGTATCCAGGACACATGTACAGTAGTGTAACGATGACAGTCACACCAGAATTCTCGTTACACAATACCTGGCAGCGCAGCAGGTGGTGGTGGTGGTGGTGGTGGTGTTGTTGGTACTGTGGGAAAAAAAATAACAGTACTGTAAGTGAAGCTGTCAATTGGAAACATGTACTGTACAGTATCCAGGACACATGTACAGTAGTGTAACAACGATGACAGTAGCACCAGAATTCTCGTTACACAATACCTGGCAGCGCAGCAGGTGGTGGTGGTGGTGGTGGTGGTGGTGGTACTGTGGGAAAAAAAATAACAGTACTGTAAGTGAAGCTGTCAATTTGAAACATGTACTGTACAGTATCCAGGACCAAAAAGGGGTCCGGCCAATAAACAATCTGCATCAGAGAAGCAAGATACAGTATGCTTAAAGTATACAGTACTATATACTAGATCGCCAACAAACGTAAATTAACAAACAACTATCACTGGAATTTACCATCCTCATCCCGTAGCGAAGCACGGGTATTCAGCTATCTACAATGTTATTTATACTTTGTGTTTAATATTTACATTTAGTTTTGTAAACAGACATTCTTAACATTAACGGATTGCAGCGAGTTATCTGTGATGGTCAGGACAGGGGGTTGGGACTATAGAAATCACTATGTACTGTACACTACTGTATTTGACAATACTTACCAGCTTGGCGGCGCCTGTCCCGCCTCCTGTGACGTCGTGCTACCAGCCCTGTAAAAATATATATACAGTATAATGGCAGCATACTGTACAGCCAATGAAATTTAACATTGACAGCATCTTTATGACATCACAATAAATGGAATTGTTCATTCTAGTACCCTGCACCTAATCACTCAGGAGGGCATAGTGTACTGTACTGTCTTCAAAACTTAAGGGGCACATTTCTAAATGTGACATACAGTACACTTACAGTATCGCTACAGTACAGTAGGTCCAGGGTATTAGACAGAACACTACCTTTATACTGTAGACATTGTAACACACATAAGCATTGCCCTTATAAACATTATGACACACATCAGCATGCAGCCCTCCCACCCTTAACCATCTCAGTACTGTTCATTACATTACAAATTGATTTCATGACAGATGATGCAGTACTCACCTGAATTCATCTTATTCACGTCATGTCACAGTAGTGCAGTTTATTCACGTCACAGTACTGTCCTTGATTCACGTTGTGTCACACAGTAGAGCACCGTATTCACGTCACAGTACTGTCCTTGATTCACGTTGTGTCACACAGTAGAGCACCGTATTCACGTCACAGTACTGTCCTTGATTCACGTTGTGTCACACAGTAGAGCACCGTATTCACGTCACAGTACTGTCCTTGATTCACGTTGTGTCACACAGTAGAGCACCTTATTCACGTTACTGTACTGTACGTCACAGTAGTGCAGTAGTATATCCACATTACGTCACAAAGTAGAGATCTGCCAGTCATGAACCTTATGCAAGAGTAATGCACGTCAGAACACATTAGGCCACTGTAACATCCCTTAGAATAATTTCTGCCAAAGTAACATCCCTTAGAACACTGTACTATCTGAAACACAAATTTCGGCACACTGCACGACACACTGCAATTAAACCACACAATGCACTGCACGACTGCATAGTGTATGCACTGCGTGATATGACAAACTGCACATTTCCCTGCAAAATATGATACAATGTACACTACACAAAAAACTGCAATTACCACATGTGTATACAGTACACTGCACGACAGTGCTGGCCCTAGCCAGGTACAGATACAGCCGCAGTCACGCAAAATATAGGCATGCCGCATATCATTTTAATCAGCAGAAGCTGCTGGTGCCCCTAAGCATAGCAAATGCCCTAGGCATTTGCCTACTGTAGTTTGCCTATGCCTAAGGCCGGCTCTGCTGCACGATGTGATTCACTATGTATTACACTCACTGCACAATACCATATACTGAATGTACACTGCATGACACGCTGCAATTACGCAGCACGATACACTGTGATACATTGCATATACTGTACACTGCATGATACTGTACACTGCACAATCGTAGACCACCTGGATTGTAAAGAACTACTGTATATACACAAGTTTAAAAAAATAACAATTGTTTTTGTAAAACGCATGTCGATCTTTTTCCATGTCAACTTAACGACCATGTCAACCTACAGTAACTGGTGTCAACCAATTTCAAAAGCCGCATCATCTAGGTCGACGCAAAAAAACAAATTGACCTTTTGACCCGGGTTAATGTTTGGTCCTTGTTTAACCATTTGTTTACCACAAATACTGTACAGTGCTGTATAGACCGGATACCTGCTGCTACAGCAGCCCCTGCTATAATGTACTGTACCTGTAACTACAGTAACTTAAAGTACAGTAATCTACAGTAATGTACTGTACTTACAATCCCTTATGGCCTGCAGGCGTCGTGGGGTCCTCCTCACGAGGTCGCTCCATCTCCTCTGGAGAGACCTCACCGTTCTCCTCCGGTTGTAGGTCTGGAGGATAGCCCTACTTGCCCTCCTATATGCTCTAACTTTCTCCTCGTTGCTGGCGAGAGTTCTGTCCCGCCAGCGAACGAGGAGACGCAGCTCACCCAGAGCATAGGGACGGTCACGTACAGCAGCCATGCTTATGCTCAATGAGCGATCCAGACGTCGTGCGTCTCAGACGTCGTGCGTCTCAGACGTCGTGCGTTCCAGGCATTCAACGTACAGTACTGTAGTTACTGTACTTTGTGACAGTTTCCCTTAGTTTTAAATATGCCCTTTCTTTGACCACAGTATTTTCCACTGTCTTGCCCTACGCCCTTCCCTCCTGGGAGCCTTCACAGGTCCTATGCTATACACAAATACCGAAGATGCACAGTCCGTCAGAATACACTCATTTCATTCACGCTGTTTGGGTGCATTTAGCGTAAAGAATCGCTCCTGCAGATGTACTTTGATTTATGTGAAACCTGTGTGCATCCTTCCATTGACTGTCTTACAATGTAAATAAAATAATACAGTGCATTATTACAGAAAAAAAAAAAAAAAAGAAAGAAAGCACATCATGTCTCGAACCCTGGACCCCCAGTGAGGGAGGTGGGAGCCTTCACCCCTAGCCCACGATGCCTCATGAGAGATTTCTAATTTCATGTGTGAAAGTACTGCAAACAGCGCCCGGCCCTCGCCCCATTGCTGTTGGTTTATGCCTTAGAGGACTCGGACGCTCGCATTTGTAAAGCACGGTGTTTTCCTCCGCCTCCTGCTAGCCTGTTGCCCTTCCCCCATGGGAGCCTGCACAGATCATGCAGTAGACAGGGAGGGAATGCAGGTCATGTGCAATACACAAACGCCCACTGTAGTACTATTTTGCTCACTTACAGTACCATACTGTAGGTTGCATTTAGCGTAAAGAATCGCTCCTGCAGATGTACTTTGATTTATGTGAAACCTGTGTGCATCCTTCCATTGGATGTACTGTATTGGAGAGAAAAAAAAAAATGTTAAAGTGAATGTCACGGGAACACATTAAAAATAAGGTTGGCACTTCCTTCCCATTGGTGTTGGTTTACAGTATGCCGTAGTGTACTCGGACGCTCATGTACTGTAATTGCATTTCAAAGGCACAGTATTTTCCATCGTCTCCCCCCTACCCCCATCGCCCTTCCCCCCTGGGGGCCTGCACAGGGAGGAAATTCAGGTCCTGTGCAATGCACAAACGCTGAAGATCTACAGTACTGTTTTGCTTAGTTGGTAGCGTCAGAATACACTCATTTCATTCACGCTGTTTGGGTGCATTTAGCGTAAAGAATCGCTCCTGCAGATGTACTTTGATTTATGTGAAACCTGTGTGCATCCTTCCATTGACTGTCTTACAATGTAAATAAAATAATACAGTGCATTATTACAGAAAAAAAAAAAAAAAGAAAGAAAGCACATCATGTCTCGAACCCTGGACCCCCAGTGAGGGAGGTGGGAGCCTTCACCCCTAGCCCACGATGCCTCATGAGAGATTTCTAATTTCATGTGTGAAAGTACTGCAAACAGCGCCCGGCCCCCGCCCCATTGCTGTTGGTTTATGCCTTAGAGGACTCGGACGCTCGCATTTGTAAAGCACGGTGTTTTCCTCCGCCTTCTGCTAGCCTGTTGCCCTTCCCCCATGGGAGCCTGCACAGATCATGCAGTAGACAGGGAGGGAATGCAGGTCATGTGCAATACACAAACGCCCACTGTAGTACTATTTTGCTCACTTACAGTACCGTACTGTAGGTTGCATTTAGCGTAAAGAATCGCTCCTGCAGATGTACTTTGATTTATGTGAAACCTGTGTGCATCCTTCCATTGGATGTACTGTATTGGAGAGAAAAAAAAAAATGTTAAAGTGAATGTCACGGGAACACATTAAAAATAAGGTTGGCACTTCCTTCCCATTGGTGTTGGTTTACAGTATGCCGTAGTGTACTCGGACGCTCATGTACTGTAATTGCATTTCAAAGGCACAGTATTTTCCATCGTCTCCCCCCTACCCCCATCGCCCTTCCCCCCTGGGGGCCTGCACAGGGAGGAAATTCAGGTCCTGTGCAATGCACAAACGCTGAAGATCTACAGTACTGTTTTGCTTAGTTGGTAGCGTCAGAATACACTCATTTCATTCACGCTGTTTGGGTGCATTTAGCGTAAAGAATCGCTCCTGCAGATGTACTTTGATTTATGTGAAACCTGTGTGCATCCTTCCATTGACTGTCTTACAATGTAAATAAAATAATACAGTGCATTATTACAGAAAAAAAAAAAAAAAAGAAAGAAAGCACATCATGTCTCGAACCCTGGACCCCCAGTGAGGGAGGTGGGAGCCTTCACCCCTAGCCCACGATGCCTCATGAGAGATTTCTAATTTCATGTGTGAAAGTACTGCAAACAGCGCCCGGCCCTCGCCCCATTGCTGTTGGTTTATGCCTTAGAGGACTCGGACGCTCGCATTTGTAAAGCACGGTGTTTTCCTCCGCCTCCTGCTAGCCTGTTGCCCTTCCCCCATGGGAGCCTGCACAGATCATGCAGTAGACAGGGAGGGAATGCAGGTCATGTGCAATACACAAACGCCCACTGTAGTACTATTTTGCTCACTTACAGTACCGTACTGTAGGTTGCATTTAGCGTAAAGAATCGCTCCTGCAGATGTACTTTGATTTATGTGAAACCTGTGTGCATCCTTCCATTGGATGTACTGTATTGGAGAGAAAAAAAAAAATGTTAAAGTGAATGTCACGGGAACACATTAAAAATAAGGTTGGCACTTCCTTCCCATTGGTGTTGGTTTACAGTATGCCGTAGTGTACTCGGACGCTCATGTACTGTAATTGCATTTCAAAGGCACAGTATTTTCCATCGTCTCCCCCCTACCCCCATCGCCCTTCCCCCCTGGGGGCCTGCACAGGGAGGAAATTCAGGTCCTGTGCAATGCACAAACGCTGAAGATCTACAGTACTGTTTTGCTTAGTTGGTAGCGTCAGAATACACTCATTTCATTCACGCTGTTTGGGTGCATTTAGCGTAAAGAATCGCTCCTGCAGATGTACTTTGATTTATGTGAAACCTGTGTGCATCCTTCCATTGACTGTCTTACAATGTAAATAAAATAATACAGTGCATTATTACAGAAAAAAAAAAAAAAAGAAAGAAAGCACATCATGTCTCGAACCCTGGACCCCCAGTGAGGGAGGTGGGAGCCTTCACCCCTAGCCCACGACGCCTCATGAGAGATTTCTAATTTCATGTGTGAAAGTACTGCAAACAGCGCCCGGCCCCCGCCCCATTGCTGTTGGTTTATGCCTTAGAGGACTCGGACGCTCGCATTTGTAAAGCACGGTGTTTTCCTCCGCCTTCTGCTAGCCTGTTGCCCTTCCCCCATGGGAGCCTGCACAGATCATGCAGTAGACAGGGAGGGAATGCAGGTCATGTGCAATACACAAACGCCCACTGTAGTACTATTTTGCTCACTTACAGTACCGTACTGTAGGTTGCATTTAGCGTAAAGAATCGCTCCTGCAGATGTACTTTGATTTATGTGAAACCTGTGTGCATCCTTCCATTGGATGTACTGTATTGGAGAGAAAAAAAAAATGTTAAAGTGAATGTCACGGGAACACATTAAAAATAAGGTTGGCACTTCCTTCCCATTGGTGTTGGTTTACAGTATGCCGTAGTGTACTCGGACGCTCATGTACTGTAATTGCATTTCAAAGGCACAGTATTTTCCATCGTCTCCGCCCCTACCCCCATCGCCCTTCCCCCCTGGGGGCCTGCACAGGGAGGAAATTCAGGTCCTGTGCAATGCACAAACGCTGAAGATCTACAGTACTGTTTTGCTTAGTTGGTAGCGTCAGAATACACTCATTTCATTCACGCTGTTTGGGTGCATTTAGCGTAAAGAATCGCTCCTGCAGATGTACTTTGATTTATGTGAAACCTGTGTGCATCCTTCCATTGACTGTCTTACAATGTAAATAAAATAATACAGTGCATTATTACAGAAAAAAAAAAAAAAAAGAAAGAAAGCACATCATGTCTCGAACCCTGGACCCCCAGTGAGGGAGGTGGGAGCCTTCACCCCTAGCCCACGACGCCTCATGAGAGATTTCTAATTTCATGTGTGAAAGTACTGCAAACAGCGCCCGGCCCCCGCCCCATTGCTGTTGGTTTATGCCTTAGAGGACTCGGACGCTCGCATTTGTAAAGCACGGTGTTTTCCTCCGCCTTCTGCTAGTCCTCCATTCCCATTATGCATTAGCGAACTCAGACGCTCATATATTTTAAAAGCACGGTGTTTATACATTGTACTGTACATTCTTCCTTTTACACAATTACTGTAGTTGCGTCTCCATACACATACAGTACTGTACTCCATACTTTTTCCACCGCCTCCCGTTACGCCTACAGTATTGCCAGAGCTGTAGATCAATCCGCCGCTATACTGTACGATCGAAAGTACTGGATTAGTGGAGCATTAGCCACACAGTGGTGGAGATGTGTAATGCATGATGAGTATCTAGATCGTCTCAACGCGCCTGCCTGTGATTAAACTCAGCTATCGCCTTAGCGTGGCTAAACGCCCGTCTCGGCGGAGAAACAGTCAAGATAAAGGTGGCTACATCTGTACATTTCGAATTCATGCCATATGGCTTCACGGGTAATGAGTAAAGTGTATAGTTTTGACCTAATCTAAGTGGTCTTTCTATGACAAAATTCGTATACTGACCTCCTCTTCCGGTCCCATTAATACAGAACATCTGTACTGGTCAGGAGAAACGGGTGTCAGACTATTCAGTGTCTGCAGCCTTTCTAATCTTTCTCTCATGATTAATAGACCAGAACATTCCTAATATTTTCTCATATTTTTGGATCGTAGATGGGTAATTGTTTTAATTTAGATTAATAAATATATGTTTTAACATAATCTTTTTTCAATTGAAGAATTTCTCTTCCTTTCCAAGAGTACGCCCACACAAGAGCTTTCTCTCTCTCCCCTTGTTAGTACAAAAACAAGGTCTGTAAGGTCTCTGTACAGACTCCTCAAAGTACGTGTACAACTCTTTCACTGCGCCTCATTGGGGCACACACAGTAAAGACATTTTGACCCATGGGTTACACAATGCAAAGAAATAAGAGAGCAAGATCATGCCATCTATCTGCTTTAGGAACAAGAAACCAATTGTCTGCTTTTAGAGTGGTAGAGATATCAGTGACTTGTACACATTGATATGCCAAGTTTTGATCACTATAAATATACTACATTTTTCAACAGAGACACTAGTAAAATCCCATATTTCAAGCTTTCCCATACTGATGAAACAGACACATGGTCACCCGTACAACCCATTTTGTTGTGCATATCATCTTTGCCCTTACGGATTCTGTAATATGAGAAAGATGGATAGACATTTCAAAAACATATACAGTGGTGATGCAGCGTTCCTCCAGCAGAGCAGCCAAAGAAGGCAAGTTCAATGATCAACCAGCAATTACAAATTTCAAAGCACTGAAACAGTTTAATCTCTTTGAGATACAAAATCATTGATTACATCTCTCCACTAAGCTGAAAAGGGAATAGAGTGGATCTATTTTTGAAACTTGAAAGATGATGAATTTTTAAAAGCAACATAAGCTTCCCTAAAGGGCCATGGGGCCTGTTTATCAAAATCATGTAAAAATAGCTATTCCGCAATATTAAGGCAATATTTTTGTCAAGGCTATTTAACAATTGGCTAAAGTATTAGTCTATGGCCACTATACTGCATTGTGGTAGGTAAACAGATCTACTCAGTTCTTCCTCCTGTCAAGTTATTAGAATAAAGCTTTCATCTCTGTAATAAGCAAGTGGCAAAAACATTCTCATTGGAGATGTTTTCTTCAGGGCAGCCTCTTACTGGAACCTCTGTCCTGTCATGAATAGGATCAGAAATTGATATGAAAATGTCTTACTGTAATACTGTAATCAATGGCGATTATCTATTGTTTCTACAGAGAAACTTCTTTATATGTTGTCACAGATTGGTTTTCATTGTTAGGTTGGATACTATGGGGGAAATTTACTAAGCTCCCGATTTTGACCGAGATGCCGTTTTTTCATCAAAGTGTCATCTCGGTAATTTACTAAACACTAATCACGGCAGAGATGAGGGCATTCGTAATTTTTTGCAAGTCCAAGTAAAAAATTACGAATGAATACACCATCGGTCAAAACGCGGCTGTTTAAGTATGAATCTCGGTCATTTACTAAGAAGTGCAAAGCAAAAAACAAACAAACACTGCCGTGAAAAATTACAACTCGTAAAAAAGTGCTAAAAAAAACAGACCTTTTTTTTTTATTCGTGATTGGATAGGCATGCACGGATCCATGAGATCCGTGCATGTATATCAGTGGGAAGGGGTGGGAAAGTGCTTATTTTTTCAAAAAAAATTGCGTGGGGTCCCCCCTCCTAAGCATAACCAGCCTCGGGCTCTTTGAGCCGATCCTGGTTGCAGAAATATGGGAAAAAAAATGACAGGGGTTCCCCCATATTTAAGCAACCAGCATCGGGCTCTGCGCCTGGTCCTGGTCCCAAAAATACGGGGGACAAAAAGAGTAGGGGTCCCCCGTATTTTTAAAACCAGCACCAGGCTCCACTAGCTGGACAGATAATGCCACAGCCGGGGGTCACTTTTATATAGTGCCCTGCGGCCGTGGCATCAAAAATCCAACTAGTCACTCCTGGCCGGGGTACCCTGGGGGAGTGGGGACCCCTTCAATCAAGGGGTCCCCCCCCCCAGCCACCCAAGGGCCAGGGGTGAAGCCCGAGGCTGTCCCCCCCCATCCAATGGGCTGCGGATGGGGAGGCTGATAGCCTTTGTTGTAAAAGAAAAGATATTGTTTTTAGTAGCAGTACTACAAGGCCCAGCAAGCCTCCCCCGCATGCTGGTACTTGGAGAACCACAAGTACCAGCATGCGACGGAAAAACGGGCCCGCTGGTACCTGTAGTACTACTACTAAAAAAATACCCAAAAAAAGACAAGACACACACACCGTGAAAGTATAATTTTATTACATACATACACACATACATACATACTTACCTTAAGTTCCCACGCAGGTCGGTCCTCTTCTCCAGTAGAATCCAAGGGGTACCTGTTGAAGAAATTATACTCACGAGATCCAGGGGTCCAGGCTCCTCGGGAAATCCAGGGGTAATCCACGTACTTGAAAAAAATAACAAAACGGTATCCCGACCACGAACTAAAAGGGGACCCATGTTTGCACATGGGTCACCTTTCCACGAATGCCAGAAACCCACTTTGACTTCTGTCTAAGTGGGTTTCTTCAGCCAATCAGGGAACGCCACGTTGTAGCACTCTCCTGATCAGCTGTGTGCTCCTGTCCTCACTGACAGGCAGCACACGGCAGTGTTACAATGTAGCGCCTATGCGCTACATTGTAACCAATGCTGGGAACTTTCTGCTCAGCGGTGACGTCACTTTAGGTCAACCGCAGGGCAGAAAGTTCCCATCATTGGTTACAATGGAGCGCATAGGCGCTACATTGTAACACTGCCGTGTGCTGCCTGTCAGTGAGGACAGGAGCACACAGCTGATCAGGAGAGTGCTACAACGTGGCGCTCCCTGATTGGCTGAAGA
This sequence comes from Pseudophryne corroboree, assembly GCF_028390025.1. Lineage (NCBI taxonomy): Eukaryota > Metazoa > Chordata > Amphibia > Anura > Myobatrachidae > Pseudophryne > Pseudophryne corroboree. The sequence continues at coordinate 457,348,615 of NC_086447.1, read as the reverse complement.
AACCCACTTAGACAGAAGTCAAAGTGGGTTTCTGGCATTCGTGGAAAGGTGACCCATGTGCAAACATGGGTCCCCTTTTAGTTCGTGGTCGGGACACCGTTTTGTTATTTTTTTCAAGTACGTGGATTACCCCTGGATTTCCCGAGGAGCCTGGACCCCTGGATCTCGTGAGTATAATTTCTTCAACAGGTACCCCTTGGATTCTACTGGAGAAGAGGACCGACCTGCGTGGGAACTTAAGGTAAGTATGTATGTATGTGTGTATGTATGTATGTAATAAAATTATACTTTCACGGTGTGTGTGTCTTGTCTTTTTTTGGGTATTTTTTTAGTAGTAGTACTACAGGTACCAGCGGGCCCGTTTTTCCGTCGCATGCTGGTACTTGTGGTTCTCCAAGTACCAGCATGCGGGGGAGGCTTGCTGGGCCTTGTAGTACTGCTACTAAAAACAATATCTTTTCTTTTACAACAAAGGCTATCAGCCTCCCCATCCGCAGCCCATTGGATGGGGGGGGACAGCCTCGGGCTTCACCCCTGGCCCTTGGGTGGCTGGGGGGGGGGGGGCCTTGATTGAAGGGGTCCCCACTCCCCCAGGGTACCCCGGCCAGGGGTGACTAGTTGGATTTTTGATGCCACGGCCGCAGGGCACTATATAAAAGTGACCCCCGGCTGTGGCATTATCTGTCCAGCTAGTGGAGCCCGGTGCTGGTTTTAAAAATACGGGGGACCCCTACTCTTTTTGTCCCCCGTATTTTTGGGACCAGGACCAGGCGCAGAGCCCGATGCTGGTTGCTTAAATATGGGGGAACCCCTGTCATTTTTTTCCCCATATTTTTGCAACCAGGATCGGCTCAAAGAGCCCGAGGCTGGTTATGCTTAGGAGGGGGGACCCCACGCATATTTTTTTATTATTTTACAGTGTTTAATAAAAAAAAAAAAAAAAAAATAAACCCCAGCACGGATCACACAGATCCGGCCGAGATTGATTGTAAAAAAAGTCGGCAGTGTTTTGCTAATCACTGCCGTAAAAATAGAAAAAAACCCACGAATGACATCGACATCGGAACAAAAGAAAAACCCGAATACGACAGCTTAGTAAATTAGTCGTAATCAATTCAAAAAGTTGCAGTTTTACACTTTCGATGTCATTCGTGATTGAACTTTGACCTGAAACGGGAAAATACGAATCTTAGTAAATTTACCCCTATGTCTGTTCTGTGGTGTGGTGTGCTGTATACCACATGGGTCTGATTCATATGTGGTTGGAGTAGCTATTACTGTTGCTTACATGGAAGCAGCAGTGATAGCACTAATATGGTAATGCAGCAGAAGCTGTCATACCTCATGCAAGCATCCTTGATCCTAGGATGCAGCATAAGATCAACTGTGACACCATTGGCTGGGAGCATGACCCTGGTCAAAAGTGACCAACACAGTCAGGTGTCTCCAACAACTTCCCCAACTCTAGCTTCTTGTTCTAAGGGGTTTATTATCAAAACCTGGTACTTCTGATTGTTTATGCCCAACATTTGAAAGGGCAATACTTTTACTAGCAAATCATTGCTAATACAATTATTGGCCCTCATTCCGAGTTGTTCGCTCGTTCTTTTTCATCGCATCGCAGTGAAAATCCGCTTAGTACGCATGCGCAAAGTTCGCACTGCGACTGCGCCAAGTAACTTTACTATGAAGAAAGTATTTTTACTCACGGCTTTTTCTTCGCTCCGGCGATCGTAATGTGATTGACAGGAAATGGGTGTTACTGGGCGGAAACACGGCGTTTCAGGGGCGTGTGGCTGAAAACGCTACCGTTTCCGGAAAAAACGCAGGAGTGGCCGGAGAAACGGTGGGAGTGCCTGGGCGAACGCTGGGTGTGTTTGTGACGTCAACCAGGAACGACAAGCACTGAAATGATCGCACAGGCAGAGTAAGTCTGGAGCTACTCAGAAACTGCTAAGTAGTTAGTAATCGCAATATTGCGAATACATCGGTCGCAATTTTAAGAAGCTAAGATTCACTCCCAGTAGGCGGCGGCTTAGCGTGTGTAACTCTGCTAAATTCGCCTTGCGACCGATCAACTCGGAATGAGGGCCATTGTCCTTTTACATTTTGGACATGGAGATCAGAAGCGCTGGGATGCACAACCCAATGCCTTGTAAATAGAAAGGTGACTAGTGTCATTTCCAAAACAGACATACCCATAACCAAAAATAACTCTGAGGATGATGAACAAACTGTGCGTTCACAGAAGACTTCAGAGGAGAAAAAGGCATTGATGAGTGGCATGTTTGTGTCAGACAGATCACATCTGAAAATGTGATCAATTCTGGGCAGCATTCTACCACAATATCTAAATCATCTGAAAATGTGAGGATGAGTAGTACTGAGGAAGATTTAGAAATTGAGGATAGAAATTTTGATTTTATTAATCTGCAACAGATTGATGGTGATAATAATTAGAGATGAGCGCCGGAAATTTTTCGGGTTTTGTGTTTTGGTTTTGGGTTCGGTTCCGCGGCCGTGTTTTGGGTTCGACCGCGTTTTGGCAAAACCTCACCGAATTTTTTTTGTCGGATTCGGGTGTGTTTTGGATTCGGGTGTTTTTTTCAAAAAACCCTAAAAAACAGCTTAAATCATAGAATTTGGGGGTCATTTTGATCCCAAAGTATTATTAACCTCAAAAACCATAATTTACACTCATTTTCAGTCTATTCTGAATACCTCACACCTCACAATATTATTTTTAGTCCTAAAATTTGCACCGAGGTCGCTGTGTGAGTAAGATAAGCGACCCTAGTGGCCGACACAAACACCGGGCCCATCTAGGAGTGGCACTGCAGTGTCACGCAGGATGTCCCTTCCAAAAAACCCTCCCCAAACAGCACATGACGCAAAGAAAAATAGAGGCGCAATGAGGTAGCTGACTGTGTGAGTAAGATAAGCGACCCTAGTGGCCGACACAAACACCGGGCCCATCTAGGAGTGGCACTGCAGTGTCACGCAGGATGTCCCTTCCAAAAAACCCTCCCCAAACAGCACATGACGCAAAGAAAAAAAGAGGCGCAATGAGGTAGCTGACTGTGTGAGTAAGATAAGCGACCCTAGTGGCCGACACAAACACCGGGCCCATCTAGGAGTGGCACTGCAGTGTCACGCAGGATGGCCCTTCCAAAAAACCCTCCCCAAACAGCACATGACGCAAAGAAAAAAAGAGGCGCAATGAGGTAGCTGACTGTGTGAGTAAGATAAGCGACCCTAGTGGCCGACACAAACACCGGGCCCATCTAGGAGTGGCACTGCAGTGTCACGCAGGATGGCCCTTCCAAAAAACCCTCCCCAAACAGCACATGACGCAAAGAAAAAAAGAGGCGCAATGAGGTAGCTGACTGTGTGAGTAAGATAAGCGACCCTAGTGGCCGACACAAACACCGGGCCCATCTAGGAGTGGCACTGCAGTGTCACGCAGGATGGCCCTTCCAAAAAACCCTCCCCAAACAGCACATGACGCAAAGAAAAATAAAAGAAAAAAGAGGTGCAAGATGGAATTGTCCTTGGGCCCTCCCACCCACCCTTATGTTGTATAAACAGGACATGCACACTTTAACCAACCCATCATTTCAGTGACAGGGTCTGCCACACGACTGTGACTGATATGACGGGTTGGTTTGGACCCCCCCCAAAAAAGAAGCAATTAATCTCTCCTTGCACAAACTGGCTCTACAGAGGCAAGATGTCCACCTCATCATCATCCTCCGATATATCACCGTGTACATCCCGCTCCTCACAGATTATCAATTCGTCCCCACTGGAATCCACCATCTCAGCTCCCTGTGTACTTTGTGGAGGCAATTGCTGCTGGTCAATGTCTCCGCGGAGGAATTGATTATAATTAATTTTAATGAACATCATCTTCTCCACATTTTCTGGATGTAACCTCGTACGCCGATTGCTGACAAGGTGAGCGGCGGCACTAAACACTCTTTCGGAGTACACACTTGTGGGAGGGCAACTTAGGTAGAATAAAGCCAGTTTGTGCAAGGGCCTCCAAATTGCCTCTTTTTCCTGCCAGTATAAGTACGGACTGTGTGACGTGCCTACTTGGATGCGGTCACTCATATAATCCTCCACCATTCTTTCAATGTTGAGAGAATCATATGCAGTGACAGTAGACGACATGTCCGTAATCGTTGTCAGGTCCTTCAGTCCGGACCAGATGTCAGCATCAGCAGTCGCTCCAGACTGCCCTGCATCACCGCCAGCGGGTGGGCTCGGAATTCTGAGCCTTTTCCTCGCACCCCCAGTTGCGGGAGAATGTGAAGGAGGAGATGTTGACAGGTCGCGTTCCGCTTGACTTGACAATTTTCTCACCAGCAGGTCTTTCAACCCCAGCAGACTTGTGTGTGCCGGAAAGAGAGATCCAAGGTAGGTTTTAAATCTAGGATCGAGCACGGTGGCCAAAATGTAGTGCTCTGATTTCAACAGATTGACCACCCGTGAATCCTTGTTAAGCGAATTAAGGGCTCCATCCACAAGTCCCACATGCCTAGCGGAATCGCTCCGTGTTAGCTCCTCCTTCAATGTCTCCAGCTTCTTCTGCAAAAGCCTGATGAGGGGAATGACCTGACTCAGGCTGGCAGTGTCTGAACTGACTTCACGTGTGGCAAATTCAAAGGGCATCAGAACCTTGCACAACGTTGAAATCATTCTCCACTGCACTTGAGACAGGTGCATTCCACCTCCTATATCGTGCTCAATTGTATAGGCTTGAATGGCCTTTTGCTGCTCCTCCAACCTCTGAAGCATATAGAGGGTTGAATTCCACCTCGTTACCACTTCTTGCTTCAGATGATGGCAGGGCAGGTTCAGTAGTTTTTGGTGGTGCTCCAGTCTTCTGTACGTGGTGCCTGTACGCCGAAAGTGTCCCGCAATTCTTCTGGCCACCGACAGCATCTCTTGCACGCCCCTGTCGTTTTTTAAAAAATTCTGCACCACCAAATTCAAGGTATGTGCAAAACATGGGACGTGCTGGAATTTGCCCATATTTAATGCACACACAATATTGCTGGCGTTGTCCGATGCCACAAATCCACAGGAGAGTCCAATTGGGGTAAGCCATTCTGCGATGATCTTCCTCAGTTGCCGTAAGAGGTTTTTAGCTGTGTGCGTATTCTGGAAAGCGGTGATACAAAGCGTAGCCTGCCTAGGAAAGAGTTGGCGTTTGCGAGATGCTGCTACTGGTGCCGCCGCTGCTCTTCTTGCGGCGGGAGTCCATACATCTACCCAGTGGGCTGTTACAGTCATATAGTCCTGACCCTGCCCTGCTCCACTTGTCCACATGTCCGTGGTTAAGTGGACATTGGGTACAACTGCATTTTTTAGGACACTGGTGAGTCTTTTTCTGACGTCCGTGTACATTCTCGGTATCGCCTGCCTACAGAAGTGGAACCTAGATGGTATTTGGTAACGGGGGCACACTGCCTCAATAAATTGTCTAGTTCCCTGTGAACTAACGGCGGATACCGGACGCACGTCTAACACCAACATAGTTGTCAAGGCCTCAGTTATCCGCTTTACAGCAGGATGACTGCTGTGATATTTCATCTTCCTCGCAAAGGACTGTTGGACAGTCAATTGCTTACTGGAAGTAGTACAAGTGGGCTTACGACTTCCCCTCTGGGATGACCATCGACTCCCAGCAGCAACAACAGCAGCGCCAGCAGCAGTAGGCGTTACACGCAAGGATGCATCGGAGGAATCCCAGGCAGGAGAGGACTCGTCAGAATTGCCAGTGACATGGCCTGCAGGACTATTGGCATTCCTGGGGAAGGAGGAAATTGACACTGAGGGAGTTGGTGGGGTGGTTTGCGTGAGCTTGGTTACAAGAGGAAGGGATTTACTGGTCAGTGGACTGCTTCCGCTGTCGCCCAAAGTTTTTGAACTTGTCACTGACTTATTATGAATGCGCTGCAGGTGACGTATAAGGGAGGATGTTCCGAGGTGGTTAACGTCCTTACCCCTACTTATTACAGCTTGACAAAGGGAACACACGGCTTGACAAATGTTGTCCGCATTTCTGGTGAAATACTTCCACACCGAAGAGCTGATTTTTTTGGTATTTTCACCAGGCATGTCAACGGCCATATTCCTCCCACGGACAACAGGTGTCTCCCCGGGTGCCTGACTTAAACAAACCACCTCACCATCAGAATCCTCCTGGTCAATTTCCTCCCCAGCGCCAGCAACACCCATATCCTCCTCATCCTGGTGTACTTCAACACTGACATCTTCAATCTGACTATCAGGAACTGGACTGCGGGTGCTCCTTCCAGCACTTGCAGGGGGCGTGCAAATGGTGGAAGGCGCATGCTCTTCACGTCCAGTGTTGGGAAGGTCAGGCATCGCAACCGACACAATTGGACTCTCCTTGTGGATTTGGGATTTCGAAGAACGCACAGTTCTTTGCGGTGCTTTTGCCAGCTTGAGTCTTTTCAGTTTTCTAGCGAGAGGCTGAGTGCTTCCATCCTCATGTGAAGCTGAACCACTAGCCATGAACATAGGCCAGGGCCTCAGCCGTTCCTTGCCACTCCGTGTGGTAAATGGCATATTGGCAAGTTTACGCTTCTCCTCCGACAATTTTATTTTAGGTTTTGGAGTCCTTTTTTTACTGATATTTGGTGTTTTGGATTTGACATGCTCTGTACTATGACATTGGGCATCGGCCTTGGCAGACGACGTTGCTGGCATTTCATCGTCTCGGCCGTGACTAGTGGCAGCAGCTTCAGCACGAGGTGGAAGTGGATCTTGATCTTTCCCTAATTTTGGAACCTCAACATTTTTGTTCTCCATATTTTAATAGGCACAACTAAAAGGCACCTCAGGTAAACAATGGAGATGGATGGATACTAGTATACAATTATGGATGGACTGCCGAGTGCCGACACAGAGGTAGCTACAGCCGTGGACTATTGTACTGTACTGTGTCTGCTGCTAATATAGACTGGATGATAATGAGATGTAGTATGTATGTATAAAGAAGAAAGAAAAAAAAACACGGGTAGGTGGTATACAATTATGGATGGACTGCCGAGTGCCGACACAGAGGTAGCTACAGCCGTGGACTACCGTACTGTGTCTGCTGCTAATATAGACTGGTTGATAATGAGATGTAGTATGTATAAAGAAGAAAGAAAAAAAAACCACGGGTAGGTGGTATACAATTATGGACGGACTGCCGAGTGCCGACACAGAGGTAGCTACAGCCGTGGACTACCGTACTGTGTCTGCTGCTAATATAGACTGGTTGATAATGAGATGTAGTATGTATAAAGAAGAAAGAAAAAAAAAAACCACGGGTAGGTGGTATACAATTATGGACGGACTGCCGAGTGCTAACACAGAGGTAGCTACAGCCGTGGACTACTGTACTGTGTCTGCTGCTAATATAGACTGGTTGATAAAGAGATGTAGTATGTATGTATAAAGAAGAAAGAAAAAAAAACCACGGGTAGGTGGTATACAATTATGGACGGACTGCCGAGTGCCGACACAGAGGTAGCTACAGCCGTGGACTACCGTACTGTACTGTGTCTGCTGCTAATATAGACTGGTTGATAAAGAGATGTAGTATGTATGTATAAAGAAGAAGAAGAAAAAACCACGGGTAGGTGGTATACAATTATGGATGGACTGCCGAGTGCCGACACAGAGGTAGCTACAGCCGTGGACTACTGTACTGTGTCTGCTGCTAATATAGACTGGTTGATAAAGAGATGTAGTATGTATGTATAAAGAAGAAAGAAAAAAAAACCACGGGTAGGTGGTATACAATTATGGACGGACTGCCGAGTGCCGACACAGAGGTAGCTACAGCCGTGGACTACCGTACTGTACTGTGTCTGCTGCTAATATAGACTGGTTGATAAAGAGATGTAGTATGTATGTATAAAGAAGAAAGAAAAAAAAACACGGGTAGGTGGTATACAATTATGGATGGACTGCCGAGTGCCGACACAGAGGTAGCTACAGCCGTGGACTACTGTACTGTGTCTGCTGCTAATATAGACTGGTTGATAAAGAGATGTAGTATGTATGTATAAAGAAGAAAGAAAAAAAAGCCACGGGTAGGTGGTATACAATTATGGATGGACTGCCGAGTGCCGACACAGAGGTAGCTACAGCCGTGAACTACCGTACTGTGTCTGCTGCGACTGGATGATAAATAATGATATAAAAAATATATATATATCACTACTGCAGCCGGACAGGTATATATTATATAATGACGGACCTGCTGGACACTGTCTGTCAGCAGAATGAGTTTTTTATAGAATAAAAAAAAAAACACCACACAAGTCACACGACGAGTGTTTAACTTTTTCAGGCAATCACAATATAGTATACTACTAACTATACTGGTGGTCAGTGTGGTCAGGTCACTGGTCAGTCACACTGGCAGTGGCACTCCTGCAGCAAAAGTGTGCACTGTTTAATTTTAATAATATGTACTCCTGGCTCCTGCTATAACCTATAACTGGCACTGCTCCCCAGTCTCCCCCACAATTATAAGCTGTGTGAGCACAGTCAGATATATACATAGATGATGCAGCACACTGGGCTGAGCAGTGCACACAGATATGGTATGTGACTGAGTCACTGTGTATCGTTTTTTTCAGGCAGAGAACGGATTATATTAAATAAAACTGCAATGTCTGGTGGTCACTGTGGTCAGTCACTACTAAACTCTGCACTCTCTACAGTACTCCTAAGCTCCAGTAAATCAAGTGTCTCTGTCTCAAATCAATCTCACTCTCTCTCTTCTAATCTAAATGGAGAGGACGCCAGCCACGTCCTCTCCCTATCAATCTCAATGCACGTGTGAAAATGGCGGCGACGCGCTGCTCCTTATATAGAATCCGAGTCTCGCGAGAATCCGACAGCGTCATGATGACTTTCGGGCGCGCTCGGGTTAACCGAGCAAGGCGGGAAGATCCGAGTCGCTCGGACCCGTGAAAAAAAACATGAAGTTCGGGCGGGTTCGGATTCCGAGGAACCGAACCCGCTCATCTCTAATAATAATGTGTCAGACAATGATGATAACTATGCAGTGTGTGAAAAAGATGAGGATTGTGATTAATGTCTCCAAGTGAGGCTGCCACAGCATCTTCACAAAACACCAATGTCTCTATCTACAATAGTCGAGAGTGTAGCAAGAGGAGATGTCTCCTCAGTGTCTGTGAGAGAAAGTAGGGTGGCGACCTGCTATTTTGTGTCATTCCAGTGCTGTCTTGTGCTGCAACAGTCCAGTGGTGGAGTCTTGTGCTGCATCAGTCCAGTCACAGTGGTGGTGTCCAGTGCTGCCATAACTCCAGTGCTGCTGTATAAGTCCAGTGCAGTGCAGTGGTGCTGTCTTGTGCTGCATCAGTCAAGTGGTGGTGTTCTGTGCTGCCATAGGTCCAGTGGTGGTGTACTGTGCTGCCATAAGTCCAGTGGTACTGCTGTATAAGCCCAGTCCAGTGGTGCTGTGTTGTGCTGCATCAGTCCAGTGGTGGTGTCCTGTGCTGTCATAAGTCCAGTGGTGCTGTCCTGTGCTGCCATAAGTCCAGTGCTGCTGCCGTATAAGTCCAGGGGTACTGCCGTATAAGTCCAGTCCAGCGGTACTGCCGTATAAGTCCAATCCAGTGGTACTGCTGTATAAGTCCAGTTGTACTTCCGTATAAATCCAGTGGCGCTGCCTTTTAAGTCCAAGGGTACTGCCGTATAAGTCCAGCGGTACTGCTGTATAAGTCCAGTCCAGTGGCACTGCCATATAAGTCCAGGGATACTGCCGTATAAGTCCAGGGGTACTGCTGTATAAGTCCAGTCCAGTGGTACTGCCGTATAAGTCCAGGGGTACTGCCGTATAAGTCCAGTCGAGTGGTACTGCCATATAAGTCCAGTCCAGTGGTACTTCCGTATAAGTCCAGTCAAGTGGTACTGCCGTATAAGTCCAGTCCAGTGGTATTGCCATATAAGCCCAATGGTGCTGCCATATAACTCCGTATAATCCCAGTCCAGTGGTACTGCTATATAAATCCAGGGGTACTGCTGTATAAATCCAGGGGTTCTGTTGTATAAATCCAGTGGTCCTGCCATATAAGTCATGGGGGACTGCAGTATAAGTCCAGTCTAGTGGCACAGCTGTATAATTTCAGAGGTACTGCCGTATAAGTCCACCAATATTGTGCATGCATTACATCTGTGCAAATTCCAGCATGTCCCATGTTTTGCACATACAATTAATTTGGTGGTGCAGTATTTTATGAAAAATGACAGGGGTGTGCAGGAGAAAAATTGCGAGCCACTTTCGACATTCAGCCACTGCATGCCACTCCTAGATGGACCAGCTGTTTGTGCCACACACTGTTTGGGGCCTAGTTTTTAAAAACACCATCCTGTCTGACACTGGAGTGAAACTCCTAGATGGGCCAGGTGTTTGTGCCGCACACTTGTGTTGCTTAGCTTAGTCATCCAGCTACCTCATTGCACCTCTTTTTCTTCTTTGTATGATGAGCTGTTTGGGGCCTAGTTTTTAAAAATGCCATCCTGACACTGCAGTGCCACTCCTAGATGGGCCAGGTGTTTGTGCCGCACACTTGTGTCGCTTACCTTAGTCCTCCAGCAACCTCAGTGCACCTCTTTTTTTCTTTGCATCATGTGCTGTTTGGGGCCTAGTTTTTAAAAGTGCCATCCTGTCTGACACTGCAGTGCCACTCCTAGATGGGCCAGGTATTTGTGCCACACACTTGTGCTTCTTAGCAAAGTAATCCAGCTACCTTGGTTCAACCTTTTGGCCTAAAAACAGTATTGTGAGGTGTGAAGTGTTCAGAATAGACTGGAAATTAGTGGAAATGAATGGTATTTAGGTTAATAATACTGTAGGATCAAAATTACCTCCAAATTCTGTGATTTTAGCTGTTTTTATGGGTTGTTGTTTTTTTTCCAAAAATCATCCAGATCCAAAACCAAACCCCAAAAGGGTGGTTTTGGCAAAACCAATCCAGATCCAAAACACGAGCGGGGATCCAGATCCAAACACAAAACACAAAAAGTGCCTGCCGCACATCTCTACTATATAGGTTTTAAAACTGATATTAAACTGCTGTGTGCTTACAGTATGCCACTTTTCTATCACTAAGTTCAGACAGCCTGCTCTCGGCACCCTTTGTGCAACATTGAGGAAAAACATAAAATATTCAAAGTTTTCAGGTTTTCATTTATAAAATTGAATGTAAATTACTATAAATAAACAGTAATAATATTAATAGGAATGTAGGAACTAAAAAAATACAAATTACATGATTTTGTATATTTTTGCTATTTTTAATGAAAACTAATACAAGGAATTTTGGGCTAAGCCAAAATCAAAGCTAAAACACGATAATGGTTTTAGAGTCAAAACCAAAACCAAAACACAGGGGCCCATGCTTATCTCACAGTATATTTATGGTTTATGATACAAATAAAACACAAAAAATGTACAATCTCAGAAGTGTATGTTAAGATCATTAAGAAAAAGAAAAATAATAGGGCCACCGCCAGACAGAGCATTTAACTGTGTTCAAATACCCCTATTGGTCTTTAAAGTGCATCTATGGGTGTACAGTAGTCTCACTTTCCAGTTTGTTAAATGTATCTGTAAATGTAGTCAACAGAACCATTTATGGGATTATGAACTCAAATGCAAATGTGAATAGAGATGAGCAGTTAGGATTACCTTAAATCTGAACCACTCCGAACTTGGGGATCTGAGTCAAATCAAAATCCTGGTTCAGATTGTCCCACCAGGCTCAGATTTCAAATTGAAGTCGGAGTTTAGCTCTGGAGTTTAGGCCTAAAAATCAGCATCCTCTGTTCATTTTTGCCTGCTACACCTCACTCCACATCAGAGTCTAACCTGGAGTACTGACGTGACAAGGTCTGATCACCTGACCATGAGCTATCCAATCCTGTTCCAGCCTGAGACTCCATGAATCATCTGACTCTATTCACCAATCACCAAGGACCAAGAGGTATAAGTGGAGAGACCTGTGTTTCAGAAGCTGCCAGTACATTGAGTCACACAGCTCAGTGTGAGCTTAGTAGCTGAGCTCCCTAAGAGATAACACTAATTACCTTAGTTCCTGTAAACCTCTGCTCTTTTGCTACCCAGTCCAGATTAGAGTTGTGTTACCAGTTATACCAGTACCCAGCCCGGTTCACAGTGCATTACCAGTTATATCGGTACCCAGCCCGATTCACAGTGCGCTACCAGTTATACTGGTACTCACCCCAGTTCGCAGTGCATTAACAGTTATACTGGTACCCAGCCAGATTCACAGTGCGCTACCAGTTATACTGGTACTCAGCCCGGTTCACAGTGCATTAACAGTTATACCGGTACCTACAGATGTGTCCTGATATATCGTTGATGCGTACCGCATAGCGGGCGCCATGGAACTCGCACCAGCTCCTTGCGCTATAGCTCAGTTCACAGTGCATTACCAGTTATACCGGTACCCAGCCCAGTTCACAGTGCATTACGAGTTATACCAGTACCCAGCCCAGCTCACAGAGCGCTACAGTCATATCCGGTAACCAGCCTGGTTCAGTCATATCCGGAACCCAGCACGGGTAAACTCAGATACGGTAACCAGACCGGTTTGGTCAGAAATTTGGTAATCATCCCGATTCAGTCATATCCAGTAACCAGCCCAGTCCAGCAGCGTATCATCAGCCGAACCCTGTTCATCATTGTAGTAGTTCATTTCCACCAATACATTCACCATCCTGCAATCAACACCAAGTCCCTGGTGTTCCAGTGGTCAGGATACTGCTAGCTCCGCCAAGGCTCGGGTTTGACTCCCGGTCAGGGATTTCTTCTTGCAGCTTCTTCACACTGTTTCCCACAGTCCAGTCAATTACACACATAGTCATGAGCATCTGTCTGAGTATGGCCTCCAATGTGAGCGATGCAGCATCTTTATATGCAACCACTATCAGCAACACTCCACTGTCACTCCAATAACACTCCAATACTATGTTACATCTGCATCTGATTAGCCAACCCCCTGTAACCAACCAAAAATGACCAACACATCTCTTACACTCCTTTGTGATTGTGCATCTGAATCTGTGCTGCAACTCCCAATACAGCCCATTATGAAAAGAAAAGTGGTACAAGATGGAATTGTGCTTGGGCACTCCCACCAACTTTTATGTTGGATGTTAAAAGGACATTCACAGTTTAACAAAACAAGCATGTCAGCAACAGGGACTGCCATTTTTTGTGGCTGAAGTGTTTGGTTTGTTTTGGGCCCCAACCAACCAATTTTTTGGAAGTACTACTTCCGATCACTAATAAGGTGACTTATGATGATGAATGTGTTAATTACATTATAATCTTGTAAAATAAATTTCATGAATTCACAGCAAATTATGTAACATAGAGGAGATGCCTAGATGGTTATCGTCCCTACCTCTACTAACTTTGCCTTCACAAATGGACCAGATGTCTTCATAAATATTGCCAAGATTTGGGTAAAAATAATCCCACACCCTATTTCCTGGGCATAGACTATTTTTGTCTTATGCCCAGGAATGACAATCACTTTTTTGTATCAAGGGCAAGAACTGCAGCCACTGGTGGCTGAAATACACAAACAATATCATCAACATCCTCATGCTCAGTGTCAGATAGTAGTAGTACACATATATATCCCCCTCATCCTATTCCACTTCCACACAAGCATCCTCAATTTCTATTATGCGTTCATCACCATCTTTACTTGTACTTCTCCCCACATGTGTAGCTGATGCAGAAATGGTGGAAGCAGGTGAAAAAGGCTTCTCTATGATGACAGTGTGAGATATGTCAGACTCACACAAAGCTAATGTGGACACCCCTAGACTCTCCTCAGGGATATGTGAAGGGTCTGAAAACACAGTTTGTTCTACTGCCTTGCTGGTTTTAATTTTTTGACACCTCTCCTAGACGCTACGTGAGAAGGTCTTACATTGTCATGAGAGGCAGAAAATGCCTCACTGACCATTTCAGAACCACCACTTATAAACAAAGACCAAGGCCTCAGCCTTTCCTTGCCACTGCAAGTGGTGAATGATATGTTGTCAATTTTATGTATTCTGCACTAAACTTTCCCATTATTAGAGGTGCTTTTTACTTTATCACTGTAATATATATATAGTTTTTTTTATTTCAGATGCCCTGACTTAAACCCTGTATGTCCTTAGGCATTGACTTTAGGATATGATGTTAAAGGACTAATGGCACCGGCAGCTGCTGCAGCGCTAGTATTTGGTTGCTGCTCCAATAGAACAATATGCATTTTTTTAATAGTTCCTCACAAATTACAGCACAAACTTCAAGGAATCACAGTGTTTAAGGATATATGAACAAATGGGTTGAATACATAAAAGTAGTACTAACAATTGAACAATATAATATATATTTTTACTACTTTAAATTACAGCTCAGACTGTGGGGTATCACAGTTCTTATATGTATACAAACAAACAGGGATAATACACAGTAGTAGTGCAAGCAATAGAACAATATATTTTTAATAGTTTTTCGAAAATTACAGTTCAAATTGTGGGCTATCACAGTGCTTATATGTATGCAAACAAATGCAGTGGGGCACAGCACACACAATAATTTGTACAAAAAAAAACTATTTTTTACTTTTTTAACTTTTTATTAATTTTATTGCAAATCATACTGCAGCCACACTGAGTGAAGTGGATGGACAGGTTACACAGCACAATGGAGACAGCACAGCAGCAGCTACTGACTAAACTGTATGGATGGACACAGTACAATGGAGACAGCACAGCCTGGCAGCCATTGACTGGAGTGTATGAGTGGACACAAACAATGGAGACAGCACAGCCCAGCAGCATGGACAGTGAGAAATGGCACCACCCAACCCTGTAACTACTGTACATTATGTGCATAATTTTTGTTAGATAATAAAATGTTATTTATTTTTCATTGATAAGTTTATTTTAAGAACTGCAGATGTTCAGAAAGCTCAGAAAAAGAAAAAAAACATTACAGGCTATTACTGGCTAATGTTCTGCAGATTATGAGACAATTTGAAGATTTTTAGATGTTTTGGTAGAAGCAGTATTCAAATGAGAAACTGTGAGGTTCTGCATGATCCAAGTTTAATAGTTCAGCAATTTTAACTTCTGGCTGTTTATAGGGCTATAATGACACGACAGTCTTGCTTCACTAGTAATAAATGAAGCCTACATCCAAGGGAAGCCAGGAGAATGCCCTTGTTTAGATAGTTCTGGGTTATAACAATAACAAAAGGTAATGTCTAAAAGAAACATTTGGAGGAAATATTTATTATTTATATACTGTACCTATTTAGATATAGCTATATATGTAAAGACAAAATTTATAGAAATGCAATTATGTTTAGTAGCCCTCATCTTGCCTTACAAAAAATCCAAGCAGGAGGCACTCAAAGGCATTGTATGACTGAAACATTGGTATGTATGTGAAATCTAATATAATGATTACATTTTTGCACTGTAAGGTCCTCCTGCTTCTCTTTTTACATATGTTCAAATGCCCAGAGAAGTCTCTTATTATGAGAGGCATACAGGACATACTTGCATACTCTTTTGGAATGTCTAGGAGCCTCACAAATTGTGTGGGATTCTCCCCTACTCCCGGAATTGTAGACCAACTTCCTAGGCCTTGATTATTTTGCAACACTGATATGCTTCATGGCACCACAGCCCCAACTATAACTTCCAGTCCAGGATCTTTAGGAAGGAACCATTGAAAAGTCAGTATGTATGATACATGGTGCACTGGCGTTAGGTTTTATTATTTTTTCTTACATTTAGCTTTGGTATGACCCAGAATTATAGAACATTTTAACATCATGACACAGGTCAAGTTGTGTAATTATGTGATTTTACAGTGCCCCATTAAAAATTCATGATCTGAAAATGTTATATACTGTACTTAGGAAAGAGGAGGTGCTGCACACAGAGGAACACTTTTTCCATTCACAGCAACATTGAGGAAAAGGTGAAACATACTTAAATAGCCTTGAGTGGTGTTTACATTAATGTAGCACAGTCCTGTGCAGTGTGTGAATGGGAACTGGCTAGTATAATAATTTGGTTAGATGGACATTAAAATTTAGAACTACTTAAATGTAAATGCTGTCATTGGTTAGTATCAGTAGCGGATCTTGCTACGGGCACACAGGATTTTTGCCCGGGGCGCAACCTTCCGGAGGGCTCCAACGCCTTCCGGAGGGCGCCGCACCATGACAAGATCCGCTACTGTTTGGCAGTGCCCCCCGCTGTGCCCCCTGCTCTGAAGGAACTAGATGCTACCCATCTAGTTTCCCTTCGTGGAGAGGACCTTTGCTGTGCGGTGCGCGATGACGTCATCACGCACCGCACAGCATTGTGGGACTGGCACAGATTCTAGGGGTCATAATTGACCTCTAGTGTCTATCTATGCTGTGCTATGGGAGAGATGTCATGACGTCTCTCCCATAGATCTGAGAAGCGGTGGCGGCGGAGGTCTGCAGCGGAGGATAGCAGCGGACGAGAATCAGGAGCGGGGATAGTAAGTATTAATTATTATTATTTTTTTATGTAAGCGGCGCAACTCTAAAGGGGCACAACTCTACAGAGGGCACAAATGGGGGCACAACTCTACAGGGGGCACAAATGGGGGCACAACTCTACAGGGGGCGTAACTGACCACGCCCCTGTATGAAACCACGCCCCTATTTTTCCCTTGGGCATCACAAGGGCTAGAACCAGCCCTGTTTAGTATATTACTAGAATTTGCAATAGATGTACAGTATAGTAGTCCTGCAGATGTCCACTAACCTTAAAAAAAGGTGACACATTATCCAAAGAAATATATTCTTATCTTTAAAAACATCTGAGCACACAATTTAAACAAGTACTACAAACTACAAAAACCTGACAATAAATCCAAGCAGCTAGAGACAACATGTGAAGGCTTGGTGTGCCACATGCAGAACACCAGTTGTTCATCAATGCTGTAGGCCCATTATGGAATACTTTTTAAATGTAGCTTACAATTATTATGTTACAAAATTGATGGATCCTAATGTTCCATGCAACTGCTTTGTCACTGCCCTGTTTCCAATCCTAACTGACAATTTCATGGAAAGAGAGATCCAGACAACTTCCATCTGAACAGATTAGGACATATACACTGTATGATAAAACCAGTGTTGGACTGGGGCATGAAGGACCCACCGGGGGAATGCAATGGTAGGGGCCCATATTTGGGGTGTGGCCAGTCTCTAGGGGGGAGTGGGGGTGGCCAGCTGCCACAGAGGCTTGGCTAACCATTAGAGCAGGCATTCCCAACCATGGTCCTCAAGGCACACCAACAGTGCAAGTTTTAGTGATGTCCAGGCTTTAGCACAGGTGACTTAACTAGTAGCTCAGTTATTTTGATTTAACCATCTGTGCTGCAGCCTGGATATCACTAAAACCTGCACTGTTGGTGTGCCTGGAGGACCGTGGTTGGGAATGCCTTCATTAGAGAGTGCATGGTTTGGGCCCCTTGATAAATAGATATAGTAAATGCTGATAGCGCATGCATGAAAATGTACCACATTAATAACTGCAATGCACTATAGAAAATACACCATAGTAGTGTGCAGTATAAGGTAACATTTATAATGTATAATTCAAGAGCACAGTCTGAAACCTGACCCCTAGAGGAGGAGGTGGGGCCCCAGGCAGTAGGGACCACCGGTAGTTTCCCCTGTACCCCTGTGGGCCAGTCCAACCCTGGATAAAACTACCCATTTGCTGCAATACACAGTCAGTCACATAATATGCTAGCATGTGATAGCTTACAAAACATTCCTGTTATGTGTATTGAAATGTGAAGTGAAAAGCAGAGGATGTAATCAATGGTGACACTGGACAGTGAAGTTCGGTAGTGGGGAAACTTTGGTATTGTTTACAGAGAGAAAGATTTGAGGCTCAGGAAAGATGATAAGCTCTCTTTTGGATATTTTGAGCATTTAAGTAGTGCTAGAACATCCATGTGGAAATAGCAAAATGTTTTTCATGCAATATTTAGGGGTTTAGGTCAAGGATGGAGAAGTGCATCATGCACTGTCAGCTGACAATGGAGAGGAAATGAATTAATCAGTTCAGCTAGTGAAAAAGTTTACAGTAAAAAAAAAGAAAAAAGGAAAAGGCCATTAAAAGAGGCTTTAATTTGAGGATGACAGGATGCCAGAGGTAAAGACATTGGAGAGCAGTGGGATAGGTAGAAAGTGTACCAGGAAAGACATTCAGTGGGTGTTATTCAAATGATATATCAGGGCCAATGTCCTTTCTAAAGTGATCCCCGTTATCGCGCATATCGCACCCATAGTAAACAGGTTTAGCTGCGTACAGGGGTAGGGCGCCCTCGCTACCCCCAAATGATGATACCACACCCGTCAGCAGAAACACAATGGGTGTGGAAGGGGGTGAAAAGAATTGAATGCCGCTCAATATGTCACAAAGGGGGTCATTCCGAGTTGATTGCTCGCTGGCAATTTTTTGCAGCGCAGCGATCAGATAGTCGTCACCTATTGGGGAGTCTATTTTAGCTTTGCGAGTGTGCGAACGCTTTTGCAGCTGATGGCACAAAAAAGTTTTTCCCCGTTTCTGAGTAGCTCTGGACTTACTCAGCCACTGTGATCACTTCAGTCTTTTTGGTCCCGGAATTGTCATCAGACACCCGCACTGCAAACGCTTGGGCATGCCTGTGTTTTTTCAAACACTCCCAGAAAACGGTCAGTTGACACCCACAAACACCCTCTTTCTGTCAATCACCTTGCGATCGGCTGTGCGAATGGATTCTTCATTAAATCCATCACCAAGCACCGATCCTCTTTGTACCCGTACGATTCGTCTGCGCAATGCGGTGCATACGCATGCGCAGTTTTGCCGAGATTTTACCTGATCGCAGCACTGCAAAAAGTTGCTAGCGAGCGATCAACTCGGAATGACCCACCAAGACTGATGACATGTTGAAAGCTGCAGAGGGATCCAGAGATCCAGGAGGATTAGTGTCGAGAATATACTCTTAGAGTTTTGTATGGTAGATTCAGTGAAGTGCCCAAAACCTCAATTGAGAAGGGAGTGAGAGGAGATAATTTGATATATGTAGTTACATACAAGCTTCTTGAGTAGTTTGGAAGCAAAAACAGGAGATAAATAAAGTTGTATTTGGAGACAGTGGCTGGGTCAAGAGATTAATTATTGATTGATTGGTTGGTTGATTGGTTGATTGATTAGATGAGCACATTTTTAAAGGAGGATTTCAATATATCAGTAAAGAGAGATTGGTTAAAAAAAAGTGTGCTAAATGAAGCCACTGAGTGTCAGAGAGGAAGTGGATAAATTAAAAATTGGAAAGTAATTAGCATTAGGGTGCCGCATGACATTATGAGATGAGTGCAGGGACTTCCTCAGTTATGGTGGATGGTAAACTAAGAGTGTATTGGGGGCTGTATGAGAAAGTATGTGAGATCTGTCAGTTTCACAGGAGATTACTTGTTGAATGCTGTTGGTTTTGTATTTGATGCATGTGGCAAAGTCATGCACTGTGAAGGAGGAAGGGGAAGTAGTGCAGGTGAACAGAAAGCTGAGTTGACAAAAGAAGCTAGAAGATTGGATGGATATTACATAGGTAAAGTAGGCTTGCTTGACAAGGAAAAGTGCAAAGTTGTAAGGTGAAATCATGAATATGATAAGTTAGTATTAAGGCATTTCAATGTTCATCAGTGCAGGGGTGAATGAGATTTAGATTGCCAGAAACTAATGAACATATGTATTAAAGTTAGTCTGCTTGAAATTCCCTAGATTAGCCTGCTAAAGCCAGAACAGAGTGGTCATTTAAGAGATGAGAAGTTTCAGTGAAAATGAAAAATAGAGCATTAAGATGTCAAAGTGTGCATGTGGATTTAGAAGCAGGGATGGACCATGGGTTTGACTGAAGCTGAAAGAAAGGTAGTTTGTGGGAAAGCAAAATAAGAGAAATGAGTCAAGACATTCTCTAGCCCATACCTCTAGAGCTTCTTACTGTAGCTTCTGTTTTAAGCAAAGTTTTAAATACTTTAGACAAATCAGCCAGCTGTGACATACCAGGTTTTTCTCTTTGTAGACACAAACAATGATTTTTTATATGAGCCTTTACTTTAAGTGTTGACAGTTCAATGCCTTTATTTCATCTAAGTTCATAAAGGTTTAGTACGTTTCACTGTACAAATATGTAGCTAACATCTCAGTCCATTTCTCCAGTGGCCATTTTTCCCATTTAGTGATCCTTTCAAATGCTATCAGATATGCCTTAATGTCATCCGCTGGCATCATTTTCTGCAGAGTGTGCTGCATCACCTGATTCTGTTTTGTCTGTATTGACAGGTTTATCTGTACATGTAACATAATTGCAGTCTACTTCTGGGCATTAGCTACATGGAAAACACCAATTCTTGATGAATAGCAGTGATTTCCAAAATGCTTTTTAACCTCTATTTAGACAGGAAGCAGAATGTGTGTTCCCTAAACATCTAATGATCACAGTACTTGTGGCACTAACATCTCCACAATAAAAAAACAATGTATGTACTGTATCACAAGCTTGCAATTGATTGTCAGAATGTAATTTAAACACGCATCCACGTTTCCATTGTCAATACCTATCACTAGTGTGCAACAAAAACCTAAAAAGTGGCCTTGTAGCAAAATTAAGTGAATGTCAAGCTTAATTTCTGTATTGACTGTTTGTCAGGATCTGTGGTTTGTCTGGATTCGTGGCAGGGCCCTAAGTAATGTTATGTATGAAAAGAGATGTGGAGGTTTCTCCTCATAAAGGAATGGACTTTATTGGTCACAAAATACAAATTTCAGGACACATCAATGGTCTCTGATTCCCAGCAGTGCTGGCAAATATCATTGGCAGAGTGACTGTGGAATGTCTGATGATGTATGTAATAAGATTCCCGGAGGAATAATAACAAGTAACTAGGAGTGGCCTGATGATACAGGAAGGATGCCTTTGAAGGATCTTTGGAAAATACACTGAGCATATAGGTGTCACAGCAGTGATGCAGAGAATGGGGAGGGCTCTCAGGAACTCTAGGACACAGCAATGCTTAGAAGATTGGCAGTATCTTCAGGATGTAGCACTGCAGAGAAGATGATACAAAAGAGTTCTGGTAAGTACTATAGTCTGGAGCAACAAATGATTCTTAGAAGACCGGATGGTACTTCAGGAGTTAGCACACTGGAGTGGGATATATGGAGTGGATAGCACTGGTGCAATATAGTTTACTAAGAATACAGCTGGTAATCGCAGGAATGAGAACAGAATGCAGCAGGGCATGCTGGAAGTAAAATGTAACTTAGCAGCAGCTGGAAGTTGTACTGTGCAGCCAAACTGTGGAATCTGCAGTCAGGATCAGGTATCAGCACAAGTTGTATTGGTAATGAGAAGTGAGCAGGGAGAGACTAAAACATGGTGCCCTAGCTTCAGATTGAATACAGTAGTCATGTGCTGGAGATCACAGGTGGAATTGGAGAAACATTGATCAGCATACTCTGGACAACTTGGCGGAGCCCATGTCCAGGCGGCATCAGCTCCATATGGAAGAAACAAATAATCTAAATGATTCTTAGCACTTGAGACATGTTATAAAACTACAGATAAGTGACCACTGTTATGAAGAGAAAAAGTACCTGGTGCAGGAGCATGTCTTATTAGTCCAATGTGTAACACTGTTCATGTGTGTTTCCCCTGTGTTGTACTGTACAAAGTGAAAGTACAGTACATTGGGACACCAGAACAGATTTAGGTTGGGGATGGCCAAGATATAATTTAATGTTGGTGCCCCTGCCCAGATGTATTAAAAATCAGATAGGAGCCCATCCCTGTGACATATAAAGTGTAGTGATCACATTAGTGATCACTATCTTTATACTGTGAACCTACTGCACATGTGCAGTTATTAGACATTGCAAGCTTGAGTGGCTGTTATCAGGGAATGACTTAGAGGATGCCTCTCCTGGTAAACTATGCAAAATGTAGATTATAGTCTACAATGGATAACGTCATCACTACTTCCCATAGGCAGATCAGATCCCTCTGAGCAGATCCCTCTGCCGCCTTGCACTTAGGCCATGCACATACAGGTTGGCAAAGGTACGAAACACTGCTGCTTCTGTAACAGTGCTAGGGATTGCAGGGACAGCTGCCTTCAGAGCAGCTGTCCCCACACCAGTATTAGAAAAAAGATGAGATAGCCTGTGTCGAAATTGATCACAGTATTAAAACAGTATACAGTATATGAATAAAATTATGATTCCTTTTATTTTAGTTAATCTGCCTGGCAGAGAAACCACAATAAACTTCTCCTATTAATAGAAGATACATTTATTCGTATAGAAACATAAAAACATTTTCCACAATTATGTAACTGTCCACAATTATAAAGCTGGAATATTAGCTGCAACATGCACAACTGTAATATTTAGCTGCTTTTATAGCTACTTAACAGAAGAGATGTAACAAGGGATGTAATAAGGAAAACAGGAAAAGAGGGGAAGTTGGCCATCTCTGTCTTGGAAGGGGTCTTAAAAGAATGGGGATATGTTAAACAGTTTAGATGAGTATTTATGTGGGGCAAATCAAAAACAGCATTGCTCCCTCTTAGAGATTATCAGCCTCATGATGAAAAGTGTAGGTGCTAAATTATAGGTGCTCACCTGAGCAGTTCTCAGTCTTGGGTAACAGAATAATGGGAAAAAAAAGACTAACTTTAGAGGCACTTATTCTGGTATTCAGTTGAGTTGCTTCCAGGATCCCGACCGCTGATAATGCTGCCAGACGGAATCCTGGCTAACAGGGGCTATTCCCACTCGTGGGTGGCAACAACACCATAAAGTGGGAATAGAACCTTTGGCGAGCCCAGCGAGCCATTGAACCCCCACCATGGGAACTCTTTGTGCTCGCCCCATTGCCACCGAGCCGCAGCATGGGGACTCTTTGCGCTTGCCTCATTGCCAGCATACTGACAATTGGGATGCCATTGTCGGCATACTGCAGGCCGGCATCCCAATTGTCGGTAAATCATACTGATCCCATTATTCGACCCCAGCATACCCAAGATCCATAACTACTTGCCCAAATGGGCTTTCCATTACACAGTTGCAAATGATGCGACCATGTCAGAGTAGCTAATCTTCTAGCAGCTTCTAGGCGCAGCCCACCTAACTGACCCCTCAGTTGCTATGGAAACCTCTGTGCAGTCTCCTCCTGCTGGACAGACTATGGGGTCTATTCATGAAGCAGTTAAAAGTGTGGAGAAGTTGCCCATGGTAAGCAATCAGTGTTGAGGTAACATTTATAAAATGTATTCTATAAAATTACACATAGCAGCTGATTGGTTGTCATGGGCAACTTCTCTACTGGCTCACTTCTCCTCACTTTTCACTGCTTCATAAATAGACGCCATGTACAGAAAGAAGGCAATTCCCTTCACTTCCCCATCTTACAGTCATTGCCAGGGGGCAGCTGCAAGGTGTGATCTAGGATTTCCCACCAGCCTGTGTCAATTGCATAGTAGCAGCCTGGCCTTCCCTGACCACTCCTCCTCCCAGCCAGCAGTCATGTGCGATCCTTAAGATCACCTCCTGCTGCTGGCTGATCTTCTTGCATGATTATATGGACTAAGCAGTCCGGCAAGAATTTAGTAAATATTGGTAAATAAAATTATACTTAATCGGGTTCAAAAATAGCTAAACTTATAATAAAACAAATCGACAATTTTGGGGACATTTGTTGGAAAAATGATTAGTTTGTTAAGTGTTTTAAACCCTGGCATATTATACAAAAACTGATTATAGAAGATAGTAAATAATACAACACATCTTTTACAGATAAAGTTTAACTAAAATACTCCCTTAAGACTTTACCAGTATTTAAAAAAAGACAAGGGCCCTCATTCCGAGTCGTTCGCTCTGTAATTTTCTTCGCATCGCAGCGTTTTTCTGCTTAGTACGCATGCGCAATGTTCGCACTGCAACTGCGCCAAGTAATTTTGCTATGAAGATAGGTTTTTTACTCATGGCTTTTTCTTCGCTCCGACGATCGTAGTGTGATTGACAGGAAATGGGTGTTACTGGGCGGAAACACGGCGTTTTATGGGCGTGTGGATAAAAACGCTACCGTTTCCGGAAAAAACGCGGGAGTGGCTGGAGAAACGGAGGAGTGTCTGGGCGAGCGCTGGGTGTGTTTATGACGTCAAACCAGGAACGACAAGCAGTGAACTGATCGCAGATGCCGAGTAAGTCTGAAGCTACTCTGAAACTGCTAAGTAGTTTGTAATCGCAATATTGCGAATACATCGTTCGCAATTTTAAGAAGCTAAGATTCACTCCCAGTAGGCGGCGGCTTAGCGTGTGTAACTCTGCTAAAATCGCCTTGCGAGCGAACAACTCGGAATGAGGGCCAATATTCTTTCTCAATGTAGTATACTGTAATATGAATTCTGCTTTCTTGATAATCCACAGTAAACAAACACAAAATGTTATGATGAAATGTAAACTGCTCCATTTTGAGGCTAACACCGAATGTCATTGGAAGTCTGTGTACTCAATTGAATAGGAGGGCAATAGCTTCTTAGCAGTTTCAAGGTACTGGATTATAGTTTAACATACTTTAGGTAGACAGTCATTAGGTTGACTGCATAGGATCGACAGACACAAGGTTGACATGGACAAAAGATAAATGTTGACATATGAAAGGCCCACCTGCAGCCTAACCTTCCCTGGTGGTATCTAAACCTAAACCCCTTCCCCATAGCCTAGTCTAACCCTCCCCAGCAGTCAAAACCTACCCCCCCCCCCCCATCCCTCCGCCCCTGTACACAGCCTAGCTGTCCAGCAGCATGGCAAACACTCGATCAGGATCCCGGAGGTCAGGATTTTGGTGCTGGTTAGTGTCCCTATAATTCGATATAATTATGTCACATACATTATTTTAAATACTAGAATCTGTTTAAATAATAATTTGATTTAGTTTCAGGACAATTGATCACTTCCAGCTAAAGTAAAGCTGGGTATACAATGGAGCGATGTCGGGCTGATATGCCATTTCATAACGACATATTGCATATATATCATTCGGTCCTTAGCAAGATTGCAGTGTGTGTACACTCAGTATCTCTTGTTCTGGGCTCAAGGGAAATAATAAGTGAAGTCAGAATGGTCAACGGTCTCTCCAGTATGTCATGCTGTCATACAGCACTAATGTCAGTTTGGACCACACTCCAGAAATTTCAAGTACTGTGTAAGACACTGGAGCGACTGCTAATTGTTACGACTTTACTGACTATTTACCTTGAGTCTAGAACAATCGATATTGAGTGTACACACACTGCAATATTGCTAACGACTGAATGATACTGTATATCACATTGCATGGTTGCCATTGCTCCTGTACACACTAGAACAACATTCATGCCACTGTGTTTTAGTGACTAGTATGTCAGTGAAGTCAAATCAGTCTGACATATCTTTTGTCGTCTGGTTTGCCATGTAGCGGCAGCAATCACAGTCTAAAGCCCTTTGTGGAGTGTGAATGCACAGCGAACGCACTGCGCATGCACACCCTGGGAGCCCAGTGAGATGCTAAAAGCATCTCAGGTCTGCAATTGCCTCTGTCTGATTGACAGGCAGAGGTGGTTGTGGTGCGTGCCAATGGCATTAGAACACCATTGGAGGGGCGCAGTCCGGACAGTGCAGGCGGAGTCCGGACAGCGCAGGCAGAGTTCAGACAATGCAGGCGGAGTCCGGACAATTCGGACCATTGCGTGGGGTGGGCGCAGTGACCCAGGATAGGCTACGCAGGCAGGGAGCTACTCACCGGGTGCAAAAGCATCGCCGATGTGTGGTGCTTTTACACCCGTGTGTGTGTGTGGGGGGGCAGAGCCAGACATGCGGGGCAGACTAGCCCTGTGCTGGGTGTCCCCCCGCATGTCTGACAACTGATCATAGATGTGCTAAATTCAGCACATCTACGATCAGATCTGAATTACGCCCCTTGCACCGAAGTTTCTGATTTTCATGGTTGTAAATATAAATGAGTGTTAAAAATTTGGTAAATCTATAGAGCTGTAAATTTGAGAGTGTAAGTAATGTAATGTAAGTTAATGTAAGTAAATATTAATCCATGGTTCTTGGCATTTCCGGAGGTGCACCCATAGCACATACAGTAAAAAGTGACTGGACCATTTTTGTAGTTTAATAAATTCTACACACAATCCAAATTTTGACCCAATTGTCCATTTGGGCATTATAGTTCATGCAACGCAAGCCACAAATCGGTAATGGCGTAATTATGTTAACACCATTTTAATCACCTTCGGGGAGGTTTTCTATAATTCTAATTAGTAGTTTTCCTATTTCCCACCTGCAGAATAACTATGCAAAATTTCATCTTCCTAACATATTTGGAAGTAAGAGAATTATTGATGAGTGAGTGAGTGAGTGAGTGAGTGAGTGAGTGAGTGAGTGAGTGAGTGAGTGAGGGCTTTCACATTTACATATATATATATAATTATGATTTTCTGTTTATTTTTATTCTGCAAAATAAATTTGTGATTTGAAAAAAAAATATTATTACTGTTGATAGTTTCATTACCATTAAATTACTGTCAATTACATTAAATTAAATTCAACTGAAAGTTATTGAAGCATGCACGTTACCTATTTATTATTTAAAGTGTACTACAAAGAAACTAAATTCATCATTTGACTGAGCACAGATTTTATCACCTCAATATATGCGGCACAGTATAGTAAGCAATCATTTTTTTAAAGAAAAACTAAGCATAGAGTTAATATTTCTCAAGACATCATTTATATTGTAAATATTCTTTTTAACTTATCTTTCAGTGTAAGATTTGCAGTCAGACATTGATTTTATTTTACCCTCCATTACACACCCTCTAACTCAATTATGCGTAGCTTATATATGAGCAAAAGCACTTTTTCACAGAGGATAAAAACTCTATAACATTCAATCTTTAACAGCAAGGTACATAAATAGTAGATTCAGCTTGACATTTTGGTCATTATGGCCCTCAGGAGTTGTGCTATAAATGTCAGTAGTTGTTGTCAGACAGTAACAGGCTTTATATTCCACAATCTGCTATGGCTAGACCTTATTTAATATAGCAGTTTACACCAACAGCAGCAAAAAAAGCCCATACATTTTCGAACAAGATTAGTGTAGGCACATATAATGTCCCCCCAAGGCTAATAATACATAATTTAGATGCACACCAATACTAAACACAGCAGATCAATATATCTGAGAGATGTACTGTGTAAGGCTAATGTAAATTATATATAATGTAAAGTATCTATTTTATGAAAAAATACTGTTCAGAGTATAAAACTGAAGAGGTTCTAGAATTCTAACATACACATAAATAGTATATAAACTTTTGAATCAAATGTCATGTTTTAGCTGTGGAGCATTTATCCCAAAGCCTTTTCTTGTGGAAAGTACATTTGAAAAGTCAAGAAGTAAAATTCTTCAGTGTCTAGGATGGTGTCTGAGACAGGGATTAAGGGTTTTTGATATGCAGTAATGTAATCTTATACATGCACATAATGATGTCACTGTGTTGTGCTGAGATGCTGTGAAGGGAAACCTTTCCAAAATGTTTCAGTTTAGTTTGACCTATGTTCTCCTCTTTTATCCCTTTTTTTGTAGCCAAACTTACACCATGTTTAAATAAAAGATCCTCTTGTCCTTGTCCTTGAAACATTACAAACAAAAAAATCATAGAGCACTGACGACAGGTAAAAGCTCGATGACCCATCTGTTTGGTTAATTTGTCTAGTGATCTCTTTGTCCTCAGGATACACACATTTATCCTCCATATTTAGTGAGATCTCTGGAAGTTGTTTGCAGAAATATAATAGTCTATACTATTCATATACATGTCCTGTATTACTCCTTAGCCCACCTCCATTGCCATAAGTCTGCCGATGTACTGGTATTTTACTTGTTTGGGTAAATATTATTAGGATTATTTATGTTCTGGTGAAAGCTTCAAGTAATAAAATGTTTTAGTAATTTCACTCCATTTTTTTCTGCACTAGACTGTATATATTTATGGGAGAAATGTAGCTACACATAGGAATAAGGTACTGTAATTCCCACTAGTCATGATTAAAGCAGGGTTATCCTGATTAAAGGCCATTAAAATGATAGCACTTTGAGTAGGGCTTTATCAGACTGAGGAAATAATGTAGTTCGGAAATTAGAAGCCTTCAGTGCTAGTACCTTGCTGTGTTATAGCATTCTTATGCTCCAGCATTGCTGCTCAGCCTGCCTCATGACCTCAGCTTGTGACCTGTATTCTGTCTTGTTTGTTTTCTGGACCTACATCATGCATTTAACTCATACTATTAGATTGTCTATGTTATGGCTAGAGATGTGCATCGGAAATTTTTCGGGTTTTGTGTTTTGGTTTTGGATTCGGTTCTGCGGCCCTGTTTTGGATTCAGACGCATTTTGGCAAAACCTACCTGAAATTTTTTTGTCAGATTCGGGTGTGTTTTGGATTCAGGTTTTTTTTCAAAAAAACCCTCAAAAACAGCTTAAATCATAGAATTTGGGGGTAATTTTGATCATATAGTATTATTAACCTCAATAACCACAATTTCCACTCATTTCCAGTCTATTCTGAACACCTCACACCTCACAATACTATTTTTAGTGCTAAAATTTGCTTCGAGGTCACTGGATGACTAAGCAAAGCCACCCAAGAGGGCAGTACAAATACCTGGCCCATCTAGGAGTGGCACTGCAGTGTCAGACAGGATGGCACTTAAAAAAATTGGCCCCAAACAGCACATGATGCAAAGAAAAGAGAAAAAGGAGGTGCACTGTGGTTGCTGGACGGCTAAGCTAAGCGACACAAACACCTCAATATCACAGGAATTATTTGTTCTAATCAATGGTATTATTGGTCCAAATCACTGGAAGAAAATGACAAAATCACTGGAATTAAATGGCAGTAATGTCGGGAATTATATCAAATGGCAGTACCACTGGACATACACGGAAGTTTCAGACAGGATGGCACTTAAAAAAATTGGCCCCAAACAGCACATGATGCAAAGAAAAGAGAAAGAGGTGCACTGTGGTCGCTGGACGGCTAAGCTAAGCGAAACAAACACCTCAATATCACAGGAATTATTTGTTCTAATCAATGGTATTATTGGTCCAAATCACTGGAAGAAAATGACAAAATCACTGGAATTATTCGTTCTAATCAATGGTATTATTGGTCCAAATCACTGGAAGAAAATGACAAAATCACTGGAATTATTCGTAAACATTTGTAGAAAGTCGCTGCTTTCTGATTACAGAAATGCTCAGATATTCCTGCAAATCCACAATCCCTTCCCAGAGGAAACAGAAATTGAGAAACCGTTGTTTGAGAACGTTTGTTCTCTTTCCCTTACAAAGGAACAAACCACTTACCAGAAGACTGACGTTTTGGGGATTATGGAGACATAATGTTTTTGAATATAAATCCTAAAGCAGGTGGTGTATTAGAGCAAAAGAGTGCAAGAGACCAGCCATGCAGTTTCTGAAATATTATGACAAAATGTTACTGTATTTCATAAGCACTCATTCCTAACTCTGCTAAGTACTGTTTGGTATACTGTATCTGGCTTCCATGAGGTAGTTGTCCATTATTTCAGCTTCCATTGACCTTTTTGAAAGTGGTAGAAGTTATCGATTCTTTTTTTTTTTATTTCCCCCTATTTTTAATTTTCTCCTGCATAGCCCAGTAAAATGTTGCAATGTTAAGTACTGACTTGTGCCTTCTGGGGGTCCGTTTCTTCACCAAACCCAGCCAAATCTCATACTAACCCTCTGTTCCACGTTCTCTATGTACCCCATCTGTGTCACCCATGTCTGTCTACCCCTCACCTTTAGATTGTAAGCTCTCACGAGCAGGGCCCTCTTCCCTCATGTGCTTATCCTTTGTCTTACTTTAATAATCTTCAACTGTACCACATCCAGCAGTCTTCTACCACCTGATACTTATTCCAGTGTCATCTGCTGATGTAACTATGTGTATTTACCCTGTACTTGTCCTATACTGTCATCAACTATAAGTTGCTGTTTTCCTGTTTGATTATTTATGTACTCTGTGTTTGGGCGCTGCAGAACCCTTGTGGCACCAAATAAATAAAGGATAATAATAATAATAATAATAATAATAATAATATAGGGTGTATAATCCAAAGGTGTATCTCACACATCGCTCAGTACAGATTACAGGATGTATAATCACCAGGTGTATAACACACGTCGCACAGTACAGTATACATACTGGTCACAACAATGCAGCAGATATTGAGCACTGATCAGGATACTAGAAGTGACACAGACCTGCAAGATACAGCAATGGCCTACTGTACTGTACTATATATGTATACTGCTGGTCACCAAAATGCTGCACTGTACTACTATATACTGCTCACAAAAATGCAGCACAGATAATGGAATGGATACTTGCAGTGACACAGAGCTGCAAGATACAGCAATGGCCTACTGTACACAACTATATACTGTCGGGTCACCAAAATGTTGTACTGTAATACTATATATACTGCTCACAAAAATGCAGCACAGATATGGAATGGATACTTGCAGTGACACAGAGCTGCAAGATACAGCAATGGCCTACTGTACTGTACTACTATAAGTATAATTATATACTGGTGGTCCCCAGTCCCCACAATTAAGGCACACTGAGCACATATATTTGCAGCACACTGAGCATGGATATGGAGCGTTTTCAGGCAGAGAACGTAGATATTTTCAGCACACTGAGCACAGATATTTGTAGCACACTGAGCACAGATTGCAGAGCTTTTCAGGGAGAGAACGCAGCCACGTCTTCTCCGTTCAATCTCCAATGCACGAGTGAAAATGGGGGGCGATGCACGGCTCTTTATATAGAATAAGAATCTCACGAGAATCCGACAGCAGGATGATGATGACGTTCGTCCGCGTTCGGGTTAACCGAGCAAGGCTGGAAGATCCCAGGCTGCCTCGGAACCGTGTAAAATAGGTGAAGTCCAGGGGGTTCGGATCTTGGAGAACCAAACTCGCTCATCTAGTTATGGCATGTTTTTTTAGCATTCCATTATTGAGTAGTGTATGTTAATTTCCATTGGTGCTACATCGTGCATCTCTCCAATGGTATGTTGGGGTGATACTTGCAGGTCACTTAATTGTATGTGCTAGTATCTACAGTATCTTCTGTAAGCTACACCTTACAAATTATCACAGCTGGTATTTTAAGTTCTGGGGACAACCAATTACCAGTGAACAGTAGAGCTTTATGGGAAGGTTTGCTAAAGGTTAAAATATCTTCAAGATCAGTGGGATAATTTAACTTGCACATGTGATTTTTAACGCTAAATAATGGTTACTGCTATTTGCAGGGCTGTAAAGTAGATATTTACTGATTGACTCAAACTTACGGCCCTGCAATAAGCAGTAATCCTTATATAGTGTTACAAATCTCATGGCAAGTTCAATTATCCCACTGATCTTGAAGATGACAGGGACATAGCCAAAAAATGTAATGGGTTTTTCTCATATGTATTAACAAGAGAGGATAAAATGGCAAGATTGGTGCATAACCTCAGCAATGATAGTGTCCCACTGCTTAATGCTTATTTAAGTGAGGAAATAGTCTGTGACTGATTAAAAAAAGTAAGACTACTAAATTACCTGGTCCCGAAGGAATTCACCCAAGGGTTCTCATGAAGATACACTCCGAATTAGCAAGACCCATATGTTTGATTTTCAATGACTCACTTACATCAGGCATGGTCCTCGAAGACTGGCTTATAGTGGAAGTAGTGCCTATATTTTAAAAGGAAAGTAAATCTGAACCGGGTAATTATAGACCAGTAAGTCTTACATCTATGGTGAGAAAGGTACTGGAAGTTATTTTAAGGGATAGAATACAGGAGTTCCTTGAAACAAATAAGGTCATTAAAAGGAACCAACATGGATTTGTGAAGGATAGATCATGTCAAACTAACTTAATAGGCTTCTATGAAACAGTTAGTGCAAACCTAGACCAGGGTAAAGAGGTTGATGTAATCTTTTTATACTTTGCTAAAGCTTTCTATACAGTACCTCACATGAGACTTATCTACAAATTAAGAGAAATAGGGCTAGGAAACAAAATATGCACTTGGGTTAGCAATTAGTTGGAGAAAAGGAAGCAGCGCGTGGTGGTAAATCGAATGCTTTCAAATTGTACTGAGGTGGTGAAGTGGTGTGCAACAAGGGTCTGTACCTGGACCACTGTAGTTCAACATCTTCATAAATGATTTAGCAGTATGTCTAGAGAGCACAGTGTCAATTTTTGCAGACGACACCAGACTACAGTATGTAAGGTTATAAATTCGGAGTAGGATGCTGAGTCTCTTCAGAACGACTTATTTGAACTGTAAGCATGGGCAGCAAAATGGAGAATGAGGTTCAATATAGACAAATGTAAGGTAATGCACTTTGGTAGCAAGAACAGAAACACTACCTACATACTAAATGGGGAAAAACTAGGGGATTCTGTACTGGAAAAAGATTTAGATGTATTCACATAAATAACAAACTTAGCAGTAGTAGCCAAGGGAGGTAAGCAGCAAAAAAGGCAAATAAGGTATTAGCATGCATAAAGCAGGGAACTGATGCAAGGGATGAGAGTGTTATACTCCCATTATATGAATCACTAGGTAGGCCGCATCTCAAATACTGTGCGCAATTATGAGCACCATACTACAAAAAAATATAGCCTGGAGCTAGAAAAGGTTGAGACGGGTGACAAAATTGATTAAGTGGATGGAGACTCTAGAATACGAGGAAATGCTTGATAGGCTAGGCATGTTCACATTAGAAAAGAAGAGATTAAGAGGGGACATGATTAACATTTACAAGTATATAAGGGGTCAATGTACAGAGCTAGCGGGGGATTTGTTTTTGGTAAGATCGTCACACACTTAGGTTAGAGGAGAAGAGAATTTGCACACAGAGACGGAAAGGTTTCTTTACAGTAAGGACAATACATATTTGGAATTCACTGCCTGAGAGTAGTAAGGGTGGGCTTGGTCACTACTTTCAAGAATGGGCTAGATAAATTCCTAATGGATAAGGATATACAGAGTTATGGTGGGTAAATCATGCACTATAGTAAAAAAAACAGGAGGAAGTGACATAACAGCTATAGTACCACAGTTAAAATTAGTCTAAAAATAAAATTAAATATTACAGTGTAGGAGAACACCAACAGGTTGAGCTTGATGGACAAATTGTTTTTTTTCTACCTCAGCAGCTGTCACGATCCGGGTATCTGGACGCCATTTCTTACCTATCAGATGCCTCCTAAGGCTGGCTCAGCGCTCCAGGACCGGATCCCATCTGTCATCCTGATGTGCACATTCCCGCATCCTCGCCTGTCTCTCTGGACGCAGTCACAGTAACGCCTTATACATCTGGCATGGCGTCTCCCGCGGCCTCCGCCGCCGTCCCTGAGCTTCTGCATTCAGAGTGGCGATTACGTCAGCCGCGGCCTCCGCTGTGTCCGCGTGGTTGGATGTGCATCTGTCAGCCTGGCGTCTCCTGTCTCCGGTGGCCGGCGCCGCCATTACTGTTTTCCAGACCACATGGATTACAATCCAAACTTCCCTCCAAGTGTCTGTATGGGCGCAGCCATCTTGGATTCTGTCAGCTGATCATTCCTACCAATCCGTTGTCAGTATTATTAATTTGCATAATTGCCTAGCCAATGCCTTCCTTGCTGCAGGTATAAATAGGTTGTGCCTCAGCAAGGAAGGCGTCAGTGCTTTTGTTGTCAAACCTAGTTCCAGTTTGTCTCTCTTCTGTGAATGTCTTCCAGGTTCCAGCTCCTATCTCCAGACTTCTGCTATAGAGACACGCACCAGCATTCCATCTGCGGTGTAGCCTGACTCTCCGATCCATTCTGGACTCACCTGTTTCCAGCTACTACATCACCTGCTTCCAGCTCAGCTTCCAGCAGTGTACAGCTTCTCTTAAAGGGCCGGTGTCCTTTCTGCAGTTTACCACTCTCCACCGGTATTATTATTTCTCCGCTCTCAAATTCTACATTTCATCTATATTGCATCGCTCTCAAGCTCTATTTATTATTTAACTGGTTCCAGCCAGTATCCACTCCGTGCCAACACCTGTCTGGTTCTAACCAGTACCCACAGCAGCATTTTATCTACAGCAGTCCAGCTTTCCCTGGAACACCAGCTGGTACGACCCTGGGCTTTCCTCATTGCTACAGTTGAGCCTGGTAAGGACTTTCCAACTTGCAGATAATAAGAACTGTCTCATACCACCAGAGCTCTGTGGCCCCTGCCATCCTGTAGTACCCAGGAACTGTATTATTATTTCTCTGCTGATTTTTATGTTACTTTTTACTGCTACTGTGATGCATGGAGTTTGTCATAAATAAATATCATTGACTTTTACTCAAGTTGTCGTGGTCACGCCTTCGGGCGGTTTCTCTTCATGTTACTTACATGTCCAGGGGTCTGATACAACCTCCCAGGTTCCGGTACATCTCAGCCCCTACAACTGAGGCTGCCTTCCGTCAGCTCAGGCCCTCAGTTGTGACAGTAAGCACTGACCTAATGAATCCAGCCGGAGACCAGGATCAAGCGGCCAGGCCGATGCAAGAACTGGCAGCCCGACTTGAACATCAGGAGGCTGCACAGGGCCACATCATCCGCTGTCTCCAGGATCTCTCTACTCGGCTGGATGGGATTCAGACAACTCTCCGTGGATCAGGCGCATCTGGGGCGTCAACCACAGTGACTCCAACTATAACCCCACCCACCTTACCCGTTTCTGCTCCACGTCTTAATCTTCCAACGCCAGCAAAATTTGACGGATCTCCAAGATTCTGCAGGGGATTTCTCAACCAGTGTGAGATTCAGTTTGAGCTACAACCTGGCAATTTTCCCAGTGACCGTACAAAAATTGCCTACATCATCTCACTTCTCAGAGGCTCAGCCCTTGACTGGGCATCACCGTTATGGGAGAGGTCCGACACCCTGCTATCTTCTTACACTGCATTCGTGTCAACATTCAGGCGCATCTTCGACGAGCCAGGCCGGGTAACTTCAGCTTTGTCTGAGATTCTCCGTTTACGCCAGGGATCACATACTGTAGGACAATATCTTATACAGTTCCAGATCCTGGCATCTGAACTGGCATGGAACGACGAGGCCCTGTATGCTGCATTCTGGCATGGTTTATCCGAGCGTATTAAAGATGAGTTAGCTACCAGAGACTTACCCTCCAAGTTAGATGAGCTAATCTCACTTTGTACAAAAGTTGACTTACGTTTCAGAGAGAGAGCAACTGAGCGTGGAAGATCATCTGCTCCAAAATCTTCTGCTCCTCCTCCTCGCCAACTGTCACCAACTAAAGATGAACCCATGCAAATTGGCCGTTCCCGTTTAACTCCTGCTGAGCGCCGAAGACGTCTCTCTGAGTCTCTCTGTCTGTATTGTGCAGCTCCGTCTCACACTATTAATGCCTGTCCCAAACGTCCGGGAAAACTCCAAATCCTAGCTCGCCAAGGAGAGGGCCGGCTAGGAGTAATGATCTCCTCTCCATCTCCTCAAGATTGTAATCTCCCAGTCTCGCTTCAAGTTGCTCAACGTTATCAGAACATCATTGCCCTCCTGGATTCCGGAGCAGCTGGGAACTTTATTACCGAAGCCTATGTTAAACGGTGGTCCCTACCCACCGAGAGACTTCCTTCCTCCTTTTCCTTAACTGCCGTGGATGGCAGTAAAATTTTTGATACAGTTATTGCTCTAAGGACTCTACCAGTTCGTCTGAGAGTGGGAGTTCTTCATTCCGAACTTATTTCACTTTTAGTGATTCCAAGAGCCACACATCCTGTGGTCCTGGGCCTTCCATGGCTCCGTCTTCACAATCCTACAATTGATTGGACGACTACGCAAATCCTGGCATGGGGTTCCTCCTGTGCTGAGACATGTTTGTTTAAAGTGTTGCCTGTCTGTTCTTCCTCCCCCAGGTCGTCTGATGTTCCACCTCCTCCATATAAAGATTTCACGGATGTGTTCAGTAAAGCTTCTGCTGATATCCTTCCTCATCATAGAGAATGGGACTGCCCGATTGATCTCGTTCCAGGGAAGGTTCCACCTCGAGGCCGAACTTATCCGTTGTCTCTGCCCGAGACGCATTCTATGAAGGAATACATTAAAGAGAACCTAGCAAAGGGGTTCATTCGACCTTCTTCTTCTCCAGCCGGCGCAGGCTTCTTTTTTGTAAAAAAGAAAGATGGTGGTCTGCGGCCGTGCATCGACTACAGAGGTTTGAACGACATTACCATCAAGAACCGCTATCCTTTACCCCTGATTACTGAGCTCTTTGACAGAGTTAGCGGAGCTACCATCTTTACAAAGCTGGACTTGAGAGGTGCATACAATCTCATCCGGATCCCTGAGGGTGACGAGTGGAAGACCGCATTTAACACCCGTGACGGACATTATGAGTACCTCGTCATGCCCTTCGGATTGAGCAATGCTCCAGCTGTCTTACAGCATTTCGTCAATGAGATCTTCAGAGACATTCTATACCGTCATGTCGTGGTCTATCTAGATGATATCCTCATTTTTGCCAACAATTTAGAGGAACATCGTTTTTGGGTAAAGGAGGTTCTGTCCCGTCTCCGTGTCAATCATCTCTATTGCAAATTAGAGAAATGCGTCTTTGAAGTCAAGTCCATTCCGTTTCTAGGGTACATTGTGTCCGGTTCCGGACTAGAGATGTATCCTGAGAAACTACAAGCAATCCAGAATTTGCCGGTACCCTTAACCCTCAAAGGGGTCCAGAGGTTCTTGGGGTTCGCCAATTATTACCGAAAGTTTATACAAGACTTTTCCACCATTGTGGCGCCTATTACTGCTTTCACCAAGAAGGGTGCTAACCCGTCCAAGTGGTCTGAAGAAGCCATGCAAGCTTTTCATCTTTTAAAACAGAGGTTCATCTCTGCGCCTGTCCTGAAACAGCCTGACATCGACTCTCCTTTCATCCTAGAGGTGGATGCCTCCTCCGTTGGAGTAGGAGCGGTGTTATCTAAGAGGGCTAAAGATGGCCATTTACATCCTTGCAGTTTCTTCTCACGGAAGTTCTCCCCAGCGGAGCGCAACTATGCCATTGGCGACCAGGAGTTGCTAGCCATCAAGCTCGCTCTAGAGGAGTGGAGATATCTGTTGGAGGGAGCTTCTCATTCAATCACCATCCTTACAGACCACAAGAACCTTCTATATCTGAAAGGCGCACAATGTCTCAACCCTCGTCAGGCCAGATGGGCACTTTTCTTTTCCAGGTTCGACTTTAAACTCCAGTTCTGTCCGGGCTCTCAGAATCGCAAGGCCGATGCCCTTTCCCGCTCATGGGAGCAAGAAAATGAGTCAGAGTCTTCAGACAAGCATCCTATTATAAATCCGTTGGCATTCTCCACGGTAGGGATGGACTCTACGCCCCCATCAGGGAAAAGTTTTTTGAAGCCGACACTAAGGAAGAAGCTCATGCATTGGGCCCATGCTTCCCGCTTTGCCGGACATACAGGTACCCAAAAAACCCTGGAGTTTATCTCTAGGTCCTATTGGTGGCCAACTCTGAAAAAGGACGTTTTGGAGTTTATTGCATCTTGCCCAAAGTGTGCTCAACATAAAGTATCCCGCCAGTCGCCTGCGGGGCAACTGGTTCCACTATCTGTTCCCCGTCGACCATGGACCCATTTGTCGATGGATTTTATTACAGATTTGCCCATGTGCAACAAGTTTAATACCATCTGGGTGGTAGTTGACCGGTTCACCAAGATGGCACACTTCATTCCTCTCACCGGTCTTCCGTCAGCTTCCAAGTTGGCTCAAGTATTCATACAAGAGATCTTTCGACTCCACGGTCTTCCAGAAGAAATTATCTCAGATCGAGGAGTTCAATTCACAGCCAAATTCTGGCGAAGTTTATGTCAAGCCCTCCAAGTCAAGCTAAAGTTTTCCACGGCTTACCATCCTCAGACCAATGGTCAAACTGAGAGGGTGAATCAGGACTTGGAGTCCTTCCTCCGCATCTATGTGTCCTCCTCTCAAGATGACTGGGTTCAATTACTTCCCTGGGCCGAGTTCTGTCATAACAACCAGTATCATTCTTCATCTTCTTCAACACCATTCTTCATCAACTTTGGATTCCACCCTAAAGTCCCTGAGTTCCAACCGCTTCCAGCAACTTCTGTTCCCGCAGTGGATATCACCTTGCATCAGTTTGCCAATATCTGGAAGAGCGTACGATCAGCTCTGCTCAAGGCATCGTTCAGGTACAAGAAGTTTGCGGATAAGAAGCGTCGAGCAGTTCCTGCTCTCAAGGTGGGTGATCGGGTATGGTTATCCACGAAGAATTTGAGGTTAAGAGTTCCCAGTATGAAGTTTGCACCTCGCTACATCGGTCCTTTTAAAATTGATCAAGTCATCAATCCTGTTGCTTACAGACTCCAGTTGCCTCCCTTCTTAAAGATACCCAGGACATTCCATGTTTCCCTGTTGAAACCGCTAATCTTGAATCGGTTTCATTCCTCACTTCCTCCAACTCCGAAAGTCCAAACTCAACGAGGCGTTGAGTATGAAGTAGCCAAGATCCTGGACTCACGTCACCGTTACGGTCAACTTCAGTATCTTATTGACTGGAAGGGTTATGGCCCTGAGGAACGTTCATGGACCAATGCTTCTGATGTCCATGCTCCTGCCTTGGTCCGGAGATTCCATTCCAAGTTTCCTCAAAAGCCAAAGAAGTGTCCTGGGGCCAATCCTAAAGGGGGGGGTGCTGTCACGATCCGGGTATCTGGACGCCATTTCTTACCTATCAGATGCCTCCTAAGGCTGGCTCAGCGCTCCAGGACCGGATCCCATCTGTCATCCTGATGTGCACATTCCCGCATCCTCGCCTGTCTCTCTGGACGTAGTCACAGTAATGCCTTATACATCTGGCATGGCGTCTCCCGCGGCCTCCGCCGCCGTCCCTGAGCTTCTGCATTCAGAGTGGCGATTACGTCAGCCGCGGCCTCCGCTGTGTCCGCGTGGTTGGATGTGCATCTGTCAGCCTGGCGTCTCCTGTCTCCGGTGGCCGGCGCCGCCATTACTGTTTTCCAGACCACATGGATTACAATCCAAACTTCCCTCCAAGTGTCTGCATGGGCGCAGCCATCTTGGATTCTGTCAGCTGATCATTCCTACCAATCCGTTGTCAGTATTATTAATTTGCATAATTGCCTAGCCAATGCCTTCCTTGCTGCAGGTATAAATAGGTTGTGCCTGAGCAAGGAAGGCGTCAGTGCTTTGGTTGTCAAACCTAGTTCCAGTTTGTCTCTCTTCTGTGAATGTCTTCCAGGTTCCAGCTCCTGTCTCCAGACTTCTGCTATAGAGACCCGCACCAGCATTCCATCTGCGGTGTAGCCTGACTCTCCGATCCATTCTGGACTCACCTGTTTCCAGCTACTACATCACCTGCTTCCAGCTCAGCTTCCAGCAGTGTACAGCTTCTCTTAAAGGGCCGGTGTCCTTTCTGCAGTTTACCACTCTCCACCGGTATTATTATTTCTCCGCTCTCAAATTCTACATTTCATCTATATTGCATCGCTCTCAAGCTCTATTTATTATTTAACTGGTTCCAGCCAGTATCCACTCCGTGCCAACACCTGTCTGGTTCTAACCAGTACCCACAGCAGCATTTTATCTACAGCAGTCCAGCTTTCCCTGGAACACCAGCTGGTACGACCCTGGGCTTTCCTCATTGCTACAGTTGAGCCTGGTAAGGACTTTCCAACTTGCAGATAATAAGAACTGTCTCATACCACCAGAGCTCTGTGGCCCCTGCCATCCTGTAGTACCCAGGAACTGTATTATTATTTATCTGCTGATTTTTATGTTACTTTTTACTGCTACTGTGATGCATGGAGTTTGTCATAAATAAATATCATTGACTTTTACTCAAGTTGTCGTGGTCACGCCTTCGGGCGGTTTCTCTTCATGTTACTTACATGTCCAGGGGTCTGATACAACCTCCCAGGTTCCGGTACATCTCAGCCCCTACAACTGAGGCTGCCTTCCATCAGCTCAGGCCCTCAGTTGTGACAGCAACTATGTTACTATGTGATAGGCAGAAAAATGACAAATATAAACTGTGAAATATAATGTTTCTTACCTGCTTTTTTTAATTTGTAAGCAGATACCTAATGTGGTTTATAATACAGGTTTTAATTTGCATTAAAAAAATGTATTGTGCCTAATAATGGTCACAAAAGTGTCTATATATCTCTTTGTTTAAGCTCTAGCAACCGCCAGCTTTAACTGGTGTGTATCTTCCCTGCTTCAGGGATTATGCCCTTGTGGCCAACTACAGATATGCATTAGAAATTCGGTTTGGGGGTACTGCCACTTATACTGATTATGAAATGGACCAAGCTTTTAGTCACGATATAAATCTCATCTTATACACTGGATGTGGTCCTATGCCAAGTGCATTTGTTTTTTATGATGTTGCAGAACTATATCCAGAGTGACATGGGTATCTCTATTTCACTGACAAACACATGGGTACTATGGAACATTTATCCCCCATCCCCCTCCTCTGTTCTGACATGCTGCAATAAACTTCTTGCTAGAGAGGCAGCAGCTGCAAAGAAGACCATACTCTCTCAATGGACCTCACCTGATGTCCCTAGCCTGTCTCCCCTTCTGCCGCATATGTCTCGCCTCTTTTATATGGATTGGACAGAAATATCCATAGATAAAGAGAGCAGGGCAAAAAATGTTTTCTATATGACCCCCTTATGTACTCACCCTTTTTTGTAATCTTCCCCCATACAGTCTAAACTCCGGGCTATATATTAATGTTTACATTTATTGCATGTTCCTACTTAGGGCCTGATTCATTACCAATTGCAAATGTGAGATTGCACGCAGTGAGAGATCATCAGCAAACTGCACATGCACTGCAAATGCACAACGTGTGTGCGCGATGGGCAAAATGCGATTGCATTAACCATTTGTGGGTGGTAACATGGAATTTGTGGGGAGTGTATCTGATGTCATCTTCAAACGCTGCATTCAAAAACATGGGCCCCGGAGCAAATGCATTCTCATTGATTTGAGTATACCGGGGTCAGCCGCAAATGTCAATGGTGTCCTATTTTTGCGTATGCATTGTGAATCTGCTAATGCCTACACTGATTTGAAAATTCATCAGTGCTCGTCTTTATCCTTTCTGGGTGGCTCTTCACATGCAAATTTTAGCAATAACAGATTTGTGAACATCGCTATCTCAGCCTTAAAAGCGATCTGTAATGAACAGGCCCTTATTTTGCTATTTATTGGTAATAACTTTAAAGGGGGGTACACACTAGGCAATTTTAGACTTAAAAATCAATGATAATGACATAAATGCTGTTATCGTTTATTTTTAGGCAGAAATCATCCAGTGTGTATGGGGCAATATTGGTGACCGATGAACGATACACGCTCCTGCACAATGTTCAGCGATCACCAATAATGAGCTGACATGCAGCTCATCCCATCAATGTCGGGCTGAGCTGCATGTCCAGAAATGCTGGCAGTGACGTCACTGATCATTAT
This sequence comes from Pseudophryne corroboree, assembly GCF_028390025.1. Classification (NCBI taxonomy): domain Eukaryota; kingdom Metazoa; phylum Chordata; class Amphibia; order Anura; family Myobatrachidae; genus Pseudophryne; species Pseudophryne corroboree. The sequence goes on along the minus strand of NC_086447.1, from coordinate 457,306,747 downwards.
CACTATGCTATTATGCTATATCACTCAACGATATAGTCATTCATTGCCGGCATTTACAGATCAGGTAATGTGTACCCACCTTAAGTGGATTACAAAGTAATGTCTCATCATTGATGTTTCATATTTTCAATTGACATGTCTCTCTTTGTTTAACAATAAAAATGTTGCTATTTTATGTGTTTTGTTCATGGATCTTATTTCATTCAATAAAAAATATATATAAAAAAATAATATTGTTTGATTCTCATATCACTTACTGTAGCTGTGCTATGCCTCTCCATGTAAAGTATCTGAGTTATAGGTAATAATAATTTATATGTTGATCTTATGCTTTATATCATCTCTTGCCTTACTAAGGAGATAAACCACATACATTAATCAGCATCTTATTATAATTTAAAAATGTTGTCTCTAAATTATTTTGTTATATTTACTAATAGTAGCCCTAAAATAGTATGTGAATATATTGGGTAGACACATGCCTAGGGAGTAGTGCTAAATGGGATCCAGTCTATAGGTCGACAGTAACTAGGTCGACAGTAACTAGGTCAACCACTATTGGTTGACAGTAACTAGGTCGACAGGGTCTCTAGGTCGACATGTTCTAGGTCAACAGGTCAAAAGGTCGACATGAGTTTTTCACAAATTTTTTCTTTTTTTAAACTTTTTCTTACTTAATGATCCACGCGGACTAAGATTGGGAATAGTAACCTGTGCCGAGCGCAGCGGTAGCGGAGCGAGGCACTTTGTACGAAGCATGGTGAGTGAAGCGAGCCATGCGAGGGAACACGGTGCACTAATTGGGGTTCCCGGTCACTGTACGGAGAAAACAACACCAAAAAACCCAACAAAAACTAATTTTGACCTTTTGACCTAGACCATGTCGACCTAGAGACCATGTCGACCTAGTTACTGTCAACCAATAGTGGTCAACCTAGACACTGCCAACCTAGTTACTGTCGACCTTTAATACCACACCCATGCTAAATACATGTGGGAATTAATTTTGCTTTGAGTATGAAAACAGCACATCATTTTAAACATTTTGTATATAGTATAGAGAGAGAGAGGAGGAAGAAGGGGAGAGTGAAAAAGAAAGATATACAACAAACTATGATACAATATCTATTGTCATTGGCAAAAACAGAATGAATTGGCAGGTGAAATTACATTGTACTGTATCTTAATTGGATAGTACTTTCTGATCTCTGTACTTAATATTCATATAATGTACGAGAATGACATGCAATTAGTTACATGGGCACAAACCAACACCGACTGGCAATACTGGTACATTGTCCAAGTGTGTTTTTAACTAATCCTTCAAAGTTTGTATGGCTTAATAACAAGTTTATCTATGTATACACTATTCAGACTAATGTTGTAGATTGCTTTTATATATATATATATATATATATATATATATATATATAAAATATTTTGGTGTATATGACTTTAAGATCACAGCTTTGTTAAAGCACCCATGTAATTCTAATTCTACTTATGCAAATAAAAACATATAACACAATATGATTCTGATAATCTATTTGAAAAAGAAAGACAGTGTAGAGTGTTTCATAATCCAACAAAATCACTGTAACATAAAAAAGATACAAAGAATAGTATGTCAAACATCACTGTGAACCTTCAGTTATGTGCAAAAGTTTAGTAACTGCAGTGGTAATATATTCATATGCAAACAATACATCTACAGTAATAAAAAAAACCTTCTCACTGGCTGAAAGTTACATATACAGTAATCAACATAGTCAATAAAAGTGTACATATTGGGGGTAATTCTGAGTTAATCGCAGTGCACATGGTTTTGCCCAACTGCTGACAAAATTCCTGCTGCGATCAACTCAGAATTACCCCCATTGTCTCAAAGTCCTATGTTGACAAAGCAGCAAGAATAAATAATAAGTACTTATGGGTTGTGAGTTATACATACAAAAATATCCAAAGTAATGGAACTATAAACCTCTAGCTGGCAATGGTGATGTATGCAAGATTAATGCAGCAAGCACCAGCTTTCCAATTACATGCTACTTGTTAGAGTCTTCATTTTCCCAACATGAATACAGCATTCAGTGGCAGTAGAAACATGGCTTTTCCTTAAATCAACACATCTATCGATTAGTAAATACACACTGTAATTAGTGAGAGACTGTATTCTTAGTGTTGTGTGGCTTGATCAGCAAAAGATAAGCTTTGAATCCTTACGCTATACACCACATATATTCATAGAATTTAAGACTTTATTATTAGTAGTATAATAAATTCTAGAACCAATCTAATGCTGTTTTTTTTAAATATAACCCACCAAATATTTATATTCTGACTACCCTGTATATTTTTTGTCCTATTTTTTTTGTACTGTACAGTACTTTTGAATGCACTTAATTATGTTTGCTCTTTACTTTTGTAATATCTATGTGTTTGGCATCAAACCAAGTACAAGATTGCTAGAACTTAGAAGTGAAGTTGGGATGAAGATACAAAAGGAAGAAAAGGAAGAGAGAGGGAGATGGGAAGAAGTGGAAGAAAGAAATATTGGTGGGAGGAAGAGGAAGACAGATAGGAGGAAGTGCAAAAGGGATGAGAGAGCTAGAGAACGAGAGAGAAAGATAGGGGAAAGAGGAAGAGATGGGGAAGTAAGAGTGAAAGGCAGAGAGATGGGAAGAAGAGGGTGAGGTGGAGCAATTAAGTAGATGTGAGGAAGATTAGAATACATAGAGAGATGGAGGAAGATGAGAAGAAACAGCCACATTTATAACTCACCAGTGAATGCGATTTGTGCTATGGGAAGCTTTCTTCATGCCAAAGAGAACTCAGTCTATAGATTGTATGTGGCTCAATGAAAACTATTGTAGATATAGGAGTATATCCAGGAGCCAGACCATATAAATTAAGTAATGAGATCATAGCAAAGCTTGTAATGTTCAGAAAACCAGTTATGATCACACACAGAGCTATGCCCAAAATGTAGACATAGAGATTGACTCTCAATTGTGAGCTGGATAATTAATAGAAGCACACTGCTCTGTTAGTGTCCATACAGAGAAGAAGTGAAGGAGCAAGAGCATATTGTACCAGTATGGGGAGTGTTGAACAGGGATCAGACCAATGTAATCCCTGTGCAGAGAGGTAAAAGAAAGTAGAGCACACTGGTATACAGGGGCGAGGGACAGAGATGGAGAACAGTGGCTTGCATCTAGAGAATGTCTCCAAAAAGTAATTATTAGGTTGGTGAGCTTGATGTTGGGAGGTATATAAAGTATGAAATATACACTCCCTCACCCTTAAGGTAATCACCAGAGTCCATATCCCAATGGAGGAGCTCTCTGGGGTAATATTGGTGAGGGCAGCTATAATCAAGTATGCCTGTCCAAGATGGACACTGGGGCAGCACCCCACAGTTTACAGGGGTTCCACAGGAGCAAGCCAACATTATATCCCAGCCAGCACATTATAGCACCCAGGTCATAAGGAGCCCTGCAGACAAACCAGAGTCCAACATCACTTCCATAGATACTTTGACTGGTGCCACAGGGCCAGTGCAAGCCACAATGTCTACATACAGCTGCTCCAATGCCAGGATTACAGGTAGGTCTAACAGGATGGATTATTCCCACCCACCAGCAAAACAAACTGACAGCTTTCTGGTGTTCCAGGTACACTCCAGAAGCAAGGCAGGCACTTTGGCAAAGGTTTAGGAGCAACCAATGAATGTAGTGCATTATTTTTGGCTACAGCTGCCGGAGCTCACTATAGGTGTGACTGTCTGGGTTAGCAGTCAAGCTATGTACCTTTTCTTTAATCATTTAAAAGTGAATTGCCATCCCAAATCCTTAACTAGTACCTGTTGTAGATGGCTTCTACTATAACAGTGAATACAGTCCCAAGAAATGCCACCAAAATTCCAGCATGCAACTCCCCCTATCCCTCTGCCTTGATCCACAAGAGTATCTATAAAGATTTGCTTTCCTTGAAATTGAAAATTATTAATTGCAGTGTATAATGTAAATAGTTTCTAAGACTCATGCTCACTGTGGACCAGCCCTAACTTTTTACTTATTACTGGCCATTGATCCTTCCTGCCTGCCATGACCTGATGTTTTATCTGATGTCTAATTCTCATTTTGTATTATAGTTGTACCACTTTGCAAGGATGAACCTTAGAGATTTTAGATTTCTTTAACATAGTAAAAACTACTGCATTCTATTATTGTTTTTTTTTTCCCAGTTAAATCATATGTAACAATGTACTGTAATACCTACATTTATTAAAAAGCACAAACAATGCTGGAAACTCCTTAGATCACTAGTTGACCAGTATAATTATGAGAAAGATTGATATCAGTCATTACAACAATCATGAGGTAGAATGTACTGTAATAGCCTGAAAATCTGCAGCATATATTTGCAAATCACTAATGAATCTTTACTACAAAATAGGTGATGCAGTCCCACTTCAATCTGGAGGGAGAAATCCCAAACATCCAGTGATGTGTGGTGCATGTAAAACCAACACTGATAAATCTTTCCTATCACAACTGGTGCTATTGTTTTGTCAATTTGTTCCAGTGAGGTTTTGAACATTTTTAATCTTAATGTGTCAAGGAAAGGCCCAGCGACAGAGAGGTACTAATGGTATGCTTGTCCCAGGACCCGAGGCTCAAAGGACACTGAAGTTCCGAGGGAAAAATAAATGGGGCAGCAGCACCTAATTTATAAACTGACAGTTGTCCAGCACTGCACAAGTGGCTAAAAATAACTTAATTATTAAATGACAGTGGCATCCCTTCACCTCAGTTGCCCCCATCACCTGGTCCAATCCAAGTACATATAAATGAAGAAGCAACATCATTACATATGACGATGCACCCTTCACTGTTCTGCTCCTGCAGCCAGGGCCCACCAAAGTGGAGCAGGAAGTTTGGCATAGAGCACACCAATGCACAACTTTAAACAACACCCTCTCCACATGATACAGCTACCCTAGCAATCAGAGTTTCACTGATTTCATCAGCCTGGCAACAGAGTACAGTATCTTTGCTTAAGTTAATTTCCATTATAATTAAATCCTTCTGTATATATACTATAAACCTCTGCTTAATATGTCCATTTGACTGTCTGTTTGGTATGATAGATAGATGTTCAGCTGTTGTTGAACTACACATCCCAGCATGCCCTGCTACAGTTTTGCTAAAACTATTGCAAGGCATGCAGGGATATGTAGTTCAACAATAGCTAGAGGGCCAAAGGTTCCCCATCCCTGTCATAGAGGCTCTGCACTCACCATAATAAACAATGGGGTTTAGTTTGTTTAATTATCAATGCATTTGTTCCTGCAAGTCTTACTCTATCACTCAGAATTATAGACAAAGCGATCACTTTTACATTAGTTCCAAACTTTAGGTATGCTAATTGGTTTAAAGCTCACAGCACCTTGAGTTTTAAAGTCGAGACAGCCATCAAGAACACCTGTTGTAAAGCACCTAGAAAAACAGCTGACATGAGATAGCTTAAATAAGTTAACAGGAGCGTGACCCCATGCAAGCTTAAATTTATTGATCAATACATGAACCCCATTGTTTATTATAGTAAGTTATTATGGTGAGTGCAGAGCCTTTGTGATTTTAATTTAAACAATAGTCACATACCATATTGCACCACAGATCTAGGGATGGTGAGTGCAGTGGATCAATGTCTTTAATATATTATATATTGTGATGACTTGGGGTAAGTAGCTCGGTAGAGGGGTTTTGTGGTGCATTGTTTAAGTCAGCATAGGTAGGACAGTTAAACTTTAGGTATAAGTACTGTATCTGGACTGTGCAGTTGGTCACTATGCTTCTGATGAAGGACATTGTCAAACGCATTAAGCATATGACTGAGAATACTGGGCAGACCACTGGTGGACCTACCTTTACCTGGCTGAGGAACAGGAGCATGAGTGTCAGAGACTTGAGAGCTTCAGCCCCATTATTACATCTGGGAGACTAATCGTGTGGTGCCAATATGCAAGTGACCCCAAGAGTCTGCCAACTATATGTAGTAATATAGGCTTTTATCTATGATTTTATGCAAGTGTGATTTATAAATAAATCATTATCCTTTACCATACAATATTGCACTAATTTTCCAGTTTTCATTTTCCTTTGAGAACAAGGAGCAACATATGTTCATGTGTGCGTATTTATACCAAAGAGTATTATGCATCAGAAACATGGATTGGGAGAACAACAGATAGGGAGAACATAGTGAGAACCAAGTTCTTCAAACTATGTATGTATTGAAAGAGTGAAAGCCTTCTATACATTTTTTTAGACCTGTATGGACTATTTTTTTTACTGTGTATATGCTACTGTGGGACATTCTTTTATCAATATCTTCATTAGCCATACTGAACATCTAGGCATACTCTCAACTCTGCAACAGCCCCATATGTGTATTCGGGGATAATTTACTGTAATATCTGTGGCAGAAGCAAATCAGAGGTCTGGTTTGGCTTGCACAGTAAATTAAGAATAAATTACTTCTTTTGATTGACACAGAAGTTACAAAATATTGTTCAAAACCTTGGATATAGTAAATGCTCCTAAAATAATAAATGTTATCTATATAGGGAACACCGTGATACTGCACCTCATCAGAAATCTGTGTGCACCATAAATAACATTACCAGCTGACTGGAAATAACATTTTACCTTCCTTCCTCAGTCTCAATTAACTCAATAGGAGGATATTTGTTATGGAATCATATATACCAAAATGACTATCAGGGAATATGGAAATAATGTGAATAAATACTGTAGCACTAATTCTATGTGGTCTGCTCAGTTGTAGGAACATGATCTTTTCAACCCTCTGCCAGATTCGTTTTGGTCATGTAAACCAAATGAAGTGAGATTTATCTTCACCAGAGATTTAATAAGGATCAAGATGGAACCCTGCTAAGAGGCTTTCAAAATGTCAGCAGTATCGTTACTAAAAACAACAGAGGAAGCCATTCTTTCTATAAGTGACTTTATTGCTCAAGACATTACAATCCTAAGAATCAGTCTGGTAAACTCTACTGCTTTTTACATGAAGCAAGCATGCACAGTGATAAAGATTTGTTCAGGACCTAATTCTTTGAATGAGATGAATGGAACTTCCTTGTTGTCCCAAATACAGCTACAATATTGATTTGAATACCCTCACCAGCTAATTAGTTTTTAGTTGTTGACATTTGTTCAACATTTTTTTATTCACAAACACAGGCTACCTGTTTGCCATCTCCTAAAAAGGTAGGCAGTACTCCTGGATTAGACTGCCGCATGGTTAGACAAATAGTTCAGATCACACTTGCAGATATTTCTCCCCTAATCCAATATATAAATATTCTGATTAGATACATTGAAGCAATGCTAGCAATATAGGTCTATTTCACTTTCTTATCTTGCAGGAAAAAAACGCAAGAATTTAAAGTGCTGCAGGTAAACTGGAAATTACTTAGATAAGACAATTACACAGGGAGTAAATGCCAAGGTTTAGTACACAAACAGGCCTGTTAGTAACAGGCAAGGACAAAAGCAAAAGGCACTGTTTGGGTCTTATACACAGGAGAGCAAGTAATGAAGAGAAGGTTTCAGCAAGAGTGAGGTAACTATTAATGTTGAATATTTGCAGTACCCAGAATTAGTATGGGTATAGGGAACAGGCAGAATATATAGTCAAAACCCTGAGCCAATATAGATACACTGAAGTACAGACAGGAGTGTGGTATTTAGTAGAGAGACAACCCAACACTAGCAATCAACTAACACTGACTACTTAGTATAATTCTGCTATATATCACTAGGGTATAGAGGGTATGAGTTTTGAAAGAACTGCTGATGATCCATGCAAGCACAACTGAATGTAGCCAGACCTCCATACCAGACATAGACATCCCCTCTTAGAAGGCAATAATGAGTTACTGTAGAAATAAATGCTATATCATAAAACATTTGATTAGGCACCTTCATGAAGGATATTGTAGAAAATTGATTCAAACCTTTTTCCTGTAGACTAAAGCTCTCCACAGCATAGTTATTATGGTCCAACCAGAACCTCTACAGCTGTCTACCAAGGCAGATTAGACTAAACTACACTGAAACAATATCATACTGATGTATGTACTGGGATTGCCAGATTATGATAAATCATTATTTTGTCATAAGAAACAAGAGCATTATCTATGTGAGTGGGGTACAAAATGTAAAAAATCCATCCTGGTGGCCCAGCAGTGACTTACCTTCTCCTGCCGGCTATAGTGGCACCTTCTAGGTCACAGCTCGATCCTCTAGTATTAGGGTTTTTCTCCCCTAGTTCTAACCCTAATCCTTACCTCCAACCCTCTCTCTGCTGACTAACCCTAAACTCCTCTCCCCCACATCCTAATCCTAACCACCTCCAGCAACATAACCCTCCCAAATGCAGTCTAACCCCAATGTCAACATTCTAACAATGTCAACATTTCACCTGTCAACATTATGAGAATGTCAACATGTTACTTGTCAACATTTCTACAATGACAATACTGTATCATAACTGAAGACATTGTGGGGTCCTCATCGTGTATGTTGATACTGTTATTGCCAAACTTTTGACTACATATCCGCCTTACACAGGTGCATGAAGACATGCAAGGACCTGTCACATATTACAGTGCTAAGTTAGGTGCAGTATCCTAGAGGCTAAAGCAGTGGTTCCCAAACTGTGTGCTATGGCACCCTGGGGTGCCTCAGGACACTTGCAAGGTTGCCTTGGATTGTTGGCCCAGGACCAATTCAAATTATTTATGGTCAATGTAATAGGCAAAACCAGTGCTTGTGGCTGCCAATTATAAAATATGTGGACAAACAGAAGCAAATCTTGTCCCCCAACACATAATTGAACCTAAGGATGACATATAAACACAGTTTACTTCATTTAATATTTCTGTCTAAATTTTGAAATAAGAAACTTTTGACCTAGGGGTGCCATGAAAAAAATTATGAGACTCTGGGGTGCCATGACTCAAAAAAGTTTGGGAGCCACTGAGCTAAATAGGTTGAAGCTGCAATGACTGTACTTTTTAACAAAATTTCTGATGGACCACATTCTGTAACTGCCTTTTAACTCAAATCAAAAATATAACACATCTACACAGTGGGGGTCATTCGGACCCGATCACTCACCTCATGCTGGACGGCCAAAGGCCATTGTTCTCTAGCGATCGCCTCTGCCTGATTGACAGGCAGAGGCGGTCGCTGGGCAGGGGGGGGCGGCATGGCAGCATTTGGCCACTGTTATGGGGGCGCGATCCGGCCAACGCAGGCGTGGCCATACAGTGCTAGGGGTGGGCCGCAGCGGCTGCGTGATGGTCGCGCATCACGCAGAGGCTATGTGATGCATGACCAGGGGCAGCGACGATCAACTCCCGTCCAGCCGCAGAAGCTGCATTGGCCGGGAGTTACTCAGCAAGTACAAAAGCATCGCCGCTGTGCGATGCTTTTGTACTTGTGTGGGGGGAGTGGGGCCGGACAGACATGCGGGGTGGACTAGCCCTGTGCTGGGCATCACCCCGCATGTCTGGGAACATGATCGTAGCTGTGCTAAATTTAGCACAGCTACGATCAACTCGGAATGACCTCCAGTGACTCACTAGATATAAAGTGTTCAGATACCAGAGATGTAACAAGTGTATCTAGCTGCATTAATAGTAACATAACTTGTTAATCCTATAAGAGCATGTAAGGTATTTTGCCAGGCACAAACTGCAAATAACTACACAGAATTAAGGTACTGCGTGCATTTTTGTCAGTGATCTCTCCCTGATATTGCTATCATGAGACGAAGATAGTGATAAGAGGATTGCAATAATATACGTTCAGCTGCAATCCTCTTAAATAAGTTTATAACAATAAACTGTGTACTGTACATTAATTGAAGATCTCTGGAGATTTTATATTTGATAATATTATACAGGACATTGTATTTTTAGATTCACATGAGACAAATAAAAAATGAGAAAGACAGGTAGGTTTAGTGGCATAGGAAAGAGCTATTTAATATGTTTTGCTTTTTCATATCCAATATTTTTCATTAGCATAGCTGTACATTATTTTGCCATGTGTCTGCCAATAGACAAATGTTTCCCTTTACATTATTACTGTTCTGTTTTATTGACTGAAAATTGCATCAAACAGCAGTAGGCATATAATACAGCCCTCAGTCTATTTCAGAAATAATGGAAGACAAAACTCCTTCATTCATGACCTCACATTTCAAGGTTTTTAAACTGTAGATATAGCTACACATTGTTTTCTGAATAAGCTCACTAGTGTGGAAAGAAAAAACAAAGTGTTATGCTTTTGGTAACATATTTTACTGCTGCTGTAAGCAGAATACATTTGCTGTGACACTCAGTTAATAGCAAACAGTAAAGAACTAGGGTCTACAATAACTTAAGTGTTTAAATATACTGTAAATATTCTGAGAGAATCATTTTACTCTACAGTTTCTGGTCCCTTGTGCTTTCAAAGAAATTTGCTGTCAGCTATTAGACATACAGTTCTATTAGTCATTCACACATATAAATTCTAGATTAAAAGTGTTCCCCAAAAGCAATAAATGTGACTACCTTTATTTTAATGGTTATATAAAGTGCATTATGTGTCATTTTTCTCTGGTCTTATAGTGTAATTTCCGATTTCCTTTACAGCAATTTTTCTCAGAATGACCCCACATGTGTCAATTACTGTACGTAGTGCACTTAAAAGCATAGATAGGCAAATAATTGAATGGACGTTTTAAATGAATAATGCGTCATAACTTTAATTTTCTCATAATTTACCCATTTATAAATTGTCTTGTAAAGTAAAATATATATTTTTAAGGATAAAGTGACAGTGCATTTGATAATAATGGGGAAGGAGGCGGTGTCACCATGAACAGAAAGTGCAGTTATACATAAGGTTATTTATCAGAATGCAGATTTCTGATGCTATAGTGCAAATGTTCAAACCGTATATTTTTTTTTAACACAACAAAGAAATACTTTGAGATTTTTTATTTGGTATAAGCCATCTTTTACAAAAAGCAGGATTTTATGTGAAGGTTTTCACAAAACAGTATTACGTTGAAAATTATAATACTTGTTTTTATCATACATTTTTCCCAACTCGATGTAAAAGCTTACTGTGGATAGGAATAATATGGACGACCATTTTGAAACTAAAAAAGCTGTCACATTAAATGGCGGTACTGTTTATTAATTTGACATACAGTAGTGTAAGGTGGGTGATATCTTGGCTTTAGATTCCTCCCCATCTGTGGAATATTTATTTTTTGTGCACTATTTTAGTTATTGACTGGTGATAACCAAGAAATAACTACTAAGGAGGCACATTGTTTGAAAGCGGGGAATCATTTCTTTCAAACAAGCATGCCATCATGTGTGTTCAGGCCAAGATAGATCCAAATGTGCCCTCCCCATCTATCAAAAATTTAATTTTCTTGTATCACAGAGTGATATTGTACAGTGATCACAAGTGATCACCAGACAGTAGCTACTATTGGGCCATATAATTTGAAAGTGGTGACAGTGATCAACAGCAAATATCTTCTAAGAGTACATTGTGTGAAAATGTAGAAACCCCTCTTTAAACACATTTTTACCCATCCCACTAGCTGTTATATTAGGGGAGATATAGGAATTTAAAACTGTCAGCACCTCCATTCATTGAGTTACTTTTCATCTAGACCCTCAATAGACATTAGATGCACACTAGGACTCAAAATGAGTCAAAGATTGTTGTAGAGGAGACCCTCTACTCACAATCTGAACATAGTGCCTAATTCAAGTTAGGTAAACTCCACTGAGATTTTAGAGAGTCAAAGAGGCTTAGCTGACCCAGGAGCATCAACTGACTGCAGAAAGCCCACCCTCCACCACAGGGTCAGGGAACCTCTAGAGACTTGCAGAGGAAACTGCATTTTAAACATCAAAGAATTAAGTGGAGATAGTTGAGAGGAAATGGAGGACAAATAACCAAATAAATAGTAGTGTTAATACAAGTATTCATAAAACATAATGGGGGAGATTCAAATGTTTGAAAAGTCAGTTGAGTCTGTTTTTTCCTATCTAATAGACAGGAAAAAACAGACACCCAATTGACTTTTCAAACATTTGAATCTCCCCCATTATATGGAATATATAAACAATGGATGGGAAAAAATTTTTTTAATTTAATAAACCATCATTTAAAGCAGACATTAAAATTAATTAGCCAAAAACTGAATAAACCTTACCCACATACAGTATTTCATAAATGCTATTTGCTGAGATGCACAATAGCAGCCTGTTCCTATATACACCTTCGGAATCCTTCGGTAAAATAGCACTTGGAAATGAGTCTTCGCTATAAAAAGAGGACTGCTTTGTAAAGGTACATAATTACCATGTCTAATCACCTATAAAAGGGTAATCCCTTGAACATACAGCCTAAGACAATGTAGGAAGTGAATGTCCCAAATATTCTATTTAAGTAACCATGTCTAGAGGCTGGTCTAGGCATGTAGATGGTGGTATTGTAGTCCAAACAGGTGAGTGAGGGTAGGAAGCGTACATGTGCTGCGTCTCTCTGAATGGAAGTTACAGTTTATTTAAAGGTGAATATTGTTTGTCCAGGTTGGCATATTTATACCCATAGCAATATGGCTGTTTGTTAGCACCAGGCTTCAATTTCCATCCATTGCCATGTGTATAGTAAAGAATAATAATATGGTAATATAATAATATTGAAACATATTTTATTATATAATTTAATTAGTTAGTAATACTTAACATATAACCAGCAAATCTGATGTAAAACTTTCCACCGTATTTCTGGATTCCTGATCACGTGGTATGAATACATAGCTCTAGTAAGCCAATCCTGGCAACACTTACTGGTCATCCATCATTGAATGCAGTCAACATATGTCTTTTCCGAAGTGGGCCTTTCGCAGGCACATGTCTGGCACCATGTGACCGCAATGTCCTGCTCTCAGGTATCAGAGCACTTCCCCCTCAGTCTGATCACATATGTGTCTTTTTTTATTCGAAAGATGTGACATGTTTAGGACAACAAATTGTTATGGCGATAATATGGAGCTGAGTATTCATCACTAAACTCAAGACACAGACCCCTCAATCAAGTTACATAGCTTTCTCCTTGGCTGATGATTCAACTTAATACATCACTCTGTTGGCATAGTAACTGTAGCAAACAGGAAGTGTTGCAAGCAAATAATATACAGGTGTATAATATCAAACAATCAGATTTCACAGTTATCAGAGAAGTAAATTTTAATAGATGTAAAAGAGGAGAAAGACTACTAGCAAACGTAGGGCCACAAAGCTGATCCTACAGTTTATTAATGTTATTTGTTGAAATGTGTTCCGCTCCTATTAATTTCAAACTTTTCGAATCTTCATAACTGTATGATATTAAAAAAAGTTTTTAGATACACTATGGGTCAGATGTAATGCTGTCTGAGTTGGCCAGAGGTGCAGGTTGCTGGCCAAACTCGGACATTTTTTTAAAGCGTGACCAACAGTTCACTGTTAACTAAGGGATCTCAGAGAATGAGCTCATTAAGATGAAGATGTACTAAACCTGAAGCCATCAGAAGCCTCAAAAGTTTCTTTCCCCAAGCGGTCTGCCTGCTAAACTCCTGAACATTGACTGACTAGTCGTACATGTAACTCACTTGTGTCCCTACAGTATACCTATCTGTATGACTATACTTGCCCCCACCTGCTTATCTGTTACCTACTTGGCTGTTGTATAGCAAACCGAAGACAAATTCCTAGTATACGCAAGTATACCTGGCCAATAAAGCTAATTCTGATTCTGATTCTGACCTTGGAAAATGATAAAGCTGAGAGAGATAAACTACCAACCATTCAGCTCCTGTAATTTTTCAATCACAGCCTGTAACATGGCAGTTATGAGCTAATTTATTGTTTCTTTATCTCTCTCCAATTTAGCCCTCTCCAAGACATAGTATATATGCTCCTAAATCATCAGGACCATTATGAAGTGTAGAGTGGGAAACCTCAAGCACAAACTGGGTAATGATCTGACCAGGTCATAAGATCTACGATGGAATCGTGAAAGAGATGTAGAAATCTCCAGGATATAAAAAAATTGTCTAACCTGCTTTAAACTTGGTGATAGTGGGAACAAAGTTATGGTCTCTGTCCAGGGGGTAGTGAAAGCATGACCGGTAAATCAGTTTACTGTCTAAGACTGTGCATCGCACCTTAAAATGAATATGTAAAGAAGTTTTAGACTACCAATAGAAGTATCCAATAATAAGGTATCCATGTGCCAATTTAAATCATCCAGATAATTACAATGCCTCTAATAGGTCTGCCACCTGATCTAAGAATTGGTTGCAAAAGGATAGTTGTTGACATTAAGGGATACTAGTGAAGAGTCCTGTAAAAATATTTTGCAGTGAACCAGGAGATCCCGGTCTCTTAAGACACATTTATTTTAAAAATGTATTTAAAAAAAACTTTACAAATAAATAACTCACGGAATATTTGTATCTTTAGTTATACTTAACCAAACAATAAAGAAACACCAGTCATCATTATCAGCATGTCAGTCATGTACATGCATCTAGAGCAGAGACAGAGCAGTCACCATATGTTTAAATGTCTAAGGGAAGGAGTTGAGAATGACAATTGCTGCATACTGTACATTAAACAAATGAATTAAGCACAATGAAGTATGAGGGTTGAATTTGGTTGACTACTTGGGATAATACATTACCATAGATCATTGCAATAGTTTTTCTGTACTACTAAACAGTATTGCAGTTCATCAATATCTTTGTAGAAACCAAAATGTAAAACATATTTTAACTGTCATGATGAGGATGGCAAGTAAATAACAGTTAAAACTACATAAAAGACTTCTGGTTCCGGCTCTATGGAGTACTGAGCTCCGTTTTGAGCTCCGTCCACCGCTCCCCTACAAATACTATTTTCACGGCTTTTAAAGCCTCGTTTTGGTCCCGGAGCCTCCCGCAGTGCCCCAGCTACCTGATCCGCAGCAAATAGCAAATTCCTGGCCCCGATGATGGCGCACCCTCAGCCGGACCACAGCAGCCGCAGCCTCCACGCCAGGAGAAGCGGCGTGCTGCAGGGACGATGATGGCGGAATCCGCTGTCGATAGCGCTCCCCCCCTTCACAAAAAGACAGCAGCCGAGGAACTAGATTCTGGGGGTCAAGTAAGTGCAGGCAATGAAACCCGTGTGACTTACACAGATGTAGTGGCAGCCATTCCAGCCACCATGACGCCCCTTCTCTCCAAGGCTGTAGCTGACATCACCAGCCAACTTCAGCACCTCACACACAGAGTCTCTGCAACAGAGCAACAAATCACTATAGTCTCCCCTGACGTTGAGGGTCTGAAGCACACAGTGAAAAGTCTCACTAATGACAATTACCAGCTATGGAACAAGATTGACGACCTTGAGAACAGATCGCGTTGTAATAACATTAGGCTGGTTGGCCTGCCCGAATCTGTTAAGGGGCCCGCTTTGGCCCACTTTGTCCGCAACACCCTCCCCTCGCTCCTAGGCATTGAGGCAGTTTGCCAGGACATGGTTATAGAGAGGGTCCGTAGGGTGGGTCCGACACCGACCCCTAACAGGCCGAGACCCCGCGTTACCCTGTTCCGCTGCTTAAATTACTTGCACAAGATGGAGATCTGGTCGGCCTCTCGAAAGGCTAAAACCCTGTCGTGGGAAGGACATGAACTGCACATTTTCCAGGATTATTCTGCAATCTTTCTCCCCTGTATGCTCTCGACTGGTCGCGGAAGGGTGCAAATTCGGCGTGCTGTATCCTGCTAGACTCCGTATTTATGATGGGACCTCTTTCAAGGACTTCTCCAACCCTCCAGATGCAATGGCATATCTCCAGGAGCTGTCCCAAGCGAAGGGTGCCGACATCACGGATTCCACGGAATAATGCTTTATACCTTTAGCTTTGATATGCTACGCTTTAGCTTTTCAAATGTAGAGCTTTTACAATAGCTCATATAATATCAGTCTGTTTATTGCATTTACAGGTTAATTTTTATGTTATGTATATCTATATACCTTGTGGTATACTGCGGAGGCCTCCTGGCCTCTTTTATACAAAGTTGCACACTGGGGAGCAGGGACGGACCTACCCCTCCCCGCCGGATGTGTTTTTTGTTTACTATACTATTATTATTCAGCTATTACGGAAGTTTGGCGCCAGGCGCTAGTGTCTGGTTGCCCCCTCTCACGTATGTTCATCCCCCTCTTCCCTTTAACTTTCACTTCATTCTTGTTGTCTTCCTTTACCCTCCTATTCTCTTAAGCACTGCTCTCCACTCTGTGAAATGGTTGGATATTGCAAAACCACATAATGTGATCACTCTGAAGGCTACCGCCCTCGCCCCTCTATGTATTGAATCACTCTTCCTGTTTCTCCCAGTTTCCTTGAGGGATGCCTGATCTTCGCTACGCTACATGGAATGTTGGAGGTATCAACTCCCCAGCGAAAAGGAGAAAACTCCTGATTTACTTACAGAAAAATGGCGTGGATGTGGCATTCCTACAGGAAACCCATCTGTCTAAAATTAATTAAACAAAAGAGAGCGCATAGAGAATATATACCAATTTATTATTGGATAAAACACTTAAAATTGTATTTATACTGATGATTTAAAACATGAATGATTGAAACCGCACAAAAGGAAACCACTGAACTAACAATGATATAGGCTTGTAATCCCAAATGATTGTGGGAAAGAAAAACGTTCTCAATGTAGCTGAGAGAGGTAATGTTCAATGTTCCACCAAGCAGGTGATAACTAATGAGCAAAGCAATAGAACCGTAGCAGGTCCACTTGATCCTCTTGAAAAATAAGTAACATTTGTAGCAATGCAATAAGAATGTAACCGATTCCTCCCACAGCAAGTGGGTAGGCTACAACCCCCCGCCGCAATCCGACAGTGTGGTATCTCACCGCTGCAGATGAAGAGAATGGTGGTCCGCTTCCAGAGCTCCTGGGCGATGCGGTAACACTGGCGCGGCGGTCAGATGCGGACAATGTCCCAGCAAGGGAGAAGGGGGGAACCCACACCACGGCTGGAGCTGGTAACTGGAGGTGGTGGTAAAGTGCTGGATCAGCGCTGCGGCTATAAAGTGCAGTAGTCAGGGCTCACAGTGATGCGGTTAATGTCCCTTATCCTTAACGCATTTCTCCGACGTAGGGCAAGTCGGTTTCATCAGAAGGTAATTTTGAGGCACAAGAGTTGCCCTATTTAAGGTGATTGGTAGCCTATCAGCATTTTTCCTCACCATAATTGCAATTGGAGTAACAGGTGCATAACAGGTGTTTCTAATCATTATGGTTTCCAACAGTTTCAAGCATACTTAAATTTATACATACAAGAGAAACCAACAATGTAATAAAAACCTTATAACAGACTGATTAGGTCTGATTTAAACGCACAAAACATGTAACAATCTATTTGAAAAGATAAATATAATAATGTGGCATCACGGAGAGAACATGATGAGCCTAAATGCATGTAAAGTATATCATCCAGCGCATTCGCAGTATCATTAATCTGTGTGGCTCACCACACTAATGCTTAAGACAGAAAACAATACTAGACTATGGAGACCCAGGTTCGAATCCCCCTTCTCAATCAATTATTTTACCATGAATTAATCATAAATATAGAGAGAATACACAACGTATATAATACGTACATAATCCCAATTTTTCAAAATACATACTTAATCATGAATAATAGCCATAATACACATGGTAAGTGGTATAGATGGTATAGGACAGGATAATGGAATAGATAGATAGAGATGAATAAATAATCCCACTTATATATTATTCATCTCTATACAATCATTGAGACCCTTGGGGAATAGGGTACCCAAAGTATAGATCCAAAAAGCTTCCCGTTTACATAGTACATTGAATCTATCCCCTCCTCTGATGGTGGGTTTGATGTATTCTACCCCCTGCACTTTCAAACATTTGATGTCCCCATCATGTTCCTGTAACACATGCCTCACCAGACTGTGTTGACTAGTACCCCTCCGTATATTGCCCCTATGCTCTAAAAAACGTATGTGTAGCATACGTGTGGTGCGACCCACATATTGTGCACCACACATACAGCTGATGACATAGATAACATAACTAGTGTGGCAATCAATGACACTACATAGATCAAAGTAGGTCCGATATATCGATAAGTATACTTTAGTAGTTTTATCAATAATATAATCACATGTGGTACATTTGTATCTATTACATTTGTAGCAACCCTTCAGTTTTGCCACATTTCTTAACCCCATAGTTCTATTAGATTCTATATTCAATTCCGTTGAAGAAAAATGGCTGGGAGCTAGAAAGGTTTGTAAATTTGACGCTTTTTAAAAAATGATACATGGTTCATCATCTAATACAGTAGACAAGATCCTATCCGTTTTTAAAATCGGATAGTTTTTACGAATGATATTTTTAAGTTCTCTAGAACATGTATTGAATTTAGTTACAAACCTAGGTTGATGTATGTTAAAGGAGGATTCCTTTGTATCTCTCCGAACTAATAGGGAGTCCCTATCTTTTTGACGTGCTTCCACTAATGCTTCCCCTGTGATGTTAACAGGGTAACCTTGATCTTTAAACGATGAGGTTAATTCAGATGCTTGTGTCTCAAATTGTTCAATATGCGAACAGTTACGTCGGATTCTATAATATTGGCTTTTCGGGATATTATTAAGCCATGGACGAAAGTGGCAACTTCCATAGTTCAAAAAATTATTAGTGTCAACTTCTTTATGATATGTTGAAGTGACCATTTGCTGATTACAGATAGATATATCAATATCTAAGAAATGAATACGTGATTCATGTGTAGTGCTCGTGAAGTGCAAACCAAATTCATTAGAATTGAGGTGCTCTAAAAATGATACAGTGGAAAGAAAGTCCCCCTCCCAAATAAAAAACAGGTTGTCGATGTAGCGACCATATAGGACCAGGTTCGTCCCGAATGGGCCCCCCCAAATGAGGGATTCCTCAAGGCGGCCCATATAGAGATTGGCAAAACTCGGGGCGAACCTGGCACCCATCGCCACACCGAGGACCTGTAAATAAAAGTGATTATCAAACGTAAAATAATTGTGAGATAAAATAAATTGAATAGCATCGATGATAAACATGCGGAGTGCATCTTCCATAGACTCATCCTGTTCCAAATAAATTTTGGTAGCCAGTATCCCTTTATCATGGGGTATATTACTATAAAGGGACTCCACATCACACGTCATGAGCCTATAGCCTTTTTTCCACTCCACATTCTTAATTAAATTCAAAAAATGAGTGGTGTCCCTAATATGTGATTTAAGTGCAGTGACGTGCGGCTGTAAAAAAAAATCAACAAAGGATGACAAATTGGAAGTGAGGGACCCTACACCAGAAATAATAGGACGACCAGGAGGTGCTTGGAGGGACTTGTGTATCTTAGGGAGGTGGTTATACGTGGGGATAATAGGATATTTATTAAATAAAAAAGCATATTCACTTTTAGAGATTGTGTCAGCTTTAACAGCCATATCCAAAAGAAGTTTACATTCCAACTGAAAAACTTTTGTCGGATCAGTTTTTAACTGTGTATAGAATAAAGTATTGGTTAGTTGTCTATAGGCTTCCTTCAAATAATCAGCCCGATCCTGTACTATGGTCCCACCCCCCTTATCAGCTGCCTTAATAACAATATTTTTATCTCTCATTAGACTATTAAGAGCAGCTCTCTCTCTAGGATGTAAATTATCCCTTTTATGATTTTTGGATTTTGATACAGCACATAGGGCTTGGAAATCATTTAGTGTAAGATTGTAAAAAGCTTCAATATTGCCACTCATATGTTGTGTTGGGTAAAATTCTGATCTATTTTTAAACAGAGCATCTTTCTTTTGAGATCTATTGATATCAAACACTTTCAAGATTGATTGGTCTACAGGCCCACTTTCTTCCTCTAATTCTAATAGTGTATTAAGACCCACTATATCTGTAGAGTCTAGAATAATGGAGACACCTGACTCGTGTCGTTTCTTAAGATTTTTCTGAGTAAAGTAACGTTTTCTACAGAGATCCCTGGTAAACCTATTCAATTCGACAAATAGCCCGAATAATTCAGGGCTCTGTGATGGAGCGAATTTAAGACCTTTCGCTATTATGGCCTTTTCACTCTCGGTAAGTATTCGAGATGACAAATTGAATAAACCTTTATGCCTTAGCCGTTTCTTGCATTCTTGGATGCGTTTCCTTCGGCCTCCTCTGTTTCCTCTAACTCTAACTCCTTTTTTTTTGGTGTATCCTGTTGTAAGACTCTGTACCTGTTCTTGTTCTTCCAAATGGGATAGAGGTCCTGATCTAAAAAAGTATCAGTATTTGTTCGTTTGATATTTGATTGTATCTTAGACCTGACAACTAACCAATACTTTATTCTATACACAGTTAAAAACTGATCCGACAAAAGTTTTTCAGTTGGAATGTAAACTTCTTTTGGATATGGCTGTTAAAGCTGACACAATCTCTAAAAGTGAATATGCTTTTTTATTTAATAAATATCCTATTATCCCCACGTATTACCACCTCCCTAAGATACACAAGTCCCTCCAAGCACCTCCTGGTTGTCCTATTATTTCTGGTGTAGGGTCCCTCACTTCCAATTTGTCATCCTTTGTTGATTTTTTTTTACAGCCGCACGTCACTGCACTTAAATCACATATTAGGGACACCACTCATTTTTTGAATTTAATTAAGAATGTGGCGTGGAAAAAAGGCTATAGGCTCATGACGTGTGATGTGGAGTCCCTTTATAGTAATATACCCCATGATAAAGGGATACTGGCTACCAAAATTTATTTGGAACAGGATGAGTCTATGGAAGATGCACTCCGCATTTTTATCATCGATGCTATTCAATTTATTTTATCTCACAATTATTTTACGTTTGATAATCACTTTTATTTACAGGTCCTCGGTGTGGCGATGGGTGCCAGGTTCGCCCCGAGTTTTGCCAATCTCTATATGGGCCGCCTTGAGGAATCCCTCATTTGGGGGGGCCCATTCGGGATGAACCTGGTCCTATATGGTCGCTACATCGACGACCTGTTTTTTATTTGGGAGGGGGACTTTCTTTCCACTGTATCATTTTTAGAGCACCTCAATTCTAATGAATTTGGTTTGCACTTCACGAGCACTACACATGAATCACGTATTAATTTCTTAGATATTGACATATCTATCTGTAATCAGCAAATGGTCACTTCAACATATCATAAAGAAGTTGACACTAATCATTTTTTGAATTATGGAAGTTGCCACTTTCGTCCATGGCTTAATAATATCCCGAAAAGCCAATATTATAGAATCCGACGTAACTGTTCGCATATTGAACAATTTGAGACACAAGCATCTGAATTAACCTCATCTTTAAAGATCAAGGTTACCCTGTTAACATCATAGAGGAAGCATTAGTGGAAGCACGTCAAAAAGATAGGGACTCCCTATTAGTTCGGAGAGATACAAAGGAATCCTCCTTTAACATACATCAACCTAGGTTTGTAACTAAATTCAATACATGTTCTAGAGAACTTAAAAATATCATTCGTAAAAACTATCCGATTTTAAAAACGGATAGGATCTTGTCTACTATATTAGATTATGAACCATGTATCATTTTTAAAAAAGCGTCAAATTTACAAACCTTTCTAGCTCCCAGCCATTTTTCTTCAACGGAATTGAATATAGAATCTAATAGAACTATGGGGTTAAGAAATGTGGCAAAACTGAAGGGTTGCTACAAATGTAATAGATACAAATGTACCACATGTGATTATATTATTGATAAAACTACTAAAGTATAATCATCGACATATCGGACCTACTTTGATCTATGTAGTGTCATTGATTGCCGCACTAGTTATGTTATCTATGTCATCAGCTGTATGTGTGGTGCACAATATGTGGGTCGCACCACACGTATGCTACACATTAGTTTTTTAGAGCATAGGGGCAATATACGGAGGGGTACTAGTCAACACAGTCTGGTGAGGCATGTGTTACAGGAACATAATGGGGACATCAAATGTTTGAAAGTGCAGGGGGTAGAATACATCAAACCCACCATCAGAGGAGGGGATAGATTCAATGTACTATGTAAACGGGAAGCTTTTTGGATCTATACTTTGGGTACCCTATTCCCCAAGGGTCTCAATGATTGTATAGAGATGAATAATATATAAGTGGGATTATTTATTCATCTCTATCTATCTATTCCATTATCCTGTCCTATACCATCTATACCACTTTCCATGTGTATTATGGCTATTATTCATGATTAAGTATGTATTTTGAAAAATTGGGATTATGTGCGTATTATATACGTTGTGTATTCTCTCTATATTTATGATTAATTCATGGTAAAATAATTGATTGAGAAGGGGGTTCGAACCTGGGTCTCCATAATCTAGTATTGTTTTCTGTCTTAAGCATTAGTGTGGTGAGCCACACAGATTAATGATACTGCGAATGCGCTGGATGATATACTTTACATGCATTTAGGCTTATCATGTTCTCTCCGTGATGCCACATTATTATATTTATCTTTTCAAATAGATTGTTACATGTTTTGTGCGTTTAAATCAGACCTAATCAGTCTGTTATAAGGTTTTTATTACATTGTTGGTTTCTCTTGTATGTATAAATTTAAGTATGCTTGAAACTGTTGGAAACCATAATGATTAGAAACACCTGTTATGCACCTGTTACTCCAATTGCAATTATGGTGAGGAAAAATGCTGATAGGCTACCAACCACCTTAAATAGGGCAACTCTTGTGCCTCAAAATTACCTTCTGATGAAACCGACTTGCCCTACGTCGGAGAAACGCGTTAAGGATAAGGGACATTAACCGCATCACTGTGAGCCCTGACTACTGCACTTTATAGCCGCAGCGCTGATCCAGCACTTTACCACCACCTCCAGTTACCAGCTCCAGCCGTGGTGTGGGTTCCCCCCCTTCTCCCTTGCTGGGACATTGTCCACATCTGACCGCCGCGCCAGTGTTACCGCATCGCCCAGGAGCTCTGGAAGCGGACCACCATTCTCTTCATCTGCAGCGGTGAGATACCACACTGTTGGATTGCGGCGGGGGGTTGTAGCCTACCCACTTGCTGTGGGAGGAATCGGTTACATTCTTATTGCATTGCTACAAATGTTACTTATTTTTCAAGAGGATCAAGTGGACCTGCTACGGTTCTATTGCTTTGCTCATTAGTTATCACCTGCTTGGTGGGACATTGAACATTACCTCTCTCAGCTACATTGAGAACGTTTTTCTTTCCCACAATCATTTGGGATTACAAGCCTATATCATTGTTAGTTCAGTGGTTTCCTTTTGTGCGGTTTCAATCATTCATGTTTTAAATCATCAGTATAAATACAATTTAAAGTGTTTTATCCAATAATAAATTGGTATATATTCTCTATGCGCTCTCTTTTGTTTAATTAATTTTAGACAGATTGGTTTGTATATTAGGTGTTCAGAGCACCTCTTGAGAGCAGCTACTGTACCTTTACAGGTGTATGTGTATTTGCATTGTTTAAATATTATTGCTTAACTACAAGCGCCTGATATATCCCTTTTCAGTAAGGATTTTTCTCTACAGGAAACCCACCTGACCCCATCTGAAACCCTGAAATTGGGAATGCTGGGATGGTCTGTGTTGGCATCCTCCTCCTACAGCTCCAGAGCCCGTGGTGTCGCTATCCTGGTGCGCTGCTCTCTACCATTCGAAATTCATAATGTCACTGCAGACAACTTAGGCAGATTTGTAGTAGTCTCTGTAAACTTATTAGGTAAAAAATTTACTCTGGCTAATATCTACGCCCCCCCTCCTTACTCCAAGTCCTACCTCCGTCAGTTAATTGCCCTTCTGACCCCTTTTATGGGGGATAACCTTATCATTGGAGGGGATTTTAATTTGATATCTTCTCCACTCCTAGACAAATCTTCGGCATGTGGGACCTCACACTCCACACTCCCCAAACTAGGCATCCCCTTTTTTTCATCTACTCTACAGGTTATAGACCTCTGGCGAGCCCTAAACCCAACGGAAAGGGAATACACCTGTCTCTCGGCGGCGCATGGCTCTTTCTCCCGCATTGACTACTTCTTCATCTCTCATACTCTCTTCTCTCAAGTCACTCAATGCAACATTGCCCCCATATCTCTTTCTGATCATGCCCTGGTTACCTTCACTACCCATTTCCCTGATGACAGGGATTCCACCAAATTGTGGAAATTTCCCTCCAGGTTCTGCAAATCTCTTACTTTTAAATCCTTCTTGGAGGCTACTTGGGAAGATTATTGTACCACCAACTCTGAACATATTAAGTCCGACCCTTTTCTGTTCTGGATGTCGGCAAAAGCCGTGCTCAGAGGTGCAATTCTATCTTTTACTGCAGCTTCCAACAAGAAATACTCGGCTCAATACTTAACACTCCAAGACACCCTATCCCAGTCTTTTCAGACTTATAAATCTTCCCCCTCCCCAGCCACAAAACATGCATACTTGACATCCAAAACTCATTTTGATGAATTTCTATCGGAAATGGGTGACAGATACCTTTTCTCAGTCCACCACAAATTCCACAGGTTTGGCAACAAATCTGGAAGTTTACTCTCCAATTTGCTACGTAGCACATATTCCCCGGCGATCGTTCACCCCCTTCACACATCACAAGGAACCTTGACCTCCACGAACAAACAAATCGGTCAGATTATGCATAGCTACTATTCACAACTTTATACGTCTAATCAGCCAGGCACTTCTCCACAAACAACAACAGCCCAGCCTACTACCCCTACTTCCCCTTCGCAGCCCATCCATTCTCCCACCCCTCCAGTGACACACCAACCTCCCCCCTCCTTCTGGGAGGCTCTCCCTTATCCTGCCCTCTCAAAAGAAATGGCTTCTCAACTTCTATCCCCGATCACTCTAACTGAAGTCCGCCTAGCAATTGGGCAATTGAAACCTCATAAAGCCCCAGGCCCTGATGGCTACACTGGGGAGTTTTATAAACTCCTCCAACACAAATTTGATTATATTCTAGTTGAGGTTTTCAATTCCTTGTTGCTAGCGAGGACCCCCCCTCCACATTTCAACTCAGCTATCCTTAAATTACTTCCCAAACCTGGAAGGGATCTATCGCTCCCTGGCTCTTACCGCCCAATATCTTTGCTGAACTTGGACTACAAACTGTTTGCAAAAACTTTAGCCGACCGTCTCAAACTCACGCTCCCCCACACCGTCCACCCTGATCAGACTGGCTTCATTGTCGGCAGGCACTCGGTGGTCAATGTGAGGAAGGTGATAGCAGCGTTGCACTCCTGCCAATCCAATTCATTCCACTCAGGCTCCGCCATCCTCTCCCTAGATGCGGAAAAAGCCTTCGACCTAGTCGAATGGTCACACCTTTATACTACCCTACGCCGCTTTGGCTACCCAGAACCATTTATTCAAGCTATCCGTACTCTTTATTCATCTCCAGCCACCCAAATTTCCTGCAACGGCTTCCTCTCCAACCCCATCTCTATTGGAAAAGGTACTAGGCAGGGCTGCCCCCTATCCCCTCTTCTATTCGCCATTGCTTTAGAACCTTTAGCTATAGCCCTCAGACTCTCTACTTCCTACACCGGTATATTTGTCGGTACAACTGAACTTAAGGTCGCCTTATTTGCAGACAACATGCTCTTATTTGTCTCTGATCCACTTTCGTTTATCCCTGAAATTCTGCGCTTGATCTCGGATTTTGGTGCAAGGGCGGGCTATAAGATTAATGTTGAAAAATCAGAACTACTTCCTTTGAAAGTTTCCCCTTCCTTGCTTTCCACACTCACGCCCCCTCCACATTTCAACTCAGCTATCCTTAAATTACTTCCCAAACCTGGAAGGGATCTATCGCTCCCTGGCTCTTACCGCCCAATATCTTTGCTGAACTTGGACTACAAACTGTTTGCAAAAACTTTAGCCGACCGTCTCAAACTCACGCTCCCCCACACCGTCCACCCTGATCAGACTGGCTTCATTGTCGGCAGGCACTCGGTGGTCAATGTGAGGAAGGTGATAGCAGCGTTGCACTCCTGCCAATCCAATTCATTCCACTCAGGCTCCGCCATCCTCTCCCTAGATGCGGAAAAAGCCTTCGACCTAGTCGAATGGTCACACCTTTATACTACCCTACGCCGCTTTGGCTACCCAGAACCATTTATTCAAGCTATCCGTACTCTTTATTCATCTCCAGCCACCCAAATTTCCTGCAACGGCTTCCTCTCCAACCCCATCTCTATTGGAAAAGGTACTAGGCAGGGCTGCCCCCTATCCCCTCTTCTATTCGCCATTGCTTTAGAACCTTTAGCTATAGCCCTCAGACTCTCTACTTCCTACACCGGTATATTTGTCGGTACAACTGAACTTAAGGTCGCCTTATTTGCAGACAACATGCTCTTATTTGTCTCTGATCCACTTTCGTTTATCCCTGAAATTCTGCGCTTGATCTCGGATTTTGGTGCAACGGCGGGCTATAAGATTAATGTTGAAAAATCAGAACTACTTCCTTTGAAAGTTTCCCCTTCCTTGCTTTCCACACTCACGCAAACCACCACCTTCACGATTACCCAGTCACATTTTAAATACCTGGGAATCAGTATCCCACGAGATATCTCACGCACTTATGAGTTAAATTTTTCTTCGGTTATTTCCGCTGTCCTCACTAAGCTGGAGGGCTGGGCTACTCTTCCCCTATCTATGTTAGGACGGATTGCAGTTCTTAAATCTGTAATCTTCCCTAAAATCTTTTATGTCATGCAGTCTCTCCCGATTAGCCTCAGGGACTTGGACAACATCAAACTTTGCAGAGCTATGACCCGTTTTATCTGGCAAGGAAAGAAGCCTAAGGTAGCATTTGCGAAGCTGGTGATGGACAAGTCAATGGGAGGGTTTGGTGTCCCGGATTTTTTATCCTACTCTCTCACAATTTTCCTTCGATATGCCACCGACTGGCTACTGGGTAGGAGCACTTATACAGACCTAGCCTTAGATACTAATGCCTTTAGTCCATTTTCTCCTGGTGCTCTTCTACACAGAAAGAAGGCCTTGATCCCACCCTCAATTATGGAACACCCTTTATTTAGGGACACCTATATTAGCTGGGTGAAAATTCATAAGAAATTAAACCTAGATCATACTGCTTCCACATATATACCTCTTTGGGGAAACCCCTCCTTCCCTCCTTCCCTTCACAACACTTTATTCCTTCAGTGGCGGGAGAGGGGGCTATGCTCCGCTTCCCAGGTTTTCGATCCGGGTGGCCACATTACACAGTTTGAAACGCTGAGAGACAGGTATTCTCTACCCTCTTCCCACTTTTTCATGTATCTGCAATTGAGGCACTACCTTACGTCATTTAACCTTAATCCCTCTCATACAGTCCCCCCTCCCCACTAGCAAAAATTATGAAACAATGGGAGTCAAAAGCTTACAAAATTAAGCACCTATATTCTCTCCTAGTAAACATTCCCTCCACGCCATATCTCTCAAAACTAGTTACCTCATGGCAATCAGAGGTTTCAAACATTAATTCCTACGAACAATTGCTAGACCACCACCAGCGCACCTTGTCCATACTGAATTCTGCATACCTCCAGGAGGTTCATCTCAAAACCATACATAGGGCATACTTACCACCCTATAACCAGGATGCTGATAACCCCTTAAATTCCAACAAATGCCCTAAATGCAAAGGGGCTAAGGCCTCATTCTACCACTGTCTCTGGAGTTGTACTAGGATCCAGCGCTTTTGGAATCTAATATTAGTATTCATTAATACCAATTTTCACACCTCTTTACGACCTGACCCGCTGGCATGCCTCTGCATAAATTTTTCTGCGTGGAATTCTTCGCCAGGGGTTAAACCGCTATTTCCTATGTTAACCATGCTGTTTACAATTGCAAAAAAAATGATTCTGAAGCACTGGGTTATTAGATCTACCCCCTCTTTATCTGAAGTTTTAAAAGTTATGCTGAAATATATTTATTTTGATCGCAAATCTACTATCCTCACGGGATATACCAGTCTTGCGGGGTTTCACAAAAAATGGAGTCCTTATTTGTCAACACTTGACCCAGATACCCAAGCACAGATAACCTCAGCTTTTGAAAATCCCCTATGGAAGATGTCTAAAGGAATGTCTAAATAATAATATTAAGGGAATATGTTACCCCACTTCCTTTGAATAGCAATTCTCTCCCCTCCTCCCCTCTTGGCTGTATGTCCGGTGTAATGCCTCTCTATTTCCATGTCATCCCTCCCTCCATGTTTTCTCCATGTTTTCATCTTTTTTAAATACCTCTTACTCTCTGATGTGGCCTTCATTCTATGATTATTATTATTGTTTAGTACTGTAACAATTCCTCCGACCACAATGTCCTGGGTTCACGCCTGGTAGGCTTTCTACCCAAGATTTTATAGACAAACTGTCAGTGCTCCCTCTACCCTCCCTCTCCTTCTCCCTTTTCTCTTCTCTCTCCCTTTTATACACCTTACCTAAACTCACTCTCTAAGATTCGACTGTATTTCTTTACTATTTGCCTAAAATTGTTTGAACCACACTTACCTATGTTTATATCTACATGTTGCCACTTTTCGGAAAGATCCAACAATCTGATGCAATGTATGGTTTATTTGTTCTTGTCTTTGATGTCGATTGTATTTCTACATTTATCCTCAAAAAACCCAATAAAATTCAGTTTTGCAAAAAACTACATAAGAACAGGCCTGGGAAGAGAGAGTGCCTCACTTTGAAATTGTGCTTGGAAGTTTTCCCTGTTGATAGCGGACTAGAGTGGACTTTATTTGACTTGCACTGGGATATTACTGTTTTTAATATGGATATTTTATGTTTGTACTTTGCCCTCTGATTATACTAACTTTACAGTGAATGTGAAAAGACCTGTACTGGAACTGATTTGATAATTGTGGCTGGAAAATGTTATTAATATTGTATGCACTCTACGATACAGTACTTTGCAGACGACTGTGATTTTCTTGGACTTTTTTTTAACCTTTCATTACTGAATGTTGTACTATACATTATTATAACCAAACTTTCATTCAGCTTCAAGTGAAACTGCAGAGTGTGGCATTTTTTTATAACATTTATTTTAAAACCTGTGTTTTTAAAATTGCAGAAAATAATCAATGCTAGATATGAAAGGTGCATGACTCTTTCAGTAAAAAATGATATTGAACAAGACAAAACAATGCACAAAAATATTCAGATGTGTCCTCATACATAATTGCTCCAATCACGCCAAAGAAACCTTCTCATTGCACCAAGTCTTGCGAGACTCTGCTAGCATTGGGCATCTTTATTAATGATAATGTGTCTTAGTCGCAACTCCATGCGACTATGAAGCATCAGGAGACTGTGTTGATGAATTTGATATGTGATATCTGTGTGTATATAAGTCTTTGACTCTGTATATAAAGTGCCACAATGTAGAAGCTGCAGCTTTTCTCCAATACAATCTCCACTGTGCTCCATATACAGACTCCATTACACACAATATAGAAGTGTTATTTATCAAATCAATAAGCACAGTCTCTTGATGCATCCTAGTCAGTTAGCATTGTGATTAAGACTCATTTTTGGCAAAAAAAGATGCCTGATGCTTGCAAAGTAGCACGAGACCTGATGGCACACACGCACCCGGCATCTTGCGCTGCTTGGCGTATTGAAGCTAGATGTATGAGGACACATCATATTTGCACAGAAATAAGGACAACCAATAAAGAAATGATCAGACTTAGAGGTCTCTATAATAAACAAAAGCAATAACTGAAGTGCTAATCACTATCAATCTATCTTTCTATCTATCTATCTATCTATCTATCTATCTATCTATCTATCTATCGCAGCAATCTCAGTTACGTACATTTGAAAACATATGGTAAGCCACCAGCCATGCCAAGGCTTTTCTGCTTTGGTGGTCACATGCTACTTGATAACACTTACTTTGGGTCATATGTTTATGTATTTCTAATATGCCATTCCATTTTCAGTGAGTGATTCGTAAAGTGGATGTTACAATGGTAAGGGGACACTGTAATGTGGTATAATCTGAAATGGGCACTGTAATGTTACATTATATGAACTGAAGACACAGTAATGTTGCACAGTATAAACCGTGAACACTACAGTGGGGCACAATATAAACTGATGGTACTACAATGTGGCATACTATGAACTGGGGGCACTATAATATGGCATATTACTGGGGCAAATACAATGGGGTATAATATGACCTGGGGGCTTTACAATCTGGCATATTATGAACTAGAGGTACTATAATGTGAAATTATATGAACTGGGGCTCTACAATGTGGCATAATATGACCTGGGGGCATTGCAATGTGACATGCTATGAACTAAGGCAATACAATGGGTTGGGTACAAAATTCTGACAGTGCCCATCTTGATGGTCACAATACCAGTAGCAGAATTCTCGATGAATAAAATCCTGATGAATTTTGGTAAGTATTCTAACCCTAACCCACCCCTCCCACAGCCTAGCCCTAAAAATCCCCTCCGGCTCCTCAGACCTTACTGTCCCCTTTGGTAGCCTAACCTTAACCATTCCTCCCTACACAATCTAATCCTAAACCTCCCCATAGTGACTAACCATAAACCAAATCCTAATACTCACCATCGGGATCTGTCTGTATTTTGACCATCGGGCTGGTGAGCACTGAGAATGTGACCACATACCAATACATTGTGGCATAATATGAGCTGGGGACACTATGGTATAATGTGAATTGGGGACATTGGGGGTCATTCCGAGTTGTTCGCTCGTTATTTTTTTCTTGCAACTGATCGATTAGTCGCTAATGCGCATGCGCAATGTCCGCAGTGCGACTGCGCCAAGTAAATTTGCTATGCAGTTAGGTTTTTTACTCACGGCATTACAAGGTTTTTTCTTCGTTCTGGTGATCGTAATGTGATTGACAGGAAGTGGGTGTTTCTGGGCGGAAACAGGCCGTTTTATGGGTGTGTGCGAAAAAACGCTACCGTTTCTGGGAAAAACGCGGGAGTGGCTGGAGAAATGGAGTAGTGTCTGGCCGAACGCTGGGTGTGTTTGTGACGTCAAACCAGGAACGACAAGCACTGAACTGATCGCAGATGCCGAGTAAGTGTGGAGCTACTCAGAAACTGCTAAGAAGTGTCTATTCGCAATCTTGCTAATCTTTCGTTCGCAATTTTGATAAGCTAAGATTCACTCCCAGTAGGTGGCGGCTTAGCGTGTGTAAAGCTGCTAAAAGCAGCTTGTGAGCGAACAACTCGGAATGACCCCCATTGTGTGGCATATATGCACTGGCAGCACTACAATGTGATATATTGTAAACTATGACACTACTATGGTTCACAAAATGAACAACTGCTGCAGAAATAATTGTCTTGAAATAGGTATTAGGATAGGGGCCCTTAAAACTGTTGCGTTGGGGCTCACAAAAAAACTGTCTATCCTCCTGGGTTAGTGACTGACGCTTAGGAAAGCTGGCTAAAATTTTTATTTAAAGCTAGACCTTAAGTTTTATAGCATTTAGAAAACTAAGATGTAAAACATAGAAACAAAGAAACATAGAATGTGAGGGCAGATAAAAAAACACTTGGCCCATCTAGTTTGACCTTTTTTTTACCATATTTTGATCCTTATTCCTTTGTAAGGATATTCTTATGTCTATCCCATGCATGTTTAAATTGCAATGAGATATACAGGTACATCACAAATATTTTCAGACACTCTTCCAGTATTATATTTGCTCTATGATTTATTGTTTCTGTGGGTGTGGTCTGTTAGTTAGACAGTTGCAAGGTAGACAGTCAATAGGTCGACAGCATAGGGTCAACAGGGTCAAAAGATCGACAAGGTCAACAGGGTTAAAAGTTTGACATGAAAAGGGTAGACACAAAAAAAGTCAACCTGTGTTATTTTGTGTTTTTAAACATATTTGCCCCAAATTTATTGAAATGCATTGAAATGCATCCCTTTGCAGTCTCACTTCACTCGCCATGCTCCAGGCGTGGTGGCTCAGTCTGCTCTACTTTGCTCGCTACAAGGTTACTAAAGGTAATAGTTTGTGACATGGATAGCAAAATGCAGCCAAAGTTGTAAAAACATGAAAAACCCTAAAAAACATGGGTCAACCTTTTCCTGTCAGCCTTTACACCCGGTCGACCTTTTGACTGTTGACCTATTGTGTCGACCAATTGACTGTCAACTTTGTAACTATCTATCTAGCAGCCATATCCCATTTCTGTTTTCACTATAATTTTTATTGTGTGAATGTTGTACAGTATATTTATATATGAATATCTGTAAATATTTGTATATATTATGTTTCAGTTGTAGCATTCTTTAATTTATTCTATTTAAAAAAATTGAATTAGTTAGACACTAAGGATCTATTTAGGAAACCCCAAAAAGCCCTGTTTTATAATGTAAAAGTAACACGGAAGCTACTGCCAGCATTGACTATCACCAGGAGTCATTGGTAGAAGCCATGCCTGGCAAAAGATTTACATGAGAAAGCTATCTTTCACTTATTTAACCACTTAATTGGCATGGTCAGATTTCACGCAACTGCGCCATCCCACACTGTCCCTCCGTTTTTGACGGGGAGATCCGTTCTGCAGATGTGCATAATATAATGTTTGAATATTTTAAAAAATACTTTTTCAACTTTATTAAATAAAATACATTTTAAAAAACAATGTTGTTAACGCTTTTGAAGGGAAAAATCATCAGTTGAGTGGAAGAAATGCAGCTGTACTTGTGTTCTCTGATGATTATCACCATCTCAAGAATTATTCCCTTATGTAATAAAATCTAAATATATTTTTTCAAATGTTTAATAATGTATTTATTTTTTATGCTACTGGAAGTTTCAGTCAGGTCTTCCAGTGCAGTGTGCATGGGTGACTCAGCAAAGCCATGTCATACAGTATATGCGCAAAAGGGACATGAACTGGCCAGCGAATGGGTAAGTCTCTATTTCACTGCTTATCACTGCCGGGGAGCTAAGTATCACTCAGCTACCCCAGTAATATTTTTTCATTAAATGATCCTTAAAAAATGTTTATCACTGTGATAACTGGCAAAATAAATGAATCTTTTCAGCCCATACTGATTTATAGTTCTGTGGGTATTGTTACAAAGTATGTCCAACTGCATTCGCAATACAGATGTTCGAAAAACTATAAAAGTTAAAAAAGTCTGACTCTTGTGTGTGCACTTCCATCCCCTTACATTTGTTAGAATGAGTTGGGCACTGTAGAAGTAGCAGTTCATGAGAAGCAGCGTGAGTGAAATAATTCAGGGCATTTCATAAAGTACTACTCTCCATCAGGCTAATGGAATAAGTTTGATTTGATGCCAGATATTATAGTAATTTGCATAATAACAGCAGCCCTTCAGTCCAGGTATGTGCTCTGTTTAATTGACCAATATATTTTTGAGTGTCATTGTCTGTTAGTTTTTCTGTAAATGTACAGAAGCTATTAAAAAGTTCATAAAGATACAATTGTACGCATACAGTACTGTACAAAATAACAGCAGAACGTTTATTTTAATGTGTAGGATGTTTAAGTTATATCTTATTTTTTTCTCTTTTACAAACATGTGCATTTATTGCTTATTCTTCCATAAACTGAATTTTCTCAATGGCATAGATTATAGTTAAAAATAAGAAAAATATGGGTTAAACTAAATTATATAACAATCTACCAATTCAAAGGGCAGCCTTTTCTTTCAGAAACAATAATGAGACTGGATTACTGTGCCTTGTGCATGAACTTCTGAAAACAAATATCTCTCAAGAACCTTCAAAGACATCATGAACAGCCAGCCCCATTCACAGACTCACTTGTGTCAACCATAGGTGGTAGAGGAATGATGACAATATGTTGTATCTATAGATAATGTATAATCTAGAACAAAAACTCTGCTAAATAAAACCATTTACTCAAAGGAGCATAATCCAGCTTCATGAAAATTTAATTGCCAAGAGACTATTAAATGGGTTTGATTGTGTTGCTTTACTGCAGGCTGTTTATAAATATCTTACATGCATGAAAGGTTCAAAGAAATTTCAGTTGTAAATGGGTGAATATATCAGCACATATTGTTAGCAAAAGTAATCCTCCTTAATAGAAGACATTTCTAATCCCTTCCTTCAAATTTCCTTTTTGTTTTCTGGGAAGCGGAAGTGGCAGGAAAGTACAATGAATTCTTTTTTTTTTTTTAAATGCTTTGTTAATACACTGCCTGTTCAAATGTATGTAATACTGCAAGCAATTCTATTAAAATAAACAAAGTATACTAAATTAGTGTGTATTTAATAAAGTGGACTTTTGTAAGCAGAATGTTAGACACCTAACTGGCAAATTTTATTCAACAAAAAATGTTTAGAAATTGTTGGGTTATTTTTTGTTTGAATTAGGTCAAGAACAAATATAAAAAATGTGTCTAGAATGATTGTATTAAAACACAATCTATTTATTTATAATATTTGTAAAATATTGCGGCTTTGTTTCTAAAATGAGAACATCACACAACCATCACCAGTGGCTACTCTTCTGTGCAGCTGCTGGGTGAGGAGTCCTGCTGTGCTGAATGATCAGCAGTGATAAACAGCACAGCAGACACTGGGGGAGAGTGCAGGGATGCAAAAAGGGGCCCTTTGTGATTGGCAGCTGCTAGAAGAATATCTTCCGGCACCTGGACACTCTACATTTCTGATTAGTCACACCGTTTGCGAGCACGTCCGAATACACACAGAATACGTCAGACAAGTGGTTAAAGAAATGCAATCATGTTTAAAGCACATAAAGAAAAAGATATATTGGTCAAATATACATATACATATATATATTTACTTTATGTTGCTTTTATCAGTATTGTGAGATCCTGCATATACTATAGTTGCTAGTATTTTTTTTCTCTCTCAATGCATAGACTATTTTGCCCAAAATAAATACTACTGTATGTTTTATAGTATCTTGGTATTGTTTGACCATATACACTCATTTCCTGTATTGCCAATATTATTTAAACTACGTTATATTCATTTTTTTAGTGAGGCAAAACAGCTCTTGTTGCAGACAACAATGTACAGTAGGTGTCCATAAGGACACTTGATTAGACAGCAACAAATGCCTAGCAAAAATGTGCACCAGTAACTTTCATACAATTAAATTGCTGCAATTGCATACAATATTATTTTGAGATACTGTATCAAAACTTTGCACAAATCAAAGACACTAAGTGACTCTTGAAAAAATAGAAATCAAGTGTTTTGGCATCTTTAAAATGTGCCAAAAGAAATTATATGACATGCAGATGTTTTGCCAGTAATATTACTGCTTTTTTTCTCTCCTTTTTCTAACATATTTTATGGATGGAATTTAAAACTACATACAGTATTTTCTCATCTGTGAAATGAAATCTACAGTATATAGTACGTTATTACACACAAGTCTTATAGATCACAGTGAATACATATATACAGTATAGCAAAGATTTGCAATAAAAACTCTAAATCTGTGACAAATATGCCTATTGAAAAGTTATTCCTGATCAGGATGACATACATTTCTGAGTTGAAAAATGATGATTTACTATCACAATATACCAGTATATTACTGTAGCTACTCAAAACATTCTGTAGATACCAATGATGTGCGTTGAGGTCAGCGGCTGGGGAGTCACTGGCTGGTCACTCCCACACCTTAAAAAATTAGGGTTCCCCTTATTTATCCAAACCAACCAGGCTGAATCAGCCAAGGGAGTAATGCCATAGCAGGGGGACACTTAGTGTGGGGTCCTCCTGCCATCACATTAAATACAACCCAAACCAGTCATCCAAAACCAGTCTTCACCTGGGGTTGGCGGCCTTTAAGCTCTCTTGCATGTCTGCTGTCACCCCAGGGATTCCAGCATCTTCACCTGGGAGGTAGCAGCCTTTAAGTTCTTTTGAATGGCCTCTGCATCCCCAGGGCTTCCGAAGTCTTCTTACTTCTGGAGCTCTTCTATAAGCTAACCCCGAGGGTCAGAGCAATGATCTTATGAGCTGTGATTGGTGCGTGACATCCATATTATATTAAATGGCTTCTCTGGTGAACTCTGCATAATGAGAGGCAGGCAGAGTCGTAACTAGGGAAGGGCGAGTGGGGCACGTGCCCTGGGCGCCTTGGCAGGCCCAGGAGAGAGGAGCGCCGGCGGCGGCCAGGGCATCATGCCCCACTCGTCCCCCGTCACTCCGAAATGTGAGGGGAGGAGAGCGCAGCGTCTCTCCCTCACCGCCGCTGCCAGCAGCGCTGCGTGTGTCCGGTCTCCAGCGGCGTTAGCCAATCAGAGCTTGCGGACCGGCTCCTGATTGGCTGCCGGTCTGTGAGCTCTGATTGTCTAGCGAACCGGTGCCACACAGCCGCCGCCGGAGACCTGGAGCGGTGAGGGGCAGGAGAGGTGCTGCGCTGTGCTCTCCTCCCCTCACATAGCAGAGTGATAGTGCCGCAGTGGTGAGTGACTGACGGGGGAGAGGAGAGTCTTGTATAACTGGCACTGTGGGGCATGTATCTGGCACTGTGGGGCATGTATCTAGCACTGTGGGGCATGTATCTGGCACTGTGGGGCATGTAACTGGCACTGTGGGGCAATGTAACTGTCACTGTGGGGCAATGTAACTGGCACTGTGGGGCATGTATCCGGCACGGTGGGGCATTGTAACTGGCACTGTAGGGCATGTATCTGGCACTGTGGGGCATGTATCTGGCACTATGGGGCATGTAACTAGCACTGTGGGGCATGTAACTGGCACTTTGGGGCATGTAACTGTCACTGTGGGGCAATGTAACTGGCACTGTGGGGCATGTATCCGGCACTGTGGGGAAATGTAACTGGCACTGTGGAGCAATGTAACTGGCACTGTGGGGCATGTATCCGGCACTGTGGGACAATGTAACTGGCACTGTGGGGCATGTATCCGGCACTGTGGGGCATTGTAACTGGCACTGTGGGGCATGTATCTGGCACTGTGGGGCATGTATCTGTCACTGTGGGGCATTGTAACTGGCACTGTGGGCATGTAACTGGCACTGTGGGGCAATGTAACTGGCACTGTGGGCAATTTTCAGTGGCCACACCCATTCTGGTGCGTGGCCACACCCCTTCTAGGGTGTGACCACGCCCATTTTTCACCATGCGTGCATTTGGCACACGCACATCCTTCTTTTGGTGTTTTTTTTGGGGGGGCGCCATTTTCCATCTTGCCCTGGGCTCCGAAAACCCTAGTTACACCTCTAGAGGCAGGGACTGGATCCTCTTGGATCCAGGCCTGCCGCCATGTCAGCTATCCCTGCCAGGTCCCGCCGCCTCTAATGCCCGCACCTCCACCACATCACCACCACATAAGCTCACTACCCACCCAGTGATGACAGCAGATTCATCACTGACAGCTGTGTCCAGTGATGGATCCACTGTCCAATCACATTTGCCTCACTGACAGCGGTGTGCTTTCATGTGCACTGAAAGCTCATCCCTATCAACTAGGCACTTCTAGAGGTGCCTCCTTTATGTGTATTTTCAATGGGCTTTTACTGGTGCTTGGCCCTGCTCTTCGCTTCTGCCCCTTTCTCATAGTCAACGGGAGGCAACACTATTGGTGCCTCCCAAACTAAATTTAAGTGTTAAAATTATTCAAATAATATAATGCAGATACTTATGACACAGAATATATGTCATAAGTATCGTATTTGCATTATTTTAATCATTAATGACAGAGGAGGCACAGCCTCCCCTGACCACATGTCCCTGGGAGATACTACCATTTTGAAGGCTTTAGGAAATATGACAGTGTGCAAGTATAAAATCTATGGCAGTAGGAACTGAGTAAGTTGTTATATATTGTAAACATTATTATATACTTGTAGCACTGGTATAGAGGAACACAGCATTCACCTGAATAGAGGATAATCAGTCTTAGAAACAGATGTACTAAGCCTTGGAGAGTGATAGAGTGGAGAGAGACAAACTACAAACCAGCTCCAAATGTCTATTTTCAAACACAGCCTGAAACATGGCAGTTAGGAGCTGATTTTTTTGGTACTTTATCTCTCTTTGCCTTATCACTCTCCAATACTTATTACATCTGCCCCAGTAGTCAGACAATCTGGGGTTTAAAACATGTGTGGGTAAAGTAATGGCAGGCATGGATAAGGCAAACTTATAGTTAAGGTTTGGTTCCAAAGTCATACACGTGCAGATCAGTATTGGTTAATCCCATGGTCAAGGGGATGATTCAGATTTCTAAGTAAAGCAAAAAAAAGCCAAGTAACTTTTTGTCTAGAACAAACCATATTGCCATGCAAGGGGATCAAATACATTTATATTTTTTTCTGTGCAGAGTAA
Organism: Pseudophryne corroboree; assembly: GCF_028390025.1. Lineage (NCBI taxonomy): Eukaryota > Metazoa > Chordata > Amphibia > Anura > Myobatrachidae > Pseudophryne > Pseudophryne corroboree. Next base: position 457,268,069 of record NC_086447.1, on the reverse strand, counting down.
ACACTGGCTGCTTTTGAATGCAGCCCACAAATGATAGACACCTTTATTTTTAAATTGCAATTTAGATTGCAATTTGAACATACCACATCCAAATCTAAATCTTGCTGCACATCTTACATCTGCCCAACCTGCAGTGCAACATGGTGGGTAATTCAGACCTGATCGCTAGGCTGCGTTTTCTCACAGCCTGCGATCAAGTCCGAACTGCACATGCATATGCACCGCAATGCGGAGGAAAGAAAGACCACAGTGATGGGGATCGGTGCAAAAAAAGCGATCGCACAGGCTATCGCAAGGTGACTGACAGGAATAGGGTGTTTGTGGGTGGCAACTGACCATTATCAGGGAGTGTCTAGAAAAACGCAGGCATGTCCAAGCGTTGGAAGGGAGGGTGGTTGACATCAATTCCGGTCCCGGACAGGCTAAAGTGATCACAGCGGCTAAGTAAGTCCTGGGCTGCGCAGAGATTGCATAAAATCAGTTTGTGCAGCTCTGCTACACATGTGTTCACACACTTGCACAGCTAAAATACACTCCCCCCAGTAGGTGGCAACTGTCTGATTGGAGGGCTGCAAAAAACGCTGCCCAGCGATCAGGTCTGAATTAAGCCTTTGGTTTTGTTTAGTTGCTTCCTTGTTTGCTTTGTAAATCAGAATTAGGCCCAAGGTCAAGTTACAAAAGTTCTGGAGCACTTGTTTAATAAGTATCAAGAAGCAAGCAGAGGCAAAGTCAGATACAGCTTAATGACAAAGCATCAATAGCAATCACCTAGCACCTGGACTGCTACTCTAGGTGTAATACAGTATTGCTTTATAGCAGCAGGAGAAGCAACTGAGGTTTCACAGAACTGCATGTGCAGAAAGGACGCCCTAAAGCTGGGGACTCGAACTGCACCAGACTACTTACATACTGCGAGTAAGATAATAGAATGTAAGTAATGCATATTTGTGCACATTTATCAGATCTTCTAAAGAGGGCAAGTAGAGATGGTGCCCATTCCAACCAAGCAGATACAAGCAATTCTATTATGGAATGTCCTAGATAAATAAATATTAGCTAGATAAAGATTGTAATGGGCAATACCTCTAGTTCTACTCTTTAGAAGTTTTGCTAAATCTCCCCCATTGCCTGGCAAATTTTTCATAAAGCATTCCAGACAGGAGCACCAGTGCATGGTAAATTGAATCCCATATCCACACACTAATGCTGGCTCTTCAAGCTTAATAGATTAATTCTGTAAATGCTGAAAGTCTGCACAGAGAGTGTTTTTCAGTATTTATTACAGCTGTATTTTTGTTTTGTATCATCTGTAGTATATATCTAAAATATTATATTTTCTTCTATATCTATATTAATGATGGATAATTAGACATTACTTTATTATAATTATTTTTTATGTATAATGTAAGCAATTTATCTTTAATACTTTGCACCTTTATTTGCTATTTTATACTAACTAACAGTATGAAATGGATGTTGAGTTTTTGAGAAATGATCGAAAACACTGTTCTGTCATCAATATATCTTAGCCATTAGCCTTTCAAAATATGATTGATGCTTCTGACAGTGTCATCAACATAATCTATATCACTGAACTGCAGAGGTACATAGGTTTCTGGACTGAGTAATGATATTGCAATGATTGCAACATTATATAGAGAATGACTTTCTACCTTGTATTATTTAATGGGAAAAAATGTGAAAATTAAATTATGATATATACAAACCAGCCTCAACCATTGTCCAAATACGGACAGTGTATATTTAATTTCACCTCTGATTATCTTGATTGGCAACTGTAGTTACATTTCAGTAATTACTTTTATAGTGCAATCATAATAAAATATACAGTAAGTTACTTAAAAATATTTAGTGTGTTCAGTAGTCACATGCAATGTCATTGGATAAATTATAGAAAGACCTATCAATTTCCAAATCATTATGTAAATAAAGAGGCTGTTAATTAAAAAAAAATATGCAAACGTATGAGGAACAGTTTGATTCCTTAAACCAATTCACATAAATTATAAAAAAAAGCAGCACATTTCTCCGTATGGTTTTACATCCTTGAAATGTTTACAGCAGCTGTTTTTTTATTAGAAGAAATTAAAATCAATTTTATATATATATATATATATATATATATATTATAAAATACAACTATGGATACATGTCCTCTAACCAGGCTTAAAATAGCAAACGATGGATGAATTAATTGGTTTATAACAGTATGTCACAGATGAAGGTCAACATTTTGGTCAACCATGAGACCTTTTTCAGTAGAAAAAAAAGACAAATACAGTACCATGACTGTGAACATAATGATCTATAAGTACCCTCCTCTATCAAGTACAATTAAGCCACAGGTTACGCCACAGGTAGTGATATTACCAGTCACAGCTTCAAAATTGTCATTAATGACCATTAGTACTCAAATACATTAAATTCAACATTCTGCACCTCATGATAACATGGCCCCTAAAGAAACTACAGTTCATTTTGACCACTGAACAGTAGATCTCAACTCAGCCTAGCCATGGGTCTGTTGTTATGACCAACTTCCGGTCCACCCTGGAATGCAAACCTGCAAGTTCCCATCACATGGCATACAAGGCTATCCATACATCTACAAATGTAGCCATGCTAATTGTTGTCGCAATGCGTTCACACATGTTCATGTATTGTAGCAACAATTACACAAGTCCGGGTGTGAATAGTCCACACCCCCAAACGCAAAGTGCATTTCCCATGCAGGTGCAACTATTTGCATGTGCACGTAAATGGGCATGTTAGTCATGACAAATTATTATATGTGTGAACAGTTATAGCCATGATTAACATGCTACACCTGTAGCTGCGTTGAGTCAGCAATCATGTAAAAAAGTCACATTAGCACCTAGCTTTTAACCACTTAACTTGTTAAAAAAAATTTCTCCCAAAGACAGCTCAGACATTGCCATTTTTTTATGATTCAGTTATGTTTAGAAAAGCTATTTAAAACTTATGAAAATGTGTTATATCTAAAAAAAAAAATTAAAAAATAACTGATATATCAGATCATTGATGATCGGACAATTGCAGCATTACATTAACTGATGGATGCTAAGTTCCACAACCACCAGGTGTACACTGGGAGGCTGAGGACTGCATCTTTTACATTTTCCCAGTTGCTGCAGAGAGAAGCAGCAGCTGCTATGGGGCCTGAGATGCTTCCAGGGCCTGCAACTCCCTCTGCAGCCAATCAACTCTAAAGCCAGTGTTTGCTATAGGAAATAGGTGCCAGCAGCAGCCATTTAGTATGCCTCCCCCTCCCTGCACAGCCCCCAGAGTTCAGACATGTTGGGTGGTCTGTATTAGACTGTACCACTGCCTGGGGGGGGGGGGGCATCCTGTGAGCTGGACAGGTGAGAATAACACGAAACACTATGCCAAACTGATAATTAGAAGTTACGGATAATACCGGTAACATGCAGCACTGGGATCCCCCACCACAGTGTGTAGTGGTTCCCATGCCACCCCACATCACCTCCCCCTAAACCCCTATCACATGTGCAGCCCTGCGCTACTTCAGGGCTCTTCATGCAGAGTGAGCTGCTGAGTGGCATGTGTGCAACATGGCAGAGGATGAGGTGGAGGTGGAGGCAGTGGCCGGGACCTGCTGGCGGTGGTGATACATTTATTTTATTTATTTATTAACAGTTACTTATATAGAGCAGCATATTCTGTTGTGCTTTACAATTGGAACAACATGAACTCAACAGGCCAAAGGAGCAGCCAAGGCCACAGAACCAGAGCGTTAGCCATGACAAGGCCAAAGGGGAGCTGCCTAAGGATGCGCTATGGCCAGTGGAGGGCAGGAGAGACGAGGGGGGGCAGCACAGCATTGGTGCAATGATGATGATGGGGATATGTGGTCTGACTGTTTGTCTATGACTCTCCTGCTCCTGTAGAACTACATGTCCCAGCAGACCTCCTCAGTACAGGGACGTGTGGTTACTGAGCTGCAGAAGGATTCCCAGGCTGATTGATTAGTGTCAGTGTCACTGTGCATCTCTGTCCCTACTCCCTCCTACCTCTCTTTGTTCCTACTGAATGTCTCTGCTGCCTCTCTCTGTCCCTACATCCTTGCTGACTCTCTCTGTCCCTACATCTCTGCTGCCTCTCTGTCCCTATGGCCTCTTTCTCTCCCTACATCCTTGCTGCCTCTCTCTGTTCCTACTGGCGTTCTGTCCCTGCTGCCTCTCTATCTGTCCCTATGCCCCTGCTGCCTCTCTATCTGTCTTTATGTGTTTGCCGATACTCACTCTCTCTCTGTCCCTTCCACCACTCTCTGTGTCTATGTTCCTCTCTATGTCTGCCACTCTCTCTCTGGAGACCTGAGTTGAGGGGGCCTTAAAAATTTAGCTATGGGTCCCACGAATTTCTAGTTACACCCCTGGACATGAACATGTCAGGGAGGGTCCAAAGGGGCGTGGTCACATAATAGTATCAATTAACATTACATAACACAGTAGAGCCCCTTATGTGCATCACTCCCCAGTAGAGCTATTTATACATGTTACACCACAGTAAAGCTGTTTATACTTGTTATACCACAGTAGAGCCCTTATACACATTACACCACAGTAGAGCCATTTATACACATTACCCCACAGAAGAGCCACTTATACACGTTAAATAGATTGTAAAGGGGGCACACTGACACACACTTTTGGTACAAGTCCAAGGGGAACACTAACACCCACACACAGACCAGGAGAACACTGACACAAAAACATATTAGATATGAGCACATTGACATACACATATTGTATAGGGACCAGATGCACACTGACACACACATTGTATAGAGACCAGATGCACAATGACACACATTATAGAGGGACCAGGGGCACACTGACACACATACACCCGCACACTGTATAGGGGCCAGTGGCACACTGACACATACACACACACATTGTACAGTAACCAGAGGCACACTGACACACACACTGTACCGGAACCAGGGACACACTAACACAAACACACAATCACACAGGCACACACACATTGTACAGGGGTAGTAGGCTGCCATACAGAGGCACATACCTTCCCAACTGTCCAGTCATAGGTCCACCTCCCTCTCGTTACCAGATGCTGCACTGTTTCCCTTTCCCTATTCCTTGACATCGGGGGAGGGTTGTAGAAACAGAGCAGTCTCCCAGGAGGTGGAGCAGGCAGTTCCAGGTCTCCTCTCTGTGCTTGTCAGAGGAGCCTGGCTGTTAGTGTTCAGGGCGGACGGAGTGCTGCAGTGTGAGTGATGGTGACTACAGTAGCCCCCTCATCAGTCTGGCGCAGTACACAGCTGCGTAGTCTGTGTATGCGTTGAGCCAGTCCTGTTGAGGAGGCAACTGGGACACACACCTGGTTTTCTATGGCTGTTACACAGACAATCTCTTTATTACAGTATTTGGGATGGGGATTTATCTTCTGCAAAACACTTTGTCTCTTCTCTCAATCTCGATACTTTCAATCTTTCCTTCACCTCTACTTGTGACAGGTGCTGTATGGTTTTCATGGATCTGAGCCTGAGGGTTAGTGGTCCACCATCCATTTTTTTCATTATATCAAAACTGTAATAGCAAGAAATACCATTGTCCCCAAGGGCCAACGTGTGTGCCTAAGCAGAAATTGCTCTCTTCCAGAAACTTTTCACCTTTTTACTTTATTATCCGTAATTGTTTTTGGTGCTGCAGCTGCAAATACACAGTAGAAAATGGTGCAATTTACATGGCAAAAGTTTGCGGTTTGCGATATTATCTAAACTTTGTTTAATTTCAAATGCAATAAATATTGCTCTTAAACAGCATATATGAGAAAACAGGCCTCAAACTGAGTCAATAAACAAAAGAAAATTCAGACTTTTGCTGTCTTTACAATGATTGTGAACCTTAAAGAATCAAAGTCACATGCAATACTAACAAGGTCTTCTACTACAATACAGTAATCGCGGGATCCAAGAAATGCAAATATAGGTATCGATCCTTGTCCTGGGTCTACTTTACTAATGGAGTTTGTTATCTGCTGTTGGCCTGCGGTCTTGACAGTAAGGAAAATCTTAATTGAGTTAGCAGTAGAAACTGAAGGTCCTGTAATAGATCACATTCACATCAGTGGATAAGTCCTGTTAAATATCACATTCTACAGTGTTTCTCTTGCTGGCAGAACACAGTATAATTGGTAAATTGTTTATAAATGTTTTGTCCAAGTCTTTAGATTGGCAAATTTGTATTGTGAATTAAATCCATGGCCTAACCTTTGAGGCCTTATAAGTGTTCAGAATTAAAAATTGAGCAAATACCTTTCTGGATCTGCAGTGTAAGAAAATGACCTCATACTGTAGATTCTACAAACTGTAATCATTTATCACACTATAGTGAAAATATGGCTGTCCATGCAAGAAAACCTGACAGGCTGATTCAGTAGGAAAAAGAAATCTCTTTCCCTGTGATTGCAAGCATTCTGCTAGAGATAATATCCTGCTGCGTGATCCAATATATTCTGTGCTTTCACATACCTCTGTTAATTTATGTAGAAAGTAAAGTGTAGCTTGGAGTAAAATGCCACATGGGGTTGTAGAAGTCCTGAGAGGTGTAGTATTATTTCTCCAGGTTAACAGAGATAAGGCCACCATACATCAGCAATCACAAAAAACAATTTGCAGATTCTGAGATTTTTTTCCCCGGATTTAAAGATTCTCCAATCAACCAATTATGTGCCTATACATTACAGATATTTTTTTAGTGATTTGTAGATCATTTTCAGCAAATACAGATCTGCATATCTTGAAAGGCTCATCACTTTACTAAAAATGATCTGCAAATCTGACGATTGTTACCATACACTAGCAATTAGCAGCCAAAATTGAGCTGTAAAATCCAACATGTTGAACATCCTGAATTATCAATCCCAATTACTTTTTGGTTGGAATCTGTGATTTGTGAACCCCATACATTGCAGATTTATTTACACAATCATCTGCAAAACTCCAAATTACCTCAATTGTTGCTGATGTATGGGTGCCTATAGTGCCTAATTCAGACCTGATCGTAGCAGCAAATTTATTAGCAGATGGGCAAAACCATGGGGGTAATTCAGTGCTGATTGCAGCAGCAAATTTGTTAGCAGTTGGGCAAAACCATGTGCACTGCAGGTGTGGCAGATATAACATGCAGAGAGAGTTAGATGTGGGTGGGAAGGCATAAAATGTTATAATTGGCTTTCAATTGGCTCCCTTTCTCAAACAGAGTGGATGATGGCTAGATGCCATCAAAATGTTGTTCCTATCCATAGGTTTTGTAAACAAATTAGTTTCCAACTTGCCTTCAACAACTTCAATACATACATCAAGATAGTTTACACTAGATTTATCAATGTGGTAGGTAAACTTCACAGGTGACTGAGAGTCGTTATGACATTGAAGCAACTGTTCCAATGAGTCTCGAGACCCTGTCCAAAGGAGTAACAGGTCATCAATGTAGCGCAAATATAGCAACACATTTGACCTGACCACCACATTCTGAAAAAACAGGGCATCCTCATTACCAAACATATAGCAATTAGCAAATGACGTCGCTACATTGCTCCCCATGGCGCAACCCTGCAACTGCAGGTAATGTGCATTATTGAAAACCTAATAATTGCGCTGTAAGGGGAGTTGTAATAATTCAATAAATAGATCAATATTAGGTCCCTTACACAAGGGATTCCCATTGATCACAGACCTTACCGCAAATAATCCTTCAGTATGCGGAATACATGTGTATAGGTTTTTCACGTCGTTAGTTGCCAACAAGCAACTATCGACGTGAAAGACCTATACACTTGGGGGAATCACATCAATTTCCGCAAGCTTGTTTAGCAACATCGCTGTGTACTTCAGATGACTACTCCTTGCTTGTACACATGGTTGTAGAAAAAAAATCTAGGTACATAGATACACTCTGATATAGTGAGCCCCTAGCCGATATAATCGGACGTGCTGGAGGGACCCTACTATCCTTGTGTATTTTCGGTAATGAATAAAGCAGAGGTTTTACCTTAAATGCAGTGTTCAACGCATCACAAGTGGATTGCGTGATCTGCCTATCCAGTACTGCCCTATATAGAATATTATCCAATTCACTTTTATACTTAAATGTAGGGTCAGATGGTAATTGGCAATAAACTGCTCCATCACTTAATTGACAATTTAATTCTTTGACGTAATCAGATATATTTTGAACAACAATGGCCCCGCCCTTATCCTTATTATATTTATATCTGTTTGTATATAAATTATAATTAAGAGATAAACTCATTTAGATAAAAAAAATTCTAGAGATTTCCTTATCTTTTTGTATAGGAGGTCACAGGATGTCTACCAACCCATTTTGTCCATGTGACTTCATCAAGGGTACTTGCAGACTGAGACTGGGCTTATATTTATACCTCTAATAGATAGAGGGCAAATGTGACATCACTTCCTGTGTGGTGTATTAGTATTCATTTTTTTATATAACACTTTAAACCAATTAATCAATATATTTGGTAAATAAATAAATAAAAGGAGCATATTCATAATACATATATTAAAAATTAGTGCCCGATTCTTATAAATATAACATAAAAAATTTTCAAGTGTTTTAATAGTGGCACTTCTGCCACACTTCCTGTATACTGAAGTCCATAATACTCATGGGGCACTTCTGCCTCATTTCCGGTGATGCGTTCCACTCAGAGTGTGCATGCGCAGTCCCATTCGCAGAAGTCTTCTGGTTGTGGAGCGTATGTGAAGTGGCGTGCTCTCTCTCTCTGTCATATGATGCGGATATACAGCGTGGTCTGGACTCAGTGATGTGGTTGTCAGTTTAAGCTGTTAGTGGCGGCTGGCATTGTGTCATGTTGCCTTGGTAACAGTGGCCATTTTCTTGTAGTCAGACAATGCAGACATACTCTATATATGCTAGAAAAGCTCATAGAAATTCCAGGAAGCTCATAGAAATTCCAGGAATTGGCCATACATGGAAAAAAATAAACAAAATAATGAATACACAGATTAAAACAGGTGTCTTGTGTGAAAGAACATGAGACAATATATTATATATATAGTATTCTCAGATAACAATCAAGTACTTGTCAGTCATAGAATGTGTTAAGTATATTTAAGTTAGTGATGGTGAGGAAATAATCATATCAAAGTGTTTAAATTATATAACTATATCTTCAAAGTATATATTAATTTCAGTCAAGTGATCAGTGCCCACAGTGTTTCTAGCTTTGCTGCTGATTAGTGCTTAATTAATTATGCTATTTTATTAAAGTTATCAGTGATCTACAGTATATACAATATGGGTTGTGAATTTTAACATGATATAAATATTATTTATGTCAGAGCCTTTTATACAGTACCTGGTCTTCCCAGACGGTGTCCCTTCCTGGTACTAGTCAGGCCCAACACTGCTTAGCTTCCAAGATCAGAGGTATTTGGGCATTTACCAGTGTGGTATGACTGTAGTTATATGGTGCATGACATGAAGGCATACTTCAATTTATTTTAATATTTTTTTATTTTTTTATTGTTATTAACATTTAAGTGTATGGAAGTGAAATAAAGTACAAAGAAGGAGGAGAACGGGGAGGGGAGTGAACTTAATATGTGAGGGTCTAATAGGGTTGAGCACCTACATAAAAATGGGGCTATTTCATAGCTTTCGCTGAAGCCCATAGGGTGCATGGTTTTAAGTTGTAAAATCCAGTACATTTCCCGTTTGGACAGTTTGTTTTTACCAAGTCTCCTCCTTTCTCACCCAGTTGTACAAGTTCAATTGTTTTGAAGAACATATCTTCTGGGTTAGAGTTATGTTGGAGGCTAAAATGTCTATATATTGCATGGGTGTACACTTTGTTCCTGATGTTACGGGTATGCTCCTGGATTCTCAGCTTCAGCGGTCTTTTCGTTTTTCCCACAAATTTTTTCGCACAAGTGCATTCCAATATGTAGATAACTGATGAAGTATTGCAATTCATGAATTGCTTTATTTTATATTTCTGAGTGTTTCCAGTACTACTGAAAGTTTTCCTATTGGAATTGAGGTATTAACAAATATTACATTGTCCGCACTTGAAAGAACCTATGCATTTTGGCAAGGAGTGATTTTTATCCTCAATAGAGTTTTCACTTAGCATGGATTTCAGAAAGGTGATTTTAGGCCTCTGTGGGAGTATGTCCTTCCACACTGGGTCCATGAGTAGGATTCCCCAGTGGTCCCTGAGTGAATTCCTTATGGTGGTTTCATGGCAGATAAAATCTTTATGATTGTCAGTTAAGGAGGGATCGCTATCCAAATTTACCCTACATGCTGATATTTCCTTAGAATGTTCAATGCATGTGTACTGTATAATGATGGGACATTTATTGTGGCCCACATGCAAGAATCCTTCCATTCCATTGTTTTCATGCAATCTAGTACCATAGTAGTGTCTTTAAGATATGATGGCAATTCTTTTACATAGGTGTTTAAAAAGATATCAACATATTCAGACAAATTGGATGTAAGAGAATCTATGCCCACCACAATGGGTCTTCCGGGCGGGTTCAAGAGAAACTTATGGATCTTCTGCAGAAAATAAAATATGGTGGTAGTGGGGCTGGACTGCATTAAAAACTGAAATTCCTCCTTGGTAACGGTGTTTGAACATAAACCATGAAGAAGTCATGTTCTTAGTTCTTCTATGTACATCTCCTTGGGATCACCTGGGAGGCTACATAGGAATTATTATCTCCTAGTAACCTTAATGCTTCTTTAGTGTAGTACTCATGATCCATGATCACCCCCCCTTCCTTTATCAGCTTGTTTTATAACAATTTCTTGTTCATCTGTAATCTCTTTAACGCCTCACTTTCTCTGTTGCTCATGTTCTTTTCCACCACTGGTCTTAGGTCCATGTCACACAGATTTTATTCACCAAGTCATAAAAAATGCTTATGTTATTCCCTTTGGATTCCAGTGGGCAGAGGAGGAGGGGTTCAGATAATATTTTTGCACCTGGGCCCACCACTCGCAAATTCTACCACACCATCTGTCTCTTCTCTTCTCCAGCTAATCTAGCAGTGCCCTGTAGTGAAGTCCAGTGGTGATTAAAAGCATGGTGTCCCTCTGAGAGAAAGGGCCTTGGGTAACTTGCCCCATTTACCCTCCTTAATATGACTCTGCCTGCCTGGCAAGGCTTCTCTGCCCAAAAAGAATCAGGATTGATATGAGATTTGTGATGCTGGGTAATGTTGTGTAAAATGTCCATGGACAATTGAAAGATTCTCAGATGTCAAAAGTGTGCAAAGGTCAAAATAGCAGAAGATAGGAGATGGAAGCAAAGATGGTGGCCCACTCCTCATTAAAGAAGTTCTAATCCTATAAGGAGGAACTGAAGCATATTTTTCTATACACTAATCTCTGTTAATACGAAAACAAGAAGCCTCTTTTTTCTATGTCATAAATTATACATGACCAGTGCTGTGAAAACAATCTCTTTGTGTGTTTTACATAAATGTTATAGAACATATCTTGCTCATAGCTTATGCATACACACCACAAATTAAATATTTTTTTTTGTATACTGTAGTTGAAAAGTTAACAAGCATAATTCTGCATATAAAATTAAATCAAATAACCATACTGTACATCTACTGTACATCAGTGGTTCTCAAAGTGTGTGCCTAGACACCATGGGATGCCTCATGGACCTTGCAGGGGTGCCTTGGATTGGTGGTTCAGGACCAATTGAAATTATTTATGGTCAATGTAATAGGCAAAAACAGTGCTGGTAGCTGTCAGTCATAAAAAATGTGGACAAACAGAAGCAAATCCGGTCCTTCACTACACAATTGAACTTAAGGATGACATATAAACACAATAAACTTTATTTAATTTTTCTTTCTAAGTTTCTCAATAAGTTTCTTTTGGCTAGGGGTGCAGTCAAACAAAATTCTGATGCTCTAGGGCACCGTGATTCAAAAAAGTTTGAAAACCACTGGTCTACATAATACAAAATATAAAAGAGTACTCTATTACATTAAATTAGCATAATTCTGTATAAAACTTAAAATAAATAAGCATATTTATGCAAAACCTGTAGAATTTCATGTCTGGTTGCTGGATACCAACATCCAAATAACTCAAAAATGTTCTATAATGTTGAAAGAGAACAACAGGGTTACATAAATAATTCCCTTTTTTTGTTTTTGTTTCTTCATCACAGGTTCACCACAAAGGCTTCAGATGCCTTCTAGAAGGTAATAACCTCAGGAGGATGCTAGGGAAGGAGCTGGTGAGTGTCGCTAAAAATAAAATTGTGGAAAAAGTTTGCAAAATGCTCAGAAACTAACATCTGCCACTACTATGAGCATCAGAAGGCAACTAATAACCTCGGTTATATCATGGTGCTGGTGAAACTTGAAATTGCAATGTATTTATCCTTTTTCTTCATTATTTGCCCAACCAACAGTGATGAAGACCTTGATCACAGTGGGGGTATTTGTATAATTAATAGAACAGTGTTTTTGTTGTTCTACCATGCTTGTTTATAGTAGGTAATTCTGTTGTTAGCACTTAATTTATTCATGCAGAAATATTGATTCTTCACCAGTTTGAAAAATTCTGCTTTACAATTTAAAATAACAATTATTATTAGGATAATATGATGCTAACAAATCCGTCCATGTCACAAACACATCACATGATTATTGTCCATCTGCACCCCAAACTGGATAAAGAGTATCAGGAGCACATCTTCTTAATGCTAATTCCTGAAGATGCTGGCCAAAATATATGCCTCCTTGTACAACTTCCAAAAATTGCAAATTGAGTTTATGAATGATCAAAAATACAATTTTAGAGCCTAATTCAAGGTTGATTGCAAAAGAAATGTCTTCATCTAATGGTCAAAACCATGGCCCTCATTCCGAGTTGTTCGCTCGGTAAATTTCATCGCATCGCAGCGATTTTCCGCTTAGTGCGCATGCGCAATGTCCGCACTGCGACTGCGCCAAGTAAATTTGCTATGAAGTTAGGATTTTTACTCACGGCTTTTTCTTCGCTCAGGCGATCGTAGTGTGATTGACAGGAAATGGGTGTTTCTGGGCGGAAACAGGCCGTTTTATGGGCGTGTGGGAAAAAACGCTACCGTTTCCGGAAAAAACGCAGGAGTGGCTGGAGAAACGGGGGAGTGTCTGGGCGAACGCTGGGTGTGTTTGTGACGTCAAACCAGGAACGACAAGCACTGAACTGATCGCAGATGCCGAGTAAGTCTGAAGCTACTCTGAAACTGCTAAGAAGTTTGTAATCACAATATTGCGAATACGTCGTTCGCAATTTTGAGATGCTAAGATTCACTCCCAGTAGGCGGCGGCTTAGCGTGAGCAACTCTGCTAAAATCGCCTTGCGAGCGAACAACTCGGAATGACCTCCCATGTGCACTGCAGGTGGGGCAGATATAACATGTGCTGTGAGAGTTATTTTGTTTCTGTGCAGGGTAAATACTGGCTGATTTATTTTTACACTGTAATTTAGATTTTGGTTTAAACACACCCCACCCAAATCTAACTCTCTCTGCACATGTTATATCTGCCTCCCCTGCAGTATACATGATTTTGCCCATTAGAGTAGGGGTGGGAAACATGCGGCCTGCGAACCGATCCTGCCTGGCCCACTGTCCCCCACCACTGTGCAATGACAAGCGGCCTGACTGGCTGAGTCGCTTGTCATTGCACTACAGGGCTCCAAGCCACAGCGCCATTGAGGAAAGATGCGGTCACGTCACAGGGTCTTCTGACCGGGATTTCCTATGTGACAACAGGCACTGGGTGGTGCAGGGGGCGGAGCCATGACAGGAGTGTGCAGAGAGCAGTGGGCAGCAAAAGCAGTTCTGTGCAGCAGGCAGTGGATCTGGTAGCAGGCAGTGGGCAGCGGATCATCTGAGCAGTGGATCTGCCATTGTAAAAAAAAGACATCAAAGGTAAAGGGATCTGTGTTTAAAAGCTGCTATATGGGTCCAGGGAGGGAAGGAAGGGGGTAGAGACTGCTATATAGGTTCAGGGGAGGGGGGGTAGTGACTGCTATATGGGTTCACGGTAGGGGGGATAGTGACTGCTATATGTGTTCAGGAGAGAGGGGCGGGGGGGGGGAGGGGGTAGAGACTACTATATGGGTCCAGGGGAGAGGAGGGGAGGAGCTAGTTACCATGCCCAGGGAGAGACAGGAGCTGTGAATATGACTGATAACAGCATTACACAGGATGCTGTTTGTTTGTTTGTTTGTTTGTTTGTTTGTTTGTTTTTATTACTGGATTAATGTGTTTGTTAGACATTTGTATTTTTTGCCTGTAAAAAACTATGTATGCAGTGTAATGTATATTGTGGTGTGTGTTTTTATAGTTATATATACTATGTTTTCATAGTTTTATACATAACTATGGGCCTAATTCAGACCTGATCGCTAGCAGGCGATTTTTGCACTGCTGTGATCAGTTAGTCGCCACCTACAGGGGGAGGGAGGATTCGCTGTGCAGGTGTGTGATCGCATGTGCAGAAACCTGCAGAAATAAAAGTTACTCTTCCAGTGCGATGATCGTGGCTGGAGCTAACATCACAAATCCTCCCTCCAAACGCCTGGTCCCTCCTGCATTTTTCTGGGCACTCCTCTAAAACGGTCAGTTGCCACCCAGAAACATCCTCTTCCTGTAAATCACATTGCGATTGCCCGTGCGATCTCTTTGTTCGCACCATCCTGTCGCTGCCTGGCGCTCCCCATCACTGCGGACCGACGCTCCAGCGCATTGTGGTGCATACGCATGCGCAGTTCAGACGCGATTGCCTGCTGAAACAGACAAAATCAGCTGCGCAAAGTATCAGGGAAAGGACAGTACAATTTTAGGAGAACCGATGTATGTATATAAATTGATTTATTAATGAAAAAGCATAAAATAGCAGTAAAAGATGACATAAAATTGTTGGATATAAAAAGGCACACCTTGACTAAGTTTATCCGTTTAAACAGACACCAAATTGTGTCGGTTCTCTATATGGAAGTCCACAAAAGGAAATAAAGTCCAGCTGTTTGTTGGAAAGCAATAGATGGTAATAGCCGTAATGTTATTACTGGAAGTGAATGATCAGTGCAGTAGACATCCCATAATAATAAATTGGGGGAGTGATCCAGTGTTATTTATTGTTCAATTACCTCTCCTTAGGTGGGCTGGTCCAAAGCCGAGCGTCCTCGGCGATGTGTCCTGCAATGCCCACTGTGCGAATGCCGCAGGGGAGAGGGAGCCGTGGATTCACTGTAAAGTGTATGCCGTATGCTGGTTTATCCGGCTGACGGGGAGCCGTATGTTGATACGGGCGGCTCGAGAATTCAGATCCGCGGCTATTCTGGGATCTCTGTGGAGATGAAGGACGGCTTGCGGGGAGAACAAACCCGCTAATGCTTGCAAATCGGATATCTCGGCAGGTGTGCAGACAGGAGGCGTGGCCTAACTAGTTTCGTCACGTGACCCGTGACTTTCTCAAACACACAGCAGCGATCGGGTCTGAATTAGGCCCTATAACAAGTCTTATTTTGAGTTGGCTGCATTTGCATCTTGCTGCAACTGCTGACTAAGGGGCTGGTTCAGACCTGATCACTGTGCTGCTAATTTTGCTGTCCTGCGTTTGGATAGTTACCACCCTCAGGGGTAGTGTAAATTCGCCCGTGCAAGTGTGAGATCATATGTGTACGCAGAGCTGCAAAAATCTGCTTTGTGCAGTCTCTGCTCAGCCCAGGACTTACTCCTACAAATATTTGTCGTTCATATTTGTCCCTTCCCTTTTGGTGCTTACAGTATGAATTCTGCAACACCTCCCAGTATATTTTTGTGATGTGGGAGGAAAGCCATACAAACATGTGAGAACATAAAAACATTACACAGATGTCAGTAATGCGCACCATGAGTGTTTGAGTCTTGTTTATATTTTTTGCCTAAATTTTGATTTTGACTTAAAATCAACAGACTAAGAAATGAGTTTCACAAGGAAAAGAAATATAGACGGTGAATGCAGAAAATTCAACAAAGAATGGACTCCTAAATATTTTTTTTACCTTGTTGGTGAAAAAGCACCGTGCTTAGGGGGTTTTCAGAGTTGATCACAGCAGCAAATTTGTTAGCAGTTGAGCAAAACCATGTGCACTGCAGGTGGGGCAGATATAACATGCAGAGAGAGTTAGATGTGGAGGGTTATATTGTTTTTGTGCAGGGTGAATACTGGCTGCTTTATTTTTACACTGCAATTTAGATTTCAGTTTGAACACACCCCACCCAAATCTAACTCTCTCTGTGTCAGGTCTGTATCTTTGTCTGTCCCCAGAGGGGGCACTAGTGGGTCAGTGTAGGTGTGGTATAGGAAACGAGGAGGCTGAAGAAAAATCCTGCTCATGTGTGCCTGATATTTATTAGCACAGAGGGATTATACAGCAACAGAGCAAAATGGTAAACTGATGATTGAAAACAAATGATGATCGACTTGGTAGTCAGCAACAGCAGGAATGATATATGAATGGTAAACTGGTACAACTGATGACAAGAATAAATGGTAGTAACTTATTCCAATGAAATGAGTATTCAAAAGTCACTGATAACAAATGAGAAATGATGGTTGACTTGAAGGTTGATATAAACGGTAATGATAAATAATAAAATCAGATGAAGCAAACGAAACTCCTGTGTATGAAGAAGAGCAATAAAAAGCACACAGTCTATGTGGAAGCACACGTTCATAAAGCCAAGCAAGGCCCAAGCAGGAGACGACTCTAACACAGCAAGTTGTTATATTAAGTGTTGAATGCAATGCACAATGCTGAATGCTGGTAATTAAATACACAGGCTGAGTAATGGAGAAACACCTGGAGAAAGTCTCTTACTGCAAGTTGTTTGGTGGCTGACTGTGGCTGGAGTTCATAGCAAGCTGAAAGACTGAGGACTGAAGATCAAACGATGGAGTAGAAACAAGGAAGCCACTGGAAACAGGAACACAGGAACCAGGAGAACTTGTTTACTGAATGTGACTCGTTGTCCGAGGCAATGAGACTGAGCCACGGACCTGAACTTATACCCCTTGCTTTGCAGTGATTGGTTGCTGGGCTCTGTGTGCACACACATTGCAGGATTGGAAGTCCAGGTCAGCTGAGCGCAGGTGTCATGGCGGCGCCCATGCTGTACAGACGCCGGCACACAGCGTGGTACACATTGGATGAGGTTCAGGGGTACTTAGCAACAATGAACATGATGCTCACGGACAGTGCATTCATGCAGCCGTGACTGGGGTCATGACCTCCGGAGGCCTGCACACCAGCGCGCTGGTAAGTGAGATGCTGCTGAACGCCGATTCCTGACACTCTGCACATGTTATATCTGCCCCCCTGCAGTGCCCATGGTTTTGCCCAACTGCTAACAAATTTGCTGCTGCGATCAACTCTGAATTAGGCCCTTAGTTTGTAAGAAATCTGTGGCAGTATTCAAAGAATATAATTTAAATTGCCATTTCGAGACAAAGCATGCTTTGAAGTATAAAAATGTATCTGCTGAAGACAAATCGGAGAAAGCCAATGAGATGGTTGCTTGAATGCAAAAAGAGCAAACATTTTTCACAAAATTGTTATCTGTACAGGATGGAATTACAAAGGTGAGCTATTTAATAGCACACAAAATTGCCAAGAACACTAAGTCGTTCACTAAAGGAGAGTTTATAAAGGAATGTATGGTTGAATCTGCTGCAATATTGTGCCCAGACAAGAAAAAACTGTTTGAAAACATTAGCCTGTCACGGCGAACTCTTGTGAGGCGCATCAATGACATATCCGAGAATATGGAACTGCAATTAAAAAAGAAAGTAAAAAATATGTCATATTTTGCTTTAGCACTGGATGAAAGTTGTGATGTCAAAGACATAGCCCAGTTGATGATTTTCATTCGAGGTATCAATGAAAATTTTGACATTACAGAAGAACTGGCATCAATGCAGTCCATGAAAGATAGAACAACTGGAAAGAATTTATTAGAGGCTGTAAATCAGTGTGTGTCCAAATTTGGAGTGGAGTGGGAAAAATTGGTTGGTGTGACAACTAACGGAAGCCCCAATCTAACAGGAAAAAATATTGGATTGCTAAAAAGAATTCAAGGCCAAGTCAGTGAAAAGAATCCAGAGCACAAAATTGTCTTTCTACATTGCATTATACATCAAGAGGTCCTTTGTAAAAGTGTTTTAAAATTAAGCAACGTTGTGAACACTTACAAAAGTGGTCAACTACATTCGCGCAAGAGGATTAAACCACAGACAATTTGTAGCTCTGCTAGAGGACACTGAAGCTGAGCACACAGATATCCTGTATCATACCAATGTGAGATGGCTTAGTTTGCGGAATGTTTTGAAAAGAGTGTGGGAGCTGAGAGAGCAGATTGGTGTGTTTCTAAACATGAAAAGAAAAGAATCCGATTTTCCCCAGCTGAAAAATAATGATTGGCTATCTGATTTTGCATTTGCTGTTAATGTTATGGGCCACATGAATGAATTAAATCTAAGACTGCAAGGGAAGGGGCTTTTTGCTCATGATCTGCATTTCAGCGTGAAGTCATTTATGACAATATTGCTGCTTTTCTCCCGTCATTTAGGAAACAAGCAGTTCACTCATTTCTACACTTTGCAGCAAGTTGCTGTTTCAGATGAAAATCTGGAAAAATATGCATTATCAATACTCGATTTACATGGGGAGTTTTCATGGAGATTCAATGATTTCAAAACAATAGAAAGAGATTTATCTTTGGGCTCCTCATCTTTCACATTTGATGTCAACAATGTTCCTTGTGATCTTCAACTTGAGCTTATTGACCTGCAGTGTGATGCTTTGCTTAAAGAGCAAATCAAATCCGAACCTCTTCCATGGTTTTATGCCTCTCTCAATGCTCAAAACTTTCCAAAGATCAAGGCTTATGAGCGGAAGATGCTTGTGCTGTTTGGTTCAATGTACATATGCGAGCAGGTCTTCCATGATTGATGAGCACCTTGCAGCTTTGCTCCAGATTGTGACAACAGAGAAGATGCCTGACTTCGTTTCTCTGGTTAATGCGCATCAGACGTTTCAATCATCTCACTGACTCTTTTATGTAATTGTTAATTCCTTTTTTGATTGTTATTCTTTTTTTTAAACTGACGCTCACTTCGATTGTACGAAGGCTTGAGTGTTTGTTATTCTACTCCTCCTAGTTTTCTCTCTTCTCCTCCTCTTCCTCCATTTCTGTTCCTTGTACTAGACATTTACTGTTTTCTATATTGTATCAGTGTTAATTTTCTCAATCTGTTTGCCTTGTATAATAAAAATATTTTTTATAAAAATCTTACAGCATTTTTGTGATAGGTATTGTATATACAAGATATTATGGGTGTGACCCTCGAATATTCACTGTAAGTGTTAAGCGGCCCCTCAGCTGAAATTATTGCCCACCCCTGCATTAGAGGAAGATTTTGCTTTTGCGATCAACCTTGAATTAGGCCATTAATGCATTCATTTGCACACAGTCATTTTCAAAATAAATTGCACAATGTAAGCAACATGCAGCATATTCAACTGTATTATTAATATAGTGTACAGATACTGTAATTGAAATGAGATTTACGGAGATAAAGGCAAGACAGACGTAAGCAAACACCAGCATTTTTAGCTGAATAGCAACAAAATCTGCACATCACTTTCACATCTACAAAATGCTGTAATGCAACATTCACCTAATAGAATAAGTACTTCTGCTTCCACAAGTCAGACAGGATCACCGTCAACATAAAAAAACAGAGCACCCAGGGCTGAAATCAGAAATTATGGAGACCAGTACTGACAAAATAGACACCCCAAGGGGTGGAGCTGTGGCTAATGTGGGTGGAGCTGCAGTGGGGGAGGGGCATCAATTGGTGCGTAAGCCAGTTTTTGCTAATTGTCAAAGATTGGAATGTGGGGTGGGTGTTAAGATAACATGTCAATTTATCATATAAATTATATGATACCCTAGCCCTGCCTCATCCACCTTAGTATGATATACAGTATAAATACCCACATGGCAGCTCCACCTCACACACACACATACTCCAACCATCTACCTCTCACACATACTGTATATACCAAGCCCTGCCCCAGCCATCTCCCTCTCACACATATACCCCAGCCATGCCACATCCACCTCCCTCCGACACATATAGATACCATAGCTTTTCCCCACCACAGTCAGCCAGTGTTTTCCAGTGTGCTTCTTGGTCTGTAATTATCCTGCAGACATTAGGTACCTTCTCTCTGACTTATGTTAAACGAGATAGTTCCTTGTGTTCTTATGTATTTGTCCTTGTTGTTTTTTGCCTCCTCCATGATGGCGGCTATTTTTTTTAGGACCTTTGTATACAGATATTCTTGTTTGCAGCTGCAGAGGTGGGCCCCCTCTCTGTCTGAGACTGTTACTGCAATCCTGGCCACCATCCAGACAGTGCATGTGGAAAAGACAGGTGCAGGAAAGTTGTAGCATTTGTTATTAAGGACCTGATTCCGATTTGGTAGTAAAGAAAAAATTTGAATGTGCCTCCTTTGCCGCGACCCCATGCACGTCTAAGACACACGTGAGTCTTAGAGGCGCACACACCCCATAGCGCAGCAAAAGATGCAGATCAGTGTGGCTAGGCGTGGGCATGCCTAGACTCATATAATGTAGAGAACATCACAGTAACCACCAGATAATGCAGAGAGTATAGCAGTGATCACCATATATTACAGAGAGCATCACAGTGACTGCTAGATAATGCAGAGAGCATCACAGTGAGAAACATAAATAATAGAGAACATCACAGTGACCACCATATAATACAGAGAACATTGCAGTGACCTCCATAAAATAGAGAGCATGGCAGCAGCTGCCATATAATAGAGTATCGCAGTTGCAACTATTTAATGCAAATAAAATTGCAGTAACTGCCAGATAATTCATAAAGGATGTCAGTGACCACCAGATGATACAAAAATACAGTGCATGCCACAAAATGAAGAGACCATAACTGACCTGCATATAACAGAGATAATATTAATACACTGTTCCACATGCACACAATATAAATACCTCACCCTCACACACACAACAATACAACACCCCTATCCACAGGAAATATTTAAACATGCACCTCAACAAACCCCCATACAAAACAAATGCTCCCCTACTCATAAGCAATTCACACTACCCACCCAGATAACATTAAATCATTCTCATACAATCACTGATAGATACCTGTCCAGAAGGAGGATTTGTCAGGTCCCTGCAGAATACAGAAAAGGAATACAGACAGACTAGAAGAGAATAAGTTGTGGAAACTCAGAGTAAGGGAATGGGGTCTCAGGCAGGGACAGGTGTGAGTAGAAGAATAGATAGAGTATAGGAGAGGGATAGGTCTCAGGCAGGGAAAGGAGAGAGTAGAAGATTAGAGTTTGAGTATCAACAGAAAAGGATAAGGATAGAAGGGGGTGGGGACTCAGGGTCTCAAACAGGCAGGCAAGCGAGTTCTTGGGCTATCCGCGGCACTGCACACGCACTGGCGGCTGTATTTTTCAGAGCAGTAACCAGCTACCAATAATTAATCAGTTCACCACCGGTATTTTTTTTACTAATAAAGCTCATGAAGTGTCTAAGTGCATTTTAAGAGTAAAAATGCCAGACCCTTTAAGAAAACCTATCTTGCATTACTTTGACACTCTAATTAATCTGAGATCTACTGTACAACACTTTGTGGGGGATTTTGAAGAGAACACAAGGAAATCATCAGGTGAAAGTGGCTGGTGGTTTTCTTCTGCACATATGTTGAGGTCGCACTGTGCATGCAAGATGATGGTTACCACATAGAGGAGCATATAGAATTTGCATGTCAATTTATGTAATTTGATGATAGTATTTGGGAAGGTGGCTTTCCAGAAGAAGGCATGTTGTGGGAGTGTCGTGCACTGATGCAGTTGCACTGACACTGGTGGCCATGTGCATTCAGACATTCAGTGTCCAATTGTACAGCCTATAGTGTGCCAATAGTGCGTTGGTGGGTATGGTGGGTATCTCAATATTGTCCCGATATATTGTGGCATTAACATTAAGATAACAGCTGTGACAAAAGTCGCAGTTGCTACTCCAATAGCTTTCACCTCTGAAACTATATAAAAGAATGAGTAATCGACCACATAAAATTAGAGATGAGCGGCGGACACTTTTCGTGTTTTGTGATTTGGTTTTGGATCTGGATCCTCACTCGTGTTTTGGATCTGGATTGGTTTTGCCAAAACCAACCTTTCAGGTTTTGGTTTTGGATCTGGATGATGTTTGAAAAAAACACAAAAACAGCTAAAATCACAGAATTTGGGGGTAATTTTGATCCTACAGTATTATTAACATCAATAACATTCATTTCCACTTATTTCCAGTCTATTCTGAACACCTCACATCTCACAATATTGTTTTTAAGACAAAAGGTTGCACCAACATAACTGACTTTACTAAGTGACAAAAGTGGTGGCGCAAACACCTGGCCCATCTAAGAGTGGCACTGCAGTGGCAGACAGGATGGCAGATCTAAGAAATAGGCCCCAAACAGCACATCATGCAAAGAAGAAAAAGAGGTGCAATGAGGCAGCCGGATCGCTAAGCTAAGTGACACAAGTGTGCGGCACAAACACCTGGACCATGTAGGAGTGGCACTGCAGTATCAGACAGGATGGCACTTTTCAAAAACCAGTCCCCAAACAGCACATGATGCAAAGAAAAAAAGAGGCGCACCCAGGTCGCTGGATGGCTAAGCAAAGTGACACAAGTGTGCGGCACAAACACTCGGCCCATCTAGGAGTGGCACTGCAGGGCAGACTGGATGGCACTTTTCAAAAACTAGGCCCCAAACAGCACATCATGCAAAGAAGTAAGAGGTGCAATGAGGTAGCTGTATGACTAAGCTTAGCAACACAAGTGTGCGGCACAAACATCTGGCTCATCTAGGAGTGGCACGCAGTGGCTGAATGTTGAAAGGGGCCGGCATATTTTACATGTCACCGACAGCATCTTCTCCATGCCCCTGTCATTTCTCAAAATATTCTACACCACCAAATTAATTGTATGTGCAAAACATGGGACGTGCTGGAATTTGCCCAGATGTAATATATGCACAATATTGGTGGCACAGGAGAGTGTACCCCTAAACCACACACACACAGCAATGCCTGTAAAAATAATTTGGATAATAATAACCCTTTTATTTGGATAGAGTCATATAACAATATGCGGCACAGAAGAGCGTACCCCTTAACCACACAGGGCAATCCCCGTAAAAAATTATTTGGATTAAATATTAATAACCCCTTTATTTGGAGTAAATAATATACAGCACAGGACAGCACCACTGAACTTATACAGCAGTACCCCTGAACTTTTACGGCTGCACCACTGGACTTGACTTATACGGTAGTACCACTGGACTTATATGGCAGTATCACTGGACTTATACGGCAGTAATACCACTGGACATATACAGCAGTACCACTGGACTTATATGGCAGTATCACTGGACTTATATGGCAGTAATACCACTGGACTTATACGGCAGTACCGCTGGACTTACACGGCAGTATCACTGGACTTATATGACAGTACCACTGGACGTATATGGCAGTACCACTGGACTTATATGGCAGTATCACTGGACTTATATGGCAGTAATACCACTGGACTTGTACGGCAGTACCGCTGGACTTACACGGCAGTATCACTGGACTTATATGACAGTACCACTGGACTTATACGGCAGTACCGCTGGACTTACACGGCAGTACCACTGGAATTATACGGCAGTATCACTGGACTTATACGGCAGTACCACTGGACTTATATGGCAGTATCACTGGACTTATATGGCAGTAATATCACTGGACTTATACGGCAGTACCACTGGACTTACACGGCAGTATCACTGGACTTATATGACAGTACCACTGGACGTATATGGCAGTACCACTGGACGTATACGGCAGTATCACTAAACTTATATGGCAGTATCACTAGACATATATGGCAATACCACTGGACTTATACAGCAGTGTCACTAGACTTATACGACAGTATCACTAGACTTATACGGCAGTAATACTACTGGACTTATACAACAATACCACTGCACTTATACGGCAGTACCACTGGACTTATACGGCAGTTCCCCTGGACTTATACGGCAGCACCACTGGACTTATGGAAACACAGGGACACCACCACTGGACTGATGCAGGATAACACAGCACCACTGCAATGGACTGGACCTATACAGCAGCACTGGACTTATGGCATCAGAGGACACAACCACTGTGCCTGGACTGATGCAGCACATGACACCACCACTGGACTGATGCAGCACAACACAGCACCACTGGACTGGACTTATACAGCAGCACTGGACATATGGCAGCAGAGGACACCACCACGGTAACTGGACTGATGCAGTACAAGACACCACCACTGGACTGATGCAGCACAAGACAGAACTGGAATGACGCATACGACAGAGCAGGTCGCCACACCACAGACAGACACTGAGGAGAGAGACACGTCCTCTCACTACACTCTCCAGGACTGGAGTGAAAATGGTGGTGACGCTCGGCTCCTTATATGAAATCCAAGACCCGCAAGAATCCGACAGCGGCATGATGACTTTTGCTTCGTTCTGGTTTCCGAGTCTGGTGGGAAGTCCCGAGCTGGGCTAGGTTCCGGGCTCGGGACGTGAAGTTCAGGGGAACCCGCTCGTCTCTACATAAAATGTACCCAAAGTGCAGTTGTCAGTGGTTTTTGTCCACAGTAATGAATTGTGACAGTTTTATGCCATGTTTCTTTTAATTAGAGCGAAGTATTGGTGCACTTACTGTACTATAAGAGAATTCACTAAACTTGGAGATACATAGTATTGACAGTTGTCAGTGCATGTGCTTGCAAAATCAGACACAAACCATTGCAGTATACATTGATTTTTTTTGTGCTCAATGTACCGTTAAAAGCTGAAATAAGACATCAGATTTATGAGACAACAGCACAGTAATATGACTAATCTGGTCATACAGTGCTTATCCACTATACAAATCAATTTTATTTTCCCCCTCAAAACAGTGTAGCACACATGTGGAACTTTTGAATATATATAATAAATATCAGTCTGGTTCTTATTATGGGAAAGGGGTGGGCGAGAATTCATAAACTAGCAATTTCTGGGTCTCTGCCATACCCCATGCTGTCTGGATACATTACTGAAATTACTTTTTATTAATCTATTTTGATGGGTAAATAAGTTTAAATCTTATACATGAATCATAATCCATTTTCTGCATATCACGCATTTATTATAGAGGTCCACGTGGAGAAGATATTGAAAAATATTTTGACAGATTTGTTGGCAATATTTCAAAATGTTGAATATCCCATGTCTGCTATTGAGTTGATTACATTTTATTCCAGTGCATGCCTCACTTAAATTATTTTGTTTCTTTATTTGCCTACCAAAAATGAAACTTCTGTGTGAAGAAATTTAAAACATCATTCATAGAACTCACAAATGGTAAATTGTGTTCTAGAACATTTTGAAATTATTTTTGTGGTGAATTAATCATTTTTATAACTGTACTAAACAGCCTTATCAAGACAGGTATTCATATTAAGAGAAACTGAAGTACTGTAACTTTTTCAGGCAGCAAGTATTGGGGGTGAGGAAGGGGTCAGCAAAATGGGGCATTCATTTTAAATAACTGAAATTTACTTGAGGCATATGTAAAATTACAGATGTAGCCATGCTGATCTTTCTGTGATGTGGCATGAGGCATTATGGCATGCTGCATGGCGTGCCAGGCTGTGACTTTTCGCAGATGGTGATCACTTCATTGGTGGCTGGCTGTGCATAGTTGCAGCCTGGCATGCCATTCAGCAAGCCATGTTGCAGCATACTGCATTGCAGTAAGAGGAGCATGACTACATCTGTAAGTGAAATTGATTTTTTTCACTTATTTTCATGAAAATAATAAAAAAGTGCTTAAAAGTACTCTTTGAGTTGTTACCTAAAGTAGAACAAATACAGTAAATGGCTAAGCATACCGCTATACTTTCCCTATAAAGGATTAAAACTGAATACTATAGCAAATATATTTTATCTATAGATATATCACTTTGTTTATTTCTAGTGCATGATCAGCACAATCCAATGTATCAGAGCAGCTTATATTGACAAGTTGTATGGCACAAACCACCCAATAAAAGTTCTAGGCATCAATGTTGGACTATTTGGACAATGGTGTATTTACTGGCCAGCCAAGTATATTAACCATTTGATTAGAAGGGCCCAGATTCAGGAGTGTTGGCCAGATTTGCCTTCCAAGTTTTTTACAGGTTTTGCGGTCTCTATATTTTAGTCATATGGGCCAGTGGATGCATTGCCCCCACTGCTTGTGTTCTTACTGTATATGTGCTGCGATTCAAAAGTAAAGATTCAGCACCTGCTTGTTGATTTCAGGGTGTTCCTCCTCTGCAGCCTGGCACAGCTGAAGGCATGTGACTGATCAAAACAGAGCAGTAATGAAATAACTTTCTTAAGAAGGCAAGGTAAGAGTGTTATTTGTCTGTCAGTCTGGGAGGGAAAGGAGGAGTCTGAGGTATAAAAGACTGTCTGGGCCATTTATCTGTATGACCAATGCTGGGAAAGCTGAGTTGTAACTAGGGAGTAGATCTCAGTGACAGAACCATGAACATTTACTGTATAATGGCTGCTGGTCTGCAGTCATCATGTTAAAGTACAATCTGTAGTGAAGAAATCCAGTCAGTGTGTGCTTCCACTATACAGCATCTTTATCATAAGTGGTGCCAGCAGGGCCAGTGCTACTGTTAGGAAGATTTAGGCAGCTGACTAAGGGCACAAGCCACTGCAGGGCACCACTGAGTCAACCGTAAAAAAAATAATAATTTCTCTTTCAGTAAAGGCAAGCCCAAGCCCCTGCACTGCACTTTCACCTATGAATGTGGTAGACTCGAGACAGTAGCAGTAGTGGCCACCCATTCACTCTTCTGCAGTCCTTCCCTTTGGGTGCTGTCAACCTGTCCCTCACAATCACATAGGAAGCCTTGCCTCTTAAGCAACATGAGGAGCTGCTGCTGCCTGGAGTTGGCTAAGGTATGTCTGTTATCAGAGGCATAAGTTCATCCAGGTCATCCAGAGGCAAGTTAGAGTTTGGGTCCCTCTGTTTTAAATATAAATATATGATGGGGGTTTCCAGTTGCGCTTGGTTCTAACTACAGCAGCACTCTAGAAGAACCTTCTGTTAGCTAAGGTTAAAAAACACAAATAGAACAGATCAGAGGGTGCTATTCGTGACATATATCCCTAATTTTAACCAACCATAATAGCTTAAAACATAAGTATAAAAAACCTTGATTCTTTAATCATAAAAATGTATTTACAATATTATAAAAACAATGACTTTTACAGTAACAGAAACATCTGTACAATTTCATAGATTCACACTTTAGAGTTAGTCAAGTTTACATTCAGTTCAAGTGTGTTTCCTTGTTGTCATAAAACCAATGTACAGTATGATTCAAAGGTGTGACAAATGAAGAACCCAACGCGTTTCATCCCAAAGGACTTCTTCAGGGGTACAAAATCAGATGTCCAAACTTAAACATGATAAAGGTAGCTTGAAAATTGCATAAATCACTGACACTACTGATATCTATCCTCAGGGGCCAGACATTGTGGACCATGGTTGCGATAGCTCCTAAACTGCCATATCCACTAATCTTGGGGCATGAATATACTTTATTCCAAGAGGTGATCTGAGATCAAGTCTGAGTGGACATACCAGCAACTGAGTCACTGAACAGGTCTTGGTCTTGAAGGATATGCCCAAAGGAGAACAAGATCTTCAGTACACCTCAGGACAATGGCGTTGCCTTTGCAGAAACCTGTTCCAGACAATATGGAAATCACACTGGTTAAAAGATACTGGTTAAAAGATTCTTCCTGGGGGAACCCACAAATAAGCCCATCCCAGGGCCCAATGAGGAGACAAACTGGTCATTAGTGCCGAGACTATTTCCATTACAGGAATATTCACGAGACCAAGATACTGACACTACCCTGGAACAAGCCTTTAAGGCAGTGATGGCGTTAAACAGCATGCCCCAAATAGCCTCTACATAAGGGGAAAGCCCTACTTTGTGATTAAGAATTATTGCCTCTACAGTACATCATCCACTGATTTTAAAAGCAGCACAAACCCATGCCTGGAGTGGCACTTAGAGACCTGGGAGAGGGCAAAACCTGGTAGAGGGTCCTGTTTAGGTCTAACTGGCCATGGATCAACCCTCCTACCAAGCCCCTCTTGTTCCACTGTCATAGATATAGGTACCCTTTGAGCAAATTGGCATGGATTTAGTTGGGCTCCTAGAAAAGTCAGCTTGAGGCCACCAGTATATATTGGTGGTGCTAAATTAAGCATCATGCTATCTGGAAGCAATACCCTTGTGAAATATAAAGTCTAGCATGACCTAAATACTGACCAAAAGTACCTCCTAGAGATGTGCAGAGCAATTTCTCCTTGATACATAACCGAATATCTTGCTAACAGAGATCCGGGGCCACTACATCATTCCAGATGACTGACAGCTGGAAATTGCAGTCTTCACTTGTATATTGCCATTTCACACCCTTTACAAAACCTGGTAACAATTACAAATTACAGTACTTAATGAGAGTATATGTCAGGCTTTGGTTATCTATTAAAAGAGAGTGGCAAATAAGACAAAAAAGCATACATACCCGGAACTCTATATAATACTCATGATACTTACCTGATCCTGCACAATGAAAAGTCGATGAGGTCATCTGGACTAATGATTACTGTTTCCATACAAAAAATTTACTGGTCAGTAGGCTGTTCGATGAACGGTCAGATATTGAACGTTTGACTGTTAAAGATTTATGAATGCTAGAGGAAGAGTCACAAAGTGTGACACAGTTCAAAATCCCTATATTAAATTTCTGCGCTAAAGACTGAAGTAATTGACCAGAAAACAACTAAAGTGACTTCACCTTCACTCCTCAGAGACATGTCTGAGGAAGAACTGATGTTGTCAGTCACGGACCCAGTCGCATTTACATCACAAGGTATGGTATATGACAGTTTCCATGCCACACACAGGACTTTGAGAGCATTGTAAAGCTGGTTATCATGGCCGCAGCATCTGTATGTGGATTTAGGGCAAGAGACGACATGATCAGAAAAACTCTAAAATCAAGGGGGGAAATGCCAACATTTGCAAAAAAATATTATTACAAAGATGCTACAAAATAACTTACCTTCTCTTTCTTCAAGTATAAATAACACAACACATCTACATGTACTACATGCACAATCATTATCTCTTGCTCCATGGTTGGTTGGTTGGTTGGTTGGTTGGTTGGTTGGTTGGTTGGGTTGGGTTTGGTAGGGCATGGGACCCGAACTGCAGCCATCTCCTCATGATGGGTCCTGGATATTTTCTGAAAATATATTCATAAAATAGTAAAGAGCTGCAGGCCAATATTACCAGAATTCTGCAAAATTATAGTCAAATTGATGTGATTTATTGAGTCTTCACTTGCATAGCAACATCAAACGCATATTGTATTCGTGTCTGGAAATGATTTCCCTGCTATGTGAGAAAAGATGTGTGGTCAGCGGGATCCACAGGTCCCACAATACGTGTATTGCAGATTTGCCTATCCAGAAAAAATGTCAAAACTTTGAGGCAATTATGGGAGCTGAAGATATTTCACTATACCCTACTACACAATAATACAGATGCCCTGTCCCAGAAATGTGTGCTCCTCATGGGTTTTGGACTTGTTGAGTATAGGGGGAGGGAAATGTGGCAATAGGAAAAGTGTGCTGCAGAGGAACCAGGGGTGTTTAGCTATTAAGCCCAGGGTGTTTCTCCTCTGCAGCCTGGCACAACTGAAAGCATGTGACTGATCAAAACAGAGCAGCTGTGAAAGAACTTCCTTAAGAGGCAAGGTTGGAGTGTCATTTACCTTGTCTAAGGTATAAAAGACTGTCTGGGCCATTTATCTGTATGACCAATACCGGGAAAGCTGTCCAGTTACTAGGGAGTAGATCCTGTTTGTTAGTTAGTTAGTGACAGGACAGGACCATGAAGACTTACTGTGTAATGTCAGTGTGTGCTTCCACTACACAGATTCTTTATCATGATAGATTAATAATAGAGTAGAAAAATGTCACTACAATAGTAAAATATTAATAGACAAATACAGCAAAGCATAATAAGAAAAGCATAAAATAGTCATGCTGGGTCAGAAAATACATTAACTGAGGATCTGCTACCATAAAACAAATTCGAGAGCAGATGGCCCAATTTGTTACCATGTCTATGAAACATATATCTACCCCATGCAATATATTTATCTGCCATATTGATGCAAATATTGTCATACTGTAGTGTGTTCAAATAACTTTATAAGCATGGGTGGTGGACTAGACTTCAAAGACTGATATGCAGTTGTCAAGTCTTGTTGAGATATTAAAAGTGAAACAGCCAACTCTTTTAATTCTGGAGGTGAAGTAAAGTATAGCATAGCACCTCTCAGGAATGCTTTAGCTTTCTGCCAGTACAATAAAGAGTAACATACATGAAACACATTCAAAAATGCAAAGGCATCCCAAACTGCCATTGCATGTCTTTAAATTTCTGTGAATCATTAAAACGGGACCATGGATAGGCGCTAAATGGGATCAATACCAATATATACAACCTGTGTTCAAGGTCATGGAAAGATTGGTGGGATGGAGAGAATAACTTTACCAGCTCCAAATGAATAAAGGTGTAAATGCACATCTGCAGTGAGGTAAAAGAGGTATTGCCATCTCACTGGTTATCCTGTCTCACCCTGGCTCTAATATCAAGCTCAATCGATGGGGCTGGGAGCTGCCACAATCTAGCCAGCTCCAGTCAAAAATCTGGTAGTACTGGTAATGAAACAATCAAAGACTGCAGCTGTGTAGAAGCGCCTGTCACAGCACAGGCTAGTGCACCCATCTTGCCCAAGCTCTGGGGCAGATGTATTTAGCCTGGAGAAGTGATAAAGCAGTGATAAATTGAAGGTGATTATGGACCAGCCAATCAGCTCCTAACTGTTATTTTTCAAACCTGTAATGATTGGCTGGTGCGTTATCACCTTCTACTTATCACTTCTTTATCACTTCTCCGGGCTTATTATTTGACTACATAACCTTTCTTCATAATTTTTAGCAGTTCTATAGTAATTCAAACTTCTGTTTTTAACTGGTAACTAGCCTGTGAAACTTTGTTTTGATTTTAACTAAGTGTCCGCCCATTTGGAAAAGTTTTTTAGATATAACAATCAGAGTTATCTAGTGTGTTACTTTGTAACTCATGTCAACAGTTGAATTTGTATAGTTAGTTCTGGTTTATATATACTTTATCCGTAGGCTGGCATGACCACCAGACAACAGTAAGGACCAATTGGTCACACAGTATTCAGTACCAATTGTCATAATTCAGTACACAGGAGAAGGTTAGGTACTGGCTTGTCAAGAACTCCAAAGGGCTGCAAATGAGGTGGTCAGATATAACTCAGATATAACTCTTCCTCATAGAATAGTTATAGGCTACAAAGAGTACAGAACTGGCACTAGCACTGGCCGAAGTAGTATATGCACTGGACTAGAAGGACTGGTAGAGAAACTGGATTGGGATTGATAGTGCTGGAACTGTAACCAAGCTGGAACTGGTATTGCTGGTATTGAAACTGTGCTGGAACAGATAGTGCTGATACAGGAATCTGGCTGGAACTGGTAGTGCTGGTACTGGAACTAGGCTGGAACTGGTAGTGCTATTACTGGAACTGGGCTGTAACCGGTAGTGCTGATTCAGGAACTGGGTTGGAACTGGTAGTGCTGGTATTGGTCTGGAAATGGTAGTGCTAATACTGGAACCAGGCTGGAACTGGTAGTGCTGATTCAAAAACTAGACTGGGACTGGTAGTGCAACTCACCAGACTAGGACCAACTGTTGTTTAGAATTTAGAATTTTAGGGGCAGTGTCAACAAAAACTTAGAAGAAGCAAAAGCTAGTGTGATGCCAAGTTGTTCTGAGAAACTTGATGCAAAGATACAGTTTGAACCAATGTAAATAGTTAAAGACAAGCATTTAACCTAAATATCAGAATAGTGAGGCTATAGTAAGAGAAAGTGGTAAAGGGACATTTATAAATCATAGCCAAAGGTTAGAAATTAACAATTGATAGAAAGTGATAGTTACTGAAGGTATATAAAGACAACATCAACATGGTTGGCAAAGATATGGTCAAAAATATGTACTTAACAGCCAAACAAAAGTGTGAGCATATAACCAGGAACCTAAGGAACATATAGCAGTCAACAAACCCTGAGAAGGAGTTGTCTGGCACTGTTAATTTTACACAATTCAAAAAATTCAGGATTTCAAAAGGACACTTTAGAAGGAAGGGAATTGTTAGAGTGTATGTACACTAGGAGAAGCTAGACAAAAACAGTTTTAGAATAATCAACAAAAAGACAGCAGATGCAAGACAGAGTTAAAGGAAACACAAACATCAGAGAAACAGAAGAGCAGTGCCAGAGCACAAGGTAGACAAACTAACATGAACAAAACAAAACAGAAGCAAAGCTACAGGAAAGATCACAATGCACATGGAATGCATTTATAAATTGTAAGTAACTACACAAACCATTACAAATGGCCGTGGCCATAGTTGGTATGATGATAATGATAGAGATGCACTTGCACTTACTAGAGCAGAAAGTAGCAAAACATTGGCCATTGTGCTCTACAGGGGCAGGGAGATATATATCTGGCTTTAGAAGAAAAAAAAGGACTTGTAATTGTTACCAAAATATTTTAACCTACAAAGGATCAAAGATACATTTTTATGCTAGTAAGGTGGAAATGCTGCACTAAATCAATCCAAAATTAAATACAATGGCAAATACCCCAAAGAGTCACACATTATTTGAGATGAGAGCAGTGATGAGGGCAATGGATGAGTGGCTCTTACATGAATTAATCTTTTTGCACTATACCTTAAGGGCCCCATACACTAGGACGATTTTACAAGATTTCATACAATTCCGATATATCCGTCTGATATATTGTATGAAATCGTGTACAATCGTATGTGTTTTAGATCATATCCAATCTGATGCGCGTCCCCGTGGCTGTCGGAATGGATCCCCTAGGTCATTGGTGCAGCACTAATGATATATCGGAATTGGATAGAATTGGATGAAAAAAGTGTGTTTTTTCTGCATGTGATATACCGCATGCAATGTATCACAGGGAAGTTTGACTGGCATTCTCAGGACACTCCCAGCCCCCATAGCCCTCTATGCAGCCCATCAGATATATCTCATGGTACAATTGTATGCCGTACGATATATTGCATGTTATGTATAGCAGCTTCATTAATCGCATGCGATATATCTTATGCAAAAATAGCACAAAAGTACCAAATCGAATGAAATCACTCCCGGGAAGGTCCCAGGGGAGTTCAAGGGAAATTACATCTGACTTCAGCCTCAGATATATCGTTGTAGTGTATGGGGCCCTTAAGAGAAAAGAAACAAATATTGCTGACTTGTTTGAGAGCACTAGGATATCAGTACTGCACATCTCTAGATAACACTTTATAGAGTGGATGGTTAAGACCTAGAGAATAGCCTGCTTAAAAAAACACATCTTATTTCCTTTTAAAAAGAAGACTATTCTTTAAAAATATATTTTGGTAAAGTTTAATAGTAGACTTAATATACTGTACCTTTCCAATTGCAAATTATGGATAGTTAGAATTTTGAGTAGAACACAATTCAACAAAATAGCATGGGGATGACTAGCAAATTATAACCAAAAATATTTAATTTGATGTGCAAAAAAATATTTAGTAATGGAAATGAAACTAACATGTTAAGGAACAATGCTCAAAACAAGTTTGTCTTCTTAAAAAAAGAAAAGAAAAAAAAGATGTTCAGTAATTTCCATTAAACCAGTCCAGTTATTTATAGTCCGAAGCTTTATTCTATTTTCATTTATAAAAATAGCTAACATGTGTCTACAATGATGCAAATTATAATAAAAAAGCCTAAAATCTGCCAGCCAATATATACAAACACTGTCATTTATTTCAGTAAGTGGTTACTAGATTGCCAGTCACTGTATCACATCTGTCAAATGTTAACATTTTTGCATTTATGTTGATTTTTTCCCCCTACTAATATAAGCAAGGAAAAAAAACATTGACTTCCACAGCTACTTTTCCATAACTTGAAAAGTAATTATCCTCAAAATATTTTACATTAAAATATCACTAGCTGACAATAAATGTGGATGAAAATAAAACACTTCATCCCATATGTTATTTGCCATAAAAGCAACAAGGATGAAAGCTGGCATGTTTCTTGCTGTGAATGCCAAATTACCATGCAAATCAATAAAACAGGTGCAGAAATAAGGTATCTGCAAAAACGATGACATTACATCGAATAAGATTTAGCTCTGTCATTCTTTATAGCGGAAAATTCAGACATATTGCTTCATCATGTGTCATGTTTTTTTTATTTTTTTATGATTCCACTTTCCTACTAATGTACATATCTATTTTTGAACAAATTCATTTGTTTTGCACATGTATGCAGATCTCAAATCATGTGTAATGTAGTGTTATTGGATGAATACATGAAGTAATCATTTCTTCCTGTAAATTCTGAAACACTTTGAAAGGGTTACAATAAACAATAGCTTTTTAGTGCATCTGTTGGAATGATATTGTCACATTTTAGATCTATTATTTCCAGGGTGCACTTATAAGAAATATAATATGTATCGGATGTATCACTACATTTTAGGATGAAGATATTACTGTTTCACTGAGTTCATCATTTTGGAGTCTCAAATGCAGAGAAACCAGTGTCAAACTACTGTCTACTTAAACATTTTATTCTCCTTATTAATATGCAGATTTAGAAGTGTTAAACAATTTAATATAATCTCTTCCTTTACTTCAAATGTAAAATGTGCAGATTCCATGCTCTGGTACTACTGTTGGACGGTAGTTTTTTAGGACCCACTACCTATTCTTCTTGTGGTTTAGTTGCTCTTTGTTTTAGAGGTAGTCTAAAAAGTATCTTCTACCTGCCTATAGTGGAGAATGTGATTCTACGTTTATGCAAGATAGAGATTACATGGAAAAT
The DNA here is from genome assembly GCF_028390025.1 of Pseudophryne corroboree. NCBI lineage: Eukaryota > Metazoa > Chordata > Amphibia > Anura > Myobatrachidae > Pseudophryne > Pseudophryne corroboree. Next base: position 457,232,643 of record NC_086447.1, on the reverse strand, counting down.
GTGGCCAAAGCAGGAACAATGAGTAGAGTCAAAACAACACTGAAAGATTTGTGCAAAGGGCTCTATTTAAATAACTAGCTGCTGATGGCATATTTAATTTAGTATCACTGTAATATGTCACAATTAAAACATCACTTACCTGTCTGATGAGGTCCAGTGGTGTCCCCCTCTTCCATGCTATCCTTTGTTGTGTTGCTGGTAGACTAACAATACCAGCAATAAGTTACTAGCAAACAGGTCTGCCATCATAAAATAGAGGGCATGAGACTGACAAAATAGCCAGGAGAAAGAGGGCATTGGTGGACAGAGTGGATGGTGCATCAATTGGTGCGCAAACCAATTTAAAAAAAAAATCTATGATATGCCATATGAAACTAAACAAATACAGAAATATTAGAGAGGAAACTGCTGTTAATTCACACACACACATGCACATGCACACACACACACACACACACACACACACACACACAAACAAAACAAGAAAATATATATATATATATATATATGGCTGGGCAGGTTCTGAGGGGGACATGGAGACAGGGTGACTGCGCATTGGGTAGCAGCAGTGTGAATTTGGCAGCTGGCAGACAAACAGGTGACCATGGAAAGACAGCACTGGTGGCATTGTGAATTTGGCACCAGCCATGAGCCAATTGGAGCTTGCAGACCACTGGTACTGACTCTCCAAGGCTGCCTGCCAGTGCGCCAGCTGCAACCAGTTGGATGTATGGTACCAAGCAATAGGAACCTGGATTGGGCCCCCTTCTCCATCTGAGCTGGGGACTTCAGTCCCAGCCGTTCCCCCCCGATGGCGGCCTTACTGAAACATGGACTGTTGCAATGACCATCTGCACCAGCTCATGGAAGCAGGAAAGGTTTTGCTGCCTACCATAGTGGCAAAGAAGCTGTGTAATGAAAGCACAGAGTCAGGACTTGTTGACTACAGTTTATTTTGTCAGGATGACTGCAGACCAGTAACCATCATACAGTAAATTTTCATGGCCCTGCTATCTAACAGATATCTACTCCCTAGTCACCAGACAGCTTTCCCGGCATTGGACATTCAGACAGCAGTAAGCCTTTTTGTATCAGAAATGAGTGCCACAGGGGTTAAAGTCATTACAGCATAATCTCGGAAACATGTACTTCTTATTTTTGCCAACTTATCAATGCATACTGCAAAAACTTATTTAATATGCTGCTTGTAAAATAAACAAAAAAAAAACATATATTATTTCAACCTACTTTAACCCAAAATGGATGTTTTATATATAGGTAAAACAGAAATATAAACAGCCTGCCAAGATCAAGAAGTGCAAAGATACACATGCTTATGCATACACACAAAGTTAATTAAACTTATAAACACATACATACAGGGTTGGACTGGCCCACAGGGGTACAGGGGAAACCCCTGATGGGCCCCACTGCCTGGGGGCCCACCCCCACCTCTAGGGATCAGATTGTGCACTTAAATTACACATTATGCATATGTTACATTATACTGCACCGGACTATACTGTACTTTCTACAGTGTATTGCTGTTATTAATCTGGCACATTATCATGCATGCACTAGTAGTATTTACTACTGTATATATAAATTTATCAAGTGGCCTAGAACATGCACTACTGGTTAGCCAAGCCTCTAAGCATGGGCCCCTACCACTGCATTTTCCCGGTGGGCACTTCATGTCCCAGTCCGACACTGCACACATATAAATATTTACATGACCCATGTGCTCTCCAATTTAAACCTCCTTTTCTACACACTTTCGACATCATTGTTGTCACTGTAAAAACCTCTCTTGTGACAGGAGTACTCTGGTCAATGTGGTGCTATCTTCTCCATTACTAAAGTGGCCTCGTATCCTGGGAGATTTCCAGCCCTGGGTTGCAGTTCTACTTTTTCACACACAACTAGTAACATTACAATTTGTTCCCAGCTCTTTGCAAAATATCCCCATACAGTCTCATAAACCCCACATATTATTATTATTATTATTATTATTGTTATTATTGTTGTTATTATTATTATTATTATTAAAATCTATTTATACAGGGCGTTTGGAACATCCCTCTGCAGTGAGCGCTGTATCTTGCTGCAGATCTACTCTGCAGCTGAGGGAGGCCAGAGAGGGACAGCACTTAATGACTTAATATAATTATGTAATAAATTCAGTTTTATTTAATGTAAAAGTTTTTAAAAACAATTATGTTGTCATATTGCTTAGCACAATTTCTATGCGAGAGATTTCTTAGAACACAGTTAATGCTAAGAGACTTTTTGAACTCCCTACATGTTGCCAGCACACTCCACAGCACTTACATTGAATACCTCGGCGGCAGCGATAGTTACTGTGGAATCGCAATGCGCAGCAAGAACTTGGGGTATTTTTTGCAAAAAATACCCCAATAATGCTGCTGAGGTAATTCGCAGGTACAGAGATTTCTCACAAGCTCTGTCCCTGCATGTGATTATTGATACAGCCATGTGCTGTATACAATAGTCACATATCACATAATAGTCACAATAGTCAATAGTGGGGATGGCGATAGTAAACGAAATGGGGGAGAAGTTGGGGTAAGAGCAGGCGGTAAGGTTACTAACATGGGTACTAAAAGAGATTTTACCAAAGCACTAACCAATGACGATTACAGGTCATCATTGCTACATAAGGTGAAAGATGTCCCTAACGCAAGGGAAAATACTTATCTTAGTTGTATGTATGTAAACGTCAGAAGCATTACTGGTAAAAAGGGTGAACTAGAAATACTTGCAGCAAGCAAACAGTATGATATTATAGGCATTACTGAAACTTGGTGGGACGAATCTCATGATTGGACAGTCAATCTAGAGGGCTATACACTGTTTAGGAGAGACAGACTAAATAAAAAGGGTGGAGGGGTGTGTCTTTACGTAAAGCCATTTTTAAAACCTGATATACGGGTAGATATTCAGGAGGGGACTGTAGACACTGTCGAGACATTAAGGGTAGACATTGCATGCGGGGAAAAAGGAATAAAAAAGTTAGTATTGGGTGTATGCTATAGGCCGCCTGGTATCAACGCATCTAATGAGGAATTGTTACTAAAGCAAATTGAAAGAGCAGCAGGAGTAGGAGACATAGTAGTGATGGGAGATTTTAACTATCCAGAGATAAACTGGAAAACGATTCATGTGATACTGTTAGGGGCAATATGTTTTTAAACACACTTAATGATAACTACTTAGTTCAACTAATTGAGGAACCAACTAGGTACAATGCAATCTTAGACCTGGTATTAACAAACAATGGGGATTTGGTATCAGGTATTATAGTAGGGGAACCCATAGGAAACAGCGACCACAATATGGTCACATTCAATATCAGTTTCCATAAACAGACCTATACTGGCTCAACTAGGACTCTAAACTTTAGCAAAGCAAATTTTGAAAAGATGAGGGTATTTTTCAGGGATATTGAATGGGAAGGTTTGTTTTTAGGAAAAAATACTACGGAAAAATGGGAGGTACTAAAATTCCTGCTAGCTAAAAATACACTCAAATTTATTCCTACGAGCAGCAAAAAAAAGAATAAAAATCATAAACCGATGTGGCTTAACAAAAAGATTAAGGAACTTATGTCAGACTTGGTTTTGTCTGTGTCCCCGGAGGGGGCGCTAGTGGGTCAGTGGAGGTAGGAGGGAGAAAGTGAGGAGGCTGGATTAAGTTTCTGCGCATGGGCGCAATGATGTTTATTAAACAGAAAGTTCACAAAGGCAGCAGAAATAAACAATAAGGAATGCAATGTCAATAGTGCAGCGTGAAAGCTGAAAGTCTATGGCAACAGAAATATGATAATGGATGAATGATAATTGATGAATGACAACTGATGAATAATGACTGATGAATAGTAACTGATGATAATCTGGTATGGGAACCAGAGCAGTTTAAAACATGGAGCCAGCAAAGATGGTAACATACAGCTAACCTGGTAGCAGAGGCAGGAGACTGACAACGTTCACAGTGCAGGTGATGAGGCACAAGCAGCAAGCAAGCTGCATCACAGGTGAGGAGATGGAATGCACCTGGAGTGAGTCTCTACTGCTAGGCTGAAGCACACTGGGTTGGTGATTCGTGTGAAGCCTGTAAACAGAAGCAGGTGTTGCTGAGGCTTGTAGTTCCACGGAGCTGTAGAGGATAACCAGGAGCACAAAGTCACAGGTAGGTAACCAGGAACACGGAGGTATAGGTAGGTAACCAGGAACACGGAGGAACAGGTACCAGATCCAGACACATGGGTCGCAGGAGTGACACAAAGTTCAGGATAACCACAGGCTCACCCTGCAGCTCCTGATATACCCCCTGGTGTGCAGGCATTGGTTGGAGTGGGAAAAGGAGGTGCGGCCAAGCACCGGATTGGCCGCCGTACTCTGACCGATGGAGACTGTCATGGCGGCGCCCATGCCGCGGCCCGGCGGGAACGTGGTGCGAATTTCATCGACGGGACTCTAAGACGGAGGTTCCGAGTAGAAAGCCAAACCTTGTCACCAGGTTTCAGGCTAGGAACTGCACGTCTTTTGCGGTCAGCAAAGAATTTATACCGACTGGAGGCCTTCTTGAGGGAAGCATGAATCTTCCTCCAGGTTGAAGAAAACTGACTCAGGACAGCAGTGGCAGCAGGAACATCAATGTGAGGGAGTTCTTGGAAATCTGGAACACGAGGATGTTGTCCATATACAGCAAAGAACGGAGTTGCCTCAGTAGCGGTGTGGTAGCGGAAGTTGTGGGCAAATTTGGCCCGCGGGAGCAGATCCAACCAGTCATCTTGAGAAGATGAAACATAAAGTTTTAAAAAAGTTTCCAATTCCTGGTTTACCCTCTCTGTCTGCCCATTCGTCTGAGGGTGGTAAGCTGACGAGAACTTCAGTTTAACTTGCATGGCAGAACAGAGGGCTCTCCAAAACCTCGCTACAAACTGAACACCTCGGTCGGATATTATTTCCGAGGGTAGTCCATGTAGATGGAAAATCTCCCGTAGGAAGATTTGGGCGAGTTTTGGGGCAGAAGGGAGACCCTGGAGAGGAACGAAATGGGCCATTTTGGTAAATCTATCCACCACAACCCAGATGGTATTATATCCTTGAGAAGGGGGCAGGTCGGAGATAAAATCCATGGACAGATGTGACCAGGGGCGACTGGGAACAGATAATGGTTGTTACTGACCTGCTGGAGACTGACGAGGAGTCTTGTGCTGCGCACACTTAGGACAGGATGCCACGAAATCTTTGATGTCAGCTTTCATCTTCGGCCACCAGTACGTCTCAGAGAGGAACTTGAAGGTTTTCAGGACACCAGGATGTCCAGTGAACTTGGACTGATGAGCCCAAGACAACAACTTGGGACGGAGTTCTGGGGAAACAAAAGTCTTACCAGGAGGAGGAGCAGGAGAAACTTGAGATGCGGCAAATACCACTGGACTCAGGATGGAATGCGGAACTGAGTCAGACGTTTCCTCTTCGGACTCCATAGATCGGGATAAGGCGTCAGCTTTAATATTCTGAGAACCTGCGCGGAAATGAAGCTTAAAGTTAAAACGAGAGAAGAACATAGCCCACCGGGACTGGCGAGGATTAAGGCACTGGGCTGCCTTTAAATAAAGCAGATTCTTATGATCCGTATAGATGTTGAACGGATATTTGGCCCCTTCCAGGAGATACCTCCATTCCTCAAGGGCCAGCTTGATCGCTAGTAGTTCTTGATCTCCAATGAAATAGATAGCTTCTGCAGGGAGGAATTTACGAGAATAGAATCCACAAGGGTGAATCTTCCCATCAGTTCCCTTCTGGGAGAGAACAGCTCCAACTCCTACTGTAGAGGCATCCACCTCCAACTCGAACGGCTTGTTTACATCTGGTTGAGACAGAACTGGAGCAGACATAAAGGCCAGCTTGATCTTTTGGAATGCCGCTAAAGCTTCTTCTGACCAGTTGGAATGATCTGCCCCTTTCCGAGTTAAGTTGGTAATAGGAGCGATGAGAGTTGAGAATCCTCGGATAAACTTCCTATAGTAATTGGCGAATCCCAGGATTCGCTGAATAGACTTGAGAGAATTTGGAATGGACCAATTGGCAATGGCTTCCAACTTTGTCGGGTCCATCTGGAGATCCGATCCGGAAATTATATACCCCAGGAAGGGTATAGATGAAACTTCAAAGGTTCACTTGGACAGTTTACCGTAGAGCCGGTTCTCACGAAGACGTCGGAGGACTTCACGGACTTGTAGACGATGAGAGGAGAGGTCTTGGGAGAAGATGAGGATATCATCCAAATAAACTACAAGATATTTGTACAGAACGTCACGGAAGATTTCGTTCACAAAGTGCTGGAACACTGCTGGGGCATTACTCAACCCGAATGGCATTACCAGGTACTCGTAATGACCATCTCGAGTGTTAAAAGCTGTCTTCCATTCGTCACCACTCCGGATTCTGATGAGGTTGTAGGCACCGCGGAGATCTAACTTAGTGAAGATGCGGGCTCCCTTAACTCTGTCAAACAATTCGGTGATGAGTGGTAATGGATAGCTATTTTTGATGGTAATGTCATTGAGACCCCGGTAGTCGATGCATGGACGTAATCCTTCATCCTTTTTCTTAACAAAGAAGAAGCCCGCACCAGCGGGTGAAGATGAGGGACGGATAAATCCTTTCTGTAAGTTCTCCCTGATGTAGTTGCTCATCGCTTCAGTTTCAGGAACGGACAACGGATAGGTACGCCCCCTAGGTGGTTTCTTGCCGGGAATGAAGTCAATGGGGCAATCCCACTCTCTATGGGGCGGCAGAACGTCAGCGGCTTTTTCACTGAAGACGTCAGAGAAATCTTGGTAAGCCGCAGGAAGACTTGACTGGGTTTTAACTTCAGTAGTCTTGATAGGACAAACTTGGGCTAAACAGGACTGGCGGCAATGTGAACCCCAGGAAGCAAGTTGTAACGTAGACCAATCTATCTGTGGATTATGTAGTTGGAGCCAGGGCATACCCAAAACGACCTCTTGGGTTGCCTGAGGAATAACTAAGAACTTTATTAATTCTGAGTGCAGGAACCCAACTCCCAGAACCACTGGTACGGTTTGGTGAGAGATATTCCCCTTGGAGATTCGGCTACCATCTACAGCGGTAATGTAGTCTGGGTATGAGAGTTCACAGACAGGCAAACAAAACTTATCTACCGCAGCTTGAGTGATGAAGTTTCCTGTGGCTCCACAGTCCACTAACGCAGATGCAGATTGAAGACCAACCGAAGTTTCTAAAGTCACGGGAAGGATAAGGTCTTGATTTGAAGGAGCTTGTCTAGAAGATCCCAACTTGACTCCTCCTTTACAAGTCAGGATCTGGCGTTTCCCGAACGCACTGTACAAGAATTAATCTGGTGACCTGCAGCCGCACAATAAAGACACAGTCTCTCATGAAGTCTTCTTGTCCGCTCCTCAGGAGTTAGGCGGGACCTATTTATTTGCATAGGCTCATCAGAAGGTGGAGGCTGAAATTGTACAGAAGGTACCATTCTTGACCTGCGCGGCTCACTACGAGCACGTTCACTGTTGCGTTCGCGAATGCGAGAGTCCAACTTGATGCATAGGGAAATTAAATCAGACAATTGCTCAGGGAGATCGCGGGTTGCCAGTTCATCCTTGATCCGTTCTGAAAGTCCATGCCAGAAGGCTGCTACCAGGGCTTGATTGTTCCACTGAATCTCTGCGGCTAACGTCTGGAACTGGATGACATACTGTCCCATACTACGGGTACCTTGACGAAGATGAATAAGATCTGCAGAGGCTGATGTTGCACGACCCGGCTCGTCAAAGATTCGTTTGAAGGTTGACACGAATTCAGCGTAGTTGTTCATCAGAGGATCAGCACGTTCCCACAGAGGAGACACCCAACTCAAGGCAGAACCAGAGAGCAGTGAGATGATGTAGGCAACCTTGGATCTTGGCGTGGGGAAATTGTGTGATAATAATTCGAACTGGATTTCACATTGGTTAAGAAACCCGCGACATAACTGTGGGCTGCCATCATACTTGCTAGGCACGGGCAGGTGCAAGCGTGACACTGGAGCTGACGCAGCCGGCATAGAAGAACTCACAACACTTGCAGGCGCTGGAGTAACTGGAACTGAAGTAGCAAGTACACTAGGCAGGGTTTGCTGTAGTGTATCAATCCGGGAGGACATCCCTTGCAGGAACTGAAACATCTGCTGCTGCACAGCCTCTTGACCATCCAAGCGAGAGACCAGATTTTGTAAGGCCTCTGACCCCACACTCCAACCACCGTCCGAGTCCATCGATCCTGAACTTACTGTCAGACTTGGTTTTGTCTGTGTCCCCGGAGGGGGCGCTAGTGGGTCAGTGGAGGTAGGAGGGAGAAAGTGAGGAGGCTGGATTAAGTTTCTGCGCATGGGCGCAATGATGTTTATTAAACAGAAAGTTCACAAAGGCAGCAGAAATAAACAATAAGGAATGCAATGTCAATAGTGCAGCGTGAAAGCTGAAAGTCTATGGCAACAGAAATATGATAATGGATGAATGATAATTGATGAATGACAACTGATGAATAATGACTGATGAATAGTAACTGATGATAATCTGGTATGGGAACCAGAGCAGTTTAAAACATGGAGCCAGCAAAGATGGTAACATACAGCAAACCTGGTAGCAGAGGCAGGAGACTGACAACGTTCACAGTGCAGGTGATGAGGCACAAGCAGCAAGCAAGCTGCATCACAGGTGAGGAGATGGAATGCACCTGGAGTGAGTCTCTACTGCTAGGCTGAAGCACACTGGGTTGGTGATTCGTGTGAAGCCTGTAAACAGAAGCAGGTGTTGCTGAGGCTTGTAGTTCCACGGAGCTGTAGAGGATAACCAGGAGCACAAAGTCACAGGTAGGTAACCAGGAACACGGAGGTATAGGTAGGTAACCAGGAACACGGAGGAACAGGTACCAGATCCAGACACATGGGTCGCAGGAGTGACACAAAGTTCAGGATAACCACAGGCTCACCCTGCAGCTCCTGATATACCCCCTGGTGTGCAGGCATTGGTTGGAGTGGGAAAAGGAGGTGCGGCCAAGCACCGGATTGGCCGCCGTACTCTGACCGATGGAGACTGTCATGGCGGCGCCCATGCCGCGGCCCGGCGGGAACGCGGCGTGCTCACACACCTGCTGTCACAGGAGCGTTCCTAGGCCCAGGATGACGTCTGGCGGCAGAGGTGCGTATGACAGCAGAACGTAGGAACCCCGGACGGAGTCCGCACCGATGGACAGATGTCACTGTGGTGAGTCGATTCCTGACAACTTATGGGCAAGAAAAGGCGAGCATTTAAAAAAATACAAATCTGACGGGGAAGCAGAGTCATTTCAGCACTATAAGGAATATAACAAAATATGCAAAAAGGAAATAAGAGTGGCTAAAGTAGAAACTGAAAAACTAGTAGCAAAGGAAAGCAAATCGAATCCCAAAATATTCTTTAAATACATTAATAGCAAAATATTAAAGAAGGAGAGTATAGGCCCTTTAAAAGACAAGTTGGGAGTCTTAAGCAAAAATGATAATGACATAGCGGCCACACTAAATTAATTTTTTTCAACAGTATTTACTAGAGAGGACCCAATTCAGGGACTAACATATAATCTCGATAACGAGAATATCCCACTGATAGGTACTTATTTAAGCGAGGAAGTAGTCTGTGACCGATTAAAACATTTAAAGATTAATAAGTCACCAGGTCCCGATGGTATTCACCCAAGGGTTCTAATGGAGCTTCATTCTGAACTTGCAAAACCGCTATTTTTGATCTTTAAGGATTCAGTAATATCAGGTATGGTTCCCAGAGACTGGCTTATAGCGGAATTAGTGCCTATATTCAAAAAGGGAAGTAAAGCTGAACCAGGTAATTATAGACCAGTTAGTCTTACATCTATAGTGGGGAAAGTATTGGAAGGTATTCGAAGAGATAGTATTCAGAAGTTCCTTGAAGTCAATAAGGTCATTAAAAGGAATCAACATGGGTTTATGAAGGACAGATCCTGTCAAACCAACTTACGTGGCTTTTATGAAACAGTAAGCTCAAACCTAGATCAGGGTAAAGAGGTGGATGTAATCTTTTTAGATGTTGCCAAAGTGTTCGATACTGTACCACACATGAGACTTATCTACAAGCTACAAGAATCAGGGCTAGGAAGCACAATATGCACTTGGGTCAAAAACTGGTTAGATAATAGGGAGCAGCGCGTTGTGGTTAATGGATCTTTTTCAACTTGGACTGAAGTGCTAAGTGGTGTGCCGCAAGGCTCAGTATTAGGACCGTTAATGTTCAATATTTTCATTAACGACCTAACAGAAGGTCTAGAGAGCATGGTGTCAATTTTTGCAGATGATACCAAATTGTGTAAAGTTATAATTGTGGAGGGGGATGCTGAGTCGCTTCAGAATGACTTAGTTAAATTAGAAGCTTGGGCAGCGAAATGGAGAATGCGCTTCAATACAGACAAGTGTAAGGTAATGCACTGTGGTAACAAGAACAAAAATAACACCTACCTACTAAATGGGGTAAAATTAGGGGATTCTGTACTGGAAAAGGACTTAGGTGTCCTCATAGATAGCAAACTAAGCAGTAGTACCCAAAGTAGGACTGCAGCAAAGAAGGCTAATAAGATATTAGCATGCATAAAACAGGGAATTGATGCTAGGGACGAGAGTATTATACTCCTGTTATATAAATCACTTGTGAGGCCACACCTTGAATACTGTGTACAATTCTGGGCACCTTACTACAAAAAGGATATCCTGGAGCTAGAAAAGGTTCAAAGGCGGGCAACCAAACTAATTAAGGGTATGGAGACGCTGGAATATAAGGAAAGGCTTGCAAGTCTAGGCATGTTTACACTGGAAAAGAGGAGATTAAGAGGGGACATGATCAACATTTACAAATATATAAGGGGACAATATACAGATCTTGCGCAGGACCTGTTTTTGGTTAGATCAACACAGAGAACTCGTGGACACTCGCTCAGGTTAGAGGAGAGGAGATTCGACACAATACAGCGTAAAGGCTTTTTTAAGGTAAGGACGATACGTGTTTGGAATTCCCTGCCTGAGGGAGTTGTAATGGCCAACTAAGTCAACACCTTTAAGAGTGGGTTAGATAAATTCCTAATGGATAAGGATATCCAGGGTTACGGGGCATAGTCATGCACTATGGTTATTATAAAAAAGAGGGGTTAATCGGAACGGCAGTCAGCAACTTCAGTCAAAATTTTATACAAAATAATCATGCATAGGAGACCACAAATAGGTTGAACCCGATGGACAATTGTCTTTTTTCAACCTTAGATACTATGTTACTATGTTACTATGTTACATTTCAAGTTTTGTCGATTTTATCAAATGACATCTGCATCCTGAGATGCGGATGGTGATAAATCGGCCCTTAAGACGCACACCAATAAATATGTTAGACCATGTCACCTACTCTATTCATTCATTTTGCTAAAGTGCATTACATGGCATTTCTTGATGGAAAAAGGAAGTGTGTTGTGTTGTAATTTTTAAAAGAGCACTGAGTAAATAAATACATTTATTGAGTATCATACAGTACCTGAAAGATTATTATAAAGTGAGAAGCAATGCGATATTTAAAAGTAAATATTAGTGTGCATTCAGAACTTACCATTTGAAAGTAGAGATGTGCGCCGGACCAAATGATTTGGATTTGGATTCATTGGCGGGATTAGAATTTGGATTTGCCAAACAGCAGTGATGGATTTTGGATTTGGATTTTTTTTTTAAATTGTCAAAAAACACCAAAATCACATATTTTTGGTTTTTTTTTTTGTTCCTGCAGTATTATTAACCTCAATAACATTAATTTCCAATCATTTGCAGACATTTTTGACCAACTTAAAGTCACAGTGTTGTTTTGATCCACATTAGGTCAAAATCTGCAGCGAGTTGGCTGGTTACTTACTACTAGGCTACACAGCAGCAGCACAAAGAGATGGCAGTTTGTAGCATATCTATGAAACACTGTCACACAGCAGTGGGATAAATGAACAGTGGTGCAAGATGGAATTGTCCTTGGGCCCTCCCACTCACCCGTATGTTGGATATTAAACAGGACATGCACAGTTTAATAAACCAATCATTTCAGTGACAAGGAATGCTACACTTGTGGCTAAAATGATTGGTTTATTTGGGCCCCCAAAAAACAATCTACCAATTGCCTTAAAGCAACAGTTCTACAGTTTCTAGATGATGTCATCGCCACTGCCATCCTCATCCTCATCAGTGTGTACATCCTCATCCTCATCATCATACAATATTAATTCCTTCCGTTGGAGTCCACCATTACAAATGTCTCTGTATTTCGATGTAATTGCTGGGAAAGGTCTTCTGGGTGGAATTTCCAGTCAATTTTGATGAACATCATCTTTTCCACATTTTGAGGAAGCAGCCTCCTATGCCGCTCACAAGGTTCAAGCTGTGATGAAAACTCTCTCCGAGTACACACTGGAGGGTGGGCATCTTAAGTAATACCAAGCAAATTTATATAAGAGCCTCCATATTGACTTTTTTCCTTTTTTCTTTGGATTGTGACTGTATCAGTTGGAGCTACGGTAGAGGTGTCACTAATACTAGACCCAAACAGATGTCAAAATGTTGTTTGGACTGATCTGCATCCCCACTAGGTCTTTTGGGACAATTTTGTTTTTCCTGGCTGTTTCGGAAGAAACTGAAGGAGGAGATGTCACTTGAGCTGCCAACTTGCTCACCAGGAGCTATTTGCATGTCTTAATATCTGTGTCAGTTGGAAAGAAAGACACAGCATACAACTTGAACCTAGGATCAAGCACGGTTGCCAAAATGTAGTGATCCATGGATCCTGGTGAAGCGAACAAAGGGCTTGATCTACAAGTCCCACCCACCCTTATGTTATGTAAACAGGAAATGCACACTTTAACAAACCAATGATTTCAGGGACAGAGTCTGCCACACAACTGTGGCTGAAATGATTTGTTTGGGCCCCCACCAAAAAAGAAGCAATTAATCTCTCTTTGCACAAACTGACTCTACAGTGGCAATATAAATAATATTCAAACAAACAAAACCACATCATTAAGGTATCAGTGTACTGCTTACACTATTACCCAAAGTTTCTGAACTTGACAATGACTTATGATGAATGTGCAGCAGGTGATGTATAAGGGAGGATGTTCCTAGTTTGTTAACGTCCTTACCCCTACTTATTATGGATTGGCAAAGGCAACGGATGGCTTGAAACCTGTTGTCTGGATTTGTGGAGAAATAATTCCACACCAAAGAGGTGGCTTTTTTGGTATTTTGACCAGGCATGACAATGGGCTTTTTCATCCCATGGGCAACAACTGTCTCCACTGGTGCCTATTGAAACAAACCACATCACCATCAGGATCCTCATCATCAACTTCCTCAGTTGTGCCAGCTACACACATATCCTCCTCATCCTGGTGTACTTCTACAGTGACAGCCGCAATCTCAATATCAGCAACTGGACTGGCGGTGCTCCTCCCAGCAGTTGCAGAGGGCGTGTAAATGGTGGTAGGAGCCTCCACTTCCCATATAGTGTTGTGAAGGTGAAACCTAGACATCACAACTGCAGACAGTGCCAACACCCCTGTATTTTCACAACACCCCTGTAATTTTACAGCATACAAGACAAGACCAGTGTACATTTATTTTCACTGCACCTCTGTATTTTTACAGCATACATGACCAGTGGACTTTTATTTTAACAACAGCACCCCTGAATTTTTACAGCATACAAGACAGGGCCAGTGTACATTGATTTTCACTGCACCCTTGAATTTTTACATCATACAAGACAGGGCCAGTGTATATTGATTTTCTCTGCAGCCTAGAATTATTACAGCATACAGGTCCAGTGTATTGTTATATTGTGTATTGTTATATTAACAGCAGCATCCTTATATTTTACAGCATACAGGAGCAGTGTGCTTTTAAGTTTTAACAACTGCACTCCTGGAATTGTACAGCATACAGGGCCAGTTTAATGTTATTTTAACAGCAGCACCCCTATATTTTATAGAATACATGAGCAGTGTGCTTTTCATTTTTAACAACTGCACTCTTGAATTTTTACTGCATACAGGGCCAGTGTAATGTTATTTTAAAAGCAGCACCCATATATTTTTAGAGCATACATGAGGACAGCTACACCCATGTACAGAAGCACCTGTACAGCACATGAAACACCAGTGACAGCACCCCTAACAGCACATGTACACCAGAGTGACTGCAACAGCACCCCTACAGAGCACACACTAACCACACCCGATGCCACCACCCACAGAGAGACAGAGGTCTGTCTCCCTCACTCTTCAAGTCCAGAGTGAAAATGGCAGTGACAGGCGGCTGTTTATATGGAATCCAAAACCCGCGACAATCTGACAGTGGATGTTCAAGGGGGTTCGGTTTTCTGAGAACCGAACATGCTCATCTCTATTTGAAAGGGCTCTTTTTTTTAAATACTGTATATTTTTCAATGCATAATCATGTTGCTGAAGATATGAATGCAAATGAACCAGTAGTCATATCATTAGATGCAGTAGTGGTCTCTGATGTATATTAACCACTTAACTGACAATTTTTTTCCCACAAAACCACTCAGAAATTGTTGTCTTTTTTATTACTTATTAAAGTTTAAACAGTATTTTTGAGAATATTTTAAAATATTTTATTTAAAAAAAGATTTATCTAGGAGGTATCCACCCATGTCTATAGGACCCCATTATAAAATAACTTCCCACCCCCAATTGGCAATATACCCCCAGTGATCTTTAAATCTAATAATATTAGCCCATCACTCCCCCTTAATGGCAAAAAAACCCCACACCCTCTAAAAAGCCCTAACAAATACTGACAAAAGTCCTGACAAATACCTCTCTCCACTCCAATCTATCCTCAATGCTGCTGCCGGCTCATTTTCCTCACCAAACGCACTACGTCCACCTCTCTTCTCTTACTAGACCTTCACTTGCTCCCTTTCCCTTTCAGAATCCATTTCAAGCTTCTCACACTTGCTTACAAAGCCCTCACCCAATCCTCTCCCATCTACATCTCTGATCTTATCTCGCTTTACACTCCCACCCATCCTCTTCGCTCTGCTAATGCTCGCTGACTCTCCTGCCTACAGATTACTTCTTCCCACTCCTACCTCCAAGATTTTTCACGTGCTGCACCACTTCTCTGGAATTCCCTACCTCTCCCCCTCAGACTCTCCACCTCTCTACAAAACTTCAAACGGGCTCTCAAGACCCACTTCTTCACCAAACCCAGTCAAATCTCATCCTAAACCTCTGTACCACGCTCTCTATGTACCCCATCTGTCTCACCCCTGTCTGTCTACCCCTCCCCTTTAGAGTGTAAGCTCTCACGAGCAGGGCCCTCTTCCCTCATGTGCTTACCCTTTTCTTACTTTAATAATCTTCAGCTGCACCAAATCCAGCAGTCTTCTGCCACCTGATACTTATTCCAGTGTCATCTGCTGATGTAGCTATGTTTATTTACCCTGTACTTGTCCTATATTGTCGTCAACTGTAAGTTGCTGTTTTCCTGTCTGATTATTTGTTTATGTACTCTGTGATTGGACGCTGCGGAACCCTTGTGGCACCATATAAATAAAGGATAATAATAATAATAATTATACATTTATTAGTGGGCCTTCAGAGAAATCCCAGGGATTGAATTTAGCCTAATAATGATTGCTTATTTTGTCCTGTATATGGTACTTTTTGCTTTTTTTTTTATAAAAATCACTTCTGCAAATAGAAATAAGAGGATATGGAATTTTATAAAGTTTAAATTATGCAGTATGACACAGTGAATTATTTGAGCTTTTTAGGTGCAGTTGAGGTAGGACTATGGAATTCCTGCAGAGAAAGTAAATCATTTCTCATGGTGTAACGATTTCTATTAAAAACTTTATTCAATTACTGTAGTTAAAAATGCTAGAACTATAAAAGTATCACTGTACTTTCAAATGTTCTATACATTTGATTTAGACAGGAATATCATTACCACTTCATTAATAGGTTATTTATTTTTTCATGATCATTGGATTTAACATCTCACCTTTTTAATAAAATATACTCTAACTAGTTGTACTTTGTACAGCTGATTTGTAAAACAATGAAAATGGTAATTACAAAATATGCCTTTAAACCTTTGGGGTTTTTCAGGATGAAGGTATTATCATGTGTGCAGCACAATGTACTGTAGCTTTGAAGTTAGTTCTCACAAGGTGATCAGCAACCAACCATGATGATGGAGATGACCTTCTGTGCTATGGATCAGGGATCATTTAAATGCATGCACAGTTATTTCCAGGTGATAAACACAACCTTTTAAGCAATGACCGACAGTTTTTTAAGCTCTTGAAGCTATAATGCAAGCAACATTGTCTTTTTGTATGATTTATATTTTAAATTAAATATTTTAGATAATCTACCTTATTTATAGTTAGAAATGTATCCAAAGCTAAGGTATGAACACCTGCTTTGTTTTACTGCATATGAACAGCAAAAAAAGCTTCAAACGTGGGTGTGACAAGAGCCTGTCACTAAAGGGCCCCATACACTACAACGATAATGCACGATTTCAAATCGGATGAAAAGTGGCAAATTGCATGTGTTTTACATCCAATCCGATCTGATGCATGATCCAGTGAGCATCGGATCGGAGCCCCTAGGTTGTTGGTGCTGCACTCATGATAAATCGGAATCAGATAGAATTGGATCAATCGCATGCTATATGTCTTATGCATAAATCGCACAAAAGTATCAAATCAAATGGAATCACTCCCGGGAAGGTCCTGGGGAAGTTCAAGGGAAATTGCATCCAACTTCAGCCTCAGAAATATCGTTTGTAGTGTATAGGGCCCTTAAGAGTTAGAAGGGCACTGGGCAGGTGGGCAGGCAGGAAGTTGGGCGCAAGGTGGGATGCAGTAACGAGCGGTGGGGTGAGGCAGGTGAGGAAGAGCTTTTCCTGTCATACTATAGTTTGTGCCAGAGTTTTTAATGCAGTACGGATGGTGTAATACTGCAGTACGGATGGTGTAATGGTTAGCATTACTGCCTCACAGCACTGAGGTCATAGGTTCAATTCCTACCATGGCCCTAACTGTGCAGAGTTTGTATATTCTCCCCGTACTTGTGTGGGTTTCCTCCGGGTGCTCCGGTTTCCTCCCACAATCCAAAAATATACTGGTAGGTTAATTGGATCCCAACAAAATTAACCCTAGTGAATGTGTCTGTGTGTACATGTGATAGGGAATCTAGATTGTAGGCTCCACTGGGGCAGGGACAGATATGAATGGCCAAATAAGCGCTGCGGAATATGTGTGAGCTATATAAATAACTGGTAATAATAAATAATAATAATGTATATGAAAAATACAAATAATTTGTTTGAAATATCTTCTTTGCATTATTCTAATAATTTTTATAGCCAAAACTCTGGAGTAAAAATTCTATGGCAGGTGAGGCAGTGCCTCACCTGGCTAACTTTTCCACACATCTCTGATCAAAACTCACCAGAGTTCCAGGAGTTTATACTGCTGCACCTGTGTATAATGCCCAGATGTACCCTTTGGCTTATATATTGCATGTAAATCTGGCTCTGGTGCTAGCCAGTGCCTCCTGAGCCATTTAGCCTGGTGGGATGGGATGCTAACGTGGCATGCATGCGTGACCTATGGTGTCATGCTACTGTATCTACATACTGTAAGTCATGGTCTGGGCTGTGTCTGAACCACCTGAGCCTGAAATTGTAAGTTAACTATTGGCTGTTAAAAAATAATAATTCTGGTTTAAAAAAAAAATTCTCTAAATGTTGAAAATAAACTGCATGGAAAAGGTAACAGTCCCTGATTTCCCTATCTCATTGTTTATTTGTTTGGTGTGCTGGCAGTTACAAGTTACAATAGGTTTACTTCTGTCCTGCTATAAATCAGTCATAGTTCATTCAGTATGAAGATGAACAGGAGCATCCCAGTACTAGTGCTGGCAGTCATGGCACTTCTTCAACATCTACAAATGTTTGACAAGTTTTGAGAAAACATTACTTCTAACTGTGAAGAGAAAAGTTACTCCCTAAAAATTTCAAAATTGCAAACATACCATGCAGTGGCAAGGAAAGGCTCAGACCATAGGCTTTAATTGTGATTTACGGTCCTGCTACTGCTCTTTCATGCACTAGAATGCATATTATGGAAACCAGTCCCAAACACAGGTATCTTCTGCAAACTTACATGCACTACCTTGTTGCTCTGAGTCTAGATGTGTCACATCTAAAATAGGCAAATCAGTGCAAAAACCCCCCACAAAGCCTGAAGAACAAATCGTGTGTTCACAAACTTCTGATAAATCAGGAGAGTATAAGGGTAAATTTACTAATAATCATGTTTCAACTGAGTTTGACTGAGAACAATCATGCTTGGTATCAGATGTTCTCAGATGTTTTTTTTTGGATTTACATTCGGAAATTTACTAAGCTTCTGTGTTTGTTAAATTTGTTTTTACCGATGGTGTATGCAATCGCATTCCAGAACCATGTTTTCCCATTTATTGGTGAATTTGCAAAACACTGCCGCACAGGGCAGGATTTGAGTCCAGTTAATAATTTCCAAGTACAGCCGCATTGAGAGAAATACGGCCATTCACAGAAGTACTGTCGTTTAAGACTGTGCGTGTTTGGTAAAAAGTGGAGATGTGCGCCGAACACTTTTTTAGGTTTTGGGTTTTAGATCTGGATCTCCGTTCGAGTTTTGGATCTGGATTGGTTTTGCCAAAACCACCATTTCAGGTTTTGGTTTTGGTTTTGAATCTGGATTTAAAAACAAAACAAAACAAAACATAAAAACAGCTAAAATCACTGAAATTTTTTTTGATCCTACAGTATTATTAACCTCAATTGCATTAGTTTCCACTCATTACCAGTCTATTTTGAACACCACACAATATTATTTTTAGGTCAAAAGGTTGCACCATGGTAGCTGGATGACTAAGCTAAGCAACAAAAGTGGACGTCACAAACACCTGGCCCATCTAGGAGTGGCACTGCAGTGGCATACAGGATGGCAGTTTTACAAACTAGGCCCCAAATAGAACGTAATGCAAAGAAAAAAAAGAGGTGCAAGATGGAATTGTCCTTGGGAATTCTGTCTCTTCTGAGTCTGATTGACTTTAGCCACAAATGTGGTCTCTCCCTACTTTATTAAAAAACACTTAATCAAAATTGCAATTTCCATTTCCACTTTTGCGGCTATATGTTTTCATAAATCTGGTTGTGATGTTGAAGCTTGTTTCATATTCTGCTCTAGGCTTTAATTTAAGTCAAGGATCAAGTAACACTCCTGGATTTATACAGCATAGGCAGTACCCCTGGAGAATTACACAGCTCAGTAGACAGGCAACAGCACCCCTGAACTTAAACGGTTGTGGGTCAGCACCCCTGGAATGATGTGGCAGGCAAAGAAAAGACGTGCAAGATGGAATTGTCCTTGGGCCCTCCCACCCACCCATATGTTGTATAACCAGGACATGCACACTTTAACAAACCAATCATTTCAGCGACAGGGTCTGCCACATGACTGTGGCTGAAAATATTGCTTTGCTTGGGCCCCCACCAAAAAGAAGCAATTAATCTCTCCATGCAAAAACTGGCCCTACAGAGGCAAGATGTTGTTCTCATCTTCATACTCTGATTCCTCACCCCCTTCAGTGTTTACATCCTCATCCTCATAGAGAAATAATTCCACACCGAAGAGATGGCTTTTTTGTATTTTGCCAAGGCATGACAATGGGCTTTTTTATCCCATGGCCAGCAACTGTCTTCACTGGTGCCTTATTCAAACAAACCACATCAGTATCAGAATCCTCATCATCAACTTACTCCGCAGCGCCAGCTACACCAATATCCTCCTCATCCTGGTGTACTTCTACAGTGACATCCTCAATCTCAATATCAGCAACTGGACTGACTGTGCTCCTCCCAGCACTTGCAGGGGGTGTGCAAATGGTGGTAGGAGACTCCCCTTCCCATACATTCTTGGTAAGGTCAGGAGACACTTGGACTCTCCTTGTGGATTTGTGATAACTCTGAATGTACATTTGTTTTTTACTGTGCTTTAGCAAGATTTATTTTTTACATTTTTGAGAGGGAGGAGGACTTCCATCTTCATGAGTAGCTGAACCACCAGTCATGAACATACCTTTCCGTGCCACTTTGTGTTGTGAATGGCATATTGCCAATTTTACGTTTCTTATCAGATAATTTCTTTTTTGGGGGGTATTAATTTTTGCTGCTTGGATTTTACATGCCCTATATGACATTGAGCATTGGCCTTAGCAGATGACGTTGATGGAATTGCATCATCAATGTCATGACTGTTGGCATCAGTCCCAAGCCAGACTCAGATTTCGGCTCGGATCATGAAGTTCAGGGGGGTTCGGATCTCAGAGATCCGAACCTGCTTATCTCTAGTAAAAAGTGTCATACTTAGGGTGTCCTATCACAGGCATATAATACGCCCCAAATCATCATAACTTTGTGGGTTTAGTTAGAGGAGTGTGGAGAGGTTGTGTATTTGTGGAGTTGGTGAGTAGTTTGGTGATTGTTGTGATTTCTGAGTGCTGTACTGTGTGTGAAAGTTGTCTTGTCTATAATCTTGTCTTGTTTATAAATAATTTGTCTTCTTTTTCTGTCAGTATCTATTTTTTAAATCCTTTGTCATCATTTGTGTGTGGTGTTCGCATAGTTGGAGTGAAGGAGTGTGTATGTCTGTCCTTTAATTTTATTTGTTTAGTGTTTTGTCTGTGATGTTGTTGGCTGATGTTAGTGAGCTGGGGGAGGAGGTGGATGTGGCAGTTGAGGTTCCACACTCTTCTGATGAGGAGAGGGATGATGTGACCCTGTAGCGCACCAGGATCAAGTCGGGTCACAACATCAAGTCCATGTTTGCTGAAAATAAGCCCTGGTGGTTGAGGTCATGAAACATCACTGAGAGCTCTTTGGGCTACCATCTGGCAGGAGGTGGTCACAGTGGTCTATGCTGCAGAGGTATTGCTCAGGACAGACAACACCTGCAGAAAGCAGTTCTACAACATTTACCACTCTGTGGAGGTCAAAATAGCCAAGGAGGTCAAGGCTGCACAGCAGACAGGAGGTGGCTCCCCTTACCTGGCCACCTACCTAGATTATGAGGAGCTCCTTCAGGTTCTGATCCCATAAGAGGTCACCCAGGTCACTTATGTGAGGGACTCATATGCGTCAAGGAAGGCTGGTAAGTATTCACACACTTTGTTGTTTGTATTTATTAAAAACAAGGTTGTTTTTTTTTGTAGTATTTTAAACTGATACATATAGTCTTATAGTACGTAATGGGTGTTAATGATATGTTAAGTTAGTGATGTCCTCTTATACAGCATGTTAGTTTTGACCATATTTATTTTTCATTATAATTTTTTTTGGGGGGTTGTATTTTTGGGTAAAGGTTTTTTAGTTTGAGAACTAAAAAAAATGCAACATCACATAAAACAGTACCAATAAAACACCTATATAGTAATTTCAGCAAAATAACACATATTTTGAATACACAGTGTTTTAATAAATATGTGGTTACATATACAGATGTAGCCATGCTCATGAAGCCTACAGCTTGGTGTATTTGTGGCAACGTAGACTTAGCAAGTGTGCCCGCGACTAGGATGCACTTGTGCATCTAAGTACACACGCTGATAGGAATACATGGGTGCAGGGCTGTAGAGGGCCCTGTTTGGGCCCAGGTACTTTTCAGTGGGTGTGGCCTAATCACAGGAGGCATTGCCATGCACTGCAAAAAAAAAAAAAAATAGTACTTTAAGCACCTCCATGGCCACTCTGCAGCCCAGCACATAGAAGCGTGTGTTGGGCTGAGGAGAAGAGCTGCAGCTGCTGCTGCCAGGTAAGGGTGGGACCTGGACCCCATTAGGCCCCTCAATCATTTCTAGGCCCAGGTAATTAGTACTCTCTCCACCTCCGTGCCTCTGCATGAGCGGCGTACTAAGACACAGCTCTGCGTACTTAGGCACATCCATGCCTAGGCACAGCATGTGTGCCCATGTGGCTGAGTCACAGGCTGGATGTGTGTGGCTACATCTGTAATTGTGATAATGTGCGTGTCATTGTGACCAAGATTTTCCCTTAATGTTTTTAGTATTGTAGTGGTTTGGTAGTTTTCGTGATGTGGTCAGTATTATATGAGCAACTTCTTATTTGGTAATTTTATTTTGTGGCTCCTTTGGTAGAGTGCACTTATGCATCATGTGGATCTGTTTATATTGCAGTGTTGTTATTGGTTTGGCACATCTGATGTACATGTACAGTAAGTGGGAAATTGTTTTTTTAACCACTTAACTGTTGATTTATTTCGCCAAAAACCGCTCTGAAATTGTCGGGTTTTTTTATTAGTGAATTAGGTGAAAAACATTAATTTAACCCTATCCCAAATGATTTTAGTTAAAAAAAAAAGGAAAAAAATATATTTTTTATTTTTTTTTTAAATATAAATTTTTCCAAACATCGAAACATCGTTAGGGAACATCGCGACCATTGGAACATTGGGAACATCACGTGCATCCAGTCCCTCTGACAGCAGCAGCGGAGGGAAGTTTATCTTCCCTGCCACTGCTAACACTATCTGACTGGTCGCATCCTGTGCGACCAGGTTAGATAGAGCACTTGCAGGCATGGTCGCTTCTGATGCGCCCATGCCAGGTAAGTGGTTAAACCATTTTTGCAGTAAAAACTATTTTTTAATATCGTGTAACCTGTATTTTGACTACTCATTGGATAGTAGAGGGCTTCACTACCTGTGAAATGTTATGTGTCGTGTCGATGCATATTTCAGCATGCCAAAACACAACTTAATAATTCCCTTAAACAAATTATCTTGATGGACATCCTGGAAATTGTAGTTTTACAATATTTGTGAATGAACAGGATGTGTATGCTTGCCTTATTGCAAACATGCATTATATTGCAATGTTAAATGTGATGTTTTAGTCAAGCATTTGTCAAGCAAAAAAACCCAGAAACTACAACTAGTTGGTTCAGCAATTTGAAAAACACAACCAGTACAATTGTTTTATTTAGAATGTTTGATAAAAACATTATATACTACAGAATACATGATGTACAGCATTCTACCAAAGATGGACATTCATATTTAAACTACATTTACATGTAATGTTTGTAATGTATATTTATTTTAACATACACTTGTAAACAGACAATTTGACAAAAATCATTATAGTTCTGCACAAACATCAAGGAAAACAATCAAAACCACAAAAATGTTGTTTATTTCTTAATAAAAACTCAATTGTATTAAGTTGATTTGTTATATGGGCTGATTAAGAAAAGGGCATACAGGTTATTTACACATAAAGCATTAATTAGGTACTTATGTTGACAAGTGGTCCAAAGCAAACAAAATAACACATGCACAAAACGCAAAAACATTATGCATTGATATATATGAGGTTCAAAAAGAATGTGTTTGTTATGGACAACATCTCAACCAATATATGAAAACAGTTGAAAGTGTTTGCATATCATTAGTAATAGAATACTATAATGTTTGTGGCACACATACTTACCACATATGTTAGAGGATAGTTTGTAGCACATCACATATTTAACATAAAATTTCTGGTGACAGTACTCCCACCTTAAAAAGGGAATAGTGGTTGATATATACATAAGGCTGAAGTGTTCATTAATGACTTGCTGCCTTACCTGCCACCCTAATTCTGTACTCAAACTTTCGGAACTAACTCCATTACTTGCTGTCTTCTTCATTGTTACATGGCAGATGTTGTTGCAAACACTTTATGAAGAAAAGAGCAGCTGAACACAATCTTAGTCACCTTAAAGGTACTATACAACAAAAGGCCAGCCATTTTATCTAGAAACCAAATCCGAGATTTCAGCATGCCAAAACATCTTTATATCACAGACCGAGAGACCTTGTGTGCATGATTGTATTTGTGCTCAGCAAGGGAATTAGGAAATGACAGTTGAGTTAGAAGCCAGGAGAAACAGCCATACCTTGCATCACCTGAAACACATAGATAATATATAGCTGTAGCCACGCTCATTGTGACTGCACCTAGCAGCACCCACGACTAGGTTGTTGTGATGCTTGGTCATGCCAGCATGTGCATGCATATATTCACACCAGCAACCCATATGCATTGCTTTGATAGGTCATGGGTATGAATTGGCACAGCCAATTTCCTGAGTTCCAAGTAGGCATAACGTAACAGTATCACCGGCCATACAACAAAAAAAGGAATCAAAGATAAATGGAGTAGTTTTTTATTTTTTGGATCAGTCCAGAATCCAGTCCAGTCCAGAATCCAGTCCAATCCAGAATCCAGTCCAGCCTTGTCTTGTCTAGTTCAGAATCCAGTCCAGCCTTGTCTTGTCTAGTTCAGAATCCAATCCAGTCCAGTCTTGTCTAGTTCAGAGTCCAGTCTTGTCTAGTCCAGTCTTGTCTGTCTAGCCTGAAATCCTCCTGTGCCAACTATTCAAGCCCTGCAGGCATCTCTCTCAGCCCTGAACTCTGCTTTCAGTGCCTTGAAACCTGAGCGGCTGGAAGTTTTGCAGCAATCCTTAAAGCAACTGCAAAACCTTCTGACCAAAATTTTGCTTATCCTGCCTGAATTTGTTTAGAGTACATCTATCTCTAAAGAGACTCTTGCTCACAATATTGTGACAAGGGAATCCTCAGATTTGGTTGGAGAGAAAAGGTTTAAAAGTTTCCTGCGGCCCAGGCTCTCAGAGGAGGAGCATCAGCGTCGCAGAATCTTGAATTTATGCCTATATTGTGGGGGTTTAGGCCACTATCTGCAGACCTGTGAGTTGCGCAAGCCAAAATGTGGTGACAAGTCCTGCTCTCTGGCCAAGTTGAGTCAGGATTCAAGAACTACTTCTGACTCTACTGTGGCAGAGGTACTTGTCACAAAACCCACACTAAAAAGCACTCTGTCCTATAATTGGGGTCCTTGGTCTAGGGAGCCCCATTATAGATTCAGGGATCAAAGGAGAATGTTTCTCTCATCTATTGACTTTCCTGTTGAATCAGAGTTGCAAACCCAGTAGTAGAATCTCAGAGTCCTGAAGCGGTGCCCGATGCCTAGGGTCTAGGAGTGGTGCCGATGCCCAGGGTCTAGGAGCAGTGCCCGATGCTCAGGACCTAGGATGGGTGCCAGATGCTCAGGGTCCAGGAGCGGTGCCTGATGCTCAGGGTCCTGGAGCACTGCCTGATGCTCAGGGTCCTTGAGCGGTGCCCGATGCTCAGGGTCCTGGAGCGGTACCCGATGCTCAGGGTCCTGGAGCGGTGCCCAATGCTCAGGGTCCTGGGGTGGTGCCCGATGCTCAGGGTCCTGTAGCAGTGCCCGATGCTCAGGGTCCTGTAGCGGTGCCCAATGCTCAGGGTCCTGGAGCGGTGCCCAATGCACAGGGTCTGAAAGCGGTGTCCAATGCTCAGTGTCTGAAAGCAGTGTCCGATATTCAGGGTCTAAGAGGAGCATCGAATATAATGATTCAGGGGTCTCAGAAGCTGTTACCCCAGGTAGGTACTTGAAAGGTGCAACCCCAGAAAGGGTGTCTAAAGTCATAGCTCCAGAAGGGAACTCAGAAAGCATAACCCCTGAGGGGATCTCTGAAGCAATGTCCCCAGTGGGGTCTCGAGAGGCACAACCCCAGGAGGGGTTCAAGAGTTCGCTTCCCCAGGAAAGGACTCAAGAGGCATGGTTCTGAAGGTCATAGCTTCAGCAAAAGTCCTGAAGGCCATAACCCCGGGAGAAGTCTTGATCATTTTTTTACCCAGAGAGGGAGTATGGTGGTCCGGTCCCAGAGAGGGAGTACAATGGTCCAGTCCCAGAGAGGGAGTCCGATGGTCCAGTCCCAGAGAGGGAGTACAATGGTCCGGTCCCAGAGAGGAAGTCTGATGGCCCGGTCCCAGAGAGGGAGTCCGATGGCCCAGTCCCTGTGAGAGAGTCCGACAATCTGGTTCCAGCAAGAGAGTCCGAGGTGCTGGCCCCAGAGGGGGTCCCGAAGGCCACTGCCCAGGTGGGGTCCTGAAGGCCACTGCCCCAAAGAGGGTCCTGAAGGCCACAGTCTCGAGTAAGGTCGGTAGTGACCTGGTTTCAGCAATGCACTCCATTCAGTCAGATGGAAATGAAGTGGATCCTGACTATTTTAATATCTCAACATCTATAGTCTTTGATGGAGACTTAGTCCAATTTCTTGCGCTCACCAAACAATACTTCACCATTATACTGTCTAGACCATTTTTGGGCATCACTTCAGAGAACTTTGTGCTCTATCTGATATATTCCTTTAGAGGGGAACCTTTTGAATGGGCGTCCAACTTAATTAAAACTGAAGATCCCATTCTTCAGGATGCTTGGGCATTCAGTGATGCAGTTATTAAGAAATATGGTTCCAAAAAAATTGGTTCAGGTTCTTCTAAGTCACCCATCTTATCTGCTGAGAGTTCACCGAATACTATAAACTCAGCACAAAAATCTCAGCCTATTGTTTTGACTGCGGGGTGTGCTTTTCTATCTTCTTCTAGCAGTACTTCTTCTGAAAGTTCAGCCCCAAGGTTAAAAAACCAATCTCGGGATTGAACCCAGCTTTGCTGGAAGGTACCATCAGATCAGACAATGTTTGAGGAATAACCTTGGTCAGACCTCAAGAACCATGTAAAAAAAAAAAAAGAAAAATAAATAATTGCTGACTCTTGCCTTGTTGTTAAAAAAGAAATAAAAAAATGTTTTTCTTGTCTTGTGTCCAGTGGCCACCATCAAGGAGGGGGGGCGCTGTTACAAGCTGTTGCCACAGCTTGTTTCTGTTATCTTGCCATTGTCTGTTTATACCAGTGTGTCAGGTTTTTTCCTGTATCCCTTGTTTTGGGAAAACCTGAATTTTGGGGTCCTTTGACCCCTCCTCAAGAGGGGGGGTACTGCTATAAGCCACGGCAGTGGCTCATTCCTGTTTTGCATTTTGGTTATGTATTTTACGTTATACTTCTGTTCTGTTCCCCTTGGCTTTTATTCGGTGTCCGGAGTCCACCCTTAAGGAGGGGGTACTGTTATGAACCACAAGCAGTGATTCATTCCTGTTAGCTTTCTGTTCATGAATTTTGTTATAATTCTGTTTGCATGCCAGGATTTCTCTTGTACTTGTTTAGAAGACTCTTGTTGGCCGCCGATGGGGAGTATGTGTAACGGCAGCCTGTTTTCTATGTATTAAGCCTCACCTGTCAGATATTTGGTCATTATGTGGTTAGTCTGTGTACTGCAGTCTGGCTCTTGTCTGTATAACCTCACCTGACAGTATTTTGGCCATTACCTTGTACCTGGCTTCGAGCCATCCTGTTTGGGGCATGCTTCCCTTATTACCCAGCTAGCCCTGCAGTCCAGTGCCAGTGATAGAAGGTTGTTATGGTACCTGAATGTTCCAGTTCTTGGTTAGCTTCCTGCAAGATTGTTCCTGATCCCTGTTAGCAGCTTCCAGTGGAGCCTGTCTTCCTGCATCCAGCTTGTTTCCAGAGTACGGTCTGAGGGATCGTTTCCTGCTGTCCTTCGAGTTTGTCTTCCAGTGGAGTGGTCTGGTGTCTGAAGCCTCAGGTTCTGGTCGTTTCCTGCGCACACCTTCCATGGTGTGTGAGTAGCGGCTCTGCCGCACCTTACAGCTGAAGCAGTGTTCTCATTATCAGTTTTTGGATGAGTCATTTTGTCGGAGGCTTCCGCATGGTTGTCCTTGCCGAACTACAATGGATTCGTATTTGGCATTTGGGCAACGTTACTTTGGTTACGGTTTTTCTTGGTGGACGCGCCGCACATAAATTAGTTTATTACTTTCTGTGGTTTCCCCTTTCTTTTTTGTGTCTGTCTTAGTTAGTTTTCCCCTTGTTCTCTCTCTGTCTCGGTTAATGCCTTGTCACCAACTAAGACCGGGGGCATCGGAGTTCAGGCAGAACTAATCCTCCTGTTCAAACGCGGCAGACATGGGCCCAAGAAACAATAGTCTCGCAGGCGTTAGTCGACCACTAGGGAAGAACAACGGTGTCAGGGTTTTTTGTTAAGGGTTGCTGCAAATCTCAGTACAGTTGCAGCTTCATACGTCTATACTTGGAACTCTCCTGGTGCCACCCAATCTCCTGGGTTCCAAGTACGCAGAACGTAACAGTGCCATGAGGACCATCATTGGGAATACCTGGGTTAGACAATCAGCAAGTACAACATACAATATAACATGTCCTCTTTTACCACAAGTCAATTTAGCAATTCCCCCACATCAGATGTTGGGAATCAGGAAAAATGCAGTTTGTGGCTGTAAAGGAGTCAACAGGACAGACTGGTCCTGTCCCAGCACTCCCACCCACCCTCAAAAACCAGTTTCTTACCTGAAGCTTATTCTGTGCTGCCCTCCACCTTGATAACCCCCTCTACTAGCCTGGTTGGCTGGATATGTGGTGGGGTACCATTCAGGGATTTAAGCGCTGAAGCTTCTAGGATTATGTCTACAAAAGCCTTATGCTCTGTGGGTTGCAGGGGGCTGGGTTGCACAGTGCCTTCTCCCTGAGAGAAAGGTCAGATTCATTAAGCACCCCAGACAGAGGTTTTACGGTAGTCCACATTAGCACTCCACACAAGAGATGGTAAAAGCAGTCCCTCAACACTCCAAGCAGGATGGTTAATGAGCCTCCCAACGGCAGGACTGGAAGCTTTTATAGGGCCATATAGTTTATTAAACTGCAATTCTGTCTGCCACTGCTATACCACAGGGTGTGGTATGGTTGACTGGCGGTCAGGAGTCCGGCGGTCAGCATACTGACATCAGGATCCCGGCAGCGGAATCCCAGCGACTTCAGGTGCTGCAAGCCCCTTGAGGGCTCACTGTGCTCCCCATGATGTGGGCTCGGTGGCGACCTGTGGTCACCAAGGGTTCTATTCCCACTCTGTGGTTGTCGTGGACACTCACCAGTGGGAATGGTCCCTGTTGGTTGGCATGCCGACTGTCGGTATTGTGAGCTGTCAGGATGTAGGGGGAGGTTTTGTGACTGCCAGTCTCCTGACCACCATTCACATGACTACATCCCATACCACAATTCTTTTAAACTGGCATGTTTCTGTCATTGCTCTGTCATTTAGTTTAGTCAGCCACTTGCCGCAGCCTTTGGCCAATATTGATGTAAACAATACTGTGCACTGTAAGATGGTCACATAGGTTACTGAAACTGCAACCTGAACATGTAGTTGCTGACAAAGATACATCACAGAATGCAAAGGTTTTATATTTTATAGCACCACATCTGTTCTAGCCAACTGTGAACAATATAGTTTTAACATGGTAAAAAATGTGATTGCAAAAAGAGAAGCTTTGACATTAGTTAATCCTTCTTTTGCTTCTATTGTTACACCAATGTTTAAGACTATGGCCTTGGGGCTGCACTTCCTCAGAACCTTTATGCCACCATGGAATGGAGAACTGGTAACCTACCTCTAAGTACTCCAGTTCACTTTTGCAGAGCACAATCTTGTCCTGTGGAAGGAAGATTCTCTGTACATGAGCATCTAGAATAGCTCCCAGATGTACCATCCTCTGAGAGGGGATCAGAGAAGACTTCTACCAGTTGATTAGCCAACCATGTCTCTGCAGGAAGGCTATGGTAACTTGAATATGGCAGTGAGGACCTCTGGAGAGTGTGCCAGAATCAGCAGGTCATCCAGTTAAGAGAGAATTCTGAACCCCTGACGATGAAGCTGAGCCACTATGACAGCCAGGATTTTGGTAAAGACCCTCAGGGCTGTAAAAAGTTCAAAAGGCAGAGCCTGGAATTGGAAACACTGGTGTAGGATAGCAAACTGTAGGTATTGCTGATGAGAAAGTGCTATAGGCACATGTAGGTAAGCATCAATATGGCAACACACAATATGGCAATAAGCAGTATTCAACAGTACAAATATACGGGTATATGTATGTGACAATATAGCACCACAATTTCAGGAAAATGTGGAGCACAGTAAACCCAATACACCCCAGTATTCAAAGGGTTACAGTGAGGAGGGAAATATATAATCTGTCAGAAAGAAATGTCAAACAGCACAGCTAGCATAAGTCACATATAATGCATAATAGTTATAAAACTGCAATGGGCAATATAATCTACTACTCAACCGCAGGTAGGTAATAGTGCTGTATAGCCTTACTCCTGTGAGAAGTAAACACGAAGACTGGATCCAGCATTCTCTGGAGACCTGTGCAGTGAAGATGACTGCTGTGTGTCTCACAGAGAGATGAGGGTGGAGATGGAGAAGCTCAGAGGCTAGAAAACCGCTGTGGAATCACACAATGGACTGGGGTAGGAGCCACTGGGGAAGCACTTATCTCCCCTTGCTGACATAAACCACGATTCCCTGACCTGTGTAAAGGGTCCCCAGTGCAAGTATAATTGTGCCCTATTGGTCTTGCACCTTCAGTCCGTCTTCCAGGACTGGAGGTATGGACTGCCAGTGTGTGGGTCCCGCAAGCAGGAACCCATCTTACCTGCCCCCATGTGTTCAGCTGTAGTCATGCCAGCAAGGGTGCCCGCTGAAAGTACCTCACCAGAGCTGGAGTTTTGGTGCTGGTGGGTGTGTAGAATCAGCAGTGTAGGCATCCAAAGGACTACCTAGTGCATCTGATCAGTAGATAGAAAGTAAAAGTAAAGAATAAAACATAAAAATACAGCATGGGCTGCTTAAAAGCAGCCCCACTGTTACAAAAGGTGGAGCTCCTGCTGGCACCAAAACTAAACTGAGAAACCCGAGCAGTGTGCTGGGTATAAGGGAAAAGGACCAGTGCATCTTGGGAGCAAAAGCTTAACTGTTTGGTGCCCTGCTCCTGGTCTCGACCATCATACCCTAGGTCATACATACGGATGCCTATGGTCTCTGAAGAAGAAAACATTTTTATTGACATTGTTGGACAATTTGAAACTGCACCCTTCATTTGACATTAGTTGAAATATTAGTTGATTACTACAGTAATTAGTCAGAGGTTACTTTCACCACACAAGTGACTTCTGCTATAGTAATTATATTTCTCTTTACAGTCTTCAGCAGAGAAGGTAACCCAAAATAGTTCACCTCAGGAATAGATTTCCATTGACTACACTGAAATCTAAATGCTTCTTGAAAGAGACAAATATATTACACACAGAAAATATTCCTTTTACTATCCTCAGAGTAATGGAGAATTAGAACTTTTAAATTGAAAAAGGTGTCTTTACACAGCTAACCTGGAGGGAAAACCATGGAAAGCCTTCATTACAGACTTCCTGTATACAGGGGGTGGTTCAGACCTGATTGCTGTGCTGCTAAATTCATTGTGCTGCGATCAGATAGTCGCCGCCCAAGGGGAATGTAAATTAGCTATGCAAGTGTGCAATCATATGTGTATACCTAGCTGCAAAAAATCCCTCAGTCGCACCGTTTGCACCTCACTCACCATTGAATGATTTTTCCACTGTGTGCAGTCTGTGCGCAGCCAAGTATTTACTCCTACAGTGCGATGAGAACAGGCTGATCGGGTCTGGAGCTATTGTCACACACCCTCCTTGAAAACGTTTGGGAACGCCTGCATTTTCCATGACACTCACAGAAAATGGTCAGTTACCATCCACTAATGGCCTCTTCCTGTCAATCAGCAAGCAAATGGCTGTGCGTATGAAATTTTTGCACCAGCCTGTCGCTGTCCAGTGATGCATGATGTTGTTTGCCGACACACGTGCGCATTGCAGTGCATACGCATATGAAAACGCACAGCAGCGATCAGGTCTGAATCACCCCCACCGTATATGCAATTTCTCACCATGTCTCTACTCAGACCTCAGCTGCTGAATTACTAGACAAGAGCATAACGCATACACAGATGAATGTCATGGGTTTGCAGACTCCTGAACTGAGTATACCATATACACAACAAATAATTCATACGTCCAGACTAAAAGAAGGCACAAAAAATAAAAGGCATGCACTGTTAACCGCCGAAGTACAAATGTGGTCCTTTTGTCAGTATGAATAAACCTGGAATGCTACTGAAAGTACACTCCAGGATTACATTACCACAGAAGGTCCCATAGAAAAAGGTCTGCACACCTACAAATTGGCAGATGAATGCATTTGGAATGCAATGTACCTGTCAACTATTTCTCGTGTTGGAAATGATCGAGCTGTGGATTAAACACATGCTCTGAATAATTGACCAAACTGTGGGAGCATGACACAACTGATACTGTGACTGGTAAATGCACAGCCAGAGCAAAACAGACATTGACATGGACAAAAAACCAAGTATTGCAAAAAAAAATTACCTGTACTTAGAGATGAGCGGGTTCGATTCGTCGAGATGCGAACCCCCCCCCCCCCCGAACTTCACGTGGTTTACACGGGTCCGAGGCAGCCTCGATTCTTCCCGCCTTACTCACAAAACCCGGACGGGGAAAAACGTCATCATTCCACTGTCGGATTCTCGCGAGATTCAGTTTCCATATAAAGAGCCGCGCGTCGCTGTGCTCAGTTTCAGTGCTGCATTGTGGTGACCAGTATATAGTAGTACAGTACAGTAGTCCATTGCTGTATTTTGCTGCTCCGTGTCAGTTCTATTATCCTGAACAGTGCTCAATATCTGTGCTCATTATTATCATTGCTGCATTGTGGTGACCAGTATATAGTAGTACAGTACAGTAGTCCAGTACTGTTCTCGCTGCCCAGTGTCAGTTCTATTATCCTGAACAGTGCTCAATATCTGTGTTCATTATTATAATTGCTGCATTGTGGTGACCAGTATATAGTAGTACAGTACAGTAGCCCAGTGCTGTTCTCGCTGCCCAGTGTCAGTTCTATTATAATGAACAGTGCTCAATATCTGTGCTCATTATTATCATTGCTGCATTGTGGTGGCCAGTATATAGTAGTACAGTACAGTAGTCCAGTGCTGTATTTTGCTGCTCCATGTCAGTTCTAGTATCCTGAACAGTGCTTAATATCTGTGCTCATTATTATCATTGCTGCATTGTGGTGCCCAGTATATAGTAGTACAGTACAGTAGTCCATTGCTGTATTTTGCTGCTCCGTGTCAGTTCTAGTATCCTGAACAGTGCTCAATATCTGTGCTCATTATTATCATTGCTGCATTGTGGGAACCAGTATATAGTAGTACAGTACAGTAGTCCATTGCTCTATTTTGCTGCTCCGTGTCAGTTCTAGTATCCTGAACAGTGCTCAATATCTGTGCTCATTATTATCATTGCTGCATTGGGGTGACCAGTATATAGTAGTACAGTACAGTAGTCCAGTGCTGTTCTCGCTGCCCAGTGTCAGTTCTAGTATCCTGAACAGTGCTTAATATCTGTGCTCAGTATCAGTGTTGCATTGTGGTGACTAAAAGTCCAGTGTCTTGTGCTGAATCTTGCTGCTGTAGGGTGCTGTGGTAGTGTCCTGTCACTGTGCATAGGTCATCATCATTCCAGTCACAGTGGTAACTGGTATCTATCTGGTGGTATCTAATTCCAGACATTACTGCCATCTAATTCCAGATATATTACTGGCATATAAATTCCACATATTAAAAAATGGAGAACAAAAATGTGGAGGGTAAAATAGGGAAAGATCAAGATCCACTTCCACCTAGTTCTGAAGCTGCTGCCACTAGTCATGGCAGAGACGATGAAATGCCATCAACGTCGTCTGCCAAGGCCGATGCCCAATGTCATAGTAGAGAGCATGTAAAATCCAAAAAACAAAAGTTCAGTAAAATGACCCAAAAATCTAAATTAAAAGCGTCTGAGGAGAAGCGTAAACTTGCCAATATGCCATTTACGACACGGAGTGGCAAGGAACGGCGGAGGCACTGGCCTATGTTCATGGCTAGTGGTTCAGCTTCACATGAGGATGGAAGCACTCATCCACCCGCTAGAAAAATGAAAAGAGTTAAGCTGGCAAAAGCACAGCAAAGAACTGTGCGTTCTTCTAAATCACAAATCCCCAAGGAGAGTCCAATTGTGTCGGTTGCGATGCCTGACCTTCCCAACAGTGGACGGGAAAAGGTGGCTCCTTCAACCATTTGCACACCCCCTGCGAGTGCTGGAAGGAGCACCCACAGTCCAGTACCTGATATTCAAATTGAATATGTCACTGTTGAAGTACACCAGGATGAGGATATGGGTGTTGCTGGCGCTGAGGAGGAAATTGACAAGGAGGATTCTGATGGAGAGGTGGTTTGTTTAAGTCAGGCACCCGGGGAGACACCTGTTGTCCGTGGGATGAATAAGGCCATTGACATGCCTGGTCAAAATACAAAAAAAATCACCTCTTCGGTGTAGAAATATTTCAACAGAAATGCGGACAACTGGTATCAAGCCGTGTGTTGCCTTTGTCAAGCTGTAATAAGTAGGGGTAAGGACATTAACTACCTAGGAACATCCTCCCTTATACGTCACCTGGAGCGCATTCATCAGAAGTCATTGGCAAGTTCAAAAACTTTGGGTGACAGCGGAAGCAGTCCACTGACAAATAAATCCCTTCTTCCTCTTGTACCCAAGCTCCTGCAACACCAACTCCCTCAATGTCAATTCCTCATTAGACAGGAATGCCAATAGTCCTGCAGGCCATGTCACTGGCAAGTCTAACGAGTCCTCTCCTAACTGGGATTCCACCGATGGATCCTTGAGTGTAACGCCTACTGCTGCTGGCGCTGCTGTTGTTGGTGCTGGGAGTCGATCGTCATCCCAGAGGGGAAGTCGGAAGACCACTTGTACTACTTCCAGTAAGCAATTGACTGTCCAACAGTCCTTTGCGGGGAAGATTAACTATCACAGCAGTCATCCTGTTTCAAAGCGGATAACTCAGGCCTTGCCAACAATGTTGGTGTTAGACGTGCGTCCGGTATCCGCCGTTAGTTCACAGGGACTTACAGAATTGCTTGAGGTAGTGTGTCCCCGGTACCAAATACCATCTTGGATCCACTTCTCTAGGCAGGCGATACCGAGAATGTACAAAGATGTCAGAAAAAGAGTCACCAGTGTCCTAAAAAATGCAGTTGTACCCAATGTCCACTTAACCATGGACATGTGGACAAGTGGAGCAGGGCAGACTAAGGACTATATGACTGTGACAGCCCACTGGGTAGATGTATTGCCTTCCGCAGCAAGAACAGCAGCGGCGGCACCAGTAGCAGCATCTCGCAAATGCCAACTCATTCCTAGGCAGGCTATGCTTTGTATCACCGCTTTCCATAAGAGGCACACAGCTGACAACCTCTTACGGAAACTGAGGAACATCATCGCAGATTGGATTACCCCAATTGGACTCTCCTGGGGATTTGTGACATCGGACAACGCCACCAATATTGTGCGTGCATTACATGTGGGCAAATTCCAGCACGTCCCATGTTTTGCACATACAATGAATTTGGTGGTGCTGAATTAAAAAAAAACGACAGGGGCGTGCAAGAGATGCTGTCGGTGGCCCGAAGAATTGTGGGCCATTTTCAGCATTCAGCCACTGCGTGCCGAAGACTGGAGCACCAGCAAACACTCCTGAACATGCCCTGCCATCAGCTGAAGCAAGAGGTAGTAACGAGGTGGAATTCAACCCTCTATATGCTTCAGAGGATGGAGGAGCAGCAAATGGCCATTCAAGCCTATACATCTGCCTACGATATAGGCAAAGGGGGGGAATGCACCTGACACAAGTGCAGTGGAGAATGATTCCATCTTGTGCAAGGTTCTCCAACCCTTTGAACTTGCCACACGTGAAGTCAGTTCAGACACTGCCAGCCTGAGTCAGGTCATTCCCCTCATCAGGCTTTTGCAGAAGCAGCTGAAGAGATTGAAGGAGGAGCTAACACGGAGCGATTCCGCTAGGCATGTGGGACTTGTGGATGGAGCCCTTCATTCGCTTAACCAGGATTCACGGGTGGTCAATCTGTTGAAATCAGAGCACTACATTTTGGCCACTGTGCTCGATCCTAGGTTTAAAGCCTACATTGTATCTCTATTTCCGGCAGACACAAGTCTGCAGATGTTCAAAGACCTGCTGGTGAGACAATTGTCAAGTCAAGCGGAATGTGACCTGCCAACAGCTCCTCCTTCATTTTCTACTGCCACTGGAGCTGCCAGGAAAAGGATAAAATTTCCAAAACCACCCGCTGGCAGTGATGCAGGGCATTCAGGAGCGATAGCTGACATCTGGTCTGGACTGAAGGACCTGCCAACGATTACTGACATGTCATCTACTGTCACTGCATATGATTCTGTCACCATTGAAAGAACGGTGGAGGTTTATATGAGTGACAGCATCCAAGTAGGCATGTCAGACAGTCCGTATGTATACTGGCAGAAAAAAGAGGCAATTTGGAGGCCCTTGCACAAACTGGCTTTATTTTACCTAAGTTGCCCCCCCCCCCTCCAGTGTGTACTCCGAAAGAGTGTTTAGTGCAGCCGGTAACCTTGTCAGTGATCGGCGTAGGAGGTTACTTCCAGAAAATGTGGAGAAGATGATGTTCATCAAAAAGAATTATAATCAATTCCTCCATGGAGACATTTACCAGCAATTGCCTCCAGAAAGTACACAGGGACATGTGATGGTGGATTCCAGTGGGGACGAATTAATACTCTGTGAGGAGGGGGATGTACACAGTGAAAGGGGTGAGGAATCGGACGATGAGGAGGAGGTGGACATCTTGCCTCTGTAGAGCCAGTTTGTGCAAGGAGAGATTGATTGTTTCTTTTTTGATGGGGGCCCAAACCAACCAGTCATTTAATCCACAGTCGTGTGGCAGACCCTGTCGCTGAAATGATGGGTTTGTTAAAGTGTGCATGTCCTGTTTATACAACATAAGGGTGGGTGGGAGGGCCCAAGGACAATTCCATCTTGCACCTCTTTTTTTATTTATCTTTGCATCATGTGCTGTTTGGGGACTATTTTTTAAGTGCATCCTGTCTGACACTACAGTGCCTCTCCTAGATGGGCCAGGTGTTTGTGCCGCCCACTTGGGTCACTTAGCTTAGTCATCCAGCGACCTCGATGCAAATTTTAGGACTAAAAATAATATTGTGAGGTGTGAGGTGTTCAGAATAGACTGTAAATGAGTGAAAATTATGGTTATTGAGGTTAATAATACTATAGGATCAAAATTACCCCCAAATTCTATGATTTAAGCTGTTTTTGAGGGGTTTTTGAAAAAAAGCACCCTAATCAAAAACACACCCGAATCCGACAAAAATTCTTAAGGGAGGCTTTGCCAAAACGTGGCTGAATCCAAAACACGACCGCGGAACCGAATCCAAGACCAAAACACAAAACCCGAAAAATGCCCAGTGCACATCCGTACTTGTACTGCAGTTAATGTAGAAAATGTTATTTTGGTTTTCTACTGTACTTATACATTGCTTTGCATTGCTAATTACATGTATAATGCTGTGTGTGTTAAATGTTGTTAAACTGAGTGATGCTCATTTTACAAAAAGAGGGATTATGTTGTGAATTAAAAGCCTGCACCTATACCAATGTACTTATGAGAGAATGTTATACGTGTGGTCTTGTTGACTACTGTATGCTGAATAAAGCATAATGGATTGTAAGATCCATTATGTAAGGAACACTTTTCTGAATTTGCATTAACACTTAACTAGTTATTGCTAGTAATAATACTGATAGTGGTCTGCATCATCTACATAGTAGGGTGTGAAATGTAACATTTAAACTCATTACATCTTTCACATCAGGATTTCTTCTCAATTAATTGCCTCTATCCAATTAAGTTTCACACTTCCGGTTGTGGGTACTTGTAGGGTCCACTAAAAGTTGACTCAGATATATTCTACTAGTTTGGCCATGCACAGCGGTCCATTTTGTGAGGTCGGTCAATGACTACTCACAATGCAGATTATCATCATCAAACAACAAGATTTTCTGGCATACTCAATGAAAAATTTGATTTATTCTGAATGTATTTTTGGAATGATTTATGATTGTGCTGGCCCCACACATTGAGTAGTGTGTGTAAAAAAAAAAGTTAAGTTACTAAACAGAATCTGTCCATTTATGGCCAGTTTAACAATCTGGGGAACTTCTCATTTGAGTTGAAAATGAAAACAAAAAACAAAAAAAAAATTTGTACTGTACAATGTATAAAAGATACTGTGTGGTCATAAGGTTTATTAAATGTGAGAACCTCCTCTAAAAGTATTTTTGCATTTTTTCAGTGTGAAAAAAACAAAAATTCTGAAGTTTCCAGTGATATTAGATTTCTGTCTACTATTACTATTCTGCATACAGTAGGTTGCATTTTGGTGTGATCACATCAAATGCTATTGTTTGAACCTCTCATCCAAATTCTGACAATATTATATATGTTTTTCAGTTGAGATTGGAGTGTTTTCATACAAATATTCTGCAGAATATTTCACAAAAGATTAGAAAATCAGCTATTATCATGGACGTGTCTTTACTCTGACCCTACTGTGACTTTGAACTTGAAAGATGAAAACATAAATTGAAAATATAATTTTTGTTTTGTTTTGTAAAAATAAAGCCTGGGGATTATTTTGTTTGATCACAAGCCAGATGGTTTTCACAGTCTCTCCTTGAATCCCACTGTCTTGGCTATCATATCATGGACAGACTTACTCCAGTTCACTTGAGTTGTTCGACTGCCAAAATGTCCATTCCGCACACAGCATGAATAAATATGTGCTCTCATCATGTGGTGAGTAATGCCAGACTAGAATTCTTGCCAGCACTTTGAAAGGTAGATACATGTAACTCATCACAGCTTCCTACAAATGAGCTTCTGAGTGAGAATTGACTCCATTACTGCATGCCATCAGGAAGTTTTCCAACTCCCAACAAATGTGTGTGTGTGTATATATATATATATATATATACACACACACACACACACACACACACACACACACACACACACACATTAGATAGATGGATAGATTGATAGATAGATAAATATTTGCTCATGAAATCTGATTCCTTTACCAACAAGTAACAAATATAAATCATTTTTGTATTTCACATCTACTAGAATTTTAGAAATACATTTTCTTTCCAGAGTGATAATTAGGCATTCTAATATGAATTGCATAAAAAAATTATATTTTTCCAAACATTTAAAGTTTAAAAACAAATACAAAAGCAAGCAAAGTGCTATATTATTGTCTCCTTTTCAATCTCTCACCTTTGAATTTAACAAAGGGTAAACCAAACCGAACAACGTCAACCATTTTGTGCAGTCTGGCTTCGCTTCAATTACCTGACAGCATTGTCCTTTTTGGAAGGATTCCTCGGTGAAATAGCATTGCACATTGTTTAGTTTTTACTATTTGACTTGTTTAAAATTATTGCATTCTTTCATTGGTTTGCCTCCCTGGAGACTAAAGCACAGCTTGTCTTGGTTAGTTAACCCTAAGGATGTTTTGCAAAGTGTCAAAAGTTTGCTACATTTGGCATGTGGCAACACAGAGCATAAAACATCTTCACTGACAAATTAAATATGGTAGATAAATTATATCATGCAATAGGTAATAAGACTGATGTGAGCTTCCAGTTTGCAAGCATGTGCTACTTCCAAGTTATTAGCAAATATTAATTTAAAGGAAAATAAAAATATTTCATTGTAAAGAGAAAGAGATAATACAAAGATATGACTCTTCTTTACAATAATTAATGTAACATAATAGTTTGCATCTGTTTGGAAAGACTGTTTTTTTTCGGTATTCAGTGTAGACAGATAATATGTAGGTCACATTAAGTGCTTTTTTGGAATTTGTTGAAATCTAAAATTGTATCAACAGTGACATTTTTAGTGCAAATCCTAGCAGACAAAAGTATTAAAGTCAAACATGAAGTAAATACACTCAGTGTTGGCTCAATAGCCACAGTATGTTCACTTCAAACACTAGCAGTGACATGGACTCAGGGTATGCAGGAAGGCAGAGCCTCACCTATAATTCTCCAGTATACTCCAGAGTTTTGACTACAGTATAAAAATTATACAATAATACAAAGAATATATTTATAACTTAGAAATATCATATTTGTAATATTCTTTTTATCTTTGTATTATTCTAATCATTTTTATTGTCAGATCATATATGTGTGTGTAAATCTGGCTCTGATACTAGCCAGTGCCTCCCCAGTCAATGACCTCACCACATCTCACTGAATTCTAGATATATAAACTAAGGACAATAATCCAACATTGTTAATGATTTCACTTGCATTCCATCTTAATGTAACTATGATTAAGTTATGATAAATCACATTTCTCATGTTAACAAGTTAGGCATCTTGACAACCGAGAGATATGAAAGTATCTGTAACCGGTACCCAGTCTTCTATATACACACATATATAACAAGGAAGTGAATCCATGATGCTGGTTTTGCTGTCAGATACAGCCATGTTCTCAGCACACAAGCTGCTGCAGGTTCCGGAATCATTATTACACCTGCACCGAGTTCTTCAGTCTTTTAACAAATTCCCAGTTGTTTGACTTGGAACTCGCACCACTGAGAATCACCATTATCATCATCAATGCACTCCCTGTGTTTCAGTGACTAACATGTTTATATAAGGTTATGTCAACTATAGTAACACAAGTGTAGGAAATGGCAGGGAGCTGATAGATGAAGATATTTGCACTGGGACATATACAGTACTAACAGAATATCTGTGAGAGTGGACATCATGCAATAATATTTATACAGTGACAAGTGAGTGGTAACAATTTGACTTGTTTAAAAGGTCTTTTCAAGCCTAGGGGTTGCTTGACATTTTTGCACGAGAGTATTGTTCATTATAATTTTGAAATTTGGCTAAGAGGGAATCTGTTCTTATCTGAATAATGGAATAAAGAGTGAACCATTCTGTGGCAGTGATGATTACTACTGTTTTCGCATAAGAGATGGCTACCTTTTTAAAAAACTTATGTTACGCTTGTTGATCATGATGTTCAGCAATATCAGCTATGTCTTAGCTCCTAGTAGGTTATCCACATTATTCCTTTTACTTTTGGGGGCATAATAAATATTTTTCTAACAGTCGCTATTATTCACACACTACCCTTTATATATTTGAATGGGAGTTTTTTAATTTCTTCCCATTGTCAATCTTTCTCTCTCTATATTTATATATATATTGTCAAAATCGAAAAATATAGCGACCTATGATGCCTTGTACTAACCCCATGCGCTTGCCCGCTGCACATGCACATTCTCTCCCGTGCGTGCGCATATTCGCAGCTGCGTGACGGCGCCTCCACGGTCGTGCGCTCAGGCGCGTGGTATGTGCATTTACGGTAGAGTTTGTGTGCATCTGGTGGGCGACTCGATCGTTACATATTTAATCCAAATAATGTATTTTATAGGTAATATTCCCTTTAATAATATCTGTAAGTATGATTAGTGTAACTGGTTCAGGGACAGAGAGATTCCTCTTTGCATGCTGGGAGGGCTCAGACAAAGGTTGGAGGGTAGTGTATGGTGTCCAGCTGTGGGGTATTGAAGGGGTGTTGTGCCTATGATAATTGGGAGGTATTCGCATAGTTCCTGCTCATGGTTATGCACAGAAGTAGAAAATAAGATTAATTGCATTCCGAATAAATTACACATAAGTGCAGGGTAGGTGAATGGAATTCAGTCATTTCTTTCCCACAGACTGAATACAATAGCCTTATTTACACTAAGCTTTGAGATTCTATGAAGAGGGCTTACACCTTTGTTTATGAATAGAACCAGGTTTCTCTCCAGAATAATGAGTGCTGAGTAGTCAATTGTCTCAAC
Source organism: Pseudophryne corroboree (assembly GCF_028390025.1). Classification (NCBI taxonomy): domain Eukaryota; kingdom Metazoa; phylum Chordata; class Amphibia; order Anura; family Myobatrachidae; genus Pseudophryne; species Pseudophryne corroboree. The sequence continues at coordinate 457,190,642 of NC_086447.1, read as the reverse complement.
TGAAGGTGGGGTAAACAAAGCCCAGAGACAGAGTTTGTTTGGAAGATCCAAAACAATAGCTTCCCTCAATATAATCAGACAAAGAGGAATTTAGAATACTAACAAGTCCTAGCCATCGCCCACTTCTTGAACTAACCAATGATTCCAGGTGCAGTACATGTCCCACCCCCTAACCAATGGAAAGAGAGCACACAATATCTATTGTAGTATGTCTTGAGTTAGTAAATAAATATAGCTTGCAATAGGCTTGGTGACACAAGACTCTGCAAGGTTTTCACACTGAAGGCTAGAGCCCTGGTCCAGTTTGCGCCGGCGAAGTCATTCCCACGTGTGTAAGTTATTCTCTGTAACCAACTTATTCTCTGTTTGTATTTGCCATATACTCTCTCTCTCTCTCTCTCTCTGTTATTGTTTAGGACTAAGATGCTGTTGTATATTGTATATTTTCAGTTATTCTGTTTAGGTGTTTTATGTTTGTGCTGTAGTGTATAAGCTGTTAACTGTTTTCCCCTTTTTACATAGCTAAATCTCGTTAGTAAAGGTGTTGGAACCTAAGCAAAGTGTCTGTGTTTCTCTAGCTAGTATAGAGGGTTTCTGAGTATCTCAATCACTCAAACAGCTTGCTTAAATATCCAGGTTAACCAGTGGTATATCATTACAGTATCTCAATACTAAGACTTACAGTATAATCAGGCTCTGTGTTTAAAGTTCATAAAAGTACTGTCTGTGTGTACGCTCGCTGTGTGTATTCCATACACCCAGCGCAGTGTGTGTACGTTACTTGCGTACCACGTGTGAGGTCTTCATACGCAAATAGCGTACGGAGTGCGTAGCACGTGCACGAGGTTTAGCGGCCATTACGGCTACACGGTATTAGTATATAGCTAATGTTAAAAGGTAGAAAACTGACTCTATCAATATATACATACACGTGTGTGTATATATATATGCTGTTTTTGTACCAGCCTGCTGTGTGATTCTAAGTCCTGTGAGTGCCGTGTCCCTCTACCTGGAAGTAATTATTCTTTCACCGGCACCTGGGCATTTATTCATCTTACAATGGAGTGCCAGTCTCCTCTTTGCATTATATATATATATATATATATATATATATATATATATATTCTAAATACAGAAACCAAAGGAGAGGGCTCACATAGTGCAAATCACTTTTATTTAAAACAGGTAAAATCCCTTTAACAAAGGATCCACATGAACACATAGGATCACAGTGAAATAGAATCCACATTAAATGAATGAGACTCGTACCAAGGTTCTCACCCATGTGGACTGGTTACCACATGATTTATACAGAATGAAAGCTCCAATCTCTTCCTGCTGGTAAGAGCTGTGCTGCACTAGGAATCGGGACCTCACACCGCACCAACAATTTCAATACTAGTAGCAATGTTATTCCAATGTTAAAACAAGATATTGAAAAGAAACAAGCAATAGCTGAGAAATTCGAACAGAACAATAATTAAATCATTAAAAATAATAATAATTAAAAATGCTTGAATACCTCCAAAGCATCTATATGTAATCAGCATTTAAAGGGTACATAATCCTTTCATAATCTTACTTTGTTAAATCTTCACTAAAAGACACATTTTATATAAAACAACAGAGATAGCAGTATTACATCTTAGATAGAATAAAGCCCGATCCAGTCACCTATAAAAGAATAATTTAAAGTAATACATACAATTGAGATGATTTTACCTCTCTCTCTAATTTACCTCTCTCTGTCATTTATGGCGCTGATTTTACACAGATGCAACTTAATAAATCATGACACAAGGAGCAATTACTCCACTAGAACATATTTCTTCTATTAGCAGATTTCATAATCAAAGCATTCCATTTTTAAAAGTCTCAATACTAGCAGCAATGTTACACTAATGTTAAAACGGGTGGTCTTCTGTATGCCGAATGTCGGGATACCGGCGCACAGTATACCGGCGCCGGAATCCCGACACCCGGCATACCGACAACTATTATCCCTCGTGGGGGTCCACGACCCCCCTGGAGGGAGAATAAAATAGTGTGGTGCGCGTAGCGCACCACCGTGCCCGCAGCGTGGCGAGCGCAGCGAGCCCGCAAGGGACTCCTTTGCGCTCGCCACGCTGTTGGTATGCCGGCGGTCGGGCTCCCGGCGCCGGTATGCTGGTCGCCGGGAGCCCGAGCGCCGGCATACCGTACTACACCCGTTAAAACTAGTGATATGCACCGGACATTTTTCGGGTTTTGTGTTTTGGTTTTGGATTCGGTTCTGCTGCCGTGTTTTGGATTCGGACGCGTTTTGGCAAAACCTCCCTGAAATTTTTTTGTCAGATTCGGGTGTGTTTTGGATTCGGGTGTTTTTTACAAAAAAACCCCTCAAAAACAGCTTAAATCATAGAATTTAGGGGTCATTTGATCCCATAGTATTATTAACCTCAACAACCATAATTTCCACTCATTTCCAGTCTATTCTGAATACCTCACACCTCACAATATTATTTTTAGTACTAAAATTTGCACAGAGGTCGCTGGATGACTAAGATAAGCGACCCAAGTGGCCGACACAAACACCTGGCCCATCTAGGAGTGGCACTGCAGTGTCAGACAGGATGGCACTTCAAAAAATAGTCCACAAACAGAACATGATGCAAAGTAAAAAAGAGATGCACCAAGGTCGCTGTGTGACTAAGCTAAGCAACCCAAGTGGCTGACACAAACACCTGGCCCATCTAGGAGTGGCACTGCAGTGTCAGACAGGATAGCAAATTTAAAAAATAGTCCCCAAACAGAACATGATGCAGAGAAAAAAAGAGGTGCAATGAGGTAGCTGTGTGACTAAGCTAAGCGACCCAAGTGGCCGACACAAACACCTGGCCCATCTAGGAGTGGCACTGCAGTGTCAGACAGGATGGCACTTCAAAAAATAGTCCCCAAACAGCACATGATGCAAAGAAAAAAGAGGTGCACCAAGGTCGCTATATGGCTAAGCTAAGCGACCCAAGTGGCCGACACAAACACCTGGCCCATCTAGGAGTGGCACTGCAGTGTCAGACAGGATGGCACTTAAAAAAATAGTCCCCAAACAGCACATGATGCAAAGAAAAAAAGAGGTGCAATGAGGTAGCTGTGTGGCTAAGCTAAGCAACCCAAGTGGCCGACACAAACACCTGGCCCATCTAGGAGTGGCACTGCAGTGTCAGACAGGATGGCAGATTTAAAAAATAGTCCCCAAACAGCACATGATGCAAAGAAAAAAAGAGGTGCAAAGAGGTAGCTGTGTGACTAAGCTAAGCGACCCAAGTGGCCGACACAAACACCTGGCCTATCTAGGAGTGGCACTGCAGTGTCAGACAGGATGGCAGATTTAAAAAATAGTCCCCAAACAGCACATGATGCAAAGAAAAAAAGAGGTGCAATGAGGTAGCTGTGTGGCTAAGCTAAGCGACCCAAGTGGCCGACACAAACACCTGGCCCATCTAGGAGTGGCACTGCAGTGTCAGACAGGATGGCAGATTTAAAAAATAGTCCCCAAACAGAACATGATGCAAAGAAAAAAAGAGGTGCAATGAGGTAGCTGTGTGACTAAGCTAAGCGACCCAAGTGGCCGACACAAACACCTGGCCCATCTAGGAGTGGCACTGCAGTGTCAGACAGGATGGCACTTCAAAAAATAGTCCCCAAACAGAACATGATGCAAAGAAAAAAAGAGATGCACCAAGGTCGCTGTGTGACTAAGCTAAGCAACCCAAGTGGTTGACACAAACACCTGGCCCATCTAGGAGTGGCACTGCAGTGTCAGACAGGATAGCAGATTTAAAAAATAGTCCCCAAACAGCACATGAAGCAAAGAAAAAAAGAGGTGCAATGAGGTAGCTGTGTGACTAAGCTAAGCGACCCAAGTGGTCGACACAAACACCTGGCCCATCTAGGAGTGGCACTGCAGTGTCAGACAGGATGGCACTTCAAAAATAGTCCCCAAACAGCACATGATGCAAAGAAAAAAGAGGTGCACCAAGGTCGCTGGATGGCTAAGCTAAGCAACCCAAGTGGCCGACACAAACACCTGGCCCATCTAGGAGTGGCACTGCAGTGTCAGACAGGATGGCAGATTTAAAAAATAGTCCCCAAACAGCACATGATGCAAAGAAAAAAAGACGTGCAAAGCGGTAGCTGTGTGACTAAGCTAAGCGACCCAAGTGGCCGAAACAAACACTTGGCCTATCTAGGAGTGGCACTGCAGTGTCAGACAGGATGGCAGATTTAAAAAATAGTCCCCAAACAGCACATGATGCAAAGAAAAAAGAGGTGCAATGAGGTTGCTGTGTGACTAAGCTAAGTGACCCAAGTGGCCAACACAAACACCTGGCCCATCTAGGAGTGGCACTGCAGTGTCAGACAGGATGGCACTCCAAAAAATAGTCCCCAAACAGCACATGATGCAAAGAAAATAAAGAGGTGCACCAAGGTTGCTGGATGGCTAAGCTAAGCGACCCATGTGGCCGACACAAACACCTGGCCCATCTAGGAGTGGCACTGCAGTGTCAGAAAGGATGGCAGATTTAAAAAATAGTCCCCAAACAGCACATGATGCAAAGAAAAAAAGAGGTGCAATGAGGTAGCTGTGTGACTAAGCTAAGCGACCCAAGTGGCCGACACAAACACCTGGCCCATCTAGGAGTGGCACTGCAGTGTCAGACAGGATGGCACTTCAAAAAATATTCCCTATACAGCACATGATGCAAAGAAAAAAAGAGGTGCAATGAGGTAGCTGTGTGGCTAAGCTAAGTGACCCAAGTGGCCGACACAAACACCTGGCCCACACCTGGCCCATCTAGGAGTGGCACTGCAGTTTTCTAACGAGAGGATGAGTGCTTCCATCCTCATGTGAATCTGAACCACTAGCCATGAACATAGGCCAGGGCCTCAGCCGTTCCTTGCCACTCCATGTCGTAAATGGCATATTGGCAAGTTTACGCTTCTCATCAGACGCTTTTAATTTAGATTTTTGGGTAATTTTACTGAACTTTTGTTTTTTGTATTTTACATGCTCTCTACTATGACATTGGGCATCGGCCTTGGCAGACGACGTTGATGGCATTTCAACGTCTCGGCCATGACTAGCGGCAGCAGCTTCAGCATGAGGTGGAAGTGGATCTTGATCTTTCCCTATTTTACCCTCCACATTTTTGTTGTCCATTTTTTAATGTGTGGAATTATATGCCAGTAATATATCAATAGCAATGGCCTACTGTACCGTACTGCAGTATATTATATACTGGTGGTCTGCAAAATTATGCACTGTACTCCTACTATATATACTGCGATAAAACTTAAATGCACCACAAGTATGGATGGATAGTATACTTGACGACACAGAGGTTGGTAGAGCAGTGGACTACTCTACCGTACTGCTATATATTATATACTGGTGGTCAGCAAAATTATGCACTGTCCTCCTACTATATATACTGCGCACAACAACTAAAATGCACCACAGGTATGGATGGAAAGTATACTTGACGACACAGAGGTAGGTAGAGCAGTGGACTACTGTACTGTACTGATATAATACTGGTGGTCACTGGTCAGCAAAATTCTGCACTGTCCTCCTACTATATACTACAATGCAGCACAGATATGGAGCATTTTTCAGGCAGATAACGTATAATACTGGTGGTCACTGGTCAGCAAAACTCTGCACTGTCCTCCTACTATATAATACTGGTGGTCCCCAGTCCCCACAATAAAGCACACTGAGCACAGATGTTTGCAGCACACTGAGCACAGATATATGCAGCACACTGAGCACAGATATTTGCAGCACATTGAACACAACTGAGAGAACGCTGCACACGTCCTCTCCCTATCATCTCCAATGCACGAGTGAAAATGGTGGTGACCCGCGGCTCCTTATATAGAATACGAATTTCGCGAGAATCCGACAGCGGGATGATGAAGTTCGGGCGCGCTCGGGTTAACCGAACAAGGCGGGAAGATTCGAGTCCGCCTCGGAACCGTGTAAAATGGGTGAAATTCGGGGGGGTTCGGATTCCGAGGAACCGAACCCGCTCATCACTAGTTAAAATGATATTAAAAAGAAACAAACGGTAGTTAAGAACTTAGAGCTCAACAATACATTAAAGATGCTTGAATACCTCCAAAGCATCTATATATAATCAACATTGAAAGGGTATATAACCCTATCAAAATCTTACTTTGTTAGATCTTCACTAAAAGACACATTTTACATGAAACAACAGGGACAGCAATTTTACATTTTAGATGGAATAAAACCCGATCCCATCACCTGTACTGGAATCATTTAAAGTGATACACACAATTGAGATTATTTTACCTCTCTCTAATGAACGGGGTAATTTCATCATTTTCATTGACCACTTGGAATTAAAGTGTCTAAAGAAAGGATCCAGAAGGTCTCACATTTTAGAAATACCTGTTCCCTGTCACCCCCATTTTTATCCACAGGTGCATGTTTTATCTCAATAAATCTTAAAGAATCTGGATCAGCACCATGGTGTTCACTAAAATGACGTGGTATACGATGATTCAACACTCATTTTTTTATGTTTCTGTCGTGTTGTAATATTCTAATTTTTAATGCTCTCTTTGTCTTGCCTATGTATTTAAGGCCACAGGGACAAGTTAACATGTATATGCAGAATGTAGTATTGCAATTAATAAACGTGTTTATAGTATTTGGTTTCTGATCCACATTACCTATAAATTACTTAGTTTCCCTTTCTGCTCTATTGCAGACTTTACAGCTCCTACAGTTAAAAATACTTTAATGTCACTTAGGAAACTACTATCATTTTTCACTATCTGTATTTTTTACAATTTACTCTTAGACACCATAGATTTTACACTTTTAGCTTTTTATATAAATAATATCAGTTTTTTTAGGCAGTTTTGGACCTAGAATTGGATCCAACAGCAGTCTATGCCAGTTTTTCTTGGCCATTTTCTCTAAATCCCGATGTCCTGTACTGAATTGTGTTACAAATGGACAAAAAATGTTCTTATGTTCTACATCCTTTTTTCTTTTATATACAAGAAGTGACTATCTATCTCTAGTCTTCACCTTTTTCTTTAGCTGATTCTATTAAGTCCTTAGGGTACCCTGTCTCAGCAAAACTATTTTTATATATTTCAGCCTGTCGTCAAATTTATCCAAGTCAGAACAATTTTTTTCTGAATGCTTTAATTATGAAATCTGCTAATAGAAGAAGCATGTTTTAGTGGAGTAATTGCTCCAGGTGTCATGATTCATTAAGCTGCATCTGTGTGAAACCAGCATTATAAATGATAGTTATCACGTCCAGCAGACCAGCCTCCTGACAAAGTTACATGCGAAACTAGTAGAGGTGTGGCCTGCTAGACGTACCCGCCTCCAAGCTGACCACTGGTCTGTGCCTCCTGCCTGTTGGTGTCCCAACGAGCTGCGGCATTGTCCCGTAAGCCGCTGGCGCAGTGTGAGGTCCCGGTTCTGAGCGCATCACAGCTCTTACCAGCAGGGAGAGATTGGAACTTTCATTCTGTATACATCATTTAGTTACCAGTCCACATGGGTAAGAACCTCAGTACGAGTCTCATTCATTTGATGTGGATTCTATATCACAGTGATCCTATGTGTTAATGTGGATCCTTTGTTAAAGGGATTTTACCTGTTTTAAATAAAAGTGATTTGCACTATGTGCGCCCCCTCCTTCTGTTTAGACTATAAATATATATATATATATAAAGAGAGAGAGAGATTGACAATGGGAAGAAATTAAAAAAAACTCCCAATCAAATATATAAAGGGTAGTGTGTGAATAACAGCGACTGTTGGAAAAATATTTAGTATGTCCCCAAAAGTAAAAGGAATAATGTGGTTAACCTACAAGGAGCTAAGACGTAGCTGATATTGCTGATCAACAAAGAGTAACATAAGTTTTTTAAAAAGGTAGCCACCTCTTATGCGAAAACAGTAGTAATCATCACTACCACAGCATGGTTCACTCTTTAATCCATTATTCAGATAAGATCAGATTCCCTCTAAGCCAAATTTCAAAATTATAATGAACAATACTCTTGTGCAAAAATGTCAAGCAACCCCTAGGCTTGAAAAGACCTTTTAAACAAGTCAAATTGTTACCACTCACTTGTCACTGTATAAATATTATTGCAAGATGTCCACTCTCACAGATATTCTGTTAGTACTGTATATGTCCCACTGCAACTATCTTCCTCTATCAGCTCCCTGCCATTTCCTACACTTGTGTTACTAAAGTTGACATAACCTTATATAAACATGTAAGTCACTGGAACACAATAAAAGTGATTTGCACTATGTGCGCCCCCTCTTTCTGTTTCTGTATTTAGAGTATCTCACTCCAGAAGTCCGGAGTTTCTACAGGAGGGGTGTAGTGTTTTTTTTGAAAGGCTCTAAATCCAGTGCTATATCCCAGAGTTTTGACGACCTTGAGGATTCTTTCCCATTCTCTAAGTGGAAACTGAACATTGGCCAGCACACCTGTACACCATTTCATTGAAAAAAATAAATAAATACACACACACACACATACATACATACATACATACATACATACATACATACATATATATATATATATATATATATATATATCTACACACACTATATGGACAAAAGTATTAGGATACCTGACCATTACACCAACAGGTACTGTGATAACATTGTATTCAAAATCATATACACTGTACTTTAATATGGAGTTGGCTGCCCTTTTGCAGCAATAAGAGCATCCTCTCTTCTTGGAAGGCTTTCTACAATATTTTGAGTGTTTCTGTGGGAATTTGTACCCATTAATTATGTAGAGCATTTATGTGGTCAGGCACTGATGTTGGATGAGTAGGCCTGGCTAGCAATCTCTGTTTCAGTTCATCCCAAAGGTGCTTGATGGGGTTGAGGTCAGGGTTTTGAGCGAGCCATTCAAGTTCTTCCACACTGAACTCATCAAACTATGTCTTTGTGGTCCTTGCTTTGTGCACTGGGGCACAGTCATGTTGGAATAGAAAAGGGCCTACCCAAAACTGTTGCAACAAAGTTGGAAGCATAGCATTGTCCAAAATGTCTTGGTATGCTAAAGAATTTAGATTGGCCTTGACTGGAGATAAGGGGCCTAGCCCAAACCCTAAAAAAAAGCCCCATAACATTATCCCTCCTCCACCAAACTTCACAATTGGCATAATGCAGTCAGGTGGGTAACGTTCTCTCGGCATCCCCCAAACCCAGACTCAACCATCTGACTGCCAAACAGAGAAGTGTGATTCATCACTCCACAGAACACATTTCTACTGCTCCAAAGTCCAGTGTCTGTGTGCCTTACACCACTTCATCGACGATTGGAATTGGACCTTATGATGCGAGGCTTGCATAAAGATGCTTGGCCATGGAAACCCATTCCATAAAGCTACTACTGCACAGTTTTTGTGCTTACATTAATGCCAGTGGAAGTTCGGAACTTTTCACCTATGGAATCAGCACTGTGTTGACAACTTTTACGCACCATGCTTCTTAGCAGTCTTTATTCCCGTTCTGTGGTTTTATGTGGTCTTCCGCTTCATGACTGAGCTGCTGTTGTTTCTACATGCTTCCACTTTTTAATAATATCACTTACAGTTGACCTTGGAATATTCAGCAGGGATGAATTTCACAAACCGGATCATTGCAAAGGTTGCATCCTATCACAGTACCACTCTTGAAGACAACAAGGTCTTCAGAATGACCCATTTTGTATCACAAATGTTTGTAAATGGAAACTGAATGGCTAGGAGATTGATATTATACACCTGTGGCAATGGGTCTGACTGAAACACCTGAACTCAATAATAAACAGGTGTGGCCAAATACTTTTGTCCATATAATATGTATATCAGTTGCATGCAGTAAGGTGAGGCAGAGCCTTTCCTGTCATACTAATGTATAAGCCAGAGTTTTCACAATATAAAGTATATGAAAACTTCAAAGAATATATTAGAAATATCTTCTTTGTACTGTATTATTCTAATCATTTCTATAGTCAAAACTCTGGAGTAAAAAGTCTATGGCAAGTGAGGCAGTGCCGCATCTGACTATCCTTTCTGCACATCTCTGATCAAAACTCACCAAATTTCAGCAATATATACTACTGCACATGTGCATAATGCCCACATGAACCCTCAGGCTCATATATTGTGTAAATCTGACTCTGGTACTTGCCAATGCTTCAATGCTTCCTGAGCCATTTACCTCAGTGCATGTCCCTGGTTTATATATATATATATATATATATATATATATATAGAAAAAAATTAGAATCTTCAGGACAAGCAACAGAACATCCTTAAACACATGTTTAGCTGCTGGCCACTTCACGGCTTCTCTGATACAGCAGTCCTAACCTACATAGTAGCAGTGCCCACATAGGGCCATGTAATTTGTCACAATAGGCCTCATGATAAAAGGCTATTACTAAAACACTTCCAGACAGAGAGCTAACTTACCCGGGAGCTACCCCCAGGATCTCCCATTGGCACTACAAGGAACAGCATGCCTGCCAAATGCTGCTCCCATTCAATGCCTCTCACACACAAGCAGATAAACAATTTGGAAGCTGCTCAATCATACCTGCAGATAATTATATATCAGGTGCTGGAAGGGGGAGGGGTCACATACAAACAACAGATAAAGAGGGGGGGGGTGCCAATCCCCACCCCTAAATTCCCTTCCGCACACTGAAAATTACCTGTAACCTTCCCTGAACCTATCTGGTAATAAAATTCAGAGAATTAGTCACAAATGTTTGCAAACACATGTTTAGCTGCTGGCCACTTCACGGCTTCTCTCATACAGCAGTCCTAACCTACATAATAGCAGTGCCCACATAGGGCCATGTAATTTGTCACAGTAGGCCTCATGATAAAGGTTGTGTATATATATATATATATACAGTATATACACGTTTGTGTAATGCAGAGGTTCTAAAACACGGTCCTCAAAGCTTTGGCTCATGTACTAAAGGGAAATAAAGAGGTCAAATGATAAAGACAGACAAAATCCCTGTACTGTACATATCACTTCTCATTAAGTACTATAGGGTTTTCTTTGTCTTTATCTTCCTTGTCAGCTGTCTTCTCCAGCACTGACATGATTACCTTTAGTCGCTGTTATCTGCCTCTCCTCACATGAAGAAGCAAGAAGTGAGCTCTCTGTCACTTGGCCAGCTGTCAGTAAAGTTTTCTTGTTTAAAAAAATTATCACTGCTGCTGCTGCACGGGACAGGAGAGGGATGAGTTCAGAGTGCAGTAAAGACAATACGTGTCTCTGCTGTCACTGCTGAGTGGGTGACCATATGTAGTAAAAATCATGGTAGTCACTTCCTGCTTTGCAATAATAGCAGGCAAGAAGCAGCTTTTTTCCATGCTAAGCAGAATATTAGTAAATGAACCCCTGAGTGACAGAGGGGGAACCCATCAACAGTATGAGTGTGTGCTCACATTGATTTACTGCTTTCCCCTATTCATTTTTTTAATGAGTGTTAGAACAAATGGGGAAGGATGGGCACTGGTGACCTACTTTGTAATGTGAGATACAGTAGCTTGTAGTCTATGAATCTTTCATGTGTTATATGTAAAAATCAACCTGGGGCACAGGTGTGGAAAAAAGCAAGTTAGTTTATTTAAAGTGGTGATGAAAATTGGTAAAGGTGATTGTACAGGCTAGGTGCAGTAAAACCTAAAAAAAATCAGTAACAAATATAAGCAAAACAAGACTAACATCTGGACACACACAACTATCCCTGAAATTTAAAAAAAATTGAGGACCACAATGTTCGATAGCTCAGAATATTCCCTTGTAAAACATGGTAAGGATATATCTGTTCTGAAACAGTGCATAATCTCTAGAAAGGACCAGTGCTGGTTTCCTAGGCTAGAACAACTAGTATTCCAATATCCATCATGTACAGTACTTGTCTTTATAACTTCAAGAATGTTGGCTATACTCAAGGCCTGATATGAAACAGTTGTATGAAAGTCAACAGTGATTCAGCATAATGCATCCTGTCTTGCTTCCCCACTACAAATCTCAAAAGATTTTCTTGACTTTTTTCACTTGAGATCTTATTTCAGCAACTTATGAAATATTATTCCCTTTGTCCAATTTTTGTCCATTTTAGTAGGTAACTGTTTAAATATTTATTGAACCAGGTTCTCAAATGATCTGCCTCTGGGGGAAATTTATCAAAGGTTTGAGAGATAAAGTGTGGAAAGATAAAGTACTGACCAATCAGCTCCTAACTGCCATGTTAAAGGCTGTGTTTGAAAAATGACAGTTAGGAGCTAATTGGTTGGTGCTTTATCACTCTCCAATTTTATCTTTCTTCATACCTTTGATACATCTCCCTCTCTGACAACTTGACAGCTTGGATTTGGAAGTTGGTGGTGTTTAGCTATCTTGATAGCCATGAAAGAGTCATATGCGTTCTAATTTGAATACAAATAGCTGAGAGCAATTAATATTAATCTTACAGGTTGTGCTCATTGTGATTGCCCCAAGTCAGGGTCTTGTCATCTCTCCCCATTTCCAAAGTTACACAGCTCTTTGAATTAAATATGAAAGGTTATGCTTTTGCCATTCTGCTTCGACAGAAGGTTATGCCCCTACCTTGTTATGAATAACCTGAGTTATGAATTGATTTTTTTTTTACATTTATTTATTTTGAGATTTCTGGGGTATTCTCTTTCATCACATTTTCAAGATGCTTTTTTAAGCCCCTTTTCTGATCAATAACTCTAAAGAAAACATAGAAAAAGCTCTAATATTGATCCATCTGAACTCTCATAAGAAAAATCTCTAATATTGATCCATCTGAACTCTCATAAGAAAACATGGTCACTGAGGTGTCATGCTTTCTTCTTAATTTCTTTCCAGACACTGTGTGCTCACCTGAATTGGGCATGCCCTATGGCAAGTTTGAAATAATATACAAAAAAAAAAACCAAAACTTTGAATTGTTAATATAACTGAGAGAAATTACACAGGTGCAAAACAGGATATTGCATGTTACAGCATAATATAAATGACACAATGTTGTACATTTACAGTATGTGATTACATAAATATTTTAATAAGCAGTCTTCTCTTCAAATAAGCTCAAAGGAATAAACAAATCTACAGTAGCAGTTTTAACTTGCAAAAGTGGATTCAAGGTTACACATAATTTAAATTATTTAGAAAAGCTTATTTTACAGGTCACCTGGGACACAACCACTTAGTGCAGCTGAAGTTAAAAATCTAATTGTGTTTCCTGGACATGAGGCAATGGAATGTAATACCAGAAGCATTTCTGAAAACCTCTTATAGCTGATTTTTGCAGATCCTCATATATAATAGTATGTGTGCTTCAGTTAGGGCAGAGAAAGTTCTTTGAAAAATAATAATTGGTAACCAATTACAATTTTTGTTCCAGGGTGACTTTTACTATATTTTTTAATTATAAAATAAAATTACAGAGTATAATTCATTATTTATTAACAACAAAATGTTTTATGGTTAATTTTTCAGGAAAGCATGAGGTAAATGATACAATGCTCCCAAATTTGGTAGCACAAACATTTTAAACATCTCTACATATTTTTTTAAAATCCCTTTTCCTTAAATTGAATTCATATTTTCCTGATATACTTTGTTTAGCTGCAATTCCACTTTACATGCATTGCAACTAGGCATATAAAATTTTTAAAATAAAAACCTGACATACTCCCCCCTTCTTCTTGATCTCTTCAAGATTATTCAAAGGCATAACCCTCCATATCTGACGTCGAATCAAGCATATACCACTCTCATTCTTAAACCTAATAAAGACCCATGCTCTTGCTCTTCTTACCACCCTATTACACTCCTTAATGTGGATTTTAAACTGCTTGCAGAGGTTATGGCTAATAGATTACAGAGCATCTTATCTGAATTTGCTATTGACCATCAGATGGGCTTTGTACATGGTCAGATCACATCTTCTCCGTCTACTGCATCCAAAGTACTCCTTAGTTTATACCCCCAAAAAAAACATTTGATACTGTTGCTTGGCCTTTCTAGCAATGCATGCTACAGACTAGGCATTTTGTAACAGACATTATGTCACTTATAAGTTACTTTTACACTACCCCCTGACCTCTCTCCTTATTAATGGCTCTTGTATACTCCAATAGTAATGTCTATGGGCATCAGACAAGGGTGTCCCATATCACCTTTACTCTTTAATCTCTCTTTATAGCCAATGTTGTGTAGTTTGCAATATTAGCCTACTTTTCAGGGGATTCATATTGGCCAAGAGACTTTGAAGATAGTGGCTTTTGCAGATGATTTCATGTTTCTAACCATGCCTTATCTTTGCGCGCTCTCAAGGCTCAAATAACAGAATTCCAGCTGGCTTCAGGCTTAAAGGTTAGCTATGAAAAATCTGTAGCCATGTGTCTGAATCCCTGAGTGACACCACCTATATGGGCTAATCATATGAGCTAATCATTTTTCTTTGATTTGGGAATGTAGCTCCATTACTTATTTGGATATGTGCATGCATAAGAATTTATCAGATTTGTATAGGATTAATATTTCTTTGACAATTGGTAATCTAAAATGAGAACTGAGGAGTTGGAATCATCTCTGTCTTTCCTATTTGAGTCATATTAACCTTTTAAAAATTATATAATTTCCCAAACTATTATATACCCTTCAGTCTCTACCTCTTCTCCTTACTGTTGCTAATTGATGCATTTTTTTGTACATTTATTTGGCAAGGTAAACATCCCTGAATTAGCCTTATTAAGCTTCAGCAACTGACTCATAATGGAGGTGTGAACTTCCCGAATATAGGGGGCAATTCAGAGTTAATCGCAGCAGTAAATTTGTTAGCAGTTGGGCAAAACCATGTGCACTGCGGGGGGGGGGGGGGGGCAGATATAACATGTGCAGAGAGAGTTACATTTAGGTGAGTTATTTTGTTTCTGTGCAGGGTAAATACTGACTGCTTTGTTTTTACACTGCAATTTAGATTTCAGTTTGAACACACCCTACCTAAATCTAACTCTCTCTGCACATGTTATATCTGCCTCCCCTGCAGTGCACATGGTTTTGCCCAACTGCTAACAAATTGCTGCTGCGACCAACTCTGAATTATCCCCATTGGGTGTAATTCCAAGTTGATCGCAGCAGGAAATTTTTTAGCTAATCTTAGATAGTGTGCTATTAAACATCACAAGAATAGTGTTAGGCACAGAGAACAACAGGTGGAGAGGTTGAGGACGGTAAGTATACTGGCACATACAGGAAAGACCCATCAGTCCAAGCCCCAGATCCCTAATGGTCAATAATATGTTACACTTGTAGGAAGGAAGGGCATTTTGCCAGAGATTGTAGGAGTAGTAGGACACATAGTCAATATAGATCCCCTAGACAGAAAACACAAGCCACATTATTAAACACATAGACGGGACCAAAGGACATATAGTAAGGAATCATAAGCCATATAGAAAACACAGATTCGGCTAATGGGAAGAACAAAATAAATGCAACATTACCCTTTGACAAAACTTGAAGACTAATGTCGCATTCTACTGTTCTAGATGCATGTCCATCACAGGTAGAGGAAATTATCTCACAGATACCGGGTTCCCTATGAACTTAGGATGGACAGGACACTGGATTGATGGCTAGGATAGTCCCAGTAGAGATATGATAAACACAGAATTTTTTTTAAGGGGAGTAGACCAAGTAGAGAATCACTTCCCCGTAGTGCCCAATCCAGTTGTCAAATTTTTATCAAATCTTCTTCACCTCTACAAACTCATCTGTCACCAACCTCTATCCTATTTCTCTACAGTTTTCCTCTTCATCTTTTGCATTCACACAGGGTGGTACAATACATGGACCCAAGTACAGTTCAAACTCCACATGCCTAGGTCCTTCAGAGTTCTGCCCAAACCCAGTATATCCCAACAGCACGATGACACCAGTATTAATGCAGTGTGCCTTGTCATGCACAAAGGGTGGAGAATGGGAATACTGGTGAATGGAAATTTTGTATAGACACTGATATGCCTGTTGGTGAATGGCAAACCTGACATTTTCTTTTTCATTTTCGTCTTCTTTCTCTCCTCTAGAGATATTTTTTTTTTTTTTTTTTGAGGTATGCTCATGGTACTCTACATTGCAAACACACAATAGTTAAATTAAGATACAAAAATTTGTGTTCCCTGCAGGAAGAGGCAGTCTGGAGGACAAAGGGGTATGGCCAGGAGTCCTCAGGACTGTGGGCAGGTGGACATGGTAAGCCAGTAGCCCCCAGAGCATACCTTTCAAGTCTAGCTGAGTTGTCACACGGTCTGACTCATTTAGGCAAAGAGGGTAGGTGCAGGCTGATCAGAGCCTACTGGTGTGCGCCAGGATTCTATTATCATGCAGGTAAGAGAGCAATAACCTGTCTTGCTTTCCTGAGGAACAATATTGGTAATGCAATACCAACAGAGCCATCCCATATCCCTTCTGCAGACGGATCTTTTCAGGAAATACAAATCGACTTTGTACAGTTAACACCCTTTAGGAATTATTGTTATGTATTGGGGTGCACTGGTGTTTTCTCAAACTGGGTAGAGGCATTTCCTGCCGCCACGGATGCTGCTGTGTTTGCCGCAAAGGAAAATTGCGCAGAAATTTGTGTGTAGATAATTGTACCCCTAGAAGTAGGAGCAAAGCTTGAAATTGTACTATTGTGATCATAGATACTGCCACTAGTATTATGTAGCTTCGGAACCAATACCAGATCTTCACTCGACGAATCACCCTCTTCGAAATTTGTTTTTGTTTTGGTATTTGTGTCTTTTTGGGTTGTTTTTGGAAGACAACCTCATGTCATGATTGATCCACACAATGATCAGAAATACACCAATGCGGTGACAGTACAGTACTTTATTGAGATGAGCCAGCATTTGAGAACTTGACAAAGAACTTGAAACTGTTGATTGCAGGTATGCCAAATGCTAACTGTCTTGATTGTGAACCAAGAGACTGTGTGATTGTTCTTACGCTCAGGTTGCCTAATAGACAGGTGGGAAGGACCATACCAAGATTTGTTGACAGCACTAAAGGTCGCCGAAAGGTCCACTCGTCCCACTGCAAGAAGGTCGCTGACCCGGAGAGAACTCGTGACATAGTAGTTTATTGCTGACATTCATCGAGTTTGTGTGTTCGAAGTGAACTGTGTGTTCCAAGTGAACTGTGTGTTCAAAGAGCAAGGTGGAGAGCAAAGAGAACTGTGTGTTCCAAGTGAACTGTGTGTCCAAAGAGCGAGGCAAAGAGAACCTTGTATCACCAGACACTCTGTTCCGTGAAGACTGAGAGGCGGCACTTTTGAACACTACCTGAGCGTACTAAATGTTTGCAGAAAGACCAGTCATTGTAATTGATTTGTTATGAACAAGAGTTGTTTTGTTCTATTTCTCTTTTCTCTCTTTCCCGCTGACAAACATTTTCTTTCAGGATATTCTATTTTTGTAAAAAAAATTTATGAGGAGTCGAGTGTGGGACTGGAACTGGTTCTGTAGGAAGGAGTGATTTCCTTATAGGATCCCAGGATTAGCCGATCAGTATGTTAAAGTCAGAGAAAAAAAATCAAAGGTCTAGTAGTTATGGAGTTCAGAGGTAATCAGGAACAGTCAGTCAATGGCTATTCACACATTGCAGATAAAGAGCTCACTAATATATGTGGAAGAAAGGTTTATGAGTGGCTCTCCCCGAACTCCAAAGGTTTATGTTATTTTGAAGGACACTACTTATAACCCTTGTTCAATGATTAAACAGACCTAGCATACGTTCCAGAAATGGAAACACAGAAAATTATTTTATATGTCACTGTCACGATTTGTTTGTGTCTTCTTCACTTACCCAGCAGAACCTCAATCGAATCCAAACATCAGTGTACAAAGACGTAGGTACATGTATGTGTGAAATGTTCGTCGCAAATCAGACATTATAGGCCAAAGCACTGTCCCAGCATACTCTATAGGTTGAATGTTGTCCCACACCCAACCAGTGGTCCCGTGACCGCCAAGTGCATATAGAGGATGTCTCGTCCTCCTCCCTGTCTTCCCCAAACACAGTCAAGCGTCTGATTTGCGAAATGCATACATACTTGTGTCTAGGTCACCGATTATGGTATGAAATATTTTTTTCTTATGTTAATAATTGATGGCAGTTATTGTTTACTGCCAAAGGGTGGACTATCGAAGTCAAAGAAATATTACATAAAGAGAACATACAAACTACACACATATAAGTCGCTATACTTGCAAATACGCTCAGCGAGCACAGCAATATATGGAAACACACACATTTACACGGACATGCCACAGAGATGGATTCGACACTTATTTCATACAGTACATAATTATAATAATATCAAGCGCCAGACATCATGATGATTTAAAATTATCTAATGAATTAATGTCATGAATGTGTATTATTTGAACGTAGCAAGATAGACCTGTCATATTTACTATTAAAACAACCAGCTTAATGTGTAGATTAATTTGATACTTGTTATTAAGTTGTAGTACATTGCAACACAGAATTATGATTAAATGTATAAAAGCATAAATCACTTTTATTAGAACAACAGATATTCCAAACAGGAAACTCAGGCAAGCCCCTTTGTACATCCCCAAGGCTGAACCTGTTCAGCATATACAAAGAAACTAGTGACTCAATCATGAATGAGAGAGAGTCCCCTCCCCCAGAAACTAGTTAACACATTTTGCTGATCACACAGGAAGGTAGTTCCTGTTTTGGTCTCAGAGTTGCTGTAAGGTCTGAGACGATAATGGAGTTATTGCCAGCTCAGTTCCTGTTTTGGTCTCAGCGTAAGATGGAGTCCCGGCATGATTTTACAGAAAGAGAGAGACATAAGCATTGAGGGAATGGTATTGTATCGCTGGCCTGTAACTGCCTGTAACTGTACATGTAACTGTATGTAATTGTATGTAACTATGTTTTAACTGCTTACTGTGTGAGTTGTATTCATGTAACTATAGGTATACTGTACTTTGTAATATATATTGAATCCATATCCTTTTAATAGCAAATATATACTTCAACGAGCTTTGGAACGCAGATAATGTGTGGGTGTATTGTTTTCTCTTATGGGATACAGTGTTTTGCGATGTACAGCGCACTTTTATCATATATGGTAATAAGATGTGCTGGCGTCTGCAATATATATTAGAGCGGGCATTTTAAATATTTGTGAGAAATCAATTTGGCATTCTTAATCATCATCCCAGAGGATGCAATTGACTAAGCAATTGACTGTCCAACAGTCCTTTGCGAGGAAGATGAAATATTACAGCGTCACCCTTTTGCAAAGTGGATTACTGAGTCCATAACAACTATGCTGGTGTTATACGGGCATCCAGTATCAGCCATTGACACAGTGGGACTGAAGTGCCGACCCTAGATGGACCAGGTGTTTGTGCAGCACACTTGTGTTGCTTAGCTTGGCCATACAGCTACCTCATTGCACCTCTTTTTCTTCTTTGCATGATGTGCTGTTTGGGGACTATTTTTTTTAAGTGCCGTCCTGTCTGTCACTCCAGTGCCACTCCTAGATGGGCCCGGTGTTTGTGCCACACACTAGTGTCACTTAGCTTAGTCATACAGTCACCTCGGTGCAACCTTTTGGCCTAAAAACAATATTGTGAGGTGTAGGTGTTCAGAATAGACTGGAAGTGAGTGGAAATGAATGTCATTGAGGTTAATAATACCATAGGATCAAAATTACCCCCAAATTCTGTGATTCTAGCTGTTTTTATGGGGGGGTTTCAAAAATCATCCAGATCCAAAACCAAAACATAAAAGGGTGGTTTTGGAAAAACCAATACAGATCCAAAACACGAGCATGGAACCAGAACCAAAAGCAAAACACAAAGAGTGCCAGCCGCACATCTCTAATTCTAACTACATCTATTTTACAGGAAACTGGAAGAGCATGAGATGACAGGATAATGTTTCCGGCACTGAGAAGGTTAGTATTATCACATTGACCCCAGCCTGATTCATAGCATGCTTTGAATCCCATAATACCCAGGAATTAATTATTATAATTCAGGGTATTTTTGAGGCTCAAAATGTCCAGTATTCCAGAATCTTGGGATTGACATCCCTAATTGAAATCAAATGGATTAGGAATATTGTTGAACAGTCTCTTGCATAGAGCATTCTTTGCAGATTGACATAAAAAGGAATTTGTTTAAATGAAATTGACTATTTTTAGTGGGATAGATTTTTGAAACATATTTGCATCTGCAT
Source organism: Pseudophryne corroboree (assembly GCF_028390025.1). Lineage (NCBI taxonomy): Eukaryota > Metazoa > Chordata > Amphibia > Anura > Myobatrachidae > Pseudophryne > Pseudophryne corroboree. The sequence continues at coordinate 457,170,259 of NC_086447.1, read as the reverse complement.
TGTTATAATGTACCAAGTAGTGGGCCCGACACAACGATTGGGACTACCTTTGGGTCTACCCTTCTCATAATTTATTTTATTATTTTATTTTATTATTATTTATATAGTGCCAGCATAGTCCAATGAATTTTACAATTACTTTGCTCTCTGTGAAAGCCCAACAGCTAACAGTAGAGACTTACTACTAAAAATGCTGTTAAAAAGCTAGAATTAGCCATTAGATACTGGAGACATGCTGACAAATCTATCTACAGTGTCTCTCACTGAACAATAACATTTTTAAGTGTAATGTTACATGGGCAGTAGAGCAGTATGGATTGTGTAATGGTTAGCATTACTGCCTCACAGCACTGAGATCATGGGTTTGATTCCCACCATGGCCCTACCTGTGCAGAGTTTGTATATTCTCCCCGTACTTGTGTGGGTTTCCTCTGGGTACTCCAGTTTCCTCCCACAATCCAAAAATATCCTGGTAGGTTAATTAGATCCCAACAAAAATTAACTCTAATATGAATGTGTGCGCGTGTACATGTGATTGGGAATATAGATTGTAAACTCCACTGGGGCAGGGACCAATGTGAATCGCCAAATATTCTCTGTAAAGCGCTGCGGAATGTGTGTAAATAACTGGTAATAAATAAATAATAAAAGATTTAAAGAAATCAGAGGAAATGGTAGAGTTAATAGTCCCAAAATCAGTGCTTTTTTCTATTCTTGAGCCCAATACCCATGGGCCGATTAAGGAGAGATGTGTGCTGAGCGAACCGCTCAGCACACATCTCTCCTGCCGCTCAGCACAGCGCGATCTGTGCTGAGCATGCGGGGGGAGACGGGGGGGGGGGCGCTAACTTCACCCAGCGGGTGAAGTGAGCGACCCGCTAGATTGGCCTGCATGCAGGCCAATCTAGCAGCAGCGATAGCAATGTGCGGGGCCGCGCATCGCTATCGCTGAGAGGGCTACACACGGAGCGATCATGCTGATATTCTAAGCAATCTAGTCAGATTGCTTAGAATATCGCTCCGTGAGTACCCCCCTTTACTCTATTTGCTGTGTGCAGTGAGACAGACATACTAGCTCAGGGTCTCCTAAGCCATAATTCATTCTATGAGAAATGTATCAATTACTTTTTGTTAATAATAGTCTTTTTTATCACTGCAAGAATGTCTTCAATATGACATTAATAAAGTATAGAATTTTACCTCTTTGGACATAATGTAATAATATGGAGCACAAATGTACTTAATTGAATGCACAAAAGCTGTTTAACTTGAATAAAGAGAAGTTTGTTTGATAGTTTGTGGCATTTCTTCATGACAAAAGAGTAATCATCTGAAAATGATTTCTCTCAGCAAGATAGTGCTCTATGTATCTGCTGATGTTGGGCAGATGATCTGTCTTAAAAGCAAAGGCAAATCACTCTTCCCACTTCACAACATGGGAGGATGGAGGCTGAATGTGTTGCTTTACTCTTGTCATTTGCCAAGGAATAGACTCTCACTTATAAAAAGATCAACAAACATGTGAGCTAATATCTGGAAAGATGAAAGGTGACCTGGTCTTTTCATTGAAGTAGAAATTGGAATAGCCCTTAATATTTAAACAATGACATTTATTCTAAGTTTGCAAACACCTTATACAGTATTATGAAGGAGGAAAACCTATGGTAATTACCCTGTTTGTGACATTTTCTCCAGAAGAATGTTGTCTTTTTGAGAAAAAAAACACTTTTTCACAGGTAGACTTATTGATAAATACAGTATTAGATCATGTAAATAACAATTTGCTGTTTTCTTTTGCCACAACTCACATGATATTATGAGGATGATGGATGTTTAATGGGTGTAAATAAAATCAATGATATTTTGCTATTAGTTTGAGCATCTTTTGAAAGAAAACGTACAGACCTGTAACAAAGATACAGTAATTACCATGTACTGCAATGATACTGAAATATAACATGCATCTTCAATAAGACAAACCTAGAATAACCATTACCTATTGCATTTCATTATCAAGTTCAAATCTTGTACTGAGAATTTCTGATAACTATTGCTTATGTCATGTTTCTTGCTGCATACTGGGGGTCATTCCGAGTTGATTGTAGCTGTGCTAAGTTTAGCACAGCTACGATCATCTTCCCTGACATGCAGGGGGACGCCCAGCACATCCTTAAGGTCTCTTAAATGTGAAAATTTTAAAAAAGATCAAAATTCTAAAAAGATAAACAAATGTTAGGATCCTTACTTATATAATAGCATGATCATCATGGCATAATTAACCTGTTAATGTCATATTGCATTCTATAATGGTGTTTAGAGCATCTGGGACATAAAGAAGCATTAAATAAATGTTGAATAATATTAAAATGCAACCCAGAATCTACTTAGCAGGTGGTAATGATTATGTGTCAATAAGCAGCTTTTACTTATTTGGCTTCAGGTTGTTTTTGGAGATCAATATCATAAGCTTCAAAGATAGGGAGATTTTGTCTCCATTGGAGGTGGCAGAGAAGCTGTCTTGTCAATTAAATCGGTAACTTAACATACAATGAGAAATCTCTGAAGCTGTAGGGAATCATGTCTCAAATCCTTTCCTCTTAATGTGTTTTGTTCAATTAAGTAAAGATAGTGTTTAACCTAAGAGCTTGCCAGTAGAGTAGTTATGGCCTTATTCAACCTTGGGTATTGATATGTTTTCGTTTTATTGGATGTTCTGTTATCACGTTTTTTTTTATAAAGTTCTTCATTAAAAAAAATAGAAATAAGATAATTGAATAAATAAATAAATAAATAAGTAAGTAAAGCAACTTTCTTCTGTCTGTGATTCTACAATTAGGTTATTTTTAAAATTATGTTGCAATTTTGCAATCATTAAAACAAAGGTATAAATGCGTTCCATTAGGCAGAATAAAAAGAATGTCATTATATATGCAATGCAATGCTTTTGCAAAAAAAATCCAAGAATAAAAATGATTTAAACATGTTTTCAACACTCTTTGGTATTGAAAGGAATTGTAGAGCAGTGCACAAAATATCAATAATTATTAGAGGGATAATAGATTTCTCTCAGGGAGTCACCATAGAATGGTAGCAAATGCAGTAGCTGTGGGAGATTTGCTAAACTGAATGAACTTGTGCCCTCCCCTTCAGCAAATATAAAGAAGAAAGATTTGGATTTGATTGCATGCTTCTTTTTAGTGAGGCAATGTGACCAACATGTTAGATGCCCTAATCCCTTGACCTCACTCTGAGCCTTTGTCTGAAATAAATTTTACTGGATAATGCACTCTGCATTTGAACACTTAAAATTAGTCTAATTAGTATGTTAATGAGAGATGAATTTCTTAAATACATTATATACCACTCTGCTTAGATTTAATTGCAATTTGAATAGATTTGTTCAGAACAAAATCTTTAAAACTGAGGTAGTCTACGTTAATGTCAAAGATACATTAAAATATATATATGTGTATGTATATATATATATATATATATATATATACACATACACATACACATATACTGTGTGTATATATATGTATATATATATATATAAACATATATATGAGATATCTTTTAAAAATACTATAGAAAAACACACTTAGTCTCTCATTGCTATGCAAAGCCACTGTGTTCTAATTTTTTAATTGAGAGGTGGTTATTGCAATACATGTTTATATACACCATAAACCTAATAATCCATGAATAAAAGTATTGAACCCAGTTGGGTTATTAAAGTAACAGGAAATGCAAAGAAAATAATAATTTAAAAAAAAATTAAGCTGTGTATTTTAGTCAGAGACGATTGATTGATTGATTGATTGATTGATTGATTGATAGATGCAAACAACACAAGCTCAATAATCTTTACATATAGATGGAGCCACGCTAATTGTGGCTCCGTCTGTGCCTGGGCTCGCCTGCCCGGGGCTTGCCTACCACCGAGAGCATATCCATCCGCGTATTTGTGACAGAGACGTGCCCCATTCACTAGAATGGGACTGCGTCTATGCCCGGGGCACCCACGCCTCCATGATGGAGAAGCACCCCATTTATTAGAATGGGAGATCATCTCTGTGCACTCCGGTGGGGCTAGGCGGACGGATCACCTAGTCACTCTGAGAGTGCACGTATGTGATGGAGCCACACTAGATGACTGCGACTTCTTCTGTATAAATATATGTGAAAGACCTCACTCAGTCACTGAGTCATCACTAATTCTCTCACTACCCGATATGTTAGGAAGCTGAAATTTAATATAGGTAGTCTTCACATGGGAATTAGGAAAACTACGTAATTAGGATTTTAATAAACCTACCCTAAGGGGATGAAAAGGAGGTTGACATAATGACATCATTACCGATGCGTGGCTTGCGTTGCGTGAACAATAACGCCCAAATGGACAATCAGATAAAAATTTGGATTGCACCTCCACTGTGTAGAATTTAATAAACTACAAAACTCCAGTCACTTTTTACCGTATCTGCTACGGGGGCTCCTCAGGTAATGCTAAGAACCCTGGATTAGTATTTACTTACATGAAGACGTCTCAAATTTACATGTCTATAGAGATACCACATTTTTAACAGTCATTTATATGTACACTTGATTCTTCCATATGGATAGCCTTCTTTCACATACTGTATAGTGATATTTTTCTATGATACAAATAAAGAGAGAGTGCTGATCTGACACATTGTCATATTCACAATATTTATTTTATGTTAGTACTTAATATAACCTTGTATAGTACTATGCAAAAGCAAATATAACAATTTCATGGGTTCACTACGGCTGGCCGGCGGTCGGGCTCCCGGCGACCAGCATCCCGGCGCCGGGAGCCCGACCGCCGGCTTACCGACAGCTTGGCGAGCGCAAATGAGCCCCTTGCGGGCTCGCTGCGCTCGCCACGCTACGGGCACGGTGGCGCGCTACGCGCGCCACACTATTTTATTCTCCCTCTATGGGGGTCGTGGACCCCCACGAGGGAAAATAATTGTCGGTATGCTGGCTGTCGGGCTCCCGGCGCCGGTATACTGAGCGCCGGGAGGCCGACCGCCGGCAAACAGAAGACCACCCCAATTTCATTGGGGAGGCTAATCTTACTCTGCATTTCAGATTCCAGTTTTTCCTTAATTTACACTGTTTCTTTAAACATAACATCTCTTGACTTGACAAGCTTTCTAGTTCTTGGATTCCAGAGTATGTACCCTTTCCTCTCATTGCAATAACCAAGCATGAAACACTTCATCGACTTTGAATATAGCTTGTGTCTTCTTTCTTTTGGTATATGTACTGTACATAGTAGAGATGAGTGGGTCAGGTTCTTTGAGTAGCGGACCATCCGAACTTCACAATCCGACCTTGGATCTAAGTCCGGCTCTGGTTTTCCTGCCTGACTCATAGCCCAAAACAAGGCAAAACTTTATCTTCCCGATGTTGGATTCTTGCGGGTTTTGGATTCTATAAAGGTACCCAGTGATTGCACCATTTTCACTCCAGCTGTGGAGTTTTTATAGTGCAGGTGTCCTGTGTTCATCAAAGGTGCTGTGTCTGTGCTGTGTCCATCCAGGGGTGCTGTGCTGTCCATCCATGGTGTTGTCCATCAAGGGGATGCTGTGTCCTACAAGGGGCTGCTTTGTCCATCCAGGGGTGCTCTGTCCATCTAGGAGTGCTCTGTCCATCCATCAAGGGGCTACTGTGCCCTCCAGGGGTGCTCTGCCTGTCTAGGGGTCCTCCTACCTTTCATCAAGGGCTGTTGTGATCTCCAGGGGTGCTCTGTCCATCTAGGGGTGCTCTGTCCAGCCTTCAAGGGGCTGCTGTATCCTCCAAGGGAGTTCTGTCCATCTAGGGGTGCTCTGTCCATCCTTCCAGGGGATCTGCCCAGTGTAAAAAATAAAAGGTAAAATATAATTTAAAAGAAATATATATTTTTTTAAACTTTTAACCATGTGTGTACTCTACTGTTATTTTTCAATTGCTAGTACTGTGAAACCTATAGCCAGACCACAGTGTAATATTCATGCAAGTACTGTAATGCTGCAGGTCAGTACACAGTGTAACATATTTATTCAAGTATTATGACACTGCAGATCATACCCCAATTTCATCCAAGTTTTGTGACACTGTAGGTGGTACCGCAGTGAAAAATTCATACACATATTGTGACATTGTAGGTAGTAACCCAGTTTCATCCAAGTATTGTGATACTGTTGGTGGTAGTCCAGTGTTATATTCATACACATATTGTGACACTGTAGGTGGTACAGCAGTGTAATATTCATACATGTATTGTGACACTGTACGGGATACCCCAATTTCATTTACAGTATGTATTGTGACTTTCTGGGTTAGAGCTGTGATCTTCTGGTGTTCAGTGTCAACATTGTCATTGTTGACCTTTTGACTAAATCTTGTTGTCGTGAATATATCACTTAGTGCACCTGACCTGCATGCCCAGTGTTTGAGGAACCTCAAGCTGTATCAATCACACAACGTTTTACAGCATCCAACTGCTTCTATGTAAAAATGGTAGGTAATAGGAACACAGTTAAAGGATTTTGCGCTCACTATGGACAAAACTTAAATATACATTATTTCACCTAGATTAAAGCCCTTAATCCAGATGTTTCTGAATATACGAAGAATTTCTAATTTTTCACTAAGAGTACCATAGGTCCATAAACGTTCCAAAAAAGGATATTCTCAATATAGAAAAAAGAATAAAAACACCATACAGTGTAGTAAGTTCAGAATGCAAAAGTACAATTAGTGTAGCAAGGTAGAAGATGGTGATTTATAGGGGACTTCTCCTTCACCACTAGTAGGTTCAATAGATTAGCATACCGTACTCACACCTAAGTGAAGTAGGATCCAAATATAAAGGTTTTTTAAAGGTCCACTGCAATAGAAGTTTTCTACAGATCACTCCCTCTTCCACAAGTTTCCCAGACTGTGCTCTTAGATAAAAAACATGGGTGGCGTACCCAATTTACAGCATAATTCGCTGTGACATGCACATCAAGGTTTCTTTTCCAATGTAGAGGTGCGTCTAAGAATCACTTTGCCAAACCCAGCCAGGGAGACAGATACATATCAGCCCAGACTCTTCTTCCTTGTAGTCTGCCAGCTCAGCTTCTATGTAAAATTCTAATTCCTGGTAAACTGTCCAGTAATAACATTTCTTACACCAGAACAGTATTAAATTAAGAGTAATATGTTCCTCATCAGTCACAGCAGCAGAAGTGTTGATAGATACTCCATAATAAAAGTTAACAAAGCAAACAACATTGCACAATCGATGATGAAAGAAAGAGAGAGAGAGAGAGAGAGAGAGAGAGAGAGAGAAGTGTGTGTATGTGTATATATATATATATATATATATATATAAAATTTTGCTTAGTAAACTGATTTTGATTTACGGTAAACAGTGAGAAAATATATAAAATGTGAACTAGTAATAACCGTGACAAATGTAAATAGACATACTCACTCTTGCCTGGTAAATTAAATATAAATTCAACAATTTAAAACCAGACTGGTCTAGTTTATATGCCAGCATGAATGTGAAGATTCCCTTTACTATATTTTAGTATAAGCTTGTATATTGCCTAATAAATTTTATAGATGCTTTTTAATTGCATGCCACATGATTAACTCTTTCTGAAAGTAAACTTTAATTTAATTACTGGCTCATGTGCACTAATCTGTAAGTCGAGTGTTTTCTGTTAAGTATAAAACAGCTTTCTTTCATGTTCTAAAATTAATTAAAATAATATAATATATGTGGCAACATAGTCATCCACGTTTGGCTTTCACAAAATATGAGTCTGAGAAGAGTGAAGAGTGATCTGATCTGTAACTGGTAGACCTAGTATATCATTTGACAAAACAATACCTACAATAAATGTAATATCAGTGAAGTTGCAAGTTGAACGCTGAAGTATTGATGTGTAGATATTACATTTTTATGGATTTTTTTTACGAGAGAAAAACATAAGTGATGATGGATAACAGAGCTTTTGTCTGCCTATTTTCAAAGCCTATAAAACTGTACTAAAAATTCAATAAATTCTTGGTTCATGAGATTAATTTGTTTTTCAGCATCTTATCCTTAGGACTGCAGCAGCTCACGCTCCTCCCAGACACAGGCTTCTGTCTGCAAAAACAGTCAGTAATAAGTGGAAAGCTGCAGATCTAAGCATATACCTATCAGATATCACAATGCAGACAACATTAACACTGTTACAGGTCACTGAATGCCACAGACTACTACAAATGAATATTTAAGAGAAGGAAAGACTAAATTACATTTCAAGTTGATGTACTATAGTTTTAAAAAGAACGGAAAAAAAACTTCATGTCATAGGCCCACCCTGTCATTAACGTATTAGTAACATGTCTTTTGTCATCCTTATGTCATTTATCCTTGTCTATTTTATTTTTGCAGGTCTCTATTTTCTGTGTTTTTTTGACTAGTAATTTTTTAAAACTCATATTTTATGTTATGTTTGTTTGTGGCTGGCTCTCAAAAGTTTGTCAGTGGTGTTCACACTTATTACCATCAGTAACTAAATTACACCTATTGAAACTATATTCTCTAAATAATGAAAAAGAACATATTTGAAATTACACATGAACCCTACATACATATTGTTGTGTCTGTGTAAGTGCTCATTGACACAAACAGACATGGAGACCAGGAGCTGATATCAGCATGCTGCTTCAACTTTACTTAACTGCAAATGAACATAAAGCAACACACTTTTGCAGCAAGCTGCACAATAGCACTGAACAGCAAAACAGTAGTGAAAACTGGTACTGCAAGTATAACATAGAATGCACAGCAATGTGAATCTGACATAGCCAGAATCCAATTTCTAACAGTAACCTCCCCATGTAGATAAATGCCTCTTAACCCATCTTACAAGTTGATTCTTTGTGGCTCATGTCTTACATGAGAAGGATATCTGCTTTCCTCATGAATGACCTGTGAACTTGGAGCAGGAGCACTTAAGATGTCTGTGGACTTTACTGTGTCAGTGTTCACTTTACCATTATCATGGAGCTGGAACAATTATGCAACTCCGGAGAGGTCATCTGAACAATCCGCTGTGTCTACTGGTGCAGGTATTGACACCGGAGCTTCTGCAGAAGGTTTTTCTCCATCAAGTGTAGGTGATCCATTATGGTCACGTAGTTGATCCAGGGGCCTGTGCCACAGTACCCCCGGCTCAATTTCCGCTATATATATATATGACAGTGGGCCTTTACATTGTTTAACTGTTGCAATTACCCACTTCTGTTAACCACGATAGTTATGGGCCCAGACAGTCTGGCCTACAGACAAAACTTGCATTTTTGTGAACTTAGAGACTGCTTCAGTTGGCGATCATGAATCCGTCCACAAATATCCTGCTTGATCAAATCAAATCGAGACCTGAGGTTCCTGCCCATGAACAGCATAGCTGGGGTTTGATTCGTTGTGGCATAAACTGAATTCCTGTAGGCAAACAAGAAATTGAAGAGCTTGTGTTGTAAAGTGCCCCTGTCTGTGCCCATGGCGTGGCAAGCTTGCTTTAAGGTTTGTATGGAGCATTCAGCCAGTCCATTTGTAGCCAGGTGATATGGGGTAGAGGTAATATGACGAATTCTGTTTTTTTTTCAGGAAAGTATGGAACTCTTCAGCAGTAAACTGAGGTCCGTTGTCACTGACCAACGGCTCTGGTACCCCTGTTCTTGCAAAATGATTCCTCAACACTTCCACCATGTGTGCAGCTGTAGTGGAAGTAACTGTAAAAACTTCAGGCCATTTGGAACAGGCATCCACCACCACCAGGAACATGGACCCTAAAAATGGTCCCGCAAAGTCCACATGAATCCGCTTCCATGGAGTGGATGGCCACTCCCATGGATGCATTGATGTTGAAGCAGGCATATTTTGAACAGATTGGCATCCGGAACATTCTCTGGCCAGATCCTCCAACTGTTGATCCAAGCCTGGCCACCATACAAAACTTCTAGCAAGTGCCTTCGTTTTGACCATGCCCAAATGACCCACATGGAGCTCCTCTAAAACGCTTGCACACAGCTTGACAGGCGTGATGATCCGCAACCCCCAGAGGAGGCAGCCAGTATCAACTGTCAGCTCACGCCTCCAATGAAAGTAAGGGGCCAGCTGCCGATGCACAGGCGCAGACCACCCTTTTTGTGTGGCTGTGAGAACTTGAGCCAGGATAGGGTCCCAAGCAGTCTCACATCTGATCATACTGGCAGTTATGGGAAGACATTCTACTTGTATCATTGTGAAACCATTCCACAAATCCTCGGTTGTCTGTGGCAATGGGGCAGTCTGTAAAGGCAGTCAAGACAACCCGTCTGCATTAGCATGTTTTGCAGTCTGCTTGAATTCTATAGTATAGCAATGTCCACCTTAGAACAGGGTCCATCGCTGCATCCTTGCATCCACTGTGACAGGAATACCCTTCTAAGGGTTAAAGATGTACAAAAGCGGTTAATGGTCAGTCACGACTGTGAATTTCTTGCCTTATAAATACTGATTATATCTTTTAACTCCCCAAACCAGGCTTAAGGCTTCTATGTCAATCTGTGCATAGTTACATTCAGCCTTGGATATTGCCCGAGATGCAAAAGCTATTGGACGCTCCTGTCCATCTGGCATAGTATTTGACATAAGCAAAAAAACGAAGAGGAGAAAGACTCTTTGTTGGGGCACTCTTTGTCAAATATTAGACATTTAAAATATAACTTTTAATAATTTTATTAAAAATAAAGTGACACAGTTAGAGATATATTGACAAATAATGATGCATATCAATTATGCTTATCTTAGCAAATTATTTAACAAATGTAAAAATAATGAACGCCTTGGTGAAAATTATTAGTAATTAATAGATAATTAATTAAGCTGGGAATATATCTGTCTATAGTGTACGACAGATTATTTTTCTAGTCCCAAAGAGAAAAAAAGGAATACCTTGGTTTAGTTACCTCCGTGTTTATGAGTGCTTCCAATGAAAAGGAGAGTATATGTGATCTGACAGATTAGAATGTTGCCTATGTGGGTTCTTGAACACCTTCTGCTCTATGTTTAGGCAGCCGTGTACCCGGGAAGGCTTTTACTTAATGAATATTGTATTATTCGACTTTTTGCTACAGACAGAAGTCTGAAAGTCTGAATAATTGCTGATTTGGTATGAAAATATACTATTCACACAGGTAGTATAATAAAAATAAATAGAGAAAAAATTAATAAATTGGGTATATAGTGTATATGATAGTTACTGCTAGATTTTATTAGGATACAGGAAAGACAAGGTAAAGAAAAAGATAGAATAATTTGAGGGGGTGTCTTACTTCTGCTGTTCAGCTGGGTTGTTTACTGCACCTGGTGTTCACTGCTGGTCCCCCACACAGTTACTGACCAGGCCTGCCACAGATTTGCTTCCAAGATCGAACGGGATCAGGCGTATCCTGTGGAGTATGGCCGTAATCTGCTGAATGAGAGAGTAAGACTACCAAGATGCTTCTGCTGTCCAGATTAGTGGATGAGAGAGCATGAAATTTATAGACTGTATATCAGGAAGAACACATATAAGCTGTATATCAGAAAGAGCATACATCAGAGAGAGCATAAACCAATCATTTGGCTGATATTGATAATAGAGGACTCAATGCTCTAGGTGCTTGCCAATGTTATCGGCCTATACATGTTAATTACCAAGAGGAGAAATCCTTGCTCCACCTTGCAAAAAGGATATTTTCTGAAAATATGGGTTTTCTAATCCCTAGTGCAAAGCAAACATCTGTGCACTGTTGTTGATAATTTCATATCAGATTATAATGCAAATTAAGCAATAAAGAAAAATGAAAAATGAATAAACAACAAAACAGACACACACTGGTTTGTTATTTGCGAGAAAAAGGCTAAATTATTATGTAAATTACTGCTTAGAAAGTAAAGAATAGTATTGTGTTCAGATCACATAGATATATCCATCTCAGTTTTCCTCCTATTGCAATTTGAAGCACATAAAAAAAAAAAAAAAAAGGGGGTCACTAGATAGATAATGATACTGAAAAATAATAATATAATAAATCTTACTTTAAATAGCTGCTTTAAGAATAAAGGGTAGTATTGTGTTTAGATCACATAGATATATCCATCATAGTTTAACTCATATTGCAAATTAAAGCACATAAGCCAAGGAGGTCACTCGATAAATAATAGAAAATAATATAGTAGATCTTGTTGCCCTAAATGGGCACTTCCTAGATAGATAATGATAATAGAGAATAATATCTTGTTGCCCTGATTGGGCGCTTACTAAACCGAAGTATTCCTTGTCTGGGAGTGGGCTGCGCAGTCCCACTGGCTTGCTCACTTGAACCACCAGTGAGCAAGCCTATTCTATGGTGAAACGGTCCGTTTGGTGCAGTGGGATCCAGTGGGACTGCGCAGCCCACTCCCAGACAAGGAATACTTCAGTTTAGTAAGCGCCCAATCAGGGCAACAAGATATTATTCTCTATTATCATTATCTATCTAGGAAGTGCCCATTTAGGGCAACAAGATCTACTATATTATTTTCTATTATTTATCGAGTGACCTCCTTGGCTTATGTGCTTTAATTTGCAATATGAGTTAAACTATGATGGATATATCTATGTGATCTAAACACAATACTACCCTTTATTCTTAAAGCAGCCATTTAAAGTAAGATTTATTATATTATTATTTTTCAGTATCATTATCTATCTAGTGACCCCCCTTTTTTTTATTTTTATTTTTTTATGTGCTTCAAATTGCAATAGGAGGAAAACTGAGATGGATATATCTATGTGATCTGAACACAATACTATTCTTTACTTTCTAAGCAGTAATTTACATAATAATTTAGCCTTTTTCTCGCAAATAACAAACCAGTGTGTGTCTGTTTTGTTTTTTATTCATTTTTCATTTTTCTTTATTGCTTAATTTGCATTATAATCTGATATGAAATTATCAACAACAGTGCACAGATGTTTGCTTTGCACTAGGGATTAGAAAACCCATATTTTCAGAAAATATCCTTTTTGCAAGGTGGAGCAAGGATTTCTCCTCTTGGTGATTAACATGTATTAGTGATGAGCGCCTGAAATTTTTTGGGTTTTGTGTTTTGGTTTTGGGTTCGGTTCCGCGGCCGTGTTTTGGGTTCGACCGCGTTTTGGCAAAACCTCACCGAATTTTTTTTTGTCGGATTCGGGTGTGTTTTGGATTCGGGTGTTTTTTTCAAAAAACCCTAAAAAACAGCTTAAATCATAGAATTTGGGGGTCATTTTGATCCCATATTATTATTAACCTCAAAAACCATAATTTCCACTAATTTTCAGTCTATTCTGAATACCTCACACCTCACAATATTATTTTTAGTCCTAAAATTTGCACCGAGGTCGCTGGATGACTAAGCTAAGCGACCCTAGTGGCCGACACAAACACCTGGCCCATCTAGGAGTGGCACTGCAGTGTCACGCAGGATGTCCCTTCCAAAAAACCCTCCCCAAACAGCACATGACGCAAAGAAAAAAAGAGGCGCAATGAGGTAGCTGTTTGAGTAAGATTAGCGACCCTAGTGGCCGACACAAACACCGGGCCTATTTAGGAGTGGCACTGCAGTGTCACGCAGGATGTCCCTTCCAAAAAACCCTCCCCAAACAGCACATGACGCAAAGAAAAAAAGAGGCGCAATGAGGTAGCTGTGTGAGTAAGATTAGCGACCCTAGTGGCCGACACAAACACCGGGCCCATCTAGGAGTGGCACTGCAGTGTCACGTAGGATGTCCCTTCCAAAAAACCCTCCCCAAACAGCACATGACGCAAAGAAAAAAAGAGGCGCAATGAGGTAGCTGTGTGAGTAAGATTAGCGACCGTAGTGGCCGACACAAACACCGGGGCCATTTAGGAGTGGCACTGCAGTGTCACGCAGGATGTCCCTTCCAAAAAACCCTCCCCAAACAGCACATGACGCAAAGAAAAAAAGAGGCGCAATGAGGTAGCTGTGTGAGTAAGATTAGCGACCCTAGTGGCCGACACAAACACCGGGCCCATCTAGGAGTGGCACTGCAGTGTCACGCAGGATGTCCCTTCCAAGAAACCCTCCCCAAACAGCACATGACGCAAAGAAAAAAAGAGGCGCAATGAGGTAGCTGTGTGAGTAAGATTAGCGACCGTAGTGGCCGACACAAACACCGGGCCCATTTAGGAGTGGCACTGCAGTGTCACGCAGGATGTCCCTTCCAAAAAACCCTCCCCAAACAGCACATGACGCAAAGAAAAAAAGAGGCGCAATGAGGTAGCTGTGTGAGTAAGATTAGCGACCCTAGTGGCCGACACAAACACCGGGCCCATCTAGGAGTGGCACTGCAGTGTCACGCAGGATGGCCCTTCCAAAAAACCCTCCCCAAACAGCACATGACGCAAAGAAAAAAAGAGGCGCAATGAGGTAGCTGACTGTGTGAGTAAGATAAGCGACCCTAGTGGCCGACACAAACACCGGGCCCATTTAGGAGTGGCACTGCAGTGTCACGCAGGATGTCCCTTCCAAAAAACCCTCCCCAAACAGCACATGACGCAAAGAAAAAGAAAAGAAAAAAGAGGTGCAAGATGGAATTGTCCTTGGGCCCTCCCACCCACCCTTATGTTGTATAAACAAAACAGGACATGCACACTTTAACCAACCCATCATTTCAGTGACAGGGTCTGCCACACGACTGTGACTGATATGACGGGTTGGTTTGGACCCCCCCCAAAAAAGAAGCAATTAATCTCTCCTTGCACAAACTGGCTCTACAGAGGCAAGATGTCCACCTCATCATTATCCTCCGATATATCACCGTGTACATCCCCCTCCTCACAGATTATCAATTCGTCCCCACTGGAATCCACCATCTCAGCTCCCTGTGTACTTTGTGGAGGCAATTGCTGCTGGTCAATGTCTCCGCGGAGGAATTGATTATAATTCATTTTAATGAACATCATCTTCTCCACATTTTCTGGATGTAACCTCGTACGCCGATTGCTGACAAGGTGAGCGGCGGCACTAAACACTCTTTCGGAGTACACACTTGTGGGAGGGCAACTTAGGTAGAATAAAGCCAGTTTGTGCAAGGGCCTCCAAATTGCCTCTTTTTCCTGCCAGTATAAGTATGGACTGTGTGACGTGCCTACTTGGATGCGGTCACTCATATAATCCTCCACCATTCTTTCAATGGGGAGAGAATCATATGCAGTGACAGTAGACGACATGTCCGTAATCGTTGTCAGGTACTTCAGTCCGGACCAGATGTCAGCATCAGCAGTCGCTCCAGACTGCCCTGCATCACCGCCAGCGGGTGGGCTCGGAATTCTGAGCCTTTTCCTCGCACCCCCAGTTGCGGGAGAATGTGAAGGAGGAGATGTTGACAGGTCGCGTTCCGCTTGACTTGACAATTTTCTCACCAGCAGGTCTTTCAACCCCAGCAGACTTGTGTCTGCCGGAAAGAGAGATCCAAGGTAGGCTTTAAATCTAGGATCGAGCATGGTGGCCAAAATGTAGTGCTCTGATTTCAACAGATTGACCACCCGTGAATCCTTGTTAAGCGAATTAAGGGCTCCATCCACAAGTCCCACATGCCTAGCGGAATCGCTCCGTGTTAGCTCCTCCTTCAATGTCTCCAGCTTCTTCTGCAAAAGCCTGATGAGGGGAATGATCTGACTCAGGCTGGCAGTGTCTGAACTGACTTCACGTGTGGCAAGTTCAAAGGGCAGCAGAACCTTGCACAACGTTGAAATCATTCTCCACTGCGCTTGAGACAGGTGCATTCCACCTCCTATATCGTGCTCAATTGTATAGGCTTGAATGGCCTTTTGCTGCTCCTCCAACCTCTGAAGCATATAGAGGGTTGAATTCCACCTCGTTACCACTTCTTGCTTCAGATGATGGCAGGGCAGGTTCAGTAGTTTTTGGTGGTGCTCCAGTCTTCTGTACGTGGTGCCTGTACGCCGAAAGTGTCCCGCAATTCTTCTGGCCACCGACAGCATCTCTTGCACGCCCCTGTCGTTTTTTAAATAATTCTGCACCACCAAATTCAAGGTATGTGCAAAACATGGGACGTGCTGGAATTTGCCCATATTTAATGCACACACAATATTGCTGGCGTTGTCCGATGCCACAAATCCACAGGAGAGTCCAATTGGGGTAAGCCATTCCGCGATGATCTTCCTCAGTTGCCGTAAGAGGTTTTCAGCTGTGTGCGTATTCTGGAAAGCGGTGATACAAAGCGTAGCCTGCCTAGGAAAAAGTTGGCGTTTGCGAGATGCTGCTACTGGTGCCGCCGCTGCTGTTCTTGCGGCGGGAGTCCATACATCTACCCAGTGGGCTGTCACAGTCATATAGTCCTGACCCTGCCCTGCTCCACTTGTCCACATGTCCGTGGTTAAGTGGACATTGGGTACAGCTGCACTTTTTAGGACACTGGTGACTCTTTTTCTGAGGTCTGTGTACATTTTCGGTATCGCCTGCCTAGAGAAATGGAACCTAGATGGTATTTGGTACCGGGGACACAGTACCTCCAACAAGTCTCTAGTTGGCTCTGCAGTAATGATGGATACCGGAACCACGTTTCTCACCACCCAGGATGCCAAGGCCTCAGTTATCCGCTTTGCAGTAGGATGACTGCTGTGATATTTCATCTTCCTCGCAAAGGACTGTTGGACAGTTAATTGCTTGGTGGAAGTAGTAAAAGTGGTCTTACGACTTCCCCTCTGGGATGACCATCGACTCCCAGCAGCAACAACAGCAGCGCCAGCAGCAGTAGGCGTTACACGCAAGGATGCATCGGAGGAATCCCAGGCAGGAGAGGAATCATCAGAATTGCCAGTGACATGGCCTGCAGGACTATTGGCATTCCTGGGGAAGGAGGAAATTGACACTGAGGGAGTTGGTGGGGTGGTTTGCGTGAGCTTGGTTACAAGAGGAAGGGATTTACTGGTCAGTGGACTGCTTCCGCTGTCACCCAAAGTTTTTGAACTTGTCACTGACTTATTATGAATGCGCTGCAGGTGACGTATAAGGGAGGATGTTCCGAGGTGGTTAACGTCCTTACCCCTACTTATTACAGCTTGACAAAGGGAACACACGGCTTGACACCTGTTGTCCGCATTTCTGTTGAAATACCTCCACACCGAAGAGCTGATTTTTTTGGTATTTTCACCAGGCATGTCAACGGCCATATTCCTCCCACGGACAACAGGTGTCTCCCCGGGTGCCTGACTTAAACAAACCACCTCACCATCAGAATCCTCCTGGTCAATTTCCTCCCCAGCGCCAGCAACACCCATATCCTCCTCATCCTGGTGTACTTCAACACTGACATCTTCAATCTGACTATCAGGAACTGGACTGCGGGTGCTCCTTCCAGCACTTGCAGGGGGCGTGCAAATGGTGGAAAGCGCATGCTCTTCACGTCCAGTGTTGGGAAGGTCAGGCATCGCAACCGACACAATTGGACTCTCCTTGTGGATTTGGGATTTCGAAGAACGCACAGTTCTTTGCGGTGCTACTGCTTTTGCCAGCTTGAGTCTTTTCATTTTTCTAGCGAGAGGCTGAGTTCCTCCATCCTCATGTGAAGCTGAACCACTAGCCATGAACATAGGCCAGGGCCTCAGCCATTCCTTGCCACTCCGTGTGGTAAATGGCATATTGGCAAGTTTACGCTTCTCCTCCGACAATTTTATTTTAGGTTTTGGAGTCCTTTTTTTACTGATATTTGGTGTTTTGGATTTGACATGCTCTGTACTATGACATTGGGCATCGGCCTTGGCAGACGACGTTGCTGGCATTTCATCGTCTCGGCCATGACTAGTGGCAGCAGCTTCAGCACGAGGTGGAAGTGGATCTTGATCTTTCCCTAATTTTGGAACCTCAACATTTTTGTTCTCCATATTTTAATAGGCACAACTAAAAGGCACCTCAGGTAAACAATGGAGATGGATGGATACTAGTATACAATTATGGACGGACTGCTGAGTGCCGACACAGAGGTAGCTACAGCCGTGGACTACCGTACTGTACTGTGTCTGCTGCTAATATAGACTGGTTGATAAAGAGATGTAGTAGTATGTATGTATAAAGAAGAAAGAAAAAAAAACCACGGGTAGGTGGTATACAATTATGGACGGCCTGCCGAGTGCTGACACAGAGGTAGCTACAGCCGTGAACTACCGTACTGTACTGTGTCTGCTGCTAATATAGACTGGTTGATAAAGAGATGTAGTAGTATGTATGTATAAAGAAGAAAGAAAAAAAAACCACGGGTAGGTGGTATACAATTATGGACGGACTGCCGAGTGCCGACACAGAGGTAGCTACAGCCGTGGACTACCGTACTGTACTGTGTCTGCTGCTAATATAGACTGGTTGATAAAGAGATGTAGTAGTATGTATGTATAAAGAAGAAAGAAAAAAAAAAACACGGGTAGGTGGTATACAATTATGGACGGACTGCCGAGTGCCGACACAGAGGTAGCTACAGCCGTGAACTACCGTACTGTACTGTGTCTGCTGCTAATATAGACTGGTTGATAAAGAGATGTAGTAGTATGTATGTATAAAGAAGAAAGAAAAAAAAACCACGGGTAGGTGGTATACAATTATGGACGGACTGCCGAGTGCCGACACAGAGGTAGCTACAGCCGTGGACTACCGTACTGTACTGTGTCTGCTGCTAATATAGACTGGTTTATAAAGAGATGTAGTAGTATGTATGTATAAAGAAGAAAGAAAAAAAAACCACGGGTAGGTGGTATACAATTATGGACGGACTGCCGAGTGCCGACACAGAGGTAGCTACAGCCATGAACTACCGTACTGTACTGTGTCTGCTGCTAATATAGACTGGTTGATAAAGAGATGTAGTAGTATGTATGTATAAAGAAGAAAGAAAAAAAAACCACGGGTAGGTGGTATACAATTATGGACGGACTGCCGAGTGCCGACACAGAGGTAGCTACAGCCGTGGACTACCGTACTGTACTGTGTCTGCTGCTAATATAGACTGGTTGATAAAGAGATGTAGTAGTATGTATGTATAAAGAAGAAAGAAAAAAAAACCTCGGGTAGGTGGTATACAATTATGGACGGACTGCCGAGTGCCGACACAGAGATAGCTACAGCCGTGAACTACCGTACTGTACTGTGTCTGCTGCTAATATAGACTGGTTGATAAAGAGATGTAGTAGTATGTATGTATAAAGAAGAAAGAAAAAAAAACCACGGGTAGGTGGTATACAATTATGGATGGACTGCCGAGTGCCGACACAGAGGTAGCTACAGCCGTGAACTACCGTACTGTGTCTGCTGCGACTGGATGATAAATAATGATATAAAAAATATATATATATCACTACTGCAGCCGGACAGGTATATATTATATAATGACGGACCTGCTGGACACTGTCTGTCAGCAGAATGAGTTTTTTATAGAATAAAAAAAAAAACACCACACAAGTGAAGTCACACGACGAGTGTTTAACTTTTTCAGGCAATCACAATATAGTATACTACTAACTATACTGGTGGTCAGTGTGGTCAGGTCACTGGTCAGTCACACTGGCAGTGGCACTCCTGCAGCAAAAGTGTGCACTGTTTAATTTTAATATAATATGTACTCCTGGCTCCTGCTATAACCTATAACTGGCACTGCAGTGCTCCCCAGTCTCCCCCACAATTATAAGCTGTGTGAGCTGAGCACAGTCAGATATATATACATAGATGATGCAGCACACTGGGCTGAGCAGTGCACACAGATATGGTATGTGACTGAGTCACTGTGTGTATCGTTTTTTTCAGGCAGAGAACGGATATATTAAATAAAACAAAACTGCACTGTCTGGTGGTCACTGTGGTCAGTCACTAGTAAACTCTGCACTCTCTACACTTCTACAGTATTCCTAAGCTCCAGTAAATCAGGTCAATCTCTCTCTCTCTCTCTCTCTCTCTCTTCTAATCTAAATGGAGAGGACGCCAGCCACGTCCTCTCCCTATCAATCTCAATGCACGTGTGAAAATGGCGGCGACGCGCGGCTCCTTATATAGAATCCGAGTCTCGCGAGAATCCGACAGCGTCATGATGACGTTCGGGCGCGCTCGGGTTAACCGAGCAAGGCGGGAGGATCCGAGTCTGCTCGGACCCGTGAAAAAAACCATGAAGTTCGGGCGGGTTCGGATTCAGAGAAACCGAACCCGCTCATCTCTAACATGTATAGGCCGATAACATTGGCAAGCACCTAGAGCATTGAGTCCTCTATTATCAATATCAGCCAAATGATTGGTTTATGCTCTCTCTGATGTATGCTCTTTCTGATATACAGCTTATATGTGTTCTTCCTGATATACAGTCTATAAATTTCATGCTCTCTCATCCACTAATCTGGACAGCAGAAGCATCTTGGTAGTCATACTCTCTCATTCAGCAGATTACGGCCATACTCCACAGGATACGCCTGATCCCGTTCGATCTTGGAAGCAAATCTGTGGCAGGCCTGGTCAGTAACTGTGTGGGGGACCAGCAGTGAACACCAGGTGCAGTAAACAACCCAGCTGAACAGCAGAAGTAAGACACCCCCTCAAATTATTCTATCTTTTTCTTTACCTTGTCTTTCCTGTATCCTAATAAAATCTAGCAGTAACTATCATATACACTATATACCCAATTTATTAATTTTTTCTCTATTTATTTTTATTATACTACCTGTGTGAATAGTATATTTTCATACCAAATCAGCAATTATTCAGACTTTCAGACTTCTGTCTGTAGCAAAAAGTCGAATAATACAATATTCATTAAGTAAAAGCCTTCCCGGGTACACGGCTGCCTAAACATAGAGCAGAAGGTGTTCAAGAACCCACATAGGCAACATTCTAATCTGTCAAATCACATATACTCTCCTTTTCATTGGAAGCACTCATAAACACGGAGGTAACTAAACCAAGGTATTCCTTTTTTTCTCTTTGGGACTAGAAAAATAATCTGTCGTACACTATAGACAGATATATTCCCAGCTTAATTAATTATCTATTAATTACTAATAATTTTCACCAAGGCATTCATTATTTTTACATTTGTTAAATAATTTGTTAAGATAAGCATAATTGATATGCATCATTATTTGTCAATATATCTCTAACTGTGTCACTTTATTTTTAATAAAATTATTAAAAGTTATATTTTAAATGTCTAATATTTGACAAAGAGTGCCCCAACAAAGAGTCTTTCTCCTCTTCGTTTTTTTTGCTTTAAACCTACTGACTCTGGGAGCACCACCGACTGGTAATTGATACACTGAATGTACATTATTTGTTTAAAGTCGGTCACAGACCAAGAACCTATTTTGGTTAACGTCTGTATCAACAACCTGTTGCGGAACTATCCCTATAAGCTCTATCATAGTATTTGACATGACAGCTCTAATGCTGTAAGATGAGGCATCACATGCCACTCTAACAGGAAGTGAGGGGTCGTAGTGGATCAACACCGTGTCTTATGTGATCAAGTCCTTTGCCTTTGTGAAAGCATGCTCACATTCTGTAGACCATAGCTATTTCTGACCCTGCTGGTGCAACTGATGTATAGGATGCAGAACTATGGCTAAGTTAGGCAAGAATCTGTGGTAATAGTTAATGAAACCTAAGAAGGAGCGAAGCTGGGACACGTCTTTTGGTGGGATTCCACTTTTTCTTGACATTTGTGTAGGCCATTTGCATAAATCGTGTGCCCACAGTATGTGACAGAGGCCATGAAGAACTTACATGTGTCTCTTTTGACTCGGAGCCGCTGCAACACCAGTTTAAGATTTTGGAGGTGTTCTGCATCAGATGAACCTGTCACAATAATGTCATCCAGATAGCACTGGGTACCAGGAACCCCTTGTAACACTTGGTCCATGGCTCATTGCCAAAAGGCAGGGGCAGAAGCAAAGCCAAATATCAGCAGATTGTACCTGTAAAGTCCTTTGTGTGTGTGTTAATGGTGAGTAACACCTTTGAATTGTCCTCTATCTCCATATGTAGATACACATCAGCTAGGTCAATCTTGCAAAACTTGTGTCCTCCAGGCAGATTTGAAAAGATATCTTCAATTTTTGGTAAGTGATCTG
Source organism: Pseudophryne corroboree (assembly GCF_028390025.1). Taxonomy (NCBI): domain Eukaryota; kingdom Metazoa; phylum Chordata; class Amphibia; order Anura; family Myobatrachidae; genus Pseudophryne; species Pseudophryne corroboree. The sequence goes on along the minus strand of NC_086447.1, from coordinate 457,148,068 downwards.
TTTTCAATACTGGATTTATGGTGATCTTGAAATTCACGCACAGCCATACTGTGACATTTTTTATTTTTTTTACAATTGGAACTACTGGAGTTACCCAAGAGCTCCAATCCACCTTGGATATGATTTTCAATCTTTCAAGCCAGTCTAACTCCAGCTCCACCTTCTGTCTGATAGCATACGGTACTGACAGCGCTTTATGGCAGCGCTTTATGGAACCTGGAACAGCTCCATCTTTGAGCACTGGCTTCCCTTTTATGTGTTGCAAAGTCCCAATGCCTGGTTGAAAAACAGCTGTAGCTTGGTTAAGGACTGTTTTCAAGGACAAAGGCAGGGTGTTTGTGAAACTCAGGCTTTTGATGATTGACCAGTCTAATTGAATTTTCCGCAGCCATTCCCGACCCCACAATGCTGGGCCGCCTTTTTGAACGATGTGTAAGTCCAGAGTCTCCTGCTGGCTATTATACTGCACAAGTACGGGCAACACCCCGAATGGAGTAATTTTCTCCCCAGTATATGTTTTAAGCAGCACCAAAGTTTTGTTTAATTTTATATTTTTAAAATGGTGTTTGTACTCTTACAGAGACTGCTGATCCTGTGTCCAGTATCATTTTAATTGGGTGGCCATTGAATTGTGGAGTGACTCAAGTTGCTTGCTTGTCAGCCCCTTTTAATGCAAACCCTTCCAAACTGTCAAGATCATTGCTGCTGTCCACCTCGTGATCTTTCAAAACATATGTATTCCTTAATATACTGTGATTCTTTCTCTGGCCAGTGGCCTCAGACTGATATGCCTGCGACCGGCAAACACATTTAATATGCCCCTTTTTGTTACATTTCCTACACAGTTCAT